>NW_027040849.1:2794000-4191000 GCF_037179485.1 Ochlerotatus camptorhynchus
AGCGCAGTATGAGGCTTTCACGTGCAGAGTTCTGCATAACGGAGCCTTGTCCGACCCTATACGGGTAGTCGCTGGTGTGAGACAAGGATGTATACTATCACCGCTACTGTTTCTCATCGTAATCGATGAGATCATGGTAGGTGCAATTGCCCGTGTACCGAACCGTGGACTGCTTTGGCAGCCTATCACCATGGAGCATCTCAACGACTTCGATTTGGCAGATGATGTTGCCCTACTAGCACAACGGCGCTCTGATATGCAGAGTAAGCTCAATGACCTAGCCGAACGCTCCTCTGCGGCGGGTCTCACCATCAACGTCAACAAGACCAAATCGTTGGATATCAACACGGGCAACCCTTCCAACTTTACGGTAGCGGGGCAAGCAGTGGAGAAGGTCGAAAGTTTCCAATATCTTGGCAGCCAAATAGCGTTGGACGGTGGGACCAAGAGCGACATAGGTGCACGAATCAAGAAGGCTAGGGCTGCCTTTGCGAATTTACGAGTGGCCTCACAACTGGATCTCGAATGCCGAGCTCCATCGTCGATGTCATCAGAAGCCGATAGTAACAGAAATTCGAGAACGAAAGTGGAGGTGGGTCGGCCACACACTTCGACGGGGCGGAAACGAAATCTGCAAGCAAGCGCTGGATTGGAATCCGGCAGGACATCGCAGCAGAGGCAGACCCAGGAGCTCATGGCGGCGGAACCTCAATAAGGAAATTAAGCAAGTCGATAGGAATCTGACCTGGGCCCAGGTCAAGGCAAAAGCGAGCAGCCGCCCAGGATGGAAGTCTCTCACGTTGGCCCTTTGCACCGCTGGTGGTGCACAGGACCCTTAAGTAAGTAAATGTTGTAATGAATGTAATGAAAGTTGTCAGCATGCGTTCCGGCAAGGACACGGCCCCTCCACTTACTTTGCAGCCCTCGGGAAAGTACTTAAGGAAGCCCAGGACAACGGTCACCATGTGGAGTTAGTCTCCCTTGATATTTCAAAGGCGTTCAACAGGACATGGACACCTGGTGTCATCAGGCAGCTCACCGGCTGGGACCTGGAAGGTCACATCACACATTTTGTACGGAATTTCCTCCTTGATCGTACCTTTCAGGTGACTGTGGGGAACACTCGCTCGGATCCGTTCTCCGAGGAAACTGGAGTGCCCCAGGGATCCGTCATAGCGGTAACGCATTTCCTGGTGGCAATTAATGGGGTATTCAGCCGATTGCCCAAGAACGTGCACGTAGTCGTTTATGGCGACGACATACTCATCGTCGTAACGAAACGAACGACTAAGCGGACCAGGAACATAGCTCAAGTTTCCAGCTCTCCGCGCCGAAGAGTGTACGGTGCCATATCTGTCACTCGGGCTATCGAGGACCACCGATCACCATCCAAGATCATCCGATTCCGCTTAAAAAAAGCAGTGCGTATTCGGGGGGGTAGTACCATAGAGGTAACTCTAAGACTAGAAGGTCCCGAAGAACCGTGCTCAACTTTTTGGCTCAGCTCTGGTACTCTTTTCGGTCCCTAGCTAATCGATTCACCCCTCAAAACATAGGAAAATCCACTAACCCCTTATTTTATCTGTCAGACTTTCATAGCTAATCAAAACAAACATTGTGTGGTTTTAGAATTTCGACTATAAAGGGTGATACGGTCAAAATTTGGTCAAGGGAAAACGCGTGTAAATCGGTGAAATCGTTTATTTAAAAAATCTAATTAAATTTCTTTTTCAAGTTCAATTAGTATAAAATTCAGGAAAAATATTCAGTTAGGCTTCCGCTTTTCCAAATCCGAATTGCCGGGCCTTACGCTTGACCCCTGCCATCAGATTTTGTACAGCCACCTTGTCCACCTTCTTCGCCGCAGAAAGCCAGTTTGCCTTGAACTGCTGCTCGCCCTTAGCAGTTTTTTTGGTCTTCTTTAGGTTCCGCTTGACAATAGCCCAGTATTTCTCAATTGGGCGGAGCTCTGGCGTGTTGGGAGGGTTCTTGTCCTTGGGAACCTCCTGCACGTTGTTGGCGGCGTACCACTCCATGGCCTTTTTACCGTAATGGCAAGATGCCAAATCCGGCCAAAATAGTACGGAACAACCGTGTTTCTTCAGGAAAGGCAGCAGACGTTTATTCAAACACTCTTTCACGTAAATTTCTTGGTTGACAGTCCCGAAAGCTATGAAAATGCTGCTTTTCAAGCCACAGGTACAGATGGCTTGCCAAACCAGATATTTCTTTGCGAACTTTGACAGTTTCATGTGCTTGAAAACATCTGCTACCTTTCCCCTTCCTTTTGCCGTATAAAACTCCTGTCCCGGAAGCTGCTTGTAGTCGGCTTTGACGTAGGTTTCGTCGTCCATTACCACGCAGTCAAACTTCGTCAGCATCGTCGTGTACAGCCTCCGGGATCGCGCTTTGGCCGTCGTATTTTGTTTATCATCGCGATTTGGAGTCACTACCTTCTTGTAAGTCGATAGTCCGGCTCGTTTTTTGGCTCGATGCACGGTTGTAGACGATACACCCAGCTTATATGCGGCATCTCGGAGAGAGAGGTTAGGGTTTCGCTTGAATCTAGCGGCAACTCTCTTTGTTGTCTCAGCGGCTTCCGGTTTTCGATTTCCCCCCGATCCAGACTTCCTGGCTGTCGACAAACGTTCCCCAAACACTTTAATTACATTTGTAACGGTTGATTTGGCAACTTTTAGCGATTTTGCCAACTTTGCGTGCGAGTAGCTCGGATTTTCGCGATGCGCGAGCAAAATTTTGATACGCTGCTCTTCTTGCTTGGACGGCATTTTGACAACTGAAGAGTGAATTCCAAAATCAAAATAGGAGCAACATTCCACACACACACACCTTCAAAATGAGGGGTGTTCAGGTTTTTTAAATGCAAAATTGAAAGAAATACGTCAAGTTGATATTGACCAAATTTTGACCGTATCACCCTTTAAACAAGCTCTCCCTCAGCATATCAAAATATGTAGTCATGACATTTCATCGCACAAGGACGCCAATTGTATTCGATTACTCAATTGATGGATTTGTACTCGAAAGAGCAAAACAAGTAAGCGACCTAGGTGTAGTGTTGGACTCTAAGCTTACGTTTGACTTACATCGTTCAATGGTAGTCACTAAGGCAAATTGTCAGCTTGTCATATCAAGAATCTCCAGAGATTTTTCGGATCCGTATTGTTTAAAGGCACTGTGCTGTTCACTTGTGCGCCCGATTCTTGAGACAGCTTCTGTTATATGCATTCCTTGCCAACTTTCCTGGAGCGTTAGAATAGAACGTACTAAAAAAACATTCATTCGACGAGCATTGAGGCAACTTCCTTTGAGAGATCCACTAAACTTACTTCCGTATGCTAAGAGATGTCGCTAGCTAAGCATGGATACTTTAGAACGACGGCGACAAATTCAACAGGCAACATTCGTCGCGAAGCTATTAAGTGGTGAAATAGATTCAGCCCACTTACTCTCTTGGTTGAACTTTCGTGCGCCAAGCAGATTTTTACGCTCATCGTTCCTATTGCGTCTAAAATCACACCGCTCTTCTTTTGGACAATATGAACCTATAAGTAGTATGATGTGCACGTTATCTACAGTTGAAGAGTTATTCGATCTTGGGGAACCTGTGGATCGTTTCCGGAGCCATTTAGTATTTCTTTCCTTTATTTAACGTCGGTCTCTGTTCTGCAATCAAGTGCCAATCACCGACGGACATCGATTGCCATCCATTGACGGCAATCGAATGTGCAGAAAGGCAGCTTCCACACCTGCGTAGGATATCGCACCCATTCAACAACACACATGGGCCGGGACGAACGGCTTTAGTTCCCTTTCGAAGGAAGACGTGACCAGGGATTTTTATGCCTCAGAAAAATCCCACCGACCTTGGCTGGGATTGAACCCAGACCCATTGGGGTGAGAAAGTAGTCACGCTTACCACTACACCACCGGCGTCGGCAAGCAATTTAGTATTTGTTATTTGTTATGGGTCCTAGTTCATTAAGAATTATTGTCAGATGAATGTATTTAATAAATAAATAAATAAGAGCAAATATACAGCAAAATGAAAACAAAATTTGTTATCAAGGAAAATTATAACAACATTAGCTATCAATTATGATTTCAGTTTGATGTTGATATCAACAACTGATTTCTTTTTGCTGTCATTTTGATGCTTGAAAAGAATACCGAAAGGCACCTTAATCTGGAACTTTCCTGAAAAAAATGCTTTTTTTTATAATGCGTTTATTTTTCCAGGCTCATTTGCTGTAGCTTTGCGGAGCCTATATTCATTGATTAGATTACAAAATTACTTAAAACTAGCGTTAGTAAAGCAGGGGCCGATTACTCGCGGCTATCTCGAGGTTAAGGGTAACAAATTGTAACAAATGGATGGCATGGTAGGGATTGTGAACACAAGGTTTGGAGAGCAATGTGCTCTTGATCTCGAACTAAGCGACACTTTGATGAAAAAGACAAACATGGGGGTACACCGATGGGCAGCTAACGACTTGGGAGAACACAATATGACACTAACTACTAAATCCTCAGATCTATCCGTTTTAAAAACACATACATTAAATTCAAATAGTCGAGATCTCGGCTCGCCAAGATATCTCTAACGGGCGAAAAAGATGCTGTTGTACAGTTTTTTTTACAAAATGTTAAACCATCTCCAATCGTGTTTGGCAGTGTTTATAATTGAGTTAATACCATCGATATCAACCCATTTAGCCGACTGCTCACTCGCACTAATCGAATAATCCATTTTATTTATGGCTGAAAGTTTCCAGACCTACCTTCGCTTTAACAGCACTAAAGCAGTAATGTAGCAACCATCTGGCAGTAACATAATTAAAGCTCGTGGATTTGTTCGCAACCATCTCGTGCGTGGCACGGATTTAATCGCCTGCAAGGGATCTAAGATACGTATGCAAAGACCAACCTAGAAAGACTCGTGTATTCGTTCCAAGTGGAAAATCGATACGAGATGCACTGTGACTGATGTGCAGCTGCAATACTTCAAGTCCCTTCTTCTTGCTTGCTTGACCTGACCCACTGATGCAACTGGCTAACACCTTGGAAACATCTTCTCCTCACTTCCGTGTCACAATATCCACCCGAGTGAAGTCATCGTCAGGCGTTCGGAGAAAGTTGTTTAAAACTAACACTATTATCTGCCATTGGTCCAACAATTTTTTTTTTATTAGATTATTCAAACAACTTCCGAACTCTGCTGGACCACAGCAGCCACCATACTCACTCGCCACATCAGAACTTGTTCTGCTGCTGTCAATGGTTGGTGGGAGGAGGTGGTCGTGCTTCGTCTTATCAGTTTTCAAGGCTCCAGCAGCAGCAACAAACAACCGTAACTGTTCGTTTTAATGAAAAATCGATAGCATCAATTGAACGCATGAAGACCCGCACCCACCGGCGACATTCAACAATAGAAAAGTTAGCAAAAGTTCTATTTTCGGTTTCCCAATTGTACCTTCATATACCGGGAGTGTAGCATCATTCGAAATTTTAGCAAACATCAACTGCTGGTACCTACACTCCTGGAGAGCAACCGTATTGCTGGAACGAAATTCTGTTCTCTTTATGTGGTAAATATAAAATTTTAAATTTATGTTAAATATAATCATAAATTCGTGTTTGCCATTCGAGTCAAGGAACGACCAAAGTTGGATAGATGCTACTGCTGTTGCTGTTGGTTATACTGGTTACTGCTGCCCGTATTGCTCACAGTTTTATACATCATCATGGTTGTATATAAAGGCATAGAATATAATAGAGCGAGGATTTTATTATTCTGTTTTAACTAACGAAATGGATAAAATAATGCCATCGTAAATTTTAATGATGAATGTTTGCATGGGATCCATTTGCTAGAGCCATACTGAGTTTGTTTGTAGTAAATGGATTTCAGTGATGGTCGACTATCGTCTACATCAACTAAAGTATGCATACAGTGTTGCGATCGATAGTTGGATTATGGTTGATGCGAAACATATGTACCTCTGATTAACAACTATCTGTTAGTGGTATTCACAACTATGTACGTAATTAACAATTCAAACTATCAATTTCGACTGTTTGCAGTTATACACTAGTGGAAATTAATATAAGGACATTTTAAAAAGCATGGCTCCTCAAAATTTTAAGAATCAGAGAAATTCTAAATCATGTACGTTTGGAAGCCACATTATGATTCAACAATATGAGCCTAAGAAAAAATCAATTGCATCATGGAGGAGAAATAAATGGAATTGTGATTTACTCCTTCGGAAATAAATATAAGGACGCCATACAAAAATGTATGGGGAATTGGTCATTTTCTAAACAATATTTAGCATGTGACACCAAAATAATCAAAGAGTTAGTTCAAATAATCAATTAACTCATTTCTGAATAGTTTTAAGCAGATCCAATGCCTAGAAGTTCTCAAAAATCACAAAAAAAATCATTGATGATCACATAGGAGATACATACATTTAGGCGTTTTGCGAACTAGTTTCTCTTGAATTCACTGCCGAATTTAGGAGGCCCGGGGCTGTTATCCTTAGTCCGCCATATTATCTGCTTTAGAAGTTTGAATTTCAAATCGCATGATCGTATTTTTCTTCCTATCGTCCTGAGATGAATAAACAATTAAATTGGTTTTCAAAGAATCAAATGAAAATCAAATAAAGACATGGAATCTATATTTCGCCACAAAAAAAAAAGTAGAAGGGTCTGTGCCTAGGGGCACGAACGGGAGCTTGACGTAGGACCGCTAGGACACGGAACAAATGTGAAGAAAATTTAGTTCTTTTAATTAATCGATCATCTATTATCTTAACTCTTTCCGTTTTTGATTTGTAGGCGTACCAAGGCGTGGTCAACTTATCCAGGCCCATTTTGATAAGTTTCGCTCCGATACCATCTTTCCCAGCTGCTTTGTTGTTTTTAAGCTGTCGTCCCCTTCATCCCACTGTACCGACGAAGCCATTCCTCCTGCCGCCTTGGTCCTCCGCCTCTGCGCCGTTCAGATGTTCATCGTAGTGCTGCTTCCACCTTTCAATCACCTCACGTTCATCCGTTAAGATACCCGCTTCCTTACCCCGACACAATTTCGGCTCGCGGCACAAAGCCTTGGCGGGATGCGTTAAATTTCTTGTAGAACTTGCGTGTTTCTTGAGAACGATACAGCTGCTCCATTTCTTCGCACTCCAGCTTTTCCAGACGTTGCTTCTTATCCCGGGAAAGATAGGTTTGCTGTCTACGCTTCTGTTTATATCGCTCCACATTATGACGGGTTTCTTGCTGCAGCATCGCCGCCCGCGCTGCGTTCTTCTCGTCCAAAACCGGCTGACACTCTTCGTCGAACAAATCGTTCCGTCGATTCCGCTCAACGAACCCAACGGCGCCTTCACCAGCGCTGTTAATGGCTGCTTTCACGTTGCTCCAGCAGTCCTCAAGAGGGGCTTCGGTGAGCTCTCCCTCATCCGGCAACGGGCAGCTTCAGTCGCTCCAGATTGTACCGTGCCGGGCGTCGGTACCGAATGTTGTTGGCAACGGAAAGTTTTTGGCGCACCTTGACCATTAGAAGGTAGTGGTCCGAATCGATACTTGCGCCGCGATAGGTGCTGACGTGGATAATGTCCGAGAAGTGCCTTCCGTCGATCAAAACGTGGTCGATTTGCGATTCTGTCTGCTGCGGTGATCTCCAGGTGTACCGATATGGGAGGCTATGCTGGTAGGTACTACGTATAGCCATGTTCTTAGAGGCGGCGGAATCGCTGAGTCTAAGGCCGTTGGCGTTCGTTAGCTGGTGAGCGCTGAACTTTCCTATAACCGGTCTGAATTCCTCCTCCTGGCTGACCTGAGCGTTAAGATCACCGATGACGATTTTGACGTCATGGCTTGGGCAGCTGTCGTATTCCCGTTCCAGCTGCGCGTAAAAAGCGTCTTTATCGTTATCGTCACTTACAAAGTGAGGGCTGTGTACGTTGATTTTGCTGACATTGAAGAAACGGCCTTTGATCCTCAACTTGCACATTCTGCTATCGATTGGCCACCACCCAATCACGCGCTTCTGCATTTCGCCCATCACGATGAAAGCTGTACCCAGCTCATGTGTATTGCCGCAGCTCTGGTAGATGGTATAACCATCCCTATATGTATGTACCGACGATCCCTTCCAGCAAACCTCCTGTAGCGCTACGATGTCGAACTTGCGGACCCTCAATAAATCGGAAAGAATGCGGGTACTTCCCAAAAAATTGCGAGACTTGCAGTTCCATGTTGCGAGTTTCCAATCGTTAGTCCGTTTCCGTTGCTTGGGTCTATGCCGATTGTTCCTGTCCGTATTAACATTGCTTGCTTCCAGTACTTTTGTTTATTTACGGCTGGCTTGTAGAGCCTGCACCAACCCCCATTGTCTCGCCGGGGGACCATCGTGCACAGCACTGTTTAGAGTC
This sequence comes from Ochlerotatus camptorhynchus, assembly GCF_037179485.1. NCBI lineage: Eukaryota > Metazoa > Arthropoda > Insecta > Diptera > Culicidae > Ochlerotatus > Ochlerotatus camptorhynchus. Next base: position 2,802,466 of record NW_027040849.1, read on the forward strand.
CCACGCTGGCACCTGGACGTTGATCAGCCGCTCCTAACATGGAGAACAGACGCCGTTTTGAGCCACACCTCCATGGAGAACAGACTCTCGAAGACTGCACTCTCCGGACAGAGGAGTCCCCCCCCCATATTGTCAGCATATGACCAAGGTCCCACCGGGGTTGGTTACCCGATCTTCTCTATGGTTACTCGTACTCCAACCGGCACCGCGGGGAGGTAGGGATAGGAATTACTGGACAAGAGGCTAAGGACCGATAGTGGGGTCTATTGTATACCTGCAGATACGCGAAGTATCAATGGTACGCATTGTCCAGCCGTTTACTAGCCAATGGAAACTTCTGTTAAATAATTTTAGCAATCTCTGGGTACTCTCTAGAAGTTTTTTTTTCTTATGAGAATGTAGAAAATTCCATCATCACCTGGAGCTTTCATATTATGAAACCTTTCACATAATCCCGAGCAACCTGATTCTCAATAGGACTAGTAAGACCCAAACTGAAATTATGGAAACTCTCGAATTGCTTAGCAAGTTTCTGAGCTATTTCCGAATTTGTGATCAAAATTTTACCACCTGCTTTAAGCACTGGAATAGGCTTTTGAGGTTTTTTCAAATTTTTTGTGGGTTTCCAAAAGGGTTTCAAATTCGGGTCTAATTTAGAAACATTATTTTCAACAGTTTTGTTCCACAGGGCAGAGAATCGCTTTTTAATTTGTTTTTGAAAATCCCACCAGATAACTTTCATGGCAGGATCGCGTGTTCTTTGATATTCTCTCCTACGGACATTTTTAAGACGGATCAAGAGCTGAAGATCGTCGTCTAAAGGGTGATACGGTCAAAATTTGGTCAAGGGAAAACGCGTGTAAATCGGTGAAATCGTTTATTTAAAAAATCAAATTAAATTTATTTTTCAAGTTCAATTAGTATAAAATTCAGGAAAAATATTCAGTTAGGCTTCCGCTTTTCCAAATCCGAATTGCCGGGCCTTACGCTTGACCCCTGCCATCAGATTTTGTACAGCCACCTTGTCCACCTTCTTCGCCGCAGAAAGCCAGTTTGCCTTGAACTGCTGCTCGCCCTTAGCAGTTTTTTTGGTCTTCTTTAGGTTCCGCTTGACAATAGCCCAGTATTTCTCAATTGGGCGGAGCTCTGGCGTGTTGGGAGGGTTCTTGTCCTTGGGAACCACCTGCACGTTGTTGGCGGCGTACCACTCCATGGCCTTTTTACCGTAATGGCAAGATGCCAAATCCGACCAAAACAGTACGGAACAACCGTGTTTCTTCAGGAAAGGCAACAGACGTTTATTCAAACACTCTTTCACGTAAATTTCTTGGTTGACAGTCCTGGAAGCTATGAAAATGCTGCTTTTCAAGCCACAGGTACAGATGGCTTGCCAAACCAGATATTTCTTTGCGAACTTTGACAGTTTCATGTGCTTGAAAACATCTGCTACCTTTCCCCTTCCTTTTGCCGTATAAAACTCTTGTCCCGGAAGCTGCTTGTAGTCGGCTTTGACGTAGGTTTCGTCGTCCATTACCACTTAGTCAAACTTCGTCAGCATCGTCGTGTACAGCCTCCGGGATCGCGCTTTGGCCGTCGTATTTTGTTTATCATCGCGATTTGGAGTCACTACCTTCTTGTAAGTCGATAGTCCGGCTCGTTTTTTTGCTCTCGGAGAGAGCATCGGCATCTCGGAGAGAGAGGTTAGGGTTTCGCTTGAAACTACCGGCAACTCTCTTTGTCGTCTCAGCGGCTTCCGGTTTTCGATTTCCCCCCGATCCAGACTTCCTGGCTGTCGACAAACGTTCCCCAAACACTTTAATTACATTTGTAACGGTTGATTTGGCAACTTTTAGCGATTTTGCCAACTTTGCGTGCGAGTAGCTCGGATTTTTGCGATGCGCGAGCAAAATTTTGATACGCTGCTCTTCTTGCTTGGACGGCATTTTGACAACTGAAGAGTGAATTCCAAAATCAAAATAGGAGCAACATTCTACACACACACACCTTCAAAATGAGGGGTGTTCAGGTTTTTTAAATGCAAAATTGAAAGAAATACGTCAAGTTGATATTAACCAAATTTTGACCGTATCACCCTTTATTATAATTGAATCGAATTTAACATCGCTTTTTGGAACTGAGGCTGCTCTTGCTTCAACTAAAGAAGTAGTCAGAGATTCTAGAGCATAATTAATTTCATCTTTGGTTTGCAGCGGAATGTTTGGATCGAAGCTATATTCCATAAATGTTCGATATTGCTCCCAATCAGCTCTATGGTACTTGAAAGTAGAGCTGTTGGGATTACAAACTATTTGTTGGGATATTTCAAAAGTTACTGGAAGGTGACCAAATCAATAGTAGATGGATTTCTTGCTGAAGAAAAGCAGGTTGGGCTGTTTGGATATTGAATAGAGTAATAACCTGCAGAACAATCACCAAACAGAACTTTGGTTTCAAATGAAGAAAGAATTTTATGTTTGATACGTCTATGAACAATGATGGCAACGCCACCACAGGGTCCATCAAGACGATCATTTCTATAAATGAAATAATTTGCGTCCTTCTTAACCTTATGGTCAGGTTTAAGGAACGTTTCAGTTAAAACGGCAATATGCACGTTATGAACTCTCAAAAAGTTAAATAGCTCGTTTTCATTATCTTTAAGAGATCGAGCATTTCAATTTAACATATTTAGTTTAGTATCCGTTTCCTTGATCTCTATTAAGCAATGTTTATGGATTATGTTTAAATATATCTGAACTTTCTGCTACTTCTAGTTTTAAAGGCGAAGATACACTCCGCAAGATATTAATATTATCCTTTGTCAAATTGTACCCCTTTGTAAAGATATGTTCTGCCAGCTTGGATTTAAATTCATAATGAAGTCCTTTATCCATCTCTTTGTTAACCTTTTTTACCTCTGCGATGTGTTCCTTAAACCTTGTTTTCCAAAGTTCTTTTCATCTTACCAATGTAGATCTTATTATAATCTGGACAAGAGATTTTGTAGACACCGGCTTTTCCTAAGACATCTATTGAATCTTTGGTTGATTCTAACTGTGACTTCAGCTGATTTGTCCTGCTGTTGAATACTAAATCTAGGTCAGAACTTCTAAGCTTTGAACTCAATGGTTTGGTAATATTTTTGTCTGAATTCACCGTTACCCGTTTTAAACCCTCTGTTCAACCGATCAATTCAACTGTCGCGAAGGTTCGACTAATTGTGACAACTGTTTTTCGGATTCAATAAGTAGTTTATAAACTGAACCTGATACTTTTTGCTAGCTACTGGAAACTGAACTGCTTTATTGTAAATTCTTAGGTTCTTATATACTAAAACTGTGCCGTAGGACTTTGCTTATAACGTAAATGGTTCGTAAATATTATTGATCTTGTATTTATTTTCGGGTTACGATGTAAACAAGTTAATAATATTTTTATTAGCTTTACTTAGTTCCTATTGTTTACCCGAGAAAAGTCTGAGATCAAATTGAAATCTAAATTTGATGTTGTGATTTCGCTGATAATGATTTGTCAGGTTGCTGTCGTTTTGGTCGTTTTAACGGTTAAAAAATCAAAATTGAGAGCAAACAAATCTTTCTGTGACATCACATTGAGAGCAAACTGAAAACTAAATTTGATATCCATTTTTCCTGTTAATAACAAAACAAGTATTCAATTTGATGTTATGCTAAGGCAATGAAAACAAACCCGCAGCAACACATTTTTGAAGAGCAAATGTACAGCAAAATGAAAACAAAACTAGGTATCGAATTTATCAATTCCGTAAACTGAAATCAAATTATGATTTCAGTTTGATGTTGATATCAAAACTTGATTTCAATTTGCTGTCATTTTGATGCTGGACTTTGCTCGGGTAAGGAACACATTGGTGTTTCCTGTTTTTTAACCTATGACCTAATTCGGTCCTAAGTATTGAATATCTTCCTAGCCTCCTAATCATAAGACTATAAAACTATTTTCATTAATTATTTCAATAATTAAGTTATTTTTCAACTCTAATCTTGAGCTATTAAAATATTTTTAGATTAATTATTCAGTACAGTTGTACCGTCGCGTACCGAGTTAGCATAATATTTGTTTACTATTTTTTTTGATTACGCATCATTATCTCTACCGGTGTCAATTGCTTCCCATACCGTAGGCATGGCTTTATCGCTTCCCTTACCCTACGCATAGTGATTATCACATCGCTACTGGTAAGAGGGAATCCTCTATGCGTGGTATTGATTTAATTGAATTAGGGCTGAAGCGGTCATCTTGAGTTCAAGCGAAGATGATATTGGATTACGCTGCATAGGAAGTGCTTTCGCAGAAAGCCTCCTTGACTTAGCTTAGTGCCTAATTATTATATTGGTACGAGTTCGTTTTAATTATCCAATGCAGTTACTTAATACATTTCTCGATGAACATTTCAAATGGTCCTGTCTGCTTTGATCGATTCTCTTCATCGACTTTCTCTTTTCATAACCACTGCTATGCAAACAGATTTGCGCTAATTCTACCACATAGTTTGATAAAGGAGGTTCTTATCTAGCGTCCAAAACGTCAAATACAACAGGGAAAGGTTTTGCAGAAAGTCGATGAAGAGAAAAGATCAATGCAGATAGGCAGGGTTGCTTCCACTCACTTGCTATAAAAACATATTTTTCGGAATTATGCAATCATTAGATGATATAATGATATGCTGTACTCGTAAGTAACGAGACGAGGGTTTAAAGTATGTGTTTGACTCATAAAACCTGCCAATTTTGCTTTCAGAGCGTCACAATAAGCGATCTTATGATTCGTGAGCGTTCACTCAGAGTGAACACTCACGAGTCGTAAAATTGCTGATTGTGACGCACTGAAAGCAATATTGATAGATTTTATGTGTCAAACACATACTTAACGTCCTCATCTTGTAACTTACAAGTACTAATTATCACTATACCATCTCATGATTTCATAATTCTGAAAAACATTTTTTTATAGCAAGTGAGTGGAAGTAACCTTGGATAGGACCTTTTGAAATGTTTATTTAGATTTGTTCCATTTTGGGTCTTCTTTTTGGACTGTGCGATCTCGCTTGCCCGGATACCTTTAGCTTGTATGCCCTATTCCTGTTGGAGCGATGACCGATCGAGATAATTAGATGGAACATTAGTTTTTACAATGTCGCGTTCGTAACACCTTCAGTTACTTGTGTAAGAATTGTCAAAGCACGTCTTAATGGGTATAAAAAAAAACAATTCCGGCAGTAATCAAACAAGGGACCATTTTCCTGCCAGATCCATGAGCTTCTTCAAATTTCACGAAAGACCTTGAACCATTTCTATGAGTTTTCCTAAACATCTGGTCGTAACAAAGTTCTCAAAACTTCCAGTAACTTCTCACATCAAACCATGAAGCTCTGAGAAATACACCCTGGGTTCCTACAATTTTGGCCGAACTTCTACTAAGTGCCACGAACTTTAAAAAAAATCCCTGCGCTTTTATGAAGTTTAGGTCAGTTCCTAGCTACGTAATTCGCATGATTTCTACAAAGTTCTCAGATTTCCTATGAAGCTTACTGAAGCTCTACAAAGTTTCATAAACTTTTTAGAATTAAGTTGATCCTGTGAAATTCCCTAAAGTTTTACAAAGCTTCCTGAATGTCTAAGGAATTTCCGGATCTGAATTTCTTAAAAATTCTCTGAAGCTCCACGAAGTTCCCCGAATTTTCCTGAATTTCTTGAATGTCTGTAAAAATAAAAGATTTTTTGTTGATGTTTATTTTTCTCAGAAAGACATTATTTCTAGACTAACATTTGAAAGGAGCGAAAGAGCCAAAATGTAAACAAACCATATTTTGCCACATATAGAGAGAATAGTTCACAAACTACTCGATAAACACGAAAATGTAGAAGAAAATATCACTTCAAATCATCAAAAACGTTTCTTCTTACATGGTGTATTTCCAACTTTCAACTCTATGATGCATCTGGTTGTTACGTCTTGCACCAGAACTACGAATTATATCGTTTTAATATGCCAAACGTATTGAGTCTGTAGTATCTAGTCACGCCCGATTCATTTGAAATGCATCCGATTGATAGTTCACGTGTAAACAACGAACAAAAAGAAGACCAAAAAATCTCCGGGCGTGATTCCACTCTCACAAAATTTGCTTTGATTACATGATCATTTTGTGTGGTCGTTGGTTCTGAATATGGACAAACAGGCAGATGAATTCTATTTCTACTTTTTACTGTAATAAGCTTGGTGGCCCTGAAAAGAGCCGTTTTGTTGCCAAAGTTGGTGATGATTTAACCTCCGAAACCAAACAAAGTTCGTCTCTGTCACTTCAAAACGTAGATGACATCCATGGCCGCTTACGCTTGGCGTGTTTAGTGTAGGTGACAGCATCGTGGATCTCATTTTTCAGGAACACCTTCAGCACACTTCGTAAATCAGACCGGAGATACGTCAGACACCGCCACGGCAGACGACGGATGGTGGTTATCTTGAAGAATTTGCGTTTGGTTCTGAATATGACGATGAGTGTGCAAAATATTACGCAATTCCATCCTCCCTATTCGCACGCGCCCGAGGATCGAAGGCGAATGCCACTTCGACTTGTTTCGTCTACTTACTACTCTCTGTCGACTGTGCTGGGGAAGCAGCATATGCATGTAGGTAATTGGTGGATTTGTTAGTTAATTTGACGCTTTTGGACAATGCTGGACATTTACCAGTTTCTCAATAGTTTCTTGTTGAAAATCAACATTCGGAAGCATTGTTATCGATGCGTAGCCATATTTCTGATCGGTTGGTGATAAAATTATTGAAATTGGACCAGGGGCAGCTGAGTTATTAACGTTCAAAATCTTTCTTAATTTGTTACATGTTCCATTTTCGGTTTTCACAAAGTGTACCCCCATATAGAAATCAAAGACGTAATCCTACGTCAAAAATTGAAACCCAGTTTTATTCGACGCATAATTTTATATTGAAAAAAGCTCACGTCATTACATTCCTTAAGCTATTTTTCACACATGACGCGAACGTTTTTCAATCTAAAATGATGCATAAAAAAACGTGGTTTGAACTTTTTTGAAAATGTATTAAAGTAAATTGCACCTTAACCCCCTACAACTTTTTCTTTAGCTCAGGCAGGCGCGATTTCTCGGACTCCATTTATGATGTAACAATTGAACACATTCTAATGATAATTCTATCAAGTATATCATTAAAGTATATGACATGACAAGCGCCATCGCAACGACTCGCATTATCAATATGTAGCCGGAACAGAGCAACCCTGTATTTCAAATTATTCAACTTAACTCAACCAACGATTCTAATAATAGTTCCCTATTCTAGTTCCACAATCATCGAACAATTGCCTGTCGGCACAAAATGCGGGCCCCTTCTTCGTTGGAAACCGCATCAATTTACTGTTCAGTAAATTATAGGTTTATTCGTTACTGTCTTTGTATTACATTTCCCATATAAACGTTCTACAGTTTCTGTTAGCTACTAAACCTCGTTATCTTCACCATACTTGTCATACTGTTGTCGTCCATTCTCTATTTTGATACTTGTTGGCTTCTCTTACCAGCAGTGTTGTACGTTGGTAGGCAGGCGTACATACTTGCTTTGGTTGCACAATTAATAATTGAACCAAAGTTGTTATCGTGCAAGTTACAAATAAGCAACTTGAGCGCAGAGATAAAAACGCAATCGCTCTGTTATTATGCCTACATTTTTATGTACATGTCAATCTGTAAACCGCAGCTAAAAACCGACACCAACTTACTTGAGTTATTGAGTAAAAATGACTTGAATAAACAGGCACACGTATTAAATTTATATCGCATATTTCAGTCATTATTACTGTTCTGTTTTTACCGATAAACAAGTTTGTAGTATTGGCAAGCGACGCATTACCAATAAATGTAAATGTATATATAATGTAATACAATGATAAATAAGCGTAACTAGGTTTCGCCATTAAAACATAAATTTCAAATTCAGATGAAATCGATTGCTTGTTCGGCAGCGCCCATCAGCGAAGATAGCACCGTACGAATCAACGTTCAATAGAAACATTAAATCAACGACAACCATTATCCATTATTCATCGTACAATGCCATCCATCAATATTATTTATTCTTCTCTTCAATGCTTAACTCTTGGTGGTGGGTATATTATTTCAAGACATATATTCAACTTCTTACGGCCACGATGGTTCTCACACTGAAAAGTCCGCAGAAAGACAGTGTAAATACCTACCTACAGCACATGTTTAAACTTTGCATTTTGTTCCATTGGCCCAGACATGTGGTGACATATATAGCTTTTAGTCGCGTTTTAAAAAACGCTCACTCTTATTAAATCGAAAATAAAGTTTTAGCAAATGTATGGCAGAGTTCGCGGTAAACATGGATATTGAATCTCTTTTGTCACAAACTGCCTTGGAACCAGTCCGGTAAAAAAAAAGTTGGCTAGACAACAAGGCAAAGAAACGCTATGAGAGTATATTAAATATGTCTTGCTACAGCAAAAGTTAGCTTCGATTAAAAGTAGCACTGATGCCGTAGAATTTTCAGAGTGGCCAGGAAAGGGACGGCATTTTGTCTTCACCAGAGTTTTTGGGGAGAATTGCGGGAATTTGTAGAATCCACCTGAAAAGTATTAAATAATAATATTATTTAAGATGCAGTATCGGACATCAGCATATCATCTCATTTCTCTACCAAAAAGTTCAAGGAGCTGTAAGTTTCCAGACTTCGCAACATGGTTTCTGAAATCTTGAATGATAGTTTATCAAATATTTAGGATTTATCGCTATAATTTTGGTCATGATTGGATGATTTCAATTTATACTCTGTTGAATTCTATATCGATTGGACATTTGGTTCCGGCGATATGAACAAAATAAGTGAAATTTATCAATTACACTTCGTTTCTCACTTTATTTTCTTTGAGTTGACGGAACCGATTTGAGTGCAGTTTCAATTTATTCGTATTTGACTCCTATTGAAGCCTATTGAATGTAATCCTGATCGATCAGTTGGTTCCGGAGAAATTAGCAAAACAGTTAAAATTTACAAACAAACACAATTGTTCATTAATTCTTCTTGGCAACGGTTAACTCGGTTTTAGCAACAATCAATACGAAACTATCGTTTTGAAATTGGCTCACTACTTGACTAGCCTATTGGTCCCAAGCAAACGATTAACGTATCCCATTCTAGTCGAAATTCTAGTACTACGCAATGTTTGTTTTGATTCGCTATGAAAGTTTGACAGATAAAATGAGGGGTTAGTGGATTTTCCCATGTTTCGAGGGGTGAATCGATTAGCTTGGGACCGAAGAGAGTACTAGAGCTGAGCCAAAAAGTTGAGTTCGTTATTTCGGGACCTTCTAGTCTTAGAGTTACCTCTATGGTTTTAGTGCAACAGGTTGCATTTTGTAAATGAGTTCCCCTGAAGCCTGTTGAATTGTACTTCAATTGAACATTTGGTTTTAGAGATATGAACAAAGACATAAATTTTACAAACAAATTGTGAAAGGTACTCATTATTTTTTTTCGCAACCGACGCCAGGGAGGTAGCTTCCACACCTGGACCCTACATATCGATCCATCAACTTATAAACTGGGGACCAACGGCTTTACTTCCCTACTGGAGTGAGAGGTAATCACGCTTACCACTACACCACCGGCGCGGCTATGATAGACACTCAATATTCCCCAAAAGTGATTCAAACCATTAGGCCTATTCTGCTCCGGCGTGTGAGGTGAGGTGACAGTGAAGTGATGGTGAAGTGACAATTGTCACCTCGGGTGAGGTGAGTCTCCATGCAAATCAAATGGAGAGTCACCTCACCCGAGGAGACAATTGTCACTTCACCATCACTTCACTGTCACCTCACCTCACACGCCGCGCAGAATAGGCCTACATATTTCGATTGAGTTTAAGAACAAATTGTAAAGTAGCCGTAACAATGGCTTCAAACATCAAATTTCGGAAAATGCTAGCAACGAAAACTAACACCACCATTACTTAGGGCAACATTTCCCCAACTGGTTGCGGATAGTTTGGGTGGTGACCTGCAATTTCAAAAAATTGCCGTTTGAAATTATTGTTTCAAATGTTGCGACTGTTTGAAAATTTGATATACTAAAAACAGATATAGAGATGAGGAGCGTTGTTTAAATTTAATATAGTAGGGCAGAGAACTACTTCGGTCTATTCGGCCATTTTGGGCCTATCGAGTAGAAAACTTCAAATAAATCCATGATTTCAGAGTTAACTAGTCAATTATGTTACGATACTTTAGCTAATAAGCTACCGAACGAAGTCAATGAGAACGCGTGATATGAAGGTTTGCACCCATTATTCCCAAAAACAAAAGAAGCGCTCCGACCGAACCAATTTTTATCTTAATCCGATAGGCAGAAGTGAATTCAATGGCGTTTCAATGACGTTTCAATGCGTTAGGCCGAGTTTAGAATCCGTAGGCCGAGTTTGGCGTCAAGAAGCAATGTTAGACTTTTGACAATATCTCAACGATTGGTTTCTCGTTATCAAATCTTACGATACGTACGGAAAGGTAAATAAATTTGGAAGCCGTCAGTAATAATAACATTCCATTTGGTGCTAAACGACGCTAGATTAAGAAAGACTAAGTGCGGATTGTGCTTAATAGGCCGGAAATGGACTAGTTAAACCTACCTGAAATTATACTAGTACCTCAGGATTAAAGAAATTCAGCGGTACTACCAACATGCCTGTCTTAGGTATTACCGTGAATGAACCATAAGCTAAACAGTGCCTTATTATCAGAGACACCAGATTTGAAGACATCTGAACTTCTTTGAAGACATGTTGTATTCGAAGACATTTCATATTTTGTGAAGACTTTTGAAGACATATGAAGATTTTTTTTTTTAATGCGTTTATTTTTCCAGGCTCATTTTCTATAGCTTTGCGGAGCCAATATTCATTGATTAGATTACAAAATTACTTAAAACTAACGTTAGTAAAGCGGGGGCCGATTACTCGCGGCTATCTCGAGGTTAGGGGTGACAAATTGTAACAAATGGATGGCAGGGAAGGGATTGTGAACACAAGGTTTGGAGAGCAATGTGCTCTTGATCTCGAACTAAGCGACACTCTGACGAAAAAGACAAACATGAGGGTACACAGATGGGCAGCTAACAACTTGGGAAAACACAAGATGACACTAACTACTAAATCCTCAGATCGATCCGTTTTAAAAACACATCAATTAAATTTAAATAGTCGAGATCTCGGCTCGCCAAGATGTCTTTAACGGGTATCGCGGGTTGTTTTCCTCGGGGTGAAGATTTTTGGAAATTAATGTATATTTTGGTGCACACAATTGAAGTTGTTTTTACAAAATAACATTTTGGCTTCAAATACAGTTTCTTGAAAATGGTAATTTTAAGCAAAAGCACTGCCAGGTTTCATAATAGTCAGGGTAATTTCTTATGAAGCGATCATACGAAGAATCAGTATTGAAAAATCTTTTCATAATCTTTGGATCTTCATAAAAATATCGTAGTCGCATTTTCCAATTTTTGCTCAGTTCGAAATATCTCAAGTTGTTATAAATCACAGATCGTATTTTTTGTTTAATATTCTTAGGTTTCAAAAATTTGTATTAGTCAAAGATTTCGAAAATTGAATGCAAAAACCCTTTGTCTTAGACATTTAATTTATTTTTAGCTAGACATTAAAAAGTTCAGCAGTTTGAATGTTCGAATCACAGAGTCTTGATGAGCTGGGATATTAAAATCTCTTCATAGCATTAGAGTTCCTTTTTTTAAGTCTCGAAATCTTGAAAGATCTTGATTTTTTTTTTCCTGTTTTCAGGACCTAGAAAACAAAATATTTCTGTATTAAGGGGAGGTTTCATTTAGATTTTGTCGAAAAAATCGAGTTTTTTTTACATAAAATGAAAACTACGCATGTGTAGAATATATGCGTCAAAGGATATTCCGATACAATACGTATTTTTTGAGTTAGAGCATCTCGAACGGACCCATGTCACGCCAAAAACTTTAAACGCGTTTTTCTCGGAACCATGTTTTGAGAACTCTTGTCAATGATAAGTCTTGTTGTATTCATCTGATTAGCTTCATTCAAACATAGTTTTAAAGTGAATACTTTTCTTTACGGCTTATATCTATTATTGGCATGACAAATTGTTTTTTTTTTATAATTTTTAAACGAGATCAAAGTAAAAAAAAAGAGAAAAAAATTACTTTTTTTTAGTGTCCAAAAAGTTAGGTTTTTTTTCGTTATTTTTTTTAGTTTAGGTATATGCCGTAGGAAATTTTATGTATTTTCATAATATATGACAGTTACTTATTTCAGTTTACCACGGAAGGCCATACAATTGACAGCTGGGGACATTGTTTCGTGCGCAGAGGCCGACGAGATCTGCCATTTTGAAGCCGCCATTTTGATTTTTTCAAAAACAAAAAACATTTTGTAGTCATCAATGCATAACGCATTAAAACTTAATAGCACAACTTTGTATGTCTTTTCGTTTTCCCACAAAAAATTCGCAAAGTTTGCACGATTTTCGGCCAAATCCAAATGAACCTCCCCTTAATAACTGCATTTGAATACAGTAATGACGCGATTTAGTCACCATTTTGTTTTCTAATATTCTTCAAAACGCATGTGGGTTTTCAGTGGTCTTATTGGACTAAAGTACACCTTAAACATCCATCTTAAAGATGAATGAGAAATATTTTGCGTTACAGTTGTGTGAAATTATATAAAGATGAAACTCTGATGCGTGGAGGGTCCAACAAAATCGGGTATTACCGAATTCCCTTTATATGTGTCTAAAAATTCTATAGAAATTCCAAATGAAGGTACTTTCTTCGTGCTCAAGAACCTTAAAAATTTACAATAATTTTTATGTTCGTTTTAAAATGTGTGATCGTGCAATATGTTCAAAATCCGACATCTGAATATTCCTTTCAGATTCTTTAAAGTTTTTCCAAGCTTGGTGTACAAGCCAGTTGGCTGTAATTGCTGGACCGAAGGTTTTTCTTCGCCGTCGAAATGGCTGCCAAAAGGGTCAGTAGAATGGCTACACTAACTTGAACTTATTTTTACTATCATCGCTCTTTCACTAGAGCGCAAAACTAGCACACATCGATCGCGCACCGTTGGAGGAATTAAACAATCTGTTGCTTTCCCACTTTGCACTAAAGTCGCGGACAAACACTAGAAACCCACTTTCGAACCATGGATCAAGGAAATTTAAAAATATATATAATTTAGATTTAGGTTTACGGTAAGGCCTCAACATTTGGATTATTTTTTTTTCAAGGGCTTGGATTTTTAATTCATTAATTTAAGTTCAAATTTTCTAAAACAATTCAGATACATTTTTATTTGCCTGAAATTCGGTCAAATTATCATGTTAAGTCCGTACCGTTCATAAGCTTCAAAAAATTCTACACACTTAGTTTTTTTCTACCGAGCTCGGTTGAGCAAATCTCAAAAAAAAAAAAAGTTTTACTGAGATCTCAGCAAATATTTCATTTGTTTGCTGAGATTCAGCTAAGCATTATTCGAAACTCAGCAATGTCACTATTGCTGAGATCTAATTGAATCTTTTTTTTTACCGAGATTTACACAGCCGAGCTCGGTAGAAAAAAACTAAGAGTTTATGATTATTTATTTCAACAATAATAAATTTAAAAAAAAAAATTAAAACGCTTTCGAAATCTAAGACTAGGCGTAAACAGTTGTTTATACAAAATAAAGAAAAAAAATTATGGACTGTAGCTGTCTATGTAGGTAGTTGATGATCAGCCCTTTAGTCAAGATTGAGAAGCTTGTGACATTTTAAAAATCCTGAAAATCCTGTTTAAATTTGTCGAACCTCTTAACGGAATCAAAGTTCTTCATGTTTTAAGAGGAAATTCGGTTCTGATCACCTTCCAGTAACTAAATAATTTCTAATCCCAACAGATCTACTTTCAATTACCATAGAGCTGATTGGTAGTAATATCGAACGTTTATGGAATATAGCTTTGATCCAAACATTCCTTTGCAAACCAAAAATGAAATTAATTATACCCTTGAATCTCTGACTACTTCAAAAGTTGAAGCAAGAGCTGCCTTAGTACCAAAATGCGAGGTTAAATGCGATTCAATTATAATAGACGACTGGAGCTGGAGCACCTAGATTAAATTGAAATTAAAATTAAATTCAAATTTAATTTGAATTTGGAACAAATAAAGAGTTCAAAAAAAGGAATTTAGGACAGTTGAAGGCAACTGGCTAGGGATTTTTCCGTGTTGGGTATATATTTATCACTGCGACCATTACTTTGATCTATTGTGATATTCCCCGTTTTTATATTGCTTTGTCAGTTATGTCGTATCACTATTTTGTGAAGCGACCGACATAGACTGACCAAAAGCATTTTCCCAGCCAGGTATTACATTTCGAATGAAATGTACTACTGAACTGGGACCTGCATTCCAAATATCAAGGGGTTCTGCCAGCCCCTTATCCAGAAAAATACGCCTTTTATTGAATATTGCTACACAAGAGCATAGCAGGTGTTCAGAGTCTTCCTTTTCAATACCACAGAATCGACATAGGGGAATTTACGTATTCTCGTCAATCTAAGCAGCTTCCGGACTTCTATTAGAAATTTCTCAGCGTCACACACATATATGACGGGTTTGTTAATTGACATTTATCTGCTGCTTGCTGTTCTATCAACTCCAATCGACAGAATTGATCAGAACGGGTTGAACACGTTTTTACAACGCTCCAAACTTCTCAGGTGAGTGTGACTATTGTCTTTTTCTTCGGCACCATTTCCATTTGAACTGCGTGTTAACCAGCTGTTCTATTATCGGCAACTCGAAATCAGCCGTATTTTGTAGTGTGTATATTTCATTTAAAGAAAAATCTGGCATAACAGGATTGCTCAGTCGTAAAAATGTAATAAGATTGAAGCTGAAAGGGTAATGAATCGGTTGAATACATTCAGCGAAGAGTTTTGATGGGAAAATACAGTGAAATTAATGTTTCAATTTCGGTTGCCGAAAACAGTCAATGGGTGCCGAAGCCATAATTTACCCTATATCCTCTTGAAGTTTTCATATTAACTTCAAATGATATTTACATGGACAATGTCCTGTTATCAAACCAGTATAGACACTGAGATCTTTCTTTGATAATTCAAGAATTTTGCTAGTCATTGAAATGTTCGGAATTATGAACCGTTTCGACTGCCTAGCAATGGAAGTGTTGTTCCAATTGGTCTCCACTTTCATTTTTTTTCCATTTCTTGATCTTCATTTTAATAGAACAAGCAGAAACTCCACAGAATGGTTCTGGTCCTATGAATTGCTGAAATAATCCTAGCCTGGCTAACGTGTCGGCTTTTTCATTTCCTTCAATTCCACAGTGGCCAGGAACCCAATATAGGTTTACTTGGTTTTGACAGGCCAGTTTCTGAAGTGATATTGCACATTTCCATACGAGTTTTGAATTATTTGTTACTGATTTTAAGGCATTTAATGCTGCTTGACTATCAGACATCATGCAGATATTCGAATGTCGATAATTTCTGCTTGGAACACGGATGGCCAGTAACCCATAGATATTGAGATATCTATGCCTGGACCAGTTACCCCTGCTCCCACACGATTGTTCAATCGTCTGTATAAAAAACAGTTAAACCTGGTCTGATGTTTAGTCCCCCACTTTCCCAAACATTACGATCAAATTCTGCTTCAAGGAAGTTCTTTGTTCGTTGAACCCTTAAAGCACTCCTTTCAGCTTCTAATTGGATAAATTGATGCAACGGAAGCAGATAAAGTAGAGCATCTAGTGCCATACTCGGTGTGCTGTTCATCGCACCAGTTATTGAGAGAGTAGCAAGTCTTTGCAGTTTCCCCAGCTTCTTCTGAGCCGATTTTTCATTAGTTTTCGGCCACCAAACCAATGATGCGTAGGATATTCTAAAACCCAGAATCGACCCAATCGTCAAATAAATCCAGTTGATCATTTTTGGTTTTAGGCCCCATTTCCTACCAAAAGTTTTCTTACTTATCCAAAGAGCATTTATTACCTTATTAACAACCTGCTCTATATGTGAATTCCAGTTAAGTTTACTGTCAAGAATGACTCATAGATACTTGACTGTTCGTGAAAGTTCTAAAGAAATTTCTTTCAATTTTAAGTTATTTATAGAAAATTTCCTTTTCCGTGTGATCGGTACAATAGTGGTCTTAGAAGGGTTTATACTCAACCCTTCTTTAGTGCACCACCATGAAACATAATTTAAAGCAGTTTTCATTCTATTTGAAATTACATTATCAAATTTTCCTCGTACTAATTTGACTATTATCTCGAAGCCCTTTGCTTCTAAGTTTTTGAGAAGTTCGTCAACTATTAAATACCATAAAAGAGGTTAAAAACACCTGCTTGAGGACACCCTTTTACAGCTCTAGCTGTTATTGATGAGCTTCCAAGATTTGCTGAGATTTCTCTTTTAGAAAGCATCTCATTAATCCACCTAACGATGCTTTTGTCGAATCCACGCTTCAACATATTGTTTTGCATGGAGCTATAGGATGCATTATCAAATGCTCCTTCAATATCAATGAACGCAGCTAGTGACATTTCTTTTGATTCAAAAGATTTTTCTAGTTTTGTAACAAGCGTATGAAGAGCTGTTACTGTTGATTTACCAGCTTGATATGCAAACTGATATTTACTCAAAGGAATTGTAATCAAGTACGTTGATTTTATATGCTGATCTATTATTTTCTCCCTTATTTCTAGAATAATGGATGATAAACTGATCGGCCTGAAGAAGTTAGAAGAAGTTTTATCCTTTTTATTAGCCTTCGGAATAAATATAATCTTTACTTGACGCCAAGTTATCGGATTATAACTTAATCTTAAGCTTGCTCTAAACAAGCCTGTTAGAATCGGTGTCAAAGTTCCTTTTTCTTTCTGAAGTAGTACTGGAAAAATTCCGTCCCTACCTGGTGATTTGAAAGGTGCAAAAGAATCAATCGCCCATTCGACTCGAAATTCTATTGGTCAGCTTGCGAGCGTCTTTCCTGGAAATCTCTAGCCCAGTCGATTCATTCATTGGTGTCTGAACTTCCGTCCTGATTTTTTCTGAGCCAGTTTGCGCTGCACGTGTATTTTGGTCTTCATTTATGTTGGTAATTGAACATGGAAAGTGTGTTTTCATCATTGTTTCTAATGTTTCTTCCTCAGACATAGTAAAAATGCCGTCTTCCTTTTTAAGAGTTCCTAAGCCATTTGAATGATCTTTTGAAAAGTCTTTTTGCAATCTGGCAGCAACTGGAGTATTTTCAATGTTTTCACATGTATGCCTCCAGTCGTTCCTTTTAGATCTTCGGATTTCCTTATTATAACATGTAAGGGCTTCCCTGTATTGATCCCATTGTCTTGTTATTTTCGCACGGTTAAATAGCTTCCGGGTTTTCTTCTGAAGTTTATCTAAGGTTTTATTCCACCAATGTACATCCCTATTCGTAGAGCGTTCCTTTGCAGGACAGCTGTCGTAATAAACTTGTTGGATTAGGGATAGCAAAAGTTAAGTGGAAATAAGGTGGAAAAAATAAGTAACTTTTATGGCGTTTCAATAAGATTTCGATTGGAAAAAAACTGCAGAACAACTTTGTCCGAGACTGCAAATCGATTTAAATTCTAGGCAAAAAGTTATTATTATTTTATTTTAGGCCTAGTTCTCCGCGCATACCGACAGAACTGGGGAGTTTGGTAAAGGAAATGATCAACCCGATTCGTGCCTTCCTCAAAACTGACCTTTGCTCGCTTTCTCCTCTCTATACAATTTTCACACTGCCGTACTCTAACAGAAATATCAACTCTATACTTTGATGTCCTCATCCATCGTATAAAATGACCACTTTAAGTCTGATATTTGACGGTAAGCATCTCCAACTAAACAAAATTGAATGCTTATTTTGTTTGGCAAGTAAATAATAATTTAGTTCCCCATACATTTTCCCATACAAAATTTAAATAAATTTAATAATTTAAATTAGGCAAAGAAGTTTGGGACCTCTATTTACAGGGATTTTTAAAGTTAATCCACCCTAATATTCGTTAACCAGAAAGGCACTTTTCGCCGGTAGGTGGATCAATTAGGGTTTTTTTTTTTACTTTTCACATGGCATAAGTATGTCACGCTCCAGGGGGAGAAGGGGTTATAAATCTGTGATCTTACCCGATGGTGATGCTGATTTGCCAAGGCGAGAGAATGAAATTGAATGCATAAAAGTGACTGAAAACAAAACTGCCATTTATAAACATTATGCGAAATTCCAGTTATGACGAATGTCAATTATGCTTAGAATGCTAAAATGTTGTCCATAGAGAACAGTTTCAGCCTGACCAAAATCCTTTACCGGACCGGGAATCGAACCCACTGCCTACACCATGGCACATACCTTACAATCGTACAATTGTCAGCGTCCCTGTAATCCTTTCATTATGATCAGCGATTGACGTTTTACGGAAGCCAAAATAACAACCCCTTACGGTAAACAAATGAACCATCAACCATTCATTGCATCGATTATTCAATGACAGAAATAAAAGAATCACAACCCAACCATACGAATGCACGATTGAAAACCACTTGCCTAGTGTTCTCTGCCTCTTGCTGCTACTGGTTGCTTTTATTATTTGCGTGCACTTCGCCGTTGTTCGTCGGAGTGAGGTTGGTTGGTGTGTCTTTACGTGTCGTACACGATTGTGATTAGTTTCATTCATGCCAGTGTTCAATCCGGACGCGTTTTCGGACAAAATCTCTCCCCCGTTCGTAGTAGTATGTCGAGAGTGAAATTGCATTCGTATGTGTGTGGTTCGTTGAGTGTATTGGTGTTCGTGGGCCGATGGTAGTGTTGTTGCAGCACGCGCGCGGGTTCCAATTGCAGCCGCCCAACGTGGTTCAAATCGGTTGCTTATTAGCCGCCCCCTTTGCAGTATTCACCTTTAGCAACCGCCGCCCATATCAACCACCCCCTCAAGAACGTGTGTCGAAGAAAAATAGCGCCAATTCGGAAAAACGCAACCGGTAAAATTTCAACGTCTGCGCAGTGATTGTCCGGGATTGATTGTAAATTGTTTCTTCCTAAACGGGAGAAAAAATAATGCAATGAAAATTACTTGTTTCTAGTAATAATGATTGATTGTGTCTTGCATGTGCTCAAATAGCTATTCGCTAACCTTGTGCGATTGTGCTACTAATTCAACCGTGTTCAGTTCACTTTGTGCTCGAAGTTGACTTTAATTAAATTATACCATCATCCTAGCAGTTAAAGTTTAAAGACACTGCCGAACGATGTTGGAGGATGGATAATTTTGAATGTGCCACTATTAGTAATCGTTAGAAAAGCAGCATGTAACAATGAAACGAATCAAGGAGGGGGGTTGCTCGAAGATTAAGTACGTAATTTGAGAGCGAAAGCAACGAGACGACATCAAGGCAAGCAGTTAAGTGTGTTTATGATCGTTGAAAGCGAACAGCACAACTGGAACGTGTATTCACAAATAATAATGGAATTCAGTCGTATGGTAAATATTGATTTTATTATGTTCGTAACAATGATAATAAGTATTAAAGCCTGGCACAAGCGTTGCGTTATTTCAAGCACAATCGCTCTCTCCTTCAGTGAGTGGAGAGTAATTTTTCGTGTACCAAGTTCTTAAAGTGATGAGGACGTTGTCTTTCCACTTCGAAAGAACAAACCGAAGAGAAAAGGCATAAAGCTGCTTATCGTAAACCTTCGTCTTACAAGCTCGTTTCAAATGTGCATATCCAGCATATTTTCCTCTGTAATGTGTCACAGTCCCCTCCCACTCCCCATTCCCATTGAGAGTGAGGACGTATACCATATACATATTCAAATAAGTCACCCATTTAAAGCAGTGTGCGCTCTCTGTTGTTTCTTTTATTATTATTATTTTTTTCTTTGTTGTATATGACAAAGACTGAGAAGCGAGCGCCTCTGTAATGCGGACATATGTTGTATAGATTGTAATTTGTTGGAATGATTCGAAGATAAGTTAATCTCTCGAGTCATTAACCAACACATTGTAGCCGTTTGATTTGTCTGGTTTGGTTTTACTGTTCAGGCGAAGATAAAATTGTGGAATAAATTTCAG
The DNA here is from genome assembly GCF_037179485.1 of Ochlerotatus camptorhynchus. Taxonomy (NCBI): domain Eukaryota; kingdom Metazoa; phylum Arthropoda; class Insecta; order Diptera; family Culicidae; genus Ochlerotatus; species Ochlerotatus camptorhynchus. The sequence continues at coordinate 2,822,703 of NW_027040849.1, forward strand.
ACTTACTTTTCTTTGGTCGTATCTGTATTGGATCTACAATAGGGTGGGTCAAGTTTGTATGGTGCATAACAACCCCCTGCTCTCTACTGTTCTTTTGATCTGTATTGAAGACCCCAACAACTGTGTCATATTTGGTAATTTTTTTACGATTTTTATTTGCGGAAGAATTTTAAAGTTTGTATGGGAAAATGTATGGGAAACGGAGCAAAACTGTTCACTAGATTGTTAAAAATTCAAAAATTGTTAACTTTTGACCAAACCTGAGACTTAGATTGAAAAAAAAACTATAGAGAACAACTTTGTCGGAGATCGCAAATCAATTCGACGTATATGTTAAAATTTATTATTTTTATACTTTAGGCCTAGTACTCCGCGCATCAAGTCAAGCTTATAAAATGGAGTAATGAAATTGGGTTGTTAGCGGAATGCTAAATAAAACAGCAAAAAAACAAAAAAGGTTATCTTCCATTTAATTCCACTTAATTAATTCTGGTATCCATGACAGATACGTATTTCGACTACAATGTGCAGTCTTCATCAGTGTCATTCCCACTAAAGAATTTATCAAAATCTAACCCCCTTAAGTACTCATCCCCTAGGTAAAAAAAGTCAAGATCATAGGTATAAAAATGATACTACAATGTGTTGAATCGGAACCTACCTAACTAATAAAAACCAAAGATTTAAGTAAGCTAAAGGAGAAAAAATCTATACAACTCTCTAATAAGGAAAATCCCCAAAGGCTTGGTAGCCATCCTAATGAAGTAATGAAATTGGGTTGTTAGCGGAATGCTAAATAAAACAGCAAATAAAAAACAAAAAAGGTTATCTTCCATTTAATTCCACTTAATTAATTTTGGTATCCATGACAGATACGTATATAAAATTATAAATTGGGCCAACTCTAAGCCTAATGAGTCAACGGCCAAACTCAACCCTCTCCGATTTGGATGAAACATTTTACATTTCTTCATGTTGTTTTTCCACAGGTCAGAGCAGCGTTGCCAGATTGTTTTAAAGCTTATCGGTATCAAAGACATTAAAAAATCGGTATTTATCGGTATTTACTATTTAATTAATTTTATATTTTTGCCGTTTTTGCAAGCGAAAATTTCAACGATGGTGACGACTGGGACTTGAGGGGATTGCTTTGTTTAACGGCTTTCTCAGTATCAAAAAAGTCTTTAATTTTTTTAATTTAATTTTTAAAATTATCGTTGTCCTTAAGTGGTGATCAAAATTCTCGATGAACATTTCAAATGGTCCTATCCGCTTTCATCGATTCTATTCATCGACTTTCTCTTTTTATAACCACTGCTATGCAAACAGATTTCGCGCTAATTCTACCACATAGTTTGATAAATGAGGTTCTTATCTAGCGTCCAAAACGTCAAATACAACAGGGAAAGGTTTTGCAGCTGAATTATTGATGAAAGAGAAAGTTGATGAACATAATCGAACAATACAGACAGGACCTTTTGAAACGATTATCTAGAATTGTGGGAAAGTAGTTTTTTTAATTAAATGTCATTAAATGAAACCAAAATATGGAAAATCAGCCACAACAACGACTAAACTATTGACAATAACGACAAACAATATTTTCTCTTGAAAAAGGCCACAACCCATGGCCGAAATGTCGGGTAGATTAAATCGTAGACGTTGCAGTGTTTTAAGAGTGAGAAACCCGTTAATCAAAGTAAAATTTTAGCTTTTGAACTATGATCGCGAAATTCCGGAAGAAAACTCCGGGGAATGTTTGAATTAGCTTCTGAATGGAGCTGAAAAAACATCCAGAGAAAGACGGAAGAAGCTCTCTTGGATGAAGTTCGAGAAAAGCTGGAAAAACATTCGGGAAATTTCCAAGACACGAATTAAGAAGGTTGTGGCGAAAATTTTATTAAACTTTCGGGAAAAAAATCGGATGTCACATCCAAAGGAAGCCAGAAAAGTTTTGGAAACCGGAAGTAAATTTTCAGGAGTAGCCATTTTCAGGGAAAGTCAGAAGAAGCTCGAAAAAAAAAACCTTTGGCTTATGGTCAAACTTCCAGAAGCAGACGAAATAAATTTCTGGGAGAATTAATTGAACTTCCTGGAGAAGACGAAAGAAACTTCCTGGAGACGCTGGTAGAAACTTCCTAAGGTAGATTGGAAGAAATATCTGAAGAAAGTTGGAAGCCAGAGCGCTTACGAAACAGTCGAAAGAAACAAGGACATAATTCTGGAAGAAAGAGATTCATGGACGATGTTCTAATGATCCAGAAAATTTTCCTGATATTCATAAACACCCCTGAAGACTCCGCAATTTCCCGAAGTGATTAGAACATTCCTGAAATGCATATAATTCCATAATTCCTCGAAATTCCTTAAAATTTCTTGTACTTTTCCAAAAAATTAGGGGCTGTTAAGAATTTCTATGGTCATCCTCGAAGTGTTCGGAACTTCCCTGATTATAATAAGACTACCGGAATATCTCTAATTATCTTTGAAGATCTCTGGACTTTCTTGAAGATTATGAAATCTCTTAAGTGCTCCCACAATGTTCTTGAACTTATTGGAACATCAGCATTGATGTTCTCTGATCTTCCCGATTATTTTTTTTTTAATTTTTAAAAGTTATTGACACTGCCATTAAAAAGCATAGAACTTCCCATAAAATGTTCTCACAATGTTCTAATGTTCATGTAACTTCCCTTACGTTTCCTAAATTTGCATGTGTCCCTCAGGACATTGCTGAAGTTTTCGGAAATCGCCTGAGTTGCTCGGAACTCCTTTATAATTTCAGCAATTTCATTAATTAATTGATCTGTCCTGATGTTTTCTGAGCTTCACTAAAGTTCCTGAAAACCATTAAATTTCCCTGAAGTTCCCAAATATTTTGAAGTTTCCAAAATATTTATGATGTTTCCTTAAGTTCACTGGAGTTCGCTGGACTTTTCTGAAATTCCCGGGTTTTCGAATTTTAACAGATGAATGAAACTGTGTTTAATTTATCGAAACTTACACAAAAGTCTGGACTTTTCTGAAGTTTCAGAACTTCTTAAATGTGCCTGAAACTAGTGTGGATCCGCAATCAAAATCTGATAGCATCCTTGAAGTTCCGGGAAAGTTGAAAAAACTGGCGGGAGAAGATGAAAGAATCATTCGAGCGAAAGAAAATTTCGAAGAAAATTCCAGGGAAAGTTGAATGAAACTTCAGGAACTTAAAAAAATAATAAAAACTTCCGGAAGTTAAATAATGTTTAAAAAATATTTCCCGATTCCCTAGGAATTACCGGAAAGAGCCATCGACTATTTCTCGATTGATGGGTAGCCAAAAGTGGTGGAGAAATGGAAAAATTAGTCGAAAGAGTATCAATAAGGCATCTTTAGAGATGATTGTTTAGAAATTTGAAGACTATGAGGTATTCAAAAAGAAACATATGAGGTATTCAAAAAGAATTTTCTGAGCTCGAGCGCGGGTAGGCAATAATAATTTTGATTATTAACAAAACGGTATAAATCGGTATAAAATCTTAAAAATCGGTATTCTGAGGAACCTTATCTGTATATCGGTATTTAGTTTGGAAATCGGTATATCTGGCAACGCTGGGTCAGAGGCCCTTGAGGTTCAAGACTAATTTTTAAAAAGGGCGTATGTGTTTTTACATAAGTACAAAAAATCATAACTCAAAAACTGTTGATTGTAATGAAATTGTTCCCGAGAAGATGTGGAGAATCAATTGGGTTGTAAAGGGTGATACGGTCAAAATTTGGTCAAGGGAAAACGCGTGTAAATCGGTGAAATCGTTTATTTAAAAAATCAAATTAAATTTCTTTTTCAAGTTCAATTAGTATAAAATTCAGGAAAAATATTCAGTTAGGCTTCCGCTTTTCCAAATCCGAATTGCCGGGCCTTACGCTTGACCCCTGCCATCAGATTTTGTACAGCCACCTTGTCCACCTTCTTCGCCGCAGAAAGCCAGTTTGCCTTGAACTTCTGCTCGCCCTTAGCAGTTTTTTTGGTCTTCTTTAGGTTCCGCTTGACAATAGCCCAGTATTTCTCATTTGGGCGGAGCTCTGGCGTGTTGGGAGGGTTCTTGTCCTTGGGAACCACCTGCACGTTGTTGGCGGCGTACCACTCCATGGTCTTTTTACCGTAATGGCAAGATGCCAAATCCGGCCAAAACAGTACGGAACAACCGTGTTTCTTCAGGAAAGGCAGCAGACGTTTATTCAAACACTCTTTCACGTAAATTTCTTGGTTGACAGTCCCGGAAGCTATGAAAATGCTGCTTTTCAAGCCACAGGTACAGATGGCTTGCCAAACCAGATATTTATTTGCGAACTTTGACAGTTTCATGTGCTTGAAAACATCTGCTACCTTTCCCCTTCCTTTTGCCGTATAAAACTCCTGTCCCGGAAGCTGCTTGTAGTCGGCTTTGACGTAGGTTTCGTCGTCCATTACCACGCAGTCAAACTTCGTCAGCATCGTCGTGTACAGCCTCCGGGATCGCGCTTTGGCCGTCGTATTTTGTTTATCATCGCGATTTGGAGTCACTACCTTCTTGTAAGTCGATAGTCCGGCTCGTTTTTTGGCTCGATGCACGGTTGTAGACGATACACCCAGCTTATTTGCGGCATCTCGGAGAGAGAGGTTAGGGTTTCGCTTGAAACTACCGGCAACTCTCTTTGTCGTCTCAGCGGCTTCCGGTTTTCGATTTCCCCCCGATCCAGACTTCCTGGCTGTCGACAAACGTTCCCCAAACACTTTAATTACATTTGTAACGGTTGATTTGGCAACTTTTAGCGATTTTGCCAACTTTGCGTGCGAGTAGCTCGGATTTTCGCGATGCGCGAGCAAAATTTTGATACGCTACTCTTCTTGCTTGGACGGCATTTTGACAACTGAAGAGTGAATTCCAAAATCAAAATAGGAGCAACATTCTACACACACACACCTTCAAAATGAGGGGTGTTCAGGTTTTTTAAATGCAAAATTGAAAGAAATACGTCAAGTTGATATTGACCAAATTTTGACCGTATCACCCTTTACACACTGAATGAAAATTGTTATTTTTTTTTCAAAAAGTCAAATATAAAATTTGGAATGTAAATTGCTAATCTCCCCAACGTATGATTTTTTTTTTATGTTTTTTTTTTCTAAAAAGGGCTAAGTTATAAGCAAAATAAGAAAAAATTGTTCAAAGATGGAGCAACTTTAAATAAAAGAAGAAAAACTTTTCCTATTTTTTTACAATTTAGAGTTACTGTATGAATTAGCGCATTCAGTGGCGTCGCGTCCACATGTGCAACCTGTGCACGACACAGGTGTAAATAATTAAAAAAAAAATGCGTTTAGATTTTTATAGATTATATGGTCACATTATAGCTGTACTTCTTTACTCCAGACCACAAGTGACCATGAATTATTAACCACCAGCGAGCTTTTCTGGGTGGTCGGTGGCAAGTTTGTGAATGGTCAAATGCCTGATGTAAGCCATCTCTTGAAACATACCACAAATTTTCCACAATACATGGCGGTTTGCACCACTAGTTGTAATTGAAACTTTCAGCAGTCACGCTTCAAACGGGAGCAACACGGAAACAGCAGTCTGGTACGCTTTGGACGTTATCATACTTGCAGACCGGTTTGAATGTGTGAGTTTAAATTAGAAGAACATTTGGGCTCCTAAAGCGTGCATTTTTCGCTGTGCACTTGAATATCTGATTGCAGGCAAAGAGAGTAATGGAGAAAGAGAGCGCAAAAGCTCGCTCTCACTCTCTTGTCAGTTGTAAATCTCTCAATTACCGATGGCAGCGCCGGTGCGCCTGTCGAAACTTATGAGTTTTCCCTGGTTCATTCTGAAAGTGTGTTCTGATAAATAAAGAGTTGATTAATTCAAGTTTGCTACCCAGGGGACTTCATGAATTTGCTCTAGATTTTGACACTGTTTTGTATCAAAAAATGTTTTCGGAAGTGCTTGACGGATATTCTTCATTACACTGCAGTCGAAAGAGTTAGCCTTGTGATAAAAACGAGAATTAGTTAAGTTTTGCAATTCCTCCTACTTCGGTTAGCGCGAAAAAGGCCATACAAGTTTTGTTTACAAATGATGATAGGCACTTCAAATGTTACGTTAGGTAGTGATAAATATAGTTATTGAGAATATGTCCCACGAATTCATGGAGCATTGAAAAATAAAACAAAAACTAATATGTGGTGGTAAGCTATAACGAACAAAGTTTGGTGCACAGGTAAACACATTATAATAATAAAACATGATTCTTAAGATCATTTAAAATCAAAATGCTCTTGGTGAGCAACTTTCTCAATGCAGCTTCCTTGATATTTTGAGAACAATTTGGACAAAATGTGTTCTGTCATGATAACACAATTTTTAGTTAGTTTTGAGCCAAACACAGTGTAGGAAAATCCAGAAAAAAAACACTCGGGACCTCATTTGGGACAAAACAAAAGTGAACCGCCTCTTTAATAAAGAAAACTTACTAACTAAAGTTGTAACGGTTCGATCGACAAAGTTCGTCGTATTTTAAATTTAACTAAGTTAGATAAAATATTAGGAGTTAACAATCTTCTAAAAAGTTGTTTGTCAACAATTTCTGAACAACTTTGTTGCAAACGGCAAGTTTTTAGGAACTCATCCAAAATTTTTATAGTTTAATGAAGTTGCAAAGGAAAATCGCATGAATTCTTAAAATCGCGATAACATACGAAAGCCTTGATGGATTATTTTGATTTTAACAGAGAATACGTTGAATGACCAACTCTATCGACAGAAAAACACAAAATCTATGAACATTTTATCTGGCTGATAACGGGCACACGGACACCGCTACAGGCACAATAGCGACAAAAAATGAATTTTTTAATCGACCTTCTTCGATTGGTGTGAAACTTTTCGTAAATGTTTGTCAAGGGTAGTAATTCACATTTTTGCTAAAATTCGGCTATTTTAGATATTGTAAAATTTTTAAACTTGCGCATTTGAAATTTTAAAAAAAATCTGAAATTAGAGAAAAATAATGCCTTTCTCGGAAAAATTAACGTTTTTTTTATTTATTTATTTTGATGATGGTTTGGAACTACCACTCACTGTAGCAAGGCAACTGTCAGTAGACTGTGAACTATCTTCGCTGTTCGACTTGATCAAGTTTAATAACTTCTAAGGCGCTGTTCATAAACTACGTAGACAGTTTAGGGGGGGGGGATTGACAATTATCCACGGCCCATACAAATTTTAAAATTTTTGTATGGACAATTGTCTACGCAGGGTAAGGGGGGTCAAGAATCCCAAAAAAAACTGTCTACGTAGTTTATGAACAGCCCCTAATTGTACTCAATCTGCCATTTTATGAAGGGCCTAAAAAGGTTTGGGAGAATCTGTTGGCAACTTCGTGCACGTGCATCCAAGGGATAAATGAGAATCTCCTTCCAACAACAGGATCAAACAACCGGTCAAAAAACAGGCCATCCAACAGGAGGATGCCCCAATGAGTGGGGAGAAGATCCCGCTCTCTATTCACGAAATGTTAAAGACAGGGAGTTGGCATTTCCGCTCTCCCCATTCATTTCGTTTCAATAGGGTGCCCTGGTGGACCCTCCCGTACTCAGCATTTAATACTTCATATATGTAATAATGAAATGAAGGTTAACACAAAGATAAAGGAAAGATCTCACCCGATATGTTGCAAAGCAATCCATAACATCACGATGATTTCGAAAAGCTCCCAAAGATATGCTGTCGCTACTTCTTCAGCCAGTGTCTCGCCTTTTCTTCATAAAAAGTTCAAAAATTAGACCAATAGTTTTACGATTTTGTCAACTAAAAGTGTCCAAAATTTTAAACATTACAAAATGCATTTTTTTTTTCAAAATGATTAAAAAATTTGACCATTGTGATTTAATAGATGAATTTAAGGTACCGCATTATGGATTATGACCCAAGCTAGAAACTAGCCACTTTCCGGGGGTTCCTAACACATGGCTGTGGTGGTCCTTTCATTTGCTGATTGTTGCGCCCATTCCGGTTCAGTGACTGATACAAGAAACACGACCTTGTTTTTAGGATCTTGTTCCGTCCATATCTCCGGAACCAGTTGACCGATTCCAAACATATTTAAAACCGTTCTATGGGACAATGAAACCTTTCATTTGGTGGTTCCAATTCCGTTCAGTGACGTTTTCGTTCAATGATTTATTGAAAAATGTAAAATAGAGGAAATGTATGTACTGTCAGCCTAAGTGCCCCTAATTTGGGTCCATACATAAATTCGGCAATCGACTTAATTTTCAATAGCGACCAAAAATATTCATTAAAACCGTCTAGATGAAATTGATAAATAACAGATTTTTAGCGATGGGCCCAATCTTAGATCCAAAGGCCAACATTAAAGCCACAGACAAACAGACATAACACTGACAATTTGTTCATCGAACACGCATTTAACGGTCAATTTAAATGTTTTTAGTGGGTAGTACCGCCGCCTGTGGCGCGCATAGTCAATAACCCTTGCGATTGACGTTTACACACTACCGCCATCTGTTCAGTGTACTACCCATCACAGTATACTCAACAGATGGCGGTAGTGTTTTACTGACGATGTTTTATGATAAACAATATTCAATGTGTTATGTCTGTTTGTCTGTGTTAAAGCCATTTCCCCTACGTTATTTTGAAAAAAAAAAAAAAACAAGATATTGCTAGATTCAAAATGCCCAATTTTAGCACACCATTCCTAATAACAAACAATTATGCAAATCAGAGAAGGTCGAGTAAATTTTTTTTTTACATATTTGGAGATGCTTAACGTCAAATATCAGGCTTAAAGTGGTAATTTAGGGGAAATGTATCTAATGTTGGCCTATGCATGTAAGATTGGGCCCATCGCTAAAAATCTGCTATTTATCAATTTTATGTAATCCTTTAAATTTGTCGAACCTCTTAACGGAATCCCTTTATGAAGAGCTTTGAGTGGGTTGGTTTATTTCCTTTTAATTCCGTTATAATTGCTTATCTTTTGACAGATACGCGTATTTCGTCTACTACTTGCAGACTTCATCAGTGCCAAGTACTCAACACCACTGAAGAATCCATCTTTAATCTACGAGTTATATACTAATCAAAAGGTACTAAAAATCAGCAGGTATCCACTGCCATGTCAAAATTTACCTAAACAGGTACCTAAATTCAGTCTTCAACAGGTAGAGGCATGCTACGATGTGTTGTTTTAGGTAGCATGCTAAAGAGTCTCGAGTATCCGTTTCCTTGATCTCTATTAAGCAATGTTGATGGATTATGTTTAAATATTTCTAGACTTTCGGCTACGTCTAGTTTCCAAGGTGAAGATACAGTCCGCAGGATATTAATGTTTTCCTTAGTCAAATTGTGCCCCTTTTTAACGATATGTTCTGCAACCTTGGATTTAAATTCATAATGAAGCCCTTTATCCATCTCTTTGTTAGCCTTTTTTACCTCTGCGATGTGTTCCTTAAACCTTGTTTCCAAAGTCCTTTTCGTCTGACCAATGTAGATTTTATTGCAATCTGGACAAGAGATTTTGTAGACTCCGGCTTTCCCTAAGACATTTATTGAATCCTTAGTTGATCCTAACAGTGACTTCAGCTGATTTATCCTACTGCTGAATACTAAATCGAGGCCAAAACTTCTAAACTTTGAAATCAATGGTTTGGTAATGTTTTTTCAAAAATGTGAGTTATTTCCTTTGATTTGCCTGTATCACTAAGAGGAAGAGTTTGCATCCTGTGAACCATGTGGTGAAAAGCGGCCATTTTGTGTTGATGGGAATGGTTTGAAGTGCTTGGTATTACTCTCTTTGTGTTTGTTGGTTTCCTATAGATTTCGAAATTGAACGAAGACGTTTCCCTGATGATGAGAAGATCTAAGAAGGGGAGTTTACCGTCTCTCTCTTCTTCGTGAGTAAATTTGATGTCCTTGTGAACGTTGCTTATGGCCTCCAAAGTTTTTGATAAATCTTCCCTTTTGACAATGCTAAAGATGTCATCCACGTACCTATACCAACATTTGGGCAACAAATTCCTATCCTCCAGAGTATTTTCTAGGTTAGCCATGAACAATTCACATAAAAATGGAGAAAGCGGATTGCCCATAGGAGCGCCTTTAGTTTGTTTGTAGAAATTTCCTCTGAAAATGAAATAATTTTCCTCCATACAAAGACGAGTAAGCTTGAGATATGACCGAACTTTGTTTTTCCAAGTAGAATCCTCACGTTGCTTCAGAAGCCAGTCCTCTAAAAGGCTGATGGCTTCCTTTACTGGTACACTCGGAAAAAGTGCTGTGACATCAAATGAAACCATGACTTCATCTTCCCGAATCTCTCCTGATGCCTGAAGCTGACTTGCGAATTCCTGTGTGCTGTTAACTGAGCGAGTGGAAAAGGGTTTAGGCATATTTTGAAATTCCTTCACTAGCCATTTGGCAAGCTTATGAGTGGGGGATCCTTCAGCCGAGATAATCTCCCTCATTTCGTTTCCTGGTTTGTGAATCTTTGGTAAACCTTTGATCCTAGGTAGAATAGGGTTTGAAACTTTCAATTGATTCGTACTGTTGCCAATAATTTTATGTAGATGAACGCGTTATTGGGACGGTACTAATGGATATTTTTGGTTGCTATTGAAAATTTAGTCGATTGCTGAATTTATGTATGGGCCCAAATTAGGGACACTTAGGCCGACATTACCTGCATTTCCCCTATATAGAAAGTAGAAAGCGAGCAAATGTCAACTTTGATGAAGGTACGAATCGGGTTGATCATCTCCTTTACCAAACTCCCCTGTTGGGTATCCCTTTTTTTGCTATTTGGCCTGGAACTGCTCAAAATTAAAACATTAGAGTGGTTTTTTTTACTTATTTTGCTACATACAGCTCAAGAATCGATAAAAAATCGGGGTCTGATTATCGTTCTAAAATTTGAGCTCATTTGGTTGCAACCTGGAACCGCATTGGCCCTTTAAAGCTTATATGGAAATTACTATGGAAAAACTGAACCTTCGATTCACAGTATCCTTTGGGAATGTTGCGTTACATACAAGATTTTTTACTGAATTCGGTAAAAATACGAAATCAATATGTAAAATTAAAATTCCATACTGTTCGGTAAAAGTTCAATATTTTTCATACATTCATCCATCGCCAAATGATAAAATCCTAAGTAACAAGAAAAGATTGTAAAGTTTGTGTTTGATACATAAAACCTCCAAATTTAGTTTTGACAGAATCACAATGAGCAATTTTCTGATGCAGGTTTTATATATCAAACACAAACCTCACAATCTTTTCTTGTTGCTTACACAAATAAAATATTATAATAATATCTTATTATTCCATAACTTCTTAAAACATTTGTTTTGCCAAAATGAATTGAAGGCACCCTGACTGGCAGCCCTATTGAGTGTTTTGTGTACATTGGCTTAATATTATAAATTAACTACTCAGAACTTCCAGAAATGGATCCTTGCACTATATTAAGAATTAATATGAGTATAAGTAAGGCCAGATATTCCAGTAAATGGAGCATTTCGGTAGTACTCTGAACAGTAAAACTATTTTGTTTATCCTATAAGTCGATAATTAGGGATAGGGTCCATAGCCTTTAGTTTCGAGTTATGGAGATTTGACTGTATGTCTTTATTATCAAAAACTAAAAAAAGTTAGTTTTTGAATATCAATTATTTTGAGGGTCACCCTATTGTTTCAAACCACCAAAAGAAGAGACTGCAGCAATAGCTCTAGGACTATTCCGGCTGAATTCTCATTCTGCACTGACTGCAGCGATGGGTACCCAAGCAGCACACATCTGTCAAACAAAGAACCAGCAACTTGTTTGTGACTAAAATGAGTCCTATAAAAATTACCTCAACCGGTTTTTGACAAGTGTGCTACTAGGGTATTACTTATTGGTGCCCCCTTTACCATTACATATACTTAAGGTGAAGAAGTTTCAAGGGATCCTCCCACTTCGCGTTTTCACTAGAACTGATCTCGCCATCCAGAAGTCATACAGAAGTGAATATTAAATGATATGCTTTCAGTCCGCATCGTGCTCTCTTGCCGTGCGGATCTATTTGCTTTTTGCTGAAGGAAGAAATTTAAACAGCACTTTTCAGTGCTCAACCTGTAAAATTTCTACCTTGTTCAACTCTTATTTCTCTTCGATCCTAGTTTGGACCCTACTCGAGGTAATCCTTCTTGGATATCGATTTGGAAAATTCCTCTTCGATCCTTCAGATTCTTATAGTAATCTGTTTGGAAGTCGATTTGGATAAAAATTTACTGCCGCCATGGCGCCTAAACGCAAAAGAAAGGGGCAAACTCTTGATCCCCCTTCTGATGAAATTGATTTGAGTAATCAATTTGATTTGCTCACAGATGATGAGAATGATCCATCATCCAAGAAAAATTCTGGTAAACTTTCCCGGCTTAATGCCAAGAAGGAAAAGATTCCCCCTATTGTGATAACCACTTCCGATTTCCATGCTCTTCGCATGGAACTTTTGAACTTCGTGAAAGTTAAGTTTTCACTACAAATTGGACGTCGGGGTGATTGGCTGAAACCTTGGACGGATTTAAAAGTCTTCTCAAGTATCTTACTGAGAAGAAGCATAAATTTTTTACTTACGACACCAAAACTGAACGTGCGTTCAAGGTTGTCATGAAAGGACTGCCCAGTGGTGAATCCCTGGATCAGATCAAAGATGAACTGGCAAAATTACTTGGAGTTGTGCCACTCCAAGTAATCAAAATAAAAATGAAATCCCGTCCTGGCGATTCGCGCAACGGAATTTCTAATGATTTTTATTTAGTTCACTTCAAGTCTAGTGAACTAAACAACCTCAAGGCCTTGGAAGAAGCTAGCCTTATGCTCCATGTCCGAGTGAAGTGAGAACACTTCAGGAAGACTGGAGGAAATTTCCAAAACCTCACCCAGTGCCGTAAGTGCCAGGGATGGGGTCACGGAACAAAAAATTGCTGCATGCCAGCTAAATGCACGAATTGTGGTGATTCCTCTCACGCAAAGGACGACTGGGGAAAAGCCAATTTAAATGGCGTAAAAACCCCATATCTTTTCACAACACAGTACAAACATTACAAAACAAGCACATCCGTGAACATAACATAATGGCTTCAAATATCAACTGTAGTCAAAAACATAAAAAAAAAAATATAATTCTATCAGCTCCATTGGACATCCATCATCCGAAGCAATCCTTGTCGGCAGTGGTGAATCGAAAAAAAAAAAAGGATACAGGTAGCATAATCGTTACAATTTAGGAGCAATAGAATATTACTCACCTTTCACAATAACGAATCTCACTCGATCCATTAATGGAATTCAGTCAGTCTACGCTTAAATGTTGCCACAGTAGAGTTGAAGTCGAAGAGGATGTAGACTTCGTTGAACCTAGTCGACATAAAGCGGACAGGATCATGAAGGCCGTACAAGGAGTTGCGGGGCTCAAGCAGCAAAAAGTTCCGTTGGCGTCGTAGGGCATATCTCACAAATTTTCTCTGAATTGCTTCGATCCTACCAGTCCAGGTTGACTGGTACGGGCACCATACCACAGAGTTGGATTCCAGAATCGATCGCACCAGTGCGCAGTACAGAGACCGGAGGCAGAGAGGATCGGTAAATTCGCAGGATATTTTGAACATAAATCCCAGCTGTCGGTTCGCTCTACAGATAATATCGTTGTAGTGCGATCGGAAGGTCAGCGCTGAATCCAGGATGACACCAAGATCACGAACTTGAAGACAACTCTCAAGGGACTGACCATTAATTGAATAATCATACGTAATCGGGTTGAAGTTGCGATGAAACGATATAACGTTACATTTGTGGATGCTCAACGTCAGCATGTTCCGGGTGCACCAATCAGCAAAACTATTCAGCAGCAATTGTAGAGCATAGCAGTCCTCGATACCTTTAATGATCATGTATATTTTGACGTAAAACACACGACAGCCAGATGGTAGTGCGAGAGAAAGCTCGTTGATGAAGAGTGAGAATAACAAAGGACCCAGGTTGCTACCCTGTGGCACGCCAGATAAGTTTGACAATTGTTCCGAAGATTCAAATCTGATATTAACGGTGAGGCTACGATCCGTAAAGTATGATCCAAACCAGCTAACAAGATCCGAAGAGACACCAATTCTTCCTAGATGTTTCAGTAATATTCCGTGGTCAACTCTATCGAAAGCTGATTTCAAATCAGTGTATGCGGTGTCGATCTGAGCACGACCATCAATGTTGCGTATGCAAAACGAAGTAAACTGGACGAGATTGGTAGATGTTGATCTTTTGGGGTTTTCAATTATAATATACGACGATCTTCAGCTCTTGATCCGTCTTAAAAATGTCCGTAGGAGACAATATCAAAGAACACGCAATCCTGCCATGAAAGTTATCTGGCGGAATTTGCAAAAACAATTTAAAAAACGATTCTCTGCCCTGAGGAACAAAAGTTTTGAAAATAATGTTTCTAAATTAGACCTGAGTTCCAAACTCTTTTGGAAACTCGCAAAAATTTTGAAAAAAACCTCAAAAACCTATTCCAGCGCTTAAAGAAGATGGTAAAATTTTGATCACAAATTTGGAAAAAGCTCCGAAACTTGCTAAGCAATTCAAGAGTTTCCATAACTTAAGTTGGGTCATACTAGTCCTATTGAGAATCAGTTTAAAAAGTTATCAGTTAGTAAAAAGTTTCATAATATGAAAGATCGAGGTGATGATGGAATTTTCTATATCCTCATCAAAAAACTCCCAGAGAGTACCTTGTATTTCTTGGTAAAATTATTTAACAGATGTTTCCATTAGGCATACTTTCCTGATAAACGGAAAACAAAAGTTGTTCCAATTTTGAAGCCGGATAAAAATCCAGCTGAAGCTTCTAGCTACCGTACAATAAGTTTGCTTTCTTCAATAAGTAAACTTTTTGAAAAGATAATTTTAATAGAATGATGCTTTACATCAATACGAACTCAATTTTTGCAGATGAGCAGTTTGGATTTCGCCATGGGCATTAATCTACTCATCAACTCTTAAGAGTTACCAATTTAATTCGTTCGAACAAATCTGAAGGCTTCTCAACTGGAGTTGCTCTTCTAGACATAGAAAAAAACATTCGACATTGTTTGGCATGAAGGTTTGATTGCTAAATTGAAAAAGTTTAATTTTCCACTTTACATTATGAAATTAGTTCAAAATTATTTAACTGGCAACTCTGCAGGTAAATTATCAAAATTCCAAATCTGGTCGACTACCTGTTAGAGCAGGAGTTCCTCAGGGTAGCATTCTTGGGCCTATATTGTTCAACATTTTCACTTCGGACCTCCCTGATTTGCCTCAGGGTTGCCACAAAACTTTGTTCGCTGATGACACAGGCATTTCGCTAATGGAAGTAGTCTTCGTGTTATTTGCAGCAGACTGCAGAAAAGTTTAGATATTTTCTCTTCTTATTTACAAAAATCGAAGATTTCTCCCAACGCTTCCAAAACTCAACTTATAATATTTCCACATAAGCCTAGAGCTTCCTTTTTGAAACCTAGTAGTAGTCACATAGTCACTTTTAAAGATCACATTGAGGGCATTCAAGCCAAATGTAACAAATATATAAAATGTTTATATCCTCTTATAAACAGGAAATCCAAAATTTGCCTGACGAATAAACTTCGAATATTTAAACAAGTTTTTAGATGGGAGTCGAGTTTCTAACACCTTTGGATACGGTTGTGTGTTAAGTTCGTTCTCTGTTTTGTGCGTGCATTCGCTTTCATAGTTTTCGGCTACATTTGCCGGATTAGCGCTGGCACTCTGCCTCCCGGACGGTTATACGTGTGTGAGTGTTGGTTTCTCGCTTTCCGAGAAGTTTTAGAATCGATAAAGAAAACATGATTCATCATGTTTGCAAAATTGGCGTGGTTTGATTGTTTCTCCCGGACCAGAAATGTGTGGCATCGCGACTGAAAAATTTAATTTCTGTTTATTTACGCGATGATGAGAAGTGCGCTGATCTATTGTCAGGGTTTTGCGATGTGCATTGCTTTGCAGCTTTAGTTGGCGGCGGTGGCTCTTCTTGACCTTCTACCCCCTGAGTAGTTAGTGTGAATAAGGGCGTCTATGTGATGTTTTGCTGTACCTGTTGTGGACATTTAGTGCATCCAGGTTAGGGTAGCCCCTAAAAAACAGATTTAGTTGAATAACTTTTTATACGTTCATTTCTCGTAAAAACGTTGTTTTGGATACATTTAGAACTTATGATGACGCAACCATGTTGCTATCTTTGTTTATTAGAAAGTTAATGGATATATTCTTCGATTTCTTTTTTTGAATTGTCAATATCTCTAAAATGAGCAAACCAGTTTCCAAACTTTAGATTTCATTTGAAAGATCGTGTTTTTTTTTTCATTTTTGGTGGAAAAACGGTGAGAGCGTTTTTTGTTTTAAGTTTTTTATTTTATTTAAAAAAGTCATTTTTTTACCAAAAACTAGCCATAACCTTCCAAATAAAGGAGATATCAACTTAGTTGCTTCAGCAAAAATATGCGTCATAAAAAGTTATGAAAGTATTTAAAACAAAGTTTCTTACAGAAATGAACTTATAAAATGATATTTTAAGAAAGCCGATTTTCTAGGGGCCACCCTAACCTGCTTGTTTAAAATAAGTATAAATAAGAGACAAAATATTGATAACTTAAGCAAAATTGATTAAAATTGATTATTATACCCAATTAATTTGGGTATAATTAATAAAATATTATTGATTATTAATTGGCCAAAAAATACGAAGAAACTGTCTTCCTAAATACGGCTTGAGTGATTTCGAACGATGAGAAGAGCTCTAGGATTAGTTTCATGTGTTTACCTCTTTATAGGATGATTTTGATCCTCTGGAAGGCCATTTCGTGGACCCAAGAGTCAATTTTCCGATCACAACTTCGAATTCATATCAATAAAGATGTCAATGAATGGTTTTGAAAAAAAACGTAGAGTTTTAAGTTTCATGAATAACATACATAGCATGCGCCGTGTGGCGGCACCTTTAAACGGTACATTGAATCTGCAATAGCCGATGATAGAAAACCTCCGCATATCATTAATCTCCATGGAACTCTCGGTATAGCCCTTCCTTTAGATTTTGTTCTGGGCGCCGGAAGTATGTACAATCCTACTCCAGAGCTTTTGTCATTTTTCTGTCGTCTGTTAGTGGCTGTATGTTATGAAATGCAACCTTTTTTTTCATAAAAAGCAGTTAATATTCATATTTGCATTACTTTTCATCTATATTCTAAGTAAAAACGCACACCAAGTACAATAATACAATCATTCTTAACAACAAAATAAGCAAAATCCAACCACCAGTGCCAGCATAATATGCATGTGTAATGCCAGAAACTTAATTCCATCAACATAGAAATCTACACACAAATATAGCATACACTTCTCGAACCGAATGCCTTATTCATTAAACGTTCTTTTCTCTATCTTAAACGAAAGCATGGCACAGTTGTTTGCCGCTTTCCTATATCTAACCTAAATACATGTATGTGAAGGGAACGTTTTCTAATAGATTTGCAATTCATTCTGTTCATGTTCATTGGCCATGCAATTCAGTCCAAGTAAACATCCTTTCCTGCCCTCATCCCTCTTACTTGCAACCCTTTTCATCATGCGCCAGATTCCTAGCTGATACGCATATAAATGTCGCACGGAACCTGTGCAGAGTGCAAAAAGCTCTGCCATAGTAAAACATATCGCTTTTCCACTCGTTAAAAGTTACTCCTAGTCTTCTAAAAGTGGAAGCTTCTTTTTAGAGCGAAAACACCGAGAACAGAGTGAGTTGAATATAACAGCAATAAAATAGAAATAAATTTATAAATTAATAAAAAGTCTGCGCAGTCGCAGTTTGCAAATCCCGGAGAAATGTTTCAAGATTTCCCTCAGAGACCGAGAGGGTACCTCTACGACGTACCTAACTGGCCGCCTGAGAGGTGCAAAAAGATGATGCGGTTGCCAACCAATAATAAAGAAGGGTAGATAACATTTTCAAAACGACATCAATTAAATACCAGTATATGTATTAATTGTATCATGTATTTATGATGATGGTGGTGATGGTTGGAAAAATGTTTCGCATCTAGTTGCCTGCCCTAGTTAAGGTTCAAAAAAACAAAAGCCTGCTACGGCTACGCACAGTTTATTCGGCCTGCCTAGATAATTTTCGATGCGTTGTTTAAACTCTTTTGTCAACTAAATACTCGGATGAGTATGGAAATATATTAAACTTAATGACCGTCATTGTTTATTTTACACACATTGAAACGAATATGAAAAGTTACGACTTGTGTGTGCATGTGTCAGGCAGAGGCCATTGGAAGGTATTATCAGCCCAAGGCAGGAGGGTTGAAAAATACAACCAAAGTATAATAACAAACGAACAGAAATAGAAGAAGGTAAAAAAGATTAAACAAACAATAAAATTCAAAAGAGCGAACGAACTGCCGGCTATAGTAGAAGTGCCGAGACTCTTTTATTATTATAATACTATACAGCCCGGGAGTGTTCACAGTCGGGTCCCCGAGTGTAGGGAAACGGTTTACGAACGAGATATAATATAACTTCAGTCAGTCTACTTCTAGTCTTTGAAAAGTGTCGAACAAATATAGTGGAGAAGAAGTTGCTAACTGAAATAATATTATCGATCGGAAAAATAAAATCGTCGGTTTGTGGTACACTACTGAGAGAATAGAACAGATAGAAGCAGTCGAAGTCGCACACATATCTAGTTGTTTGTTATAGATGTTTACATGACTAGCTTGTCTCCTCATTCACAGTGCTTTATAATGTGGGGAGCAAACCACATGAGAGGAACTGAACATATTTAGTTCACTTATTTTCGATTCCGATGTTAGATCTAGATTAGAAGCCGAAGAAAATTGAACGGTTTCATGAAATTACACAACTCGAGGTTGAACTTTAATTCAGTCAAGTCTGTGCAACAGTGCGGTCGTATGGGTTGCTTCGATCGGTGCCGCTGACAACAACGGAAATCATTCTCTCTGTGTACGACGCATCATTGTGCCACGCGGTTTGTTGACATCGCGCGCGTAGATTGTTTAAAAGTGCTATAAAAAGAGTCTTTCATTCTTCGCGCCCGCCTGGCCTCGTTCGTTATATATAATAAACTAACCTACAATCGCGAATGCTAATGTTACTTTTTTCTCTTATTTAATTAAACCAACCAAAGAATAATTTCCATTTGTTTGCTTTATCGTTTCTTTACTTTGTTGGTTGGTATGTGCGCGCCTTCGACGAAAACGTATGCGTACGTTTTCACTTGACTTTTTTAGCTTAAAAATTTTCGCCTCCCAACGCGATTTGCTTTGTAACGCTGCGTGGCTGTTTGTTGACACACTTTTTTTTCTGTTAAGTTGTTTGCGAGTTTTATGAGAACACTTCTAAAT
This sequence comes from Ochlerotatus camptorhynchus, assembly GCF_037179485.1. NCBI lineage: Eukaryota > Metazoa > Arthropoda > Insecta > Diptera > Culicidae > Ochlerotatus > Ochlerotatus camptorhynchus. Next base: position 2,842,205 of record NW_027040849.1, read on the forward strand.
GATGGAATATCCGGCTGTTTTTCTGGAGCAGCAACTCGTCACGACCAGTCTCAGTCCCATGATCAATGGTCAACCCAAGGACGAATTTGCTTTCGTTGATGTCCTAGAGGTTTTTAAACGAACCCCCTTGCTCGTAATACCGTGCGTACTAAGTAATCCTATCTCTGTCTCACCTTTTTTCAGAAAGATGAAAAGCTATGCGAATATTATCGCCGGATGCCGGTGCTGTACGACAAGAGTCACCCGCACTACAAGTTCCAGTCGAAGAAGGAGAAGGCCTGGCGGGAGCTGAGCCGACTCTGCGAGATGAACGTGGACCAGTGCAAGAAGCGGATGACGTACTTCCGCTGTCGATTCACCGTCGAGCGGCGGATCATGAAGAACGGGGTCAACTGTAGCGAGTGGCCACTGCTCGATAAGCTCAAGTTCCTGAACAAACACATCAAGATCCGGAGGCCGCGAGCGCCGAACGGGGACGTAGAACCGGACACGTGAGTTGAATTTGTTTAGTTTTTCAATTTAAGTTAAGTTGATATATCGACACTCGATTCTGTTTTTACGCGATTTTAATTTGTTTTTTCGATTATGTCATCATTTAGGATGAGTAAAGAAATGTCAATACAAACATATTTGTCTTTAATTTTTTTTCTGATTTTTTGAAACAAGTTTCATTAATTTGGTTGCAATTTAAGATCACACGATCCAAATACGAACGAAAAAATCGCCTAAACCAGAATTGAGTGCGCCCAAAGTTGTTTTAAAATGCGAGCATCTCTAATGTTGGCCTAGGGTAGAGCGCTACTTTGTCGTAATCGCCCATTCCGTTCTATCGATCAGAAAAGATCAATAATATCAATGATTTCACCGTGCACAAATCAATAATAGGTTTGTTCCGATGTGTTAGTTCATTAGCTACAACATAAATCCTATTAGAGCGCATTGTATGAATAGCGTATGAAGCGCTCCTAGCGAATCCCCTTTTTCTACGTTTATCCGTAGGACGAAGAAAATCTAATGGCGTTTCAATGCGTTTGGACGGAATTGAAACATGTAGGACGAATTTAGAATCAAGAAGCAGTATTAGATTTTAAACCATATCTCGACAATTTGCGACTCTTTATCAAATCCAACGGTACGTATGGAAAGGTAAATAAAATTAGAAGTCATATTTGACAGAAATATTCCATTTTTTGTTCAGACCCGTTCAAAAAAGAGAGGTAAAACGCGGGTTGTGCTTAGTAGGACGGAAATTAGATCAAAACCCCTATGGATCATTCGATTCAAACAATATTTTCTAACCGTTACTCACTTATTTGTCACCGTGTTAGAAAAACGCTTTCGTCACTTGTGACTTGTGAAATGACTCGAAAGTTGTACACATATCACTTAAGATTCACAATTAACAACACACTAATCGATGCCACGATCACGAACAATGCAGTGCACATTGGCGTAGCTAATGGGGTGCCAAGGGGGTCAGGCCCCCTGCAGAATTATTTAGGTCCCCTCCAGGAATTTTGGGTGTTTTTCATACACCGGTATTTTGTCAATCAGTTTATTTTAATTTATTTTTATGAATGTCTACTTTTCCTAATGTCAAAGACATCATATCAAGAAGACTGGCAACTTTGCCAGAATCCAAGCGACAGATACAATAGCGCTGCGCTTGAGTGAAGGTGGAAGCAACGCATAGAAAAATGAGCAAATACACAAACCTTTCTTCTGAGGATGTAATCTTTGCTATCAAATTCGTTCGAAGAATTTACCTTTGAGCGGCAGATGACGCGATTGTACCTGTCTCATAGCGTTCGTATGAGAAAATGGAAGAGTTGCCAGTCTTCTTGATTTGTTGTCTTCGCTAATGTAAAGACTAGAAGAAACAATGTCGAGCATTTATACTATACTAGCTGAGTGTTATATTTATATCATACTAAACTTAGTAGAAACTCTGGGAACATCATAGAGCTTCATAAAAAAATCCTAGAAACTCAGGGAGCTTTGGAAAAGTTCAGAAAACTGCGTAAAAGTGGGAAATTTATTTAAGTGTTGGGATCTTCGTAGAAGTTAAACGCTTTTTAATTTCAGGGAACCTCATTATTGTTCGGGGATCTTCATATCATATCAGGACATTTTTTTGAAGCCTCATGGGCTTGGAACAGTTCAGGGAATTACGCACAAGTTCATGACATTCCATACGTGGAACTTTCTGGAAAATCTACGAGAAGCGTAGAAGTGCAGCAAACTTTGTGGAAATTTTTGGGATTTCGTAGCATTTTGACGTGCGCCGATCAAAATATTTTCGGCGGCGACGACGTACCCGAGCAGGAACCGATAGCTAATCGATAAAAAATGAATATCTTAATGTGGTATGATAGCAGATTTTGGTATGCTTGTGGTATAAAACCTTATTTTGATATTATTCAGTTATCAATTTTTTTTTGTAAAATATGAAATAAATACCAAATCAACAAAATGTAATCTTTCAGTTTTTAAACAATAACACCTAAAAGAGTTATTGAATTGGTATTAGAAGACCTTCAAAATAACAAATTTGGTATTCTGGCGTCTAAAAGAGCGTCTGCTATCCGTTTGTTATTGTAATAACTAAATTATTTATTAGTTCGTTATTCGAAGAACATTTTTGGGGTATTATTTTTGGTATTTTACCTCTTATGTCAGCCTCACTAATACCATATTTAGGTTGCCAGTTATGCTATTCTCATACCTGAATTTGGTACTAATAAGTTATTTTTTCCTGCTCGGATATAGCGGCGTTGGTCGGCGTGAGTTTATTTTTAATGATTTAGGAAAAAATACTTTCCAAACCAATCGCACATGGACAAAAAATGCTACCCACATTTGAGTTCAGATTACTCAAAACCGCTACAATTTAGGTCACGCATAGTATGAGTAAATTTTCCGGCACTTTCCCGGGACTTCTCGAATATGGGGAAAATTTTAAGAAAATTCTAAACAGGTTAGAAGTGTACTAGTAGACAGTCTAAAACCAGAATTAGTTTTCCTCATATTCAAGAAGTTTTCCTCGGAAAAACGTCGGAAAATTTACTCATTCTATGAGTGACCCGAGGGGGACGACTCTATCTACGATGCAGAAAAGATTGTGTTTTGCTGTGACTAGCTGCACGCACGCTGAGTAGGTAGAAGGAAGATTTTTGTCGATTTTGAAGATTTCCTGCAAAAAGATGTAGCACGATGCAAGTAGATGCGAGAAATGAAAGATGATTTTTCGAAGATTGATTCGCTATTGTGAGATTTTTTGAGCATCTAGAATTGAGATTTAGATGTGTCGCCCCCCTCGGAGTGACCTACGTTTTCGCGAATTTAAGTAAACTGAACTCAAATATGAGTAACTCTTACTCAAATTTGAGGCGTTTTCATTGGCCGTGCATGCGGAATTGGTTTAGGAAAGTATGTTAAGTCCTTGTTAAAATTGCAGGGGTTGGAGTCGTATGGCAAAGTGTTACAACCCTTTTATTAAGTATAAGAAAAGTACGTTATGTAGGGGTGGATAGTAGGTATTTAAATGCAATCTGTTGCATTAAGTAACATTTTAATGGGCCCTAGGAATTATTTTGTTACGTTATTAATATGTTGATAGCGATAAATTATATGCTTTTATTACTCTGATACATATCTGAATCTACACGCATTGTAGTCATGTAACTTTTTGTTTATGTTTTTGAAGATGATATCTTTCGGATATACGTAGAATCCCGCACAACTTGTAAGAGATTAAAAATAAAAGTCGATCCTCTATTTTTGCTAATGCTGTAATTGTCATGAATAAAGATTGTTTTATCGACATTAAGGGCGGATGCATGACCGACATGCAGATACCGTCAGCCCAGCTATGTTAAAAACTCGTTCACTTGGCGTGCTGGTAGCGGGCACACACAATACCTTGCGAACCAAGGATACTGCAGCTTTCTAATTTTCCAAAAGCATAGAATTCTACGATGCAATCGGTGTAAATATGTACATTATTTGACAAATCTCAGGTAATCATGACAGCCGTAGGTCTCTTTATTCATTAAAATTGTTTTCAATAATCAAATGTCATGATTACCTGGGTTTTGTCAAATAAAGTAAATATTTACATTGCTTGCACCAAATAATATCTCCATCTACAACGTTGTTCGGGTATGACGTAATGCGCAGGATCTATAGGTAAGACAAAAGGAAACTCTAGTCCACTGTTTTATTCATCCGGTGTTTTTGTGGGATCGAGAGAAAGAAAGAGTCAGCTAGTTTCCTTCTGCCTCACCTTTAAATCTCGCTCATCGAGACGAAACCACTAAACTGAGATTTTGGACGTTTGATCAGCGCACCAAAACACTATCTCGAACAAGCAGCGTTGCCAGTATTCCAGATTTATCTGGATTATCCAGATATTCAGTCGTCTTGCCAGATACACAGACAGACCACGTGTATTCCCAGATTTTTTAAATATTTTCCAGATTTTCCCAGATTGTTTAAACAAATTGCTTCAAAAATATCACTGCAATTGTTTTACTCTCTAATAAAAAAAAATAATAAGTTAAACTTGCTACTTTAATTATTAAAGGTCATCAACGTTGGAAATTATTGCAACATCGTACATGGAATTGTTACAACATGTTTGCATGTTAATGGGTTGCAGAATCATGAAAATTGAGACATTTCTTAAAGATTATTGGCTGAAAAAACACTCAATTTTTTAAAATATCGGGCCTTTCTTATTTGGAATTTTTTGTTTTGATTTTGGCTATAATTTATTTTTTGGAATCCTGGACTAGAAAATTAAAATTTCAATATGGAGGAATTTTCATTAATTTAGAGAAATCGAAGATTGTCCAAGATAACAATAAATTGAGCTTTGGAAAAATAAGCAAGGCTTTTGCATCTAGACAACTACCAGGACTTTGAAGTACGTTTTTGAGATTTTGGAGTAATTAATTTAAGAATTAAATTTAAAATTAAAGGCATTTTTGAAGTATGCACTTGTGAATATTGAGTTAGCAGTCTGAATTACTTTCGAATTTTGAATTGCCCTAGAATTTCATAACTTGTAAGTATAGTGTGAAGTGAATTCCTTGTGAAATCATAGGAGGATTTCAAGTTTATTCTGAGTAGAGTTCCATAGCTCTGATGACAATTGCTTGGCGATTTTGTCAAGAAATTAAATATAACTCGGAATAGAAATCATAGAAAATGCTTAAGATGATACGTTCCTTAAGTTGATGGCAAATTCAAAGAATTGCTGGGAACATATGTAAGGAAATCTGGGAGGAATACAATGAGCATGCTGATGCGAATCGTGAGAATAATTCCAATGGAATTCTGTCCAAGGTTTCTAGGGAGATTCATTTTAATTAAATTTTAAGAAAGAGTGTGGCGGTCATTCTAAAGAGTGAAATTTTTAACAATTTTCTAAGGGAAAAAATGGAGACAAAATAATGCGAATTGTTGAGAATTATTACCAGTTTGAGGAAATTATGGAATTGTAGAATGATATCTAATACCCCGTTCACATTACAGCTTATATCACGTAATATAGGCTGTCTTGCAATGAGCACTCATACATAGGATTTCCAGTGAAAACTAGATGTATGAGTGCTCATTGCAAGACAGCGTATATCACGTGATATACGCTGTAATGTGAACGAGGTATAAGAGATAACAAGAGATAATGCGTACCAAGAGAGTTTTTCTGATAACTCCTTGAATGCTGTTGACAATTTTTGGAGATCATCAAGATTATTTTAGGGGACTCCAGAAAAGAAGTATGATGGAATCCTAGGATGATTCAAAGGGAACTTTTTGGCATAAAATAATTCGTAATGGTCATGCGTGGAATTACCCGTAGTTTAGGTAAAATGTGCGTAAGTACCACCATGTGAGGCTTTGGTTCTCACTTCAGCCAGGTGAATTTTTCATAAAATGGGTGTCTGACTAGCCTCAGGGTAATATTAGAATTATTTAGAACTAATAAAATCTTTCAGACATATTCTGGTACTGCATCAATTAGTAAGGACTGCACCGACTATTATAAAAAAAATCCATTTCATCAAAGTTGCTTGATTCTTTGCTTCTCATACTTTTAAAAAAAGTTTCAGTTTAAACAAATTTTCTGCAGTATTTTACCCAAAATTTAACTCAAATTTGAAATTATGTGTAAAGGATATTTAAACTTTTTTGAACATAGTGCCAATACTTTTACTAACTTTTTGATGCTAACAAGTTATTTGCTTGATATAATTTATTTAGACATGTAATTCATAAACATTCTGGTACTTTGAATAAATTCCAGATGATTATCTGACCGATTTTTACGGGATATATGCACATCCGTTTGATTTCAATAGCATTATGTTAAAAACAGGTCTTTTTAGAGCATTCCAGATTTTTACAGATTTTATATTTTAACTGGTCCTGATTTTTTTGAAAATGACCTGGCAACGCTGCGAACAATTGCGAGAAGGAATGAAAAAAAAGGATTCATCCGATTAATCCCTGTCAGTCAAACACGCATAGGCTGAAGCAGGAAGAACCAAACGAACCGTCAAACGCTGAACCAAACGAGCAAAGTAAATAAACATTACTGTTCGCTCAATTCCTAGCATTAGCATTAGCATTATTGACCGCCCACGGTTGCTACTCTGTTATTGCCAGATCAGCTGCAATTACACAGAGAACCAACAGATGATGTTTGGGACTAACATTCATCCTCAATGTGTAAAAACTGAAGATCTAATATTTAGCAATACCAGCGCCGGCCGTGTCCGAATGCAGGTCCAATAGGGAATGGGAAGGAATGTGTTGACGTGATACTCGCTGTGAAGGAAACCGAGAAATTCTCTGCGCTTCCACGAGAAATCACTGGGATGTTGGATGTGGGGAAAGGTTTGCAGCAGCAGGGATCGTTTTTGGTAAACTAATCCTGATTGTAGTGATTTATGATAGGTACACAAACACAAAAACACACACACGCACACAAAAACACACACACGCACACACACGCACCCGTGAGTATAAACAGAATATAAAATGATATTTAACTTAACTTTAACTTAACTTTAACTTAACTTTAACTTTACTTTACTTAACTTTAACTTAACTTTAACTTAACTTTAACTTAACTTTAACTTAACTTTAACTTAACTTTAACTTAACTTTAACTTAACTTTAACTTAACTTTAACTTAACTTTAACTTAACTTTAACTTAACTTTAACTTAACTTTAACTTAACTTTAACTTAACTTTAACTTAACTTTAACTTAACTTTAACTTAACTTTAACTTAACTTTAACTTAACTTTAACTTAACTTTAACTTAACTTTAATTTTAGTTTAACTTTACATTAACTTTACTTTAACTTCTGTAGGCTAGTTCATCTCTAAGCTGAAAAAGTGAATATTTATAATATAAAATAAATTCAAAGTTCAATAATATAAATGAATTATTATAATATAATCCTAGAGGTGTTTCATCATCGAAGAGCTGAAAGCAAGCATAGATAATTAAAATCCATACATCCCGCATGAATGAAAACTGAAAAAAAACGTATTATTATTATGTAAATCTAATGATGTCACATATTCAAATATTCAACGAGCTGAAAATAAACTTTTGTTATTTAAAAAAAAAACGGATCTAACTTGAGTGAAGGCTGGGAAAAACTAATCATTACGTTTACTGTTCGCTCAATTCCTAATGATGAAAAAAGTGTTTAATTATTTTCATTAAAATTTTATATCTGTTATTTATTTATTTATTGTTGATTCAATTAAATACAACATTTATTAGTGATAAAAAACAATTTACAATCGAAACGTTTCATTTAGTTTTATGGTAATAAAAATGATTGCGCTGCAAGCAAAACAGTAAAATATGACAAAAGTTATAATGTCATGGAGCGACTGTCATCTCTCGTCTTCGCATTAGTTTTGTAAAATGTTGCCCCGCACTTCATTTTTATTCAGTGCCGGTCGAACGTTCAAATTTCCCCAACAACATTGCGGCACTGCATGAAAGCCATTTGAAGCCATTCGAAGAAACATGGTTGCCAGTGACATTGCCAAAAGATCCCTCAAAAACCGTGTTGCTGCTTTGACAGAAATTTTCCTCGCGCGTCTCTATCAACGTCTCTGATACCTGTGTGCTAGATAGAGAAAGTACGAACAAACGTCAAAAAACGAAATGACAATCATTGCCTCATGTACGCTCCTTTGAGGTTACTCAAAAATGAGTCAGACGTACGCATTTTCATAACTACTTTTGAAACGTCAAATTACGAGTAGTTGCAGGGCTGTTACAACAGGCGCGGATTTCGCGAATTTCGCGGATTTCGCGATTTTCGCGGATTTGTCGCGGATTTGAACTTTCAGTCGCGAAAATCGCGGAAACATTAAATGATGTCGCGAAGGGACTCATGTGCTGTAACAAAAAATGTGGAATTCATTGTAACCTTTCCGTCCCGGATTATTTTGCTGTCATCAATTTTGTTGTTCATTTGGCTCTCAATTTTTTACCGGTTCAAACCAAACACCCTGTAAATAATCGAGAAATGATCTCAATTCCATAAGTCACACCCGGTTCACACGGAAATTCCCTGAGGTATGTCCAATGTGAGACATTTTCCTTTTTTTCCAATATGAACATAGAAATGTTCGTTGTCAAATCATAAACGAATCGTATATAAGCAAGTAATTGCCATGTATACCGGATATTCTAGGTTCTCCAAATCATTCTGGAGTTCAGTTGATTTGTTCTACTATATCAACCAAGACTGCAATAATGTCTGTAGAATCGAAATATGTCCAAACAGATTCATAGTGTTTATGTGGATTGTACCCGACCTATACGACCTACGTATACAAGATGTTATAGGTTCTGAAATCATTCTGTAGATCAGGTTATTTTTCTACTAGATCACCCAAGACTAATTCAATATCTGTAGTATCGAAATATGCCCAAACAAATTTGCAGTGTCTATGTGGATCATGCCAAATGTTTTAGGATTTCCAAATCGATATTCGATACTACAGATATTATCCTATTCTTTGTTGATCTAGTAAAACAAATCATCTGAACTGCAGGACGATTTGGAGAACCTAGATCATCTGGTATACGTGGAAATAATCAAACATTATCCATATAGACACTATGAATCTGTTTGGACATATTTTGATGCTACAGACTTCATCCCAGTCATGGTTTATCTCAGTGGCGTCGCCCTAACCTCAATCTACCTGTTCAACAACTCTCAAAACGTAAACAAATAAAAAGATATTGCTTTGAATCGATACAAATTAGTGAAACTAGAATACCCTGTGTATTTTGAGGCCGATTTGAATTTAAATATGGCTCTAAATAACGTTTTCAAAGTGGTTGAACAGGTAAAAAGTGAGGCTACGCGACGCCACTGGTTTATCTAGTTGAATAAATCATCTGAACTCCAGAACGATTTCTTCTTCTTCTTATTCGCATTTCAAGCTTATTGATTAGTACATATTAGCTTATTGCATGCTCTCAATTTAGTGTTCTAAATGCACTCCTAAAGTTATTAATTGAGAGCTTTCGATGCCAATACCAATGCATGAATTTGTATATTGTGTGGCAAACACAATTATACTCTATGCCCAGGGAAGTCGTGAAAATTTCCAGCCCGAAAGATTCCCTCGACCGGACCGGGAATCGAACCCGCCGCCTCCGGCTTAGTAATACCGTGACTAGGCCCAGAACGATTTGGAGTACTTAAAACATCTGGTATACATGACAATAGTTCATGCATGATCCACATAGACACTGTGCATCTGTCTGGAAATATTTCGATACAAAAGACATTGTCCCAATCTCGTTTGATCTAGTGAACTCCAGGACGATTTGAAGAACCTTGAAAATCTGGTTTACTCGGAAATAGATCATGCATGATCCATATAGACACTTTGAATCTGATTGGACATATTTCGATACAGACATTATTGCAGTCTTGGTTGATCTAGTACAACAAATCAACTGATGTCCTGGACGATTTGGAAAACCTATAATTTCCGGTATACACAGTAATGAGTCGTGCATGATCCACAAAGTCACATTTATACGATTCGGTTATGATTTGACAACGAAAAGTGCTAGGTTCATATTAGAAATAAAAAAAAATATCATGAAATACCATTGGGCAGAACCCAAGGAATATCCGTGTAAATACACAACCGCGACGTGACCAACAAGCGTGATTTATGAAACTTTGGTAATTTTTCGATTATGTGCAGGGTGTTTGGTTTGAATCGGTAAAAAATTGAGAAAACTAGAGCTAAATTAACTACAACATTTAGGACAGCAAAATACGTCTCTGATTAATTTTCAAAAAAAAAATTTCATTTCAAATGAAAATGCATTAATTTTCTTTAATAATGTTTTGTCAAATCTATGCCGGTATTATTCGATAGAACCTCAGGATGCAAGGGTGTTTTATTATGTTCACTAATTACTCAGAATTTATACTATACATAAATAACTAACTAACATTGTATCATCAATGTTATTATTTTTTTTTTAAATTCAAAGGTTACACACGATACTCCTTTAGCTCAGTCGGTAAAGGTGCAGCTACAAAGCAAGTCCATGCTGGAGGCGACTGAGTTCTATTCCCGTCCGGTCTATTAATTTTTCGTGTTGGAAAATTTCTCTACTTCCTTGGGCGTAGGGTGGTACAGGCATAGAAAGCTCTCAATTAAAATGTGAAAGTACTTCAAAGAACACTAAGGCAAAAATCTAATATGCTATAAGCAATAAGCTTGAAATGCCATGTAGTAGTATACAATAGGCTATGAAAACAGTTTTTTTTGACGCGGATTAGTATTTGAAGTCGCGGATTTCTTTTGAGAAATCGTGGATTTCGCGGATCAAATTTAGAAAATCTTGTAACAGCCCTGTAGTTGTGATTTGTTAATTTGAGTAACATTGACTGAACAATAAATCAATAAAGGTGAATCTCAATTTTGAGTTTCAGCCCATTTATTGACTCAAAAAATAAAATAAAGTGACGTTGTGATAATGAAAAAATATGAAGTTTGCCTTTCCGTCGTAGAAAAAAAGTTTAAAATTTCGAAAGAAATCATTCGAAAATGGAGCAAATTACAGCCTCCGTGGATGCGGAAACGTACCGCAATTGAGAGGTAATTGTTTTGCATTCTGTTTGCTATAAAATAAAAATGCTTGATTAAAATTTATTTTTTTCTTTCAGTTTTTGGTTTATTAATCTTAAAGAAAAAAAAGAAAGGAAACGAAATGATTGCCCATTTGTGTATTTTTGACTCATTTTTCTATATGTTGGATTTTATGGGAATGAGTGGAAATAACTCATCAACAATTACCTAGCCGTTTCACTCAAAATTCAGTTCTGACTATGTTACTCAATTAAGAGTAGATCTGGTTTTAATTCAATTGAGTAGTTTTTCACTCAATTTTGAGTAACCACGAATGAGCGTGCAAACAAGTTCTAATTTCAAGATAAGATGTTACGGATTTTTCATCGGCGTGAACCATTTTACCAACATTCAATACGAAACTAACGATTTTAAATTGGCTCACTACTTGACTAGCCTATTGGTCCCAGCAAACGATTAAAGTACCCCATTCTAGTCGAAATTTTACTACTACACAATGTTTGTTTTGATTCGCTATGAAAGTTTGACAGATAAAATGAGGGGTTAGTGGATTTTCCCATGTTTCGAGGGGTGAATCGATAAGCTTGGGACCGAAGAGAGTACCAGAGCTGAGCCAAAAAGTTGAGCTCGTTTCTTCGGGACCTTCTTGTCTTAGAGTTACCTCTATGATTTTACTGCGGCGGCGGCGTGGCGCGGTGGCGCACAGGTCTACTAGTAATCCTCCTTCTTCTTCTTTCCTTTATTTAACGTCGGTCTCTGTTCCGCAATCTAGTGCCAATCACCGACGGACATCGATTGCCATCCATTGACGGCAACCGGATGTGCCGGAAGGCAGCTTCCACACCTGCGTAGGATATCGCACCCATTCAACACACATACATGGGGCGGGACCAACGGCTTTAGTCCCCTAGACGTGACCAGAGATTTTTATGCCTCAGAAAAATCCCACCGACCTCGGCTGGGATTAAACCTAGACCCATTGGGGTGAGAAAGCAGTCACGCTTACCACTACACAACCGGCGCCGGCACTAGTAATCGTATGACATTCAGAAATGGAAGTTTATGATAGCCTTATTTGCTGTTTTGTTTTGATTCTGAGTTCGTTTGAGCAATAACTTGCACGGTGTGTTAGCTTACCGGGAGTCCGTGGAATTGTTTTTTTTTTTGACGTAGAACTACGTCTTTGTCGACTATACTGGGGTGCAAATCAAAAAAATATGTGTGGTGAAGTAATGTTAGGTTTGGAACGCTTGTAACTTTGTCATTTATAGATGAAATTAAAATCCAAATACACCCATCGATAGGATATTCCTTAACAAATCTGCTAAAATAAAAACTTTTTAAATTTTAAATCAAAAAACTTTTGAAAAATGCACAAATGCTAATTTTATCGCTGTTTTCATGAACTAAACGTTTTCCCCAAACCCAGTCATCATAAACGAATACCAATTGGTTGCACATCATCCTGCTTGAACCTGAAAAGATATAAAACAGCGCTGCTGTCGTGCCTCTGCCCACTTGGTCCTGCAGCAAGCGGATAAAAAGGTGGATCACGGCGTGAACACCAAATTGGAAAATATGGATGTACACCACCCCCCCCCCCTTAACAACATCTCCCCCCTCCCTCCTTAATAACAACAACCCGGAAAAGGACATGGTGTTTGACGATCACTTTTTCCGGGAAATAAATTTTAAGCAAAACCACAATTATTAATATGTATAAACAATAGTCCGCACCAAAACTTTCAAATTTCAGAAAAAAAAATGCAATTCATATACGATGATATTATGCTGGTGAATTACACACAACTGACTGCAAAACATATCTGGTACCTCTATATATTCATTTAGATTATGTTTTATCCAAAGTCCATTCATTTTTACATATTCTGCACAAAAGAAACTTTCTGCCCCGCCCCATTCATAAAAAATGGCGGGAAATCCTGTCAGTTGCGGGGCTTTGAAAGTATGTATTGTGCAGAATATGTAAAAAAGGAGGGACTTCGGATGTATTTTTTGTGCAAAATATGTAAAAAAGAAGGGACGTCGGATGTTAACCTAAATGCATATATGGTGCAAAATAGATGGAGAAGCTGGTTCTACGTCATACCAACAATCAATATGAAACTAACGATTTGAAATTGGCTCACCACTTTAGTAGCCTATTGGTCCCAAGCAAACGATTAACGTACCCTATTCTAGTCGAAATTCTACTACTACGCAATGTTTGTTTTGATTCGCTATGAAAGTTTGACAGATAAAATGAGGGGTTATTTGTTTTTCCTAAGTTTCGAGGGGTGATTCGACAAGCTTGGGACCGAAGATAGTACCAGAGGTGAGCCAAAAAGTTGAGCACATTTCTTCGGGACCTACTTGTCTTAGAGTTACCTCTATGGTCATACTGCGGTCGTGTCTAGGACACAACCCTTTAATTTTTTTTTAACTTTGACCTGGTTTGTGTTTTATTAGGCAAGCGTCTTTCAAAATTTAAAAGTATAAAAAATATTACATTGACGGCGTATCCAAAACCATAACGGCGGCGCGCCGACTCAAAATCGTTGGCGGCGGCGGCGTGTGAAAAAGTGTCGGCAGCGGCGGCGCGGGGTGGAGGCGCACAGGACTAGACTGATCAGCGCTGCCATTTATACAGATTTATCTGTATTATACAAATTTTTTAATCTTAATACAGACCTGATACAGAATACAGATTTATCACAGATTTTTAAATTACAATACAGATTTATACAGATTTTTATAAAATGCTTGAGAAAAAAAAATTCAAAATTTATAAAAACAAAATAACTTGCTCGATTTTATCAGCGTACCCCCTTCTCTCCAAAATTAAGAGGACAGAGGACCAACCGCTTTCGGATGCATATGGAGCTGGTAGTAAACGATTTGAGATTGTATGGGGATTTACAGTATTAATTGAATATTTTCAATATAAGCATGTATGTTAAATACAAGAAAAGTGCCCGAGCACATTAAAATGGTACAAATACAAGTACTCGTAAACATTTTACTTGCATTGAAAATGTATTTCGTAAGAAATTGCGGATGTTCTGATATTCTCCATATTGCAAAAATGATTTTACCAGCACTGGCGGGGCGACATCTCTCGACTTTTCGGTGTAACTACCACACAAATGATGTAATTAATCGTATTCATCTATATTAAAAATATCAAATAGTAATGAACTCGTGCACTTTTTTACATTTAAAACTGCTTATCAGGAAGATAATGAATAGAAACTAAAATCTCCATACATTTTCAAACGGCTTCATATCACTCTTATAAATAAGTACGGACGATATCACAAATGGCGCAATTATATCCCGTATGGTTAGTACGATAGCCCGAATAGGTGGTTAAGCACTTTTTATGGTTATTTTGTATGCACTGTATTTGTAAAACAACAAAACATGATTAATTAAGAAAAAAATCGTCAATACAGAAAATACAGATTTTTTAATAGAGTGGATACAGATTTTTTATAAAACCACCTGGCAGCTCTGAGACTGATGCAAAATTTGACATTTTCGCTCCACAGTGCTCAAATGGTCCCAAATCGGGTCCTGATTAGCCTCCCAAAATTTGAACTCAACAGATTGTTAATCTTATGGCATGATCAAGAAGCTGTTTTGTAAGCAACACTATGTACTACTGCAGCAGTGTGCCATAGTAGCCATGATTTTGGTGCTCTATTATACGCGCCAGAAACACCAATGCAATGTTGCCTGCTGAACAGTTGATTGAGCTTAATCATAAGACATCAGTGGCTTGCGAACCTAAGCTTTCGTTTGGTGCGTGTTTCAGAGATACTGTGTTTTTTTTTAATAAGGTTTTCTGCCATATAGGAAATGTATGTTTAAAGCACTTTCGATTAGCAATTGATAAAAATTCTCTCCTCCGTTTTTTTCTTGTTTCTTCCAGAGATGACGAATCTAACCCGTTGGCCGCTCTCCGCAAGCGTCAGATGGAGGACGCCAAAGATGATCTCCACGCGTACCTCGACCTACAGCAGATGGCTGCCGCTCAGAATCCTCAGGCACAGCTGCACTACCAAGTCCAGCAAGCCAAACTCCAGCAGCAATATCCTCACGCACAGCACCAAGGCTACCATCCGGGGCAGGACATGGGTATGCATCACCTGCAGTCGCAACATGGACCGGGTCAACCTGGAGTACATCCCGGTGCGAATCACCATGGGCATCGCGGCGATGGTCACCATCCCGGTCAGCTGGGGCCAAATCCTTTGAGCGTCCAGGCCATGCGGCCCAATCTTTCACAGCCCACTCCAGCTGAATCGCCCATACCGGCATCCAACGTGGAAGCGTCCTACAATGTACCAAAGCGACAGCGGCTCAACTTCGACATGGACGAAGCGGTATCCGTTTCCAACTACAACCTCAACCGCACCGTCAAGTACCAGAACAACATGGACCATTCGGTTAATCTGGACGAGCACGGTGCCTTCGGGCTCTATGTCGGGGAAATCCTACGAAAGCTCCCCGAACGGTTGGGATCGGTCACGTCCCTGAAGATTATGCAACTTGTGCACGAAGCACAAATCCAATCGTTAGATATGGCCAGTACGGCCAACAACAACAACGCCAACAGCAACAGCAGCAATGCCAAGAAGGACAGCTCGGCGAACAGCTCCGTCGGCAGCGAAGAGCGAAAGTCCACGGAAAGTAACGAAAGTGCGAACAAGGAGTAAACCGCGCCATCAGAATGCCATTCATGCCCCATTCGATTCTTCTTAGACCGAGACTAAAATGTATTTATTTTACAAAGAGTAATAGAAGTAATGAACGTAAATAAAGGCGTTCCCATTGAATCAGAACAAATCATTGATTATACCCATCGCATTTTGTAGGAAGCGTTCATTTTGAATTAGGATCCCTCTGAAGATTTTAACTGCGATAGCAAGTGTTGATGGATCGAACGATCCATTGCCGTAGTTTTCATTCATTTCACATTTTTGACCCTCAAGTCAATCCGGATGCGGTTGATCCGTAACAAAATGTTCATTATTATTCCTCAGTTTTCATAGGTCAATAGGTTTTTAGGGAGTCTTTTTAGTAAGAGTAATGTGGAGAGCAAACTACTATTTAGTGAATATCGTGAAACCATGATTTAACATATTCGACAGAAACTATATACAAAGAAATATTGTAAAAGTAATCCCAATAAATGTGAATTATGTTAACGAACAGTAGACGTTTTCGAGCATTTGAAAGAATTTCACTTTCTGGTTAATCCATGACTATCACTGGCATTTCATTGTTTCCTTTCACAAAAGGGTACATTTCACCGACCCGGACAAACTGACTGACATGTGCACCAACCCTTGAACTTGGCAATCTTTTGAATGCAACCTAACTTGGTAGCAGCCCTAACATCTCATACGTATAAAAGCCGGTACCATTCTACGATCCTCGTCAGTTCCAAGCATAAGCATGTTCCGCTACGTCAGTGATTGTCGGGTTATTCTGTTCGTGTTGGGCCTGCTGCCCAGTGTTATAGTGAACCTTTCGACCAACTACCATTCTGCACCCGTGAATGATGATCCGGTCGTACCGGATTCGGGCCGTATTCTCCCGGGAGCCGATGAATATCAAATTGAATCGCCGCTGCTACTGGATCATCATCAGCAGGAAGAGGGCCAACAATCAGCCAACGAGAAGGATCGGCGCCGTTATCAGCTGGTTGGCGTGTCTCAGTATCGGTCGAGGTTCAACGGGAGTGAAAACTTCATTACCAAGCCGAACGTGAATCAATCTGATAAAGCTGACGATGTGCGTGGTGATCGGCGATGGATCAAGAAAGTGTTTGGTAAAGGTTTGAAGAAAAGGAAAATTGCTGATCAGGATTTACTTCCGAAGAAACTAGTTATGGGATACGAAGCAAAGGATCAGTTATCCGTGGACGATGGCCACCGAGGGAACGTCCGGAGACCACTTCAGGATAGCAACGACGATTTACGATCGGGATATTACTACGATAGTTACGGAGATTGGCATCATGGTGGCGGTGATCTTGGAGGAAATGGTGGTTCTGGAACATGGACCAATGGATTAACTGGCGCTGGGGGTGGATATTTCGGAACCGGAGGACTTGGTCCTAATCAGCATAGTGGTGTTGCGAATGGACATTCACACGGCAGTGGACACCATTTGGCAGGATGGCATCTTTTGAATCCGCTAATTTTAGTGGCAACATTATCGTTTATGATAAGTTTGATCAACGCAGTGCTAGGTGTTGTGGATAAGTTGAAACTGCCGGTTGTAAGGGCTCGTGATGACACACCACAATATTCTCGTGTAATCGATGAGGAGTTTCTCAACGAGCTTGAGAAGTTGTATGATAGTGTTCACAAAGGGAAGAGATATATTTAATACAAATTGTGCCGAAGACAACATATCAAGTAGACTGACCGCAATCACGTTTTCTCATTTAGAAGCTAAAACAGGACATTTAACTACCAATATCAATTATTATTGTATAAGGCAACCTCTACAGTGCGTATTTTGGGCTTGTTTAGATTTGAATGGATTTTGTTTTTGATTTTCATGTCATACAAGGAATTTCATGCCAAAATGTTTAAAAACTCTTTGGCTGCAAACATAAACATACACCTTTCTGCGTTGAGTAAGGTTGGTCTTTATTCGCTTATTGTTTGATGTTCGAAGTTGCCAGTCTTCTTGATAGGTTGATGAGATTCTATGTCAGTTTGATAAAGGGATCTTTCGGATTAGTTTTCAATTGTAACCCATATGTACTATTCTACAATTTCATTTTATTTTCAAAAGAAAGCTAAGGTTATAAATAGATTCTTCTATCTTTGAATAAGTTGCCAATATATACATAATTTTGTAATGCATGTTAACGTCTTGTTTATTAATTCTCGAAGCATTGTAGGTATACATTTTTAAAATTATTTACTATTCAGCTCTATTATACACCAATCGATGTTTAAAATGTTCCTCTAAAAAAAATGTTTACCGTTTAGTATGTTTATAGCCAAAATAAAAAAAAATACAGAATATAGATGAATGCGATCAACGAGTCCAAATGGGCAAGATAAAAGTGCATAACAAAAATAACGTGAAAGTTTAAAAACTCTACCAGTACATTTACGAATTACCAAAGAAAAAATGACACACACAACTCCCTTGTTCACTCACTTTCCCGTTGTGGTTGTACAACCTATCACTTCCTTAGATTCCGAAGTTTTCGTTCCCTGTCACTTTCATAAGCATTCCTCGCGGTTTCAGCGGATGTTCCTGGCACTGCGGGACGTCCCGCCGACGAGGAGCTCCCGGAAGCTGAATTCGCTTTCATAATTCGATACCGGTTTATCACACTGGCTGCCGTGGTATGAGCTGTATATTGTAGAGTGTGAAAATTAATACAGATAATAGATAATTATTTGGGTAACAGATGAAAACAACTTACATCGATTGTTGGTTCGCATATGTGGCCGTGGGCTTTTTCCTACCCTTTTGGGACTGAATTTACGGTTTTCTTTGTTGAGCGTTAACGTCACTTTGGAAATTACATTCCCTTTCATAGAAGCCCTCCGCAGCACTGTTGGAATGGATAGAATAACGTTAATATGGATAGGAGTCATTCGTTTCCAAAATGTCATACCTTTACCTTTACTCAGCACACGGGGGTTGACATTACTGTCAACCAGCACGTTCGAAAATAAGGAACTGGCAGAGTCGTTGATGTTTGGATCAATACGGAAGGTGCTATTCACAACTCCGCCGTCTTCCTCGGGTCCATCAGAAGTATCGCTGGTGTCAGTTGAAGAGGTAAACCCAGTTGCCAGCTTCAAACTCTTTTTGGGATTGCTCACGATAAGATTGGGAACCTTAAATTGCGCGATGGTAGCCGTTTTTTGAGTTTTCGTAGGTGTTTTCCTGCTGACCGTAGACTTGACACTTAAACTTTTCGGTTGGAAATTGAGCGGCCTTAGCGCTTTCGGTTTCTTGAATTCGATCGGTTTCTGTTCATATTTAGGTTGTTTACGTTCGTTCTCAGATTCGGATTCATCATCGTCAATCATCCGCTTAACGCCGGAATTCTTTTCAAAGTCAAATCCGTTTCCAGGCAGGTCGGAACATTCGGGCAAATCGTTGATCTCATCGACGCTGCTATCGGTGATGTTACTCTCCCTCAGAAGTTCGCAGTGGTCACCATCGTCGGTGAACTTGACACCACGGGAGTAAATATCCAGCCGGGCCAGCTGTTCCATCTTTTCCAACGTAACGTTATCCAGTCTACCCAAGCTTCGAAGTAGCAAATAGTCTTGCTGGACTATGTCCGCGCTCAATTTTATGATCGTTTCCTGCTGTTTGTTCTCTTCAGCGTAGATCATGTTGATTTTCATGACGTGAGTTTTCTTGTAGTGTGACTTGGCTGATTCCATCTCGTAGTCCTTGGACTGTACGTAGTAGCCGAGCAGAGTGGAAAGATCCGAGGATCTTACTTCGGCGCGAAGAGCTTCCACATTCTTCAGCGCATCTTTGTACCGCTGTGCCCATCGACTCATTTCATCCTTTTGCCGAGTGATTTGCTTGTGGTACCGGTCGATGGATGCCTCCAAACGGGTGATTTCCTATTTGAATCATGTGAGAAATTGATTTAGCTTTGTTTGATCAGTGCTGGTGGTTGTAATAAGGGATTGAACATGAACGTAAGTTTTATCGCTTAGTAACTAAGTAAATATAAGTAAGTAGTAATTTCAAGGGAATTCTAAGAAGAAAAAAAGAAACATCCAATTCTGAGGTGAAATCCAAGGAAATTTTCTTTCTAAAATCTAAACGGAGTACCTAAAGATTTCTCGGGAATATTTTAAGGGAATTTTAAGAAAAACTATCGAGCGAAATTAAAGCAAACAAGGAATACGAAGATAAATGTAGAGTGAATTTCCAGAATATTCTGCAGGTAATTCCTTATGTGTTCTTGATAGAGTACCGAATCTGTTATGGAAAAACGTTATAGCAAAAACCGGAGAGAATCATTCAAATATTAAGGTGAAACCAGAAAGTAACTTTCACGCTAAAGGTCATGAATTCAATTCTCATCCCGTACAAGTTACGAGTGACAAAAAATGTATTGAATTAACTATAGTATATTTACAAATCCACTTCCAACCCGACCCTTTCAGATTTGAAGAGAGAGTAACCGGATTACCCCATTAATTCATTTTTAACGTCGGTCTCTGTTCCGCAATCTAGTGCCAATCACCAACGGACATCGATTGCCATCTATTGACGGCAATCGAATGTGCAAAGGAAGGCAGCTTCCACACCTGCGTAGGATATCGCACCCATTCAACACACATACATGGGGCGGGACCAACGGCTTTACTCCCCTAGACGTGACCAGAGATTTTTATGCCTCAGAAAAATCCCACCGACCTCGGCTGGGATTAAACCTAGACCCATTGGGGTGAGAAAGCAGTCACGCTTACCACTACACAACCGGCGCCGGCGGTCATTCACCCGACTTAGCACATTATGTTAATTGCTACCCAAGGTGGCATTTTCAATAAAAACAAATCTGGGCTATTTTTTTATAATGGCGTATGTAAAACTGGGTTTTATTTAAAATAAATCTCACGTCACCTTTTAAATAGTCCAATCTACAGCACGGCCCAAAAAACTTGTTCAGCTGTTCTTATCGTCCAATACGCTTAAGGCCCAAGCGCAATGACAGCGGAAGCGGAACGACAGCGGCAGCGGAAAAGCCCGATCTGAGTAAGCCTACTTGTCGGTATGCAAACTAGTTAGAATCAAATCGACTTCGGTTAGGCATATTGATGTCATTTGTGACAACTGTCAAACTTTCCGTTTCCGTTCCGCTTTCGCCCACATTGCGTTTGGGCCTTTAATAATACTTTCTTTTAACAGATTATTTAGAAACATTAACCCTTTAATATGAATGCAGCCAAGTTATTAACGAAAGAGAGAGTCGATGAAGAGAATCGATCAAGATTGGTCTATTTGAAAAGTGACGCGAGAAATCATAACTTGATAACGGTATATTTAATCAAAATGACGGCTGAGAAGAAGTAGTAGGTAATACATTTTTTATTCATTACTAGTTGCGTGTGCCCGGCCTTGCTTGGGATTCAATATTAGCTTGAGTTTATGCGCCGATTAAAAAAAAACATGCTATATTTTTCTGTTTCATTTGTATTGAATATACCAACCCCCCCTCCCTCCCCCTTACAGAGGGGAGGGGTCTCGAACCATCAAAAGAACCTTTCCCGGCCCCAAAAACCCTGTGAGTCTGTGGGGGTCCGACAGACAGACAGAAATTCATTTGTACACTCAGACAACTAGAGCTTGAGCTTGATTGACCGTCCACGGTTGCTACTCTGTTACTGCCAGATCAGCTGTAATTACACAGAGAACCAATAGACGATGCTTGGGACTAGCAATCATCCTCAATGTGTAAAAACTGGTGATCTTAAATTAGGCAATACCAGCGCCGGCCGCGCCCGAACACAGGTCAAGAAAGGAATGGGAAGGATTGTGTTGACATGACACTCGCTTTGATGGAAGCCGAGAACACCTCTGCACTTCCACGAGGAATCACTGGGATGTTGGATAAGAGGGTTGGGTTTGCAGCAGGGTTCGTTTTGGTAAACGATAAGCTGAATTGATGTCCTAACGATCATATAACGCGAAGGAGTTTGGGACTAAACCCACGGTCTTGTGCTCAGTAAGCAAAAACGTTTGCCACTAGGCAGACGAGCACCTTTTTAATCACCGAGTTTGCTGTTATTACCATGTAGTCATATTAACAAATAAACCGATTGACGAATCTTGAATGTGGATGGGCCTGAGATTAGACTTATGATGTTCTGCTCAGTAAGCAAAAACGGTTGCTCTAAGGCCACCGGGCCCCTCATATCACATAATACCGTTGCTCAAATTTGTGTATCCATTCAAACCCGGAACCAACGACAACAACGAGTTTCGCAAAATACACGATACACAAGCGATTTTACCATAAATCTCTTTGATATGTAAGGACCTGGGACCGCGTTTTTCTGCTCAGTAAGCAGGCCACTGTAACCGACGATCTTTCAAATCCGAAAACTAAAAACTACGAAAAAGTACTTAGGCCTTCATTAAGTTCCACTTTCACGCGACGTTCAATGACAGGGTCCTATCCAGGATTACATCTGAAAAATCCAAATCTGGCCAACGCCCACCTAAACCTGTTCTAATCCACCTGAAATGACTAACGAATGGAAGACTTTGACTACCCAGCCATGCAATAGTCTCATTCCGTGCCTTATGGCAACTTGATGATTCTATTGCGCTCATCTTTTGGCACCACCCAGGGGAGACTTGGTCCTGTACCCCCAATGCTTAACTTATCTCCATTCCACTCAGCTACTCGCAATTTCTTGTGATATAGTGGGCGGAATATTATTATATGAGACAATTCAATGCAGACGTCTTTCCAAATTTGGCAGATCGACAGGTAATCGGTGAGTTACCACGATAGTTGCTATTCAACAACTCGACAACGTCCCATCGTCAACGCCTGCTATGAGAATTTTCCATTGCCAACGAAATGACGTCATCGAGCTATCGATCAACTACCCTGGTTATCGCCTGGTACCTTATAGCACGATGCTAGGAGGCGAACCGGAAGAATCGATGAGCTACCTCTCCCCCAGAAATTCATTTGTACACTCAGACAACTAGACTAGGAAAATTCTTAAGTTCCGCCTTATGAAACTGCACAAAAATTCAAAATCTAGAATTCATAAGGCAACTATGCTTTCCATAATTACCTTTGATTATCTTTAAGCAAACCCCACACGCATCAATATATTGACGCGAAGGGGAATTATTGACTATAATATTGATGATGTTAATTCAGAAATATTGTCAATCTCGATATATTGACGTCAATATAGCATGTATTGACAATACGATTATTGTCAATAAAAGCAATCGTGTAGGGTTCACTTTACAACAACGTAAGATTTGATTACGTCGTACATTGAATTTTCATTGACGCGCCTTATGAAATTCAATGCTGTCATTTGTGCGAAAAAGTCAAAAGCAAAAAATGGCGCCTATCGTAGAAGACGAACTGCAGATTTTCTGAACGGAGCACCCGGCGTCAAGCACTACCAAAACCAAATGTATGCAATTTGTAGAAACTGGAAGATTGGAAATTTTGAAGAGCACCTATTAGCATGAGGCAGAAGAAAGGATTGAATCGTTTAGAGTGATTAATTTAGACAAAATTGATGGATCACCATTTGGCATTCATGAAGTGAATAATAGATATTATTTCAGAAATAATAAAGGTTTCTGATTTTTATATTTTTAAGTAAACTGTGAAATGTAAATAAATGTAATTTAAGGTGATTCTCCAAGGAAGCCTTAGAGTGAAAATTCAAAGGTACAAATGTCAGCTTCCACAAAACATACAAGTATGAAATTGCTACTCCTTGTTTGCTGTGCTACTAGATAAAAAGTTCAATCGAATATTGTTTATTTATAAATGTATTTTTATAGTTTCAGATGATTAGATATTGTCATTAACCTTGGTTTATGCAATACATGGATGTAATCCAGATTTGGGTGTATATAATGAATTAAAAAATAGAATTCATATAGAAATACAAGCAATAAGATATCTAATTCTTTGGAGATTCAAATTTGGATAGAGTTTATTCAAATTGAGATCGATCTTAAAAATGTTGAATTTTATAATCAGTCATTTTGAAATTCATATAGCTGAATATGTACATTTTAAAAGTTTAAAATTTCAAATTACATAAGGCTGTCGTATGAAATACATAGTGCATTCAGTTGATTGATTTTGGCTCGTTTCATAAGGCAATCTACTGGAAATCATACTGATTTCTTGTGGCTAAAAAACATAAGGCATTTTAATGAATTTCGCTAGTCCAGTTGCCTCAGTGTATAGGTATATACATAGAGAATCATGTTTCTCCAACAAGAAAGTGGTGTTAGTTTGCATGGGAGAGCTAAGAATCTTTTTTACAAAACCAGATATTTACGTCCTTTCGAAAAATCATCCTTGAAAATGATCTTTAAGTGAAATGTTTTAATTTTGTAAGATCAGTTTTGACCGTTCTGGGTGGATTCTACCCAAATAACGGTAGTTTTTAAATAGCGTACAGATCCAGTTTTAATCAAATTGAGTGGTTGTTCACTCATTCTTGAGTAGCACCAAACGAGCGTGTTCTGACCATGTTCGGAGAGCTTTTAACGAAACTTTCACCAACTTGACGAAAGGATTTAAATTTGATAACAACAACAAAAGAAAGGTTATGTTGTACTGTTATGTCAGCCAAAGTTTGTGTTGATTTTTTTCGATCGCAATAAATCGAAGTTAAAACAAACAGATTTCCCATGAACGATTGCGCAGTCTACGCAAAATGATCAGAATAAGTCAGTTACGATTCCTGTTGCGCGCATTTCCTGTTGTGGCAACTGAAGGTGTTCCGCAACTATTGCCGGCTGCCAGAACAGTGAGTCCGAAACTGCTTCCACTTTCGGCTATCGCGTGTCATCAGCAACAGCAAGTTCGCAACTATGCTAAAAGCAAAGACCGGAAAAAGGAAAATAAAGGCACCGCTAAGGTTACTATCAACGAAGAACAGCTGGCCGAAGTTATCGATGTTGCGAGTCTGCGAGCTCAGATGGAGAAAACCCTCAGCACGATGCAGGAGGATTACATTAAAAACCTGTCCCTTCGTTCGGCTACCGGAGCTATCGAAACATTGAAAGTCACACATGAAGGAAAGGACTACCAACTGCAGGAGCTCGCCCAGGTCGTTAGGAAGAATCCTAAAACAGTGGTGGTGAATCTGGTATCGTTTCCACAAACAATCCCAGCTGTCCTGCAGGCGATCCAGAAAAGTGGAATGAATCTTAACCCTCAGCAAGACGGAACAACACTGTTTATTCCGGTGCCGAAGGTAACCCGAGAACACCGTGAAGGACTGGTCAAGAACGCCAAAACGTTGTTCGTCAAATGTCGGGACGCGGTAAAGGACGCGCAGAATCAAACGATTAAGAAGGTCAAGAAACAGGCGAATATTTCCGAGGATTTGAGCTTCCAGGTGCAAGCTCAAGTAACGGCCATTGCCAATGGGTACATTAAAGAAGCGGAAAAGATGATGGAAATTAAACAAGCAGAATTGTTGGGAGATAAATAGTCGAAAGTTGTACAATAGATTACACGTGTTCAATAAAATTTGCTTCTTGATAAGATCAAATAAAATATGCTTTCTATCAAAATGAAATAGACTTACCCCATTGAGGTGCTTTCCGTCCAGTGTTACGATCCTCTTGATGATCTCCGCCTGTTCCTTTAGCTTAGATCGTAGATTTAGCGTTTTTTCTTTGCTTTGTAGATTGAAGTAATGCTCCTGGGCTTTCCTCATGATGGCATAGCAATTGTCGATCCTCGAACGCCATGTATTGAGCAGTGTCTCGTTCGGCATGGCAAATCCAACGGGTGCGGCTTTAGCGGCCGTTGCAACGGTAATTTTTTGTTCTTCCAAATCCTTCAATCTTGCCTTCAACCGATCAATCTCGAATGCTTG
The DNA here is from genome assembly GCF_037179485.1 of Ochlerotatus camptorhynchus. Classification (NCBI taxonomy): domain Eukaryota; kingdom Metazoa; phylum Arthropoda; class Insecta; order Diptera; family Culicidae; genus Ochlerotatus; species Ochlerotatus camptorhynchus. Next base: position 2,868,007 of record NW_027040849.1, read on the forward strand.
TTCGTTAACCTTCTTGACGAGGTATTCCTTCGGTACGTTGGAGGGAACAATATTCTGTTTCAGCGTGGTACGGATCTTCTTCGCTCTGGAGGCATACTTCAATGTGTTGTACGTGTCATCGTAGGTAAGCGAGGACGGGGAAATGTTTGCGATCATCACCGTTTGACAATTACCACCAAGGCTGTCCTTGAGGATACGAGTAAGGTTTGAATCTCTGTAGGGAATGTGTTTCAGTCCATCGGCTAGCTTATTGATGCAGTTGCCCAATGCTAGCAGACTTTTGTTGATGTTGGCACCTTCCTTGAACCGAATGCCGATTCCTTTCGTACTTGCTGCTCGTTCGCTTCCCGCTAGATCTATCATTGAAAGTTTAACGGTTTTCTTTTGGCCCGTAGCCTTGTCAACCATTCGAATGTGTACCTGAAAGATTGCATGGCTACGGCTACTTTCTGCATTCGCATCCGTAGGATGTTGCGTTCGGCTCCGATTTCCAAGCGCCAAAAGTTCCAGCAGCTCTTCCGCGTTGTGGATCTGCTTCAGAACCAACCCACTAACCACGACCCCATTGGCGTCCTCCCGGAGCTTCAATGGACCGGTTTTGGTCAACAGGTTCATTACGAGCTCGTTGTATACTTCCAGATACGATATTCCAATATCGAACTTTCGGACGTTGGTCAAACCTATCAGGTGAAGGACAATGTTAAACCTACGCTAAAATCTCGATAATAAATAATAATAAACAAACCATCAATCTGCCGGAAGAGTTCTTTCATCGTCAGGAACGTTATACCCGGGTACTCTTCACCTCCCAGCATTGTGAAGGTCTTCCCCGCTCCGGTGGCCCCGTACACAAACACTGAACAGTTGTATCCGTCCATAACGGATTGCACGAGCGGTTTGGTGCAGGCCCGAAAGACATCCTCGTTGTTGGCTTCGCCGTCGAACACATCGTCGTACTCCATGGTAAGTTTCTTTTTCACCCGTTTTGTCATGTCTCGGTGGGTTTGCTTCATACCATGGAAAAAGAACTCGTCCTCGTCTTCGTCCGGGTCGAACATCAGTGTTGTGCGGTCTAGAACCTGAAGAGGAAATAGTAACGGAGTTTTGTAGGGCTGTTAAGGTTTGCTTACGGAGACTTTAGGGACTAAAGACAGTTTAGACCGTGGTTCGTTTTATTTTTATTTTGGACATGTAAATGAGTTTTTAGAAAGACGGTGCTGTGTGGCATATGTTAGAGCTAGTGTAAGCGGGTCTTAACTTGACGCTTAACTAGTCAGCAAGCCGTGCGTCCAGCTCGTCGATGTCAGCGCCGTTACAGTTCAATGCCGTTATACGGCGAGCTCGATGGCAACGCTTCAATGAACACGCACGGACAACTCCCAACTCCCCACTTTCGGACCATCTCTCAACGAGGTAAGTCACACATTGGCGATCCTGCCAGGAGATTCAAATAAGCCGTACAAAATCTTCTATACATTAGCTGATTTGGTTTTCTTTCTGAAAGAAACCACGCTAATAGCGAGCAGATTAAAATAACCGCAGCCCTCACGCATTGCAAAAAGAACATTGCAGAGAAAAAAAGAACGCCGATTCTGCCTATCGTCTCAAGACGATGCCATCGCGAGAAAAAAAGCCACCAAGCCTGCCTTAATCGTTTCAAAACGACGCCATTAAAAAAAAAAAAAAAAACGCCAAATCTGCGTAAATGGTTTCAAAGCGATGCCAATGCCTAGAAAAAAGCTGCCTCAATCGTTTCAAAACGACGCTATTACAAAAGAACGTCAAATGTGCCTCAATCGTTTCAAAGCGATGCCATTGCCGCGAAAACTGCCCCAATCGTTTCAAAACGACGCCGTTACAAAAACGCCAATATGCCTAATCGTTTCAAAACGATGCTATCTGTTATTTATTTGTTATTTATTTAATTACATCAACAGGCTGGATGAAGCCCCAATGATTTAAACCTTATCAACTATGGTAAAAAAAAAATTACATTCAAGCATGGTCATAACATAAAAAAACATTAAAAAACGTATATCTTATAGTCAATATCTTAACTCCTGCCGGCGAAAAACAGAAGAAAACTTTCGACGAAGCGCATCACGGGAAAGATGAAAGTCGAAAACAGATGCAACTCTGTTGAATGTTCTCTGCAGTCCGCAAATCGCACCGTACGCTCCATAATTTGTGCGACGTAGAGGCAGTCTTAGCATAAGGTTATTACGAAGCGGTCGGGGTTGAACATTCAGGTCAATTTGCCTCAGGATAGCCTCACAATCTGTCCTTCCTTGTAGGATATCGGCCACGGTAAGGGCTCTGTTTGTGTCTCTTCTAGTCCGGAGAAGTTCTAGGTCGATAAGTTGACAACGGCTTTCGTAGCTTGGTAATCGAAACGGATCGTTCCAAGGCAATCTACGCAACGCAAAACGAAGAAAGCGACGTTGAACAGATTCAATTCTCTCGGCACCGTTGTTGTAGTTTGGGTTCCAAACCGCTGAACAATATTCAAGCGTCGATCGAACAAGCGAACAATAGAGAGATTTTAGACAGTAGATATCAGTGAAGTTTTTAGCTATCCTAAAAATGAACCCTAAAGTTCTTGACGCCTTATCAACAACTAATGCAATGTGTTGCTTGAAAGAAAGCTGCGAATCCAAGATCACACCCAAGTCTTTCACCTGATTCACGCGTTCGATTGTCGAGCCAAGCAGGTCATAGCTAAATATTATCGGTTGTTGTTTTCGTGAGAACGTAATAGCGGAGCATTTGGCTGGGTTCACTACCATTCTGTTTAACCTGCACCAACTAGCGAATACATTCAGTTGACGTTGAAGAAAGTGACAGTCAGCAATGGAGCAGATTCGTAGGAAGATTTTGAGGTCATCTGCATATGATAACCGAGGAGCTTCGATGACCAGATGCACGTCGTTGAAGTACAGTATAAAAATTAACGGTCCCATGTGGCTTCCCTGAGGTATACCTGATGTGGCGAAGAAGCTAGCTGATCTGCAATCTCCTATGGCAACTTTTAGTTGCCGACCGGTAAGATATGATCGAAACCAACTCAGAAGATTACCGCATACACCGAGCCTGCCGAGTTTAGCAATCGCAATAGCATGGTTCAACTTGTCGAATGCTGCGGATAGGTCTGAATAAATAACGTCCGTTTGAACCCGATCCGACATGCTTTCGGTTATATACGATGTGAGACACAGCAGATTGGTAGTTGTAGAGCGGCCGACAGTAAACCCATGTTGATCAGCACTCAAAAACTGCTTGCAATGGGACAGCAACGGTTCCATAATCACTAGCTCGAATAGCTTCGAAACGGCACTTAACGATGTAATTCCTCGATAGTTATCCACAGCTCGTTTCCTTCCTTTTTTGTGGACGGGAAACATATGCGCAAATTTCCAGCAAGATGGAAATATGCCACCTGAGAGAGACATTCGGAACAGGCGAAGAAGCGGAATTAACAAGCTAGCAATATGTCTCTTCAAAAATACAGATGGAACTCCATCAGGTCCAGGATTGAAGGATGACTTGAGCAGAGTCGCGGCCTTAGAAATCATTTCTGCATTAACATCAATTGCACCCAGCGTTTGATCGTTTACTGGAACGTTCCTGGCAGCCAGGTTAATATGGTCGTCAGTTAGTGTCTCATTAGTGAATACACTGGAAAACTTTTCGGAAAAAAGGTGGCATATATCCTGAACAGTGGAAGCAACTTCTCCGTTGAATTCCATAGACGATGGGAGGCCGGATTCCCTGCGTTGCTCGTTCACGTAGTTCCAAAAGGATTTCGGGTGTAGCTTAAGTTTGCGCTGGATGCCTCGTTGGAAATTTGAAAAGCATTCACGACTGACTCGCTGGTACATGTGATTCAGCCTCACATAATGTAGTTTCAGAGGAAGCGTGCGATACTTCGTAAATCTTCTCAATGCTGCTCTCTTGATTGACTTCAACCTACGTAGCTCTCTCGTTTGCCAGGGAGGGTGAGACACTTTGTGGTGAGTTCTTTTCGGGACGTGTCTGTCAATGACATATGCCAAGACATGTGAAAAGGTTTGCGCTGCAGCCTCAACGTCATCTGGATCAAGGATGTTCTCCCATACCATGCTAGACAATACATCTATGATGCTACGGTGGTCAGCTTTACGGAAGTCATAAGAAACCGTAGCAGTATAGTCGCCAAAATCACGCACGAGTTTGTCCTCAACAGTGACAATTAGAGGAGGGTGATGTGGAACTAGCTTAGTTAGTGCACAAGGAGCCGAGGAAATTGATGGAGCCCTGTCCTGTGTGCTCACGAAGCAGAGGTCCAAACTACGACCATTTTCATTAACTACATGGTTAATTTGAGAAAGCGTCGCTGCGCTGTAGTTGTCGAGAAGGCTAATAGCTCCTGCGTGAAATGTAGATCTATCAGGATCTGGATACAGGAATCCGCTATGAGATGGACTCCACGAAACGCCTGGCAGATTGAAGTCACCAAAAATGAATATCTCATCAACTGGAGTGGAACTTTCGACAACTGTGAAAACTGACCGACAGTGAGTATCGATGAGTTCATTGTCGCGGACTCGATCAGGTGGAATGTACAGAGCGCATAGAAATAGCGTGCGATCACCCAGATTAATGGCTGTCCAAACCTGCTCCACATTGTTCCATGAATCGTTCTCGATGGCCTTTGCCTCCAACCCGCTACGGACAGCTACAAGGACACCTCCACCAGTAGATTTACGGCTGTTGTTAGGATTCCGATCGCAACGAAAGACCTCGTAGTCAGGACCGAAGACTTGACTGGAAAGCGTTCGATAATCGAGCCACGTTTCGCACAGGACAATAATATCGTAGCAACGATCCGATACAGCTAGGCGGTATTCTTCAACATCAGAATTCATTCCACCGGCGTTTTGGTAGAAGATCACGACGTCCTGCTTGCGGCAAGGAATCGAACGACTGCTCTCCCTGGAAATCACAGATACATCAGGCAATAACTGACCATCATCAAGTCTCATTGGATACTCGCCATAGTGAGTGGGTTGGAAGACCCCCTCTCCGCATCCGACAGCAGGTCCGGAACGACTATGATGAACGAAGGCTGCTGATGGCAGGACTGAGACGGAGGGATTGGGGGCTTCCATGGGGCTTTCTACGGCGCGTTCCGGGTTTCCAGGATTAGGAGTTACAGAGGCATCATCACAATGACTAACATAGTTAGAATTGCTGAAAATTTGATCGGCATCAGGCAGTGAATAGTTAATATATTGATTGTACTTGCTTGTAGAGGCAAGGTGGAAGACTCCTGATTCATATCCAGCCACAGGTCCAGGACGACTATGCAGAACGCTGGCGGGAATCGGCACGACTGGGCTGGAGTAACCAGGAGCTTCCAAAGAGCGGTCTATTGTGCGTCCCGGAGATGAATTAGGATTGTTCGAACAGTAAAGCGGATGTTGTGAATGAGCAGTATCAGAAGTGCTTCTCAACTGGAAACAGCCGGCAGGTGCTTGAAGCGTTGCACTGGAACACGGAAACTGATCAGGCAAATGACTGTAACTAATGTATGCATACTTGCCTGAAGACGATGCTTGGGAGACCCCACCACCGAACTCGACCGCAGGGCCAGAACGACTCTGATGGCAGGAAATAGAACGACTTTGATGGCGGGAAACAGCTAGCGCGACTGGATCGAGTGGTTCGAGGTCTCCCATAATGCGACAGGCATTGCGTTCTGGTCTACAGCGCTCCGATCCACAACGCAAAATCCAATTCTGAATCAGCAGACTGGGTCTAGTCCGGAAATGGGAGTTGAGAACTCGGAAGGTCCCGTAATAGGAGAGATCGTGATGGTAGGCGTGTTCAAACGAGGCAACCACATGTTTTTTGAACCGTCTTCAAATTCACGGAACAAAATTCCTTTCGGCCATGTATCCGATCTAAGAGCAGCTTCGCGTAGTTTGGGATCCATTCCGACTTTGTACGAGATGAAACTCATACGGCTGATGTCGGATCCTTTTTTGACTAGCGGCACAACCTTAATCGGATCTTCGCACTGTACACAACCTTTCACCAGCTTCTCGATTGATTCCGATTTCACGCTAGGATGAATACGAGAAAGGTACAGCCAAAACAGCTCGGTGGGTTCAGGGACAGTAAGGACCTCGGTAAAGGCATTGTCACCTGTTACTGCTTTAGAACCACCAACAAGTGGTTTGCCTGTGAGCGAGCCTTCATCGCGGCGCCGTTTTAATGGCGGTTGACGCATGAAATCAGAGTTTGTCGGAGTTGTCAATGCGATTCGTTTTGATAGCTGAGCGATCTGCTGTTCTTGCTTAGCCATTTCTTTCCTAAGCTCAGCGTGTGCGATTTCCTGTCTCTCGGTGATAGAATTAATCACACTGCCAAACGACGAGACGGCAGTTTTGAATCGAGCACATTTCATCAGCTTCGCGCACTCGTTACACATCCAAAACAGGTTCGGGCTAGTATGGACAATGTTCAGAAAAGCCTTATTCAGCTTTGTGCCGCCACACTTTAGGTGAATCATCCTGTCGCAAAAAGCCATGCAGGAGACGGATTCTTCATCGCCTTTAACTGGCTTAGCGCATTGGTCACAGGCGGAAGTCATGCTGACTCAGTTTCCAAAAGTGATTTAGAAACAGCGGTGGAGATGCTCTAATACGCAAAGAGGAATTGGATTCTCGAGATCGCCCAATGCTAGTCGTGTACAATATGTCCGATTGGATAATGTTTTCACTGTTTTCACAACACAAAATATGCCCTAATTGGCCGATTATCGTAACGAACTACACTTTCCACTAACAACCAGTACAATATTACAAGTATACCGAACGGAAAAACACGAATAACGATAGCCCGTGTGATAAAAAAATGACAAATTTAGCAGCGCAAAATCACGACGATTTGAATAACAACAACTCTATTGACCGGTTCGCTATCGCGAAAAAAAAAAAAAAAAAACTGCTAAGTCGGCTTCATTTACGTTAAAATGACGCCATTGTTAAAACTGCAAAATCTGTTATAATCGTTTCAAAACGACCCCTCATTGCAAAAACTACCGCACACATTTCACCAGTATAATCTAGTGCATAACATTTCTTCAATCACTTCCTTTACGGTATTTTTTTTACTGACATTTGTTGCATCCACAATTGCAGGCTACATTTCGAAACCCCCGCGATATCACCGCAGAGTTCGAGCAATGCCAAACAGCGGCAAGTACGTTCGGCCGAAAGAAGACCGTAAGGGTTATTCGAGCGACCGTGAACCGGAGCGACAAGCAAAGCCTAACGACGTCGATGCTGCCACGGGCCACGATGACGACGGCAGCGAATACTCAGCGGACTACAGCAACAGCAGTGGCCATGAAGGAAGTGACGACGAAAACACCGACCTTAGCAGCGCCTACAGTACAAGAAGCATTAGCCCTACCAACGGCGATGGAGAACCGGCCGCACCATCAAAGGAGAAAGAACCTGATGCGAATCGCGAAGGTAACGCCGCTGAGCAAACAAACCCGGAAATGAACACCACAAACGAACGATAACGGTGTCTCCAGGTTGTACACGGCAGCTTCGTGCCCCGCGACGGATATCCGTCGAAAAAAATAAAGGAAAGTAGGTGACAAAAACCCCTGGAGTCATGGCCAATCTGTGTAAATCTGCATTTGCAGCAGAGTGGCAGAGGAAGAGGTGGGAACAGCGCATTCCCCCGCAGTTTTTTTTTATTGAATTGCATCGAATTGATGTAAAAGAGTCATCATCCAACAGGTGGTTGCGAGATGGCACTATGCATAGCGGCGGTTAACTGGATGTGTCAACCTCTGCTTTTTCCCAGTCGGAATTTTGCCTACCCCGATTCGCGTTACCAGCCCCCAGCGCATCTAGACCAGTACGTCAGGCAAATCAATCAATGAACGACAATGTATCCAATCAATCAAGATACCTGAAAATATAAAATCCATAAATCAGTATAATTTATTAGCTACGTACCTTAATTTGTGAAGAAATTCATTTCGCTCCTTTGCAATCCTACGTCCGAACATTTAAGACCATCGACCGTGTTTGTTGTTGTTTCGTTTCCTTTTGTTCCTTTGCCTGTTGCGGCAGTGACAGAAGCCCACGCTTGCGGTCCTAGCACATTACACCACCCTGAATTACACCACCCCGCGTAAGGTGGACTGATTACACCACGAAAACGCGTTCTGCTGTAAAGTAGGCATCTGCCATAAAATTTCAGATAGGGTTCTTCCCTCCTCTTTGTTCATTGCTTCAAAATGACAATTCATGTACAAAAAAAAAAAAAAAAGGATAAGAACGTACTGAAAACGTTACTTACAGTAAAGAAAAACAGAACCGAGTAAAATTCTTTTTTGAGGAGAGAGGGAGATGTGTGGCATATGTTAGAGCTAGTGTAAGCGGGTCTTAACTTGACGCTTAACTAGTCAGCAAGCCGTGCGTCCAGCTCGTCGATGTCAGCGCCGTTACAGTTCAATGCCGTTATACGGCGAGCTCGATGGCAACGCTTCAATGAACACGCACGGACAACTCCCCACTTTCGGACCATCTCTCAACGAGGTAAGTCACACAGGTGCCTTCAGAAGAGTTGTTGCAGTAGTTAGAAGTTAACAAAACAGTTGAAATAACAGTTATCACCAACATGACAATCTTGAAATGTGCACACTCAATCTGCGTAAAATAGATGAAAGATTGTTATTTAGATGCTGTAATTATGTAAATAGGGGAAATGGCTCTAATGTTGGCCTATGGCTCTGATATCTGATATTTATCAATTTTATTTAGATGAACGCGTCATTGGGACGGTACTAATGGATATATTGTTTAAAACCCAAAAGTATTATGAACGTTTTATTCAAACACTATACTGCCTATAATCGCATATCAGTCCCATATGGATTTTCGTCAATTTTAAGATACTAATAACGCTATCCACTATTAATTGGCATCAGGGTTACTTCCACTCACTTCTCTATAAAAAATGTTTTTTTTTTCGGAATTATGGAATCATTGGATGCAATTATGAAAGTTTGTACTTGTCAGAAACAAGAAGAGGTTGGAAGGTATGCATTTTACACATAAAACCTGTCAATTTCGCTTTCAGTGCATCACAATCAGCGAATTTATGACTCGTGAGCGTTCACTCAGAGTGAGTGCTCACGAGTCGTAAAATCGTTGATTGTGACGCACTGAAAGCAATAATGTCAGGTTTTATGTGTCAAACACCTAGTTTACAACCTTATCTTGAGACTTACAACTACTAACTATCATTATAATATCTAATGATTTCATAATTCCGAAAAACAATTTTTTATAGCAAGTGAGTGGAAGCAAGCCTGATTGGCATCTACTTTCATGTTACGAGAAAAAACAACGGACTTTAATAATGAAAAACTGTGAAAACAAGATCAAGTCAGTTTGTCCCATCAAGCAAAGTAATCGCATATCAGTCCCATCATGAAATTAAATCGTCCAGATGTTAAGTTACAGTTTTGCTTTTTGAATCGCCATATTTTTCGCTGATATAATAAACCATGCAAACTGCATTGCTACTGATTATAACTTGACAAAATTATCGATTAATTTATAGCGCATTTCTCGCGTCACTTTTCAAAAGGTCCTAAGTAACAAATGTAAACAAATCGAGTTAAGCGATACAAGCTATTGCTTTTCTAGCATTGTATGTGATACAAAAACATCCATCCAAATTGACTTTGACTTGAAATGATGGGTACATGATTGTTACTTCGGTCATTCGGACTGCCTAACATGATTGCGCTCATTTTCTAAAGGCGGGGCCAATCTAAATTTAAGTACTCTACTCTAAATTCTGTGAAAGAGAATCTAGTATCATCTAGAACAAAACGTCCAATGTAACACTCATTGATTATGTCATTGAGAAAAATCTTCCAATGTAACATGTCCGATGGCTTGTGGCTTTTTTTTCTATATTGTAGCATGAAATTCAAAGCAAAATTGTGATTTTACCGTTTCTACTGAATTTTTAACGTTATTATTCACTGACTACATTAAAAATAGTATTGCAAAATGCATTGCTTCTAAACAGTTAAAATAATAATCTGTCGAACTTCAACTTCAATTTTCTCAAAATGGTGGATATTGGTCTATTTGAAAAGTGACGAAAGATTTCACACCAAATTGGACTAAGAAACACGTTTTTATTATTAAAAAGTGTGAAAAAAGTGCACGTGTAATCGTTTTAGTGTCTTCGGTGCACTTATTCATGATGCAAACAACAAGTGCTCTTGAGGTCTTCAGAGCACTTGTTGTTTGCATCATGAATAAGTGCACCGAAGACATCAATTTAAACTAGGTACATGTGTACTGTTATCACATTTTTTTCATTTTTGGAGAAGTCAAATTTTCAATGCAAGCAGTAATACTATGATTTTTTTAATTTTTAAACGGAAATTGCACATCTTAACTTCAACTGCCATTTTCTCAATGCCTACTTTTTCCATACACGGTAATCACAAAATACCCAATAATGACTAAGGCATTTTCAAGGGAAACTGGGACTACCCATTAAATAAGTAAAATTTTACCCATTTAGAGTAATTACAACTACAAAAATAAGTAGTAAGTATTATAGACACTGTATGTCTTATGCTGCCAAACGAACTGTCAAAAAGTGTAACCAAACGGATAGAGTCGGTGTATAATGAGTCACGCCAAGAGAAAAACAGTTGAACTCGCATCACGGTTTTCGAAAGATTCCAATTCTTTTCACTTGGCAACAGAGGACTTCTACAACAACTTCAAATGACTTCTAGCGAGAGAAAAAATACTGCGGCTGTAGTAAATCATTATACAGTGATTTTGTCAAATTATCTTAACAAAAAATAGTAGAAATTCTCATTACTAATCATTACCGAGCGTATCCCATGACAATTTAACGCTCACTGCGTGTTTATGCTCATTTCTTCGATTATATTTTATATTTTATTGCAATACCTTTCGTGAACCTTTCATAGCATCGTAATGTTTATTTACTTTGCACGATAGGTAGCCGCTTTGACAGTTCAATAGGTAGACTTGGCTTCACTCTTGGCGTGACTCATTATACACCGACTCTACAAACGGACTGTCATCCTTTGGTTTGCTTCAAAGCAACAAGTATTGTGATCTAGTGTTGTTTTGACAAAAAGTAAAATATAAACAAAGAGGCGAACTCAACGGCGCGGGTGGTGTAGTGGTAAGCGTGATTACCTCTCACCCCAGCAGGCCTGGGTTCAATCCCAGTCGGCGCCGCCGGGATGTTCTGAGGCATAACATCTCTGATCACGCCTTCCTTCGGATGGGAAGTAAAGCCGTTGGTCCCCGGTTCATGAGTTGATGGGTCGATAGGTAGGGTCCAGGTGTGGGAGCTGCCTTCCTGGCACGTCGGTAGCATTGGTGCTCAGCACGGAAAACAAGATCGACGGAAAAAACAAACCAAAGAAAAAAAAAAAAAAAAAGAGGCGAACTCCTAGTAAAATTTTGTCTCTCTCAATGTAAGTTTTTCCAACACATTATTTGTACGCGGCTGGATTTGTGATAGTGAAAAGGTTCCTCTCTCTCAACAGGATTACAGTTTCAACTTCCACTACGGTTTGCGTTTACTCTACCCAGCTACATGTTTTAAAACAACATCCGGCCACTGGCATTTGAATCTCTGCTCTAGATTCATCAATAAGTTTCTTGAATTGTTTTTTTTTTCAATTCCCATGGGAAACGTTCCCAATCACCTGTCTAAATGAGGTCCATCTGCCAGAAGCAAACATTTTATGGGAGTGTCAACAGTACGGTAGGTATATTTTCAAATTAGTAGGAGCCTCTATTTCATCTTTCACAATTTTCCAACTGATGATATACGACGACGACTGAAAAACGTACGATAGAGCACGGTAGATACGACGACTGAAAAACGAGTGGGGGGGACATTATTGGAGTACTGGAAACCGTGGTTGCTCCGTAGTGTTGGATGATTCTTGGATGCAAATTACATTAACATCGAAGCAAGAAGCTGCTGTTTGCACAATGCTTCAGTAACGGCGATTGACTCGAGAACTTTAGCATTGCCGGCAAAGGATGATACGCATCAACACTTCAATGAACTGTGTTACATTTTGATAGAAAGGAACTGCATCCTTAATTTTTCGTGTCTTTCCGTTGGTATCGAAGTAGAGGTCACTGGCAAGAAAATGTATCTGAAAAAAGTAGAAGGGTCTGTGTCTAGGGTCACGAACGGAAGCTTGACGTAGGACGATAGTGGACGGAACAAATGTGAACATTTAGTTATTTTAACTGATCAATCATCAATTATCTTAACTCTTTCCGTTTTTTATTTGTAAGCGTATGAAATTTGTAGAATTTATTTCAAAGAGAAAGTTGATGAAGAGAATCCAAGGGACTGTCAACTTGAGTATTTTCGATTCATCTACCCGACTTTAAAAGGTGTATTTTGTTTTTTTTTTGTTAATTATGAATTTTTAAGTTTTGTGCATTTTGGAATTAAAGTGTATTTAATTCACCCCTCACAGGATTTCCTTCCGAATTATATGAATGGGGCGGGGTGCAGAATATGTAAAAAAAAGGAGGGACTTCGAGAGATTGAACTCGTGAGAGCTAATTTTCTCACAAATTTAATTTTATTGGCTTTCTGGGGACTGAATATACACCCAAAGCGAATTATTCCCACTTTTCTCAAATTCTATATGGATTTTTAACACTTCCTACCAGCGTGTTCTGGAAAATGGTCGGACGATGATTAATCTCACTAATACATTCGGGCCTACAATTCCACACCTTATACAGAGACCACGTTGAGCCTTGATAGCTAGCTGCTTGCGGGAACTGATGACCTTGACAAATGTCCAAATAATACTCTTAACAAATTTATGGTGGTCCATACCAAGGACCATTTTGTAGTGATGGTTGAGTAATGCTGAGCTGAGTACGACGAGCTACTGATTCCGATCTTAGCCTAGCGGTGGGACTTCTTCCTCCTTCTCTATGGTTGCTCATATGAGCTCTGCAGCTCGCTGCTTGCATGCAGCCTTTCGTTGTTGTTGTTCAAAGCACTCCTGCTGCTGCTGCTGCTACTACTGCTGCTGCTGGACTGGACACCACCACTTACGGTGATTGAATGAGCACCGATCAGTGGGACCGCATCGAATTCGATTTTTAAGTCTGTGTTAGGGAATGCGCTGTTTTCAGACATTTGGTGATAATTTTGAACACCATTGCAACAGTTGGACATTTGGTATTTTTCAATAGTGACCTATTGAAAATTAACTAAGTGTTCATTTTAGCAGATTGGTAGATAAATTTCCAATCGTTTGGCTTGTTTATAATTAAAATCTATCTGCTATTGGTCGAAACCTGACCTCTTTTCGTAATGCTGTGCATTATGGTTTTTTGAAATTGCGTGGATTCTATAGATCCTGTGGAAAAATGTAAACTTTGCGGGAGGCGATGTCTTAACACTCGAAAGCAATTTTGTGAAATATGAAGTAAAACAAATCCTTGCTAGTTCTGCATGATGATTTTGTTTGATTTTATTTATTTGTAAAGTCGCCGGGAAATACCAGCTGGCGATTTGTTTTTTTTTTATGATAACTCCTTACTTGAAAACAGGCTGCTTTTTCATGGTATACAGTGTGATAATTCAATAATCAATAAATTATCTCAACATTTAGTGGCAAACCATTCATAAATTTTGGTAACATTCAAAAAATTCTATAATCTTTTCGACGTCACTACAAGGGTGATTGATTAAACGAAAGAAACGAATCGTGCGGAATGAAAGCCGAGGAAAAACTAATTGCACCAATATAATCAGGCCTACAATTCCACACCTTCTATAGACAGGTTGAGCCTTGATAGCTAGCGGCTTGCGGTAACTGTCCAATATCCAAATAATACTCTTTAACAAATTTTTGGTGGCCCTGAAAAGGACCGTTTTGTAGTGATGTTGAGTAATTCTGAGCTGGGTGTTCAACACGGATGAGACTGTCGAGCTGTACATAGTTTGGAGCAAGGGTGACACGCTTGGCATAGATGACCGACCCGCAGCGACTCACGAAGAGCTACTGATTCCGATCCATAGCATAGCGGTGCAGCTTCTTCCTCCTTTGATGGTTGTTATGTGGGCTCTGCAGCTCGTTGCTTGCAGGCAGCCTTTCGTTGTTACTGGCGAACAATTTTCCACGCCACACGCCGAAAGCACTGCTACTGCTGCTACTAATTTCGACGACCGAACACCACCACACAGTGGTGTGGTCGTTGGGAGCGTGTGGTTCTGAGTATGGCGATGAGTGTGCAAAATATTACGCAATTCCATCCTCCCTATTCGCACGCGCCCGAGGATCGGAGGCGAATGCCACTTCGACTTGTTTCGTCTACTTACTACTCTCTGACGACTGTGCTAGGGAAGCAGCATATGCATGTAGGTAATTGGTTGATTTGATAGTTAATTCGACGCATTTGAACAATGCTGGACATTTACCAGTTTTTCAATAGTTTCTTGTTGAAAATCAACATTCGGAAGCGTTGTTATCGATGCGTAGCCATATTTCTGATCGATTGGTGATAAAATTATTGAAATTGGACCAGGGGCAGCTGAGTTATTAACGTTCAAAATCTTTCTTAATTTGTTACATGTTCCATTTTCGGTTTTCACAAAGTGTACCCCCATATAGAAATCAAAGACGTAGTCCTACGTCAAAATTCGCTTCAATTAGCAATGACGAAAACATAGTTTATTTTTTGTACTTACGCTACACATCCGATGACTTCCTTGTAGTTGAAAGCTATCCGGAAGGCCACAGAATGCTAGCCAAATCTGTCTGATGGTATCCTTTTTCGGAAAACGGAAGAACCCCACGGAATCTACTTCACATCGCGTGCTATTGCCGCAATTTCGGTGAGCGCAATTCATTTTTACATAGCACTTTTATTTAACAGCTTCTATGCACGAATGGAATCAAAACAAAAGCAAAGGAAAAACAAAAACAAAAATCTTTTTCTTGGCTTATTTAGCTGCTCCCTGAAAGTTTGAACAATTTCAAGTGATGCAAGATTTATTTTTCAAATTAATGATATTTATCAGGACTACCAGATTGCATGATTTTACATTGTCCGGTCTATATTATACATTGTCCGGTCTATAAATATACAGTTGGAGCGTTCGGTATCTATTCCGTGTTTTCTTTGTCCGCTCAATCGTCTAAAGGTAATCAAGTGAGATACAGTGCAAGACAATCTAAAATTAATTTCCTCGTTCACATCCGAAACGATCCAGAGTTTGTGACCAAACCGGGAAGTTCCATCGGTGGTAGTGCGTGAGTTATCCTATGGACTGTTTCGTAGATACGTGTGTCCGAATCCATAAATTCGTGAAAGTGGTTAAAGTGCGTTAAGAGATAGCACTGTGAAGATCAGTGCTACTGCAGTGAAATTTCGTTTTCCCAGAATTGTGGCTCCGTTTGTTTGAAACACCGGGTAGAAAAACCTCCAGTGGCCGGCAATTAGAGCCCACGCTCGAACATTGGTTGTATATAGTTGTGCCTGCAACAATAAGTGGTTTCCTCAAGGGGTAAGTCACTCAGCACATTATGCCGAAATTATATTCTACACAGCTTGGGCACATCCATCGGCACATTTTCGGCATACCTTCGGCACAATCTCGTCATTCAAGTTGTTCAGAACATTACGTGCTGTTTGACTGTATGTTCAGGAACATCTTCTAAAGGGCGAACACGAAATTATTGCGACACATTCAACAGGGCATAACTTTTTTACCATTGGGTAAAAATCAACCAAATTTTGCACACTTTCTCATTGATGTGTATTGTGTACATGCTGTCAAACTCGAAGTCGTGTTTTTCGATTCAACGAGAATGGAGGTGAACCAACGCGAGTTGAGAGAACAAATTCTTTCCAAACACCTAGAATTTCCTGACCTGTCGCACTGGCAGTTGGGAAAAATGTTGAACATTCACCATTCAACCAACAATCAATACGAAACTAACGATTTTAAATTGGCTCACCACTTTAGTAGCCTATTGGTCCCAAGCAAACGATTAACGTACCCTATTCTAGTCGAAATTCTAGTACTACGCAATGTTTGTTTTGATTCGCTATGAAAGTTTGACAGATAAAATAAGGGGTTATTGGTTTTTCCTATGTTTCGAGGGGTGATTCGACAAGCTTGGGACCGAAGATAGTACCAGAGGTGAGCCAAAAAGTTGAGCACGTTTCTTTGGGACCTACTTGTCTTAGAGTTACCTCTATGATTCAACCGTCTCCAGAGTGTTGAAGCGGTTCCAGGAGCGGTTGACGTTGGACCACGGCAAAGGAGCTGGAAGAAAACCGGGACCGGAGAACAAAAAGACGGAGGGAAAGGTGAAGCGGATGATTAAAGCAAATCCCAACGTCTCAAGCCGTGATTTGGCTAAAAAGATCGGCATGTCGCAGAGCTACGTCCAGAATGCAAAGAAGAGAGCTGGACTACATACATACAAGGTACAGAACTTCCCAAACCGCGATGAGCGGCAACAATCGACGGCTAAAACTCGGGCACGGAGGCTCTACGAGAAGATGCTGACAAAATATGGCTGCTGTGTGATGGACGACGAAACGTATATAAAAGCCGATTTTAAGCAAATTCCGGGGTTGGAGTTTTTCACCGGCAAGAGCAAGTTCGATGTGGACGACAAATTTAAGAAGAAGAAAATGTCGAAGTTCGCCTCCAAATATCTCATTTGGCAGGCCATCTGCTCTTGCGGACTGAGGAGTGAGCCTTTCGTGACAAAGGGCACAGTAAATGGCGAGATCTACAAATCTGAGTGCCTCGAGAAGCGCCTTTTGCCGTTCTTGCAGCAGCACGACGAAGCTCCGCTATTTTGGCCAGATTTGGCATCATGCCACTATTCTAAAAGTGTCCTGGAGTGGTATGAGGCCAATTCTGTCCATTTTGTTCCAAAGGACATGAATCCACCAAACTGTCCGGAGCTGCGCCCGGTGGAGCAGTACTGGGCAATAATGAAGCGGGAACTTCGGAAGAGCAAGAAGACAGTCAAAGACGAGAAGGACATGTTAAGAAAATGGAAAAAAAAAAAAACTGAGAAACTGGTACCGGATGACACTGTAAAGACCTTGATGGAGGGCATCAAGTGAAAATGCGTTCAATTTTACACTCAAGGCTCCATCGATTAACTTTTCTTTTGATTTTTGAAGTAAATATATGTATAAAACTACCCTAAAATTTTGGTTTGATTCTAAACATTATAAGAAAATTGGCATGACATTTTCGGTGTCGCAATAATTTCGTGTTCGCCCTTTAATTGAATATATCAGAGGAACTCAGACCACCAGTTCTCTTATAGATCTAAATACGAAATGTAGGTTCTAGAGTGGGCTCAAGAGAAAGAGGCAGTTAACCAGAACTCATTAGTACCCTTAATTCTAACTAAACAAACTAAAGAAGTTTATTCATCAAGCTCTATAGTCGGTGTTCAACAATGCTACCCACCGGTTCCAACTCTTTCCGGCCGAAAGGCTAGGTTTCTGGTCTGCCTTTGAGGGCATTATAAAACACTAAAACACAGGACTTTTATTACCCTATGGATCACAAACCACTGGAATTTCGCACACCCGCCACTTCCCGCGTCATCCTCAATCCGATTTATCCTTGCGATTTCAAACCAAAGCATTCAAGGTGTCAGAAATACCGGGTTACCGGGATGGGTATTTTACTAACAATCGCAGCTTGCTCTATGACCGGCACAATCGGCATACTTGCGGCACACTGACAAAAAAGATGACCCAAGATTGATGTGAGGAGTGCGCATGTCGATTTCCATACAAACTGGTCAACTTTGACATGATGTAACTTTGTTAACTTATGATCAATTGGGTTCTTTAAGGATATTGAGGTAAATGTATATTCGTAATCTGCATTACAAATGGAACCCAAACCCAAAATTTCATAAGTTTTGGTACACTGGAACTATTTTAAATAAGTACGGTTACATTTACAAAAATCACCTTATTTGCGCCCCTTGGTGTCACTTTGTATGGCAGCGAGCTGTCAGTTTGTCAGTTTAGTGTCAAACTGTGAAGTTATTATTTTGCTTTAAATCTTGATTTAAAAATCGAGATGAAAGTGTGTGGGTTCGAAAAAAAAAATATCGCAGTGCTCAGAAAACGAAGCTCTTTCAGATGATATATAAAAACGGATATATTTTTTAAAATTAAAGAACCCAATTGAGCTGAAACCACCGACAAACCGACATGAATGACCATACACGGCGAATGAGAACGACCCAAATTTGAGCTTAGTTCACTCATAATCGCCAAAAGTGCAGGAACTGATGTAAAATTTGTCTCATGGTTTCCTGTGGAAAACTTAAAAAATCTGCCGGAAAATGAGGAAATTGACGGAAATTTTATTCAGTCTCGGAGTAGTACCAATAGACTGAGTGAATCCAATCTTTACCTTTCTCAAAATCGAGAATTTTTCCCTGGAAAAGCCTGGAAAAACCTGGGAAAACATGAGGCAAATTTACTCATGGCTGAGTTCCTGCACTTTTGGCGATTATGAGCGAACTAAACTCAAATTTGGGTCGTTCTTATTCGCCGTGTAGCAAAAACAATAAAATTTCTAGCCATAGCACATTACTGACATCTGGCTCCGTGTTCGCGGGAAATATGTAGCTAACCCATGAACCCGCATGCAAAAAATATGAATTGGTTCGTGTCTGATCTATTCTGGACAAATTATTTTTATCTATACCAAAAAATCCTATGGTTTTGACAGTTCGGATCACTGCACGGTAATCGCAAAAAACTCTTTTATGACTAGAGATCCTTCCTCAAGCGGTGCCGGTGGTGTAGTGGTAAGCGTGATTACCTCTCACCCCAGCAGGCCTGGGTTCAATCCCAGTCGGCGCCGCCGGGATGTTCTGAGGCATAACATCTCTGATCACGCCTTCCTTCGGAAGGGAAGTTAAGCCCTTGGTCCCCGGTTCATGAGTTGATGATGGGTCGATAGGGTGTGAGAGCTGCCTCCTGGCGTCGGTAGCATTGGTGCTCAGCACGGAAAACAAGATCAACGGAAAACAAATCAAAGGAAAAAAAATAGAGATCCTTCCTTTTTCTAGAGATGAACAAGCATTTAAAAAATATGCAAGGAAACTGTTGATGAAAATCATGATTCAATAGTTTGATTTTCAGCGCGTGCACTCAGTGAACCAGCGCGACTGCTGCAAGGTTAAACTAAATATCCCCAGATAACAGCGATCAATCAAAGAAGGAATCTAGTACATTTGGCATAACGGACATTTAACATAATTCAGTGCCAACATTGCAAAGGGGCGTAATTGCATTAGTAAACAATGACTTTAGCCGTCGATTTCTCGCGGATAAAAGTTCACTTAGGAAAACTAATGACACCAACTAACAGGTAGAGGAATTTTTCTTCTGCAAGCTAGCATTGTTGAATTGGAGGGGTGAGCTTTTATTTGCGAGATATCGACGGCTAAAGCCATTATTTACAAAAGTAATTACGCCCCTTTGAAATGTTGACACTGAATTGCTATTATTCGATATAATTTAAAACCCAAGGGTTAATTCACAATCTATGATTATTCCTTCTTTTAATTGCTGCTCGTCTTTTCGAAATATCCACGTTCTTTCATGGTATTTAAGGGCCTTGGCAGAACTGCTCATGTTTGAAAGAAGGAAAAATCTGCTGCAGCAATATTAGCCATAACTAATACCCAAACCCAAACATATTCTATGCGTTCATGTTTTGTGTTCAGAAGATATTTACGAAATTATCTTTTGCAATATGCACCTTAAGTTTTTTTTCTTAAGGTGCAACTGTACATCAGATAATTAACTTTTGTATTTCACATATTGATAACCTACTCTCTTAACTTCTCAGCAAAGAAAATATTATTTTTCATCAAGTCGCCATGACTTCAGTTTAAATGGGGCAATAGTTTGACAATTGAACCGTTAAAACAGTTTGTTGAACTTTTCTACATTTAAATCATTTAGGGCACTAAGTTGCTAAATATTTATTTGTGAGCTAACTGCAAGTTGCTGCACCTGCAGCAAACTTCATTTTAAGGCATGGAAACTTAACTCTTTATTTGTGGTATAGATCATTAGTAACCTAAAAACTGAGGTGGGATTTTATATGGCAGTATTATGGTAAAAATAAAAATTCTATTACTTGGAAGGACTTTAAAGTAAAAATGATTTGAGGTTTCCTGAGTGTTATTTTGAGTCACCCTACTAAACAATAATATTTTAGTAGAAGTAGGGAAAGCTATTATGACGTATTGCACAAGTTTATTTACAAAAAAAGTCCATAGCAAAACAAATGCAATGAGAAATTGTCTTACAGCGTTATAGCATAGGTAAAAAACAAAGAAAATTTGTAGCTTATGGAAAAGTACTGTCGTGTCGTGACGTTTGGCTATTGATCCCGTTAAATCCAAACGCGCTCACATACCTTAATGATGTTTCGTTGGTTTTGCTCCAGTTCCCGCCGGTTCAAGGGCCGAACCCGAACCGCCACCCTGATATTCTGGCAATCTGCCATTGTTTTTTTAATTTTCCGCTGATTCAACTGTTGCAAGGGATTCTCCACCAGCAAATACTCCCGTTCACCGCTTCCTTTGATTTATCACTGTTTTCACACTTCCGGAACCGAACCTAGAAAGCCAACCGCCGCTGCCGAACGAACATCAACAGTAAAAATAAATTTTAATCCGAAATAAACGTGAAATAACCCGAAACGACGGCAGTTGCCCACCGACCGGAATGACCGTTGTTCTTGTTTTGCTTCCCGGGGTGGTGCTGGTGCAGTGCGCGTAATAAGTGAAAGAAAAAAGAAGAAAAATCGAAAAAAGCTTTCGTTGAATTTTAACTTTTAATGAACTGCTTTATCGACCTGTCGAATTGTCATATAGTGCAGCACTTGTATGGTTCCTATACCTATCATCATCAAGAAAGTATAGTGCATCAAGAAAGACCGTGTGAAGTTCTCTGCGGCATGATGTAAAAGTGTTGTGTGATCAAAACATTCGAAGTTATATTTTTCGGAAAATTCTAATTATTGCGTTATTTTTAATTGTTAATTACAATGGCTTCAATTACCCGATTGGTGGGGAAGCCAGTACTACAATTCCAGGTTCGGATTGTAGGCTCTCGATGGCAATCTACCCAGCAGGAGCTGGACACTAGAAAGCATGCCGACGATGAAGGTAAACTACCAGCATAATAATTATTGTGTTTTTTTGTTGACTGATTTTAGTCAGGCATCACAAATTTCCACTAATAAGCTTCGTTTTGTAGAATTTCGGGTACTTAATTTCAAGCAAGTTAAAGCCCAGCGGATAGTTCGGCGCAAAGCGCCCAAGTTGGAAGTGCCACCACCAAGGTAAGTCGATTTATTTATGCCCGAAAGGTAAGCTTAATTCACATTCCCTGCATTACGTATATCAGATCAAATCAGATGGCCACCGATCAGGACTGGGGCGCCGTTTGGCCGGGTCCGAAAACCTTCAATCCCTCCACGGTTCCTTTACCACTACGTCAGGGCTACACTATGAAAAAGCACCAGGTTCCACCGGGCAAGTTCGCCAATGCCGAACTGATGAAGATTCCGAACTTCCTTCATCTCACACCGCCGGTTATCAAGCAGCAATGCGAAGCATTGAAGCAATTTTGCAATCCCTGGCCAAAAGCGCTCGACACCGAGGAGAAGATGAAGCAACACTTTCCAGTGGATTACATCTCGACCGACTATTGTCACGCTTTGCCGACCATTCGCAATCCTCTATCGCGTATCGTTACGGTTCAGTTGAAGGTCGATACCCTGAAGCTGAACAAGCACGCTAAAGATAAGTTCCTACGGTTGGTGGGAGAGCGATACAAGCCGGACACGGATGTGTTAACCCTTGTGACGGATCGCTGTCCGTTGAAGAAGCAAAATTACGACTATGCCTTGTATCTGTTGACGGCACTGTACCACGAGTCCCATGTGGTTGAACCATGGGAGGAGACGAAAACGGAAGCCGATATGGAGTATTACGATTTCCAGCGGAATCGTGCCAAGGTAAGTTCGGAATCGATTTTGAATTGGGGTAAAGCCGACGGAGAACAGCGAGTGGATGCACCGGCGAGCTATGCCAATTCTGTGGAGCAACTGTTCAACGAAGGTGAAAATGAGTACAACTTGCAAAAGTATAAGGAACAGACGGTAAGGTTGTTAGGATTTGTCCAGTGAGTGCTTCTAATGGGGGTTGCTTTCTTAGATTTGTTTCGAACTTAGGAAATATAACATAAGATACAATTTTGATTCTATTCACTTGGTATGCGATAATTTCACATTAGTAAACATATTTATTGCAAGATATGCAAGGAAAACATTGTAGTGATAACTTCGATATACAAAAGGTGAAATTTATTATAAAATCTATATTCGAAATTACCTTTCAGTCACTTGCGTAAGCATAGAGTTGATAGTTCCGTTAGAGTACGGCAGTGTGAAGATTGCATATAGATATTAGAATAGCGAGCTAGGACAACTTTTAAGGAACGTACAAATCGGTTTTTTCATCTCTCTTTACCAAACTCCCCCTTTGGAGAGGGATGGTGAGGGGTGTGTCCCCCCCCCGCCACCACTGGCAAAAAGAGATGAAAACCGACCCGTTCAAGTACCAACTGTGAGTTTGAAACAGTTCTACCGATTTTTACCGCACTTCAATTGTTATTTGAAGGAAGGCATGAAAAAACCGATTTGTACCTTCCTTAAAAGTTGTCCTAGCTCGCTATTCTAATATCTATATGCAATCTTCACACTGCCGTACTCTAACGGAACTATCAACTCTATGCTTTCGTCTACTCCATCTATCGTATAAAAATTACCACTACAGTCTGTTATTTGAAATTAGCATCTTCAACTATGTAAATCGTTGACTTCACGTAGAAGTAATACTAAAACATATAGTCAAAGCATTATAATTAGGTTTATATGTTTGAATCTCCATATATTTCGCAAAGGCAACTAAGCCTTCAGATTTCTGCATATATGTTGCTCTTAGTTCCCTGACACTATCTGGTTTCAAGATATTGGAAACATTCGAAATACCTGGTACAAAGTAGACCCCAATAACTAGTCCTCATGCACGTAGGTGACGAAAACAGCCCGCCAAGAGCGAAAAGGCAAAGAGGCAAATTCAAGAAGGTTCTACCTTGCAACTTTTCCTCGACATTATTTATTCCATTGATATTTCAGTGCCAACATTTCAAAGGAGCGTAATTGCATTTGTGAACAATGACTTTAGACGTCGATTTCTCGCGAATGAAAGCTCACTCATAAAAATGAATGATACCAACAGGTAGAGGAATGTTTCCTGTACCAGTTAGCATTGGTAATTTGGAGGGGTGGGCTTTAATTAGCAAGACATCGACAGCTAAAGCCATTGTTTACAAAAGCAATTACGTCCCTTTGAAATGTTGGCACTGATTTAATGAATGGGCGTAATTCCACGCGGATTCTGCAGAAAACTTCTAGGGAGTTCTGAAAAGTATTCTCAAGGACTTTCGTGGAGAATTTCATGGTAAGGATGAAAAGAATTCAATAGATTTTTCGAGGTGAACTTCAGAGTATTTCTTTGATGAATTCCAAAGGTATTATGAGTAAAACTGTTTGGTAATCATGAGGGAGTGAAAGGCGAAGCCCAGGAGTATTCCAAAAGACAATTCAAATGACAATTCCAAGGGATTTCCTAAGCACTATTTCAATCATATTCTGACAAGAGCTCCAAAGAACTTCCCTTATAAAGATAACCATAAGAAAGACTGGTTCGGGGTACCATCCAAACCATGTGTGGGATAGTTCTACTATACGGGTTATTGTTCGTTTATGGTATTTGTTTATAGGGGTTATGACATGAATTCCAAGAGTATTTCGATAATAATTCCAAGGAAATTTAAATCTCAAAAGCTTTCCAAAGGACTTTCCAACTTTCCATAGGACCTCTATGGAGAAAATAAATTTTTGGACAACAAACCAAGGGGAGATAAATTACGGCGAATTCTTAAGGTGTTCTGGTTCAGAATGTTTGGGGACAGTTCCAGGAAAACTCTGAAAAAAAAAAATCTGTTGAGATTTGCAACGAAATTGTTAAGGTATTAACATATAGATGAAAGTTTATCCCCTCCCCTTGGCTAGTTTTTTAACCTGGACGTTGGTGGGCGGGCCTAATCTTATGCTTCATAGTGGAGCGTTGGAGACGGTTGGCTTAGGTCCGGCATCGTTGGCTCATGCCGTGACAGAATAGCGTCATGAGCATGCGATGAGGATTACTGAGCTTCCCCTCTCTGATGAACCATTGCATAAGAGAACCAAAGTTCTAGCCTGAAGTGATAGTATCACACTTGTTACTCCTTTATTTGAAAGCCGCGTTGTAGTACGCTTACGTATAGGCACTGACGTTGGGTGCGATACTGGCGGGTTTTGCCGCAAATCACTCTTATTTTTTTACGCAGATAAATTATTTGGGTTTGCAAGGGAATTATACTATTGAAATATTTCAGAAAGTACCCATCAGTGCTCCTTCTACTTGCGTGACAAGCTTTCGTTGTTGTTTTCATTGAGGTATTACTCAGGGAACAATGTTAAACACCATTTTTGTACATGGTATTGCAACTAATCTTATATGTGCTTCATTTTGATTTGGGAGAAATGTTTGAACTATGGCTCGAGATTTCCACTGTGGTGCGCTTCTATTGTGACATAACCATACGTAATTTTGTGGGATGACATAGTGGAAACGTGTGAGCGTAGTTGGAGCATATACCCAATGTAATTTAAAATCAGCTAGGAAACTAACTTCAAAATGAAGCATTTTAGTCACTTGAATGGGTCACCTGAGACGAACTAATATATATTAAATACACTGGAGTCGCTTTTTACGCGGGTGATACGTCCCGCGTAAAAAAAAACGCGTAAAAAAACCGCGTAAATTCCGGAATCCGCGTAAAAAAACCGCGTAAATTCCGAAATCTGCGTAAAAAAACCGCGTAAAAAAAGACCGTGTAAAAAAAACCGCGTAAAAAGCGACTCTAAGGTAGGGGAATTTACGTATTGTCGTCAATCTAAGCAGCGTCCGCACTTCTATTAGCATTTTGTCAGCGTTACGCACATATATCACGTGTCTGTTTGTTAACATTCATCTGCTGATTGCTTCTCTATCCATTCCAATCGACAGAATTTTTCAAACCGGTTTGAAAGCGATTTTACAACGCTCCAAACTTCTCAGGTGAGTGTGACTATTGTCGGCAGCCTCTTTTTCTTCGGCAACCTTCCCATTAGAACTGCGTGTTAATCAGCTGTTCTATTATCGGCAACTCGAAATCAGCCCCATTTTGTAGTGCGTATACTTCATTTGAAGAAAAATCTGGCATAATAGGATTGCTCGGTCGTACAAATATAATCAGATTGAAGCTGAAAGACTAAATAATCGTTTGAATACATTCAGGGAAGTGTGTTGATGGGAAAACATAGTGAAATTATCGTTTAAATTTTGGTTGCCGAAAACAGTCAATGGGTGCCGAAGCCAACATTTACCCTATAATGATAAACCGCGTAAATTCTGATATCCGCGTAAAAAAAACCAAAATCCGCGTAAAAAAAACCGCGTAAATTCCGGAATCCGCGTAAAAAAACCGCGTAAAAAAAAACCGTGTAAAAAAAACCGCGTAAAAAGCGACTCCAGTGTATAGGTCAAATTAAAAAACAACTTGAAACACGTTAAATTTCAGATTACATTCACAAGTGCAGGTACTTACGTAAAACTACATAATTCGCATAAAATGTAAGTAAATCATCAATCACTCAACGAATCGATTACGTAAGTAAATATACTTCCAACTAATTAAAAATGGAAAATAACATCAAATTGAGTCGCCAACTAATTCAGTTGAAACTAAACTGTTGACAATTGAAAGCATAGTTAACTTTAACATAATTTTGATAAAACAATCATTTCATCCAGTTCACTTTAAAACAAACAAGTATGAAAGGAGATTGCTTAGAATAAAGATAAAAGTAATAAGCGCAATATTAAACGACATTAAATTTGAATCTGATACGGTAGGCCATATAACAGAGTCGATAGCCATTGCAAATCAACCATCTCTACCTGCTTATTTTCCTAACTTTCACTATTATTGCTGTTACTCTGACTATCCCCTATGTTCAACAGCTTTCCTTACTATCCGGTATCGTAAACAGGATTCATTTGACCCCTGTGGTTATTATTCTGTGATGCCAAATCTATACCTCTACCCTGGTGCAGTATGGACAGCGATTTTTCGCTGGTGACTTGGCCATATGACCCCCTTCTGTGCTTGAAAATGAAAATGAAAATGAAACATATAGATGAAAGTTTATCCTATTTCTAAATTAAATTCTGGTCACTTAGAATCCGGACACATAAAACCAGGTGTTTCTCGGGATTGATTTGACGTAAGAAAAATATAATTTAGTCAAACTGAAGGTACTTTCATAAAAAAAATGCAAACATACTCCGACGGCGTTCGGATGAACTCGCGGACTTTCTTAGGAACTTCCGCGATCATCTGCCGCTCACTGGGCTGGTCAACCTCAGGGGCCATTTTTCCGAGGGGGGCGACACATCTAAATCTCAAGTTTAGATGCTCAACAAATCTCACACTAGCGAATCAATCTTCGAACAATCTTCTTTCATTTGTCGCATCTACTTGCATCGCTCATCAAGTTTTTGCAAGAAATCTTCAAAATCGTCATCAATCTTCTTTCTATCTACTCAGCGTGCGCGCAGGTAGCTACAGCAAAACACAATCTTTTTTGCATCGTAGATAGAGTCGTCCACCTCGCATTTTTCCACAATGGAGCCATCTGTGCAGCGTCTTGAGTCGTTGTTCTAGTTTTCTTTAACTTCCGCTTGATAATACTGAACCACAGACAAACAGACATAACACTCGCAAGTTGTTCATCGAACAAGCATTTAATGGTCAATTTAAAAGTATCGTAGTTGGTAGTACCGCCACCTGTGGCGCGCATAGTCATTTTCGTTGCGTTTGACGTTTACACACTACCGCCATCTGTTCAGCGTATTACCCACCACAAAGTACTCAACAGATGGCGCTAATGTTTCAGCGACGATGTTTTACAGTGAGAAATATTCAATGTGTTATGTCTGTTTGTCTGTGACTGAACAATACTTTTCGATTGGACGGAATTGCGATCAGTTGGGTGGATTGATATCCTTATCGACGAAATCCACCTTATTGTCGCGGTACCACCGGTACCACTGTAGCACCTCCCAGCTGTAGTGGCAGCTTGCCAAATCTGGCCAGAACTTCACTTGACCTTTGAAAGGAAGTACATATACATTTTTCCAGGGTCTTTTTCTTATACAGCTTCGCGTCCATCGTTTTGTTGGTGATGAAAAGCTTGGTTTTGAGTCCGCAGCTGCAAATTACTTGCCAGATCATCAGTTTCCGGGCGAATTTATCGGCGAAAACAAATTTGAATTTGCTGGGGAAATCACCGCTCATCATCCGTCTCCAACGGGGGAGTTTGGTAAAGAGAGATGAACAAACCGATTTGTACCTTCATAAAAGTTGTCCTTGCTCGCTTTGTACTATATATATATATATATATATATATATATCTCTTCATCTATCGTATAAAAATTACCACTCTAGTCTGTTTTTTTTGTAATTAGCTGCTTCAACTATCAGAAAATATATTTTTGGAGGCTATGTTTGTCGAAAAAAGCTTTCAGCAGATGTATACAACTCAATACAAATAGGTTTACATATTAGATCGTTAGGATCAGCTCAATTTTGTTGGCAAAAACTGGATTTTGGATACTGATCTGGATCCTTGGAAAGGATCTCAGCAGTGGCGTCGGGGAACCTCACTTTTTACATGTGACGGATTTCACGTCAACTCGTCTTCGGA
Organism: Ochlerotatus camptorhynchus; assembly: GCF_037179485.1. NCBI lineage: Eukaryota > Metazoa > Arthropoda > Insecta > Diptera > Culicidae > Ochlerotatus > Ochlerotatus camptorhynchus. Next base: position 2,896,087 of record NW_027040849.1, read on the forward strand.
GTTGGCAGCACCCTCTCAGAACGTTATGAAACTTTGTGGGTGTGGAGACTTAGCAATTTTAAGCAACTTTGAGTACTTATTTTTTTCAAAATTTATCTCGCCTAACATTTGATAAGGGTCAAAGTTTTTTGTCGTTTTTTTTTCAAATCGATATAGCTTAAAAATGACAAGCCCTACAAAATAGTGATGTATGGCGAACTTTTAGCAAATAATCTGAAATTTTATAAAAAAATTTAAATAAATTAAAAAATTGGTTTCTACACTCTAAAAAAATATATTTGAAAATTAAAAGTCATTTTCCCAAAAATGGTACCCCTCAGATTTGCTTGATATTTTTTCTAATGAAAGGCAATATAATTACCTAACTTTTCTTCATACATCGCAAAGTGGGCGCTTTTAAGGAAAAAAAGTTGTTCGAACAACAACTTTTTCATGTTAATTTTTTTTTTAGCGTTTTTCACTCAAAGTCGAATAGTAATACGCGCACAACCTTATTAAAATCCGTTGAAACTTAATGAGCATAAAGATTTTGACCTTTTGATAATCTGGGCGTACTTAAAACAAAAATCTAGCCTAACATTTGAAAGGGCCTAATACAGAGGATTTTCCTGCATTTCGAATGGTGTTTTAATAAATGAAAACTCTAGTGTTTTTGTTTAGTGCATAATTTATTTTCCTATAATTCTCCATACATAATTTGAGTTTTTCATTGATTATTAGTCTATCGGAAACAGAGTGAAATTTTTCGGAGTTTCCTTTGAATGTGAAAATCGCTTAGTAGAAATTATGTTTTGAGAAATAGGTACAAAACAATGAAATTTTTGTGTACCAGGTATAGTTTTTACATGACTGAACAGCTCCTTGAGTTCATCGGACATCTTTGTGTATTGATCATTTGATATGAAGCAGAAGTTCAATTTTGTTATGCTTGTATCTGTTTGTTTAACTGCCCAGTCATACAGTTCTTGTGGAGTTGTGATTGTGTTTCCATAATCTCGAGCAAGACTTGCTCTCTTTGCCATTCGTTTGAGAGTTCCTCCAATTGCGTCACATGGGCCTTTCCCATGAGACGTTGCGAAGAAGTGCCATTCTGCTTCCAATCCATACTTGGACTTGAAGTTGCACAAACTGGCAAAATTCTTTTTATTTTTGTAATGAGCCGCTGCTCCATCTGACATGAAAGTAATTTTTGTGAAACTAATAGATTGTTTAATGAAATCTAACAATTTTGATATAAATAATTGAACTGCTATTGTATCATGGGTCAATACTTCTGAAATAATAATAAAGCTTAAATTTTCCAACTTGTTTTCTTTTATGTAGTAAATTTCGAAAGGATGTATCGTAGCTTGATTATTGTTCCAATGATACCCCTGTGCTGAGTTTTGAATAATAAATGAATAATTTTCAGAAAAGTCGCAAATCACTAAAATTTCACCGTTTTGAAGAGAATTTTTTTTATTACTTAGGTAAGATGATTGCTCTTTATGAATAAAATCATGGGTTATGAGCTTTTCAACTTTTTCCGTCAAATATTGAACAAACTCATCTGCAGGTTTAATAATAGTTTCCAAATTACAACGGTCGGTAGTCAACCACTGTTGAAATAAAACTTCTTCCATATCATCTGCTTCTAATACTGATGTAAGTTCCCTCACGATACTATCTGTGGAAATGCATTCTTCACATGTACGATAAAAACAATCTATGGTTCTAATAGGACTACTGCAAAGTATTTTGTCTGCAATTTCTTTATATGAATCAAATTTTACACTATTAATAATCAATTTAACATTTTCATGTATAGTACAGACACATACATTATGTGTACCTGTACTATCCAACAGTATGCAATGCTTTGGTCGGAGCTGAGTGAACGAAGTAAATCCGATTTTAACACTTTTGTATTTCTCTTCAAAAATCATAAAAGCCTCTTTAAGAGACATTATCAATAAACGTTTCTGAACATGCTCTTTATATCCATTTCGATATTCAGAAACATAATCATTACTTCCTGGCATAGGCCTACTAATATCATCACTGTCAAAGAAATTTAAAACAATTTGTTTTTCAGTATCATTAAATCCATGATCACTTCTTGCTTTCTTACTACAAAGAATACCTTGTTCTCTGACTAGCCTTTTCATCTGTTTCACTGTATGATGGGGTGCATTAAACTCATTAACTATTTGATTCACTGACCATGATTTAGGGAGCACTGATAACACTTTTAATTTGTCATTTGTACTCGTAGAAGGCAAATTAAATTTCTCCTTTAACTGCATGATCATTTCGTCAAAATCATTTGATTTGTTGACATCGTCTGAATCCATCCCAAATATATTTTTACGCACTGCCTTTGTGATCTCTGCAGATTTTTGAACACGATAATTCATACTTCTCATACTTCTCGATGAAATTGGTGATAACTGTAAGGTTGAAGCTATACAATTGAATTGTTCCACATTATATGGACCTTGGATCTGATCCGCTGATGGGATTGATTCTAGCGATGGATCTGTATCTGTAAAATTAAAGAAAAGAAAAAAAAAATATTACCACACATTAATATATAACGCTGTTAAGGTGATAGTACCATGAACGGGGGTGGTTTTGATAATAGGGGTAACTTTGGTAATGCAGCTAAGCCAAAAATTTATGACTTAAGGCACATCGTACGCAATATTTTGGATAGGAAACCGATGTTCCCTTCCAAAATAATGAATACGAAGAGCATTAAGTCATAACTTTTTGGATTAGCTGCATTATCAAAGTTACCTCCATTATCAAAGACATCCCCGTTTACGGTACATCGAAGCCGCATCTGAATTTTCCCCATGTTTGTGGAGCACGAGCTGCATAAACCGCATATCGTACAGTCGTTAAAATTTGATAGATTGTTCACCGAGGTTGGCCTACCAATCGATCAAATTTGTACGATAAGCGGTTCATCCAGCTCGTGCTCTAAAAAAATGTTGAAAATGAAGTTGTATCTTCGATGTACAATCCTTAAACCACACAGTTGAAACAGTTAAAGTTATTATTATTTACCTAGTGTATCATCAAATTCCTGATGTTCTGATTGCTGATGACTTGTTGATGGTTGCGGCTCTTCAAACTTCCGAGCATGGCTTGATTCTTTTCCATCCGATCGCCTCTTTTTCGGGAGAGGTGTCCTATTGTGCACTAAAATTCCACGACACGATTCACAAATACGCATTGTTACATCCAATTGATGATCAAAGCGGCTGCAATTGGGATTGTTTATGTTGGCACTACATTGCACCCTTTTAATAATCAATTCAGCAGATTTTTCCATTGTTGTATATATAAACACTTTTTCGTTTCAACAACTATGCAGCACTACACTTTCAACAACTATGCACTACAGCAACTATGAGCATTGTTGTGATATCACCAAACTTAAATATTAGATTATGTCGGTAGAAACAGACTGCGGTGCTTTAAGTTTATACCTTATATCTCTCATGTGACTACCTGCGTTGTTATATAACTGCTATATAGCAGGTAACTTAACGATTATTTTAGGCATGCCTTAAATAATCGTTAAGTTACCTGCGCTATTATATGTATTCACTTGAGAGATGAGGTATAAACATATATGCATATTGCTTACTAATGGACACACCTAATACATAAAAATAAATGAATGATTATTTTTCTAATTAAATTAATCACAAATACATGAATTGAAATCTTTTCATGAATAAAACATACTAAGTGATTTTTACTTAGTTTACCTGTTGATTTGGAACAATTTGAGGGTGGTTTTATAGAAGTTGGATAGAGTGTATGCATATATTATAATACAATCCATCACAGGAAAGTGCAAACCATGCTGAGATGGCTGTTCCTCATTAGAACGTTTTGTTCTGAACTCTTATTGGACGATTTGCAGGTAACTTCTCTGTACCCTTTTCAAATGTTAGGCTAGATTTCGCCCAGATTATCGAAAAGTATACCCATAAAGTTTAATCGAATTTTAATAAGGTTGTGCGCGTATTACTATTCGACTTTGAGTGAAACACGCTAAAAAAAAATTAACATGAAAAAGTTGTTGTTCGAACAACTTTTTTTCCTTAAAAGCACCCACTTTGCGATGTATGAAGAAAAGTTAGGTAATTATATTGCCTTTCATGAGAAAAAATATCAAGCAAATCTGAGGGGTACCATTTTTGGGAAAATGACTTTTAATTTTTAAATATATTTTTTTAGAGTGTAGAAACCGATTTTTTATTTTATTTAAATTTTTTTATAAAATTTCAGATTATTTGCTAAAAGTTCGCCATGCATCACTTTTTTAGGGCTTGTCATTTTTAAGCTATATCGATTTGAAAAAAAAATCGACAAAAAACTTTGACCCTTATCAAATGTTAGGCGAGATAAATTTTGAAAAAAATAAGTACGCAAAGTTGCTTAAAATTGCTAAGTCTCCACACCCACAAAGTTCCATAAGGTTCTGAGAGGGTGCTGCCAACCACTGGATGAGTTGGCGTGAAATCCGTCATGTGCATCAAGTTTAAAAACTTAATATCTACCAATATTTATATTTTATTTGATTTCAAAATCCACAGAATCTTCTGATATTTATCAATTGCAATAAATATTTTGAGATTTGTTAACGATTTGAAAGTTGGTGCATAGATAGATTGAAGTTAAGGCAACGTCACTAGATCACAGCAATTTTTGTAGTTTCCTAATCCTTTTGCCCGATCAGTAAAGGGAACGTAATATGTTAAGGGATAGTTCCATGATCGTTACCTTTTAGCTGGGTATTGCGAACTCTGTCGGTTTAATTTTTCAAGTGAGCAAGAAAACATATTGAAAATCTTTCGAAGCTTCAAATTTTTTTGCTGAAACAGCTCACGAAATCGTATATACATGCTATCAAATGAACTCTACGCTCCTCCTTCTCTGCTCCACAAATAACGTACCGTGCCGATTCAAATTTCGGACACTTAAACTCGAATTTCGGACACTTTTAAAAGTTGATTATCTCGGTCGAATATGATCCACATGTCTTGTAAATTTTAAATTTTTTTGACTAGTGCCCTCCACGATCATCTAACATTATTACTTTGTTTCTAACTGGATGTAATATTTAATTAAAAATGAAAGTGTCCGAAATTTGAATCGTCCGAAATTTGAATCGGAACGGTATACATTGTGTTGGGAGTGCACCTGCCCACAAAGCTCACATGACTCTTGTAAAGTTTGATTAAATTCTTGTTCCAGCAATTCGTAACCCAGTTTTGGCATTATTAATAATATAAAATAAAAACACTTATTCGAGCATCACGTTCGATAATTTACATTTTCCGCCTACTAAGGTTGATGTTTCAACAGTTTCATAATTATAATTCTTAATTTGTTTTCAGTATGTGGCAAAACTTTTACTTGTGGTTCAAACAGTAACTACCTACATCTAGATAGAGCTGGAGTTAGGGCCAATGTCGCAATGGGCTTGAACTGAGAAAAATGACACTGAAGTTTTGAACAAAAATTATTAAATATTATTTAAACTATAAAACCAATCCTAGAAATGAACTGTTCCTAATTATTACATTATTGGTTAGCATTATGGTGAGATAAATAAAAATATCAGGCATAACATTTGATAACGGCACAAAAGCATTTGTAAACAAACTTTCTAAGGCCCTTTACACGCGAACCAAAGTACGCCCACGCAAACCAATACCACTTTCGGAAAGGTGATAGTTGTCCCTATCCGATGATATTGTTGGTTTGCGTGGGCGTACTTTGGATCGCGTGTAAAGGGCCTTAGAAAGTTTATTTACAAATGCTTTTGTGCCGTTATCAAATGTTATGCCTGATATTATTATTTTTATTTACAGCTCGAAAAAAATGAGAATGTTGCATGCGCCCTTTTGATTTATAGTATCTTGTATCGCCCTGAGGTTATTCGCCCGGCTGCGTTCACAGAAGCTATTTCGCCCCTATGTTTCGCCTGCTAGTTTTTGACATTGTCTGTTTCGCCTCAATGTTTACGTTCTTTTTCCTGATGGTTTGTTACTATCGACCTATTGCAGTTTGTTGGATTCTAGATAAATTCATGTGTTGGGGTGTTTTCGCTTATTTCGATCAGAATAACAATGTTTTCTTTTGATTTCCAACCGGTAATTGCAGTAGTAGTGCAAAGATTCAAATTATATTTTTCGCCTTGTATGGAGAAAATATGTCTGTTTCGCCCCATTAAGAAAGTACATTATTTGTCCAAACATTTTTAGTATCGTTTTGTAGCATTTTAATAGTAGTATAACGTGTTGTATTAACCTCAGTTTGTTTACACTTGCGACATTCGTCCTTATTCCAGCTCTATCTAGACATGACTTCTGAGCTCTTTTGACAGTTCGACTCGGCTCCCAGATGACAAACATTTTGAGTTAGTTCGCAGTACTCAGCCTTTTAGTAGTGGCGTTACCTTGACGTCAATCTACCTTTCAAAACATAAACAATTATGAAAATATTGCTTGTACACAGCAAAAAAAAATGTAATATCGATCAACGTAATTCAAGCTGATGTATGAAATAATGATGTAATAGCAAAAAGTAGATACAATATTACATCAATGGATGTAATTTTGTTCGCAAAATCGATGTACATCGTACAATGTGATATTACACAACCGATGGATTGACCTGGTTGCATCAGTTTCGATGTAATATTCAACAACTTTTTTTGCTGTGTAATGGATACCCCGCATACAACATATGACTCGTCTAATTTTGCATAGCATTTGCAATGTAAAATTAGACGGACTATACGTCAGGACAGGTAACACAGGTATAGGTAGTTTACTCGATATCTATCCATTACTAAAGAGCCTGCATTTATAAAGAGACGACAGGTCAAAATTGGAACAATCGATTATCTGTCAAAGTCATAGGAAAAGTTATTCCAATCGAGCTAAGACCTCTCAAATGGATAAGATGTCGTCTCTTTATAAATTCAGGCTCTTTAGTAATGGATAGATCTCGAGTAAACTACCTATACCTGTGTTACCTGACCTGACGTATAGTCCGTCTAATTTTACATTGCAAATGCTATGCAAAATTAGACGAGTCATATGTTGTATGCGGGGTACTCGCATACAACGTATATTCGTTATAAGTCGGGTAACACAGTAGTAGATTAATGGTTTTTGTTTCGATTCGATTATGAATATAACATTAAATCTGGTTTTGAAAGTTGGTGCACATGTTAAAAGTGAGGTTACGGGTGCCACTGCCTTTTAGAATACCCGAATAACTATCCTAACACTCTGTATTATAATGAGTTCATTAATAATAACTCTTGTTTCAAAGGTGTTTCAATATTATAAAATGTATAAATTAAGTTGATTCATAAAACAGCTACTATAAAAATAACTGCAAAATATATCTTCACGTTAAAAAAAAAATCCGCAGCCTCGTGAAATGAAAAATCCGTGTTGATTGAAAAAGCCTGCGTAAAAATAACCTTAGTGTACTAGGGGAAGTACAACTTGATCTGGAGTAATATTTGGTGTAAAAATTGCTCATATTGGTAGTTATTATAGTTTTTAGTATAAATATTAATGATAATTGTTAAGCGGAAAGCTACAAAGTAAATCAAATTAACAGTGTAGCTTTAACGCATACACTCAATGACGTTTCACCGTTGTTGTTTATGTTTGCTGCAGCTTTCTGTTTCATCATTCTTGCCTAGATTTTCGTTTTCGGCTTCGGCACTGGACTAGGCAAGTTTCCCCAGCAGCAAATCTCTCCAAATTGCAGGCTCATAGTGAATCGAGCGTAATACGACCACGGAACCATCACTCTATTATTTGGAAAACATCTGGCACAAACCGAATAAAAAGTTTGGCAAAAATCTGGTACAGCAAATAAACATATGGAATCTGCCAGATTTCTCAAAAAATCTGTCCGGCAGAGCTGAAGTTTCTCTGGCTGTGCCGGATAAATCTGGCAACCTGGCAACGCTGACCCTGGGACTCCGTTTACAGGGGCGGCGTAGTAAGTCGATTCCAGTTTCTATAGGAGGACAGCACATTGGTTTGCAGACGAAGAAGAATTCGTGGAAATTAATGACTATTTCCTGGGAATGTGCACTGAGATCAGCTACCAAAGAATGCCGAATTTATGAGAACAAGAAGCGGATTTCTGTGGAGGTGGCCAGCATGATCATCACACTTGTCTCTCATGTGAAATCCATTTTTGATTAAACGAATGTCAAATGTACACTTAAAACCAAAAATGGTCAAACACAAAAAAACAACTGTCAGACTAATTGTAAGATACGTAAATATCACACATATTGAAATATTTAATATTTCCACCATCGGTATTGATGCTGATACTTGGAGCTGTCCTTCCCCTAGTTAGTGTACGCCTATGCAAACCAATACCAATCCCACCGGTGCCCTTAGATTTTTCGCAAATTTTCTCACACACACACGTCTTTTACCGATGATATGTGCTTACCTCTCAATATCTTCTAACTTTCGTATAAACAAATAAAATTGACTACAGTATTAGCAACAATCAATACGAATCTATCGATTTTAAATTGGCTCACTACTTGACTAGCCTATTGGTCCCAATCAAACGATTAACGTATCCCATTCTAGTCGGAATTCTAGTACTACACTATGTTTGTTTTGATTCTCTATGAAAGTTTAACAGATAAAATGAGGGGTTAGTGGATTTTCCTATGTTTCGAGGGGTGAATCGATTAGCTTGGGACCGAAGATAGTACCAGAGCTGAGCCAAAAAGTTGAGCACGTATCTTCGGGACCTTCTGGTCTTATAGTACGTTCAGACTACAGAGTTATAACATGTTATAGCGCTATCTTGATGGTGGTTTCTGTGTTGCAATTATTTGACAACCGTTATAACATGTTATAACTCTCCAGTCTGGACAGCGTTTTAGAGTTACCTCTATGGTATTAGCAAAACAGTTTACCCATTTCTGGGTAGGTTCAGTTTTGACCGATCTGGGTGGATTCTACCAAATTTGGGGAGTTTTAAAATAGCGTGTTACTCCCGATTTTATTGTAAATAATTTTACCCGTGCGTACATCGATAATGCAGTGCAAATAACGCCTTCCGTCTGTCGGACTCAATGAGTACAGAGAGAGGTGAAGCAGATCGTGAAATATGGTTGTATTAGTAAACCAAAAAATCAACGTAAACGCAAGTAGTGACGTCACTAATTGCTTGTATCGTACACGGGTTTTACTCACACAACTTAACCGATTGCTTCACCTCTGTAATATCTCATTGTGTCGGACTGTTGTTATGCTTCCATCCTGATGTTTTTTGAAGATCGTGTTTTTAGCTGTCAAAAATCTCGGTTTGACTTTTTCGCATCAGCATCACGCTAAAATATCAGAAAAATGTTTTAGTGTTTTAACTAAATACCTACCTATTTAGATATTCTACCGGAAGGTTTATCCTTTAAAGTATGTTAAGAATTTCGATGAGAATATAGTTGTAATAATTTCGTAGTTTGTACTCAAAATCAGTATCAGTGAAATCCGCAGAATCACAATAAACAGATTCTATTTCAAAATCAACTTGCCATGAAGATTGCTATCGAGGGTTGTGCTCACGGGGAGCTGGAAAAAATCTACGACTTGGTTGAAACGATCCAACAACGCGAAGGGTATCAGATTGATTTGCTCATTTGTTGCGGGGATTTTCAATCGACTAGGAACCTGGAAGATTTACAGTGCATGGCCGTGCCCAAGAAACACTTGGATATTTGTACCTTCTACAAGTGAGTTGATTGAAATTATGGTTGTTTTGAGTAAGTGTTGACCTCGGATGATTTTCAGGTATTATAGCGGTGAAAAGAAAGCTCCCGTTCTGACCCTTTTCATCGGTGGGAATCACGAGGCATCTAATTACCTGCAGGAATTGCCGTACGGCGGATGGGTGGCACCAAACATCTACTATCTCGGATATGCTGGAGTAGTGAATGTGAACGGAATACGGATAGGTGGAATATCCGGAATCTATAAGGGGCACGATTATCTCAAAGGACGGTTTGAGTTTTCACCGTTTAATGAGTCCACGAAACGTAGCGTCTATCACATTCGTCAGATTGATGTGTTCCGGTTGAAGCAGTTGGCGCCCAGGATGGACATTATGCTATCACATGATTGGCCTCGCGGAGTCTCCGACTATGGGAATAAGAATCAGCTTCTGCGATTTAAACCGGCGTTTAGGGAAGATATTGAGGCCAACAAGCTTGGCAGTCCGCCGTGTGAAGATCTACTAAGGACTCTGAAACCTCCGTATTGGTTTTCTGCTCATCTTCATTGTAAGTTTTCGGCGCTCATTCCGCATGAAGATGGAGAGGATACGAAATTTCTAGCATTGGACAAGTGTTTACCGAAGAGGCGATTTCTTCAAGTACTGGATATAGAATCCGGCGAAGGGGTTAGCCAAGGAAAGTTAGACTTGTGCTACGATTTGGAATGGCTGACTATTTTGAATTTGACGAACCATTTGATAAGCGTTAAAGGGAGCAACGGATATATGCCAGGTGAGTGTGCTGCGTCATCTGGAATTGTAGGTATAATTTTTCTTATTAATCCCTCGATTGGATCTTTTGATTACAGGTGAAGGTGGCGCAGAGCGATTCAAATTTACTCCGACAGAGGAGGAAAAAAAGGTAGTTCTCGATCGGTTTCAAAACGATCTTCGTATTCCTCTAAATTTCACACGGATAGTAGAACCGTACAACGCTACGGTTGAGCAAGATTTCGATCTGGTCGAGCAACCGAAAGCATTCGTCAATCCGCAAACCACGGATTTCTGCGACAAGCTAAACATTGACGATCCCTTGCGGTTGGTGATGCTCATGACCGGTCACAGTCTCAATACCTCAACCTACGTCGATCAGACTCCGTCCAGCGTTTCAATAAACCCTGAGCGCAATGAAGATGAAGTTCTACTAGATGATGATGACGATGATGACTCTTGCGCAAATGACGACGAGGATCAGAAGCCAGCGCCTTTCCTATCCCGAGCTCCGTTGGCTTCGGTTCTTCCGCAGCCTATGTGGCGCCAGGATTCCGAATCGGACATGTCCACCTTAGACGATTCGTCTCTATCCACTTCGAATCGAAGCATACTGAGTCTACCGACGCCGAAGAAACACGACTCGACTCTGTCGGATAATTTCACCGTCGATGATCTGAACCTTTCCAGTCCGAAACTATCCACCGCGGAAAGTGAGAAGGTTTTGCCATTGGCAATGGAAGGAATCGCCAAGCTACCTGCCGAAGACGGTAGGAGTGATGAGCAGGAGGAGAAGCCACCGATGAAGAAGTTCAAACGGAGAAATCAGGCCATCTACACCAAGGACGATAGCGATTAAAGGTGTGCTCTGGAATGGAGAACGATTGTACATATCTTGTGAGGATAGGCTGAAAAAGGTAAGTCAACAGTGCACTTTCTTAAATAACTGATGCGTGGTTGAGTAGCTGGCAAATGTTTCCGCTACTGATTCGAAATGCAATAACCTTGGGTAGCAGGTCCATACACCTTCTACGTGCGATTGTGACGCAAAGTTAATGCGTTTTTAAGAGTTAAATGACGAGAAATAGTGTAGGTCTAAGTTGCTCGAGAATAAAATTTGTACAAAATGTGGTTGTGATGCAGAACTAAAACTATCCGTAATCCGTAATTTCCTATTAGAACTTCAAAGCAAGTAATTTTACACAGTTTAAATAGTTACAAGGCCAGCCCCAGAAAGATTGCTGCTAAATGTTTATAACTTTCTTTTAAGCTTCCGTTTAGTAAGACAATGTTATTTACATAAAAAAATAGTTGCGCGTATTTATTTAAATATCCTGAGTGGTATTCCTAACTAGACACACAATTCAAACATAAAATAAATCTGTGGCATATTTATCAAGCATTCACAACATTTAGTGAATGTAACAGTGGTAGCTAGTTGGACTTTCGAATGTCTTTGTTGAACAGTATTAGCAATTGATCGTAAATTGCAAAGTAAAATGCCGACGTGAAGGCAGCTTTCAGAAGCGATGGGTTCAGTCCCTTGTACAGGCCGCGCACACCTTCGTGTCGACACACCTGGTAAAGGCACTGGAGCATATGGTTGGCCACAAAGTGCTTGCCGAACGTCTGTCGGTTTTGCGAGAATCCCTGTATCTGCAGTCGTTTCTTTGCCAGGTCCAACGGATACACCAACAGTTTCGTGCACAGACCGGCCAGTCCTCCGCAGAAAAAAAGCTCCGTAGGTGGTAGCGTTGCATTCTCGGGAAGTCGTTCGAATTGTTTGATCACATTGCCAAACATATTATAGAACATAAACTGCCCACCGGTTAGCGGGGCGATCTGTAACAGTGCCGGACCCACTCCTCTATACAATCCCCTGATACCTTCTACCCGATAGATGGTTCCGAATGCTTGAAATACATTGCTGTATCCTTTGCCGGGGTCCTGTGATATCACCCGTGTTCGTATTACATCCAATGGCATAATAGTGAGTGCCGCAAAGGATCCACTACAGGCACCACAAACGAAATTTCTCGCCCGGTCGTGACCCTCAAATGATTCGAGCTCACGCAAGACAACGTTGAATCTTTCGTAGAATGAAAATTGTGCTATTCCGTACACCAGTGAGAGGACCTGCGCTGGGTTGTGGCCTTTCCAGAAAGCAAATAACCCTTCTTCGCGGTAAATGCAGCTAACTGATTGGGCAATCGAACGATACTTGGATATCTCCGAGCGGCCATTGATTGGTTCTACTTGCAGCTGAAGACGTATTTTCAGCACATCGAGCGGCTGACAAATGAAGCGCGTAATGCATCCCGTTAATCCGCCGGCCAAGGCGGTGTAGTTTGCTCGGTCATCTTTGGGACGGTCCATGTCGAGCGTCTACTTATTTATATATACTTTCACTGTGTTTTAATTTGTCTGACCTTGGGTTGTTACATCACCACGATCGTGGTATTTTACCATCGAATGCGGGTCACATCCCATTAGCTTATAGACATTTTATGTTGATGTAGTTTCGTCTGAAAATTGAAATAACCTGAGGATGATACAATAAAATGACTCAAATTCGATCAATTTTGAAACATGTTCTTACATTTTAGTCATAAAATCACTTTCCTTGTGAGATGCGGTTGCGACTGATAAGTTTCATGGACATGGAGTCAAACAATAACAACAACAAATGCAATAGTGATGGAAATAAAATCAGTAACACCGAAAATTTTCTAGAAAGACCATTGCAACCATTGCATGAAACGTTCTTAACTATATGTCTAAAACCAGGCATAACATTTGATAACGGCACAAAAGCATTTGTAAACAAACTTTCTAAGGCCCTTTACAAGCGAACCAAAGTACGCTCACGGAAACCAACAACATCATCGGTTAGGGGCAACTATCACCTTTCCGAAAGTGGTATTGGTTTGCGTGGGCGTACTTTGGTTCGCGTGTAAAGGGCCTTAGAAAGTTTGTTTACAAATGCTTTTATGCTGTTATCAAATGTTCTGCCTGAAACGTTCGAGTTTAAGGGTTTGCAGGTCAGAAAATGGGCTACGGGATTTGGGTTAATGTCTATTTACTTCTGGACGAAAAAATCATAAAATTTAATAATAATAATAATAATATGAATCGTCGGATGGTTTTGGAAGTTTGGTGCCATTATAGGAACCTTTACTTTCTTTTGAGGCCAATACATAGATGAAGAATCGATTCAAAAATTGTTTTTGGGACCGAGTTGCAATCTGGGTATTTTTAGACCCTAATGCACAATATGTCACTTTTTTGTAGCGTCACTCCTGGAGGTCGCTGAAAGCTTCTGTTGTCAGCAAAATGTTCGTTTCTGAAGGTAGGAAAAGTGAGGAAATTTCAGTTATTTATCATATTTCGTTACAAAGTTACAGCTTTTTTCAAGTGACGCCGGGTCAAAAAAGAATCTAATTCACTAGGACGGTTAACATTGAAATTCATTAATAAATGACCATAAGCGTTTGAAACCTGACACTATTTAGCCACACACCCGATGTCAATCATACAAGGTCTGGAACAACAGGCAGCTTGCGGGTGTTAGAATAAAAAATGTTGTAAACATTGCTGAGCAAGCGAATGACGATGTCACGGCAGCACAACATTCCATACTACGAATGGCAGACGTGTCGTCACAGAAAACAGCTGTTTCGTATAAAAAGATAAACATTGCGATGAATTACGAACACCAATAAACATTTCCAAATTTCATTAATACGCTCGCTAATACCCATAAACCGGTTGGGCCAGACCTTGTATAATTGATATTGAGTATAGTCCACAAATCCGCTCGAAAAATAGAGGCAAAGGGCGAGCTACCCTAATAAAATAGTTATGGTTATTTTGCTTAACGACGTGTTCTAGGTATAATCCAAACCTCTTGTGGAATGGTTCAATCATTTGGGTTATCATTTGCTTATGTTTTTTTTTTATTATTAGGGTATGCTTACCCGCATAAACAATAACCATAGGAAGCTCCTAATCACCAATTCGGGATATCATCCCTACTTTATGAGGTATGGTCGTTCCATCTATGATATCGTTAGTGTATGGTACCCGTTTATTAGGGTAGTAAGTCCAAAATAAGATTTAAGCCCTATGAAAACAGATTATAAAAATGTTCATTTTGTAACCGAAATACAACCATAGGGGTAAAATGAGCGCCCTATCGGAGTTTGTAGAGTTGATCTCTTAGTAGATGAAGATGAGTAGATGAGACAACTGGCTTCTGTTTGTCTGTGACGTGTTCTTCTTCTCTCTCGGAAACGACCGTGCAAAGACTATTTCATTATAGGCGACGCAGTTGACTGTCAAAATACAAGAAAATAGATTCCCTGTTGTAAACATTACCGCGTTTCTATCAATCCCCTGCCAAGAAGGAGGGTTGCTGAAGCCACCACCATTGGTGGTGTCAGCACTGTAGCCTACAATGTTTATATGTGAATTGTGTTCCATAGGGTAATAAAAGTCCTGTGTTTGAGTGCTTTATAATGCCCTCAAAGGTAGACCAGCAACCTAGCTTTTCGTGATGTGAAAAGCATCGGTCTATTAGCGGCCAGAAAGAGTTGGAACCGGTGGGGAGCGTTGCTGGAGACCAACTATAAAGGATGACGATTAGACTGCTTTAGTTTGTTTTGTGTGAGTTGCAGCATTATTTGAATTAAAGGTACTAATGGTTTCTTATTAACTGCCTGTTTCTCTTAAGCCCACTCTAGAACCTACATTTCATATTTAGATCTACAGCTTTCCCCCGAAGAATGCATTACCCACTGAGTTTCACCCACCGCTTTGTCTCGGTGGGTTTTCAACCAAGTGCTCTGATTTTCTGTGAGTGACTAGATCTCCATTGGCACAACTTACATGCAAAAAATCAGATCGACTGGTTGAAACACCACCGAGAAAAAGCCGTGGGTGCAACTCAGTGGGTAGCTCGTTCTACGGGGTATAGCTGTATAAGTGAACTGCTGGTCTGAGTTCCTCTGTTATACTCAATTAGAGGATGTTCCTGAAAATACAGTCAAACAGCACGTAATGTTGTGAACAATTTCAACGGCAGTTGTCCAGCAGTGCTCCCATTTTATTTACAACAATTCAATGCCCACAAGATTGTGCCGAAGGTATATCGAAGGTGTACCGATGGATGTGCCCAAGCTGTGCCGATTCTAATTTCGGAACAATGTGCTGAGTGACTTACCCCTTGGATCAAAGCACAAAACTGACATCTGTCGCCGTGTTCGCGGAAAATATTTATCCTAGCCACGAACACGCGTACAAAATTTATGAGTTGGTTCGTGTCTAATCTATTTCGGACAAATTATTTTTATTTAGATAAAAAAAATTCTATGGTTTTGACAGATGGGATCGCGGCACATTTGAATCGGCCGTTATGGATTCTCGATCAAGAGTTAAGTTTATGTTTCATGTCGGCTTGTCGGTGGTGCCAACCCCAACTTTACTTGGATGCAGCGCTGCCATTTATACAGATTTATCTGTATTATACAGATTTTTTAATCTTAATACAGACCCGATACAGAATACAGATTTATCACAGATTTTCAAATTACAATACAGATTTATACAGATTTTTATAAAATGAATGTTATGGTGTTTTTGACAGCATTCACAACCAGAGGACGAACCGCTTTCGGAGCTGGTAGTAAACGATTTGAGATTGTATAGGGATTTACAGTATTAATTGAATATTTCCAATATAAGCATGTATGTTAAATACAAGAAAAGTGCCCGAGCACATTAAAATGGTACAAATACAAGTACTCGTAAACATTTTACTTGCATTGAAAATGTATTTCGTAAGAAATTGCGGATTTTCTGATATTCTCCATACTGCAAAAATGATTTTACCAGCACTGGCGTGGCGACATCTCTCGACTTTTCGGTGTAACTACCACACAAATGATGTAATTAATTGTATTCATCTATATTAAAAATATCAAATAGTAATGAACTCGTGCACTTTTTTGCATTTAAAACTGCTTATCAGGAAGATAATGAATAGAAACTAAAATCTCCATACATTTTCAAACGGTAAAGGTAACGGTAACGGTAAAACAACAAAACATGATTAATTAAGAAAAAAAAATCGTCAATACAGAAAATACAGATTTTTTAATAGAGTGGATACAGATTTTTTATAAAACCACCTGGCAGCTCTGCTTGGATGATTAAATTAGTTTTTTGCTCTGTTGTTTCCAGGCCAGTGGCAAGGCCTATACCAACAGCAGCGTTTGACAGTAGGCAGCATGTCCCGGGCTCAAAACGTTCATTTTGCTGTTCTGGGCCCGCTGTCATGGTATAACATGTTGCCTACGCGCCTGCCACTGGGCTGGTTGTTTCCCTCTGGGACGGTAACAATAGAAAAGGGCCCATCAGCATTGGTAAACAAACAGTTCTAAAGCGCTTTCCTCACCAACCAAACGCTACCCACGCACACCAACAACATCATCGTATAGGGGAAACTTTCCCCTATCCAATAATGGTGTTGGTTTGCGTGGGCGGCTTTTGTTTTCTGAGGAAAGGGCTTTAGAACGGTTTGTTTACAAATGCTGATGGGCCCTTTTCTATTGTTGATCCATGTTTCACTATTTATTTCCTCGGTTGCTTATCTTTTGGTTCACCCTGTAAACAGCCGGTTGAAAAAAAATGTCAAACCGACGACGGTTTTCATTCTTGTGTTCGTTATCTCTTCTGTAGCTCGCACGGTGGAAAAGAAAATAAACCTCTAGAGAAAGTGATTTTGTTTGCCCAACTACTATTGACCGCCCGGAGCAAAATAGTGCGAGTTCGAAGGATTATGTGAATCTTGAATTCCGAACGAAAGACAATGACTTGTTAGATATTGCGTAAGCACAAATAAACAGAATATCAGTGTTTAAAAAAATCGAGTTATCACCACCCATCGAGGGAGAAAGCCTTGATAAGCCGACTGGAGATAAATTGCCGACCATGACCACCCTCTTTGCCCGTGTGTTCCGCCAAGCAAAAGTAACTTTCGAGCAGGCCAATGCCGAAAGATTCCTCAACAATTTACAGAACCTACGTGCGTTGATGGATCAGCTAACGTTGGCCGATCTGAATCTGGATCCGATGGTAGTATCCCACGAAACGTTTCAATTACCAACCAAAGCGCCCTGTACATTTATCGATATTTTCGAAAACACCTATTTCACGATGTCGGTGTTTGTGTTGCGGGAGAATTACACGATGCCATTGCATGACCATCCCCGTATGCACGGTCTTTTAAAGGTGGTGGCCGGAACGGTCAAAATACAAAGCTACACGGAAATCGATCGTAGGGAGCAGACCCGAAATGGAGACGAACTTCGCCACGTGCTGGTCAATGTGGAGCAGGAAAGGGTCATCGGTGTTAACAAGGGTGAATGCGCTATGCTTACGCCAGCGGAGCGTAATTTCCATGAGATAACTGCCGTCGGTGGGCCGGCAGCATTTTTCGACATTTTAAGTCCACCGTACAACGCAGATATTCCCGTGTATGGCAAGCGAACTTGTTCTTTCTATAGGAAACTACTAGTGCACGGTGACGGTACCAGCAACGATGGTCGCAAACGGACGGTGCTAGAAAAGATTGCCACACCAGACCACTACTACTGTGATACCGAGCATTACGAAACCCCGGAATTTATGTTTACGAGCGCTACCAGTAAATAAGAGATCAATCGAACGAGAACGTGAGTGAGCAATCGGAATGAAGCATTGACGCATTTCTTACTACCTAGGTTGGAAAGGAACATACATGTCGTACCTAGGCAGCACAATAACAATGACTAAACATACATTTTCAATAAAGAAACACAAATCTTAAAAAAATTGATTAGGACTAGGTCGACTAGTATATTAGTAGTTGTAGCCGATTTTCCTGTACAATTAACAAATTTTGTTAGCCGATCTGGAAATATTACTCGCCGTATCCTCGTAGTATTTATCTTCATAATTAGGTTTTTAGTTGTAAGCTAACCGACAAAGATCATTGTTACGTGTAAAAAATTGAGTTGAAAATAAATTAGAGTTACTTATGTTTTAAGTATGAAAGTTACCCAAGTCGATGATTTTCCTTCTATTGGTGTACTAGCATTGTTACAGCTTGTAATCCCATATCAGTAGTTCCATATGGAAAAAAAATGGCAATGAGGAAATGACAGTCGAAGTTACGAAGTACGATTCCCATATAAATATTAGAAAAATCATAGTAACTTTATAAATAATTTTTTAAAGCTTACATCAGTTGCATTGAATCTTGCACGTTTTGTTATATTAGCGAAAAATGTGGCAACTCGATAAGCAGAACCGCAACTTTACCTCTGGACGATTGAATTTAAAGATGAGATTGATATGCGATTACTTTGCTTGATGGGACAAACTGACTTGATGTTGTTTTCACATTTTTCATGAAGTCCGTAGTTTTATCACATAATATGAAAGTAGATGTCAATTGATAGTGGATAGCGTTGTTATCTTAAAATTAACCAAAATACATATGAGCCTGATATGCGATTAATAGGCAGTGCAAGTGAACACTATACACTGAACCAATTTGACATGTTCCTGTTATGTGGAAGTCTAATAATTTTGCGCTATAAGATAATCCATTGAAAATGATATGATTGAAAATGCGTCAGGTAAATTCTATATGAATATCTGATACATTGACAATGCTGATAATTTGAAAACTTTTATATGATCGCCATATGATAAATGAAAATCGGTCAAATTATAATAATTACCTGAAATGGATTTGAAACCCATAAGCATAAGCTTTACTTTTCACCACAATATAATATATGTGTCATAAATCAATCGAAGTAAAGTTTATGTGAAAATCACATGAAATTTACTTATTCTTTTGACACATATATTTAATCGATTTCTAAAAATAAATCGAAAAATAAACACCAGGCAGTGGGAGCTTTCACAGTTGTGTTTTTTTATTGTAGCTGATTTGGGATTCGATCCAGAACTGTTGAGCTGTGATGCTTTTCGTGTCTGCGCTCGATTCCATTGGGCCACGGCTGACTTCAATATTGAACTCGTTCAATTAGCATGAAGTAATAACAGCTCTCCCAACATGGAATATAGAGCAACGTTATGCTCGTTTTGCTAGAGTGAAGAAAAATAGCACTGACCAATATATGCTCCGTTTCAGTGCTGTCGTGTATTCAAATCATTATTAATGCTCCGGTGTGCAATAAAACAACGACTACATTATATGAGTTCATGGAACTGGTTCATGAAGTTCGAGTACTAGTGCTGGAATCTGAATTAGCCGTGTAGAAGGCTTACAATTAGAATCTTAGCAAATAAATATTGCAGTAGAATCATTTTTTTTTCAATCTCAAAACATTCTTTTCCGGAACCCCTTATCTTATGAAACAATGATTATTTATTACAGTATCATTGTTGTTAGCAATATTTAGTTTGACTAATCACTCTAATGAGTGTACGATAACATAGTTGAAAATTGTTTCAATAATTTATAAAGAACAATTATTTTTTTTTTTTATAATTACTTTATTTGTACAGGCTCAATCGAATAAACTTTACAGAGCCGAGTTATCCTTTGCGTTATACATTATTACTGTCTTAAATTTAAAGTTAAAGGAACTGGACCGAGTACTCGCGGTTGTCTCGAGGTTAGTGGAGATTTACAATTTTTTGGATGGGAAAAGGGAAGAAGGAGGTTTGAAATGTGGTTTACGATACAACTATTTAATTAATCCTAAAGCATGAAATTATTTCTATTCATCTTGAAAACAAACATTGAAAAAAAAACCCACACGTACAAAATACAAACTAAGCACAAGGTTAATCAAACTTACAATCTAAGGTTAATATCCTTAAAGTAAACATATATGAGTTTCATAAACTGGAACGAACTGGAACATTAGGTTGTCTACCTCGAGCCCGAAGGGAATCATAAAAATGTGATCTGACTCCACGATACTCCGCACAAGACCAAAGGATGTGATCAGCGTCCTGGTAACCTTGTCCACATTCACAGAGATTGCTGTCTCCCAACCCCACACGGAACAAGTGAGCGTTTAGACAATAGTGATTGGACATGAGACGAGACATCACGCGTATGAAGTCTCGACTCAAGTCCAACCCTTTGAACCATGCAAACTTCGACACCTTAGGGATAATTGAATGTAGCCATCGTCCCAAGCTCCCTTCACTCCATTGATGTTGCCAGCTAACGAGCGACTGCTGACGATAAATAGAGAAAAATTCACTATAGGCGATCTGTCGATCATAAATGTCGCCTTCCATAGCGCCCACCTTCGCAAGTGAATCCGCCTTCTCATTGCCCAAAATTGAGCAATGCGAAGGGACCCACGCGAAGGTGATGATGAAAGAGCGCACGGATAAAGTACTAAGCAGTTCTCGTATTTTCAAGAGAAAATACGAGAAGTGCTTTACCGGCCTAATGGAACGGATAGCCTCGACAGAACTGAGACTATCCGTAAAAATAAAGTAGTGGTCTGGAAGAAGTGAAGCAATAGTTTCCAAGGTGTAGTGAATTGCTGCCAGTTCAGCCACATACACAGAACAAGGAGCTTCAAGTTTTCGAGAGGCGCTATGAAATTCATTAAATACACCAAAACCAGCGGACTCCTCTATCCATCTGTGAAAAACGTTCTTGCAGAATCAACATGGCCAAACTTTGCAGCGTATAATGACGGAGCAATCATAGGACGATGATGCTCTGGAATTCCGCGGATTTCCTGCGTCATAGATAAATCAAAATTCACTGAATTGCCGAAATCGGAGAAGATTACACGATTGGGAATATTTCTTGAAGGGCTGACATCCTGTGTTAAATATAGGTAGTACAAAGTCATAAAACATGTTTGAGGATTTAGCTCCAGAAGCTTCTCAAAATTTTCGATCACCAGTGGGTTCATTACTTCGCAACGGGTGAGGAGCCTAAGAGATAACTCTGAAAAACGGACGGATAGTGGCAACATGCCCGCCAGCACTTCGAGACTCATAGTATGAGTCGAGTGCATGCATCCTAACGCGATACGAAGACAACGATACTGGATCCGTTCCAGCTTGATGATGTGCGTTTTAGCTGCCGACTGGAAGCAAAAACTACCGTACTCTAAAACCGATAAAATCGTTGTCCGGTACAACGTCAGAAGATCTTGCGGATGAGCTCCCCACCACGTTCCGGTAATTGATCGAAGGAAATTGATCCTTAGTTGGCATTTTGGTCTCAGATACTCAATGTGGGATCTCCAGGTGCATTTGGAATCGAACCAGACCCGGAGTTATTTAAAAGACATGGAATGAGTGATCGGTTTACCCAAAAGTTGAAGCTTCGGTTGTGCTGGGCTATAAAGAACAATTATGTAAGATGTATTTTATTGGGAGCGATGTTCATTCCAGAAAAACATACCAAAACAAATGTTTACTGTTGGATTTCTTAAAAGGCAAATCTATGTGACTATTTAATGATTGGGATAGATCTTTTTACAATATTCAAACCTCAAAAATCAAAGAAAGCTATTCCAATGAGATATACATGTTTTCCTATACTGCAAAGTTAAATGACAGTCCAATAGTTTCTACATGTCTGTTTACACGCGACATATCAACAAACGTCAAAAATCGTTAAAAGCAACTCCAATAAAATATACATGATTATCTTATATGATATATCTTTTAGTGAGCAATATTCATCATGAAAACAGGTAAATTTTACTCGATTTGCTCATAGTGCAAACTTATATGATTTTCCATTAGTTTCTAGATGCCTGTTCCCACCCATGACATATCAACAGTTTTTCACCATGAAATATATCAGACAATATTCATATACATCTTACCTATCGCTAACCACGTTCGAAGCAAAGTATTATCAAGTACTAAGTATGTGAAATTACGATAGAAATCATTCCATATCGCAGTCATAGTTTTTAATTGATAATCCATTGGAATCTATCAATCATCACATAGAATGAATAAATCTCCTGACATTGCTATGTTATAAGATGGATCCAATAAACGGTACATGTCGATTTGTTTCAGTGTATATATGAACAGTACGGTAGGACACCGTTAGTTTAAATAGCTAAAATCGCAGTCCAGCGGCGCTCATATAGAATTTGTTTAACTGGTACCCTACACTTGTGCGTAGCGTCATACGGTATCTAGTACAGTAATGATCCGATTTTGTCAGCCCCTCTGCGCATCAGACTTTTATCTTTTAATAATTTCACATAACCGTAATTCCAAATCTTTCTCATTCATCTCATCATCTGATGGATGCGCTAAGACGGATAAGACAACTGAAAAAGCGCATGGGTTTCGTAGAACATTAGACAAGCTTTTAAAAGGGTTGACCAAATCGGATCATTAATGTATTTTCAGCAAATGATGTATAGTATGTCTTCTTATCTGCCATGCAACGTTGCTGTATGGAAAACTTTCTTTTTTTGCACTCATTCCTTTTTTTCTTGATTTGTATTCCGTCGATCTTGTTTTCCGTACTGAGTAGGGTTAAATACGCCATTTCCGGCCTATTAAGCACAACCCGCACTTAGTATTTCTAAATCTAGTGCAGTTTAGCACCAAGCGGAATGTTATTATTACTGATGGCTTTCAAATTAATTTACCTTTCCGTACGTACCATAAGATTTGATAAAGAGAAACCAATCGTTGAAATATTGTCAAAAGTCTAACACTGCTTCTTGACTTCAAACTCGGCCTACGGATTCTAAACTTGGCCTAACGCATTGAAACGCTATCGAAACACCAATGAATTCACTTCGGCCTATCGGATGAAGATAAAACATGATTCGCTCAGAGCGCTTCTTTTGTTTTTGGGAATAATAAGTGCAAACCTTCATATCACGCGTTCTCATAGACTAGCTTATTAACTAAAGTATCCTACCAAACGCATAATTGACTTGTTAGCTCTGAAATCATGGATTTATTTCAAGTTTTCTGTTCGATAGGCCCAAAATGGGCGATTAGGCCGAAGTAGTTCTCTACCCTACCAGGGTTGCTTCTACTCACTTGCTATAAAAAAATGTTTTTCGGAATTATAAAATCATTTGATGTTATCATGATGTTTTGTGCTTATAAGTTAAAAGACGAGGTAAGTATGTGTTTGACACATGAAACCTGTCAATTTCAATGTCACAATGAGCGATTTTATGATTCTGAAAGCGAATTTGGTGAGCATTGGTGCTCAGAGCCAGCGCCGGTGTTGTAGTGGTTAGCGTGACTGCTTTCTCACCCCAATGGGCCTGGGTTCAATCCCAGCCGAGGTCGGTGGGATTTTTCTGAGGCATAAAAATCTCTAGTCACGTCTTCCTTTCGGAAGGGAAGTAAAGCCGTTGGTCCCGGCCCATGTGTGTTTGAATGGGTGCGATATCCTACGCAGGTGTGGAAGCTGCCTTCCTGCACATTCGATTGCCGTCAATGTATGGCAATCGATGTCCGTCGGTGATTGGCACTAGATTGCGGAACAGAGACCGACGTTAAATAAAGGAATGAAGAAGAAAAAGATTGGTGCTCAGCACGGAAAACAAATCAAGGAAAAAAAGTGGAAGCAAGCCTGCTGAGTACCAATACTACCGACGCCAAGGTTGACGAGTGTTGAAAAATCGAATTTTGCAATGAGTTGCAGACCAAATTTTTGTTCTCAAAAGAGTGTCGAAAAGTAGTACTTTTCAACACGGTTATTTTAGTTATGAAAAGTAGGCTATTATAATATTCAAAATAGTGTCGAAAAGTGACTTTAACGTGAGAGCGCTTACTTACCTTGCCAATCAGGCTAAGGCCTTGTTGTCCTCTGCTGTCCGAAGAAGTCGTCTCCACTCTACTCGATCCATGGCCACACTTCGCCAGCCTCGTAGCCTGCGAAGGATCCGCAGGTCGCCTTCCACTTGGTCGATCCACTTTGCCCGCTGCGCGCCTCTTCTTCTTTTTTCTGTTGGGTCGCTTTCGAGAACCACATGCTTGGCATACACAGTTTTGGTCACGAACTGCTCATTTGCTAATAACTTTGCACACAGTTGACAAAACACCAGGCACCAAACACAACCAGTAGATAGAATAGGACTTAAGCTTGTTATATATACGTAAAAAATAATGGATTTTAATTCCAGTAATAAACTGTATTTGTTTTTGCGTTGTAAAAATGAAGGGAGAAATGCTCGCTACACATCTCTAGTCTAGTCTAGTCTAGTCTACACATACACAGCCAGTACTTGAAAGAATCCTGGAAAATGATACATCTATCATTTTTCTTGTCATTATTAATGCCTGCTGCACATCAAGGATGTGAAACAAACAATAAACCGGCCAGGCCTACTGTGTAGCGTTTAGTTAATTTTTGTGGAAGTGAATGTTTACCATGTCTACTTAATAAGTATAGACAGTGGTTAACATTTAATCCACAGGTAATCAAAGAGCGGGGACATACCGTACCAACCGCTCCGTATGCAGGATTTGAAAATAGGCTATATAAATCGTTGGGAGTGACAGAGCTAAGAAAGTTAATGTACACTCCTTGGTTGTCCGATCTCCTGGGATGGAACACAGGTATTTACCCCTTGTGTTCGAGCGTACAGTCCTCCCTCCGTACAAGCGTGGACGGCACCGCCAACCCACTGCCATCCCTCAATCGATCCAGCCGACCTCAGTCGAAGGACACCAGAGAGCGGTGTGCGGACGTAACCTATACGGAGGGAATGCTGTATTCGCCTAGGTTATAGCGCCCTTGCTCGCTACCATTTTCTTCTAGCGGTTGGGACCTGAGCACTAACTCTTGTCCTAGCCCTATATGGCATATGGTTATAGCGCCATTACTCGCTTTCTGAAAAGAGAAGAAGGGAAGGGAAGGAGAGGAAAAGGACTTGGGAAAAGGAAATGCGGAATTCCTTTCCTCATTAGTATTTGTATCGTCAACTTTTATGAAAACTATATAAATCATTTTTCCTTGGTCAGAGGTATTATTACGACATTTGAATAAGATTGTCTTATCATTTGTTATTCAAAATTTAATGTTATAATGATCAACATAGCTTTGGATTATCCAATATAAATCGGTAACACTGTCCTGCAACCGATGATTTTTCTAATCCGAAAACTAAAAGTTACGAAAAAGCACTTAGGCCTTCATTAAGTTCCACTTTCACGCGACGTTGGAGAAATGCTCGCTACACATCTCGGACTTTAAGTGTAAAAATGAGTTAGTTTTTATTCAAATGTTAAGATTTACCTAATCTTTGCATATCTATAGTAATCTATGATCCTAATCTATCAATTACTTTAAAAAAAAAAACAAATTTCAACAGCAGTGTGAAAAAATTATTAACAAATGAGCAGTTAGTGTGTACAACTGTGCATGCCAAGCATGGAGAACCATTTTCACTGGGTCGTCGTGCGGCATTTTTACGATGTGCCCAGCCCACCGTAGTCGCCCATTTTTTGGAATGTGGTAGATGGATGGTTCTCCCAGCAGCTGGTGCAATTCGTGATTCGTTCGCCTCCTTCACGTTCCGTCATTCATCTGCACTCCACCGTAGATCGTACGCAACGCAACACACACCTTTTGTTCGAAAACACCACGGGCGGTTGGTCCTCCACGAGCATAGTTCAGGTCTCGTGGCCGTAGAGGACCACCGATCTAATCAGCGTCTTGTAGATAGTCAACTTCGTGCGGCATTTAGCGTCCTCCGGAGTCCAATGTAGGCACGATTCCCATCCATAATGCGTCTTTGAATTTCTCTGCTGGTATCATTTTCGGCGGTCACTAGTGAGCCCAAATACACGAACTCATCGACCACCCCGATTTCGCCACCGTTGTGTAGTTTAAGCGGTACAGATTTTCCATCGCCTCGCGATCTCAGTCTTCATGCTGACGCTTCTTTCTTCGGAAAACCGAGTTTTGTCTGTTCCGCGCTTGTCTGTATCGCTCCACATTCAATCTCGTGCGGTGTTGCAGAATTCTCGCCAGTGCTGCATTCTTCTCATCTACTAACAGTTTGCATTCGCCGTCAAACCAGTCATTTCTTCGGTCCGGGATCGCAGTATCTAGTGCCGCTGCAGCAGTACTACCTATGGTGGAACGGATGTCCCTCCAGACATCTTCAAGAGTAGCTGCGCCAAGCTGCTCTTCCAGCTGCTGCGCGTAATCCTAGGCAACTCCGGCGTCCCGTAGTTGATCAATGTTGGGTCGCGGCGTTCGACTCCGGCGGGTGTTATGCATCATTGAGAGTTTTGAGCTCATGCATACTGCAACTAGGTAGTGGTTCGAATCTATGTTCACACTACGGTACGTGCGGACGTTGATAATGTCGGAGAAGAATTTCCCGTCGATTAGAACGTGATCGATTTGGTTTTCTGTGTGTTGGTCAGGTGATCTCCAGGTGGCTTTGTGGATATCCTTGTGGGGGAAAAAGGTACTTCGGACTACCATACCCCGAGAGGCCGCAAAGTTCCCTGTTATCGTTCGATACGGCATGCAGGCTGTTTGGCCCGATGACGGTCTGTACATTGCCTCCCGTACTACCTGAACGTTCATATAGCCGATGACGATTTTGACGTCCCGTTGCGAACAGCTGTCGTACACCTGCTCCAGCTGCGCATAGAACGCTTCTTTCTCGTCGTCGGGTCTCCCTTCGTGTGGGCAGTGCAAGTTGATGATTCTTGAGCTTGAGCTTGAGCTTGAGCTTGAGCTTGAGCTTGAGCTTGATTGACCGCCCACGGTTGCTACTCTGTTACTGCCAGATCAGCTGTAATTACACAGAGAACCAATAGACGATGCTTGGGACTAGCAATCATCCTCAATGTGTAAAAACTGGTGATCTTAAATTAGGCAATACCTGCGCCGGCCGCGCCCGAACACAGGTCAAGAAAGGAATGGGAAGGATTGTGTTGACATGACACTCGCTTTGATGGAAGCCGAGAACACCTCTGCACTTCCACGAGGAATCACTGGGATGTTGGATAAGAGGGTTGGGTTTGCAGCAGGGTTCGTTTTGGTAAACGATAAGCTGAATTGATGTCCTAACGATCATATAACGCGAAGGAGCTTGGGACTAAACCCACGGTCTTCTGCTCAGTAAGCAAAAACGTTTGCCACTAGGTAGACGAGCACCTTTTTAATCACCGAGTTGCTGTTATTACCATGTAGTCATATTAACAAATAAAACGATTGACGAATCTTGAATGTGGATGGGCCTGAGATTAGACTCATGATGTTCTGCTCAGTAAGCAAAAACGGTTGCTCTAAGGTCACCGAGCCCCTCATATCACATAATACCGTTGCTCAAATTTGTGTATCCATTCAAACCCGGAACCAACGACAACAACGAGTTTCGCAAAATACACGATACACAAGCGATTTTACCATAAATCTCCTTGATATGTAAGGACCTAGGACCGCGTTTTTCTTCTCAGTAAGCAGGCCACTGTAACCGACGATCTTTCAAATCCGAAAACTAAAAACTACGAAAAAGTACTTAGGCCTTCATTAAGTTCCACTTTCACGCGACGTTCAATGATAGAGTCCTATCCAGGATTACATCTGAAAAATCCAAATCTGGCCAACGCCCACCTAAACCTGTTCTAATCCACCTGAAATTACTAACGAATGGAAGACTTTGACTACCCAGCCATGCAATAGTCTCATTCCGTGCTTCATGGCAACTTGATGATTCTATTGCGCTCATCTTTTGGCACCACCCAGGGGAGACTTGGTCCTGTACCCAATGCTTAACTTATCTCCATTCCACTCAGCTACTCGCAATTTCTTGTGATATAGTGGGCGGAATATTATTATATGAGACAATTCAATGCAGACGTCTTTCCAAATTTGGCAGATCGACAGGTAATCGGTGAGTTACTACGATAGTTGCTATTCAACAACTCGACAACGTCCCATCGTCAACGCCTGCTATGAGAATTTCCCATTGCAGACGCCAACGAAATGACGTCATCGAGCTACCGATCAACTACCCTGGTTATCGCCTGGTACCTTATAGCACGATGCTAGGAGGCGAACCGGAAGAATCGATGAGCTACCTCTCTCCCAATGCAAGTTGATAATTCTGTAGTTGAAGAAACTTGTACATCCTCGCGTTGATCGGCTGCCAACCAATCACGCGTTGGCGCATCTTACCCAGCACTACAAAGCTGGTTCCCAGCTCGTTGGTGGTTCCACAGCCCTGGTAGAAAGTAGCAGCTCGATGCCCGCTTTTCCATATCTTTTGTCCCGTCCAGCAAAGTTCCTTCAGTGTTACGACTTGAAGTTGCGTGGTTGAAGTTAGTCATAGATTAACCTATCGCAGCTCGGGAAGCCGAGAGATTTGCAGTTCCATGTTCCGAGTTTCCAATCGTAGTCCTTATTTCGTAGTGTAGGTCTGTGGCGATTGTTTCGATCTGATCCGTTCTTCGGTATTTGTAACTTTATATCGTGCACGTTTAGAGTCCCACGCTGGCACTAGGACAGACGTTTTGCACCGCACTTCCATGGTGAACAGACGCTCGGGTTTGGTGAAGCATTTCCTTTATCGCCGTACTATCAACAATCAATACGAAACTAACGATTTTAAATTGGCTCACTTACTTGACTAGCCTATTGTTCCCAAGCAAACGATTAACGTATCACTTCTAGTCGAAATTCTAGTACTACACAATGTTTGTTTTAATTCGCTATGAAAGTTTGACAGATAAAATGAGGGGTTCGTGGATTTTCCTATGTTTCGAGGGGTGCACCGATTAGCTTGGGACCGAAGATAGTACCAGAGCTGAGCCAAAAAGTTAAGCTCGTTTCTTCGGAACCTTCTGGTCTTAGAGTTACCTCTATGGTACTATGGTTACCGCGCCAGTGTTCGCGTCGCACCTCTTCACTTTGCTATTGCCGGACTGGCTACATTGCCCAGGCTACGCCATCCAGCTGTGTCCATGTTTCAGCTGAGTTTTGTTATCATATGACTTGGTCAGGCGTGAGGTAGGAAATTGTGGTTACCAGGTTGTCAACCTCACCATTTTGTAGCCCAACACACTTTTCAGTAATTAGTGCTAACAAATCGATTTTTCAACTTGTTGTACAAATAGGTTAGAGAACTTCTTCGGCCTAATCGCCCATTTTGGGCCTATCGAGCAGAAAACATCAAATAAATCTTTGATTTCGGCGTTAACAAGTCAATTATGCATTTTGTGCGATACTTTAGTTCTGAAACTACCGAACGAAGTCAATAAAAACGCGTGATATGAATGTTTGCACCCATTATTCTCAAAAACAAAAGAAGCGCTCCGACCGAATCAATTTTTATCTTCATCCGAATTGCCGAAGTGAATTCAATGGCGTTTGAATGGCGTTTCAATGCGTTAGGTCGAATTTAGAATCCGTAGGCCAAGTTTAGGGTTAACGATATCTCAACAATTTGTTATTTTCTATCAAATCTTACGGTGCAGTGAAAACATTCCATTTTGTGAAAAAAAGGTCCGCTCGAAAAATAGAGGCAAAGGGCAGGTTGTGCGTAGTATGCCCAAAATTAGATCGAAGCCCTAGCTATTTCACAAAAGTTTAAATGAGCGATTATCAAAGTAACCGGTGGTCTCAAATCTTTCAAACGCACAAATAAAACAAACCCCAGTCTTCGGGGCGTCAATGGACCGACCCAAGGAAGATCAAACCAAGTACGCTGGTGTTGCCGGTGGTCTAACGGGCTGCACAACGCGGACAATGTGTCAACCGTTCGATGTAATCAAAATACGCCTGCAGCTTCAGGTGGAACCCATTCATTCCCAATCACAAACATCCAAGTATCGTACCATTGCGCAAACAATCGGTACCGTTTACCGCGAAGAAGGCATTCTTGCCTTCTGGAAGGGTCACAATACGGCACAGGTCCTCTCGCTGGCACAAGGAGTGGCCCAGTTTACATTCTACGAGCGATTCAACGGCATTCTCAGGGAGTTGACCGCCTTCGAAGGTCACGATCGCACAAGAAATTTTGTCTGCGGAGCCTGCAGTGGATCGTTTGCCGCATTTACGATAATGCCGTTGGACGTGATCAAAACTCGTCTGGTATCGCAGGATCCAGCTGGAGGCTATAGAAATGCTTTCCATGCGGTCCGCAGTATCTACCAACACGAAGGCATTCGAGGTATGTATCGAGGATTAACTCCGGCCATAATTCAGATGGCACCCCTCACCGGTGGACAGTTTATGTTCTATAACCTGTTTGGAAATGCGATGAAACGGATCGAGGAGTTGCCACAGGACGCCCTGCTAGCACCGGCGGAATTGATCATATGCGGTGCACTGTCCGGATTATGTACGAAGTTACTAGTTTATCCACTGGATCTGGTCAAGCGACGACTGCAAATCCAAGGCTTTTCGAAGGGCCGACAAACGTACGGGAAGCATTTTATTTGTAGGCACATGTTTCAATGTATTTACAGAGTTGTGCATACAGAAGGCTTCCGAGGGCTTTATAAAGGGTTGAGCTCTTCGTTACTGAAGGCCAGTATAACGTCGGCGATATTTTTTACTATTTATGATAAGCTGTTATATTTGCTGAATAATAAATTTTGATTCTATATTCGCCCCAAAGAACATCCTTCTTATCTTACCTTTCCTTGTCCTAGGTCCTTCCAGAACTAACCTTCGATACTTGGGGTCATTCCGAGAGTCAAAGCGACTCATGTCACTAGTAAGTCGGAAAGCATTGGGAGAAGAGAAAGTTGAAAATGCTAGAAAAAATGATAACATTATTACGCACTGCACTAATGGAACAAATCTGGGAGTTGATTGGACAAGTTTCTCTCATATAAATTTAGGCCAATCTATTTGCAGCTGCGGACAAAAAAACAGGTTTTCGGCACAAGCTTTACTTATATTTATTGATAAACAATCTCGATACTTTTATCACGTTCCGCAGTTCTCCGTATGAATCTGTAGGTCTCCGAGGTTTTTGAAGGGCGTTCCGCAAAGTGGACACGTATAGCCGTATCCAGTGGAGTGTGAAGTTGGCTCCATTACAGTGCTATTTTCCAGCGATGGCAATCCTCTACAAAAGCAAGGTTCTCATAGTTATGAATAGTCGACTTAATTGGATCAAGTTTACCTTCCGACGAGAGTATTTAGATCACGATTCTGTCGCATTAATTCAACAATTTTTAATTCCAGTTGATTGCTCTTATGTTGGTACTGTTGAATGGTTTGTTGGAATTGGGTTTCAAAAGAAGCTTTACTATCCTGAAGCGACTGTAATTCGGTTTTCATCAGCTGTAACTGTTCCTCTCTGGAATCAATAACGGCTTGTTTCTGAAATGTTAGTTTGATTGAAGCACGTTGAATTTTTTTGTTTTAAATCAACAAAATCATTTTTACTTCACTTAGCACGGCTGAAAAACGTGTTTTCTCCATTTCGATAGTATTTTTATCTGTAAAATTAAGCTTAATAATAATTAAGTAATGACTAAAAAAAGGGCTGGCTCTATCTTACGATGCTCCTGTGATTGGCTCAGTTTGGATTCCAGTTCCTTGGCTAGCATACATTTGCTGTTGAATTCTTTGTTTAGGGTATCCAGTTTACGTTGCGTTTCCGAAATTTTGCTTAGCAATTGGAGCTTTTCCTCTACTAACTGCTTATTGACAGATGTTTCATGTTCTGACTGCTCCTTCAGTTTGTTCCGTTCTGTAAATATTGATGGTTTAGTAAAAAAAATGGCCTATTTATTCAATAATAACTTCAAGTAGGTTCTTACCTTCAGACAACTGTCGCACTTTGGCTTCTTCGTTTAATGCTTTGTTCTGGTACTGGTTCATAAAAAGAAATTAGAATAGTAAATCCATAAGTATTTAGATAGGTATATTGCTGTCTGGCAAAATTATTTGAAACTCATCAATGTATATTTGAACCTCTCAACTGAAACGGTTCTGCCTCGACAATAATTCAAGAGCAAATTTTCATTATGTCGTAAGTAACATTCGCACCAATCCGAGAAAAATAAAGTTTTGTTTTGATGACCGAAAAGTTATTCCTATTTCCAAGTAAACACATATAATCTCATAGTGATAGCAATGTTTAACATATTTAGCAGGGTTTTAATCATACAAATGCAAATCGCTAGCTTTCATGCTAAAAAATACTGGTTTTTGAGTCAAAAGTTATTATACGTCGTTTGGTGGCCCAATGCCAGTGACCAACATCGAAAAATTTTTTGATCGGAAGGTGATTACGTCAAAAAGCAATTTGACTGGTAAATAAATTTAAAAATTGGATTTGATCCTATATTCGGACAGTATATAGTGCAATAGCAGGAGAATCGATTGACACTGATAGCTCGACTTTGTTTACCTTTGTTACATTCGACGTAATGAAAATTTGCTCTTGAATTGAATACTGCATAATATTGCTGATTGCATCTGCAACTGGACTGCCTCAAAAATGCAAAAAAAAGTGTTTTAAAAGTGCACGTTTCCGTCAAATCGTTTTGGTTTCTTCGGAGTACTTATTGCTTGCATCCTAGGGAATAACAGCACCGAAAATACCAAACGATTAAACGCACTTTTATCACACTTTTTAATAAGTGAAAATGAGCTTATTTGTCCAGTTTGATGTGAAATGCGCAATATGCTGAAAAGTCGAAAAACGCGCAGAACCCTATAATCTAATAGTCCAGTTTACTAAATGACAGTTTCTTAAGCGGACCCTACACGATTGCCTTTTTTTTTTCATTTTGTTTATTTGGCAGGCTCAAATGTTATAAAAATAACTTAGCGGAGCCGAGTAACATAGAATACCAATGTTGGTACTCAAAATAAAAAAAAAAATATATAAAAATGTATTTTATCATATGATTTTTCTGGGTGGCGATCGAAGCGGCGACAAAGCGATCTTCTCCCGTGCACGCAACTTCTTTCTTTCCCGAATTTGTTACTCATTTTCATTGAACCCGAATCGTGATCGCTGCTGCTGCTTCTGAACGTCGTTTCCCGTTGCATGCTCTCCGCTACTATCGTCGGTCGTCGGGGTCGTCACGTCCATTTCGTTATTTTCAATCAGCATCTACAACCCCGTGTCCGTTTCCTGGTCGCTAATGACTAACGACTCACCTTCCACCACTACACCAGCATACGTACTGCTGCTGTTTTGTTTTCTTTCAATTAGTTGCTTTCCTTTTCCCTTAAGTTGCTTCTCCGGTTCCTTCCGAGCCTTCCGCTTGGGGCAGGAAAGCTTCCGGTGTCCGTCCGCCTTGCACAAAAAACATTTATCTTTGTTGCCATCATTAAAAATATTTCCTTTGCGATTGAAGAAATTTAATTACGTGGGGATTTCCTTCTTCACATCCATATATAAGTTATCAAACGTATCTCCAACCCTACGTAAGCAATATCATCATATTAGCACCGGCTAAGTCCAAAAGCTAATTGGTCAACACATATCGATCAGCTCACCAGCATATTGCTACATCAACATTTCAAGTGCACCGAGTATCATACTGCAGCATAAACACCTTGCGTGCAGTAAACCCAACGAGGGTATTGACATCATAAACCCATCGAACCATCCACGCATCGAGTCAGCATTCTAACCAGAGCGAAGTCCATCGACCACACGACATCGCTACCAAGGAGGACGGAAACCAGAGTCAGCAGAATGGATCACCACAGCCACGCGCCTTTGATAGGAACCATAGCTTAGCTTAGGGAATATTTCAATTAATAAAATCAGTCTTAATCCATCAGTTACTTGAGTCAGTTCCTTTTTAAAAACGCATCCGCGGTCCCCTAACTTTTAATTGGCGCAGTCGTACGGAGACGATTATCTCCCAAGTGATAATTTGTTGAATCTTAAACAATTCAAATATTCCCCGAAAAAGGGAGAGTGAGTCTAACTAAATGTGATCAAACCGCTTTGCCAACCGTGATTGAACTGCTTTACTCGAGAAAACAGAAAAAGTGAAGTGAATGCAAGGCAAACAAGTGAACGTGATAAACAACAACTAGCCCTGAAAACCTAATGCAAATCATGTATGGCTAGTGAAATTTATTTGAGACAAAGTAGAAAACCCTTAAATGCACATTGACTAAATGTTCGTGAAATTTCGTGTTAACTCAATCTAAACTGTTGTGATTTCGAAGCCTAGGGCACATCATTAATTGCTAGTGAAAGTTCGTCGCTGTGAAGCTAGAAAACCCTTAAATGCACATTGACTAATTGTTCGTGAAACTTCGTGTTAACTCAATTGATTACAAAGTCAATCATCGACCTTCCTATAAACATCAAACAAATGAACTATATTGTCTAACGAAGTGTCGGAGCATCAACGAAGAAAACAAATTCAACTACCAGCAGCATCGAACAGATTCGATACAGTCGACAGGCAACAAGACGGAAATGCTGCTTGGAATACTACTGTGAGTAACACCCCCTTTTATTCTTACTTTACTCCTTACTTCTTGTAAATAAACTACTCGCCAATGCGAAAATAGAAGATAAGCCAAAACAGAAAATTTAAAACCAATCCACCGGGTTAAAGGTGTAGAACCTAATCGTATAGCAGAGTGCATATCTGTTGTGAATACGATTAGCCCACGGAGAAATTCAATACATGCCACTGGCACAGTGATAAACTGACACAGTGTGCAATCTGATTCGCGTAGCAGAACGAATATCTGTTGTTAGACGTGTTCAGATACGAAAAGTATCCGTTTAAAATCAAAGAAAAACGAATAAACTTTCCCGGAGACCTTGCTCAAACCCAATCCACCGGGGTTACAGGTGTGTAATCGGTTAATGCAGAGCGAATATCTGACAGTGACCAGAACAAAAAGGCATCCGTTTAAAATAAATCAACCAGTCTAAGTGACGGTTTATAAATCATACCCCGACAGAGTGAATATCTGTTTAAATTGAAATAAAAGCAGAGCGCATATCTACATTCAGATTTTAAAGAATAGTCGTGTTTAACAATCCAATACAACTTTTTCTTGTATTTTTGAAGGTTTAATTAGCTTTTATGGACAGATACAGTCCATACAACCTGAGAAATCGAGAGAACATTGAAATGAATAATTCTCCAAATTCCAATCAAAACCCCATTCCACCACCACCTCCTCAACCTAACCCTCTGCCTTTACCGAACAGAAATATAAACATGGAACATGAACGGAATGAAACGGCTAGGCTATTTGACCAAGCCGACAAAATAATGAAGTCCCTTCAAACCCCGCAAGCCGTTAGAGAGCTTCAACCGTTTGACGGAAACCCCGTCAAACTACATAGCTTCATAAGGGCCGTAGAGAACCTAATGCCTTTTATTGAACCTTTAAAGAATACGCCCTTTGAAAAAATTTGGCTTCAAGCCATTAGAGCCAAAATAATTAATGATGCCGATCAAGTTTTAGAAACTTATGGCACAACTCTTGATTGGGACTCAATCAAAACCAATTTAATTGCATACTATAACGACAAACGTGACCCCGTCACGCTTACCAGAGAACTCTTCCAGACACAACAGATAGGGTCCATAGAACAGTTCTTTGGACAAGTACAGAATTTGCTATCCTTACTAATTAACAATACAAATATCTCAGCAAACAATGAACACGTAAAGGAAGACCGTATCCAAACCCATCGGGAAAACGCATTGCAAGTTTTCCTTGCTGGCTTAAAAGAGCCAATTGGGGGTAATGTCCGCGCAAGACAGCCTGTGAACATAAAACAGGCTTTCGACGCAGCCATTGAGGAGAGGAACTTCCAAAGCCGAAACGGGTTAGGAAGGCCAAATCTCTCTACACCTATACGACTTCCCAAACCAATCAACTTTCCCCAACAAGCAAGGCCCGCTCCACAACTCTCTCATCGTCAACCTTTCATACAACCAAGATCACAACCATACATACCTCATCGGTCTTCTCAATTTCAATCATACCCAGTAAGACCAAATTTCATACCCCCGCAACGCCCGAACAATGAAAACTCCAAACAACCTCAAAAAGCGTTACCAGCTCCAGAAAGGAGAGATGGCGACAGATCTATTCAATCTAGATACGTAAACTACGTTAATAGACCGCAATTCCCAAGACACCAATTCTCTCCCACAATTCCACCAAGACCAGCCAGAATAACTGAATTACGTAACATAGAGCAAGACTATGACCCCTTATACGGTCAAGTGTCTTATGACGCTCTGTACTATGATTACCCCATGACAAGTGAATCATATTATGACCATAATGATATGAATGAAAACTATTATGAAATCAATGACCCTGAGTCACAAACAAATTCCAACCAAGAAACCACTAGGGATGATACCGAACAAGAACATACTGAGAATCCAACTGATAATCTAAATTTTCAGCTGGAAACGTCGATATACTACCAAAGATAGACGACAAAAATTTTATACCTTTTATAAAAATCCCAACTCGTCAGGGATTCGAACTTAAACTTTTAGTTGACACCGGGGCGAATAAAAATTATCTATGCCCTAAATTGGTGAAACATTCCCTGGTACTCCCTAACCCTACTGCCGTATCCAATATTTCTGGTAAGTTCATTATTGATCGGTACGTAGAGTTTAACCCTTTCCCAGATTTAACTGAGAAAAACTTCAAATTTCATGTGTTCGAATTTCATAAGTTCTTCCATGGTTTAATTGGATATGAAACTCTCCAAGAACTGAAAGCGAAAATTGACACAAGTGATAACACCATCACAGTGTTAGACACTAAAATTCAAATGTTTAAGAAATACCCCCAACCATTTTCGAAGGAGGTCTCGGGAGAATCCATTTACAACATGGAAATACCAGTGTCAGAAAAATCTGGCGACTTCTTGTTAGAGGAAAATTTAGAGATCACTTCCAACATTTTTATTCATGCTGGATTATACAAAGCACAAGATCATAAGGCAACAGTCAAAATACAAAACAACTCGACGGAAAATCAGACGTTGGTCTTAGATTATCCATTCGAAGTAACACTTAATAATTTTGAACATATACTAATGGAACATGACCTGAACAACACTGAATGTACGTCAAAACCAGACCGATACAAGAAGCTTGTGGATCAACTTCGTCTGGGACATTTAAATGACGAGGAAAAGGCAAAACTGATAACCGTCATTAAAGAAAATCAGGACATTTTCCATCTTGATAATGAACCACTTACAACGACCAACGTTGTCAAACATAAAATTTCTACACATGACGAAATACCTGTGTATCAAAAAAGCTATAGATACCCTCATTGCCATAAAGAAGAGGTCTGTAGACAAATACAAAAAATGTTAAAAGAAAACATTATCCAACCTTCTACTTCTCCGTGGAATTCGCCCATATGGGTAGTGCCCAAGAAGAT
The DNA here is from genome assembly GCF_037179485.1 of Ochlerotatus camptorhynchus. Lineage (NCBI taxonomy): Eukaryota > Metazoa > Arthropoda > Insecta > Diptera > Culicidae > Ochlerotatus > Ochlerotatus camptorhynchus. The sequence goes on from NW_027040849.1 coordinate 2,934,041, forward strand.
AGATGCCGCTGGAACACAGAAATGGAGAATTGTCGTGGACTATAGAAAGCTGAATGCAAAAACTATAGACGATAAATTCCCCATTCCAAACATCACAGATATCCTTGACAAATTAGGGAGAAGTAGATACTTCACCACCCTTGATTTAGCATCAGGATTCCATCAGATATTGATGGACGAAAGAGACATTCAGAAGACAGCATTTTCAACAGAAAATGGTCACTATGAATATCTGAGAATGCCGTTCGGGTTGAAAAACGCCCCAGCGACATTTCAAAGAACAATGAACGCGGTTCTTATAGGTCTAGCCGGAGTAATCTGCCTAGTCTATATGGATGACATCATTGTTTTTAGCTATAGCCTACAAGAACATTGCATCAACCTCAGTAAAGTTTTTGAAGCTTTGAAAAAAGCTAATTTAAAGATACAACTCGATAAAAGCGAGTTTTTGAAAAAAGAGGTCTCATTTCTTGGTCACATAGTGAACGAAGAAGGTGTAAAACCTAACCCGGAGAAAATAGAGGCAATTCAAAATTGGCCTATCCCCAACAATGAAAAATAAATTAAAGCATTCTTAGGGACATTAGGGTACTACAGGAAATTCATTAAAGATTTTAGTAGAATTACCAAACCCTTAACACAATGTCTTCGAAAAGACGAAAAAGTAGTACACACACACGAATTTTTTAAAAGCTTTCAACAAGTGTAAACAAATTTTAACTAGCAGTGCTATTTTAGTACATCCGGACTTTGAAAGTCCTTTTATACTGACAACAGATGCGTCAAAATATGCCATAGGAGCAGTATTATCTCAAGGACCTATTGGAAGAGATAAACCTATTGCATTTGCATCTAGAACTTTAAATAAAAGCGAAGAAAATTATTCCACTATAGAAAAGGAATTACTCGCCATTTACTGGGCGACCAAATACTTCCGACCCTATTTGTTTGGAAATAAATTTCTGCTTTTTACAGATCACAAACCACTCACGTGTGCAGTAAATCTAAAGGATCCATCAGGCAAAATTGGTAGATGGATGATAGCGCTACTAGACTACTCATACGATATCCGATACCGAGCAGGGAAACAAAACGTGGTTGCAGACGGTCTCTCCAGAATACCTCATGAGATTAATGCGAATATACAAGAAGATGATTCATCATCAGATGATGTTACTCAACACTCAGCAGACACTGATGACTCAGAATTCATCCCTTGTACGGAAAAACCCGTGAACATGTTTTCCAACCAGATTATTTTAAATATTGGACCCGATGAAAATGAAAATACCGGAGAACAAGTATTTCCTAAAGTTCTGAGGCATACATTCACGAAAATAAATTTTGGAGTGCCTACAATATTAAGAATTTTCAAAGAATTTATGGATCCTAGAAGGGTTAATTGTATCCATTGCCCAGAGAACTTAATAAATTCTATCCAGATGGTTTATAAAAACTATTTTTCACGGATAAAGACGTTTAAAATAGTAATCTCCCAAAAGTTCCTAATTGACCTTAGGACGGAAGCGGAACAAAACGCAGTTATAGAGGAAGTGCATACAAGAGCTCATAGAGGCATTGAAGAAAATTTAATGGTAATAAACCAAAAATATTTCTTCCCGAAATCGAAACACAAAATCAGAAGATATGTCCTATTATGCAAAAATTGCAACAAAGCAAAATATGAGAGACATCCGTATAAGTTAAGTCTAGCTCAAACCCCAATCCCGGAAAAACCACTAGACATAGTGCATATGGACATATTCATATGTAATCAAAATATTTTCTTATCAGCTTTAGATAAACTATCTAAATTTGGCATATTGATCCCTATCAAATCGCGGTCAATCCCTGATATACGATCAGGACTGACCAAGTTTTTTTCAACATACGGAATGCCAAAACTTATAGTGAGCGACAATGAACCCGCTATAAGGTCCATTGAGGTAAGAGGTATGTTGGAAGACTTAGGTGTTGAGATTTATTTCACTCCTTCAAATAAAAGCGAAGTTAATGGAATCGTTGAACGATTCCATTCAACGCTCAGTGAAATATTTCGATGCAACAAAGAGAAATATAATGAGTTAAACCAAAAAGAACTGTTTAGAATCAGTGTTGCTCTCTATAATGACACGGTTCACTCCTGTACAAAGATGAGACCCAAAGAAGTATTCTTTGGAATCAAAGAGGGAGAGGTGAGACCAAATAACATTGCAGAAATTATAGAAAAAAGAAACAAAATCTATGAGGAAGCCACTTTGGCCTTACGAAAGAAACAGAAAAAAGACCTGAATTTCCATAATAAGAATAAAGAAACGGATCCATCCTTAAATACAGACGAGCCTGTGTACATCGCACAACAAGGAGTGAAGAACAAAACCAAAGATAAGTATCGCCGATACCAGGTCATGAGAAACCACTCCAAAACATTCGAAGATCAAACAGGGAGGAAAATCCACAAGACAAAGATAAGAAGACAACGGAAATAATCATGAACCACTTTTCCTCCACAGCATAAATGATTTGTTAGAACAAAACGTAAGCATCTTTTCCATTCCAGATTCGTCCTCAATGGGATGGCAGAAGTAACTATTACGGATGTATCACGCCACGACGGATTCATAGCGTTTAGCGAGAAGGAAGCAAAGATAATTATATCACAACATTTCCACGTTCACATTGTGGACCTGGAAAAATTTGAGAGCAGTTTCCAAAACCTGCAATATACACTACACCAAATCGAACGACGTAATACGACACAACCTTTTTTCAAAATGCTAAATATAAGGATGGAACGACTATCCGACAATTTCTACCGACTTAAACCAGTACACCGACAAAAAAGAGGACTTCTTAATCCTCTTGGAACGTTCATTAAATCACTGACTGGAAATTTAGACGACAACGACTTGCTACTCATCCGACAAAGCATGGAAAACTCTAGAACAAAGACTAATTTTCTAATAAATGAAAATAATAGGCAAATAAGAATCAATCAACAGTTTGAAGCAAAGGTCAATGACCTTATAAAACATGTTAATGAACATCAGATAGAAATCCTCAGGAAAATTTCTAGAATGAATAGCAATTCAAACGTTCAGAATGAAAATTACTTGAAAGGTATAGTTCATGATATATTATTCAATATACAATTATTAAATAATCAACTGAAAGACATCTTCGAAGTAGTTCAGTTATCTAGATTAGGGATCGTATCGAAAGCTATTCTTAATTATAACGAAACTAAATCCATATTAACCACACTAGAAGATCAAAATATCTCAATAAGTAGTACAGATCAGATTTATGAATTTTTAAGCATCCAAACCTACCACGAAAAATCAAAAATCGTATTTGTTATAAAAACTCCAATTTTTAAACAAGGGTACTACCAATATGTTAAATTCGAAACTTTACCAAAAGATCGTAAAATTATATCAACATTGTTCAACTCAGCTGTTTTGGGTAAATTTATGACGTTAGTAGTAAATCATGAATGTTCTATCATAGAGAAATATAGGATCTGTAAAGTCCAGGAGCTAACCAATCTAACAGGCGATGGCTGCATCGACAACGCTTTAAGAGGAAACAACGCATCCTGTCCTTACGAAGAGCAACGAGACGAGATGGACATCAAACAGATAAACGAACATACGCTGATAATAAGGAACGCCATCCAACCTATCCTTCTAACCTCGAGCTGCAACATTAAAACTCGAAAAATGACCGGAACTCTACTGATCAGCTACAATAATTGCACTATTTCCATCAACGGAATCAACTACGATGGCAGAAAAACCGTGGATCATCATGACATGAGAATAATCTCAACCATTGGAATAGACTTCCAAGCTACAACCATCCTGAAGAAAACTGACCTACATCAAGTCAACTTGCTAAGAATTGAAAATCTCAACCACATCAGTCAACTGAGAAAGGACCACACAACCCTGGAACACACCACAACTGGACTTCTCACCCTGTTTGCAGTAATAATTATCGGGTTAACTATTTGGAATCTAAGAGGACAATGTGGAACAAACATCAATCTACAAGAACCAACAATAGAGGTAAAAACATGTAAAACATTAAATACGCAATCTTCTTTATCTTCAGACGAAGAACATAAAGAATCCAACCCACCTTCTTTCGAGGGCTCACCAAACTCGATCCAAGTGATATATGAAAAAATTCATCTGGATAACAAACAGCAGCCGAGATTTCAGTTCTAGCATGCACGAATCATCAAAAACGTCAGGAGCACAAATAAGATTCGAGACGAATCTTCTCTAAAAGAAGGTTTAGTTATCAAACGTATCTCCAAATAAGATTCGGGACGAATCTTCTCTAAGGGAAGGTCTAGTTATCAAACGTATCTCCAACCCTACGTAAGCAATATCATCATATTAGCACCGGCTAAGTCCAAAAGCTAATTGGTCAACACATATCGATCAGCTCACCAGCATATTGCTACATCAACATTTCAAGTGCACCGAGTATCATACTGCAGCATAAACACCTTGCGTGCAGTAAACCCAACGAGGGTATTGACATCATAAACCCATCGAACCATCCACGCATCGAGTCAGCATTCTAACCAGAGCGAAGTCCATCGACCACACGACATCGCTACCAAGGAGGACGGAAACCAGAGTCAGCAGAATGGATCACCACAGCCACGCGCCTTTGATAGGAACCATAGCTTAGCTTAGGGAATATTTCAATTAATAAAATCAGTCTTAATCCATCAGTTACTTGAGTCAGTTCCTTTTTAAAAACGCATCCGCGGTCCCCTAACTTTTAATTTATATACTGCGTATCCCTGTAATTGTAATTGTAATTGTAATTGTTCAGTGCATAGGCTGTGCCTTCCGCTAAGAAGGCTTATCTAGGGACCAACCCCCTAGTCTATACACCTACTGTCCTTCCCGTTGCACTCGTCAGTTCGTGCGATACTCTAGACACACATGGGTGGTCGTATCCGGGTCCTCCCCTGGGTAGGCTCGTGTCCGTCCAGGTTCTGGTACATTAACTTATCTATATGCATGGTAATTATACTTTTAAAACTCACCTTTTGATTATAATGTCGAAACTGAAACTAAATAAAGGTTAGCGATCCATATAAGGTGTGTGCTGCGACGGAGTAGTAATTGAAGGAAATGAGGTTCTGATGTGAAGTATAGGTAATTCTAAAATAGGTAAATCAATTAATCATTAGCTGCTAACAGTTACTAATAAATGGGTACGATAAATCACTCATCAATGAGTATTGCCACTCCCACTGACAAATGGGCAAAACCTTAATCATAAATGGATATTCGATTCCTACCGTGTATTTAAAGTAAAGTTAGGATCTTATCAAGCAAGCACACACCTTTTACGATTCTTATCCTACTTACGGTTTCCTGCACATACGACTTTTCCTAGATACAAGCTTCGTCCAGTATACATTGGCTATCTCCAACCGGCATGATCCTTTCTGTCTGCTTCCTCTTGCCGGTGCAAGTTTAATTCTTCTTTTCTTGTTCGAATTTTCTTTTTCTTTTATTGATCTTCTGGTCGTGTTCCCATTTGTCCTCAGGCAGTTAATATTAGTACATGATAGGAAGAAAGAAAGAAATAGAACAAGTTAAGTGTGAGCCGCATGCATTGGTTACTTATTTGGGTCATGGTGTTGTCTTCCCTATTTATTTGCCTCTATTCGCTCTCATATCGCAACGTTTAACTCTGGATCAACAATAGAAAAGGGCCCATCAGCACTCGCAAACAAACCGCTCCAAAGCCCCCCACTCACAAAGCGAAGGCCACCCACGCAAACCAACACCATCATCGGATAGGGGAAACTTCCACCTACACGAAGATGGTGTTGGCCTGCGTGAGCAGCCTCCGATCCGTGAGGAATGGGCTTTGGACGGCTGCCCACAAATGCCGATGGGCCCCCCTCCATTGTTGATCCAGAACTCACCCCCTTCCCTCACACTATTATGGTCGGAAAAGAGTACCCATATTTAGTAATCTATCGCGAACTGCGATGCAGAAGATATTAATAGCAAACTAATCTGGAACTGGTCTAAGACATATGACCCAGTGAGTATTGACACCTCACACTGTTGTGAATGAGCACGGACGCGAGATTTACTAGAGTATTAAATGCAAAACGCAAATTCAAAATAAAACTTGACAAGTCATCGTCAATCCCCTTATTCTTGGGCAGGGTCTGACGATGTGAATCTGATTTTGATCAGTGAACGGGCCCCATATGGTACATTTTCTCACTATGAACATGTCATTTCCAGCCTATCTGAACTATTTAATAAATGGAAGCCATAACATGGGTTACGCTTCCCCTGAGCGGGCCCTCCGCATCCTATCTCTGTCTTATCTCAAATGCCAATGGTTTGAATGTATCAATATATACATTGGAAATGACGTTCAATCAAATAAACCCATACCCCACTCACTTGGCCAGGCTTCAGAATCGTCCAGTGGGCAGTGCGCTCTACACTCCAAGTTCCCTTTCTTTCAAATTCAACCCAAATTTGATATTTTACCCCTTTGAGTGTTGATTAATCACAATGAAACATTGTGACAGAGCACGGACTTGAGGTTACTAGAGTATTAAATAATCTAGGTCCTATTTAGGATTATATCTGAAAAATCCAAATTTGGCCAACGCCCACCGCGTATCCCTGTATATACCTCAAAACACAGATCAGTTGGAAATTTCTCCCGGATGATGCGTTTAATTTTCCCTTATTTCCCCAGTACTTTATCCAGCTCGTTGTCGGGTACCTCTGGTGGCAAGTCATACACACGCACATATTTAATGAATTCACCAGCATGCGACATGCGTACCTATGCCGTCGTTCCATTCGCATAATGGAAGATTAAATCCTCCGAATTGAATGTCATACCCCGTTCACATTACAGCGTATATCACGTGATATACGCTGTCTTGCATTGAGCACTTATACATCTAGTTTTCACTGTAAATCCTATGTATGAGTGCTCATTGCAAGACAGCCTATATTACGTGATAAGGCTGTAATGTGAACGGCGTATCAGAGCATGGAGCATCGCTTCCTCTGATTTGAACTTTATTCCCTTTCCTCACCAATGCGATAAACAGCTTCCATTTCAGCCGGATCCGCGTCGAGTGCTTTGGCGAAATTTACAATCTCTCCGATGTTTGTTTTAGCATCACAATAGCTGAAGCTAAACTTGATGGTGTTTTTTACTTCACACATCTTGCACCGTAGCAACAAAAGGCACCGAACTGCTTGCAACTGCAACGAACAACCTATATATTTTGCGCATTTCACACCAAATAAGCGCGTTTTCACTTATTAAAAAAGTTTGATAAAATTGCAAGTTTACGTCTAATCGTCTTGGTGTCTTGGGTGCACTTATTCCTTATGATGCAAGCAATAAGTGCTCCGAAGACATCAAAACGATTTGACGGAAACGTGCACTTTTATCACACTTTTTGCATTTTTGGGACAGTCCAGTTTCAGATGCAATCAGCAATAATAGCGAGTCTCGAAAACAGGCTATCGCGTGGTTCACAACGAAATAAAAAATCGACTGCTGCTGTAGACAGCTGTGGGACAACTGACGATTGCTTTTATTGACAATAATCGTATTGTCAATACATTCTATATTGACGTCAATACATCGATATTGACAGTATTTCTCTATTCACATCATCAATATCATCGTCAATAATTCCCCTTCGCGTCAATATATTGATACGTGTGGGGTTCGCCAAATGTAATTTAATGTATTGACAATACGATTATTGTCAATAAAAGCAATCGTGTAGGGTCCACTATAGGATGAATACAGAAATATTGTCAATACCTATGTATTGACGTCAATACAGAATGTGTAGGGTCAACTTTACAGTCGTTCGGTTACTGCCTCCTGTCAAATTTCATCGATGAATTCAAAAATCAGCTGATCAGAAACGTCTTGTAAAATGCTCTAGGGTAAATGCACCAAAAGTGGAGGTACATTAGTGCAATGTGTTCCTAAAGTGGCTTATGAAGTCTCCAGTCTCCATAAGCCACTATAGCAACACATTGCACTAACGTACCTCGAGTATTGGTGCGTTTACCCTATAGAAAATATTCTCCTTGTCTTACCACATCCAATTCCGTTGTCTTTTCTGAAAGTTTGGTTTTCATATCGGTGTAAGCTGTAAATAAAGAAAAAAATAGTATTACTGGTTGTAACTAAAAATGAATTGTTAAAAAAAATGCAAAAAGTGTGACTCAAGTGCAAGTTTACATCAAATCCTTTTATTGTCTTCGGAATACTTATTTCTTACTTCATAAGGAATAAGTGCACCGAAGACGACAAAACGGTTTTATGTAAACGTGCACTTATATCACACTTTAAATATGTGAAATCAAGCTTATTTGTCTAGTTTGGTGTGAAACGTGCAATATTTACTGTTCAGCTACAAATCTTCTTATTGTTAACCGAAGCAATGATCCCCACATGTCACATATGAAGATTTTTTTTAAATTATCGGATAAAATGGGTGAAATGTTGCCCAAAGATAGAGTTCGTCGAGAGCTCTCAATTTCAGGGCTGTTACAACAAGCGCTGATTTCACGATTTTCGCGGATTTATCGCGGATTTGAACTTTCAGTCGTGGAAATTGCGGAAACATTAAATGATGTCGCGAAGGGACTGATGTGCTGTCACAAAAATTGTGGAATTCATTGTAATCTTTCCGTTCCGGATTATTTTGCTGTCATCAATTTTGTTGTTCATTTGGCTCTCAATTTTTTACCTGTTCAAATCAAACACCCTGCAAATAATCGAGAAATGATCTCAATTCCATAAGTCACACCGGATTTACACGGAATTTCCATGGGGTCTGTCCAATGTGCGATATTTCCATGTTTCTTTTTATTTTCAATATGAACATAGCATTTTTCGCTGTCAAAATTATAAACGAATCGTATATATGCGAGTAATTGTCATGTATACCGGATATTCTAGGTTCTCCAAATCGTCCTGGAGTTTAGTTGATTTGTTCTACTATATCAACCAAGACTGCAATAATGTCTGTAGTATCGAAATATGTCCAAACAGATTCAAAGTGTCTATGTGGATTGTGCCCGACCTATTGTTACTTATACAAGATGTTATAGGTTCTGAAATCATTCTGGAGATCAGATTATTTTGCCACTAGATCACCCATGACTAATTCAATATCTTTAGTATCGAAATATGTCCAAACAAATTTGCAGTGTCTATGTGGATCATGCCAACCTATTTCCGTGTATGCCAAATGTGCTAGGATTTTCAAATCGATATTTCGATACTACAGATATTATCTCAGTTTTTGTTGATCTAGTAAAACAAATCATCTGAACTGTAGGACGATTTGGAGAACCTAGATCATCTGGTATACGTGAAAATAAATCATACATTATCTATGTAGACACTGTGCATCTGTCTGGAATTATTTCGATACTAAAGACATTGTCCCAATCTCGGTTGATCTAGTAGATCAAATTATCTGAACTCCAAGACGATTTGAAGAACCTTGAACATCTGGATTGCTCGGAAATAGATCATGCATGATCCACATAGACACTTTGAACCTAATTGGACAATTTTCGATACTACAGACATTATTGCAGTCTTGGTTGATCTAGTAGAACAAATCAACTGATGTCCTGGACGATTTAGAAAACCTATAATTTCCGGTATACATAGTAATAAGTCGCGCATGATCCACAAAGTCACATATAGGAGAAATGTATGTAATGTCGGTCTAAGTGTCCTTAATTTGGGCCCATACATAAATTCAGCAATCGACTAAATTTTCAATAGTAACCAAAAATATCCATTAGTACCGTCCTACAGTGGGGCAGCGAAGCCATTCGCGTGGCCAAAACCTCTAGCGCCGTTGGTTTGCTTTCTACAGCGATACAATGTTCTACAAAGTTGCTCAATATTAAAAGCGCCATTTTTTGAAAGTTTCTTATTAGTTCATTTTTACGCCGCATAGGTGGCACTCGAGTCTATCTTTTGAACGGAGCATCCTATCTGAATGGTGTTTCCTGCAAAGTTGTGTAATTTGAAGTGTTGAGAAATGTTGTCGAAGACATTGAAACTCTATGACTCATATTAAGCGAGATATCGGGCAATTAGGAAAACTAACCTCTAAAATTGAGTTTTCCCCTTTTTTCACCCATATACGTCAAATGTATAAGTTTTTTACTCTGCTAATTATCAAAATGGTTGGACTCATCCAATAAATACCCATTATTTTATATATGATGCTTTATTAAAAAGTTATTAACATAAATGTCTCAAAAAAGTGATGCATAAAAATGTCTATTACTCAAAATATAGCAAAAAGTGGCAGCCAATTTTTTTACAGTGATTAGTGTAGACCTTGTTGAGTAATATAACGACCACAAATCAACAGGCAACTGCAGGCATTTTCATATAACATCGTTTGAATATTGTATATTGTTAATTCTTTCAAATTTGTTGACACTTTGCTATAGGTGATAGATTGTTTAATAAGCTCCGATTTATATTTGTTCGAGGTAAATTGTGGACTGTAAACTGCACTATTCATTTTTAAATCGATTATTAACGGTATTAATTTTTTTCTACGAAGCACACAAGTATCATTTTTGTCAATTTTCATCGCTTTCCTAATATTTTCAAAAACGTGATTGTCACGAACGTCCCACGGGCATGTTTTTTTTTATTTAAGCAACTCAAAAATTTGTACACGCGTAAGCTGATACATTGTTGACATTTGAAACTTTGTGTTTTTTTTTGTTATGTTGGCAGTGCTAGTCACCGCGGTACAGTTGGCAACTGGCGAAGTTAAAGAGATCTCCAAGCGCAATCTCACGAACACTAAAATCCAACATCCATTTATTAAAATGAAGAAGAAACAAAAACGTACGGCGATATCACAACTACTTAAAAAGGTAGCACGCGGTATCACGCACACTTTTGTGCATCTGGAGAACTCTATTTGATTCAATGCACGGAAAAAATTAAGAACCTAAACTCATCAGGAATTCATCCATGCAAGAAGTCATGTTGCATAACTGAAGTACAACTTAACAATTTGAAAGTAGACAAAATGCTCAGTGAGAACCGCAGTTGGATTAAAAATCATAATAAGAATTATAATTTGTATTTCTGATTGTGTGTAATCTATTCATCTATAACATCTTATCATGTTTTACACACAAAGCAAAATTTCAACAAATTTGAAAGAATTTACCATATGCAATATTCAAATGATGTTATGTAAAAATGCCTGTTGTTGCCTGTTGATTTATGGTCGTTATTTTACGCAACAAGGTCTACACTGATCACTGTAAAAAAATTGGCTGCTACTTTTTGCTATATTTTGAGTAATCAACATTTTTATGCATCACTTTGTTGAGACATTTATGTTAATAACTTTATAATAAAGCATGATATATAAAACAATTGGTATTTATTGGATGAGTCAAACCATTTTATTAATTAGCAGAGTAAAAAACTTATACATTTGACGTATATAGGTGAAAAAAGGGAAAAACTCCATTTTAGAGGTTAGTTTTCCTAATTTCCCGATATCTCGCTTAATATGAGTCATAGAGTTTCGATGTCTTCGACAACATTTCTCAACACTTCAAATTACCCAACTTTGCACGAAACACCATTCAGCTAGGATGCTCCGTTCAAAAGATAGACTCGAGCGCCACCTATGCGGTGTAAAAATGAACTAATATTAAAGTTTCAAAATATGGAGCTTATAATATTGAGCAACTTTGTACAACATTGTATCGCTGTAGAAAGCAAATCAACGGCGCTAGAGGTTTTGGCCACGCGAATGGCTTCGCTGCCCCACTGTGCGCCGGGGTCGCCCCATAACTGAAAATGATACATCGTTATTTTTTTTCAAAGTTTACAAACGATACTCCTTTAGCTCAGTCGGTAAAGGCGCAGCTACAAAGCAAGTCAGTCAATGCTGGAGGCGTCTGAGTTCGAATCCCGTCCGGTCTATTAATTTTTCGGGTTGGAAAATTTCTCTACTTCCTTGGGCATAGGATGGTACAGGCATAGAAAGCTCTCAACTAAAATGTGAAAGTACTTCAAAGAACAGTAATTTGAGAGCAGGCAAAAATCTAATATGCTATAAGCAATAAGCTTGAAATGCCATGTAGTCTAGGGGAAGTACAACTTGATCTGGAGTAATATTTAGTGTAAAAATTGCTCATATTGGTAGTTATTATAGTTTTTAGTATAAATATTAATGATAATTGTCAAGCGGAAAGCTACAAAGTAAATCAAATTAACAGTGTAGCTTTAACGCACACACTCAATGACGTTTCACCGTTGTTGTTTATGTTTGCTGCAGCTTTCTGTTTCATCATTCTTGCCTAGATTTTCGTTTTCGGCTTCGGCACTGGACTAGGCAAGTTTCCCCAGCAGCAAATCTCTCCAAATTGCAGGCTCATAGTGAATCGAGCGTAATACGACCACGGAACCATCACTCTATTATTTTGAAAACATCTGGCACAAACCGAATAAAAAGTCTGGCAAAAATCTGGTACAGCAAATTAACATATGGAATCTGCCAGATTTCTCAAAAAATCTGTCCGGTAGAGCTGAAGTTTCTTTAGCTGTACCGGATAAATCTGGGAACCTGGCAACGCTGACCCTGGGACTACGTTTACAGGGGCGGCGTAGTAAGTCGATTCCAGTTTCTATAGGACGACAGCACATTGGTTTGCAGACGAAGAAGAATTCGTGGAAATTATTGACTATTTCCTGGGAATGTGCACTGAGATCAGCTACCAAAGAATGCCGAATTTATGAGAACAAGAAGCGGATTTCTGTGGAGGTGGCCAGCATGATCATCACACTTGTCTCTCGTGTGAAATCCATTTTTGATCAAACGAATGTCAAATGTACACTTAAAACCAAAAATTGTCAAACACAAAAAAACAACTGTCAGACTAAGTGTAAGATACGTAAATATCAAACATATTGAAATATTTAATTATTGATGCTGATACTTGGAGCTGTCCTTCCCCTAGCATGTAGTAGTATACAAATAGTATTTTTAGGCATGGAAATAGTTTTTTTTATAACTTTATAACTTTGGAAGTGCATATAACGGGTGTTCAATAAAAATGAGTATTTTGTCAGGGTAGTGAGCTACTTCGGCCTAATCGCCTATTTTGGGCCTATTGAGCAGAAAATATCAAATAAATCCATGATTTCAGAGTTAAAAAGTCAATTCAAGAACAACATGTGAAAAGGGCATACAAGCTTTTTGTAAACAAACATTCTAATGCCCTTTTCTCGCCACCCATATGACACCAACGCAAACCATCAACATCACCAGATAAGGGAAGCTTTCCCCTTCCCGATGATGTTATTAGTTTGTGTGGGCGACCCTCGGTTGGCGAGAAGAGGGCCTACAAAGGTTTGTTTACAAAAAGCTTGTATGCCCTTTTCACATGTGGCTCTTGAATTATGCGATTGGTACGATACTTTATTTAATAAGCTACGGAAGGAAGTCAATGAGAACGCGTGATATGAAGGTTTGCACCCATTATTCCCAAAAAAACAAAAGAAGCGCTCCGACCGAATCAATTTTTATCTTCATCCGATAGGCCGAAGTGAATTCATTGGCGTTTCAATGCGTTAGGCCGAGTTTAGAATCCGTAGGCCGAGTTTGGCGTCAAGAAGAAGTGTTAGACTTTTGATAATATCTCAACGATTGGTTTATCTTTATCAAATCTTACGGTACATACGGAAAAGTAAATAAATTTGGAAGCCATCAGTAATAATAACATTCCGTTTGGTGCTAAACTGCGCTAGATTAAGAAAGACTAAGTGCGGGTTGTGCTTAATAGGCCGGAAATGGGGTAGTTAACCCTATAGCTAGTAAAAAAAATGTTTCAACAGATTCAGTATTTTTTATTAAAAACATAATGTTTATTCTTCAAAAAAAAACTTCAATGAATATTGGAAAAGGGGCCCTGGTCAGCCGTACGACGCAACTTAGTCGCGATGCTCTCACAATACCGCTGGACGGCACTGAAATCATTCTCATTTTTTATTGAACACCCGTTAAAACACATTCTTAACTCAAGCATCGTAGAAAGAACGATTTATAGTGAAATGATAAGGAAATTATGGCAGCAATCCATGAAAATATAATCTGAAAAATCAGTGGCGTCACGTAGCCTCATTTTTTACCTGCACACCAACTTTGAAAACCTACACAGTTCGGAAAAGTAGTGTAAATTTCTGTTCAATATGATGCAAATAAATGGAGCGTCACATATCATATACGTTTACATTATATATCATGTAAAGTTCAAACACATATCATGCAATGTAGCAAATATTGTATACAAAAGCTCATCTTTGTAAACAACATTGTTTGCAAGTTGCTCGGCTGCGTGAAATGAAATACAAGTCTACGTGAATAAATGTTTACATCACAATTAAAATTCAGAATTTTTATCTGTGTATGTTGTGGCCATTTTCACTCGAATTTGTAGTGAAATTAAGTGAATACTAAAGTTTTACTGATTCTCTGCATTTTGCCACCGATTCGAGCAAAATGGCCATGAATCAGGTTTTCAAAATTGGTGCACAGGTAAAAAATGAGGTTATGTGATGCCACTGTGCAGTGGGGCGACCCCATACAAAAACCGGTCGTAATGATTTGTTTTTTGTTTAAAATCGTAACCAACATACCTTTTAAGTAAGTTGATGCTCCTGATTCCACATTTTGTTAGAATAATGGCTGTATATAGACCTTTGGCCAGCTTTAAACATCTAAATCTGGTGATTTTAATCAACTGAAAGCTTGACAGTTATATAAACTTTCAGCTTTTTAAGGAATTAAATAACAGTCTTTTTCATGGACCCCATCCTGATTTTTTTGATTTTTTTTTCATTCATATGATTATAAACTCTACTTGGGGGCAACATTTAACAAAATTCTAAGACAATTCGGCCCAAACCTGTCCAAAAATTGTCGAAAATCCCCATATGGCAGCTATGGAAGCTCAGTTGAACTGGACGAAGGTAACATCTTACCTGTAACAATTTTTCCAAACACTTTCTCGAGATGTCGGTTATCCTTTTCCAGCTAAAATGCACAAATATCATCTTTATGTTTCATCCATAATTTATACAATAATATCATACTTCTTTAATCCTAGTGAGATCAGCTCGCCGTTGCTGTTGATGCAGAGTAGGTTTCGGCTTGCTGTCGGGTTTCGCTGGCTCGTTGCTATTTTTTGGGTCATTTTTCTGAGTAGCATTCGGCTTATTCGCTACGTTCAAGTCAAGGTTTACTTTAAGATTAAGATTAAATCTGGAAACTATGCAGAGTGGTTGTAATTTTTCGTAATCTTTTCAAAAACAAATATAGATACATACCAATGGGGTTGACTGCTGTTCGCAATGCTCGCGAAATCCACTTGGCATAACGTTGCTGCTTTTTATCATCACAGTTGACCTTTATCGAAAATTACAATCAGTTGTAAAACTTTCTCAGTTGTAAAACCACAAAAACCCAACTCACAAACCTTCACCGATACGCCCTTTTCCCGGTCGGCATCAGCCTTAACGCCGCTGCTTTTCCCAACCGCTTTTCCAGTTGATTCATCTTTTCCCGCCCCTTCTTCTCGATCACAATCCTCGGCTGAAGCTGGAATGTCGTCCGATGCTTCGTCATCCGGTTCGTCTACGTCGAGATTTTCACACTGCTCATCATCATCGTCATCGTCGTCGGCGAGAAAGATTTCCGGCATTTCCATCACCTCGGCGCAGATCGTTTCCATCCGAGCGAATATCGCATTACGAGCCATTGTTTGATGGGAATTATCAGCAAATATTACCTTAAGTTAGGACGGTTTTTACACAGATTTGCGTCTGGATGCAGCCGGAAAAATGTATACAGTTGGTAAAAATAGCCCTGCATCGAACTCGAAGGGAGCATGCGCACCATGTTGAGCATGATTACTGGTAGAATGGGTGATTATGGTAATGAACCACTTAGCTTTCTCATAGATGGCGCTGTTTCCGTGGTTACTGGCCACCCAAATCCCCTAGTAAAAATTTAGAAAAATGGAAATAATATATACCTTATTACGGTGCTTTTCCTTTTAATTCTACTACTATTGTATCATTTTCGCTTTCACTATTCACTTTCACTATTTACATTCACTTTGCAAAGTTTGCAAGTAGTAAACGAAATACGTATTAGCTATAGTTTTTTTCAAGTGATAGTTAAAGTAAATAGTTAAAGTGAATAGTGAAAGTGAAAGTGATTCAATAGTAGTAGAATTAAAAGGAAAAAAAAACAACGTAATAAGGGTTACAATTATTCTACTAAAACGCTCATCAATCAATGTAGGTAATAATATGCTTTCAACACAAACCTGTACCAACCGATGGAAACTAACGATTTTAAATTGGCTCACTACTTGACTAGCATATTGGTCACAAGTTAATCTATTAGCGGACCCCATTCTAGTTGAAATTCTAGTACTATGTTTGTTTTGATTCGCTATGAAAGTTTGACAGATAAAATGAGGGGTTCGTGGATTTTCCTATGTTTCGAGGGGTGCATCGATTAGCTTAGGACCGAAGAGAGTACCAGAGCTGAGCCAAAAAGTTGAGCACGTTTCTTCGGGACCTTCTGGTCTTAGAGATACCTCTATGTCTGTACTGCCGCTCTTTGCATGTCCGTCCCATAGCGAAATTCAGCAAATCAAGAAAATCGCGTTTAAGTTTGCTTCATATCATTGCTTCTTATGTGATGGGACAACATATTTGACTGTCTTTCCAAACTTTTTCAGAACAAAGTTTTTGAGTTCATCCAGTATTATTATATTATTTAGAAAACGGGCGGTTTTAATTTCGCTGTCACAAATTCCGTATTTTCCGCGTGCTTTTTGGCTTGTACTAAGGCAAAAAGTAATTCGTTTTTATTATTATCATGTGTATATAGATTCATTATGATTAATTTATCAGTGTTTTAATATTGTGAATTATTGTGAAAATTCCCGGGCTAGAATTTTGTTTGAATAGTTGTGTTGCTGTAGCGTCGTGCTAGTGTGTTCCGGTGCTACGCCTCCACTTCCGGAAGCATTGGCGTTCTGCCCCTAGACAAAAACCGGGAAAGATGAATTTGCAGATTAGACTACGATGCTTCCACGTCGAGGACACAATACATAAGCGGTGAGATCTAACTGATTACAACTAGATATAAAAATATGAAATGCATCCTACTAAATACGTGCCATCTACAAAGCAGGAATTGCTTTGATGATGGAAGTGTACACGCAGTACCAATATACATTTTATATCGGTACTACGTGTATGCGGGGCTTGCTGTAAGTGAAAGTAACCTCGGAATGGACGTGAGTGACCAGACATTCTGAAATGGGTTACTGAATCTCAACAGAGCTATCACCTTTCAACTTCCGGGCTAAAATTGTTTGCAATGAGATCAGTATAATAATGATAGATTATATTGCAAACATTTTTCTTCCATAAAAACACTGCCGGACAGTGGAAGTTGGATTGTATATACATACATACATACATACATACAGTATTATTATATTATTTAGTAATATTATTACTAATATTATTATAATATTATTTCAAACACCTTCAAGTGATCAGAGATTTCCAAAAAATCTCAGAATATTTGTTCAAGGTTTCAGCTGGATCATGTATAATTTTGAAGATCTTCATCTGCCTAACATTTCAAATCACATCTCTCAGATATCCTCTCAAATATCAGGTTGCGCAGAAGTTATTTCAAAACCTCCAGCTGATCAGAAATCTCCAAAAGTTCTCAAATATTGTTCAAGGCGTCAGTTTGATCAGGTATCATTCGGAAGATCTTCAACTCCACAAACATTCAAATCATATCTATCAGATATCCTATCAAGATACCAGGTTGCTCATAAATTATTCCAAACGCCTTCAAGTGAACAGAGATCTCCACAAAATCCTCACGATATTTGTTTTAGACCTCAGCTTGATCAAGTATCATTCTGAAGATGAGCATGAGCATGAGCATGATTGACCGCCCACGGTTGCTACTGTTATTGCCAGACCAGCTGTAATTACACAGAGAACCAATAGACGATGCTTTGGACTAGTAATCATCCTCAATGTGAAAAAACTGGTGATCTAAAACTACCAGCGCCGGCCGCGCCCGAACACAGGTCAAGAAATTAAAGGGGTAGGAATGTGTTGACGTGACACTCGCTTTGATGGAAGCCGAGAACACCTCTGCACTTCCACGAGGAATCACTGGGATATTGGGTAATAGGATTGGGTTTGCAGCAGGGTTCGTCTTGGTAAACGATAATCTGAATTGATGTCCTAACAATCATATAACGCGAAGGAGCTTGGGATTGAACCCACGGTCTTCTACTCAGTAAGCAAAAACGTTTGCCACTAGGCAGACGAGCTCCTTTTTAATCATCGAGCTGCTGTTATTACCAACAATCAATACGAAACTAACGATTTTAAATTGGCTCACCACTTGACTAGCCTATTGGTCCCAAGCAAACGATTAACGTGCCCTATTCTAGTCGAAATTCTAGTACTACGCAATGTTTGTTTTGATTTGCTATGAAAGTTTGACAGATAAAATGAGGGGTTATTGGTTTTCCCAATGTTTCGAGGGGTGAATCGATTAGCTTGGGACCGAAGAGAGTACCAGAGCTGAGCCAAAAAGTTGAGCACGTTATTTCGGGACCTTCTAGTCTTAGAGTTACCTCTATGTTAGTACCATGTAGTCATGTTAACAAATAAAACGATTGACGAATCTTGAATGTGGATGGGCTTGAGATTAGACTCATGATGTTCTGCTCAGTAAGCAAAATCGGTTGCTCTAAGGCCACCGAGCCCCTCATATCATATTATAGCGTTACTCAAGTTTTTATAACTATTCAAAACCGGCACCGACGACAATGAAAAGTTTTACAAAATACACGATAAACAAGCGATCTTACCATACATTTTTAATATGAAAGGACCTGGGACCGCGTTTTTCTGCTCAGTAAGCAAGCCACTGCAACCGACGATCTTTGAAATCCTAAAACTAAAAGCTACGAAAGAATACTTGGGCCTTCATTAAGATCCACTTTCACGCGACGTTCAATGTTTCGATTTTCTCTTTGCGCATGGTTCAGGCAATCATAACAGTAAGTTACAAATTCGCTGTTGTCGTTGTCGTAGGCGCCGTCATAGTCGCTGTCGTAATAGCCGTCGTAGTCGTAGGCAGTACCGTTAGTATATTTAAAATTAACCATCAACCGCTGAAAATATGGATTATCGCGTATTTCTATTGTTCATTACATGCCAAGTGAAATTCGAGAACGTAATTTCATTTGAATAGCTTGTTTAACCAGGTCTTAAACAATCTTCACATCGGTCATAGCTAGGATAAACACCTTTGCCCGGCACCTCCACTCTTCATGTCCGCTATTTGTCACTGTTTTCAAAATATCTAATAACCTTTGTTGTAATACTTCCTGTATAGCCATGGTCATCTGGGATGAGGGTCGCATCTAGTGCTTTCCCTAGGAACCGTTCACGGCCACCAGTTACCGCCCGTCCAGTCTTGGGCGTATACAGCGAGACATCCTTCAGCTTACTCACAAACTCCGACACTCAATCACAACAAACTGTACCGAAATCAGAACAGCTAAACTACTCGATAAGTTTTTGGCATTTCTATTTAATTGTATTAAGCTATCTAACAGAGACCAGACGTCCAAGTTCGGTCAGAAACTTAAGCGGAAAGCGGAAACGTTGCCGTTACGTAGCGCTAGCATCTCCTGATTTCCTCTATAAATTTATCACTTTCGACTAATTTGGCGCTAGTATCGATAAATTATCTGCTGAAAATTGCCACTTGGCGCTACCAGCACTTAGTGTTTTAGTGTAAGTTTTGCAACGCCAGCGCCATCATGTTGTCAAAGAGGGTTTTTAAGTGGGGAAGTCGCCGTTAGTGGCGCTTAAGTCGAATAGGAATCTTTACACAAGTTTTTAGAGAAATTTTGGAGCCTCAACGTCTGTTCTCTGTGGATATCTTATATCGAAATCTTTTCAATAATTGCAACATGTGAATAATGCAGAACAAGTTTAAAATTGTTCTAGAGCCAAATTGGTTTTGAAGGAAGGTCAAACTATAAACGAACAGCTCAGCCGCTTTAAACCCTATAAAAATTATGCTTTCTCAATATGGTACATTATCTCACTATAAACCTGTAATTTCTAGCCTATCTGAACTATTTAATAAATGGAAGTCATAACATGGGTTACGCTCCTCCTAAGCGGGCCCTCCGCATCCTATCTCTGTCTTATCTCAAATGACAATGGCTTGAATGTATCAATATATACATTGGAAATGACGTTCAATCAAATAAACCCATACACCACTCACTTGGCCAGGCTTCAGAATCGTCCGCAGTGCGCTCTACACTCCAAGTTCCCTTTCTTTCAAATTTACCCTAAATTTTATATTTTACCCTTTTGAGTGTTGATTAATCACAATGAAACATTGTGACAGAGCACGGACTTGAGGTTACTAGAATATTAAATAATCTAGGTCCTATTTAGGATTATATATGAAAAATTCAAATTCGGCCAACGCCCACCTGATCAGGTATCATTCTGAAGATACCTAAAAATTCAAATCACATCTACCAGTTATTCTCTCAAATACCTGTTTGTTCAGAAATTATCCCAAAGGCCTCGAAGTGATCGTACATCTCCAAAAACTCCCCAGGAATTTTTTTAAAGACTACAGCTTGATCATTTATATTTATTATAAAGATCTTCATTTGCCCAACAAGTCAAATCACATCTCTCCGATATTCTCTCAAATAGTAGGTTCCTCAGAAATTATTTCAAATACCTCCAGGTGATCAGACATCTCCAAAAAGTCCTCAAAATACAGGGTGCGCCATATTTTATGTCGGTATTTAAACATAGAGTATCTTAGAAAAAAACAACCGATTTTGAAATATAAGTTTGTTTTTTTTTTTTAATTTTATTTGGTCCTCAACAATTTATTTAGACAAATTTTTGAATACATCCACATCACATCAAATGGTCGCTTTTATTGAAAACAGTGAAATTTTCCATTTTTGCTGCATTTTCCATCACTTGTTCAATTATCTCGGACGGTATAGCGATGATTTCGGCACGAATATTTGCAAGACTTCAGTTTGATCAGGCATCATTCTGAAGATCTTCAAGTGCCCAACATTTCAAATCACATCTCAAAGGTGCTAGGTAGCTCAGAAATGGTTTAAAACAACAACAAGTGATAAGAGATCACCTTGAAAACCTCAGGATATTTCTTTAAGATTTCAGATTGATCAGGTATCATTCTACTGCCGCGGATACACTTGTATGACAAACTATGCACATGAGCATTATTTGCATAATAAGTTATGAGCTCATCTTAAAACTATACAAGTGTGACCATGGATGTGCTAATAATCTATCTATCTATATATCTATCTAGGGGAAATGGCTCTAAAGCTGGCCTATGGATCTAAGATTGGGCCCATCGCTAAAAATCTGCTATTTACCAACTATATCTAGATATCTAGCGTCATTGGGACGGTTCTAATGGATATTTTTGGTCGCTATTGATAATTTAGTCGATTGCTGAATTTATGTATGGGCCCAAATTAGGGGCATTTAGGCCGATATTAAATCCATTTCCCCGGAGGTATAAGAAGATGGTAATAGGGGGTAGCCCCTTAGATAAAAGGGGAGGGGGCTACGTATAATTTTTTTTGTAATTAATTTATTTGTACAGGCTCAATCGAATAAACTTTACAGAGCCGAGTTATCCTTTGCGTTATACATTATTACTGTCTTATATTTAAAGTTAAAGGAACTGGACCGAGTACTCGCGGTCGTCTCGAGGTTAGTGGAGATTTACAATTTTTGGATGGGAAAAGGGAAGAAGGAGGTTTTAAATGTGGTTTACGATATAACTATTTAATTAATCCTAAAGCATGAAATTATTTCTATTCATCTTGAAAACAAACATTGAAAAAAAAAACCCCCAGACGTACAAAACACAAACTAAACACAAGGTTAATCAAACTTACAATCTAAGGTTAATATCCTTAAAGTAAACATATATGAGTTTCATAAACTCCAGATCGCGTCTAGCCAAAATATCTCGAACTGGAACATTAGGTTGTCTACCTCGAGCCCGAAGGGAATCATAAAAATGTGATCTGACTCCACGATACTCCACACAAGACCAAAGGATGTGATCAGCGTCCTGGTAACCTTGTCCACATTCACAGAGATTGCTGTCTCCCAACCCCACACGGAACAAGTGAGCGTTTAGACAATAGTGATTGGACATGAGACGAGACATCACGCGTATGAAGTCTCGACTTAAGTCCAACCCTTTGAATCATGCAAACTTCGACACCTTAGGGATAATTGAATGTAGCCATCGTCCCAAGCTCCCTTCACTCCATTGATGTTGCCAGCTAACGAGCGACTGCTGACGATAAATAGAGAAAAATTCACTATAGGAGATCTGTCGATCATAAATGTCGCCTTCCATAGCGTGCTACGTATAATATAGTATGCATTTTTTTTAATAGGCGCATAAACTCAAGCCAATATTGATTCGCGAGCAAGGCCGGGCACACTCAGCTAGTTTATTATAAAAATAATGCTCATGCGCATGGTTTGTCATATAATTCTCAAGTAACATTTTACGTTTTATGGCTACTATAAAACAACATTTATTAAATCCTGGTTAAGACAGTTTTGTCTGTCTTACATCCACCAAAATCTCATTAAGTCTAGAATCTGTCTAGTTGGCCCACCCTGGAGAAGGTTTTGAAGGGCATATTTTCGAGGCACTTCAAGATTCATTTGCTGCAAAAAGGGTACGACGAAAGCATTGATAACCATTTGAAACTCGTATTGAAACCACCGACAAACCGACATGAATGACCATAGCAAAGACAATAAAATTTCAGACCAAAGCACACTACTGACATCTGGCTCCATGTTCGCGGGAAATATTTAGCTAAGCCATGAACCCGCATGCAATTCTGGACAAATTATTTTTATTGTCGGTTTGTCGGTGTTGAAACTACAATAAAAGCCATTTGGTATCAATACTTGTGCCATCAGATCAGCTATGGCAGATTATGCACGAGTACGGATTTCCGGATAAACTGACGCGATTGGTCAAGGCGACGATGGATCGAGTGATGTGCGTTGTTCGAGTATCGGGGACACTCTCGAGTCCCTTTGAATCTTGAAGGGGGTTACGGCAAGGTGATGGACTTTCGTGTCTGCTATTCAACATCGCGTTAGAAGGTGTGATCAGAAGAGCTGGGATAGACACGAGTGGCACGATATTCAGGAAGTCCATCCAGCTTCTTGGCTTCGCCGATGACATTGACATCATGGCACGAAACTTTAAGACGATGGCGGAAACGTACATCAGACTGAAGGCTGAAGCTAGGCGGATTGGACTTGCCATCAACGCATCAAAGCCAAAATACATGAAAGGAAGAGGTTCTAGGGAAGACAATGTTAGCCTCCCACCCCGAATTCAGATTGACTGTGACGAAATCGTGGTGGTCGATGAGTTGGTGTATTTGGGCTCACTGGTGACCGCCGAAAATGACACCAGCAGAGAAATTCAAAGACGCATTATGGCAGGGAATTGTGCCTACTTTGGACTCCGGAGGACGCTCCGGTCGAATAAAATTCGCCGCCACATAAAGTTGACTGTCTACAAGACGCTGATTAGACCGGTGGTGCTCTACGGCCACGAGACCTGGACTATGCTCGTGGAGGACCAACGCGCCCTTGGTGTTTTCGAACGGAAGGTGTTGCGTACCATCTACGGTGGAGTGCAGATGGATGACGGAACGTGGAGGAGGCGAATGAACCACGAACTGCACCAGCTGCTGGGAGAACCATCTATCGTCCACATTGCAAAAATTAGGCGACTACGGTGGGCTGGGCACGTCGTAAGAATGCCGCACGACGACCCAGTGAAAATGGTTCTAGAATGCGACCCAACAGGAACAAGAAGAAGAGGCGCGCAGTGGGCAAGGTGGATCGACCAAGTAGAAGGCGACTTGCGGATCCTTCGCAGACTACGAGGTTGGCGAAGTGTGGTCATGGATCGAGTAGAGTGCAGACGACTTCTTCGGACAGCAGAGGACAACCAGGCCTTAGTCTGATTGGTAAGGTAAGGTAAGCCATTTGCCTTTGACGCTTGCTAAGCGCACTAAAATAAAGGCCGGCGCACAATGGATACGTTTTCAGGTTGTTTGACAGTTAGCCCATGCATTATCTGTCAAAAAACCCGAAAACGTATGCATTGTGCGCCAGCCTTAAAGCATAAAAAGGATACAGAAATATCATCCGATCTTGCCAAATTCATTGTTCGAAAATGAATCTGTCTTAAATCCTTATAAGTGTCCTCATCATTAAAGTGAAAGGATTACTAAAATTATCGAAACAGTTCTCAGCGACGGACGGGGCGGACTTGGGCGGAGCGCCCCCGCGGCGCCGGCGCGCATATTTGCAACATTTGAGTGCGTGAGGTGAAAACGATACCTGTCAAAAAAAAACTGATCGTTTCGGCCATTTTGTTCGCCATTTGCCCGCCCCCATCCGCCCTGGCACGCTCCCGGTTGTTCACCACCATTTTCTTTTTCAATGGGTTTTAATTTAATAAAAATAAAAATAGTGTAAGCATTAATGTTTTTTTTATTAAATAGATCTTAACCTAACAATAATATCTTAGCCGGATTCATCCAGCAGATCAATTTAAGGTGAGTTGAACATCCTTATTGATGCGTTGCGGGTTTTTTTTTCGCCACACCAGATGCAGGAACTGCTGTTACTGCTGGCGGAAGTTCCGTTACTCCCCGCCGTCAATTTGCGGGGAGTCCTTCCGGCACTGTAATAGCTCCGTCTGTCGGAGCTTGTTTCCGTACCGTTGTTGCTACTGCTGCTGGAAATATTGTTGCTGTTGCTATTTGGAGATGAGCTTCCAGATGCGGACATTACAAAATATCCTGTAAGTCAACCAGCCCACGTATTTTGCAATCGACTGCTCCAGATCGATCAGGATTTTTTTTTCTCGTATCTCGAAAACATCCACAAACGTGTGGCCCGGCTAAAAGTAAACAAACTACTGAAGGTTGTTTGCTCCATTTCGGATTAGGCTCCTGTTTGAATGATCTGCAAAGTGTTAACTCTGATATCGACATCAAAGCAGCCAGACATTCTTGATTGGGATTTAATTCGAGGATAATAACTCTAAGGGCCACCCACATTAGATCCGTTTGCGTTGCATTGACGTAAATTTGACAGTTAGACAATAGATTTAGCTGTCACTTTGCCGCAACGCGTCCGATCCGGATCTAATGTGCGTGGGCCTTAAGACCAGAAGGTTTCGAAGAAACGTGCTCAACTTTTTGGCTCAGCTCTGGTACTCTCTTCGGTCCCAAGCTAATCGATGCACCCCTCGAAACGTAGGAAAATCCACGAACCCCTCATTTTATCTGTCAAACTTTCATAGCGAATCAAAACAAACATAGTGTAGTACTAGAATGTCGACTAGAATGGGGTACGTTAATCGATTTGCTTGGGATCAATAGGCTAGTCAAGTAGTGAGCCAATTTGAAATCGTTAATTTCGTATTGATTGTTGATAATACCGTTTGGAGCTTACCACCAGAAAAGATGGCCAAAATTGATATATATATTTTTTTAACTAGTTCGTTTATTTGGAAGGCTCAATCGCGTTAGCTTTACGGAGCCGATAGTTCATTGTTCTTTGTTTGTAACAAAATTCACTTAATTATATGTCTAGTAGGAGTTGGGCCGAATACTCGCGGCTTACTCGAGGTTAGAGAGGTACATTTTCGAAGGATAGGATCAGGGGAGGAGTTTGGGGGTAAGGTTTCGTTGTCTCATCAGAGCGTTGTCGCCAGTATGAATGGTAGTGCGGTTCTAGTTTCGTCTGGAGACGATAAGACTCATCGAGACGGGGGGACAAGACAAACAAAAACTATTAAAGAGAGACAAAAGACAAAGGAATTAAATTCTTATACTAGACATTTGAAGAAACACATAAACCGACTGCATATAGCAGATATCGCGAGTTCCCAACACGTCTCTGATAGGAACATAGGGTTGTCTTCCTTGGGCCTCAAGGGTATTCAAAAATCGCTCTCTGGCGGCGTCATTATCCGTACATTGCCAAACTGCGTGATCGATGTCATCGTAACCGTTTCCACACCGACAGATGTTGCTGTCCACGAGGTTTATTCTATTGAGATGCGCATCTAGCGAGTAGTGGTTGGACATAAGTCTACTCATCACGCGAATGAAGTCACGACTTAAGTCCAAGCCTTTAAACCACGCTCTCGAAGAAACATTAGGAATAATTGAGTGTAACCACCGTCCAAGATTTCCATTGTCCCAATCGGTTTGCCAACTCGAAAGGGTACTCTGACGCACTAAATGGTAAAATTCATCGTGTGAAATTTGCCTGCCATAAAATTCGCCTTCCTGCGTGCCCACCTTTGCGAGAGAGTTTGCCTTCTCATTGCCTGGGATTGAGCAATGTGAGGGGACCCATACAAAGGTAATCATATATGATCTTTCGACCAGCACACTCATCTGCTCCCTTACCTTTGAAAGGAAATAAGATAAGTGCCTACCTTGTTTCATCGACCGAATAGCCTCAATCGAACTGAGACTATCCGAGAAGATGGTCTGCGGGCATGTTGGAAATCATCCCCAATGCGAAGTTGATTGCTGCCAGCTCAGCAACAAAAACGGAACAAGGTTCCTGGAGTTTGCGGAAGGCGCTAGAGTTTTCATTGAAGACACCGAAGCCAGTGGATCCACTGAGACGAGACCCGTCTGTGAAATATCTGTTTACGCAATTGACGTGTTGGTACTTTTCAGTAAAAATACGCGGGATAATAATAGTTCGAAGTTGATAAAATTGATACATAAAAACGATCAGTTGTTCATCCGCCCAATGTCAAATTACGTCACTTTTTCGCCGGAAATTCGTGTGGGGGGGGGGGGTGGGGTAGAGCCAACCGGTGGAAACTAACGATTTCAAATTAGCTCACTACTTGACTAGCCTATTGGTCCCAAGTAAATCTATAAGCGTACCCCATTCTGGTCAAAATTCTAGTACTAAACTATTATTGTTTTGATTCGCTATGAAATTTTGACTGATAAAATGAGGGGTTCACGGATTTTACTATGTTTCGAGGGGTGCATCGATTAGCTTGGGGACCGAAGATCAGTGCTGAGATTTGTAATTTTCATTGACAGACTTTCGCGCGATATTGACAAAATTGTTCGTCACATAGTCACTGACAGACTTGATCCTCAAAAAAACCTTCGTCAAAATCTCATTCATTTTTTCGTCAATGACAAAGATTCGCCTGGTAACAAAAAGTGTAATTTCGTTCATTCTGTGTCACATTATTGTTATCCAAGTAGTTCAGAAGGTAGATGCTTGTTCACATTAACGACTTCATTTTTTTTAACTCTTTATTTGTTTCAAATTTAAAATAAATTACATTTCATTTTAACCTAGGTGCTCCAGTTACTACAGTAACTTACCAACCTTAATTGTTATGATATATATCTAAGTGTTTTTACATTGTTCCTGTCTTGGCAATTCAGTATTTTAAACAGGTTTTTTAAACCTGCATGTCAGTATAACAATTGATATCTTAAAACTAAAAATTAAAACTAAATCTTATCTAAGTATAAAGGGAATTAATCGTTGCAATTGAGGATTGTAACGATTTTTGCCGGAAATTATTAATTATTTTGTTGGAAATTTGTGCTAAAGTCTCAACATTCGAAATTCTATGTACTTCGGTAGTACTGTACCAGGGAGGCAACTTCAAAATCATCTTCAGAACTTTGTTGTGAATCCCTTGAAGTGCTTTTTTCCTGGTAGTGCAACAACAAGACCATATTGGCACAGCGTAAAGCATGGCCGGTCTAAAAACTTGTTTAAATATTAGAAGTTTATTCGTCAGGCAAAGTTTGGATTTCCTGTTTATAAGAGGATACAAACATTTTATATATTTGTTACATTTGGCTTGAATGCCCTCAATGTGATCTTTAAAAGTTAATTTTTGGTCAAGTATTAATCCAAGATATTTCACTTGGTTTGACCAGGAAATTGGAACTCCGTTCATAGTGACTATGTGACTACTACTAGGTTTCAAAACGAAGCTCTAGGCTTATGTGGAAATATTATAAGTTGAGTTTTGGAAGCGTTGGGAGAAATCTTCCATTTTTGTAAATAAGAAGAGAAAATATCTAAACTTTTCTGCAGTCTGCTGCAAATAACACGAAGACTTCTTCCTTTAGCGGAAATGCCTGTGTCATCAGCGAACAAAGATTTGTGGCAACCCTGAGGCAAATCAGGGAGGTCCGAAGTGAAAATGTTATACAATATAGGCCCAAGAATGCTACCCTGAGGAACTCCTGCTCTAACAGGTAGTCGATTGGATTTGGAATTTTGGTAATTTACCTGCAGAGTTCTGTCAGTTAAATAATTCTGAAGCAATTTCATAATGTAAAGTGGAAAATTAAACTTTTTCAATTTAGCAATCAAACCTTCATGCCAAACACTGTCGAATGCTTTTTCTATGTCTAGAAGAGCAACTCCAGTTGAGTGGCCTTCAGATTTGTTTGAACGAATTAAATTGGTAACTCTTAAGAGTTGATGAGTAGTTGAATGCCCACGGCGAAATCCAAACTGCTCATCTGCAAAAATTGAGTTCGTATTGATGTGAAGCATCATTCTATTCAAAATTATCTTTTCAAAAAGTTTACTTATTGAAGAAAGCAAACTTATTGGGTGGTATCTAGAAGCTTCAGCTGGATTTTTATCCGGCTTCAAAATTGGAACAACTTTTGCATTTTTCCATTTATCAGGAAAGTATGCCAAATGGAAACATCTGTTAAATAATTTTACCAAGAAAGACAAGGTACTCTCTGGGAGTTTTTTGATGAGGATATAGAAAATTCCATCATGACCTGGAGCTTTCATATTTTGAAACTTTTTAGTTATAGACCTTACTTCGTCCAAATCAGTCCCCCAGGAATCATCAAAAATATTTGCCCGAGAGAAAATATTCAGATAATCCCGAGCAACCTGATTCTCAATAGGACTAGTAAGACCCAAACTGAAATTATGGGAACTCTCGAATTGCTTAGCAAGTTTCTGAGATTTTTCCAAATTTGTGATCAAAATTTTGCCACCTTCTTTAAGCGCTGGAATAGGCTTTTGAGGTTTTTTTTCAAAATTTTTGTGAGTTTCCAAAAGGGTTTGGAACTCGGGTCTAATTTAGAAACATTATTTTCAAAAGTTTTGTTCCTCAGGGCAGAGAATCGTTTTTTAATTTGTTTTTGTAAATCCCGCCAGATAACTTTCATGGCAGGATCGCGTGTTCTTTGATATTGTCTCCTACGGACATTTTTAAGACGGATCAAGAACTGAAGATCGTCGTCTATTATAATTGATTAACGACTTCATGTAATTGTGTTGCTCAAGTCAGTAAATTTTGTTACAAATTTATTTAATATAAAAATCTACACATGTTCGTCACTGACAGCATTGTCATTGACAATTGACATGGTTTGCCTTGACTATGACTGTTAGCTCAAATGAGTGACCAAAGCAGAATTGTCAATATCACCGTGTATTGTCGAGATAGTACCAGAGCTGAGCCAAAACGTTGAGCACGTTTCTTCGGGACCTTCTGGTCTTAGAGTTACCTCTATGGTAGAGCCTCGTTGCAATGATCGCACAACAAAACTATCGAAAGATAAACAAATTTTGACGTTTAACTTTTTCCAGGCAACTTTGCCACCATTAATGCCGTCATAAAACAAAACGGAATAGGATCAAGCAAAAGGATTTCAAATGAAAACAATTCAGTCTGCAAATTATCGTCATAAAAACCGCATTAAAATGTTTTGCAATTTGTTGGCGATTTCATGGTGGCAAAACCGAGGGCAAAACAGCTTTTTCACAAATAGCTTATAGCGGCGCCCGTGGTGTAGTGGTAAGCGTGATTATCTCTCACCCCAGCAGGCCTGGGTTCAATCTCATTCGGCGCCGCCGGGATTTTCTGAGGCATAACATCTCTGATCACGCCTTCCTTCGGAAGGGAAGTATAGCCGTTGGTTCCCGGTTCATGAGCTTATGGGTTGATAGGTGGGTGGGTAGGGTCCAGGTGTGGGAGCTGCCTAGCTGGCGTCGGTAGTATTGGTGCTCAGCACGGAAAACAAATCAAGGAAAAAACAAATAGGGAAAATGGATGTAATGTCGGCCTAAATGCCCAGCAATCGACTAAATTTTCAATAGCGACCAAACATATCCATTAGTATACTATCCCAATAACGCGTTCATTAGCGTGATGCAAAATTTGAAATTTTCGCTCCACAATACTTAAACGATTCCAAATCGGATCCTGACGAACCTCTCAAAATTTGAACCCATTTGGTGAGAAACTGAGATGGCACAAACCATTTGAAGTTTGTATGGGAATTACTATGGTAAAACCAAGATTTTTGTTCATGTCTATCTAATAATTCACCATATCGGTCTGCTTCAAAAGTTTTCAACTGTATTTTTCCAAATTTTTCCAGCTACAACTTTGCTCAAGACCACTTTTCAATTAAATGCAAGGATCGAAAGTTATCAATGGTTCAATGCGCTGATGTCTAATGATCATGCTCAATCAACTGCTCAGTAGGCAACAGTGGTATTTCTGGGGCGTTGAATAGGACACACAAATCATGGCTACTATGTCACACTGCAAAATACAGTGTTGCCTACAGAGCAGCTGCTTGATCATGTCATAAGTTTACCAATCTCTTAAATAATTAATAACTTTTTCCTGTCTCGTTTTACATAGAAACGATCTTGAGCAATGTTGTAGCTGAGAAAATTTTCTATAAGAATGGCTATCGAACTGTTTCGCAGCTCAATATGGAAAAAGACTAGAAGGTAATGAATAAAAAGTTGAGATTTTCCATAGTAATTTACATGTAAACTTCAAATGGCTTGTGCAAAGTCTGTTTCTAACCAGACTTGTTACTTTGAGAGGCTAATCAGGACCCGATTTGAAACCATTTAAGCACTGTGGAGCGAAAAAGTCAAATTTTACATCAGTCTAGCGTTCATCTAGATTGATAAATAGCAGATTTTTAGCGATGGGCCCAATCTTAGATCCATAAGCCGACATTAGAGCCATTTCCCCTATCTCGAATATTCTCTCAAGATGCAAGGTGGCTCCGAAAATAATCCAAAGACCCTGTTCAGTGATCTTTGTTTTCTAGGCTTCTGGTTGATCAAGTTTTGTTCTGAACAGCTTAAACTATGCAACAATTCAAATAAAATTTTCAACTATGCATTGAGTCTCCTGGTATGGTCCCTCAGGATGGTATAGTATGGTCACCAAAAGATGCCTTCGTCATCTTACCTATCATCTTCTATCGAGCTCAAATTGGCTAAAAATCAAAAACTCAAATCGAGCCATTTTATCCGGATAATCGAGTTCGACCTGTACAAGGTTCCAATCAAATTCCCGGTTGTTTTAGGTTTCCAGTTTTTCCGGTTCATTGACCAACGTCATTGACGTCATTTTTTAAGCACCCGAAAGCATGATTACAGTTCTACAATTCATCAACTTTACGTCCCTCAGTGGTCTGTAAGATCGAATAAATAGTTTTGTTTCAGACATAAAATTATCTAAAATAGTAGAAGGGTCTGTGCCTAGGGACACGAACGGAGGCTTGACGTACGACCGCTAGTGGACGGAACAAATATGTTGATCATTTAGTTCTTAACTCTATCCGTTTTTGAATTGGTGGCCCTGAAAAGGGCCGGTTGTTTTTCAAATGGTGGCCACACCAGTGCAAGTCGATGCTGATCGGATGACGGCGGCCTATTGCGGGAAGCCTTTCCTCCGGTCGATGTGGGTGCTTTCGTCGTCGTCTTCGTATTGGTGCGATGCGTGCTGTTCCAGTCATACGTCGTGTCCGACGCTTATCCGTTCGTTGCTCGAAAGCAAATGACGAAGAAAACGATTTGGCAAGCGTTTGCAATCCCTCAAACTATCTCGCGGTAATCACAGGGTCGCTAATAGCACAAATCTCACATTTTTTCGTGGCCACCTGTTAATATCAGGAACCTTTTTTAAAACGCGAAACTCAACCACAAATCATGCACCTGAAAGGAAACGTTAAACTCTGGACAGTCAACTAAAGGAGAAGCTCAAAAGCTCACGATGTTCAACCTTCTAGACCGGACTTCCCGGGCGAGGTCCGGTAGAAACGAGAGTGAACCAAGAAGATGGTGGAAAATAGTTTAAGGGCTGCACTCTTTAGGAAAATATAAACCGCCTATTTTTGAACATTTTTACATTTTTTTATTTTAAGCTAGTAACGTCACATGCAATTTGCTGGGTACTTGCGTTTTTGTCTGTCTCTTTCTAGAGGTGGGTGGGTCGACGGCGATGGAAGAGTTGATGTGGAACGATCATGTGGTGATCGTATGGCGATGATGTTGGTGTCCATGAACGTCCATAGAACGTCCATGAAACGGCGACGATGTTGGGGACGCTCGTGAAATAATGATGGCGGTGCGATCACCCGTGTTACTTCAACGAAGCTGATACAACCCGTCGATTGGCGATGACTATGGGACCGACAGTGGAATGGCTACATCGGAGGAGCCGACCGGGAAACAGCAACGACTATGTTGATGACCATAGAAAGGCGACCACTATTGGTACACTCGTATAATGGTGTCAATGCGGTAGCGGTTACACGAACACGTGTTTGTCTCGAGCCGTTTTGCCAAC
The DNA here is from genome assembly GCF_037179485.1 of Ochlerotatus camptorhynchus. NCBI lineage: Eukaryota > Metazoa > Arthropoda > Insecta > Diptera > Culicidae > Ochlerotatus > Ochlerotatus camptorhynchus. Next base: position 2,967,030 of record NW_027040849.1, read on the forward strand.
TAGTCCCGCTGTCCTCGAATGACCTTTTTTTTTTGCCATTTAAATGATCTTTATTTCTTGTGATTGTGTGGTTTACATGTATGAATTTTTTAAGTGACACAGATGCGTCTTTTCAACTTTAGTACATTTGAGATTTTAATTATTATTTACAGTTCCTAGTCCTATCAGGCCTGTTTTAGAGAATGACCACCTTGGTGGGATTGGTTTGTTTTAAATTGATAAAGGAAACTACTTATAACTACTATTTACAACTGCAACTACTATTTACACCTAACCTACTATATACAAATTGCTTATCAAAGCATGTTCTGATAAATTACATTTTTGTGCAAATTTAGTCTTAATTTCGTTAATTTTGGAATCTATTTTGGCAATGCCTGCCTCTTCATGTAAATTTGTTATTCTAGTGTCGAAAGGACGATCAAGAACCATCCTCAGCACTCTATTCTGAGCTACCTGAATTTTGTTCCTGTGAGTCTGTGCACATGATTCCCACACCGGAGCTGCGTAGAGGATCGCAGGGGCTATGATTTGTTTGTAGACGGCCAGTTTGTTCACCCTTGAGAGGCGGGATCTGCGGCAAATCAGCGGATACAGACATCTAGCCAAGGCAGAACACTTGATTACGGTTTTCTCCACATGCGAGCGGAATAGGAGCTTTTCGTCAAACAACATCCCGAGATAGGTTACTTCGGCGGACCACCCAACCCTTGTGCCATCCATGATTACAGTACAAGAGGGAGCCGGTTTTAGTTTGGGCGATTGCCGATGGAGGAACATGATCGCTTGTGTTTTGGAGGGATTGATTTTAATTTTCCACGTGGTGGCATAATCAGCAAAGGCGTTAAGGCATCGTTGAAGTTTGTTCGTTATTTCGCGAGGCATCCTTCCTTTGACGGCTATTGCGGTATCATCTGCGAACAGGAAAAACACGCAACCGTCTCCAAGGGGAGGAATGTCGGAAGTGTAAATGCTGTAAAGCAAGGGGCCCAGCAGACTGCCTTGCGGGACTCCTGCTGGGATGGAAAACGTGTCTGAAAGACAACCATTCAACGATACCTTAAACGACCTTTGCTGGAGGTAGCTACGGGTGATTTTAACAAGATGCAAAGGAAAGTTGAAGTTACAAAGCTTGTATACAAGCCCATTGTGCCAGACATTATCAAACGCTTTCTCAACGTCTAACAATGCCATGGCTGTAGACTTGGATACAGCCTTGTTACTTCGGATGTTATTCATCACCCGTACTAGCTGATGATTTGTGGAGTGCCCCTTCCTGAACCCGAACTGTTCCGGTAGGAGAATGTTGTGTTCCTCGACAAACTTGAGCAAACGATTGAGAATAAGTTTCTCGAACAATTTGCTCAGCGCTGAAAGGAGGCTGATTGGTCTGTAGCTTGAAGCTAGCGTTGGGTCCTTCCCGGGTTTGCGGATAGGTATGATTTTCGCTGTTTTCCAGATACTTGGAAAGTAGTGCAGTTCCAAGCATCTGTTGAAGACAGCAGCCAGCAGAGAGTGAACCTTCATGCTGAGATTTTTCAATACTAGGTTGAATATTCCGTCAAACCCGGGGGCCTTCATGTTTTTGGTGCATTTCAGCGTTGAGCAAATCTGTTCCACTGTGATTCTATCCTCCGGAGGGATGGCACAAGGGGAGGAATCAAGGTTCAGTACGCATTGCTCAACCTGAACTTCGAGCGGACTTTGGATGTTGAAGCCAAGCAAGTGCGATTTGGCAATATGCTCACCAATCGCATTTGCTTTCTCCTGAGGGGTGATTATGAGCCGATCGTCATCATTTTCATCTTTGAGTGGAGGAATGGGTTTGGGGTGCGTCTTTAGGACCTTAGCTACCTTCCAGAATGGTCTGGAGCGGTCGTCCAGATTCTGGACAAGCCGCCCGAAACTTTCGTTCTGGAGAGAGACCATTCTGGAAGCAATCTCTTTGTTCAGATCGGCCATTTCACGTCTCCTCGCTAGATCTCCGGTTCGCTGGAACTGGCGTCTACGCACATTTCTCAAGCGAATCAGTAATTGGGTGTGGGAATCAATGGCAATAAACTTACCCCTCACAGGAACTCGTCGGACGCACGCCTCGTCAGCCACGGTTATGGCTTGGTGGAGTCCCTCCAACGCTCGGTCGATGTCCTCCACGGTGTCAAGCGACGGGTTGTCGATGATGCGCCTGTCTACCACGCGTCCAAACTGGGCCCAGTTTACGCGATGGTAGTCCTTGCGCAGGCTTGAAGCAGGAGCCACGTTGCAGCCCAGTTCAGCCACCACCGGTTGGTGGTCGGAGCTGAGTTCGTTCAATGCTACCGGCTTGGACAAGCCGATATTTGTCAGGAACAGGTCTAGCGTCGATGGGTTGCCAGCCGGTGAGATAAATGTTGGCTCATCCGAAAACCAAACGGAGTACAGCCCAGTGAGTGGTCGAACAGCAGACGACCGTTCTGGTTCTGCTGGTAGTTTCGCCAGGCCTCATGGCGAGCGTTTAGATCTCCTCCTACTACGAAGCGGGAACCGTTACGGGTGATGGTGGACAGGTCCTTCTTGAATTTAGCCGCTAGTCCACTGTTGGCGGCACACTGTCGAGGGCAGTAGACGGCGATGAACTGGACGTATCCAGTCGACGACTCCACCTCCACACCAAGGGCCTCGATGATAGAGGTGCGGATATGAGACAGAGTGTGGTATTTTATTCCTTTCTTGACGACGACCGCAACACCACCCCCCATGGAGCTGGTGCGATCAAGCCGAATAATGTTGTGGTCAGGCAACCAGAAGCTGTCGCCGGACTTTAGATGGGTCTCTGATAGGAGGCCCACGTCGATACTATGCTTGCGGAGGAAGTCAGCAAGCTCGAACTTTTTGGCTCGTACAGAGCAAGCGTTCCACGTGACTATAGTTAACGGTTTAGACGCCATACCGAATGATAAACTTACCGAGCACTTGGATCTGTTCGGGTTTGTTGTGGCACTGACGAAGAGCGCTGGTCATGTCGACGAAAATCTTCATCAGCTCATCCGCAGAGAAGAGATCGGGATTGGCGTTTTGTGCTTCTGGTTGTCTCCAGAATCCAGGGGGGGATGGAGAGCTTTGTCCAGCTGAGGCACCAGACGTTTCTTGACGGGGGCCGGATTGCACCCGTGGATTTTCTTGACCGTGTTGCGTACCACGAAGAGGCGGGAAGTCCTCCACCCTGAATGCCGGAGTGTTTTCCTTCTTCCGTCCTGGTTGGCTTCTTGTGGACGCTTGCTTTCGGATCCGCTTGAAATCCTCGCGTTTGGGACACTGTTTGTCGGACCCTTGATGAGCTCCACCACAGTTGGCGCATTTGCATGTTTCCGACTCGTCGACAACGCACTCGGAGGAAACATGATTTTGGGCGCATTTGCCACAGCGCGGATTGATGTAGCAGTTTCGGGTGCCATGCCCGAAATTCAGGCAACGCTGACACTGGGTGACGTCGTGACGGCTGCCACGGTATGGCTCCCATTGAACAATGATGAAGTTGATGGAGCGGATGGCCTTCAACGCATTGAGCGTCACCCCCTTCTGGAAATGAACCAGGAAAAGGCAATCCGGGTACGTTTTCACGTTTTCGTCTCTCCTCGTCATCCGGAAGACTGCGATTGGGGCTAGCTTGTAACGGTCCTTAAGTTCTTCTTCGATCGACTTGGGGTTGAAGTTCGGTAAGCCCCTGATGACTACCTTGAAGGGCTTCTCACCGGGGATGTCATGTGTGAAGTATTCCGCCCTGGAATCCTTCAGGTACTTCACGGTTGCTTCGTACTCCGCTTCACCTTGGTGCCGATCCTGCTCAGCTTGAATTCAGCTGCAACGCCCAGCGATGTGAGATGCTAATGAGCGTGTTGAGTGGCACTTTCATCACCACCAGTGGAGGAAGCTTGACTTTTGCCGTACGGCCACTCGCACCATCGGACTGGCCCTGATTCTTCTTCCTTTTCTTCGTCCGCTTCACTTCCGCTGGTAGGGCATTCCCAACATCGGTAGGAAGAGTAGCGTACCTATTTGTGATAGGTACGCACGAGCTACCTTCACCACTATTCTCCACTTTCTCACGGAGCTTGCTCCGTACGCGCTGCCTTCCCATCACACGATGCAACCGGCACTACGACACGAACAAACGCGCAACTCAAACAACTCGACTGAGCGAGCCAAAACCGGACTAAACTGCTTGACTACTACACTATTCGAGCCTCAGTTGGAACCATAAATGTACATCAACTGGACTGAATGAGTGAAGTGCAAACGATCGACTGATGGTGAATTCCTTCTGCCTCGAATGACCTCCGGCTGAGGAAGAAAATAACGGACTCTGTCCGAAACAAAGAGAAACAGGTCCCGTAGAATGGACCTACCCACCCAGTTATTACATGGACGTCACATAATTTAACCTTTTACAAACGTTATGAAAATAAACAATTACCCTTTTCTTACTGAACACTGTTATAACTTATAATTCTTTCAGGTACTGAATCTGATCATTCAGACCTTTTCCTAGTGGAACGAGAAACGATTTTATTTTAACCTAAATGTTCATAATTTTTATTCTGCCAGCATTGGCTCTACCTTAACGTACTATCGGCAACACAACGTTATACACGAGTAATCACTATCCTCAGTCTACAGTTCCACTAAATATATCAGGCGTAACATTTAATAACGGCACAAAAGCTTTTGTAAACAAACTTTGTAAGGCCCTTTGCACGTGAACCGAAGAACGCCCACGCAAACCAACAACATCATCGGGTAGGGGCAACTCTCACCTTTCCGAAAGTGGTATTGGTTTGGGTGGGCGTACTTTGGTTCACGTGCAAAGAACCTTACAAAGTTTGTTTACAAAAGCTTTTGTGTCGTTATCAAATGTAACGCCTGATATGTTCACTGAAAGAAGAGCAAACGTTAAACTATCTTACACCACATGCAGAATCACATACAATTTTTAATTTGAATAACCGCGCGCACTACAACTCCCTACGGAGGTCTTGGGCAGAATCAATCGAACATCTAGATTGCCGAGCATAGCAAACCGAACCCAAATAGTTGACCCTTTGTTTCCAGTAAAACATTTCCTTCGGTGGCATCATCTTTGGTTTCGCTTTTTTCTGCAGCGAAGCGGAGCGGCGCAGTGTTTTCCGATGGTTCAAACCGCTGCAAACAAAGTGGCTCTCACGAGTTAATGGTGAGATTGTGCTATAATAGGGTTGTGTAGAGCGCTGTTTAAACCTACTAATTATTTACATACATGATGACAGAGTCACCTCAAAATATTCACTGTAACCATCGGTTACACGTTTTTATTACCGCTGCTTTTCTCCTCCCTACCCTTCATTGGTGAAATGGTGAGCGATCAACCGAGCATTGAGCTCGCTCATGTGAGTATGCACAATGTGCCGTTTGTTCGATTTGCGCTTTATCGTTGCGTCCGTGTTTGGGATTTTTCGTTACATGTCTGAATTTTGACGTCAAAAGAAGTTAGCAAAAACCCAGCACCCAATCCCAGAAAAAAGGGAATTTTCTTTCCTACTGTTCTATTTTCACGGACATCTCCCGCAACCATTTCAAGTGTTTTTTTTCTTTCTTATATTTGATTTCATCTTTCTGATTTACTACTTCAATACGACACCTTCAATAACGAGACAGTAACAGTATGATTTTGCTTGTGTGTGTGTGTTTTGTGTTTGTGGTGTGATTTCATCATCTTTCATATTTGTTTTAATCATCATAATCATCATTACTTTTAGTTTGTGTATGCAAGTGTTTGTTTTTTTTTGTGATACATTTTCTGTTGCTTTTTTTTTTGTTATTAGCTTTTAAAATCGTTTAAACTTATCAATTACAAGAAATAATGTATGAATGCAATAGTAGTAGATATAAAAAGAACTAAAAGCATAAGCAAACTGGTTAAATGTAACAACTCTATCATTCAATCTAACTAGGAAGTTCAATTGCGTTAATATCTGGAAGGGGGGAAGTAAAATGTGTTTATCCATTTTCTGTTATTATTTGACTTTTTACTTTTTGTTTGCTTGATTTTCATCTTAATCGTTTACTATTTGCGTGAATATCCATATATAAGTTTATCATATACTTATGGGGCAATGTAAGCTTCCTTGTTCCTTTTTTTTTATTTATTTATTTAAAGTAGAATGAATCGAAAACAAACGTTAAAACATGTTGAAACAATTTCGAGAAGTTGATCGGTAATTGGTTGCGTTTGCACTTGCTGCAGTAACAAACATTTATGAAAGTTCGGTTCGCTCCCGAAACCGAATTTCGAGACACACAAATATGGCTGCTGATGCTGTTCTGTTTTATTTAGTTATATTTTTTTTTACAAATTTCGAGAAACGCGTCGGTCAGTCGGATCCCTTTCGTATCTCGGTGTGCTGTTCTGTTAACGTGTACTTAAATAGTTAGTTGTTTTTTTTTTACTTCAGTTTTTCAATCAATTTTAGCTGGATGTTTTTGGAACGTTTCACTGTTGCTGTTTTCCTTCGATTTGTTTTCTGTTCAGGCATGGTGCGCAAAACAAAATCTTCATAGCTTGTTCCTTTTCAGAAGACGAACGAAAATGTCCAGCATTTTCTACGAAATAATCTTAACTAACGAGACAAATTAAAAGGAAAGCCTTGCTTGCTTGCGTTGGTTGGCTCTGCTTGCTATATAATAATAGTGTAACGAGATTGATGATGTTTGTTTTTCGCTGCTATTTAGCTAGTGGTGGTGGGTGCAGTAAGGATTTTTGTTTTCGTGATTGTGAAAGTGTGTCGCGTTTTTTTTTTGTCGTAGTTTAGTTGTAGTAGTAGATTAAATGTTGCTTGTTTTTTGTTGTATATATTGTCTTACAAGGATACAAAAATACACGTGTTTGTGTAAGCTCATGTTATATATCTCTCCAAAAATGCGAAAAGTCTACAACTTTGCTGCGAAATACGTTCGAAAGAGTTCGATTTGTTTTGTTTTGGTTCACATGTATAGTGGTAATAGAAGAGTGTAGTAGTAGCAGTGTTTTTCTAGTTTGGATTGATACTGTCAATTCGGAGGAAAATTAGCGCGGTAGCTAAAAATCCAACGCAGAATGCTAATTGTTCTCTGGATTGGCAATACCGGCATACCATTTGATTTAGACATTGTGGTTTTTGTTTTGGTTTCGCTCTGCCGTTGAATGGGCCTGAGCAAGGATTTGTAGGGTTAGTTCGTGAGCCGTTGCAGGAAAGTCAAGATAGGTACACACGGAGAGTGATTTTGGCCGCCGCACCGTGCTGTGTGGTACTAGAATATTGAAAGCATTGAAGTAACTGAGGAAAATTCAATCTAAGTTTGAAACAGGTTCCCAGGGCTCCTATGTATTGGGGGAGATTTGTAAACGGCTGCACTGCTGTGAAAAGATATATTCAAATATCACAAGGTCAATTTAGCCAGAGGTTCTAGTACTACGAATCGCTAACCAGTGGTAAACATCTTGAAACCGTTTCAGTCTGACAGGACGCAAGTTTTGCACGGGGCAAAGAAGTTGCTGCGAATGAGCCCTTGTGCAACGGAAACAATGCTGCTCTGGTCGGTGAAAACAGGGGGAAGAAAATGACAAATACCCTGATCAGTTCCCGACTGGATGCAGTTCAAATGACGGAAGATTAGTTAATTAACCGTTGTTGCTGTTCTCCAGAGCACCATGGGACAATCCCTCTCTCAGGAACGTTGCGTCTCTTCTCTTAGATCACTTCATACTATAATATGGCCTTTGCTACAGTTTTGCGACTATCGATGACGGCGTTTTGTGGTACTAGAACTATGCTAGGTACAAAACTGTTTCTGTTTCGTACTGATCGTACTTTTTCTCTCGTTACTGTCAGTGTAGATTTGAAAAGATATCGTCGTTCTCTTCTACTGCTGGCTGGTGGTGTGATTTTTGATTCACTTGTCTCTCGCTAAGATTCTAACTTTGTGCTTCATTTTGTTTTCATTTGCTACATTTCTTTCGTCTTAGAGCGGCATCAAAGTCTTATAAATTATCAGTTTTTTCTCCTTTGCGGTTCCACCTTAATGGTTCTACCAAAAAGGGCGATATTTTTTTTATGTTTCCCTATATTCCTATTATAGCTGCTGATCTCTAGTTTTGCTTTCTTATTAAATATATATATATATGTTCTGCTTAACGGTCCTTACAATAAATCTCTGCTTGATTTTTTTAAAATTATTTTCTATTCATTATAGTTATAATTAATAAAGATTGATATTTTTTTAATCTTTTATCTTAAATGTTAAACACTGTACCTTAAATTCTTAGTATTTTCACTAGTTAAGTTTTGTTTTTTTTTTGCATTTTCTTTTGTTTATCAATACTTGCCTCATGTTATAATAAGTTAACAGAAATAATTTAAAATTTTGTTTATTACTTTCTTTGCATGTTTCCAGCATTAGTTTAGATTATTATTTAATATGCTTCCGTGTTATCAATGGCTACTTAGTACAATTTGCTTTTGTTGCTTCATCCACAAATACTTGCTCAATTGTTTTTTGTTTTGTTTTTAAATCCATCAAGTTATAATAATGTGCTTGTTGTTATTTTGATATTGATGTTTCAGTTTTTTGTTGTTTTTTTTTTTTGCTAACACACACCTATTTATGTTTGTTCTGTTGAATATTTTTTTTTTTTTAATTTTTTCCACATATTTGGCAATTTCTCCACCCTACAAAACAGTTACAAATGAAACGAATCGATTTTGTATTAATTTCACATATTTGCTTTCTCTCAAATATTTGATTCAAATAGATTTACTTGAATCCAAAGCTGGTGCTAAATAGCGGCGGTGGTGACTTCTTGCTCACTCTCCTACAATTTGATACCCTCTCGCGTCGTTCGCTTTTATCTATCCGATCCCACAAATCGGCTAATTTTATATAATTTTCTCTTTCTGTTTAAACATTTCGAATCCTCCAATTACAACACTCCATTTCTGTTTGATAGTATTAATGTCCAGTTCTCTAGTATTTTTCGCTATTAAAGCGTCTTCGGGGCTAACCTAAAAATGAAAACAATACGCTACGAATTACACATGTATGCGAAAACAAAAGAATTTCAATGGTTGACTACTGCTGTTTGCGTCTGAATTTCGAATTTCGATCACCATCATCATTCCACACTGACTGACTACCAGGTGCGCTGCTGAACTGCCTTTTCTCTCCGGAACGATGCTGCAGAATTCCTGTTTCTGTTGTATGCAGAGGACTTCCGAAGAATACTCCCGGGCTACGCTGCTGCTGCTGTTGTTGTTGTTGTTGATGTAAGATGTTAATTCGTCAACCCAGAAGCATCGGACGCCATCGGTGCATCAGGTTGAAATTCCGTAGTCCAGAAAGAAACCGCACCTCAGCTGCTTGTGGATTATCATTTGAGCTAACCCCACCCTTTGGCAAATTTTTCTACCGTCAATCGAAATGGGGTCTAAAATTAAGCTTTTATTTTTTTTTCTGTTATAGTTGTTTGTTGGTTTTGCTGGTGGTGTGGCGATGGCGATGATTCTATGCTATCTGAAGACGCTGGACGACACATCCTGATGCTTATCGGATGTCGGTGATGTTGTTCTTGCTGCCGAAGATCTTCACCAATTGTGACTCGTAGTCGCCGATGCTGCGCTTCATGAGATCCATACACGGACCGAGCAGCCGTTCGAATGCGTCCACGTCCAAAACTGAAGGAATGAAGGAAAAACAGAGGGTTTGAGTTGAGTTTGTGAACGTTGATTTGTTAGGTTGGTTTAAGTGGTTAATAAACTAAATTTGGTTAGAAGATAGAAGCCAATTTGCAATAGATTTTAAGTACGTAATATGAGCGGAGATAACTTACCTGTGGTTGGACAGGTTAATAGGTTAGTTGGTGGATAACTACATTCAAAGCATTCAGTTGTTTTAGATACACCTTACTTACCACTTATGTGTTTGTGCTTGCCCTTTTTTCATTGGATTAACTATGATTTCAATTTGAGATGATACGAAAGATGACCCTCACAAGTCTCCATAACCCAGGAAATATTTGTCAGTTTGAAAAACAAAATATAATGTATATTTACTTCAACGCGTTATCAAATATTATAAATTAACAATATGGTTCACTCTTCTATTATCCCCAAGACACGATTTTCCCCGACACTAGCGCCACTAGCGACACGAAAGGTGACTAGTACACTGTAAATTTAGCGCTTAGCTGTTGACAGCTCAATATCAACATGACTATCGAAAACAACTTACAATTTTATTTTATTTTTATTTTATTTTTATTTAATGCATCCATCTGACAATAAGTCTTAATGAACCAGAAGCCATAACAAATACTAAATGTATCTGGAGTTAATAATACGACTCTGGAATTGAGCAACAGGTTCTCCAAACTCGAACAACTCTTCAACTGTAGAAAACGTGCGAATCATACTCGTAACAGGTTCATGTTGTCCAAAAGAAGAGCGGTGTGAGTCTTGACGCAATAGGAACGTTGAGCGTAGAAATCTGCTTGGCGCACGAAAGTTCAAGCAAGAGAGTAAGTGGGTAGAGTCAATTTCACCACTTAATAACTTCGCGACGAATGTTGCCTGTTGAATTTGTCGCCGTCGTTGTAACGTGTCCATGCTTAGCAAGCGACATCTCTCAGCCACATCTATGACACAAACGTCATTCCCATATACTTTGCGTGAAGCCGAAAAATCCTGGTTCTCTGGTTCGATCGAACCAGAGAACCAGGATTTTTCGGCTTCACGCAAAGTATATGGGAATGACGTTTGTGTCATAGATGTGCTCTCAGCATACGGAGGTAAGTTTAGTGGATCTCTCCAAGGAAGTTGTCTTAATGCTCGGCGAATGAATGTTTTTTGGATACGTTCTATACTGATGTTCCAGGAAAGTTGGTAGGGAGTCCAAACAACAGATGCAGTCTCGATAATCGGACGAACCAGTGAACAGTACAGTGCTTTTAAACAGTACGGATCCGAAAAATCTCTTGAGATTCTTGATATAAAACCAAGCTGACGATTAGTCTTAGTGATTACCATTGAACGGTGTAAGTCAAACGTAAGTTTAGGGTCCAGCATTACACCTAGGTCGCTTACTTGTTCTACTCTTTCTAGTACAAATCCATCAATTGAGTAATCGAATACGATTGGCGTTCTTGTGCGATTAAATGTCATGACCACACATTTTGATATACTGACGGAAAGCTTGTTTAAGCGGCACCAATCAACAAATTGGTCTAACATTGCTTGGAGCTGACGGCAATCCTCGACGTTCTTGACAACAATGTATAGTTTGAGATCATCGGCGTATATGAGCACACAACCACTCGGCAAGAGGAGCGTCACATCGTTGAAGAAGATTGTGAACAGCAATGGTCCTAAATTGCTGCCCTGGGGAACACCGGAGGTTGCAGCAAATGGTGATGAAGTGCACGAACCCAGCTTGACACGAAGTGTTCTGTTGGAAAGATATGATTTCAGCCAATCAACCAAACCATCCGAAATTCCCAGGCGAGACATTTTCCGAAGAAGAATACCATGATCGATGCAATCGAATGCCGCTTTCAGATCGGTATAAACGGTATCAACTTGAGCCCTATTTTCCAAGTGATTTATACATGTTGAGGTGAACTCCAGCAAATTTGATGTAACTGAGCGTCCTGGCATAAATCCGTGTTGCGTTGCTGAAATGTAGCTCTTGACATGAAAGAAGATAGCATCGTTCACAATGATCTCGAATAATTTTGAAGCTACAGATAGACTTGTTATGCCACGATAATTTGTCACGTCACGTTTGTCGCCCTTCTTATGGACAGGGAACATAAAGGAATGTCTCCATATTTCGGGGAAAACTCCTTGGTGCAACGAAGCGGTAAAGATGCGAGCTAGGGAATCAGCTAAAACAGCAACACAGCGGCAAAAAATGATTGCAGGTACACCATCAGGACCCGGTGAAACAGATTTCTTCAACTTCCTAACAGCTTTAACGACATACATATTGCTAACCACAAATGTACGCAAATGGATGAGACCCTCAGGAACATTGCAAGCCGCTCTTTCTACTTCATCTGCGTTGGCGACTGAATCCGAAAAAACAGAACTGAAGTGGCGGGAAAATAGATCACACGATTCGAGCATAGAAGTAGACTCCAAATCGCCAAAAAATACGGATGAAGGAATATTCGACGATTTTCGCTTGGAGTTCACAAACTTCCAGAAGCTCTTGGGATTTCTACGTAAATTGGTCTGGACACGCAAGACATATGACTTGTATAGGGTTGAATTAAGCTTACGATAGGCGTTGCAAGCGCGATGAAAGTTGCGTTTCGTTTCAGAAGTTCGATGTCGGCGAAGTTTACGCTGCCAGGAATTTTTATCGCGTTTCAAAAGCCGCAGGAGAGGAGAACTCCAAGCAGGAGATATAGGAGGTTTTCGTCTTGGAGTGTTATCGGTGAGCCAATTGCAAATTATGTTGCAAAATTGTGCTGCCATATCGTTGACGTCATTTGTTGCCAGAATACTGCTCCAATCACAGCTCATCAGGAACTCGTTGAGCATGACGATTTTTGAGTAGTCGAGCGTATGTTCACCAGCATCAAGGGATTCCACACGTTGGTAAGGAGAATAAAATCGGTGGATGATGCAATTGAAATTGAATACAATTTTACTCAGTATTGTGAAAAATTAAACCATAAATTACTCAACATCATGCACTCATTTTTCAATGATTGCACATAAACTTATACTCTACAGTACAGTCCACAACACTCAACTTTATCGTTTTTGTTTTTACGTACAGTGCATCTTACACTCAAAAAATTCTACACGTCATCATCATGTGTCTCACACTTAATTTTGCGCTTATTGTGAAACACATCCATTTCATGTGTGAATCTTATGCTATGAATCATGCCTGAACACTATGGATTTGAATTGTGACACACTTGGATTCTATGTGCCTCATATGGTGATATCAATAGCTTTGCACATCATAGTTCAATATTCTACAATATTCTACTTTATCGACTTCTACTTTGCCGACTCTAACAATGAATCGTCAAATATATAAACAAAACTGCCAGAGGCCAGAGCTTTCACATATCTTTTTAATTGGTCTGATTTGGGATTCGATCATGGACTGTTGAGGTGTGCTGCTGCCGGAGTCTTCGTTCGATCCCACTATGCCACGGTTGTTCTCATATATGGGGCGGGTTGATAGGATAAAGTCACAACTCTTGTTTTCGATGTTTACCTTTCTGAGCAAGCAATTCACATCGCATTGAAATGCAAAACACTTTAAATCCATCTGTTTTGAACAGTAGTGTGATTCAATGTGCAATACACTTGAATAGATAGTGAAAGATTTTCAACATTTCCAAGTTTGAAACACTAGAAATTAACGTGTATAACACATTGAACCAAGGTGAAATACACTTAAAGTAAATGTGATTGTGCATTTAAAAAATCAAGTGTTTAAACATTTCGATCAAACGTGTGGAATTTTTTGAGTGTAGATCCATAGGCCAACATTAGAGCCATTTCCCCTATGTTATGTCGGAAATTTTTGACCATATTGTAAATAACTTTCTTATGCACGCCGTCGTTTATTGGCAATGTGGTTGAAAATTTTAAAACTATAACACGTCGGAAATTTCGAATTATAAATGTGCTAATTAGTTGACCATTTTTAAACCAGCCCGTCAATATCCGGCAAGTGCTTCCGATAATTTGATATTACGTACACGCAAAATTCAGCATATTTGTAGTTCTGTGTCAACATTTCAGCTCAATTGATCATAACAAAACAAAGTTGCAACATGCCAAAGTTGGCTAGTTTGTATGAAAATCGGCCTTTTGTGCTAATTTAAAAGCCACCACTGTATGATGGAGTGACAGTTCAGTCACAGACAAACAGACATAAGATCTTAAAAGAAAATTCTTCAAAAATATCGTCAAGCGTATTTTGCATGCACACTAGCACCAACCGATGGAAACTAACGATTTTAAATTGGCTCACTACTTGACTAGCCTATTGGTCCCAAGTTAATCTATTAGCGGACCCCATGTTAGTCGAAGTTCTAGTACTACACTATGTTTGTTTTGATTTGCTATGAAAGGGGATTTATTTTGTTTGTTCAGTGTGATTTTTCTTTCATGGGAAAAAGTTTTTAAACGTTGTCTACCACCTCTCATCACTTTAATGTGTACACAGCAAACACATATAATATGTATCAATCAGTGCTACTCATAATGATGTATTGTAACTGGTTATGTCTTGTTCAAACTACAGTGTTATAACATGTTTCAAGGTTTTTTTTTAATAATTTATTTAGGAGATTTTTAGCCACGGACTAATTCATCTCCGTTGTTACAAGGGTGTTATAATAATTGTCAACAAATAAAACGTCATCAAAACAGCCTTGTAATAATTAAACAACAAGTGGAATGACCAATGTGCAGCTGCTTGGATGTAATATTCATCAACTCTGTATTCGTTCGATTAGTAAGTGGTATGTGTCTCCAGGCATCCCTTGGCCCTCTTATCATTTTCAACAACTGCAATCTACTAAATTGACCTGAAAAAGAACTGGAATCACTGACAAGTTAGAAATAAGGTGGCTTGCTTAACGTTTCAGTGGCGCCACCATGACAAATGCGAGCACATTCCCTACTACAACCTTATTTGCGAAGTTTGTCATTGTGAGAGTTATGTCTGTTTGTCTGTGGTTCAGTGGTACAAACCGGTGGAAACTAACGATTTTAATTTGGCTCACACTTGACTAGCCTATCGGTCCCAAGTACATCGATTAACGTACCCCATTATAGTCGAAATTCTGGTACTACACTATGTTTGCTTTGATTTGCTATGACAGATAAAATGAGGGGTTCGTGGATTTTCCTATGTTTCGAGAGGTGCATCGATTAGCTTGGGACCGAAGAGAGTACCAGAGCTGAGCCAAAAAGTTGAGCACGTTTCTTCGTGACCTTCTGGTCTTAGAGTTATCTCTATGGAGTTACCTCTATGATGAAAGAATGTTGGACATTGCAGAACTGTGATTATCATCTCACTGCAGTCTGAAAAATTATCGAGAAAATTTACCCAATAAAACATCGGCTAAGTCCATGTAAACAGTACCACTGAATTGTCATCCGATTGAGGTTAACCCCGACGGTGCAAAACCTTATCGACGTTTAAATGTAAATGTGTGAGTGTGAATCGCCATTCCTCGCGAAATCGAAAGGCTCCCGTAAGCTAGGACCCATTCTGCCTCTACCAGTGTTGGGAAAATATCAAAAATCAAATCTCAACAAAGAACTAAATCACGATTGATTTTCACAGACAAAACTCAACATGCAAACAACTGCGGTTGATATTGCAAGCTCTGATTTCGCAGCTCAGGATATTGTTTTAGTTGACGAACTCTCATTTCATCACATTTTATAGACGAGTGAACGGATGGATTTGAGTTCACGCACTCGAGAAAAGGTGATACAAGCTGCGGGAAATGTGTACTAATCATGTTCATTATTCATGAACATTTAGTGTGAAAATGTAAGAGGTATAGGTGTTATTCTAGATTCTAAATTGACATTTGTGGATCATTACAACACAATAATACCATAGAGGTAACTCTAAGACACGTAGGACCCGAAGAAACGTGCTCAACTTTTTGGCTCAGCTCTGGTACTATCTTCGGTCCCAAGCTAATCGATGCACCCCTCGAAGCATAGGAAAATCCAAGAACCCCTCATTTTATCTGTCAAACTTTAATAGAGAATCAAAACAAACATAGTGTAGTACCAGAATTTCAACTATAATGGTGTACGTTAATCGATTTGCTTGGGACCAATAGGCTAGTCAAGTAGTGAGCCAATTTCAAATCGATAGTTTCGTATTGATTGTTGATAATACATAGAGCAGGCAATATGCTTAATTTTATAAAACGTTTCGGTCTCCGCTTTAACGATCCTCATCCAATAAAATCACTTTACGTTGCTTATGTGAGATCAATATTAGAATATTGTAGCGTTTGTTTGGTCACCTTATATAAAAAAGCATCTTCTTCTTCTTTTTCGCATTTCAAGCTTATTGCATATCGCATATTAGCTTATAGCGTGCTCTCAACTTAGTGTTCTATCTAGATGCACCGGACCGGGAATCGAACCCAGCCACCTCCAGCATGGTCTTGCTTTGTAGCTGCGCCTTTACCGACTGAGCTAAGGGAGGCCCCATATAAAAAAGCATGAAGAACGAATAGAGTCAATCCAAGAGCAGTTTTTATTATATGCACTACGTAAGTTAGGTTGGACGGCTTTTCCTCTTCCGTCATATGAAGCACGTTGCTTGCTGATCAGAATTCAAACATTGAAAGAACGTCGGGATTACGCAAAGATTTCTTTATTAAACAATATAATTTCGCAACGCATTGACTCAGCTGATCAAAGATCAAATTTGTTTGCACCTTCCCGACAATTACGCAATCGACACTTGTTCGCAGTAGATCGCCATCGGACCAATTACGCTAAATTTGGTCCGGTAAATCAGATGATGACTGTTTATAATCATCATTGTGAAATGATTCTAAATACGCCCTCAACAGAATTAAAAATATATTTCAAATCCATGCGAAGTCATAGAGCATAAGTCCTAATGTTAATAGGGGAAATGGCTCTAATATTGGCCTATGGATCCAAGATTGGGCCCATCGCTAAAAATCTGCTATTTATCATTTTTATCTAGATGAACGCGTCATTGGAACGGTACTAATGGATATTTTTGGTCGCTATTGAAAATTTAGTCGATTGCTGAATTTTTGTATGGACCCAAATTAGGGCCATTAGTCTACGATTTGATTGATTGACGAATAAATAAAAAAAAATAAACATTGCCCGCAGCTAGTGCCATTTTTATGTGCGTTCCTAATAGAAACTATGTGACAATTTTTTTTAGTGTAGCATAAAAGAGAAAGAGATATCACAACAAATGTTCTCAATCATATCTGTTTTCTCTGACATGGAGATCTTCCGAAGACGACCCGACGAAGCAGCTTATAAACCATGGTCAATTAGTAATGGAACAAACTCTTTTGCTTATTACAGTGCTCCTAATGGACGTTTTCGGAAGCTTTTGACATCTATTTGTTGACAGCAACAATAATAATAACAGTGTATTTTTTCAGTTCATAAAACGCTCTTGTTGTTTTGGAGACAGTCGCCATGCAAAAGGAACATGTACAATCGTGGTCCGCGTCCAATCAGACTAAAGTGTTGAATTTTCCTAGAAACACCGTATGGCGCGTGCTCAAAACGTACAGGGAAACCTTGACGACGAATCGGAAGCCTCAAAGTAAACTTACTTAAGCCTCGAATAGCCTTTTATCAGAACTATTGGTTACTTGGGTAATGACCCATATTTTTATAATACTAAATGAACTTAACAACTTTGTTCTGGAAAAGTTGTGAAAAGCAGCTACACAAATCATAGGCGTAGCCAGAGGGGGGCAGGGGGGCAGCAACATAAAGGCTTTCGGGGAAATGGCATTCGGCCGAATTTTCCATAGTAATTTGTTTTCGCCCCTCCCTAGCTTGAAACCTGGCTACGCCCTTGACACAAATTGTCCCACCGCATAGGAAGCAATGTTAAAAGGTGGTTTTCTCTGCTTGCTGATTCGGACTTGTCATGAGCGTCCTGATTTATCAAGACATGCTCTGATTTTGGGGTCGTTTTTTGGAGCGTCCTGATTTATTTTTAAAATTTTACGATTTGTCCTGATTTTCTTGTTTGTCCCACAATAATTTTATATTTTACAAGATCAGGGCTGGTAGCGATCAATGCTGTCAAAAATAGTGAGTTTAGTGACCATGTTGAAGAAATAAGTGAACAAATAGTTACTTATAGTTGTAAAAAAGTGACTAAAAAGTGACCTAAGGGATGAAAATTAGCCGTTCTGATGGCAATCCAAATAAGTGTTTGATGTTTTAGACTTATTCATTTAGAATCTCATAAACACTAAAATATGTACGATAGGAACCTTCAAAGCGAAAAATTCAACAGAAAGTTGAATGACTAAACATTCAAGTGTCTACTGCCTGGAAAAAACCTGAAAAACCGAGAATTCTCAGGAAATTTAATTTCTCCTGAAAATACCTGGAAGTCTCAGGGAATCTTATAATAACTCAGGAAATTTAATATTTTTTTTTTTACTAAGGATATTCCAAAGAAAAGAATGCATTTTAAAATAAAAACATTCAATATTCCGGGTTATTTTCATTCACACATATGAAATCGGAGCATAAGTGCTCGTAATTTTTTGGTGAATACTAAGGGGGTGAAGGGGATGTTAAAAGGAGGATTACAATTAAATCTGAGAATAACTCCAGGAGATCTTCAAAGAAATTCGGGAAATAACTCAAGGAGAGGTTGCCAAACAAATAAAGGGGAGAAATGTAAGGAATTTCTGAGGAGAAATGAAAATGAATTTTTAGGAGTAGAATTCCAAGTGAAGGAGTGAGATTAAAAAAGAAATCTGAAGTGAATTCAATGAAAATTCTGAGAATCTTTCCATATGATTTCTTACTGAGGAGAATTTCAAGATTCGGAGGATAGTTGCGAGAAGCATTCTAACTATATTCTTGTGATATTTTTTAGAGAATTCAGAGAAGCGTTCCGAGTGAATTTCTAAAATAAGTTATAAGAGTTTCGGGAAAATACGAGCGAATGATGAGGAAAACTCCAAGCGAATTTGCATGAAAAATCTCCGTTGAATTTGCAATCGACTATTCTGAGGTCAACAGCTTGAAAGTTCCCTAAATATTCCTGAAGTTAATGAAACTGCCTTGAAGTTCTTTTATAGTGTGAGAAACTAGCCTGATGCTCGCAATACTTCTCATCATTGTTTTTAACTTCTCTAAACTTTTTCGGACCTCCTAAAGTTTCCACAATTTTCCTACCGATCATGAATCTTCTCTAAAGTTTAAACAATTCACTACTCTGAGGATATCTGTTATTTCTTGAAGTTTTTTTTAGCTTTATTAGCGAGATTAATAATAGTTCTCGAAACTTCTCTAAAGTGTTTGCAGTTCTCATGAAGCTTGTTGTACTACCCTAAATTTAATTGAACTGTTCTAAAAATGTTTAAGCTTCCATGAAATTCTGGACTTATGTGAAAACCTAAATAATTTTCTTAACATCTCTAAAAATCTCTGAAAATTTGGGAACTTCTTGAAATTTTCCGCTAATTCAGTAAAACTAATGGAAGTTAACTCCCATGTAATTCCCCTTGTTTATGGAGCTTTACTAAACTTATTTGGGAGACAAATAAGCCCAGGGCTGAAAGTCTCCTTGATAAAAAAAAAACTTATTTGAAATGCTCCCGAAATGTTCATATAAGTTCCTGAAGTTCTCGGATCTTCCCTTAAGTTCCATAGACTTTTATGAAGTTCTCGAAATTTTTCTGAAGATTTCTGTGCTTCTGTGAAGTGTTCGAAGTTATTCTGAAATTTTAGGAACTTGTTTAAACTCCCGCAACGAAATAATTATTATATGTAGTTCTATGATTTTCACTGAAGTTCTCAAGATTTGTTGATTTTCGAAACTTACAGTTTCTTCAATAGTCTAGAGTTTCCTGATGTTTTCAAAACTGCCCAAAATATTTTTTTCTTTCAATTTCCTTAAAATTCTCTAAAGTACCCTAAATATCTAAGTATTTTTTAAAAGAACCCACAACTTTACTGGAATTGATTGAGCCTTTAAGTTCTTCAATTTTACTTATGTTTTATAAACGCTCACGAAACTATGCCTTAAATCACTAATTTCCCCTGGATAGTCCAGCCCGAAAGTTTTCTATGCTTACCTTAATTTCTCTGAATTGATCAAATGTTCCGGTAAATTTTTATATTTCAAAATTCTCATGATATGAATTCCAGAATTAACTTGAAATTCTGCTCTGAATTATCATGGATTTCTTCTGAAATTAACCAAAAAACGCTCCGCGTAATAATTATAACACTATAAATCTTTCGCAATTTTTTTAGAAACCCCTTGAAGCATTTTTAAGAATTTCTTTTCAATTATAAGTAATACATTTCGCACTAGGGTTTTAATTATCGCCAGAACACTCTTAGAACTCTGTGTATTGTTGAACTCTCATCATAATTCTCTTGGAATTCTTTTTCCTCAATAAATTTAATTTAGAACTTGCAATCTTTTCCACAGATATCCCTCCAAATTCTTCTAACAATTTCTAAGAATTTCATGTCAGAATAATTCTGGAATTCTGCTAAGAACTTCTCCTTCGAAAACTATGTGGGAATCCTCCTCAATATTTGTTTGAAATCAACACTTTGAATACTTTTAAATTTTACTAAAAATTTCAGGGTTTGTTCGCAAGATTCTATCGATTGTTCTGTAATTTGTTATAACCCTTAAAATTCTTTAAAGTCTCAGAGCCTTGACAGTTATAACTGCACGACTATTTAATAAATATGATTTTTTTTTTCAAATCTGTTATCTTAAAAAAAATTCCAAATCTGGCATTTTAACTATTTTTTCTCCAAATTTTGCATCACGAGGATTGTTATCAATCCCAAATTTTGAAGAAAAGTTCTAGTCTCAGACTCTACACAAATTTCAAAGCCCCAGAATCTTGGGAATCTACTTAAATCAATTTTTCATCCTTTTAGTAAATAAACTTTCAGTATTTTTTTTTTCAAATACCTATTGGTCAATTGGACGTGGGTATTAAATTTCATGAACCATGTTTACTTTCACGTTGAGCGAGTTCCAACGTCAGTAGGTTTTACATATTTTTTTCGTGTTTAACTTTGAACATCAGCGCGAGTGCTGTAAGTTTAATATTTATGTTAGTGTAGACAACGGAGTGAAGACATATTTTCTTTTTCCGATATCCCTACCAATTTGCTCTATTTCTCATTTGTATCAAGTTCATTTTTTTCTGAAATATTTTTTTAATTCAATCTATTATTCTTCACAATTCTGTCTTCCAGATAGCATTTGCCTAGTGACGTTAATCTCTGTTACTCAATAAATTCTAGGGCTTTAAAATCAAAAGATGTATCGAGCATAAAAAGTGGGAGAATTTGATTTTAAAAAGTATCTCAAAAATTCAATAAATTGTGACTCATAGAGTTGAATTTTTTCTTTAGCTTAAGAAAATAGTTTCTGAAATTTTGCTTTTATTTTTCCCACAAATGTCCTCTGAACTCTTACAGTTGTCCACGTTTTAAAACATGCGTACAGTTTCGTTTTTTGTTGAATATTAACAACCGGGAACTTTATATGATTTGAACCGGGAAAACCGGGAATTTCAAAATGAAAAGTCACTGGACACCCTGAATTTATAATTCCTTGAATCTTCGTTTTCAGATCAATCATAGAATTCTCGAATATCCCATAATTCGAAGGTCGCTGCAAATTTCTTTAAGTTCATGGGATTTTTGTGATGTTAGCTGATCGTCCTCAAAGTACTCGGAACTTCACTGAATATAACGAAGCAATCTAAAAATATCTAAATTTCATAGAATTTCTCTGGAATTTCTTGAACTATCGGTGCTTGCTAAAAGTTCTCGCATTTTTTTTTAATTAATGGAAATTCGTTGATGTTCTCTTATCAACTTAGCTAAATTTTCATTTTTTTTAGATCTTGGAATTTCTATGATATAACACCCTTGAAATACTTTCACATTTTCCGGATGTTCATATTATTTTTATTGCGAAATTTTCTCTGAGTAAACCGAAGTTTCTGGAAATTTTCTTGAAGCTTCTTTAAGGTTTCTGCAATTTGCTTGATTTTTCGTTAACTGCCCTTTGATTCTATGATCTGTCTTGATGTTCTCGTAGCTTCCCTAAAGCTCTCAAGAAGATCTCGGTTCTGCTTTAAAATAAATGGAATTCTCGTGTAAACCCTTAAACTTCTCTGGAATTCTCTGGATTTCTGTGAAGTTCCTGAAATATTTCTAAAGTTTTCATAAATTTTCTGAAGGTCTCTGTACTGAATCTCTCGGATCATCTTAAGGGTTCTGGATTTTATTTCAGCACATCATGGAATTAACCTGAATTTGGCTAAACTCACGCTTATAGATTTTTAAACCAATCCATAAATATAGGCTTATCATGCACACTGCAAGAAGAATGATCAATTTTGAAATAAATTCACGTTAAAATAGTTTAAAATAGTGACTGATTACAAGAAAAAGTGACTTTAGTGACTTGGTCTTAAAAAAGCAGACTTTTTAGTGACTTGCTTACTAAAGTGACTCGCTACCAGCCCTGATGATTAAACATTTTTAGTTTCAGAGAATAAATCGATTGATTTAAAGAAAGTGAATTTCTCGTGTAAAAAGTCATTCATTTTTGACTGAAATTTTATAGTGTATACAATGTGACAGTTTGATTGTTTACAATTTGTTCTTGAGCTCGGTAGAGCCGGGATTTTCCAAGCAGAATTGCAATAAAAAATCGTGTGATTTTTTTTAGTAGAATCTGAATATTGCTGGCTACTCTAAAATTTTGTTGATATCAGGACACAACGCGAAATGTAAGCGCATTTTTTCTTTGATTGGATCTCAGTGGAGTGATGAGAGGAATCGTCTTACGGTAGAAACGGTTAAGCATCTAACAACTGTCAAACTTAATTTGAAAAGTTTTGCTTGTGTCGATTTTTTCAAGTATTTACTTTTGCCTGGTCCTAATTCGAAATTGCTCGAGATGATTGCCAAGAGCATATTATACTATTTTATTATCCACGGTTTGATTTTCACAGGGAGAAATACGGGTAGAAACCAACAACTATTAATGGAATAAATCTCTTAAAAAGGTTCTTGCTAACAATTTCAAAATGTCCTGATTTTGAACCTTCACCAAATGGTATCCCTACATGAGCGGCATTAAAGCTCTGGCAATGCTGCAGTCACTCAAGGTGAGGGCTGCCTAAACTCGCTGGACAAGAGTAGCTAACTTCATGTGAGTTTGAGGAGTTTCATTAGACTTATGCTCCTATGCCCATGTTGATCAGCTTCTTAGTGACAGTTTGAAAATGAACCTCGAACATTCTTGTATTATCGTCATCAAACAATGTTCAAACAAAAATTCGCCATGGTGGCCAGAATTTGTTTTCAACCTCGCCATTAAGTTAAAACATCTCTATTTAGTTTTGCTAAATCCAAGCATTTTTTTTCGCCCCTCAGGATTGCCACCTGCTGAGTACGATACTGGTCCCAAGTAGCAATTCTGATTTTATTATGGTTATGAAGAGATTGATAAGGTTTAGAACGGACTTTCTCGTGTAATATTCAATAGCTAAATTCATATTATGGTCATTTGAATATGCCGGAGTATTGGGTTGGTGGTGTAGAACCTAATATGAAGTATAGATTGAAGTTGATATTGAGTGAAAACAACACATATAGGGGAAATGTAAAGGGTGTCCACGATGAAATTGCCACACACAAAATTGATTCGCAAAATTCGAGTTTTCATCCGATTGCCATCAAATTTTCAGGGATTGAGAAATAACTATTAAACTTCATTTTACCATTTTACTCGTATTTTATTTACAGTCCATACGCAAATGCCCGCACCTTGGCCTTAACCCCGGCCATAAGATTCTGCACAACCTGTGAATCAACCGTTTTTTGCATGTAAACCCATACTTTCTTCAGTTCCTCGACTGTCTTCACTACCTTAGGTCGTTTAAGAAGGTGCTGCTTCATAATCGCCCAGTACTTCTCGATGGGGCGGAGCTCCGGAGTGTTGGGAGGGTTGAACATTTTCGGCACGAAATTGACCTTATTGTCCGCATACCACTTCAGCACGTCCTTGGAGTAGTGGCATGAGGCCAAATCCGGCCAGAAGATTGTTGGGACGTTGTGGGCCTTCAGGAGAGGAAGCAGCCGCTTCAGGAGGCACTCTTTTATGTACACCTGTCCGTTCATCGTGTCCTGGGTCACGAAAGGTGCACTTCGCTTCCCGCATGTGCAGATGGCTTGCCAAACCAGGAATTTCTTCGCAAATTCTTATCCTTGGCCGTGAAAAACAGGTTGCCGGGGATCTGTTTGAAGTCGGCCTTCACATATGTTTCGTCGTCCATGATGCAGCATTCAACTTTCGTCAGCATGTTGAGGTACAACTTCCTGGCACGGGTTTTGGCGGACTTGTTCTGCTTCTCGTCGCGATTAGGGGCCTTTTGTACCTTGAACGTTTGAAGCCCAGCCTTAGTTTTGGCCTTCTGGACAAAACTTCGACTTAGGTGCAGCTTCTTAGCCACATCCCTAACGGAGGCGTTCGGATTTCGGTTGAAGGCCCCAACTACGCGGTTGTGATTATTGGTGTTGTACGGAACACTTTTTCCTTCACTTCTGGGCTTCCGATCGGTGGTCAACCGTTCCTCGAACCGCTTAATCACTCGCGACACCGTGGAATTCGCGATTCCCAACGTTTTAGCGATGGAACGATGCGAGAGATCCTTGT
Organism: Ochlerotatus camptorhynchus; assembly: GCF_037179485.1. NCBI lineage: Eukaryota > Metazoa > Arthropoda > Insecta > Diptera > Culicidae > Ochlerotatus > Ochlerotatus camptorhynchus. Next base: position 2,991,549 of record NW_027040849.1, read on the forward strand.
TCTCGTGATGAATGCGCAAGATTTTATCACGCACGAGCTGTTCTTTCGGCTCCATTTCCGCGAGTTTAGATCACAGGACTTTAAAACTTGCAGGATGTAAATAATGCACTATGAACTAAATCCACCCAAATTTTCATTAAATTCTACCCAACGGTTAAAAAGTTAGAGCAATTTCATAGCGTGGCAATTTTATCGTGGACACCCTTTATGTAATGTCAGCCTAAGTGTCCCTAATTTGGACTCATACATAAACTCAGCAATCGACTAAATTTTCAATAGCAACCAAAAATATCCATTAGTACCGTCCCAATGACGCGTTCATCTACCACCGATTCCTAGTCCTGACTACTTCAAACTAGGGGAACAGGATTTTTCAGTAATCCACAGGAACACATCTTAGTCCTTGTTACTTTTTATGCCTTGTTGATAGTGACAAGACTCGGCTTTGTCCACCGAGGATGATCTTGAAACAAGAAAAAAAATGAGTTAGTCTTCATTTATGTGATTCCTAGTCTTCTATTCGTTGTTCCGTAGTTTGAAGTTGTTAAGACTAGGGTTCTGATGCATGTTCATTATTGGTGTCATTCCTTAATTTTATTGTAAAGGAATCACATTTTGACTGACAAACGGGCGCGCCTTTGGAGGGTGTTCCAACACTCCGAAGGGTATAAATAGCGAAACCTTTCAATTAGAGTCGGATCCTTGCGATAAATGCGAGAATGACAACTGTAAAAAAATCGAATACTTCATTTCTCAATAGTGATGGAGTAATACGACATGCACAAAACTAAGGACACGGGATATACTACAATAGATCAAATTACTGGTCGCAATGCTGTGAGGTCCCGAGCAGAGGAAAAAAGGTTAGTTTATGAGGGTGACCTAGTAGTTTCGACAACTTGATGTTTGAGGTCATTGTTTACAAAAACAGGTACGGCTATTTGACAATTTGTTCTTGAAATAATTTGCGTCCAAGTTGATGCTCCTATTTATTCATTTCCTCACACCTGGACATGATTTGCATACCTCTGGGGAACTTATATTGAGTGTTAAACATTGCACAGTGGTCCAGAATGTAGATTTAGGTGGAATGATATGTTTTGAGACTGAAATTGAAACTTTAGACTAAAAGTCTCTTCTACAAAGTTGTTCCTTATAGTTTGGCCCTCATTTATATGACAATGAATTCTAGGGTGGTTCTTATTATCATTAAAATCAAAAATCTAACTTTTTTGTTTGAATAAATTAAGGTATACATTCTTCGGCAAAGTTATAGCTGAGCTAGTTTCAGGCAACTTTGTTGGGAACAACTTTTTTGTATCTCTTAAAATGGTCGATTTAGAGCTATTTTCTAATAAAAAAAATGTACCCAAATATAGTAAAAAATATGAATAAATTCAAATTGATTTTATACGAGTTTAAAAAATAACATACTTCAATTTTTTTTCTTCATATTATTGAGAATCACATACGTCCTTTTAAATGCCGTAAAAAAACTTTTTTTTTTGTTTGCCCCAACCAGAGATATTACCATTTGAAAAGTGCATATTTTTAGTATAAAAACGTCAATAACTCTTGACCGGCAGAAGATATTGACAAGCTTTCTGCAGCAAAAATTTGCGCTTTCTAAAGATCTATAAGTTATTTGGAGAAACCTTTGCTGAGAAATTTTAAATAAGAAAACTAGAGCAAATTACCTGTTTTTTTAGAGCCACCCTAACTCAATTCAATAAAATAAAAATGATAGCCTAACTATAAGGAACAACTTTGTAGAAGAGACTTTTAGTCTAAAGTTTCAATTTCAGTCTCAAAACATATCATTCCACCTAAATCTGCATTCCGGACCACTGTGCATTGGGAGCACTTAGACATGTTCCGAGTACCGAGAATCATCAGAATATGAAATGAAGCTATTCAATACTATATGAGAAAGGCTTTAAGGTTTAAGCTTATGGTTTTTTTTTTAAATCATTTCTCTTAATTTTTTTAGGTACAAATAATACGTCCTAAAGCTAGCGGCGGAAAAACGATGAAGTGAAAGTGAAATCAGTATCCACCTCCTACCGTGAGAAGGATGGCCCGGCGGCAACACTAAAAAGAATGAAAAAAAAATTACAGAGAGTCATGGCGACCGACTGCCCCGGACCGATCAGCCAAGCAACCAAGGGACAAAATTATCTCCAACTGTGACTGCACTGCTTTCTACTCTCCAAAGGACTAACAGAAGTTTATCTTCCTTGAAAAATCGGTCGACTGACGGTGGACGGCATGCCATCGTCATCTTCGCCGTCGCGTCCTACCGAAAGCGAAAATCAATTTTCCTTATTTCACAACCATTAATTTTCTACTGGCCGCCATAGCCTTAAGTTGTTGCTCGTGTTTGGAAGTTTCAGCCCTATAATAGGGGAAAGGAGGTGGACTTTAACGCAGATTAGTATTTCAATCGCAGAGTGGTTATTTTTCACTTTCAAGCGGGGTTGCACCGTCGTTTTTCATTACCCGCCCACAAGCTGGGTAATGCACTAATGCCACCAAGTCACGACCATTTTTGTTACACGGTGCGATAGAACTGACGTATTGTTTATGCAAATATAATAGGTGGGACGATGATAATTCATCAAATACAAACAATCATGACGCTCCATATGATTCGAGAGCATACCTCTATTGTATGATTAGGACTTCTTTCCACGTACAGTAAGTAATAGAACAATTTTCCGGCGAACGACGCCTATCAAATTTCTTCGATTGCTAGAAACGTGAAAACCACAAGCCACACAAAAATTAAAAATGTTCGTCATTGCAGTTCGTTCGTCCTGCCGGGCTCAACCATGGACTGTGCATCGCTAACGGACTACAGAATTTTCCTCCCGACAGGCTTCCAGTATCATTTTCCACACGGGTTCATCCACGTATCGGTAGTGCTTCATACCTCGTAGCATCACATCCAAAATATTACCGAGCAAGCGCTCGAAGCAGTCCGTTTGGAGGACTTTACAGCAGTCGATGTTCCACGGATATTGCAAAAAATGTTTTTACGGTGATGAATGAAGTGAGGTGATATTTTTCGATTATGAGTAGATTGAATGGATATTCGTGGATGGCATAAATACGTTTTCAATTGATTGCATACAAACCGTCAGATGAGCACGAACGTGAGATTACGGTAGGGATTATAGCGGTTAGTTTTTAGTCGAAAGAACAGAAGTGCATGCAAGTAAAGTGAAATCAAAGAAAAGAGGAAGGAAAATATTGAAAACAAAACGAGATTAGATTGTTAGACAACACCGAGGGTGCTAACTGAAGCGCATACTTAATTTTGAAATTTTTTGGCCACTGTCCGCCTACGGTCTACTTGCTAGAATGTGTGTGTATTAAAATAAACAACTACCAAGCTAAACACACTACACCGTCAGCCAATTAGTGAAACGATTTAATGCATGCATTAACAGCTCGGCCTTTCGCGGCTCATTGTACTTACATGCCACTTTTAAGTTGTCGGAGGCGTAAGCCGAGGCGGCACGTGGCCGATGGGTAACCAGTGCCAGCTCGCCAAAGTATTGTCCCTTCTCTAGGTTCGAGATTTCAACCTCGCCGGCGGCCTGCTGAATGCGAATCGAAACCTTACCATCTTCGATGAAGTACATACCGTCGGCGGCATCACCTAGAATGATACAGAACGAGAACCATTGCAATATTATTAATCATAAGAGCATCGAAGTGGTATAATTAGTAGATCTTTCTCAATTCCCCTAGCATGACATAACAAGTTAAGGAGTCATACTGCGTGAAATGAGCAACAGTTGGTTGATATCATCCCCGACATAATTTCCTCCAATGAAAACACGGCTGAATGATGTTTGCTCTGATCCGATTTCAACCTGAATCGAAATCTAACGGATGTGTGTTTAATTTCCTTCCATCATATCGGCTTCGGCATTCGCTAAGAAAAATCTTGATTTTCTTTGTTTGTCTGCGTTGCTCCATTTATAGGAGATGAGTCTACATAGGGAAAACATTTGCTCTATCAGTTATGTTCGGGGAAAATCAATGTTTGATTCATTTCGAACAGGCTTTCCACCAAACAACCCCAAATGAATACTTTCGGATGATATGTTTTGTGTTTGTCTTTTCATTGGAGTATGATAAAAGGGAAAAGTTTTTCGATCAACCTAGAATTGAAACGATCAGTAGAATTGAAAAGGAATTGATAGAGTCCCTATCAAGAGATATTTGTTTGTTTGGTTTAATTAAACAGTTGTTGTTGTTGTTTCTTGATTAAGGAGACTTTCAGCTATTCTGACCATTCTGTAGTCGTTCGTCATTGATAATAGGGAATTCAAAAACAGGACGGAGAAAAAAGGCTCCGGACGAAGACAAAATTATCAAGAATTTGGGACTTTAAATAAATGCGGGATCTTTTACTTAGAATTTTTCTGCAAGACCCGAACTAACACAAATCCTAAAGTTTATGGGAATGCGTCATGCCAGACTTTCAAACATAGCGTAACATTATTGACTGTCTAGGCTCACTAATATAATTCCACACATTTTTATTGACGAATTTCCATGTGAAATCCGTCATAACTTTCATGTGACCACACATAAACAGAATCCACCCAGAAGCACACATGAAATTTATGAGTTAAATGAGTAGTATGTGTGGTGTGACTCATAGATACCGTTTGTTGATCACATTGCAAAAATTCATGTGTGGGACACAAAAAAACAATCTTTGAAATTTTATCAGTGCTGAGTGTGAAAGCTCTGCACTATTCAATCCATTGCTCTGTGCAGACCGTTTGTACCAAACGGTAAAGGACGAGGCAATGAAAAAGCCAACAAAAACATTCAGTCACTCACGAACAGGCGACTCAACCGCTTACCTTCGCTGACACAGCATGTAATAAGGTGATCCATCAAGAGACGTTTCTCAGTCGAACTGACAGCTAGAAATCTAGAGTGTGTGAGTGATCTGGTGTTAATGGTGCTGAATGTAAACATAAACAAAGCAGAAATTCATATGAGACTAAACTGCCAGTTCTACTGTGATCTGTCAAAAGTTCTTGGTAAACAAAAAAGTCAGCTGATCGCAACTGTCTCGTGGACAGCTTTATTGAGGCATTTTTCCATAGAAAATGTACGCTCAGTCATTCAAAACAAGTATTGGGTACCATCACGGAAGAATAAACGTGCTGACTGAGCTACCGATTGAGTGCTCGCTCGGCTGTCAGTGACTCGTTTACCTCTCAATCATTCAGACTCTCACGAGGCAGTGAATGATGAGGCAGATGGCAGTTCATATTAATATGAAAATGACTCATTGAACCTGACTGTTTTGCGCACTGCTTTTAAATACTTTCAAACAGCTTCAGGTTTCAAAATCGTGGGTGGGGAGATTTTTTTGATTCCCAATATTTCTTCACGTCTGGTACTTTAAATGTTAGTTAAGCCCGGGATATCAATTTATTTTTTCTTAGAATTGGTAGTAGTAGTAGTAATATTCTTTTTTATTTTGATTTTTTATGTGGTTTACAATTGCTAATACAGGGCAAGAGGTTAGCCAGAAGGGCTCTTCATCTTTGGTGGACTTTTTGATTATGTACATGTTTTTTGCCTGTAGACTTGGAGACATACTTCAAGCCTCCGCGTACATCGTACGGGTTAGGCAAAAGATGTGCGTCTATCTTTAAAAAAAACTGTCGCATTAATGGCCCTTCGCTCATTTTCAACTTCTATTCAATTTTCATACTGCCGTACTCTAACGCAACTATCCACCTACCCTCTTCTAAAAGATCATTCTCTAGCTAATAAATTATCACACTAAAGCTTCATGTTAGCATTTCCAACCAACTCTGAAAATCGCTAACTTCGCGTATGAAGTAACATAAAAAACACTTTGAATTTACATGTTGTTTAGAACTGGTAGTGGATAGTGCTCAAAGCAAGTAATGAATTTAGGAAACCCTATAAAAAGGTGGATTCACAACAGGCGTAATCTCAAAAGACAGACCATATAAACCAGGTAGAACAAAACATACGCATACATTAAAAAGGCAGAATAAAACAAAACACTTTTTGTTATGAACTGAATTTTTTCATGATTTTAGATCTTTGAAAAAAAAATCAAAATCACGCAAAAATAGGAATTGTATACATAATGCAGTAGCGTGCGGATATTAGTTGAATAGCATCCCCTCTAATATTCCTTTTATATTTTAATAGCCACAATAAAAAAAATCAATTAAATGTTACACATTCATTTCGCTTCTAGTCTAATCTAATATCAACACAGCCAGTTCTTGATAGCTTCCTGGAAAATGATTGATATGCCTCCATAATTTTCCATGTCTATTTCATATATGTATCACATCGAAGATGCGTCACATATACCAAAAAGAGCCAGGCCTACTGTGCAGCATTTAAGGGGCAAGATGATTCAGAAAACATCGGGCCTATTTAAATCGATGCTTCAGAATCCAATAAATGTATGAAACGTGGACATCTCGTACCTTACGTTCCGTTTTTGGTAATTATATGATGTGTTAGTCGTTGGAAGCATCAAAGCTAGACAGGTTCAGTGATGCTCCATTTTCCTCTGACGGTTGGAACAGACATGGGACACTCTTGTCCTAGCCTTTTATGGCTTATGGCTATAGTGCCATAGCGCGTGGTCTCGATATATTCCACATAAAGTTGATCAATGTTATAAAACTATCCATGGACCTTACTGACTGCGAAGCATATACCCATAGCGACCATCAGGCGATCCGATATGGCATCGGCTAACGGAATACTGTGGCAGTTCGGAGGAGGAGAACTTGTGACCGGAAGTGGAAGACGAAGGCTTTCGACAAGGATCTTTTCGTTGAGGCACTTCGTGTGGATAGGAGTCCCACAGATATGAACCTGGACGAGCTGACAGAAACATTAGTGAGAGCATGTGACACGACTATGCCCAGGAAATTGGAGTCAAATATCAGACGGCGTCCAGTTTACTGGTGGAACGAGGCACTTAGCACCCTCCGCGCTAGTTGTCTCAGAACCAGAAGACGTGTTCAGAGAGCAACAACAGAAGCAGCACTTAAACGAGAAATAAAGCAGAGCAAGTCAAACTGTTTTAAGGAGCTGTGTCGAGACGCTGATGCCAATCCCTGGGGCGACGCATACCGAGTCGTGATGGCGAGGATCAGATGCCCGCTGAAATTTGTCTAGAGAAGCTGAAAGTCATCGTGGAAGGACTTTTCCCGAAGCACGACCCAACGACCTGGCCACCTACACCGTACGGAGAAGGAGAGAAGGATAACGTCGATTGAAGGTGAAGAAAGCTCCCGGTCCGGATGGAATTCCCAACGTAGCGTTGAAATCGGTGATGCAGGCGTCCCCGGACATGTTCAGGATAGTGTTGCAGAAATGCCTGGCCGAGGGTCATTTTCCTGATAGATGGAAGATACAGAAGCTAGTGTTGCTAGATACACTCGGAAAACTCTTGGAGAACATCCTAAACAGGCTGACGAAATACAAGGAGAGTAAGCACGGATTGCCGGAGAGGCAGTTCCGGAAAGGGAGATCAACGGTGGATGCAATTCGGACAGTGGTCGAGAGAACTGTGAAGGTGTCCAAACAGAAGCGGAGAGGAGATCGATATTGCGCCGTGATAACGATCGACGTCAAAAATGCGTTCAACAGCGCCAGCTGGGAGACCTTCGCCGAAGCGCTGCATAGAATGAGAGTCCCTGACTACCTGTGCAGGATCCTGAGGAGTTATTTCCAGAACTGGGTTCTGGTCTACGAGACAGACATGGGACAGATATCTTTTGCGGACGACGTCGTCTTGACGGTAACAGGCGAGACGCTGGAAGAGGTGGAAGTGTTGCCAACCGAGGCGATCGACAGGATTGGTACCTGGATGCAAGGAGCGAAGCTACAGATAGCCCACCACAAAACGGAAGTGTTATGGGTCAGTAACTGTAAAGCGGTACAGCGGGCAGAAATCACCCTCGGGGAGCACGCCATAGCCTCAAAGCGTGTGTTGAAATACCTGGGAGTGATGATCGATGACCGGCTAAACTTCAACAGTCACGTTGAATATGCCTGTGAGAAGGCTTCGTAGGCCATCAACGCGATAGCCAGAATCATGCCGAACAGCGCTGGTCCCAGCAGTAGCAAGAGGCGTCTTCTGGCCAGTGTGTCGTCGTCGATACTGAGATATGGAGGTCAAGCCTGGGTTCCAGCGCTGGAAACGAAGCAAAACCAATGAAAATTGAGCAGTGCGTACAGAACCATCTCGTCGGAAGCAGTATCGGCATCACCCTGGCGGAGGACTACAAGTGCTATATGACGAGAGAAACCAGAGGAGTACGAAAAATGGTGAGAACGGTGTTGATGGCTAAGTGGCAGCAGGAGTGGGATGCAGCAGAGAACGGTAGATGGACACACAGGCTAATACCGATTCTTTCGACCTGGGTGAACAGGAAGCAAGGAAAAGTCAACTTCCACTTGACACAGCTCTTGTCTGGTCAAGGCTGCTTCAGAAAGTACCTGCATCGGTTCGGACACACGACATCACCCTTCTGTCCGGAGTGTGGGAATGTGAAAGAATCACCAGAGCACATGGTTTTCGAATGTCCTAGATTTGATACTGTGCGAGAGAAGATACTCGCCCTTTAATGCCGTCAGCAGAGCAGTAACACAGATCATGTCAGCGCTGCAGCGAAAATGGCGAGAAGACCAGCTAGAAAGTAGTAATGTGCTCACACAAGTGCGAAGTGAAAGACGAAGCCGGGAGAATTCTCCGTCGGAGTAGACTGAATCCACCGGCGAGGGTTAGCTGAGTAGAACGCGACGCTGGGAGCTAAATGGCAAACAAACAGAAAAGAAACGGGAGAACTTCCATCTCCCGGGAACTCTCCGTCGGAGTATGCTGAATCCATCGCCGGGGGTTAGCTGAGTAAAACGCAACGCTGGGAGCTAAACGGCTCCCAAATTGGAGAGACGATCAGCGAAGTGGAAGCGCCAGTTAGCTGAGGTATAGTGAGGTGTGTAATTCACAGCCCCCGTGGTTCCGGCGGAAAAGGGAAAGGCGTCTAAGGAGGTTTTAGCACCGATAAACCGACATGACACTTAATTCTGACTTTTGCCAGAAAATCGTAAACGGCCGATTTAAATGTGCAGTGATCCAAACTATCAAAACCGTAGGATTTTTTTATCTAGATACAAATAATGTGTTCAGAATAGATCAGACACGAACCAATTCATAACTTTTGCATGCGGGTTCATGGCTTAGCTAAATATTTCCCGCGAACACGGAGCCAAATGTCAGTAATGTGCTTCAGTCAGAAATTTTATTGTTTTTGCTATGGTCATTCATGTCAGTTTGTTGGTGGTTTTAGTGCGGTAAGAATCCCACACACCGTGTCACCGCGACCGTGCGCCCGATCGTCAAGTAGTGGCATGATGGCCTTTTGAAGGTTCCTCCTAGCCAAAAAAAGAAAAAGCAAACACACACACACACACATACTTATCGCGGTAGGCCGTGTTGATTTTTGCGAATTTTGAAATTTGTCTACGTACGTATTCAAAAAAGTTGGATAATTGTTGATAATTTTGAATTAATCTATTCACCATACGGAAGGGCTTGATCATCTGGACAATTTTGCTGTTAACAGTAACTTCAAAGTTAGGTAGGATCCCCTGATGTGATATAATATAGCATATTCAGGAAGTCAATATGTATACTAGCGCCGCGGGGTGACTGAATTCTGGACTAATCTGATAAACTTCCGGAAGAGTTTGATCATCTGAACAAATTTAGCGAAGCCGGAAAGTTCGTAGCTAGGCAGGATCTGGTGATATAATATAGCAGATTCAGAAGGTCATGTATACTAGCGCCACATGGGGAGTGACTTCTGAACTAATCTGTTCACTAACCAAAAGACCTTGGTCACATAAATAAGTTTACCGAAGACAGAAACAAAGGAATTATTCTGAACTAATGTGTCCACCAACCATAACGTTTTGATATCCTGAATAACTTTGTAGAAGAGTGCAATTTTGTATATGGCCATGATCTTGAGAGATTCTAAGTTATAGCCTGTAAACCCAAATCCAATATGTTGTTCTACCACCTTACCACCCACCGTTCCGATTATACAATTCCACCTCCCAACTTCACACTGTGTTCCCAAATGAACAGATGAGAAATCATTCAAAATAAATTAGCATGGATTCTAAGTTGAATAACTTTCTTATTCTAAGTTCAGTACTCCATACCGTATTCAGCAAACATTTTCAGGCATAGTTGTTCTATATGCTCCATAAACATGGATTTTTTTTACTCTACGTAAAAGTACATATTAACTTCAAAATATAGAAAAGCGATTTTCACCATTTTTTTTAAAAATGCTTTAATTTTTCCAGGCTCATTTGCTGTAGCTTTGCGGAGCCGATATTCAACAACATGGAATACAAACTTACTTAAAACTAACGTTAGTAAGGCGGGGGCCGATTACTCGCGGCTATCTCGAGGTTAGGGGTAACAAATTGTAACAAATGGATGTCAGGGAAGGGATTGAGAACACAGGGTTTAGAGAGCAATGTGCTCTTGATCTCGAACACAAGATGACACTAAATACTAAATCCTCAGATCGATCCGTTTTAAAAACACATCAATTAAATTTAAGTAGTCGAGATCTCGGCTCGCCAAGATATCTTTAACCGCAAAGGTTGTTTTCCTCGGGCCCTGAGCGAGATAACTTTGATCTAGCAACACAATGGGGGGTGCATGACCAAAGCACGTGGTCGATATCGTGATAGCCACTAATTTTCCCCATATTGAGAAAGTAAAGTTTGCACACTAAGATTTTGTTTCCGTGTTCGGTAAATTTTACCGAAATCAGAACAGCTGAACGTTCGGTAAAACTTTGACCTTCATTTTAAAGGCTATTGAATTTGAAAATGTTCAAACTTGTTTAAAAGATCAAATCTTGTCATTTTAGTGGAGATTTAGTTTCAAAGTAGCTGAAAAGTAATTGAATTGAATTGCATAAATTTTACCGAAAAGTTCAGCTGTTTAGATTTCGGTAAAAATTACCGAAGTCGGCGATAAATTCTAAGTGTGTGTATATTAAATTTCAAATCGACGATTTTTTTTCTTTCACAAAAGGATGTTTTTAGGCAGTTATCCAACTTTTGTGACAATGTACGTAGACTAGTTCTAAAATTCGCAAAAATCAACTTGTCCTATTATCGCGGCAACACCAACATTGAACAATAAAACGGTAGATTCTTAAAGTTCATATTAAATCATATTTAGTACACATTTTTTAGTTTTACAAGTAAATTGTATCATCATTATAGTTTTATCTTCAAAAATGCGGCAAAACTGACCATTTGGATTGGATTACCCCAAGACTGAGTATGCCTTGATGAAAATTATCAAAAATGCTAGTCGCATTACCTGAACAATCGCTTATTTTTTTGGGCAATAATCTTAGAATATTTGAAAACTGATTAGCACCGAAACCAAACCATTGTCAAATAGGACACGCTAAGTGTTACTTAGAGTGTCCCTATTTGACAATGGTTACTCTAAAATATTCCATTCCTCAGACCTTTCCCAATCATATTTCAGTTATTAAATAAATGTTTATCTATAGTAGCTAGCAAGATTGAAAATTTCATCTTGACCTTTCAGACAAGACATTTACATTTCCATTACTGTGCATCAATCATGCTAGCGCGCTAAACCACTTGTACAGCAAGTAGTATTTGTAAACATTAGATCCGTAGACTGGCAAGTGCCATAAATCAATTTCATTTTCAGGGCAACATGAAAAATAAACTTTCAAGCTCGAGACTCTGACAGACAGCTAGCTAGATGTTGGGAAATGTTCAACCTATTATACCATGCTACCGGACGTTATCCCAGAAGCCCCAGTCGGCACGAGTGTACTTACCTTGCTTGATGATTCTTTCTCCCTTCGCAAAAGTCTTGGGTATGAGAGCATCAGCCAGGTTCATGCGCTCGTAATTCTTTTGGTAAAAATGAAAAAAAAAAGACGAGAGAGAATGGTTAAAACAACATCAAAGAGCTTGTTGCTCGAACGAGAAAAAAAAATCGAAGGCCGGTACAAACCTGTAACGTTTTCAACATCGGAACCGCATCCAGTAGTGCTTCGTACATTTTCCGTTTCCTAAACGCGGACTTGAGCAGAATCCTTCGGAACGTCTGCCGGTCCATCGCCCATAGTTGACCGTCCGTTTCTGCTTGGATGGTGGCAGCTCTGTACGACCGAGAACGTAAATCAAGTAATCAACTTAAAAGGTTCCTATAATAGTAGTTCCAAGCAGGGGGCAACTTACCTTGGCATATTGTATAAAAGAGCTAGTTCACCGAAACTACCGCTGTGATCGTACGTATGTATATGTTTCTGATCTTCTCCTACGTAAGCTTTGTAAATTCCTCTGTAAAACAAGAGAAGGACCAAATCAGCATACTAATCCCCGACGAGTTGATGAAGGATGGAATTCCACCTTTGTCTATACTTACGATTCAATGACGTAGAAGTTATCTCCGTCATCTCCTTGTTTTATAATATAATCTTTTGCTTTGACTTTTTTCTCGAACATGGCGTCCAGCACTTCGTTCATCTAGATTGGAGAGGACGGAAAAGAGGATAAAAGCGATTACGATCGTACTCAGCATACTTGTAAAACTGTAAAATCATGCGCCCCTCATCTTCGCAATTGCTGCAAGGATAGAAGATGATGCAGTTTTCCAATCGAACCGAATGGAGTTGCATAAGAGGAGAGCGACACACAAAAGTCTAAACAAGTTCAAGCTCCGTCAAAGTGCATCCGAAGGTTTCGATAAGTTGCTAGATGGGGAAAGTTTCCTCATTAAAAGTATTGTTGCATGCATCTTTATTTTCGCAATGATTTGTCCCGTTTGCCGTTGCTGCAGTTGGTGGGCGATGATTTCCCTCGCTGGAAGGATGGCGTAGGTGGATTCATATGTTTTGTGTAGCATCGTCGTCGGCGTCGTGATGGGGGTGAAAATATTGAAAAAGTTTTTCTATCCGCTTTATATGCTAATGGGTGCAGCTGAATGGATGCAAACACATATGGTCGTGGCTTATTAGTGGAAAGTATGTTTTGTGGTGTGTGGAACTAGAACAGCGAGAGTAAAGGGTGGAACGGGCAAAAATTGGTCGGCTAAAATTTGGTGTATTTTTCTTTAATCGTGCACTTAAAAAACTTGAACGTCCCTAATTTTGTAGGTGTGTGCGTATACTGATAAAAATAGTGTGGTATCACGTACCATTGAAATGTGTTTAATTATTCTTTGACTGTTCATAGTAAAATCAACCGAATATTTTTTTTTTTCAATTCTATTATGTTTTCAACCAAATTGCTATGCTCTCCATAGAATTTTATGTAGTATTGTTAATCAAATTCATGGTTAAAAAAATACTTCAAATATACCATGTTACCATGTAAATATGGTAACATCAACAGAAATGCTGTTTGGTTGGAAAACAAAACGATTACAGGGCTGGTAGCGAGTCACTTTTTAGAATGAAAGGAAATGCTGAGAATTTCAGTGAAGCTCCATAAACAAACTGCGGGAACATAAGGGAAGTTAACACGCTGAAAATATGAGGAACTTACTGGAAGCTTTAAGAACTTCAAAGCGGTTTCTTTAGAATCCGAAAATTTTCAGGAACTTTTATGAAGTTCCTAAAATTTCAGAGAACTTCACAGGTGTCAAGCGAACTTGAGAAATATTTACATGGAATTCTGAGGTGAAATACAAGCAAATTTTGTGAGAATACTTTTTCTATTCTAAAGGACATAACAAGAGATTTCTGAAGAACATACAAGGGCATTTTAAAGAAAATCATGGAAAGAAATTAAAGGCACTTCTCGCGGGAGTTAGTAAGAATACGAACCTAATGTAGAGTGAATTTCAAGAGTTTTCTCGAGGGAATTTCCGAAAGTGCTCTGCACAGAATTCCGGAACAGTCTTGGAGATTTTTTAAGGCTTTATTAGCGAGATATTTAGCTCTTGGGCTAGTTCATCTCATAAGAAGTTATTGAGAAAATTTGTAGTTTGTTTGAGTTCTAAATAAATTTAATGATTTTTTAAGAGGCAACTAACCATGGCGTTGTTGGACGTTGAAAAAGCGTTCGACAATGTCTGGCATGATGGCTTGGTGTTCAAATTGCAGCACTACGGTCTTCCAATCTTCCTAGTGAAGATAATTAACAACTACTTATCGCACAGGACGTTCCGAGTCTCTCTGAATGGCATCACATCGGATGCTTTCAACATCGGTGCTTGGGTTCCACAAGGAAGCATCCTTGGCCCCATTCTATTCATTCTGTTCACCTCCGATATGCCGGCTCTCCTGATGGTGTATCGTTGTCTCTCTTCTCAGATGACACATCCATCGTCTACAAGGGTAGGGTCATCGGAGCTCTGACTGCCAAACTTCAGAGAGGCCTGGACGTCCTGTCTGAATATTTCAACAGCTGGAAGATCCGTATCAACGCGGCAAAGACCCAGGGCATCATATTTCCACACTCTAAATCTCCCAGACTTGTTCCGTCGGTGAATAATAAAATCTGCCTGAACGGCACAGTGGTGAAATGGTCGAAAGAGGTAGTCTACCTTGGCTTAACACTAGACAGCAAGCTGATTTTCAGTGAGCCAAAACCAAGTGTAACATCTTGATAAGATCATTGTATCCACTCATGAGCAGGAGGTCTACTCTATCCCTGAAAAATAAGCTTGCTGTCTACAAACAAATCATCCTTCCCGTAATGGAATACGGGATGCCAATCTGGGAGAGTTGCGCCAAATGCCATCACCTCAAACTCCAAAGGATTTAGAACAAGATCCTTAGGATGGTCCTAAACAGTCCCCCGCGGACTAGAATTTCTGAGATCACCCTCCTGGCTGGAATTCAGACATTAGAAGAACGGAGAGTATTCATCCTGGAAAGGTTCAGAGGCACCTGTCTGAGATCAAATCATCAGATCATACGTAATCTAGCACGTTAGGTTAAGTTATACTAGTTGTTATGTAGGTTATCACGTTTTTTTCAATTCAAACAAAACACACACCCCCACGGGGTATTGTGTAAGTTGTAGTTGAAAAACGCAAATATTAAATAAGAATATCAAATTGAACAAAGATGAAGAGCCAGGTAGGCTAATCAATTAAAATGTGAAATCAATGTACTAGGGGAATGTACGTATTCTCGGCAACCTAAGCAGCGACCTTCTTCCTATAGCCTTTTTCTCTAAGGAACGCACACATATGCAGTATTGGTATGTTTACAATCTTTTGCTGCCAGCTGCTCTAACAATTTCAGTCGAAAGAATTGTCAAAAACAATCTTCTCTAGTGAGAGCGAGTATTGTCGGCAACCGTTCCATTTGAACTGCATGTAAATCTGCTGTTCTATTATCGGCAACTCGAAATCAGCTACAATTTGTAGTGCGTGTGTTGCATTTCAAGAAAACCTTGCTAGATTGCTTTTTCTCAGTGGTAAAAATATAGTCAAATTGAAGCTGAAAGCATAAAGAATCGTTTGCATGCATTCAGCGAAGTGTTTTCGTAAGAAAATCCAGTGAAAATAGTGTTTCAATTTGTGTTGCCGAAAATATTCTGTCATGCCGAAGCCGTCATTTCCCCTATCATTATCAACAGAAATAAACATAATTTTACTACTACTAAGAGGCAACTAACCATCACTCGATTTGCTTTTGGTTCTTCTTTTTGCATTCCTAAATCATCACTTTCTAAAAGTATTGGTAAAATTCGTTGGTAGCGTTCGACGTCGTGCCAAAACAGTCGATGATGCATAAATATCAACTGGTATTGTTCGCGCACGAGGCGAACGTTTTGTGTGATTTTCTTGTATTTATTCTTTCTAGTGTTGATCATATTGATCCCCGTTTTCCGCCTTATATTATTTGGCAAAGTCCCATCCATTAACCCCGAGCCGACCGCGGGTAATCGGTCACCCCACTAACTTCAACCCTTTTTCACTTCAACACACGCACTACCGAAAGTGAGCATGTTGCCTCAAGCTTTGGCTCCTCCCACTAGTAGAATTTCCTATCATAGCATAGCAGCGAGGAGGAGAAGAAGAAGAAGTAGAATTATATAATAGTAACCACCTTTCGCGCAAAACTCACATACGACACACGTGTACCAACCATTGTATCGAACGGATCATTTAATACAAAGTTTTAAACTAAACAAATACGCATTCTCCTTTTCCGTGACAAGCCGAAAACAATCAGCCTTTCTCAAAACTCACAATGGGATAATCCCTGCAAGTCAAGCATTTCGTAACACCTATCAATACCTTTGGTATTCCCTTTGAAGAGGGAATTGGCCGTACAGCTGGGATCCCCCTAGCCCAGGATTTCCTACACCATTTTCAGTGTCAGTGAGCGGACAGGTATGGTGAGCAAAATCTACCATCTATTTTATTCTTTTACTTTTCAATACAACAGCAAATGTGACGTCACACATGCACGCGTATAAGGATGTCCCACTGCCAGACCACGCTGTATGACATTTTGTTTATACCCCTGAGCGGAAAAGCCAATAACAGGCTACATGCAATGGTGCCATCTCCCCTGTTTGTGTTTAATTCAATCTTTTTTCTACCTTTGTAATTGGAACGTTCCAAAATGGTCCTTTTAGTTTTAGTTATTCAGTTTTTGATATTTATTCACCATTAAACATATCCACTCATCTAAGTTATTGGGTTAAACTATTCGTATTTGCATGTTTTAATAAACTTATATTGACTGCTAGAGGTAATACATCTGGCAACGCTTGTTTAATGATTCTTTTACGTTCGCTAGCAAAGAACTGGAGTCGAAGTGATTTTCTGGGTGTTTTAATTTGTTCACCAAGAAATTTGACCTCCAGTTTATATTAATTTTGTGTATTCGATTACGTGAAATTGTGGAATGCTACGAAGAACACAAGTAAATAAATGCAGTGATGGTGTTTTACCCAGAAAATATACCATCTAAAATCATGAAATACTTGCTTCAAATTTTAGGATGGCTTGTGTGTATGTGTATACTAAAGGGTGATACGGTCAAAATTTGGTCAAGGGAAAACGCGTGTAAATCGGTGAAATCGTTTATTTAAAAAATCAAATTAAATTTCTTTTTCAAGTTCAATTAGTATAAAATTCAGGAAAAATATTCAGTTAGGCTTCCGCTTTTCCAAATCCGAATTGCCGGGCCTTACGCTTGACCCCTGCCATCAGATTTTGTGCAGCCACCTTGTCCACCTTCTTCGCCGCAGAAAGCCAGTTTGCCTTGAACTGCTGCTCGCCCTTAGCAGTTTTTTTGGTCTTCTTTAGGTTCCGCTTGACAATAGCCCAGTATTTCTCTATTGGGCGGAGCTCTGGCGTGTTGGGAGGGTTCTTGTCCTTGGGAACCACCTGCACGTTGTTGGCGGCGTACCACTCCATGGCCTTTTTACCGTAATGGCAAGATGCCAAATCCGGCCAAAACAGTACGGAACAACCGTGTTTCTTCAGGAAAGGCAGCAGACGTTTATTCAAACACTCTTTCACGTAAATTTCTTGGTTGACAGTCCCGGAAGCTATGAAAATGCTGCTTTTCAAGCCACAGGTACAGATGGCTTGCCAAACCAGATATTTCTTTGCGAACTTTGACAGTTTCATGTGCTTGAAAACATCTGCTACCTTTCCCCTTCCTTTTGCCGTATAAAACTCCTGTCCCGGAAGCTGCTTGTAGTCGGCTTTGACGTAGGTTTCGTCGTCCATTACCACGCAGTCAAACTTCGTCAGCATCGTCGTGTACAGCCTCCGGGATCGCGCTTTGGCCGTCGTATTTTGTTTATCATCGCGATTTGGAGTCACTACCTTCTTGTAAGTCGATAGTCCGGCTCGTTTTTTGGCTCGATGCACGGTTGTAGACGATACACCCAGCTTATTTGCGGCATCTCGGAGAGAGAGGTTAGGGTTTCGCTTGAAACTACCGGCAACTCTCTTTGTCGTCTCAGCGGCTTCCGGTTTTCGATTTCCCCCCGATCCAGACTTCCTGGCTGTCGACAAACGTTCCCCAAACACTTTAATTACATTTGTAACGGTTTATTTGGCAACTTTTAGCGATTTTGCCAACTTTGCGTGCGAGTAGCTCGGATTTTCGCGATGCGCGAGCAAAATTTTGATACGCTGCTCTTCTTGCTTGGACGGCATTTTGACAACTGAAGAGTGAATTCCAAAATCAAAATAGGAGCAACATTCTACACACACACACCTTCAAAATGAGGGGTGTTCAGGTTTTTTAAATGCAAAATTGAAAGAAATACGTCAAGTTGATATTGACCAAATTTTGACCGTATCACCCTTTAATGATGATGATTGAAGGATATTTCAAAAAGAAGAAGAATCTCAATTGATTGACTGTATCTTGAACCTTAATATGGGGATGCCGGACAAAAATCAACACTGAAGATTTTTATCATTTTTTACCCATAGGAGTAATGGGAAACGTTGTTAGTGATGATGAGAACTGATAATTGCATACATGACTTATGTTATATAAGTTAACGAAAAAGTTTCTCAAATGCCATTATATTTAAAATAGTGCATATCGTCGTTTCCAGCGTACATTAAAACATTAAAGAGCAATTAAGACACATAAATAATTAAATTGACCACCACTTCGCCAAAAACATTGACAATAACGATAGACCAATTTTCTCTTGAAAAGGTCAAAACCCATTGCCGAAATTTGGAGTAGATTAACCTAAAATCGTTAGATGTATTTTGGACAAAGATACCATTATCATTTATTCCAGTCATTAAAAATTTGTCAAGATCCCGTAGGGTAGAGCAGTCCAGAACGCATCCCTAAACTAAAATGGCTCCTCGCGGTTTTTCATAGCTTTCCCATTATCAATCCGTGAATTTAACTTAGACTTCGCTCATAAAATCCCAGAATTAGTAATTGCAAAGTAATGAAAAACACAGCAATTCAAGATATAGGAATGAGAAGGGTTTTCAAGATTCTGCGACTTCGGATGAGTACAAAATTTCAAGAACCTGGTCTAAGACAACTATTCAAGATTATGGGGATAGAATTTTCCGAAAAGTGTAAAGCTGGGTTTAGACAGGGCAAGTCAATTGATTGATTGAATTCAATTGACTTGAACGCGAATTGAACGTGTAAACCATGCAATTCAACTGACTTGATCAACTCACTTGAATTAAAATAAAAGTTGAACCAGGCTCAACTTTTCAAGCCAATTGAATTCAACTGAATTGATCATTTGACTTGCATTAGTCTAAACCCAGCTTAACAGTGAGATAGAGGGATAGACTCAAAAGTGTAACAGTGAGAAGTGTACTATCTCAAACAAGGAAAAATCATCCATACGCTGGACAAAAATATTCCACACATTTAGTTTTTTCGCTTAATCTTGACCAGTGTATTTTTTTTTTTTTTTTTTTTTTTTTAGTTTGGTTTTATTGTCAAAGATGTATCACATTCATTATTATTTAACTATCAAAATTTAGTTCGAACTCCAGTGCTTCTAAATTTATCACTCCATTACAATTACTTATATAGCTAATGTACTTTACAAACAATTTTAATATTGTTAGTTTGTTTGTTCTGTTGATTCTCTTCAAAGCCGGTCTGATTAGCTCCTCGAACGACAGCCGTCTCCACCCATTCAGAACAGTAGCTATTGTCCGCTGCAGGATTTCCCAAGCTGGAACAACTCGAGTGCAGGTACAGAATTTGTGTTCTAGTGTTTCTAATGCTTGGTTGGTGCAGTGTAAGCAATACTCGCTGTCAACTCTCCGCATCACAAACCAAAGTTTTCGGTGCTCAACTTTTTCGTTAACTGCAACGTACAGCCTGCTTTTCTGTTCCGATGAAAGATTCTTGAGTCCAATATTTCGCCACGTGCATGGCCAGTCGTTTGTCGGACAGTTTCGTTCCACCCGGGGCTGCTCCGTCTGTGCCACGAAATGCTGGTGGATTTGATCGGCGGAGGGGTTTTGTCGAATCTGAGGGGGAATTTGGGATAAGTTTGGATCAGTTTCAGGTCGGGGAGGTCTATTGGTATTGCTGGGCGGGGATTTTGCAGAAGAAGGGATTTATAGTAGGGAAGGGATTCGATCTGTTTCAAGTGCCGGTTGATAGCGAGCGACTTGCACTTATACGCCGGAAGTTGCAGCTTTAGTCCACCATGTTCGCGGTTTCGCGCTAATTGTGCCATCGGAACGCGAGCGATCATCCCACTCCAGAGGAAGGTGCCCATCCTCGATGTAATTTTCGCCATGTGTACATTGAATGGTGGTAGAATTGATGAAAGATACCAGATCCTGGAGGTGCCGAACGTATTCAGCAAAGCCACTTTCTGATGCAGAGTCAAAATCCGCGTTGATTGGAGCCATATCAGTTGCGCAAATTTGCTAACCACCGCATCCCAGTTTATGGTCGTCATCAGCCGGATCGAGTTGACGAAAATCACGCCAAGGATCTTCACCGTGTTGGCCGTCCGTAGCCATGGGATGTCGATGCGGTTTCCCTCGCAAAAACCAACATCAATGGCAACAGTTTTCCCCACATTCAGCTTGGCGCCAGCAGCTATCTCGAAACGGGTGAACAGTATATTCATTGCTTCGATTTGTGCTGCTGTTGTGACGATTACACTGATATCGTCGGCATACGCAACCAGCAGATCATTCCCGCACGCTTGTTCCAGTCTGGATATTAGTGGATGGAGGTACAGTGTTGGCAAAATCAGCAATCAAATTATATTTTCCCGCTCTCATACGCTGTCAATATCACGCGTGATATTGGAACAAAATATCATGCTTGATATTAATTTTACAAGCTCCTTTGATATAGCAAGACTATTCACAACGTGCAAAAATCATGCGGAGAGTTGACTAGACACAAAAATCATTCCGTTGCACATCGTTTTCGTAGAAAGAGAAAGTATAGTATGCTATCTCTTTTTACTGTTCACCGATGGCAGACACGAAGTGACTGCTGCCAGCAGCGTTGCCAGGTCATTTTCTGAAAAATCTGGACCAGTCTAAATATAAAATCAACACAATAGAAGAATTGCATTACAACACACCATCGACTGGAAATGCTCTCGCAACGTGGGGCTTTAGGTAGTGATGAAAACGTCGCTAGAACTATTCCACTGCCGCAGTCAGTTTATGAGCAAAAGAAGGACGTTCATTTTTTGCCTGTAGACTTGTAGACATACTTCAAGTCTCCGCGTACATCGTACGGGTTAGGCAAAAGATGTGCGTCTAACTTTAAAAACTGTCGCATTAATGGCCCTTCACTCATTTTCAACTTCTGTTCAATTTTCATACTGCCGTACTCTAACGGAACTATCCACCTACTCTCTTCTAAAGATCATTCTCTAGCTAATAAATTATCACACTAAAAAGCTTCATGTTAGTATTTCCAACCAACTCTATAAAATCTGGATAAATCTGGAATGCTCCAAAAAATCATGTTTTTAAATAATTTTATGTCAAAGAATAATATTGTTATATAACTAAAATGAAAGTCTGAAAGCGTCATTTTTGAAGTCTCAGGATCTTGAAATGATTCTAAATTCTGGAATTTATATTTTTCCTGGGAATGAAATTTTTTGTTAGTCTGAATTTAATTTTTTAACAGAGTTCAATTTTAATTATCCTTGAATTTCATCATACTTCTATTCTGGATTTCTCTAAACTAATCTTGATAATATCCATACTTATAACATTCAAAGAGTGCTTAGCATTATCTCCTGTAATCTCTTATAAATCGCTCTCTGATTCCACAATTCCCTCAAACTGGTAATAATTTCCAAGAATTGACATAATTTTGTCTCATTTTTTCTCTATGGAATTCCCTTAGAATATTCTTAATAATTTCCTTGGTACGCTCTTCAGAATGACCGTCACATTCTTCTCAGACTAATCTTTTTCAGTATTTCCTAAGTACTCAAGTACTTTGCCATTGAAACTATTCTCACGATTCGTATCAGCATTCTCCTTAAGTTTCATCTTAGGAATTTTCTATGATTTCTCTTCCGAATTCCAACTATTTCCTTTCTTCACAAAATCTCCATACAATTGTCATCAGAGTTTGCAAAAGACAATTTATACCGTCTTCACTTCAATCAAAGGTTGCACAGACTGCATACTTACACTTCACTGTAAACAATTTTCAGAATTACCTTAAAATTCTGAAAGCTAGGGCAATACAGAATTCTAAAGTATTGCAGACTGCTAAGGTTAATCAATATTCACAGGTACTTTAAAACTCTATTTAGAAATCTAATTAATTATCCTCACACACACATCCTCAAACACACATTTCAAAGTCCTGGTGGTTGTTTAGATTCAAAAGCCTTGCTAACTTTCCAAAGCTCAATTGATTGTTTTCAATCCTGGACAGTCTTCGATTTCTCTAAATTCCAAAATTGGGAAAATTCCTCCATATTGAAATATTGATTTTTATAAATCCAAGATTCTAAAAGAAAATTAATTATAGCCAAAATCTAAACAAAACTTAAAACTAAAAAAATCCTGACTCGATATTTTCAAGATTTTTGACAGCCAACAATGTTAAGAAAATGTCTCAATTTTCAAGATTCTGCAAACCATTGCAAACATGTTGTAGCAATTCCATGTATGATGTCCAACGTTGATGGCCTTTAATAATTAAAGTATGTAGTAAGTTTGGCTTTTTTTTTATAAGAGGGTCCAATAATTGCAGTGATATTTATAAAGCAAGATATTTTAAAAATCTGGGAAAATCTGGAACATATTTAAAAAATCTGGAAATAAACGTGATCTGTCTGTGTATCTCACAATACGACTGAGAATCTGTAAAATCCAGATAAATCTGGAATACTGGCACCGCTGCCTGCCAGCCGTTATGGAAGTTTCGTTTGCGTTCGGGTTTAAAGCAAAAATCATTGACCACAGTTTGTTGAGATTTGCAGCTGGTGAGTTTCGTTAGCTTGATATTCCGAGCTACGATATCACAGCTTGCAAAATCAACCGCAACTGTATGCTTGTTGATTTTTGTCTACGAAAAGCAATCGTGATCTTGGGCATTGATGAGATTTCATTTTTTGATATTTTCCCAACACTGATCTTGACAAACCAATTGACTGTTACTGTTTTGATCACTTCTGAAAATGGCAGGTGAAAGAAGTGACAGCCGTTTTACCAAAATTCGCAAAGAGACGAGGTTAGTGCCTAAATCACAGTATTTTTCCAGGCTCATTTGCCGTAGCTTTGCGGAGCCGATATTCATCGTTTGGGTTACAAAATTACTTAAAACTAACGTTAGTAAAGCGGGGGCCTATTACTCGCGGCTATCTCGAGGTTAGGGGTAACAAATTGTAACAAACGGATGGCAGGGTAGAGATTGAGAACACAAGGTTTTTTCGAGCAATGTGCTCTCGATCTCGAACTAAGCGACATACTGATGAAAAAGACAATCAGTGGGGTACACCGATGGGCAAAATCACAGTAAATGTATTTGCTGATTTCGATATTATTAATGCTTGCTGACATGCTCAGCAAAAAAATGCACGCTTAGAATCGATTCGTAAATTTGCTTTCTTAAATTTCGGTACACTCGGATGATTTTTGAATTACATTTTAATAGCGTGTAGTCATGGATACATTTTAGATTCTGAGACATGACAAGATTTCAGAGTTGCCGGAAATTGAGACACTTTTTTAATATAGATATTTAGAAATTGTTGATCGCAATCTGTTATTGGAATCATATAGGAAAATTGAATAACGCCTCACCACCGCCTGTTGGCCTTCAGTTACTAGCCCGGATCGGAAATTGAATCCATCGTGTGTTTGCCAAAGAGAAGCGCAGACTCGATGGATATCTAGGTTTAATTTGGTTTGAGCACATCGATCCCGTGGACATTCGTCTTGATTTTTAAATCAAGATTTAAATTTTTGATCGTTGACACTAAATCTATTCGTTGACAGCCCTCTCCCATACAAAGTTCCACCAAGGGGCGCTAAGATGGTGATTTGTGTTAATGTAATATTACTTATTTAAAATAGTTCCAGTGAACCAAAATTGATGAAATTTTGGATTTCGGTTCCATTTTTAATGCAGATACCGAATATATGCATATATATTATGCATTTACCTCAATACGCCTAAACAAAAATTATAATAATAAAATTTTCCATATGGGCCCTTATTACGGGTGTCACTTCACGGTGAAAACGAAGTGCAATGACAAGTTGTCATTCACGGTGAAGTGATTTCCGGGCAAACCAAATAGGAATCACTACACCGTGAGTGAAAAGTTGTATTCACCGTGAAATGACACTCGTTAAGGGCCATGGTCCCTTAACTATCAAAAGTTGAAAATGATAGTTGAGTGTAATTTTAAAATTTCAGCCAGTATTGGATCGAATTAAAAAAAAAGTAAGAGGTTCTATCTAAGATCCGTAGATTTGACGTAGGATTACGAAAGGGATTTTTGATGTCACAGCAAAAGTATAGTATATATTAAATTTAATTCTTAACACGTTATCAGTGAAAAAGTTCGATAGGTTGAAATTCGGAAGCAATTTGAGAGTTCTATTTATGTTAGAGAAACCACTTTTCCCATCACGGAAACGCTTAGCTTTCTGATTTCAAAATTACGCATTTTCGTGCACAAAACGCACAGAACTTTTTGTTTAATCAATAAATAGTAAAGAAAGCGAAAAGGGAGGAATTTCATGCTAAAATTTTCCATTCGCGAGATATTCGCGAAAATCATATATATTCGAGATTTGTTTTTTGCTTTTTCTAGCGTCCTGGAGAAAACCTTACGAAGTGTTTCTGATTATTTGACATGGTCATGTGGTATTCGGTCATTGCGAGAATTTTTATGTACCACTTCAATACTTGACGCATTTGACCACAAACGTGTGGTAGCTTTGGGAGTGATGTGGCTGGCAGCAAGGCGAGCGAACGTTCAATGAAAATTATGTAACTCTTAAAAAACAAAATTTAGGGTGTTCAACACGGATGTGGCTGGCGAATTGACGCGCTTGGCATAGATGGCCCACAGCGACTCACGACGAGCAACTGAATCAGCGGTTGAGGGCAGCCTTGATAGCTAGCTGCTTGCGAAGAGCCTTTCGTTGTGTACTGGAGAACATCACCACTCACAACACGTGGTGATTGAATGATTGAATGATGGAATTCAATTTTGAAATCTGTGATAGGGAAAGCACTTTGCGCAACACTTGCACATTCGTGCAATTTTCAATAGTGACATTTTGAAAAAGTGATAAATCCTTAAGTTTAACAGATTCGCAGACACATTTCCTATCGATTTGCGTATTCAGAATTAAAATCCATCATCTCTGGATCAAAATCAGACCACTTTCATGCCGCAACCGACTTTGGATTCTAAAATTGCACTGCCAATGTTGCCATAAAAATATATGGTATGTTCGTTTTAACCATATGGGAACTGACATCCGCTTGATGACCTTGACAAATGTCCAACAAATACTCTTTATCAAATTTATGGTGGTCCTGAAAAGGCCCATTTTGTCGTTATGGTTGACTTATGCTGCGCTATTAAGGTGTTGAACATGGATAATGGTGGCGAGCTATATGTTGTTTGGAACGAGGGTGACGCGCTTGGCATAGATGGCCCACAGCGACTCACGAAGAGCTACTGATTCCAATCAGTAGCGGTGCGGCTTCTTCCTCCTTCTTCGGTGAATGGACACTCCTGTGGGCAGCAGCTCGCTGCTTGCGGGCAGGTTTTCGTTGTGTACAATATTCAACGA
Source organism: Ochlerotatus camptorhynchus (assembly GCF_037179485.1). Taxonomy (NCBI): domain Eukaryota; kingdom Metazoa; phylum Arthropoda; class Insecta; order Diptera; family Culicidae; genus Ochlerotatus; species Ochlerotatus camptorhynchus. The sequence continues at coordinate 3,017,428 of NW_027040849.1, forward strand.
CACGCGCCGAAAGCACTGCTGCTGCTGACGACCGACCGGACACCACCACACACGATGATTGAATAAGCACCGTTCAGGGAGACAGGATCGAATTCGATTTTGAAATCTGTGTTAGGGAATGTGCTGTTTGCAGGCAATCGGTGATAGTTTTGATCACTATTGCAACAGTTGGACATTTGTGTAATTTTCAGTAGTGACCTATTGAAAATTAATAATGTTTTCAATTTAGCAGATTCTTAGCAATAAATAATTTCTAATCGATTGGCTTACTTAGAATTAAATCTATCCGCTATTGACAGAGTTATATGTGGTCAAAACATAACCACTTTTCGCAATGCGGTCAATTTTGGTTTTTTGAAATTGCACCCCCCAATATGTTGCGGAAAGACGTAAACCTACGTCAAAAACGTTCTTAAAATCATCCTGTCATCTTCCATCATCGAGCAGCACAACTTACCTGTTCCTTATCCAGCGACCGGAACAGCAGGATGTTCTTGACTGAATCGCACAACCGTGATCGTTGGTCGTCCGTCTTGGGGAATATCGCCCGGGCACCATCGTCGTCGTCATCATTCTCCGGGTCGTACGTCTCCGCAAACACGGATTTCCTGCGGGAGGCGTACCGATTTACTAGGGGTTCTGGAAGAAATGGGCGAGAATACGGAGAAATGATGTTAGTTAGGCTGTTTTCTGTTTTGGAATTTTAGGGTGCTCGAAAGTTTGCGAATTAATCTCAATCTAATTGGAAATCATCCACCATAATTTATGTTCACGTGTCTCCAATCATTAGCGTATTTCTGGGGAACACTCGAATAAATGACGTCAAGGACGAAAACTCAGTACGCTATCAATCTATTTATCTAAAAACATCATGGTGACCTTAATTTTCCGAACGCCTACACGCTCTCGTCGGTTCGGTGTAATTCAATCACGTAATTGAATTGCGAATGACTAGCTCTTTTTTTTCTATCTCTACCAGTTCTAGTTTTTCGCCTAAAAATTTAAAATTGACAGTAATTCATTTACTGTTGTAAACGTATAATTTTTTACTGACTTACAGTTGAAGGCAGCAGATATTCATGGTTGCCGTGGTGCAATTTGTGTATCCCAGTCAGCCACCACCCACGCACGTCAATCGAGGATGAAATTTATTTCGTGGGAATATGGCGTATCCATTCATTGCACGTGTTTCTAATTGACAACCGGTAATAATGGTGATTGATTCGAAGTTGGATGGGATCCTCAAATAAAGTTTTAACGGCGGCGATGTGGGATTTTTAAGTTATCATTTATGTTGTGACTTGAATTACATAAAACGGAAGACAATCTTCTGAGACAACGCCACTAAGTTCACCCAATCATCGCTTGTATCGTCCAGCACTAATTAGAATTAGTGACGGAGCGTTTATCCCATCGGCAATTAGTAGGTTAGCAAACGAGTGAAAAACTCGTCTGTGTCTGGGTATCTCTGTGTATGATAATTGTTCAGGATTCCGGAAACAGCAGGGATCAACACCGAGAAGCACCGGTTGCGTAGTGCGCTCTATATACCTACATATAAGATGGTGAGTGACTATTGGCTGGAACATTGTCTTGTGAGATTTTCCACTTATATTTGTACCGCATTAGATGGCGACCGTAGGCAGCTGCGGGCGTGGGACAAACGACGGGTAAATCTGAAATCTAATGGCAATTGTATTGCAGCACTAAGTCTTGTTGATTTTTGTAAAACTAAAAATTTGAACTGACACATATAGTCAGGAAAGGTGGAAAACTGTCAAAAAATACCGCCTTGAAAAAGTTTAAAAATTTTAGAATATCATTTTTCTAGTTATGGAACTTTTACTTTCCCAGTATGGGGAAAATCACATTTCTTGCTTCGCTTAACTCAGTCGGTAAAGGCGCAGCTACAAATCAAGAACATGCTGGAGGTGGCTGGGTTCGATTCCCGGTCCGGTCTAGGAATTTTTCGGCATAGGGTATAATTGTACTTGCCACACATATAGGGTTAACTACCCCATTTCCGCACACCCCACTCTTAGTCTTTCTTAATCTAACATAGTTAAGCACCAAATGGAATGTAATTATTATTGCTGGCTTCCAAATTTATTTACCTTTCCATACGTACTGTTAGATTTGATAAAGAGAAACATATGGTTTAGATATTGTTAAAAGTCTAACACTGCTTCTTGATTCTAAACTCGGCCTAACACATTGAAACGTCAATGAATTCACTTCGGCCTATCGAATGAAGATAAAGATTGATTCGGTCGGAGCGCTTCATTTGTATTTGAGAATATTGGATGCAAACATTCATATCACGCGTTCTTATTGATTTAGTTCGGCAGCTTTTGAAATAAAGTATCTACCAAACGCAAAATTTACTTGGTAACGACGAAATCATGCTCAGCAAAAAATTAATTTTGATATCACTTGGAAGCACTTCAATCGTGTCGAAAATATGGTGTTATATTACTTGCCAAAAAGGATAAAATTATCATTAATACAGTACATGAACTGACATTACGCTACTTTTGCTGCATTTGTTTATTTTTGTGGCCATAAAAATTACATGAGATTTTCGACTTGATTGAAGTGCATCCTCTTGGATGTAATAGGCGAAATGGCTCTAATGTTGGCCCATGAATCTAAGATTGGGCCCATCGCTAAAAATCTGCTATTTATCATTGGGACGGTATTAATGGATAAGGGCGGGCTCTTCTCCACACTCATTGGGGCATCTTCCTGTTTGGGGGCTCGTCTTTTTGATAAATTAATCATTTTGTTCGACCAATTTCCACAGACCATTTTGGCGCTGTTCCGCTGGTAGGAAGTGATAAAAATCCCCATATAGAAATTGAGAGAAGTGGGAATAATTCGCTTTCGGTGCATATTCAGGTCAAAAAAAGTGAACGACAGCCTAAAGAAATTAATCAGGGACTTTGAAGTTCAGTTTTTTCCCGGAAATTATTGTTAAACAAGCTACAATTAAATAAAAAGGATTTTTCCTCATACAGTTTTACTTGATAAACTACTCCCAGAGAGCCAAAAAATTCAAATTTGAGAGAGAAAATTTGCTCTCACGACCTCAATCCCTCAACATGCCATGTATTTTTTTGACACTCGATTTATGATTTCCCTTCCACAGATTACAAAATAGAGTACCTGACACTAAAAAACATGTCTGGTACCTCTATATATGCATTTGCTTTAACATTTGAAGTCACTCCTTTTTGACAAATTCTGCATAATCTAAATGCATATATAGAGGTACCAGACATGTTTTGCACTGCAGTGTCCTCTGTAAACAATTATAGGAAAACTGATTGTGTCTAGTTTCCGATAGATGTCACCGCAAACAAGAGCTGTGACATCTGATGGAACATGAATGCAGAAGCTTGACAAAATGATCAATTATGGGATCATGTTGCTGCACTTTGCCTATCGATCCACCCAATCCATTTTCGGCCCTTTCATACAGCGACATGTGGAGGACAATCAGAGGTTATTAAGCTTGATCAAGACAAACAGAGCAAAGAGCCCACTGCTACCGGACTCAGTTTCCGTGATACAATAGGTGGTAGACCACTTTCATGCTATCAAGAAGCAGTGTTAGATTTTTAGCAATATCTAAACAATTGGTTGCTCTTCTGCAGAGAAAACATTCCATTTTGAGAAAAAAAAACTCCGCTCGAAAAATTGAGGCAAAGAGCGGGTTGTGCTTAGTAGACTCAAAATTAGATCTAAGCCTTATATTCAAAGTTAAAAATCTGCACTCAAGAATAAAATAGCAACGCTACCGTGGGGGGGCCGATGTACACCTAAGAAATGAATCAAAGTCCGTACATTTCATACAAAACGCCTAATTTTTGTATGAGGTGTACGGATTTCGACCCTATAAGGATTTCGGTACCCAACGGTATTCCTGAGCATGGGGGATGAAGAGTTAAGACAGAACTTCTAATGTGCAGGGTGTCCATCCAACCGGGAAATCCCGAAAAAAACGGGAATTCGGATTTACCGGGAAAAAACCGGGAGAAATGCGGGAAAATCCAAATTGCACCGGGAAAGATCATAAATAATCGTCCCAAGTAACAATTTTGGTTTTATCATAGTCTTGTAGGCCGAGATTTCGTTTTGAAGAATCATTTAAATTTTTTTAAAACAAGCATTGTTACTTGGAAACAATCATTGTGTGCTTAAGAGGATTTTTGATTGCTTGAAGTAGCAGATTATGATTACATGATACTCAGGTCACATGGACCAAAATTCATAATTTTGTGAAAGCACAACTCTGAATATAAAATGTTCGATTTTGTTGATGGAAAGAAAGTAGGGGGCAATCCCAAGTAATTAACAAGCGTGGTTAATAATAATTCGACTAATAATTTGCCGAAGCCCTTTATTAGTCGTATGTTAGCTTTATATAGCAAAATCAATCCAAATTAGCGGGCATATTGGTTACCTCCAAAGTAATAATTTGGGTTTTATGAGGATTCTGTAAACCATGATTTAGACATGTAGTGCTTTAAAACCTCAAAAAAAATTTGCAATGTTACTGTTACATCCCAACCCATGTGCAATATGTGCTTGTGAACGATTTCCCACCGGAGGTATCCCACTGCGATCAAGTGTTTGGTTAAACGTGTTATCCATAACAAATGTGCAATGAAGATGAGATGGGCATTGAATTGTGCACGGGGAATATATGTTATAACGAGGTATTAAAGACAAGTGTTTCATATGCGGAGAAATATTCCTAACGGAAAGTCCAGAAACAGTCAACAAAATAACTAATAAGGGTGAGTAAATTGACATGTCTAGAAGAGGGAATGGAGTAAATTGATGAAATAAGGGGATCATGAACTTGTTGAACACATTCTGGCGATCAATTAATTTATTGTAGATTGAAAAATAGCAAGCTGGTTGATTTGAAAATGATTGCAGTTTCGTTCACACATCATTATCAATCAAAATAACGCCCCGGTTACTGCTTTAATTTTTACCTGACTCATAACATGCCTTGAATCTGTGAATTTAGAAAAATGTGACTGATTTTCAATACCCGGTTATTTGTTCTAAAAAAAATTAGAAAATCAAGGAATAGCAAAGAATTTAGTTTTCTTCGTTGAGTAGGGCGTCCGGAATGATTTGTATAATCCAATAATGCTATTTTTAAACACAATTAATAATTTTAAATGATGTTATGAGTCTCCGTGAAGCATAAATGGACATCGATCAAGATTTCGATTAACCTGTAAAATATATTTGTAACACATCTGAAAATGTTATAAAATAAATTTTAAGATCGTAACTCCAGGAAGATTTGAAGTAATTTTTATACTGCTTTTCTCCTGCTCAGATCTTGCTTTTTCCGACATACCAAAACAATATTTGGGATAATTTTTGCAGTGAAATTCTTTGATTTTATACGAATTCATGATTCCATGAGATTTTGGCAGAGACATCGCCTGCCTCATTTGTTTACCTGTGCACCAAGCTTTGTTCGTTATGGTTTACCACCACATATTAGTTTTTGTTTTATTTTTCAATGCTCCATGAATTCGAGGGACATATTCTCCATCACTATATTAATTACTACCTAACGTAACATTTGAAGGGCCTATCATCTTGTATAAACAAAACTTGTATGGCCCTTTTCGCGCTAACCGAAATAGGAGGAATTGCAAAACTAAAACATTTTTTGATGCAAAACAATGTCAAAATCTAGAGAAAATTCATAGTCCCCTAGGTAGCAAACTTGAATTAATCAGCAGTTGTAGTTACTCTTTATTCATCAGGACAACACAATCAGAATGAACTAGGGGAAGCTCATAAGTTTTGAAAAGCGCACCGGCGCAACTATCGGTAATTGAGAGATTCACAACTGACAAGAGAGTGAAAGCGGACTTTTGCGCTCTCTTTCTCCATTATTCTCTTTGTCTGCCATCAGATATCCAAGTGCACAGCGAGAAATGCACACTTTAGGCACCAATACATCACACATGTTCTTCTAATTTAAACTCACACATTCAAACCGGTCTGCAAGTATGATAACGTCCAAAGCGTACCAGACTGCTGTTTCCGTGACTGCTGAAAGCTTCAATTACAACCAGTGGTGCAAACCACCATGTATTGTAGAAAATTTGTGGTATGTTTCAAGAGGTGATAGAAGATCGCTTGGCTTACATCAGGCATTTGACCATTCAAAAACTTGCCACCCGCCACCCAAAAAAGCTCGCTTTTAGGTGCACTATTTAACGAGTTTAGTCATGGTAGTGTTATCGACATGCTTAGAAATCAATGCATTAGGGATTAGGCAGACCATCCGAACTGAATTTAACCCTTTTTGAAGCAAATCAAGGTCGAAGATTTAATTGAACCACCCTATAAAATAGTGTATTCATGGTCACTTGTGCTCTGGAGCAGGGTTGCTTCCACTCACTTGCTATAAAATTATATTTTTCGGAATTATGCAATCATTAGATGATATAATGATATGTTGTACTTGTAGGTAACGAGAAGAGGGTGTGAAGTATGTGTTTGACTCATAAAACCTGTCAATTTCGCTTTCAGAGCGTCACAATAAGCGATCTTATGATTCGTGAGCGTTCACTCAGAGTGAGCACTCACGAGTCGTAAAATCGCTGATTGTGACGCACTGAAAGCAATATTGACAGATTTTATGTGTCAAACACATACTTCACGTCCTCATCTTGTAACTTACAAGTACTAATTATCACTATACCATATCGTGATTTCATAATTCTGAAAAACATTTTTTTATAGCAAGTGAGTGGAAGTAACCCTGCTCTGGAGTAAAGAAGTACAGCTATAATATGACCATAAAATCTATAAAAAATCCAAACGCATTTTTTTAAATTATTTACACCTGTGTCGTGCACAGGTTGCACATGTGGACACGAAGCCACTGGATTTTGAAGATCTAAATCATCAACATACATTAATACAAATTTCATCTCATATTTTTTCTTCAAAGTAGCCGTATTGTAGAGCAATTCTGCTGAAAAAATTATATGTTTATCTCTAAACGGTTATTTTTGGACGCCTTTTTTGTTTAAGGCAGGAGTGAGTTTGGTTTATTATTAAATAACCGGGAATTAAAAAATTGGATTTGAATGGACACCCTGTAATGTGCTTTAAGTTAATAAAGTTTTTCAATTCAGTAGTGAAACTGTATGTCGGATGTAGCGGAACGAATTTATGTGTGTGCGCATCTTGTTCCAAAAAACTTTCAAAACTCAACCAAAGATGTGAAATCTTCCGAGAAAGGCACGTGTTGCTGCAAGGGGATTGAATCAGTTTTTATTCTTTATTATAAATCTCTTCTTAAATTTCGAATCCAAACTAAGAGAAATTATTTTTCATGGGAGGTAAAAAGAAAATAATTTTTTAGGGAAGTTCAGAAGAGACATTCAGACGCATAAGTAAACCACAGACAACCAGACATGCTGATTTTTCCACAACCCCCTGGTACCGCCGGTGCCGACATGCTGCTGAGTGAGAATAATAAAGGCACTGACTTTCCCAGGCGAAGACGACGGGACTGACTGCCGTTGTCAGTTATAATGCTTTCCTGTCTTGTACCGATGACGGTAGCACTTCTGAGAAAGCTCAGCGCTTGGGCAGGATAAAATATTTCAACTGGAAGATTATTTGCAATAGATAACGTGATAATTCTCCGGGTCCAATCAAAACTCCAGTAGAAGTAATTTAGCAACCTGCTTTCCATAGCTTTTCCAGACTCATTGGTATAAACTGACCCGACTAAATATAGCCAAACAGTTTCATTTGCACGCATAAAATCCGCACACTAATTAGGAGTCATCTACATAACGAGATATGCGAGCTATTTGTAGAAGGTAATCGAGCGGCGCAAACACGATTGAATGACCCCCAGCAGTCTCGCCCATACATGGTATGCGTAGAGATATGTAATGTGTCACAATCAATTCGAGAAAAAAAAATTACCCATGGTACAACCCAGCCAAGCACCGCCGCGCTGCAATGAGCGTATCGATCAGTTACGCACTATGTCATGCGGCCACCCCAAACCCGGAGCGGATAACATTTCAATTATCATCCGGCTTAGATCTGCCAAGTCGCTGCTAATAAGGAACCAGTTCTAATTTTCCGTCACCTGTTGTTTTGATTTGTGTGTTTAGCCACGGAGGCTTAGTCGGCGTGTTAGTCGGTGATGGAATTCGCATCGCAAGGTTTTTTTGTCTCACTGCTATGAACGAACGGCGCGATGATGGCCCTCACCGAGAGTTGATCACAGCTTACCTCACGTCTCATGTGATTGATTTTTAAAATTAGATTGTATTAATTAGTGTGAATCTATCGAAGCTATGGGAAGTATGGGCAGATAAAAGGCTGAATGTTGAATGCAAAAGAAGGTGACGACGAGCGCTTGCGATGATTGAAATGGCCACGTGAGGGTATTATAAATAACTTCATGATAAGTGTAGCCGTTTGCATTAAAAAGGCGATTGTTATTTGGAGTGAGTTAGAAAACAAAATACGCAAAATAATACATCCACTTAATTTAGTTTTTAAGGCATTTCACGATCGACTTCTTCGGTGTCTTGTATTAGTACAATACACTGAAGAAGTATTCACGTTATAGATTAAATACGCGTGTCTGTCAAGTATAAGCAATGAAGATAGTGGGATTAAATGGAATGAACTAATCCATTTCTCTTTCTTTATATTAAATTGAAGCAACTGCAGTGAAATCCCTCATTTTGTTCCAAGAAACATGTTGATAAATACAACCGAAAATGTTGATTTTTTCAAATATTTCGTTGTTTATTCTAAGCAACAAGCTAGTTGATTTAAATTAAATCGGCTATTAAAATCAAACAACCAACATTATGATTGTTCTAAACAAATATTTGTGCAACTTCATGACACAAAAGCAACCTGGACTTTAAGTTAATTTCAAACACAATTCGCAAAATTACAAAACTGCACTACATTTTCAACACAGGATTCTGGTTAAAAGATCCTAAAATATGGTGGTTTTGCCATGCTTTTCTCTCCGTGCTCTCATTATACTGCTTTTTGCGCTAAAACCAATTTCCAGTGCATCAACAAAAGATCTTGCGAAGGTAAAACGATTGCAATCACAATTAATATTGACTGAAATCCTATCGAATTCAAGTTATAAGCATTTTGTTGGCATTTTGGAATATTATTATCAAAAATGATTTCCTTTCGGTTTTTCACCGTTTTCTTTGATTGTCAAATAAATCATTTTTATTTTGAAACCACATTGCGAGTTTATGAAATTTTATGAACCTTCTCAAGGAAGTCAAACATTATGTGTTGCTGAAAACGGGAAGACACTGTTCAGGTATTTCCAAAGCCGTCGTTTCTTCTGCTCTAAATCTAAGATTATTTTTTTTCGGAAAATAAAAGAAACATGATTTATTTAACGAAGAAACACAATGAGTAGTTAGAATTACCCATCGTCTTACAACATTCGAAAATTTGTGACTATTATGATTTGAAGGCATGATGAGAAATTATAATCCAATATTTTAATTTTATTTTATTTTTAACTAGTTCGTTTATTTACTAGGCTCGTGTGTGACACTTTGCGGAGCCAAAAATCAGTAATGTTTGATTTTACATTTTAAACAGCAGTAGTTCTAGGTTAGAATTGGGTACCAATTACTCGTGGCGGGCTCGACGTTAATGGCTAACAATTTAGATTGGAAGGAGCTAGGTAGGAAACTGGTTTCTAAAGCCTCCTTCAGATACTACTCTCGGACGGTTGACCAAATCCTGGCTGGGCAGGGGCAAGTAGCACAGAAATAGGAGGATAATAAGACTGGGACACAATGGCTGGAACGTTTTGGAAAGAAATTCTAACATCAGACAAACAAAGGAATTCGTAGATCGCCTGCATGTAGGGAAGATCACGGGCTCCCAATACATCTCTTACCTCCAACAGTCGTGCCCTGGAGGCGTGAATGAAGCTCCGATTTACATCCAGACCTTTGAACCACCCTCTCGAAGAAACATTTGGAATAATGGAATGCAACCACCGCCCAAGAAAATTTTAACCACCGCCCAAGTTTATTTAGGTCTGATTAGGTGAGCACCCCACCATGTCCCAGAAATTGATCGTAGAAAGTTGATCCTTTGTTGACATTTTTGTTTCAAATATGTAATGTGGGTACCCCAAGTGCATTTTGAATCGAATCAGACTCCAAGGTATTTGACGGTTAAAGATTGGGTAATGTCTCTGCCCAAAATATTTAGACGCAGTTGGGCTGGGCCGCTTCCTTCAATCTCTAAATTTCTTGCCCAAAAAGACAGATTATTTAGGGAATTTTGCAATGGTCTTTGCAAGATTTCCGCACGTGAACCTCTCAAGGAAACGGCATCATCTGCAAACTGTCGAAGTGTGCATCGATTATCTAAGCAGTTATCAATATCTTTGACATAGGAATTATAAAGTAAGGGACTTAAACGTGAACCTTGGGGTAATCCCATGTGGCTAATTCTAGAAGTTGTCAGTTGACCTAGATTGAGGGTCATTTCTTTTTCTGACAGAAAATTCTACAAGAAATTATTTAAAATACCACTACTGTGCAAATTGTCTGACAGAACACTACCGATCATAAGTTTAAGGACACCCAAAAAAAAAACATGCAAATATGTTTTATTCAATGATCTCTCATTTTACGTTCAATTTTTGATCTCCAAAGGTTATTTCAATGGTATGAATGGCGTAGAATAAGTGTTCTACTACTACTTTTATTACAAAATTTGGCCAACTCAATTCTGAGAAAATCAGTCACGATTCTTCAGAGTAAATTTTGAAAAATATTGTAACTTTGGGTGAACTTGATTATACTATATTGAACAATTTGCCTACGAGGAAAGTTCCATTCAATACCTTTCATACGATCTAAAGAGAACGAAAATTGGACGTAACATGACAGAGATATGAACATAACAAATTTGTCATGTTTTTTTGGGGGTGTCCTTAAACTTATGATCGGGACTGTATGTCTATGGAAACAGAATCAAATGCGCCCTTAATATCCAAAAAAACTGAAGCCAATTGCTCCTTGTGCGCAAATGTCAGTTGAATATCAGATGAAAGCATCTCTAGGCAATCGTTTGTTCCTTTACTCTTTCGGAAACCAAACTGCGTATTTGAAAGTAGGTTGTTTGATTCAACCCAATGGTCAAGTCTTGCCCCAAGCAACAATTTTTGTTTTATTTAAGTTTTATAGCTGTTGATATAACCAAATTATAAAACCTTCACTGACGACCACATTGCTTTAACAATCTCCTGAGAACCGCAATACAGCCATGTCATGGCCAATTGGCCCAGTTTTAATGCAGTCATTAAAACTTGATATGCGAACTACTTTAGGAGCATAGGATTTATGTCAGTTTTATCACACTCTAGACGTGATTGTTAAAAATGAAAACATAAAACCTCCTCCAGATCAGAAAGTTTTAACAGCCTTCTAATGACTACCATAAAACTATATTACAACCGCATAAATCGCTCCTGAAGAAGTTGATAAAACATGATACGCAAAACATTTTGACAACTTTGAAGGTTTTAAGTTGGGGTTTTTGGATGATAGTTAATATTGAGAAATATTTTATTGTGGTTTTATTCTTTCGATGTTTGATGTGAAATCACGATCCTTGTCAGTTGGTAATAATGGCTGATATTATGGTACATTGAAAATAAGACGATTTTATTATAATTTTAAACCAATCTGTATATGCTTCACAGCATGCCGTGCAATATTTATGGTGATTATTATACCAAATAGGAGCATAAATTTAGTGCGCCATATGAATACTAAAATATAGGGATATTTTTAATTTGTCTGCATTAGCACCATGCATTAAAGAGTCATTCAAAGATTATCTATTTAGTACAAAACTGTTACTACTGTTGAGCAATAACCAGTCACATATTATTTAATTATACATAGATGTATGAAAGTGTTTTATTGCCTATCAATTAAAGCGTCATTATTCATACTGTGTGAAGTTTGTTCATACGGCGACATTTTTTTTCGTTATATTTTGCTACTCCTTAAAAATACCTCAATATAACATATTCTCCTAGATTGGAATTCTATAGCATAACATAAACCTAATGGTTGTATCTTAGCATTTCGTAGTCCAAATTGAGAGCGTTAAGTTATATTTAAGCTATATAACTAGCTTGCTTGTTTTATTCGGTACAGCGAATCAAAACAAAACAAAAACCATGACCACCTGTCAAAAAGTCAACATTGCAAGCGATCCTCCTATTTTCGCTTGTAATCAAAATGTTAGAAATGCTTATTGGATCCACTAAAACCTTTTTCAATACAAGGTTTAAAGCCGTGATGCCAATACTGACCATCTCCAAACGGATTTAGTGAAACTGTCGGCGTTGCTTTAAGAAGGGTTCGTGGATCTTTCGGAAGTGTATCGGAAAGCCGCTTGTTCAATATTTTTAAGAGCTCCTTCACCGCACTGTGCCTTATGTAGGGATCGTATAACTGTAGTTCCTCCAGGAGTTTCATATTGTCGATCGTCTCATCTTCATCGTGTTCAGAAGCACTGAAGGGGTTTTCATTTCATATATCTGAATAGATTTGTTTTTTTATAAAGACAAAAAATTTCAGAGTATTTTTTGTTGTAGCAGTATATTTCTTATCTGTGAATCTTAGGCCTCTGATAAAGATGATAGTTGTAATGAAGCTTTAATGAAGGTCTAAGACTGCTTCAAGTTTTATATCGGTCATAAAAAGTGTACCATAAAACATAATTGTATGTTTTGTTTTGGTTTTATTCTTCAGTTATAAGTAGTGATGCAGAACCACCTTACAGCTACCGTTAAAACTATGTAGTCTGAGTTTTAATTTAGTAGTCATAAAACAGTTTTATAGACGACTTGACGGCCTGATTTTATGACAAGCACACAAAACCGTAATACAACCACAGGCTGCAAGGGATGCTATGATAAAACAATGATAAAATAAGAATAAATCTTCCAAGCATTTAGATTGTTACTTGGGTTGATAGGATCATTTTTTCTAATAATTTCCTCAGGCATGATAACATAGAGATCGGACGGTAAGAATTGTGATCAGACGCTGGTTTGCCAGGCTTTTGAATGGCTATTACTTTAACCTGGAACTATATTGAATTCCATAAATGAATTAGGTTAAATAATCGACTTTTAGCGATATCGGGGAGGTGTTTTAGAAGGTCGAATTTGATCATATCGCTTCCCGGAGCAGAGTTATTCGATGAAAGAAGTGCCGTTGAAAATTCCGCATTGTGAATGATTCATCAAGAGAACCGTTACTGAGAGAATTGTATCCCGTAAAGTTGGTTTTGTTGGTACAGAGTCTGGACAAACCTTTTTAGCGAAGTCGAATATCCATTGGGAGGAGTATTTTTCACTCTCATTGATGAGCGGTTTCGCATATAGCGAGCTTTTTTCCAAAGCGTTGTCATCGAGGTTTCTCTAGAAAGTCCCTCGATAAAAGTACGCCAGTAATTTCGTTTCTTTGATTTTAGTAAGTTTTAAAGCTTTAGATACTTTTCAAAAAGCTCAGATCTTTCATGTCTACGATAATCTTCAAAGGCATCGGATTTCTTAAGATACAACTTTGTGCATTCGTCATCCCATCCAGGGGTGGTGGGTCTTCTTTTGATGGATGCACTTCGTTTCTGAGCTTTTAATGCGCTTTAGTAGATTAGATCGGTAAAGAAACTATACTATTTTACGATTACTTACTGTTCTTTCGCGTTGTACTGTTCCCCGTAGTACTAATTTTCAAAAAAACAAAGAAGCAAATAGGTTTGGAGAATTTTATTCCAAATATTCAATATTGTTTATCCCTTTAAAAGGCAGTGGCAACTATATTGCTTCCAATTATTAATATTTTGCTCTGTTCATTCACAATATCCTTACAACTTTTTTTTTAACTGATGTCAACAGTCCCTATTTTTATGAGCCACCCAAAATATAAAATGACAATTTGAGAGCAATATTTGAGTCAACAAACGGCCATTTTTTATCAGACCAAAAATATGTTCGTACTGAACGTATTTTAGTAAAATTGAAGCAGAATAAAATAGGGGAAATGGATGTAATGTCAGCCTAAATACCCCTAATTTGGGCCCAGGCATAAGTTCAGCAATCGACTAAATTTTCAACAGCGACCAAAAATATCCATTAGTACCGTCCCAATGACGCGTTCATCTAGGTAAAATTGATAAATTGCAGATTTTTAGCGATGGGCCCAATCTTAGATCCACACGGAAACAAATCCGATTCCATTTTCATGAATAAAAAATCATGAAATGAAAAAACTTGCCATCCCATGAAATCGTAGCAATGATTCATGATTTCGTTATGGAAATTCATGGTTTCATAATGCAGTGGAATCAAGACCGCTACACCGCGTGACACGTACTTGGCAAACCGTGTTCATAAACCGCACTACATAGGTATGTCTTATACGCCTTTTGTTTTCCATCTTATACAAGTACTGATAGTCTAGTGGTCAAAGAATGGGTTTAATGATCTCAAGGTTCTTGGTTCGAATCCAGTCTGATGCTTTATTTTATTCTTTTTACATTTTTTTGGTTAAAAGTTAAACCCATGAATTTAGATCATGATTTCAACTCGGATGATTCATGATTTTGGGGATGGTTGCTGCGTTACGCAAAAGTTGCTCATGATATCATGAATATTATTCATGGTGTATTTTCATAACATGAAAATACGCTTTGTTCATGAAATCATGAGTCATTTTTCTCATTTCGGGGATCGGATTTTTTCCCGTGCATAGGCCAACATTAGAGCCATTTCCCCTATCTAGTATTTTATAATAAGTTAACGAAATCTCAGCTCATTTGGTTCATTGTTCTTAAAAATAAAGCATTAAAAAAAGGGGACTCAAAAAGTGGACATTAAACTCCCTACTACTTAATCAATCTAGCCCAAAACTATCCCTACAAATCATGAATATTTGATCAATCAGCTGCCAAGATTCCCAGCCATTTTAAAGAACGCCCACAAAATTTGCATCTCTTTTGTAGAGAAAATAAAATCTGAACCTAAATATATCATACAAAATTGATGAGTTATTTTTTTCAAAAATTAAATTGAATTTGTTAATTACACCATTTGAACTTAACATTTAATGTAGTTCGAGTTGATTCCATTCTTAGTTTCCTTGGCCTTAAAAAGGTATAAAAAGCTCTTTGTTGCTTTGAAATATGTAACCCTTCCAAAAATACTCATATTGTGGTTTTTAATAGTTTTTCAAAAACCGGAAGATTCTAAAACGGCGTCAATTTTCGATTTCCGGCCTCTACACGTCGTTTCCGTTCTGAATATATCTGTACTGTGAGGCTTTTGACAATTTTGCGAAAACCAGAAGTCACCAAGATGGATTTTCAAATGAAAACTATCATCGATCTCCGGCCTCTACACGTAATTTTCATTCCAAAAATAATCCAAAAAAATGTAGGGTATTGGATAGACTTCCAAAAACCGAAAGCCGCCATCTTGAATTCAAAATGACGTCAATATTCGATTTCTGACCTCTGCAGGTCATTTTCGTTCCGATATTGTCCGGGTATTGTAAGGCATTTGCCAGATTATCAAAAACCGGAAGCCGCCATACTGAATCCCAAACAGATGTCAATCATCAATATCCGATCTTTACTCGTCGTTTCCGTTCCGAAAATAACCCATATTACAGGGTATTTAACAGTCTTTCAAAAACCAGAACCCGTCATCTTGGATTCCAAAATAATAGTTGTCCTGCAGATCCTGAAGGACCAGAAGGTGTATCAAATAGCTTATCATTGTTATTTACCTTTTATTTTATTATAATAGAATATGAATTTGGCCGGTTGCTGTTGGTGCAGCTCCACTTGGTTATTTGGCTGAGATCATTATTTTTTATTTATTAATACAATAACCCCTCCCTATGGTTCAAACATCTATTCAGCTTATCGTTTACCAAAACGAACCTTGCTGCAAACCCTACCCTCTTACCCAACATCCCAGTGACTCCTCGTGGAAGTGCAGAGGATTTCTCGGCTTCCATCAAAGCGAGTGTCACGTCAACACATTCCTACCCATTCCTTTCTTGACCTGCGTTCAGGCGCGGCTGGCGCTGGTATTGCCTAATTTGAGATCACCAGTTTTTACACATTGAGGATGATTGCTAGTCCCAAGCATCGTCTATTGGTTCTCTGTGTAATTACAGCTGATCTGGCAATAACAGAGTAGCAACCGTGGGCGGTCAATCATGCTCATGCTCATGCTCATGCTCATATTACAGGGTATTTAACAGTCTTTCAAAAACCAGAACCCGTCATCTTGGATTCCAAAATGATGCCAATCATCGATTTTCGGCTTCTACTCGTCGTTTCTGTTCCGAAATTACCCATTTAGTGGAATTTTTACCAATTTGGTCAGAAACCGGAAGCCGACATCTTTGATTCTAAAATGGCGTCAATCATCGATCTCCGGCCTCTACATGTCATTTCCATTCCAAACACACCCACATTGTAGGGTATTGTCAGTTTTTCAAAACCCGGAAGCCGCTATCTTGGATTTTAAAATAAAGCCAATCTTCAATTTCCGGTCCCTAATCATCATTCCCGCTCCGAAAATACCCATATTGTAGGGTTTATTGCAGTTTTTCAAAAACCGGTAGTCGCCATCTTGGATTTTAGGAAATCGAAAGCCGCCATCTTGGATTCCAAAACTGGCGTTAATAATCGATTTCCGGTCTCTACATATCGTTTCCGTTCCGAAAATACCAATATTGTAAGGTATTTGACAGTTTTTCTAAAACCGAAAGCCGCCATCTTAGATTCCAAAATGGAAACAGTTATAAATTTCCGGCTTCTACACCGTTCGAAAAATTCGTGTGAATTTCTACGAGATATTGCGCTAGATTTGGCATAAATTGACGCGATATTTCGTGTAAATTTAAGCGCAATATCGCATAAATTAGCATTATTGTATGCAAGCTTGTAAACGATTTCGCTGTTTATGTCAAGTATAGCTCAAAATTAAACAAAGGAAGATTTTACGCGATTGTTAAGATTCAGAATTTTTTCTGTGTACTTGTTGTTTTCGTTCCGAAATTACCCGTATTGAATGGTATTCAAAGACCGGAAGTCGCTATTTTGAATTTTAGATAACCGGAATCAACCATCTTGCATTTGGCCTCCACACGTCGTTTCTGTTTTGAAAATACCCAGTTGGTACCCATTGTAGGATATTCGACAGTTTGACCGGAAGTCGCCATCGCGTTCCGGAAATACCCATTTTGTATGGCCAGAAGCCAGAAGTCGCCATCTTAGGGCCCATGCATTAATTATGTCACGCTAAATCGAGGAAAAAAATCATACTATATGCTCAGGGAAGTCGAGAAATTTTCTAACCCGAAAAATTCCTAGACCAGACCGGGAATCGAACCCAGTCAGCATGGTCTTGCTTTGTAGCTACGCCTTTACCGACTGAGCTAAGGGGGCGGTGCAGCTGTTCTTCTCAATTTGATAAGTTGAAAAGCTTTCTCTTTGTACTCAATATGTGAGTAAATAACAAGCCTGTGGATTTGTATGGATCGTAGATACTCGCCAGTTAGGTTATTGTTTAGTTTAGTTATGGTTTGATTATGATTGTAAATGAACTTTTTCCCAGATGAGCTAGGTAAAGGGTGGAACGGTCAAAAATTGGTCGACTTAAATTTTGCTACTTTTTTTAAATCGTGCATTTAAAAAAAATTAACACCTCTTATTTTGTAGGCCTCTGCGTACAGAATGTTGCCTCCATTTTGTTTTTGGCATTTTTCATTTTCTTGTCAAAATGGCGTCGAAGCTAGAGGAACAGATTGATTGCGTTATAATGAACGATGAAAGGTTTAAGATAAGTTTAAGCAGCAAAAGTTGTCAAAGTTCCCGAAAAAATAATACTTGGTATGGCAGGCGATTTGCACCTGTGGGCTGAAAAGCGAAATTTTCAACCAAGATATTTATAAAAAAGCAAAGGTTGCAAAAACTGATTGTTGGCTTTTTGAAGTTATTCCGTGCTGTTTTGGCTAGACCTCGCTTCCTGTCACTACGGGAAAATGGCTCAGGAACGGTACACCGCCAACAACGTGCAAGTCGTACCCAAGGACAAAAACCCTCCAAACTTGCCGGAGCTGCACCCAATCGAAAAACATTGGGCAATCGTTAAGCGGAACCTCAAGAAAACTCAGAAAACAGTTGTAAATGAGAAACAGTTCAAAGCAAATTGACGTTTAGTATCAAATAAGGTTGAGGTATCAAGTAAGGTGTGAAACGTAAAGCCCGTCAGTAAAGTTTGTTCATTAATACAATAACATAATCAGTGTGCACTTAATCATGATTGACCAATTTTTGACCGTTCCACCCTTTAGTTACCCTTAAATTATTCAAGCTAGTAAGTTAAGAACCAATTAGCTCAAATCCCATCAAGAGTATGTTTTTATCCATTGTGCTATTTTTTCTCCGTGCTACCAAATGACCGTGCGTAAAAATCTTCGAAATAAGCGAAATCGGCTTACCCTCATCGTATTGGCAAATCAAAGTTAGTCCCAGTGGAGAATAGAAAAATTATGAAAGTGATGATGATTTCAAAAAATTTCAAAGCGAGGCATACGATTGCAATCTTAAAATGCATTTATTTAGCGAACTAATTATTTTAATAAAATCTGGTTATTGCTACGTCAGTAGACAACTTAAGGGTTACTCAATAGACATATAATGTATATAAAAAAACCTTCCCAGATTATAGATTTCAGCTTTTGTACCACCACAGCAACCACAGTTAAAAAAATGTTCCATTTGCAAAATAAAATCATTTTAAGATTGCACTGTCCGTGCAAATTTTTGAAATCAACATCACTTTTATAGTTCTTCTATTTTCCACGCACAGATAAAAATTCTGAATTTTAATTCTGATGTAAACATTCATTCACGTAGACTTGTATTTTATTTCACGCAACCGAGCAACTTGCAAACAATGTTGTTTACAAAGATGGGCTTTTGTATACAATATTTGCTACATTGTTTGAAATGTGTCAGAACTTTACATGATATATAATGTAAACGTATATGATATGTGACGCCCCATTTTGTGCATCATATTGAACAGACATTTACACTACTTTTTCGAACTGTGCGGGGGCTAACTTTGATTTACCAATCTCAGAATGCTAAATTTAAGCGAGAAAAAATTCCGTGATTCTTATTGCTAAAATAAGATTACGGTAGCCATATCTCACCTTTGGGACGTTTTTTGCAGCACAGTATTGATAACATTTTGATCAGGTGTTTTCCGGTGCAACCAAATTTATCTCATGCAATTTATCAACGAAATACAACTCATGATTTTCTGAATCAGAGCACTTTATTAGTGTTTTGATGCAAGCGAAAAATCACACACTTGTTACATAACAGTAATGTGCTTTCATTAATCGGAAATCTTATTCGCCTCAATCGAAAACGAACAAACACGAACTGCTGACAAACTCACGCACTGCCGTAATTTCAAATCATTATTGATCTACTAGTGTCACACACCGCTCCGATCAATTGCAGCGTGATTTTATGCACTACTGACTAGAATCACACTGGTAGCAGCATGGCCACCTCACAGTGACACCGATGCACTTGCCATGCCTCTCTGTCACCTCCACTAAACACACTAATAATGTTCAAGCAGTGCGTTTCAGTTGTATTTCACATGTACTTGTTTCGCTGCATCCAACGCATGTCACTGCATTCCTCGCACCGAATCCCCGAATGTCAACGCAGCAGTTTTGTCGAACAATTCATTTTGACCAACAGCAACGACCAGATCGGTCAACAGTAGCTCTCGCACTGGGTCTCAATAAAAAGCCATCAACAGGTAGCAACTTGCGAGTCAAAGTGCGACACATTTGGATGAATGGGGAGGATCTGATGGATGGGCGGTACGGAGCGGCGTGGTGGATGTTAGGGTATTTCAGCAGCCACATCTCTGAGCATACTCTGTATCTTTTGGTGTTTGTGAATGTTTGCAGGCAGCCCCACTGGTTGGCGTAGCGTGTAGATATATCACAAAAGTAATCAATCAAATTCAGCAGGTTACAAGTTCACCACGATGGGAAGCGTCATTATATTGCCGGTGTTGATGGGTTTATTCGTCTATTAACGAGGCTGTAGGCAGCCTTGCACTGTGCGAGTAGAGAAGCTCGAAAAAACTTTGAAACTGAACGTGAGCACTGACTATGGTATTGAGGCTACTCATGATCATTGATCAACCTTGTTTTCAAACCCAGCGTGAAAAAAGTGAAATTTTTAACTAGTGGCACATGAATCAAATTGAGAGGAGTAGTAAATGCAAGACCATGCTGAAGGTGGCTGAGTTCGATTCCCGGTCCGGGCTAGGAATTTTTAGGGTTGGAAAATTTATCGACTCCCCTGGGCATAGAGTATGATTGTACTTGCCACACAATTATACTAAAGCAAAAATGGTACAGGCATCGAAAGCTCTCTCAATTGACAAATCCATGTTTCAATCGACCACCGTGACGCTGCAATCGCAGCGGTGATAAGTCCGAAATAATGTGTCAAACTGAATACATTTTTGAAATTTCAACCTAAAAACTATTATTTTCTATTTATTCTAGCGAGTTTCTGTGGAAGTCAAAACATGATCCGAGCAAAAAAGTAGTACTCGTAATAATGGTATATAATGCTGAATTTTATCGCGCTTTGTTTCGAAAATATCTTCCAAATAAACAAACATCATCCAAATCACCCGAATCGTCCACCGACTAAATCTATTGTCACTTAAAAATTAATTTCAGTCGGTGTATTAATCAGCAGATTAAATCGTTTTTCGTCTGGTGCTACACCGAGCAATCGGCCTATTTAATAGTTTTTCGTTGATTGATTTAGTCGGCCAACTTTGTCTGTTGTTTAATCGGAAGATGATTTCAAACCTTAACATGTTTTCAGTAATTAATAAGTCTTGAAGTAGCTTTTTATTTAAGAACAATGCATTACAAAATAGTTTTATGCATTTTGTACAAGATTCATCCATGCTGACAAGAAATTTTCATGAAATTACATTGAAATTAAATAATTTTGCAAACAATCAATGAAATTTTCAAGGGCTGTCACAGACTTATCACCGTCGGTTAGTAATTATTCCTGTATTCCTATATCCCAGATTGACGAATTTTTTAATTTTTTTTTAATTTGTCGGCTCCGATTTTGATGAAAATTTGCACAGTTGTTCTTTTTTAGTAAAGATGCCAATTTGTGTTATCAGTTCTTCAAATTGAATCACGACTACTTTTCTAACAGGGCCTGTGTAAAAATAGTACTAATGAGTTAAAAAAATTATATTGCTGAAACGCTTTGTTCGATTAATTTGGTGTCTTGAGCAAAGTTGTAGATATTATTTTGGCAATAATGTTAAAAATATACACTGTAAAAAAATTTAAATTTTAAATTTTTTACTAGGACAACTTTTAAGGAAGGTACAAATCGGTTTTTTCATCTCTCTTTACCAAACTCCCCCTTTGGAGAGGGACTGAAGTGCGGTGAAAAATCGGTAGAACTGTTTCAAACACATCGTTGGTACTTGAGCGGTCGGTTTTCATCTCTTTTTGCCAGTGGTGGCGGGGGGGGGGGGAGGACACCCCTCACCATCCCTCTCCAAAGGGGGAGTTTGGTAAAGAGAGATGAAAAAACCGATTTGTACCTTCCTTAAAAGTTGTCCTAGCTCGCTATCTACGTTCTACATGCAATTTTCACACTGCCGTACTCTAACGGAACTATCAACTCTAGACTTTCATCTCCTCCATCTATCGTATAAAAATTACCACTTTAGTCTGTTATTTGAAATTAGCATCTTCAACTATGTAAATCGTTGACTTCACGGAGAAGTAATACTAAACATATAGTCAAAGTGAATGACTTTAAAACATTTACCATTCTAGAGTGAAACTTGAGTTAGAACGGCTTAGGTGAACACCAATTTATCAGCAGTTTTTACAAGTTATGATGATATTTTGTACTTGAAATTTCGAGTGCATGAATTT
Source organism: Ochlerotatus camptorhynchus (assembly GCF_037179485.1). Taxonomy (NCBI): domain Eukaryota; kingdom Metazoa; phylum Arthropoda; class Insecta; order Diptera; family Culicidae; genus Ochlerotatus; species Ochlerotatus camptorhynchus. The sequence goes on from NW_027040849.1 coordinate 3,039,588, forward strand.
TATCATTTTCACTCACTCACTCACTCGATCATCATGCGCCAAAACACATGTGTTTCCTAAAATCACGGGAGAATTTAAAAATAAATCCAATGCTAGTCATATCTTGTGCTCAGCACCACATTTGATCACATTCGAACATGTTACGGGTATCCCCCGGAGAGCCCATTTCTGAGACTAACTTATAATTCGACACTTCAATTCACATGAGAAATAAATATCAATATCATTAGGGGTACATTGGTCCCCCCCCGTACATGTTCCGGGTACTGGGAGATGGTCAACTTCTGACTTGGGCCGAAACCCATCCATGCAACACCCATTGGCGTAGCTAATGGGGGTGCCAAGGGTGCCAGGCCCCCTCTATAATGATGTAGGCCCCCCCAAGAATGTTGGTTTTTTTTAAACACCGGTATTTAGTCAAGTATTTTCCCTTTTTTTATTGATTTTTATTAATGTCTACTTTTCTCAATGTCGAGAGCTCTACAAGTTGGCTAATAGTTTAAGTATTTTTCTCTAACCTCAGGAAACTTCGTAAAACTTCAAAGACTTTTAAGAAGGTCAGGGAAAATCGTAAAAATTAACGTTAATTAGTAGAAATTCTGGGAACTTCATAGAACTTCAGGACAATTCGTAGAAACTCTGCGAGCTTTGGAAAAGTTCACATAATTGCGTAGAAGTTGGAACTCTTATACGTTTTTTAATCTTTGTAGAATTTATACATAATTTAATTTTAGGGAAGCTCATTATTGCTCGGAGATCTTCATATAATTTAAGGACACTTTTTTGAAGCCTCGTGAGCTTGGAATAGTTTAGGGAATTACGTACAATTTCAAGAAATTCCATACGATGAACTTCGTGGAAAATCAACGAGAAACGTAGAAGTGCAGCGACATTTGTAGAAGTTTTGGAAGTTTCAAGCATTTTGAAAAGCTGTATAAAATTTCATATAAGTGCAGGGAATTTTGAAGAAGATCTGAAAATAGTTTAGCAACCAGCCTAGGGCTGAAAGTCGCTTTAATAAAGAAACAAACAACATTTGTTTTAGCAATCTTCTAAGATCTTCAGGGATTGTTGCTTCAGCTTAGGGAACTTCGTTGCAGTTTGTCAGAGATCTTTCTTCAAAAAAGCTCAATGAACTTCTTGAAAGTTTTTGGAACTTCGTTAAATTTCAACTTTCTAGATTCCAGATTTTGTAGAATAAAAATTTGAAATTCGGAATAAATTCAGGGAACTCAATAGAAGTTGAAGAAATTTTGTAAAACTTTGTGGAGTTTTGTAGATGTTCAGGAAACATTGCAAACATCTACAAAACTCCATAAAGTTTTACAAAATTTCGGGATATTCTTTCAGGCATCCTTCCTAGACAGCAGAAAATATTCAAAAGATCTCCACATAGACGAAGATATTAGTAAAATTCTAAATATTTTTCCAAGACTTCAGGTTGATCAAGTTCTGAGCATCTCCAACTGTTTAAAAATTCAAATATTTGACCTTTCAAGACCGTAGGTTGTTCCAGCTAGTTGATTCTGATGGAATCTTGAATGATGAATATAGGTTACATGGACATTAGGGTGTTTCATTTTGAAAAAAGTGATGAATTTTTGATAGGCCACCCTCCAGTTCGATTCATAGCCCCAAAATATGAACCTGTGCAAAAAATGGTAAAGATTGATGAAGGTTTAGAGGTCGCGCCAATGATTTGGATTTTGTATGGAGATTTTGGTGAATTAGTATGGGAAATTATTGATTTTCGTTTACATTGCTCTAACTTTGGTTGTAGTTGTCCAAACGTTGAAAAAAAAAAAATATGTGGTTGTCATGACAATGATCAACAAGCCTGTTGTTGTTGCGATGAAATTGGCGTTGTTGCCTTGTACATATTCATCTGTCAATTTACCCTATTTTGCCATTTTTTCACATTTTTATAATTCTTGATACGCTGCAAAACTGAGCGTAGCAACTGTAGGCTTTTTGTTTATTGCTATAGCAATAACATACTAAATTTTTTCGACATTTGGACAAGTAGAAGCAAAGTTATAGCGATATAAGCGATTTTTTAAATTCTTCCATAGTAATTCCCATACAAATTTCAAATCATTGGCGCGACCTCTAAACCTTCATCAATCTTTACCAATTTTTGCACAGGTTCATATTTTGGGGCTATGAATCGAACTGGAGGGTGGCCCATCAGAAATTCATCACTTTTTTCAGAATGAAGCACCCTAATGGACATATTTGTACATTTTCTATAGGTAAGACCATTACCCTGGTGATTTAGCTATTTTGTCAAGAATCAACACTCCAGGATTGTTTGGATGGCTTAGAACATTAAATAAAATGTCCATTCTCTTATTGTGTATTTATTGATATAAAAACACCGAAAAAGCTCTTATCCGTATAAACTACGAGTAAATAAAAAATGGGTTCATCCAAAACTAATTCTATTAAAAATTAAAAATTGAAAAAACCTAATAAGCTTTTGTAGAAAGAAAGTAAAATAATATCTAGTTACCAACAAGGACACCATCATACAAGTTTGGAACTCATTCCTTTTGATTAGATTAGAATTAAAGTTAAATTTGGGACTTATTCTTGATTTTATATCTAAGTAACTCAGTGATCAGGAAAGTCCTAATTTCCTCTCGAAATGAATCCAGGTAAGTTTTCCGAGGTCTTTAATTATGATTTTATTTTGAAGACCGGGAGATTCGAAGCTGGTCCAAGAGCTCGAAACTTGTGATTATTTGGTATTTTTATATATTGACAAACATTTGGTCGAATTATTTTTCCTGGCGTCTTAATGAAACTTCAATGTTCGATTTGGTGACAAATAGAAGAATTAGGGGAATTTACGTATTCTTGGCAACCTAAGCAGCGATCTTCTTTCTATAGTCTTTTTCTCCTAGGAACGCATACATATGCAGTATTGGTTTGTTGACCATCTTTTGCTGCCAGCTGCTCTAACAATTTCAGTCGAAAAAATTGTCAAAAACCGTTTTGAAACACTTACAAAGCTCCAATCTTCTCTAGTGAGAGCGGCTATTGTGCTGCATTCGAGCTGCATGTTAAACGGCTGTGCTTTCATCGGCAACTCGAAATCACCAGCATCATGTAGTGCGTGTGTTTAATTTCAAGAAAACCCCGCTAGATTACTTTTTTTCTGTGGTAAAAATGTAATCAAATTGAAGCTGAAAGCCTAAAGAATCGTTTGAATGCATTTAGCGAAGTGTTTTCGTAAGAAAATCCAGCGAAAATAGCGGTTTAATTTGGGTTGCCGAAAATAGTCTGTCATACCGAAGCCGTCATTTCCCTTATTAAAATTCTCAATTCATTTTTCTTTAATATTCATGTACTACATTTTTTAAGAAATTACGGCCTAAGAATTAGCTTGCTATTTTATATTAGTCTTAACATTAGGATAGTTGATAAAATTTCGCGAACTTTTATTTACATTTGAATTCGAACAATTTGTGCTTACATAGGGGTTTGAGATCTCAAATCTATTTTCATTTTAACTTTCAGAATTTTGAGAATTATTCACTCCTTTCCCTTGGCTAGTTTTTGCACCTTGATGTTGGTGGGTGAGCTTAATTTCATGCTTTTATAGTGGAGTGTTGGAGACGGTAGGTTTATGGCCGGCGTTGCTGGCTCATGCCGCGATATAATGGCGCCATGGGCAGGCGATGGGGATTACTAAGCTTCCCCTCTCTGATGAACCACTGCATGAGAAAACCAAAGACCTAGTCCAGCAGTGATAGTATCACACTTGTTACTCCTTTGTTTGAGAGCCGCGTCGTAGTACGCTTACGTATAGGCACTGTCTGGCGGGTTTTGCCACAAATCACTCTTATATATTTTTTTACGCAGATAGATTTATTTGGGTTTGCAAGGGAATTATACTCTTGAAATATTTCAGAAAGTGTCCAACAGTGCTCCTTCCACTTGCGTGACAAGCTTTCATTGTTGTTTTCATTGAGGTATTACTCAGGGAACAATGTTAAACACCATGTTTGTACATGGTATTGTAACTAATCTTATATGTGCTTAATTTTGATTTGGGATAAGTGTTTGCATTATGGCTCGGAATTTCCACTGTGGCGTGCTTCTATTGTGACATACTCATACGTATTTTTGTGGTTCGACATAGTGGAAGCATATACCCTATATAATTTAAAAATCAGCTAGGAAACTAGCTTCAAAGTGAAGCATTTTGGTCACTTGAAGGTATCACTTGGGTCGAACTAAGATATAATAAATAGGTATAGGTCAAAATCAAAAGTACTTGAAACACTTTTAACTTTAGAAAACAAGCACAAGTGCAGGTACTTAATAAAGCATGGGTTATCATTGATTAGGTGAATTAGAGATTAGCAATTAGCTAAGAAGTCAAAATTCATGTGTTGCCCATCGAACCCATACTGTAGTGGAAGTTAGGGTTTTTGTCGATTTTTGGCAATTGTGAATACCTCTCAAAACTTTTAAGCATTTTGAAACAGCTAAACTTTTGTTTTGTTTTCATCAGAAAACACTCTCCTGCTATGACCCATTTGGTATGTTAAATTCAACTCGAAGCTAAAAGTGACATTTTGAATGATTTTTAATGTTAGAAAATCTGTGTTATCGATCGACCAGTTTTCGTGCATGGTTGTTAAAATCTACCTTTTTGTCTGTCTGTAATAATCACCCTCGGAAGTTATGGTTAATCGATAACTTTGTTTGGCACCAATATTTGGCCTAATGATCCATTTCGCCTAACGCACTAACAGTGAATTTCCATTTTGCTTTGGACACGACCTCAGTACTTATTTATTACCTTCCACTGTTTTGTACCAGTGCTTTCTGTACATTAGGCTAGATTATCTGCATTTTAAATAATGGTTTAGTAAAGTCAGAAGTTTAATGTAGTGATCGATAGATTTTATAGAGGTAAATAATACCAAAATCACGTGTCGCCAAAAACCGGGAGGGCATTTACATTCGAGCCTATGCAACGGGATGCTTTCGATAATAGACTCAAACGTAGCCACACAATCTGTTCGCGATTCCCAGTTAATTTACCCGTGGGAACAATGTTGTTGTTGACAACTTGTTGACTCATCTAAAAATAGATCTTCTTCAATTCGCGCTCATCAGAAGTACCTGGGCTTTACCCAGTCAGTCTGTACCACAACCTACTCACCGTTATGCGGAACAGCCCACTGATAACCCATCTCATGTTTACCTTCTTCCATGAGCACTACTAGATATCACCTTGTTGAGCGCTCGTGTCAGCCCGCCATCCCCGCCACATTACCTCACATCTGCGAGGTGAAACGGTGGAAGTTACGCCGTCTTACATGATCTCCGCACTACGCACTAGATAGTATCAATTTAATTTGAAGAATTGTAAGCACCTAGGTAGGTGCTACTGTTTGGACTAAAAACTTTCTGTACCTGTACCAGCGACAGTAGCTACTGAATTGCCGCCGGCTTTACCAGAACCCGGTGCGACACCGACACGGGATGTGTGACATGATAAGAATATTATCATTGATGACTCCCAATCACCGTCGTCGCTGTCGATAGCTTGCGTAAAGTTTCCGTCCTAACAAGCTTGTTGAGTGGCGGAAAATTGTGAGTCTACGAGATTGGAAACGTGTTTGCGATCCGGATTGAAAATTTTGCCACAGGCAGCGAAGGCACTTTGTTTGTGTATACGTTATCCTTTATCGAGAGCGGATTCAGTCATTGTAGATTACGTAGTTTACGCCGATCGGAAGAAGTGTTTGATTGTTTAGGATCGGTTGGGAATAATTTAACGATGAGACAGGATTATTGTCGACGGTATGTGGTTTCTGCTGCTGCACAAGTTGTCTTACATTGTAGCTGAGATGTTTGTCTAGGCAGTGTCGTACAACTGTGAAACAATGTTATCACTGGAACAGCTGATAAAAGCTGAATACCTGATGACCAAATTCTATGAAGGGGCAACTTGTTGAAAATAGTAGGAAGGTCTTTTACCATTGTTGTGCTATACTCAATGAAGTATTGCTGGAAATGCTTGAAGCATAACAATTTACAATTTCGAGACACTTATTTCTTACTATTTGACCACCCAATTGAGCAGTTAGTACAAACTCAGCTAATTGAATTTCTAAGCTACCAAGCTTGAATATTTGATTGATTGTCCTGCAGCGAAGACATCGTATCAACAAAAAAATCCAACTGTACCAGAATCTAAGAAACAGATAAAATTCGTTCGATCAAATTCGTAAGAGAAAACGGGAGAGTAGCTAGGCTTCTTGATATGTTGTTTGCAATCAAAGTTTCAAAAATATTATTGGAAGATTGCAGTGAAACTTTTGTGAGCTTTCGCCACCTGCATTTCGAAGTGAGAACTGTTATATGGATGACGTCATTGTCAGAGAAGACACTTGCAAACTTGTTGGAGAACAAGCGGCAGACCTCCTGTGGAGTGGATGCGACTTCGCCGTTCAATATCATGGATGATGGTAGACCGAACTCTCTGCGCTGCTTCTTCACGTACTTCCAGAAAGACTTCGGGTGCGACTTGAATTTCCTTTGAATCCCTCGCAGATAATGCAAGTAGTATCGACGGCTGACTCGCTTGAACTGATAATTGAGCTTAAGGTGATTCCTTGTAGAGTCCACAAGTGGCCACCACATACATGCACTTCCACTTCGAATTTTCAATTACACATATCTCAGAAATTAATGCCCTATTTCATCTGAAATTGCTACTTCATGTATGCTGCAGTACAGCAAACGTGGAGTAACAGTTTCATTGTGATACGTGTTTTAGAAGCTGATATTTGTGCACTTAAAGTTTCGAAGTGGTTACGAGAATAAGGATCTCACAACGAAAGGTAGTGACGTTTCAACGACTACGTGCGATATTTAGTGAATTTCCTCAACGCGGCTCTCTTGATCGATTTCAGCTTTTTCAATTCGTTCGTCTTCCAAGAGAGGTGCGATGCAACGCTCTTAGGGGCGTGTCTGTCAATGACATGAACTAAGACATGTGAAAAAGTTTGAGCAGCGGTTTCGACGTTATCGGAATCGAGTAGCTTCTTCTTCTTCTTCTTCTTCTTCTTCTTCTTCTTCACATTTCAAGCTTATTGCTCAGTACATATTAGCTTATTGCATGCTCTCAACTTAGTGTTCTACTAAATGCACTTCCAGTTACTAGTTGAGACCTTTCGATACCAAAAATAAAACACCGTAGAGGAGATGTCTTCGAAATCCTGGATGTTATTGTCTTCAACAGTAATAACCAAAGGAGGATGATGAGGAACTTCCTTCACGAGTGGAGAAGGAGCCGACGAGATGAATGGAGCCGTCGTTTGAGCGCTCACGAAACAGAAATCTACATAAGCTACGATATTTCTTGTTAACCACGTAATTGATTTAAGATAACGTCGTTACACTATACACAGCAAAAAACTGTGAATTTTACTGGTGATGTAAACATCCATGCATGCAAACATTCATGCATGTAAATTTCCTTTTCACGTAAACTAGCAGCTTGCGAGAAATGTTGCAAACAAAGGTGGACAGTTGCATGCAATATATGGCATATTGCATGACATGTCTCATAAATTTACACGATCTATAATGTGAACTTGCAGTATATATGACGCACCATTTATGTGCATCATAGTAACGGAAATTTACACTACTTTTTTTAGCAGTGTAGCCAACAACAAACTGACATGAATGTCCATAACAAAAACAATAAAATTTCTGACCAAAGCACACTACTGACATCTGGCTCTGTGTTCGCAGAAAATATTTAGCTAAGCCCTGAACCGGTATGCAAAAGTTATGAATTTGTTGGTTTTGACAGTTCGGATCACTGCACATTTAAATCGGCTGTTTACGATTTTCGGGCATAAGTCAGAATTAAGTGTCATGTCGGTTTGTCGGTGCTATAGCTGTCAAGAAGGCTAACTGATCCAGAATGGAAAGCAGAATGGATGGAAACATGATTCGAAATTTTTAAAGAAGCTCGATAGTTTTTTTTTCAGTTCAGGCAGGCAATAATCATTTTGATTATTTAAAAAAAAAATCGGTATAAATCGATATAAAATCTCAAAAATCGGTATACATCGATATAAAATCTCAAAAATCGGTATTTTGCGAAACCTTATCTGTGTATCGGTATGAAGTTCGAAAATTGGTATAAATACCGATAAATCGGTATACCTGGCAACACTACTCGGGCCAACCACCGGTGACAGATCGTAGACCTATGAAAAAATATGAACGAATAGAAGCACAGGGTAAAGCAAAGTACCTCATTTTTTGTATTCTTTCTTATTACAATTTGGTCTTGTATTTACACTAAAACTTGCAGCTTGACATTTACTAACGAGCTATACAGGGGGAAAATATTCTTACCATGTGAAATCTGGTCAAATTTGCTATAATAAAATATTTGAAAGAACATTGTCTTCTAATATTTAGTGGTTGGCTTAAATTCATACCATGGTTCTTGCCATGGAATTATAATCCGCGAAATAAGTCATTTTACAACCAACCTAGTTGATGACCGGGAACATTAATGTTTATTTTTAATAAAATGATAAAGAGTGATTGCTATGATATGTATGTAAAGGAAACCACTCATTGTTGCAGGCACAACCATTAGACAGTGGACTGTCCACCTCGTACGACTTTATCAAGTACAACACCTGATTGTATTCAATTTACCATTGTATGAAGGGCCAAAAACGAATCTCCTTCCAACAATAAAATCCAGCAACCCGGTAATGTACAAGCTATCGCCATGTTCCAATGAGTGGGGAATAAGAGCCCGCCTTCAATTCACGATCTGTTAACGACAGGAAGTTGGCACTCTCCCCATCTAAATCGCTTCAATCGGGTGCCCTGGTTGGACCGTCCCATACCCAGCATATAATGTGTCATATAATAATGGAATGAATGTTAAGAGAACAATAAAGGAAAGATCTCATCCGATATGTTGCAAAGGAATCCATGACTTCACGGCGATTTCGAAGAGCTCCCATAGATTAGATGACGATTTATATCCTTCTGCAGTTAAACAAAAACTATCGTCTCTGAAAGACTCTCGATAGAACTACACGATGAAAGCGTGACATCCGAACAAGGTGAACCGGCCTCCCAGGAGGCAATGCAATTTGCAGGCACAGTTACAACCGCTGGTTACAAAAAAACACAGCCGTTCAAAGAAACGGATCCAACAAACGTCAATCTCGCGAAAGCACACCCGTCGTCGTCGAACGGCAAAAAAAGGAATCGGTTGGCAATTTTGTGATACGGAATTTCCACTGAAACTCAACCGAAAATGCAAGAATTTCAAAACACCCAATTGCGAAACGCGTTCAAAAGCACTTTTGGAACACTTTCTAAGATAATCTAACACCAACACAGCCAGTTCATCAGTGATGGGAAAGTTCGCGAAAACTCACTATGATTCGCGAACTTTTCCCTTGGTGAACTTCGTGAAATATCGCGAACTTTTCCAACACTGCAGTTCATGAAAGCATCCTGGAAAATGATAGATATACCTCCATCATTTTTTTTTTCTATTTGGTACCGTTCCGATTCAAATTTCGGACGATTCAAATTTCGGACACTTTCATTTTTAATTAAATATTACATCCAGTTAGAAACAAAGTAATAATGTTAGATGATCGTGGAGGGCACTAGTCAAAAAAATTTAAAATTTACAAGACATGTGGATCATATTCGACCGAGATAATCAACTTTTAAAAGTGTCCGAAATTCGAGTTTAAGTGTCCGAAATTTGAATCGGCACGGTATATGTTGCACATCATAGATGCGCAAAATATATCAAAACGGCCAGGCATACTGTGCAGCATTTTAGGGGCAAGATGATTTAGAAACATCGGGCCTGTTTAAATCCAAGATTTTAACACGATGCTTCAGAATCCAATAAATGGATGAAACGTGGACATCTCGTACCGTACGTTCCGTTGTATTGTTATTTATAAATCATTTGTCGTTGGGAGCATCTAGTGATGCTCAATATTCTTCTAGCGGTTGGGACCTGAGCACTAACTCTTGTCCTAGCCCTGGCATATGGTTATAGCGCCATTACTCGCTTTCTGAAAAGAGGAGAAGGGAAGGGAATGAGAGGAAAAGGACTTGGGAAAAGGAAATACGGAATTCCTTTCCTTATTAGTATTGGTATCGTCAACTTTTATAAAAACCATATAAATCCTTTTGCCTTGGTCAGAGGTATTATTACGACATTTGAATAAGATTGTCTTATCATTTGTAATTCAAAAATTAATGTTATAATGATCAACATAGCTTTGGATTATCCAATATAAATCGGCAACACCGTCCTGCAACCGATGATCTTTCTAATCCGAAAACTGAACGGGTTGTTTTTAACTGGAACAAGCTCACCAAATACAATCACCATGGCAGCACCAACAACTCCATACTCGAGTCTTGTCACGATTAACAAGGCATTAAAAATAACAAGGTCTAACGTGTGTTTTCCTGCTCACTGAAAACTCTCCTGTTCAGGACTAGAGTTCGGTAAAAATCTTGTTCCAGTAACACAACACGAAAAGGTGATCTACCAGCGTTACTGGATTGAAAATCAAAGAAAACCACCAACCAAACACGTATAACCGTCCGGGAGGCAGAGTGCAAGCGCTGATCAGACAAATGCAGCCGAAAACTACGAAAACGAACGCGCGCACAAACAGAGAGCAAACTTTAAACACCACCGTATCCGAAGGGGTTCGAAACTGCACTCAAAGAGTGATTGCTCTGATATGTGCACAAAACATAGTAAAAATGAACTAAGTTCACATGAAATCCTGTTATATTCAATACTTACTAATCTAGACGTATTTAAATAAACTGATACATTTTTTCCTGAGTAGAGGGAAAATGTGCGGTATACAGTCATGAGATTGAAAAAGTGTGGAATGAGCTGTAGTAATGATTCGGTAAAAATGTATATGGAACTCAAGTCGACATACGCTCTATGTCGACGTGATCAAAGTAGGCTATGCTTCGTGTATTTGAAAAAACCAGAACCAGAACCAGAACCAGTTACTTTTCATCCCTAGGAGCTCCAACAGGTAAGTCACAATTCAGCTGCATGCTACAGCGTTGAGCCTTCGGACCAGGCAGCAATCCACATGAATGTCGTTTTGCTGCGCAATTCTATGGTTGTATTGGATGTTTTTGCAGGTTTGATGAAAAATATGTTTTAATGCTCATTTTCATGAACTTCCTATGCAGCATGTCAACATTATCATCATCATGCAGTGGTGACATCTGCGTAGAGCTTTTACGGCAATCTCCCAATTGCATAATCGATTTTTGAAGAGAAAAAGATTATCCAATATCCCCATTCCCGGCCTATTATTCACATCCCGCACTTAGTATTTCTTAATCTAGCGTAGTTTAGCTCCAAACGGAATCCTGATGAATGTGGGCGTCTTAGTGGAATACCTGTATTAAGAGAGAGAGAAGAATTAGTAATTTCCCTTTAGTTGCACTACCTTATTTGCGTATCATTGACAATACGCGTATTTCGTCTACAATGTGCAGACTTCTTCAGTGTCTTTGTCGAGTATTAGTATTAGTATTAGTATAAGGTAGTGGAAATAAATGGAAATTACTAATCCTTATATATCTCTTTATACCAAACGGAATGTTATTATTACAGCTTCCAAATTTATTTACCTTTCCATATGTACCGTTAGTTCTGATAAGGGTTCGCGAAATATTCGTTTATTCTTGAAAATGAAATACTGTTTCTGACGGCTCGACTTGGCCAACGGGTTTTCTTGGGCCTATTAGCCATTGAAACGCCATTGGGATTCTCTTTGGTCTATCGAACGAAAAAAAGTGAATTCGCGTGCACCTTTGGTACACTTCAAGCGTGGCTTTTATTTTCGAGATCTTATTTTGCGTCCTTCAAAGAAGCATCGTCCCAAATGCACAGTATCTCAGACAAGGGCATGTAAAATAAAAAAAAATCCTAGCTTAAATTTTTTTTTAATACGAACGTTCCAAATGACGCATCACAATGTTACTTCGTAAGCTATAAATAGCAAATGAAATCAAATTCCACTAATACTATTTTTTCACAGAACTAAAACCATCTCAGGGATTATTGGAACCAGATTGCCATCTATTAACCATCAATCCTCCGCAACCGTTGAATGTAAAATTCCACTCGCAAGAATTCTCCGGTCCATTCCAACGAAAAAAAAAACAACGAACAAAAACAACTCCCCTTCCGCGAACAGTAACAATATGGAAAGCTTACCATTCACCGAAGACAGCACGTCGAAATTCTGCGTCGAAGTCTGCACTGCCATTTCCCAGATTGGAAAACTCGTTCGTTAAACAGTGCTTCCCTCTGTTTGTGATCTCCCGGAGTGTGCACCCGGTTATTCTATTTCCGTACTTTTCCTTTGCCAACTATGTTGCTGCTCCTTCAAACATCCGGAAGGTGCGTTCCGCATGTGAACTGTGAAGAATGTGCGGATGGTGGTGTTTTCCCGCTTTCGATCCCCCCTCTGCCGGGTGCTGATGGTATGTATTTATGTACGAGCGTGCGTTGGTGATTTTAGGTTTATTTTGCGTGGAGGTGTTGATACCAATTCAGCAGTGACAGGACGAAGCAGTTTGAATTACATTCTGTACGATTCCCTGCAATGGACACCGGGTTGTTTTCACTTCATTATTCATTGATTCTCTATGGAGGACATTTTTCTGACGTTTTTTTTTATCTTTTTCACACAATATACCAATCTGGAAAAGAGACCATGCCATTTGCACTTGAGGCTTGAACTTGAAAAATGTCTCCTAAATATGTTTTCAAAAATGAAACGAATAACGCGATTCACTCATATCGATCCTAGTGACCTATCCAATATGCGCTTCCTTATACGACAATCTAACGAACTCTTAAAAGCACATCACAGCCTTCCGGTGATACCCGTCTTGAGCCAGCTACACACATCACAACCAATTAAATTACTACTCATACGTGCCGTTCTTCTAATCATCATCGTCATCATTCTGAATCAGGTACCGAAGTCGAACCGAACGTGACAGTATCGATAACGGTCGCCACTCACTATGCTAATAGATACATATACACACACACACACACACGTAGATACGTGTATTTATAGCCTCTGGCATCTCCTATTTTCTTTTGCCTTCCATATCCGATCATCACCGGCAGTAAATAGACAGAATCGATAAACTTATTGAAGCGTACGACACTTGGTAGCTCACTCTGTTTTGGGTATGGGTCCCCACCTTCTTCCTGCACCAGAAAATATGCTCGCAACCCAAAGGCCGCCCCTTCCCTTTGTTCCCGCTCATTCCGAGGAACGCAAGCAATGCGGTTTTTGGTGAAACATAATAATATACAACACTATCGTTGAGAAGTCTCTCTATATTCGATACTGGCGATGTGTTGAGAGATTTTGCGTTTATGATTGATGTAAAAGGATTTAAAGTGTTTGCCATATTGTGGCTGGTAGTTCTGCAGATGGAGTTGGTTAAGTGCAAAATTTAACACGGTGAAAGTAAAACTGTGTGTAAAACTTTTTATTCCATGGGTAAAAAATAATGAAATTTTGAGTAAAACTAGTTTAGAGTGTATTGTTTACATGTGAAAAATCTCGTCACAATCTATCAAGTGATTATTAGAGATGGCTTCCAAGTAAGAAGTGCTTTGACAACAATTATGGAAGCGATCGTGGAAAATCCGGGCCAGTCCCACAGGTGGATCGTGAAACAGTTTGGAATCGACAATTCGACCGTGTCCTGTGTCATTCAACGAGACCCAGACGACCCAGCGGAGTGCTGGCAGCGGAAGAAAAGCAAAGACGACCGACCCGGTGAACGCAAGGAAGGTAAGGGATTTCTTCAAGCGCAATCCTAACCTTTCGATTCGGGAAGTGGCCAAGAAGGTCAATTCTTCCGTCTGGCTCATCCAGCAGACAATGAAGCGGGCCGGAGAGTTCATGTCTTCTAACCCTTGCGCCTAATCCAACGGATAAACAGAATACGGTGGCTAAATCCCGGTGGTTGGTGAAGCCGAAATGCATCGTAATGAACGACGATACGTATATTAAAGCGGACGCCAAGCAGGTCCCCGGCCTGGACTTTTTCGACGGCAAGTCCCGCCTGGATGTCTCGGAGAAGTGCCGCAAGAAGAAAGTCGACAAATTTGCCAAGAATTACTTAGTGTGGCAGGCGATCTGAGGGCGCAGCCATTTCAGCAAGCCGTACATAACGGTGCCGGTTGACCAAATATATAAAAAAAATAATACCTCCAGAAGCGCCAACTGTCCTTCTTCCAGTCCCACGAAGGTGACACTCTGTTTTGGCCGGATCTGGTATCGTACCACTACGCGAAACCGGTGATGGAGTGGTACGAAGCCACTTGCTTTTGTGTCAAAGGAGGCAAATCCATCAAACTCGCCAGAACTTCGCCCAATAGAAAAATTCTGGGCGATTATGAAGGGTAAACTCCGGAAAACAGGGAAGGTCTTCAAAAACGACAAGAATATGAATAAAAAGTGGATAAAAGTGTGTAAGAAAGATGGCGCAAGTGTTGCACAGGATTTGATGGGTAGCGTTAGGAGAGGAGGTTGAATAAACCAACTTTGCAAAAACATAGCTAAAGTCTGGAACGCGCAAAAATTGGTCAACTTCAAATTGGTGTATTTCTGTTAAAAATGCATAACAAAAAAACCTGAAATGCTGCATTTGGAAGTTGAGTTTATATACAATGATTGCTATGATGAGTTTTCACCGTTTGCTCTCCAGTTTTCAAAATGACGTTCAAGCAAGAGAAGCAGCGTGTCAAAATTTTGCTCGCGCAGCAAGAGAATCCGACGTTCTTACACGCCAAGTTGGCAAAATTGCTGGATGTGGCCAAATAGACCGTGAAAAACGTTTTAAAAGTGTTTGGGGAGCGTCTGTCAACCGCCAGGAAGCCTGGAAGCGCAATTGTAATTCGGACGTGGCAGCGACGACGAAGAAGGTGAAATATAAGCGGAATCCTAACCTCTCCATCCGGGACGTTGCCGGCAAGCTCAATGTCTCCTATACTACTGTGCATCGGGCCAAGAAACGAGCCGAGTTGTCGACGTTTAAGAAGGTGAAGGTGGCGAACCGAGATTACAAACAAAACACGTCGGCAAAGCAGCGGTCCAGAAAGCTGTATACGAATCTGCTCACAAAGTTCGACTGTGTCGTCATGGACGACGAAACTTATGTGAAGGCGGATTTCAAGCAGCTTCCGGGACAGGAGTTTTATACCGCATCAGGAAAAGGGAAGGTGGCTGAATTTTTCAAAACCATCAAACTATCGAAGTTCCTGAAAAAATATCTCGTCTGGCAGGTCATATGCACGTGTGGTCTAAAAAGCGGCATTTTCATTACTACGGGAACCATCAATCAAGAGATCTACGTCCAGGAGTGCCTGGACGAGCACAATCGAATGGTACGATGCGAACAACGTGGTTGTGGTACCCAAAGACCACAACCCTTCCAACAGCCCAGAACTCCGCCGTATCGAACGGTATTGGGCCTTGGTTAAACAGAATCACAAAAAAAAAAACTAATAAATCCATGGAAAACGAGCAGCAGTTTAAATCTAACTGGTGTTCGGCGGTGAATAAAGTCGATGAGACCACTGTGCAAAATTTAATGGAAGGGGTTAAGCGGAAGGCATGGCAGTTCGGATTTGGCAAACCAAAAGAATAAACGAACATTTTTTCCTTTAAATGTATGAATTGAACTACCAAAAGAACAATAAGAAGATTTTTGGGATATGAATTTTGACTGAATTTTTGCGCGTTCCAGTCTTTAATATGTGTTTATTTATTCCCTGAGAGTTTCAAAAATATTCGACTTGAAATGAAGTTTTGGTGATCATTTTTGTCTGTTACTTTTTTTCGAGTACAGTCTTTAAATTCTTCAAGGAGAGATTTTACTCAAAATAATGCTGTGAGAAGTTTATTTATTTTATTTTACAGGGCTGGTAGTTGGTATGTGATATAATAGGTAGTAGTGACTTTTGTGACCTAAAATAACGATAATAGTAACCAAATAGTGACTTTAAAACAATAAAAAAATTTACCAATAATTACATTTATTGATCGAAAACATATGGATGATTGCGTCCGTTGATTGCGACCCACTTCGAGATATTAAAAAAAAACTCCAGCTATCGCATTTTGCATGCTTCTTTAAAATACACGGCTGTTACAAGTAACATAGGGCTGTTCAAAATTCGATCCGCAAAATAAGTGATTTTCAAAAGATATTCGCGACTTCAAACACTAATCTACGACAAATAAAAAACTGTTTTCTTTGCTTAAAAATACTACTAAATTTGGATTACTCCTACATGGCATTCCAATCCTATTGCTTATAGCATATTAGCTTTTTGGCTCCTCTCAACTTAGGCCGATTTCATAGTGAGTGCGAAGCGAAGAGGCGAGCGAATCGTTGAAAAATAATCAGAACCTGATTTGAAATCGACAGAGCGGCGTGGAGCAAAATCAATATTTGAACCACCCTTATGCATTATGCACATTGCACAGTGGTCCAGAATGCAGATTTAGGATGTTTTGAGCCTGAAATTGAAACTTTAGACTAAAAGTCTCTTCTTCAAAGTTGTTCCTTATAGTTAGGCCCTCATTTTTATGACGATGAATTCTAGGGTGGTTCTTATTATCATTGAAATCAAAAATCTAACTTTTTTGTTTGTAGAAATTAAGGTATACATTCTTTGGAAAAGTTATAGCTGAGCTTGTTTCAAGCAAATTTGTCAAAGAGAACTTTTTTGTATCTCTTAACCGATTAAGAGCTATTTTCTTGAATTGAGTTAGGATGTCTCTGAAAAAAAAAATCAGTTGTTTTGCTCTAGTTTTCTTATTTCAAATTTCTCAGCAAAGGTGTCTTGAAATAACTTTTAGATCTTTGGGGCTGTTCATAAACTACGTAGACAGTTTTTTGGGATTCTTGACCCCCCTCCCCCTGCGTAGACAATTGTCCATACAAAAAAAAATTAAAATTTGTATGGGCCGTGGATAATTTTCAACCCCCCCCCCCTAAACTGTCTACGTAGTTTATGAACAGCCCCTTTAGAAGGCGCAAATTTTTGCTGCACATAGCTAGTCAATATCTCTCACCGATCAAGAGTTTTTACATTTTTCTACTAAAAATATGCCTTTTTCAAAAGTTAATATCTCTGGTTGGGGCAAACAAAAAAAAAGTTTTTTTACGGAATTTGAAAGGGCGTATGTTATTTTTGAAACTTGCACACAATCAATTTTAATTTATTCATATATTTTTCTATAATTACGTATATCTTTTTATTAGAAGAGCTACATACATCAACTTTTGCTATAAAACATTCGTTTTAAAGGGGTTTAAAAGTCTCTAGAAGATGACACCTTTGCTGAGAAATGTGAAATAAGAAAACTAGAGCAAAACAACTGTTTTTTCAGAGGCACCCTAACTCAATTCAAGAGAATATCTCTAAATCGGTCAATTTAAGAGATACACAAAAGTTCTCTTGTACAAAGTTGCTTGAAACTAGCTCAGCTATAACTTTTCCAAAGAATATATGCCTTAATTTCTACATACAAAAAAGTCAGATTTTTTATTTCAATGATAATAAGAACCACCCTAGAATTCATTGTCATAAAAATAAGGGCCTAACTATAAGGAACAACTTTGCAGAAAAGGCTGTTAGTCTAAGGCTTGTACTCGAAAAAAAATGCACCATTTTTATCCGTGTGTAACTTTTTTATCCGTGGGTAAAAATTGATGAAAATCTGGGTATAACTAGTTTGGAGTGAATTGTTTACATGCGCAAAATTTCATAACAATCGGGTCAGTGGTTATTGAGATGTCATCGAAACAATCGCCGGAGAATTTTGCGCGCCGTCATGGAAAATCCGACTGCGACCATGACATGGATCGGAAGACAACTGGGAATCACCCATACAACTGTGTCTCGGGTGGTAAAATCGTTTAAGAAGTCCCAGACGACCGAGCGGTGGGCTGGAAGTGATAGAAAATCGAAGACAGCTGACCCTGTGAAGGCCCGGAAGGTGTTGGATTATTTCAAGCGTAATCCGAACCTTTCGATTCGCGACGCGGCTCTGAAGGCAAAGTGTTTCGCCTGGTTCGTTCAGCAAACCATGAAACGAGCTGGGCTTCGTGTATTCAAGGTCCGGAAGGCACCAAACCGGCGTGATCAACAAAACACGGCGGCCAAATCCCGCGCAAGGAAGCTGTATCGAGAGTGTTTAACGAAACCGATGTGTGTGGTTATGGATGACGAAACCTACATCAAGGCAGACGCAAAGCAGATAACGGGGCTGGAGTTCTACGTTGCCAAATCACGGTTTGATGTTCCGGAAGACATAAGGAAGAAGAAAGTGGACAAATTCGCCAAAAATACTTGCTCTGGCAGGCCATATGCCAATGCGGTAAACTGAGTAAACCGTACATCACAATCGGTACCATCAACAGCGAAATTTACCGCACCGAGTGCCTCCAGAAGCGTCTGTTGCCCTTCCTGCGGTCCCACGGAGGCGAGACATGATTTTAGCCGGACCTGGCATCATGCCATTACGCGCGATCGACGTTGGATTGGTACAGAGACGATAACGTACCATACCGTACGATACCAAAAACCGCCAACCCCCCAAATTCACCAGAGATTTGTCCGGTGGAAAGATTTTGGGCCATAATGAAGGCCAAAGTTCAAAAATCGTCCAAGGTGTTTAAGAACGAGCTGGAGTTGAAGAAAGAATGGATGAAAGTGACCAAAAAGGTCGGCTCCACCATTGCACAAAATGTAATGAGGGGTCTTAAGGAAAAGGTGCGGGCTTTCAGCGATGGAAAGGAAATTGAAAAAAATAATTATGCCGAAACATAATACATATGTATTAGGGAAAATGACGGCTTCGGCATGACAGACTATTTTCGGCAACACTAATTGAAACACTATTTTCACTGGATTTTCTTACGAAAACACTTCGCTGAATGCATGCAAACGATTCTTTATGCTTTCAGCTTCAAATTGACTATATTTTTATCACTGAGAAAAAGCAATCTAGCAAGGTTTTCTTGGAATGCAACAGACGCACTACAAATTGTAGCTGATTTCGAGTTGCCGATAATAGAACAGCAGATTTACATGCAGTTCAAATGGAACGGTTGCCGAAGAAAACCTAGTTGCCGACAATACTCGCTCTCACTAGAGAAGATTGGAGCTTTGTAAAAGCGTTTCAAAACAGTTTTTGACAATTCTTTCGACTGAAATTGTAATAGCAGCTGGCAGCAAAAGATTGTAAACAAACCAATACTGCATATGTGTGCGTTCCTTAGAGAAAAGGGCTATAGAAAGAAGGTCGCTGCTTAGGTTGCCGAGAATACGTACATTCCCCTTGTTCATTCCCTGAAAGTTTCAAGAAAATCCGACTTAAAATAATTTTTTGGCGAACACTTTTGTCTGGTGCATTTTTTTCGAGTACAGGCTTTAAATTTCCAATTTCAGGCTCAAAACATATCCACCTAAATCTGCATTCTGGACCACTGTACATTGGCGGCTACAGCATATGAAGGAATATTTTATACGGTTTAAGTTATAAGGAATGTTCCCGTACTTGCTTTTCGATTTCGCTATAAGTTACTGCAGCTTTCTGTGAGTTGCTGAAAGACAATCGTATGCTGCAGAAAGTACGGGAACAGACCTATTATTTAAAAAAAGGTTGCGATACCATGCAAGATATCTAAAGCAAACCGAGAATGTTTTTACCTTTTATGTTTAAATGTTACACCTTTTATTCTAATTAGAGAAGAGGGGAGTAAAAGTAAAATCGAAGGATGACGAGATAAACATCAGCCCGAATATATTGGAATTAGGGGAAATGACGGCTTCGGCATGCCAGACTATTTTCGGCAACCCAAATTGAAACACTATTTTCACTGGATTTTCTTACGAAAACACTTCGCTGAATGCATGCAAACGATTCTTTATGCTTTCAGCTTCAATTTGACTATATTT
This sequence comes from Ochlerotatus camptorhynchus, assembly GCF_037179485.1. Classification (NCBI taxonomy): domain Eukaryota; kingdom Metazoa; phylum Arthropoda; class Insecta; order Diptera; family Culicidae; genus Ochlerotatus; species Ochlerotatus camptorhynchus. The sequence continues at coordinate 3,059,686 of NW_027040849.1, forward strand.
TTACCACTGAGAAAAAGCAATCTAGCAGGGTTTTCTTGAAATGAAACACACGCACTACAAATTTTAGCTGATTTCGAGTTGCCGATAATAGAACAGCAGATTTACATGCAGTTCAAATGGAACGGTTGCCGAAGAAAAACTGGTTGCCGACAATACTCGCTCTCACTAGAGAAGATTGGAGCTTTGTAAAAGCGTTTCAAAACAGTTTTTGACAATTCTTTCGACTGAAATTGTTAGAGCAGCTGGCAGCAAAAGAGTGTAAACAAACCAATACTGCATATGTGTGCGTTCCTTAGAGAAAAGGGCTTTAGAAACAAGGTCGCTGCTTAGGTTGCCGAGAATACGTAAATTCCCCTACTTGATTAAATTCTCCTTCACCTTTCTCAGATACCTACCGGAATTTTTACGATTATTTTATATCTTTACTTTAGCAAATGTATGCATATTGACGCACCAAATACGAACCATCTGATCTATCGCCAAACTCGCAGAATGAAGCAAACACCGACGGACACCGAGGAATATAATTTTCTCAATTTTATAGCCGCTGTTCTAACATGTTTTATTGGTGCTCTCGGGCCAGGCAGTGTGCCGTGTTGATTGGATGATAATTGCACTAAGCAGAACCGCCTACCTGCTGTCATTCGAAGTGACTTTTACGATTCGACAACAACCTATGGCTAGTCATTCATTAGTCTGGCTGTGGCAGCTCACGCGCACATGGTCAAGTGATTTATTCGCTGTGAGCAATATGAACCTTGTCTTATATCGACACGATGGATGGGCTATTAAATCGAAATCTAATTTGATTAACTTTAAAGTCAATGACCAGCCGTTGAACGTCCATACGATAGGGGAAAACTTTTCCCCCAATATGCTATTTCATTGACAAGCAATCTAAACACTAAATTACCAGAAAATTTATGCGACGTCCTAAATATAGCTAGCTGTAAATGCGTCAAGAACAAATTCCAATTAAACGCAATCTATCAATCCACCTCTTACGTCATTTCATTGAGCCTGCACACTGACTCACTCCTCCTCAGCTCATCGGCATTCGAACGTGCCCCCAAGGTTCGCTTCCAAAAATACCTTCCCGTCGTTCATGAGGCCAAGAAGCACGACCAGATAATAATAGTGTAAATCAAATAGTCCTATTTTTAGAGCACTTTTCCTTCCAAATAGCAATAACGTACAGTACATACCTACATCCTAACACAAAAATGAACCGCCCTACCCTTCGTCGTCGTCATCGTCGTTGTCATCAAGCGCCACATTTTCAAAGCCACAATCCCCCACAGGCACACGAGTGAATCGGTATTTCCCACAGTTTTCCCGGTTTAGGCAAAGTTTGGTGTGCCTTCCCGAGCAAAGTCGGTAAACAAAATGAAAGCAAAACGATATTAAAGTTTGCAGTTCCTATCAATTGTCGCGACATACATAAGTCTGATATGTGCTTTCAATATGCAGTCATGACGTTTTAAATGAAAGCACCTTAACTTGAAGTTCTGCTGTTAACGCCTTGTTTAAAATTTAATTTAGGTATATCTGTCGTTGAACTAACGACTATTCTTTATTTATTTTGTTTAACACATTTTAGGTCAACCGTGGCTTGCCCGGGGTGAGATTTGAGCTCAAGTGAGAAACATGGGTGCTAACCATTTACGCCAGGCCCGTATTCAGTTAAATATTATCAATGCAACATCAGTTATCAAATTGATTTAATTGAAAGCAGGATTAGTTTTCCGTTTGATTTAACAGAGTAAAATTTTGCTAAATCAACTGAAATGAGAACAACTGGAGTATTAAAAATATAAGTTACATCATAACATCAATGATTTCCAGCTTTGCTCGGGTTTGGCATCGAAGTATTCGTCAACGTCGTTGTCTTTGGAAATGGTGGTGAGGGAAAATCAATACCTGACGAGACGAGCCGCGTAAAGGTATATAATTAATTTTCAAGTGTAAGTAAACACTTCAATCCCTGTCAAGGTTCTTCCGTTTCTTTTCTTTGTGAGCTTTTGAAACCTCAAGAGCAAAGCAGATATAATGTCGTACAGTGCCGTTGAATCCGACTTAAATTCGAGCTCCCTTTACTCAAATTCGCTAAAGCACAGGTCACTCATAGACTGAGTAAATTTTCCCCGATTTTCCATGAGCCAAAATTAGGGGCATTTAGACAGACATTACATCCATTTTCCCTATATGGTGTGCAAGCACAATCATACTCTAAGGGACTGTTCATTAACTAAGTAGACAGGTTAGTGGGTGGCAATTATCCACGGCCCATACAAATTAAAAAAAAAATGTGTATGGACTAGCAGGGGGTGGCGGCAAGAATCCCAGTCTACGAAGTTAACGAACAGCCCCTAACGTACCTTACCAATCAGACTAAGGCCTTGTTGTCCTCTGTTGTCCGAAGAAGTCGTCTCCACTCTACTCGATCCATGGCCACACTTCGCCATCCTCGTAGTCTGCGAAGGGTCCGCAGATCGCCTTCTACTTGATCGATCCACCTTGCCCGCTGCGCACCTCTTCTTCTTGTCCCTGTTGGGTCGCTTTCTAGAACCATTTTCACTGGGTCGTCGTGCGGCATTCTTACGACGTGCCCAGCCCACCGTAGTCGTCCAATTTTTGCAATGTGGACGATGGATGGTTCTCTCAGCATCTAGTGCAGTTCGTGGTGCATTCGCCTCCTCCACGTTCCGTCATCCATCTGCACTCCACCGTAGATGGTACGCAACACCTTCCGTTCGAAAACACCAAGGGCGCGTTGGTCCTCCACGAGCATAGTCCAGGTCTCGTGGCCGTAGAGGACCACCGGTCTAATCAGCGTCTTGTAGACAGTCAACTTCGTGCGGCGGCGAATTGTATTCGCCCGGAGCGTCCTCCGGAGTCCAAAGTAGGCACGATTCCCTGCCATAATGCGTCTTTGAATTTCTCTGCTCTTGTCATTTTCGGCGGTCACCAGTGAGCCCAAATACACGAACTCATTGACCACCTCGATTTCGTCACCGTCAATCTGAACTCGGGGTGGGACGCTTACATTGTCTTCCCTAGAACCTCTTCCTTTCATGTATTTTGTCTTTAATGCCTTGATGGCAAGTCCAATCCGCCTAGCTTCAGCGCCTTCAGTCTGATGTACGTTTCCGCCATCGTCTCAAAGCCAAGCCAAGAAGCTGGATGGACTCCCTGAAGATCGTGCCACTCGTGTCTATCCCAGCTCTTCTGATCACACCTTCTAACGCGATGTTAAATAGCAGACACGGAAGTCCATCACCTTGCCGTAACCCGCTTCGAGATTCAAAGGGACTAGAGAGTGTCCCCGATACTCGAATAACACTCGATCCATCGTCGCCTTGACCAATCGCGTCAGTTTATCCGGAAATCCGTACTCGTGCATAATCCGCCATAGCTGATCTCGATCGATTGGGTCGTATGCGGATTTGAAATCCATGAACAAATGATGTTTGGGCACGTTGTATTCGCGGCATTTCTGCACAGCCTACCGAATCGTGAATCCCGCCTGGTATTGCCCCACGAACTCTCTTGCAAATGGTGACAGGCGGCGGCATGGAATTTGGGAGAGTACCTTGTTGGCGGCGCTCAGCAGTGTGATCGCGCGGTAGTTGCAGCAATCCAACTTGTCGTCCTTTTTGTAGATTGGGCATACGACTCCTTCCATCCACTCCTCCGGTAATATCTCCTCCTCCCAAACCTTGGCAATTGCCCAGTGCAGCGCTCTAGCCAGTGCTTCACCACCGTATTTTAATAGCTCACTTGGTAGTTGATCTACACCAGTTGCTTTGTTGTTTTTCAGCCGACCGATCTCCTCCTCAACTTCTTGAAGATCATGGGCCGGTAGCCTGTCGTCTTCTACGCGTGCTCCAAGGTCTGTTGCCGTGCCACCTTCGTTTTCTGCTGCTTCACCGTTGAGGTGCTCGTCATAGTACTGCTTCCACTTCTCAATCACCTCACACTCGTTCGTGAGAAGGCCACCGTCCAAGTCCTTGCACATATCGGCTTGCGACACGTTGCCTTTGCGCGAACTATTTAGTTTCTCATAGAACTTCCGTGTGTCGTTTACGCGGTACAGATTTTCCATCGCCTCGCTATCTCGGTCTTCCTGCTGACGCTTCTTCGTTCGGAAGACCGAGTTTTATCTGTTCCACGCTTGTCTGTATCGCTCCACATTCAATCTCGTGCGGTGTTGCAGCATTCTCGCCAGTGCTGCATTCTTCTCCTCTACTAACAGTTTGCATTCGCCGTCAAACCAGTCATTTCTTCGGTCCGGGATCGCAGTACCTAGTGCCGCTGCCGCAGTACTACCCATGGCGGAACGGATGTCCCTCCAGCCATCTTCAAGAGAAGCTGCGCCAAGCTGCTCTTCCGTGGGTAGTGCATCTTCCAGCTGCTGCGCGTAGTCCTGAGCAACTCCGGCGTCCCGTAATTGCTCAATGTTGGGTCGCGGTGTTCGACTTCGACGGATGTTATGTACCGTCGAAATCTATGTTCGCACTGCGGTACGTGCGGACGTTGATAATGTCGGAGAAGAATTTCCCGTCGATTAAAACGTGATCGATATGGTTTTCTGTGTGTTGGTCAGGTGTACCCCGAGAGGCTGCAAAGTTCACGCATCGTTGGCCGTTGTCGTTCGATACGGCATGCAGGCGGTCTATACATTGCCTCCCGTCATACCTGAGCGTTCATGTCACCGATGACGATTTTGACATCCCGTTGCGAACAGCCGTCGTACACCTGCTCCAGCTGCGCATAGAACGCTTCTTTCTCGTCATCTCCCTTCGTGTGGGCAGTGCACGTTGATGATGCTGTAGTTGAAGAAACGGCCCTTAATCCTGAACTTGCACATCCTCGCGTTGATTGACTGCCAACCAGTCACGCGTTTGCGCATCTTACCCAGCACTCCAAAGCTGGTTCCCAGCTCGTTGGTGGTGCCACAGCTCTGGTAAAAAGTAGCCGCTCGATGCCCGCTTTTCCATACCTTTTGTCCCGTCCAGCAAAGTTCCTGCAGTGCTACGACTTCAAAGCTGCGTGGTTGAAGTTCGTCATAGATTAACCTATCGCAGCCCGGGAAGCCGAGCGATTTGCAGTTCCGAGTTTCCAATCGTAGTCCTTATTTCGTCGCGTAGGTCTGTGTCGATTGTTCCGATCCGTATTTCTTTCTTCAGTATTTGCAACTTTATGTTTTTTTCCAGGGCGGTTTGTTGTCCTAACATGGAGAACAGAGGACCAGAGATGCACACTAGGGTGCTTCATTCTGAAAAAAGTGATGAATTTCTGATGGGCCACCCTCCAGTTCGATTCATAGCCCCAAAATATGAACCTGTGCAAAAATTGGTAAAGATTGATGAAGGTTTAGAGGTCGCGCCAATGATTTGAAATTTGTATGGGAATTACTATGGAAGAATTTAAAAAATCGCTTATATCGCTATAACTTTGCTTCTACTTGTCCAAATGTCGAAAAAATTTAGTATGTTATTGCTATGGCAATAAACAAAAAGCCTACAGTTGCTACGCTCAGTTTTGCAGTGTATCAAGAATTATAAAAATGTGAAAAAATGGCAAAATAGGGTAAATTGACAGATGAATATGTACAAGGCAACAACGCCAATTTCATCGCAACAACAACAGGCTTGTTGATCATTGTCATGACAACCACATATTTTTTTTTTTCAACGTTTGGACAACTACAACCAAAGTTAGAGCAATGTAAACGAAAATCAATAATTTCCCATACTAATTCACCAAAATCTCCATACAAAATCCAAATCATTGGCGCGACCTCTAAACCTTCATCAATCTTTACCATTTTTTGCACAGGTTCATATTTTGGGGCTATGAATCGAACTGGAGGGTTGCCTATCAAAAATTCATCACTTTTTTCAAAATGAAACACCCTAATGCACACTTAAAAATAACTAATTTTACACGTGACGAAATCCATCTTTGACATAAAGGATCAGACGTAACCAAATATTTGATGTAAAATTAAGTGCTCCGAGACTGAAAAGTTCGTTACTCGACGAAAAGTACGTTTGATTGAGCTGTTATGATTGAATTTTATGTCAAAATTGACGCTCGTATATGTCAGTCTCAGAGCATCTAAATTTACATTAATTTTTCTAAGTGTGTAGGTATTCCGCTCCTTCCAGGCAGGGTTACTTCCACTCACTTGCTATAAAAAAATGTTCTTCAGAATTATGAAACCATGAGATGGTAAAGTAATAATTAGAACTTGTAAGCTACAAGAAGAGGTCGTGACGTATGTGTTTGACACACAAAATCTGTCAATATTGCTTTCAGTGCGCTACAATCAGCAATTTTACGACTCGTGAGCGCTCACTCTGAGTGAACGCTCACGAATCATAAGATCGCTTATTGTGACGCTCTGAAAGCGAAATTAACAGGTTTTATGAGTCAAACACATACTTTACACCCTCTTCTAGATACATACAAGTACAACATATCATTAATTCATCTAATGATCGCATAATTCCGAAAAATATGTTTTTATAGCAAGTGAGTGGCAGCAACCCTGCTTCCAGGTTGTTAACTCACCATTTTGGCCCTGGTATGGTCCTCTAATTGGCCTTATATTAAATTTAACATTTTTCATTCGTTAGTACATTTTTTTCCATACAGGTTTAGAACATATATTTGTACGCAAATAAAACCATGAAAATTGAATAAAAATTTGATGTAGGCTTTAGGGTCTAAAACTAGACTAACTTACCCTAGTTATATTGTCATTAATATTGTCAATCTCCATATACGAATATTGTCAGTATTATGTGTATGAGCAATATTGAAAATCGTGTGAATTTTTGACAAAATTTTTCAAATGAATATTTCCTTTCCATATCACATACATTTTTTTAAAAATTTATCAACACTTTAACACTTTTGGGTCATTTGTGACTTGTCCGGGGATGAGATTTAAACTCGTGACTTTGGCGTTAGATGCATGAATGTTAACCACTACGTCCCCTTCCCATACATTTCCCCACACTAACTTTAAAATTCTTCAGCAAATCCAAATCGCAACCAAAGTCTATTCAATGTGGCACAGTTGTTGAAAACCTTAATACAAATCTAAAGAAAAGCGGGGGTTTTTATTGGCCTACATCGGTCTACATCGGTTGATGAACATAAATAAACATACCAGCTCCCTATTGCGCACCCTGGCAGAAGTACCCTTAATGTTCAAAATTGATGCCTTTAGTGTGATTTCATTTCAAATATTCTTCTTTAGTCTGTGATTTTGAACAAACCTCAATACCTTTTGAGGAGCTGAAACAAAAAAAGTAGTCGGTACGTGATCAGCCGCCTAATAGTAGACAACAAATCTGCATCACGCACAAACACTTCCGGTGCTAATAAGGCACCAAACTTGAGAAAACAAACTTAATTTGCACAATAAGGAAGAGTAAGGGGGTGAGTGTGCTATTAAAGGTGCCAAAACGTGTGTGATTTGTCGCAAGTCATCAACAATTGCTGAGTGCTCCGTCCGTTACCAAGGTGCGTTGCATGTGGCTAGGAGTAAATTCAAGTCCAAACTCACCTCTCGATCTTCGACCCGGGAGCGTTTTCCCGAACAATTTGGATCGCCATTTATGCATTTTCAGTTGAATTCTGCACTTTAATATTGGTACACTTTTGTTCCAAATGATTAAAGATTCAGACAGCGAAACCACAATGCCGACAGTTTGGTCCCATCAATCTTGCTAGCTGTCAGCAGTTTCACCGAATTCTGCAGCCGATTACTATTCCGCCAACCTGTAGCCAGCAGCAACAGATGCCATAAATTTCCACCCGGACCATAAAGAAAACCCCCAATAAGTATGCATATTTTGCCAACGCTGCGGGTTTTAATACTTTTTTTTTTACCAATTTACACTGCAATTTCTGTTTATGGTAGGTAGTGCCCAAAAAGTAGTCGCCGTGAGCAAGAAAACAGTATGCATCGGTGTTGAATCCATGGAGCAACCGAAAGCAAAATCAAAAATCCCGTGCAATATTTCGCGGTTGATCCTGTGTATACATTTTAATTATCGTCCATATTTATTCGACACACGGTTTTACTCCCACCGGTGAATCCAAACCCGTAAATTTCTACTGACCAAGTCCGAGAGACTGGGATTATAACAACGAATGGACGCAACAGGCAGGAGTAGCAGCAACAGGCTTTTCACACCAACAAATGGAAATATTGGATTTTGTTGTTGTGAAAGCACTCGCTGTGCTGCGCTACCCACAATGCTGCCTGTAGAGTAGTGCTTTGCAAAAAGAGAAGAAGAAAAAAAAGGATGGAGACGGATTTGGCGTGATTCGAAACCGCAGTGCGTGGGGGTCAAATTTATCCAATACGTATTATGGCGTTTGCGTGGAAGATGGTGTTTTTTGACTTGTTGGTACACTCAAAACTACAGTTCAAAGCGAAAGTTTAGGGCAAACATTTGGGATGCAATAATTTATGCAAATGCCTCAAAAGTAATCCAAACCACTCGAAAGGACTTGAACATAGATAAGAAAACACACAAGACTTTTTAATTTGAAAAATGTACTTCATGTCGTGAACCTTGAAGAATTAACTTTTGCAATGAAACGTACTACATTTGCTTTGAGTGTACAAGAGTTGGAAAAACTGTGCATGGGAAAGGAGGGATATTCCAAAATAAGCGAACTAATCTGGCTGGCTTAGCTTTCGCCGGGGGAAAAATCACCAAACAAATACTGATTTATTTCAGGAAAGAATGGAAACAACTGCACGTGTTGCGGATCTGTTTTACAATTGCGGGTAAACTAATGAACGTTGATTATCACTCAGCTTCCTACAGTACAAACATAGAACAGCAGTAATTTAAATTTGTTGAAACTGAAAAGCCATTTCCAACGCACATCAACTCCCCGAGTCGATCACTGCTGACAGTGCACTAAATAAGCTCATTCGAAAGCATTCCGTTAAAAAGTTTGCTTTATTGTAAGGACATGTTTCAGTTTGGTTCGATTTTTTTCATGTTTCCGTTACTGTGAAGGAAATGCTCTGCCCTTTCGAGCTACGCCAAATATTTTTGAACAACACATCTGACCATACCAACTCGACAAGATGAGAAACACCGAAGTTATTTCAGTTTGTAGATTTACTTCCATTGATATGAGCCCCCCCACCCTTCTTTTACTACGCTTGTGAGATTGAGCAATTGTTTTTGAACAATTCAACTGAACATATCAAATCGATAAAATAAGAAACTCCGAAGTTATTTCAGTTTGAAACTTTACTTCTATTGATATGAATGAGGGTGCGAATGAACTTCGAAATAATTTCAGTTTAGAATCTGACTTCCATTGGTACATCGGCAGAAAAAGTAATTTTTGGATTTAATTCAAACCTTAAATATTTGAATATTTAAAATGCAAGAAAAGTAGATTCTCTCATACTAATTTCAAACGCAATGCGGAAGGCCGGGTTACAACCAATCGTCCCTAAATTATGCACAGTTGTGTGGGACCCCAAATGGAACCAAAAACTACAAAGGACAGCCCAGCCCTATGGGGTTGTACGCAATCGTGACGTAGGACTACGTGGATTTATATAATACATCTTATTTGTTAACTGCAGCAGGAGCTTGTGTTTTGTGTAGGAATTGGAATTTGAGCGGGGTTCTCTCTGTTTATACTCTTTAGTATGACGCGCTTGACATAGATGGCCCACAATGACTCACGAAGAGCTACTGATTTCGATCAATAGCGGTGCGGCTTCTTCCTCCTTCTATGGATGCTCATGTCGGCTGCAGCTCACTGCTTGCCGGCAGCCTTTCGTTGTGTACTGAGAACACCATCACTCACCACGCGGTGATTGAATAAACACCGTTTGGTATGACCGGATGGAATTCAACTTTGAAATCTGTGTTAGGGAAATCGCTTTTCGCAGGCAATCGGTGATAATTTTCATTCGTGCAATTTTCAATAGTGACATTTTGAAAAATGATAAAGTCTTAAATTTGATGCGTCGAAATATTTGTGATCGATTGGTGATAAAATTATTGAAATTGGTCCAGGGGCAGCTGAGTTTTTAACGTTCAAAATCTTTCATAATTTTGTTACATGTTCCATTTTCGGTTTTCACAAAGTGTACCCCCATATATAAATCACAGACGTCAAAAAAGGGTTGTCCTAACTTAATGAAGTTAAGTTTGTGTTTTTCCATATAACGGTTACCTTTCCTAATATACATATATAACATGTATAATCTTGTAAGTATGCACTAGGGGCCAACACAATGTTATTCGAAAAATTGACTTGCTCTCTACTACAATGATAGATAAGGCTGTTAGAAACAATAGCTACATACATGAAACTCTCGAAATAAAGTCTTAGAGGTTACATGCTCAAATTTTCTGAAATCCCATTTTTTTCAGGTTAATCTTCAATAATGTGTTCAAAGGAGTAGAAATAAATTAAAGGATTGAATTGATTAATAAAAGAGGACTTTCACATTTTTCATGATTGCAAATGGAATTTACCCAAGTAGTAAATTTTACCCAAGGAATAATTTGGCTATCTGCTTACTGAACTGAGATTGCATTTTAATGACCATGTACTTTCTTCAGGTCAAAAGACCAGTTTGATTCATGACCAGGGGTTGAAACGGTTTTACTACACTCGTTTAGTTGTCGTGGGCGACAGTTTGTTTGTATTCGTACTTCGTTGTCTCTCTCACACAACACAAACGGTAGAACAACATTCGAGCAGAAAAAAAAAATATCAAACAACTATCATATGACATGTGTGATTTCGTTCTAATTCATCAATTTGGAGTAAATTAAACCATTTCTGATCACAAATGCTAGTACTAGGACATCGTTGCTTGCTATTTTCAGCATTCACACAAGCACTTATTATTAGACAAACTAAAATACATACATTCGCGTCGGTCTTCGGGCGACAGTGTCATATGACAAAGCCTATCATATGACATTTTAATTTGGTACTGTAATTTAGCTTTGTTTTGTAAGTGTCGAAAGCAAAATCAGCCGCTTACAAGACTGTGTATGACTAATCTTTTAAAAATGCGTTACACATATAGGTCATTCCGCACCAAATGTCCCAGGTAGTTGAAATTGAACTCTTCCGATTTGAACCAAATTTGGAGGGGATGTTTATTTAGGTCGAAATTTTAAAAATCCAAATTTTTGTGCTGTAAAAAAGAAATGGGTACACGATAGTGTCATCAAATTTAATATTAAAAGATATGTACTTATTCTGAGAAAATTGCGTTTGAAGATTTCAAATGTGAATTAATTTGACAACACTGTATATTAATAACATATGCATATTTAAATTTATTGACTTATTATCTAATGAAAACAGTACCTAAGGAATGTAGTGCTTTCTTGAAAATTACGAAAAATAGAAAATGCTCCACCCTGTAACGAGGTGTGTTTCGATCAGCACACAAATGTTGATTTTTAAAATTTGGAGCTAAATAAATATCACCTCTAAATTTGTCCAAATCAGAAAAGGTCAATTTCACTTTTGAAATTTTCGGTCACTTGGCGCAGAATGACTCTTATACAATTAAAATAATCATGAATCAATGTTTCTGCCCGAAGCAACCAGGTTCGATCCGTTTTCCATACATTTTCCCACACAAGCTTTAAAGTTCTCCCGCAAATCCAGATCATAACCAAATTTGTTCAAATTTAACGGGGACCCCAATACAGATCAAAATAGCAGTGGTGAGCAGGGGGTTGTAAATTTGACCCACCCTAATGAGCATGTTTCAATATGGTATACACGCTAAGATCAAATAAGCCGTATATAGATTAAGTTTAAGCGTAAAACCGACAAACCAAAATATGGGTAAATTTTCAATCCATATGTGGGTTAATTCAAGTCAAATTTCAAGGTGGCCACTGAATTAAAAAAACCGTGGTACTTCCGGTTGCGCAACATATTTTTTCCCGGTTTAAAAAAAAACTGCAAAATATGTTCAGTTATTGATGATATTGAAAACAAATTGAGGCATTTTATTTTAGAAACAGAATACCAGGGATAGACCCCCCCCCTCTATATTAGAAAACAATAGTTAATCTTCCGTATTTTGAAAAATTTCCTAGGTTTCATAATTAGCATAAATAAGTCCGAACTTTTAAATGTTCTTAAATGTCTCAAGATTTTGAAATACCTCAAAGTTACATGTAAATTATTCGAACGGCACTAGGTCGTTTATAAAACAATGAGACCTTTGTGTGTGTTTTTTTTTAATAATTTGAGGCCAAGCCAGTATGGCAAAGATTTCTGATTTAAAAAAATATTACTCTTGGACTTGGACAACTTTTTTGGATTCTGACACTCCGAAGCATTGGCTAGAACAGCGCTGCCCAACGTGTGGCCCGCGGGCCGGTTGTGGACTCTGGATCTCAGCAATGATATCTTTATAAATCAATTTAATTCATCATTATGAATTTTGGCTCAGAATTAATTAGGAATAAACAAAATGCAGCTTGAAACATGTTTATCGAACATATATACTGTCCATGAAAGCATAATTGTCCCATCTTTGCTTGATTTCCTATTCATATGGGACAGTTATACTGCAATTTAAAAAAATCAATTTTAGAAAGGTTGGCAAGCCTGGGCTAGAGAATTATGACGACGCTTGCAACTGAATTTTGAGCACATTCTACGGATGATTAAAAAACAAATTCTGGGAAGAATTTCAATGGGATTTGAACAGAAATTTCAGGAAATTTAAAGAAGTATTTCAATTGTAAGGAGAACTTCAGGTGAATTTGAAGGTAGTTATGAAAAGACTATTATGGGAATTGTGAATAGTATTCAAGGGAACTCTAAAGCAAATCGGAATGAATTTCAAGAAGTAAACCTAGCGGATCCGGAAGGGGATTCAATCGATTAATTCAAAGAAAAATTTTGAGGAGAGCTGCAACGAAATATGGGTAAAAATTCCAAGAGAATCTAATTATTATTATAGGGGAAATGGCTCTAATGTTGGCATATGGATCTAAGGTTGGGCCCATCGCTAAAAATCTGCTATTTATAAATTTTATCTACATGAACAAGTCGTTGGGACGGTACTATGGATATTTTTGGTGGCTATTGAAAATTTAGTCGATTGCTGAATTTATGTATGGGCCCAAATTAGGGGCATTTAGGCCAACATTACATCCATTTACCCTAGCTAAAAAATCTTTGCAGTATTATAAGCTACTTTGAAGATAGTTTCAAAGGAATTCCTAAAATAATGTATATATATTGTTTAAGAAATATCAGAAATATTGGGGGATTTGGCGGGAAGTTTGAGCATATTTCCAAAAAAAAAACTCTGAGTAGTATTCTAGGAGATTCTGAAGAAATTTCTAATGTAATCCTATGGAGAGTTTCAAGAGAATTCAAAGCATTTTCAGAAGGATTTCAAGGAAATTCGGAGGAAAATTTTTATGGAATTCTGAGGTGAAATCAAGAAAATTTAGGCACTTTCTAAATTCTAATTGGCATACCACTAGATGTTCAAGAATATTCCAAGGTAACTGTAAAGAATATCATGGGAGGAGTTAAAGCAATTTCTGGTGAGAATTTTTAAGAATCCAAAAATAAATGTAAAGTTAATTTAGGAAACGGCAAAAAGAAACATTGTGCAGCCGAAGAGAAACAAGTTGATGTTGTCCAATATACTCAAGGCGAACTTCGACCAGTGGTTGGTGACCAAATGACACTAATTGGTTGTAAAAACTTTGACTAATTAAGCAAACTTATTTTTTCTCGACATTGCATACTTGTTTTTTGAGAAAAAATAAGTCAGGAGGATACTTTTTGAAAAGGTATTTTTTTTTCAAAAACTTATAGATTAAAAATGATATGGCCTCCAAAACAATATTGCATTCCTACTCAGCTAAATGCCATCTTGGATAGCAACCAACATATGTGCAAAGTTTTATTCAAATCTGCAAGGATCGGGCAAAAGTCACTTTATGTTTGACATTTTAAGCAAGAAATATTCAATAAGTAAAAGTAACTTAATTCATAGTCTGTCAGAAGAAAAACTCAAGAAGCCAAGAATCAATTATAATCATCGAATTGATGGTATTTATTTTTATCTTTAGATCAGTCTGATTTGATGTTTAAAAATGAAGCTCAGTTAGGGACGACTTGATCTCCCAAGGATCAAACACACTGAGATATGTGTTTAAAAAATGTAAAACTGTCAGAAGCTTGAGAGTATTAACAAAATCATATGAAAGTTCCGTGAATCCACTCTTTCTAACAAAAATGCAAGTAATCAAAAGAAATTTTCAGGCAGAAAAACGTATGTTTGAGAAGTTTTATGTATAACTTTGGAGGCTTCATAAAATTACATAACGATCTTTTCCTGTGAGCCTGTGTGAAAACCGCATCAAGTTTTGATTTTTCAGCTGAGATTTATTCAAATCAAACATTTGTTAATTCCAAGATCATCCAAGATTTTCCTAAATGATTCAGGTGAGCGCTCAAAATTATGTCTATGATACACGTCATTTTTTTAATAAATTTTGCAATTTCAACCGTGACCGTGAGTGTGAGAGTTTCGTTCAAGGTTCACTGGAAATTCACTCTATATTTATCTTCGCATCGTAAATAATTCTCGCAATTCTTATTCCATATTCTCTCCGTAGCTTTCCTAAACTTTCCCTTCGAATGTTCCTCAGAAATCTCTGGGTAGGCCCTTCACAATTCAGAAAGTAATTCTCAGCTATTCTCAAAATTCCATTGAGAGACATTCACAAGACGCGACGCGAGACAAGACATAACACTTATCGGTAACATGCACCAACATGCGTACAAATCGGCAACCCGTTACAATGTAAAGCAATGCATTTTGCGAACGGTCAGCAAACAAAACCAAACAGAGCGCTCCAATTTCGATACTTGGTGTACGATTCGGCTATTGAAAACCCGTGATGTGGTCTACTCTCGTGCAGATAAGGGAAACGCCGTGGTGATCATGGACAGGGAGGATTATGACTCACGCGTCCATGATATGATTAGCTCCGGTCCGTACGAAGAATGCAAATTTAAGAATGGCAGGTCTAAAGATCCTCTCAATGCAATGATCGAGGAATCAAATTTTGCACGGATGATAAGTTTGTAAGAAAGTTCAACGTCCCCAATCCGATGGTGGCATCGCTATATTGTCTACCGAAGATCCACAAAAATCCGGTTGGAATGAGACCCATTTCGTCAAATATCCGCACACCCACGGAGAAAATGGCAGCGTGGCTAGTAGATTAAATGAAGAACTACCCCGTAACGCATGGAAAAAGTGTTAAAAATTCGGTAGATTTGGTTGAGCAGCTAGAAGGGTTCAAGTTGAGACGAGGTGAGATTTTGGTATCGTTTGATGTTGCAGCACTATTCCCTAGCGTACCAATCGCCGACGCTTTAAGAAGCCTGCGTCAACATCTAGAACGCAGTCGAGCGCCACACAATCACATCCAGGCTTATCTGCTTGTGGCTGAGGTATGCATGAACCAGATTTTTTTCACTTTTAGAGGGAAATTTTACAAACAAACGTTTGGTCTAAGCATGGGCAGCAAACTTTCGCCTCTCCTGGCGAACATCTTCATGAGTGACTTTGAAGCCGATGCTGAAAAACACAAGTTTTTCCCACGTGTTTGGAGGCGCTATGTAGATGATGTTTTTGCACCAGTGAAAGAACGCTACTTAGAACAAACTGTAAGTCTACTTAACTCCCGGCACAGTTCAATAAAATTCACGGTAGAAAAAGAGGTGGATGGGAAATTGCCCTTTCTGGATCTAATGATAACCAGAAAGGAGGACGACACCCTGAAATTTGGTATTTATCGCAAACCGACGTCCACCGATCGCTACATTACTTCCGATTCCAACCACTTTGGAGCTCAAAAGCAAGCCGCTTTTCATTCCATGGCACACCGTGTTTACAATGTACCCATGGAGGATGACGAGTTTGCAGAGGAAAGAATTCGTATCTACAAAGCGGCTGAAGTGAATGGGTATGAAAAGGAGTTCGTGGACAAAATTCTCCGAAAACACAAACGAAAGAAGCACCGACAAAATATAACCACACTAGAACCAATGGGAGAGGAAGTAAAAAGAATCAGCCTGCCGTTCTATCCCAAAATTACGAATCCAATCAAATCCACACTCAAGCGACAAGGACTACAGGTAGTACACAAGAGCGACAACACTTTGCGTGACCTGTAGTGTAATTTGAAAGATAAAGTTCCGCCGGATGAACAGTCTGGAATTTATCAAATTCCATGCAAGGATTGTCCTTCAGTCTATATTGGACAAACGCGCCGCAAAGTAAAGGTCCGCCTAAAGGAGCATAAACATGCTGTAGACAACAGAAAATCAAATGAATCAGCTGTGGCAGTACACACAATTAGCTTAAACCATAACATTGACTGGAAAGGTTAATTCCGTCAGAAAAACTACACATCTAAACGCCTGGGAATCATCATTCATCACCAATGCTGCTGAACCATTAATGAATGAAGATGAACCCCCCATTATATCCTGCCTTTTCAACCTGACAAATCTGAGAATCCAGTAGCTTCTCTTCTCTTCTTTTTGGACGTGTACGGAACAACGTATGAACATCCAAGTAATCATTCGGACATTGTCCCGTAGATGGGCAGCATCACGCCCGAAACCGGTCGACAGTAAGGTAAATTTTAATTTATTTTAAAGTTGTAAGAACGATAAGTGTTGTGTCTTGTCTCGCGTCGCGTCTTGTGAATGTCGTGTAGTTCTTACGTTAGCACAAAACATAAAAAATAAGTCCATTGAGAGAGTCTCTTTGAATTTTCTTAGACTTCTCTTTGGAATTCTCATGAAGCTCTCCTTAGAATTGGAAATTTCTACAAAATCTTCTGGAACGCTGTTCCTATTTTTTGTGGAAATAATGCTCAAAATTCCCTGTGATTTCTCCTCTTTCAAGCCCTCTCTGAAAATCCCCCAAATTCTTATGAATTCTGTTAGAAATTTCCTTGAAAATATCTTCAAAGAAGCTTGAAATTGTACGAGGTTTTTTTAGCTTTACATATCCAGAATTAGATTTTCCTGGAATTATTAACGATAATCAATTGAAGCTCTCCTCAAAATTATCAGATTTATTGATTAAAATTTAAAAGATTTTCTGCCAGAGATCATCATGAGGGGCAGGGTCGGAATGTATCCATATCATCATTAAGTTTGTCGTAATCCTTCATTTTGAATCATACTTCGAATTCCTTTAAAGTTGCTATAGAACTCCCTGGAATTCTACTCATAGTCCATTCCCAATGATAGTCCATTCAGATCTACCGTGGAATTCACCTTTAGTTCTCCTTAAAATTTTCATGAAAAACAAAACCCTCGGTAATCTGACCCCTTTTTTAATCTAAACACTTTTTAGTTTTGGATCATCCATAAATGACGAAGCATATTTTTGACCAATTTAAGACTCGCCCCTCGTAGCCTATGCTGTTATACCTTATACATGGCCTGTCACAACTTCTGTTACCCCCTTCCTACCTTCTAAAATGCTACGCCATTTATGGATGTTTCCTTTGAATCCCGCGAATCTACACGCCGTGCAAACTAAAAATTGCTCAAACGTCATTTCAGGGGAAACATGTCAGAAGGGTCTAACTCGAAACGTAAACAATGACTTGGATCGTCGATTTCTTACGAATGACAACACACCCACTCAAACTAACTAAATCATCGGACAGAGAAATGTTTGTTCTATGAGCTGGTGTAGTCAGATTCCGTTGGTGTGTGGTCATTCAAGAGAAATCGGCGTTCCAAGTCATTGTTTACGTTTCGAGTTATACCCTTCTGACATGTTTCCCCTCATTTAGCACATGGAATGGAGAAAAGCGAAATGGTTGCCAGTAAATTTTTATTTTAAATTCCCGTTTGTTTCCCGGTTTTCCCGGTTAAAATCTTCAAAAATTCCCGGATGTTAATATTCAACAAAAAAAAAAGCGAAATTGAACGCATTTTTAAGAAGGTGCTGAAAGGAATTTACTGAAAGGAAAAAAAAACAGTGATTTAAGAAGATTTTCAAGATTCTGGGGCTTTAAAATTTGTGTAGAGTCTGGAGCTAGAACTTTTTTTTTTCTAAATTTGTGATTAATAACAATCTTTGTGATGCAAGATTTGAAGTAAAAATAATTAAAATGTGAGATTTTGAAACATTTTCAAGATCACACATTTGAAAAAAAAATTATACTATGAGTCGTGGAGTCATAATTGTCACGCTCTGAGACTTGGAAGCATTTTAAGGGTTATAACAAATTACATAACAATCTATAGAATCTAGCGGACAAACCCTGAAAGTTTTAAAAGAATTCAAAATGTTGATTTCAAATAAATATTGAGAAGGATTCCCACACAATTTTCGAAGGAGAAGTTCTGAGCAGATTTCCAGAATTATTCTGACATGAAATCCTTAGAAATTGTTAGATTAATTTGGAAGGATTTCTGTCGAGGAGAATGCAAGTTCCAAATTAAATTGTTAGTTAATTTAAAAAGATTTAATAAGGAATTGCGAATAACTAAACTTTGCGGAAAATTCCAACGTGATTCAGAGGAGATTTCTATGGGGATCACGAGGAAAATGACAGATGAGTTTTAAGAAGAATTCCAAGAGAATTATGATCAGAATTCAACAAGAAACAGAGTTCTAAGAGTGTTCTGGCAATTATTTCAACCCTAGTGCGAAAGATTCATCACAGAACTCCAACAAAATTGATTGCAAAAAAATTTGTTGATAATTAGAAAGAAATTCTTTAAAATACTCCAAGGGGTTTCTAAATAAAATTTCGAAAGGGAATTCTAAGAAGGATTCCAATTAAATTCTTAGAAGGGGTTGCAAGGAAATTCCCAAAAGAATTCAACGGTAATTATTACGCGGAGTGTTTTCTGGTTTATTTCAGAAAGTTTCAAGATAATTCAGAGCAGAATTCCAAGTTAATTTTGGAATTCATATCATGAGAATTTTGAACAACGAAAAATTAAAACCCTGGAAAAGAATAATTCAGTTTCGGTTTCTACAAATATTTGTTTCCAAAGTCCAGTATCTTCAATATTTTATTTTAGGGACCATGCACTTTACATCTGAAATTGAGACGACAAAAATCAATTTGCAATATTGGTGAGTGATTAAATTCTAAATACAATAAGACGGGAAACTGAAGAAAATTATGCAGCAAATAGAGCAAGATATTCATTTGGTAAAGGATCACTCTGTTTTAATGGTTTATTCTGAAATTCTGGTGTAAAAATTTGTTCCTATGGTATGGTTAATTTATTTTTCCCGGTTCTCTCGCCGGACTCCCGGGTTTTCCCGGTTACTTTTAAAATTCCCGGATTTTTTTCCCGGTTTTCCCGGTTTACTGGCCATCCTGGTTAATATGCACGAAGAGTCGTTCAAATTAACGGGGGTCCACGGTTCTTCTAAAATTTACATGAAACTTCTAGAAGTTTGAACTCCTTTAGAGGTGAGTATGGAATGATTCAGAATTATCCTTGAAGAGAATGATTTGTAGACAATTCAAGCTGAAGATTGCTTTAGGTCCTAAGTAGCATTAAAAAATTCTCGGATTTAGTTTATTGCCTTTTGTATTTTTTTATTCCAGTGACCATGCTTGGCATGCACAGTTGTACACACCAACTGCTCATTTGTTAATAACTTTTCACTCAGTTGTTGAAATTTAGTTTTCTTTAAAGTAATTGATAGATTAGGATCATAGTTTACTGTAGACATGCAAAGAGCAGGTAAATCTTATCATTTGAATCAACACCAATGAGTTTTTACACTTAAAGTCCGAGATGTGCAGCGAGCATTTCTCACTTCATTTTTGCAACGCAAAATCAATTACAGTTTATTACTAGAATTAAAATCTCCTCTTTTTTACATATTTATAAGAAGCTTAAACACTATTCTATCGACTGCTTCAAACAGAACTATGTTTTGTCAACTCTGTGCAAAGTTATTAGCAAATGAGCAGTAAGTGAGCAAAACTGTGTATGCCAAGCATGCCAGTGACATCTTTTGCGGAAATCAACCATTCTTTTTTGTTTAACATTATTTTGTAGTGAATATAAAAACCGGGAAAATATATTTGGCACACGGTAAAAACCGGGAATTTAATTTCTTATATTCAGTGAATACCCTGCACACTATATTCATATTACAACTACACATTGAACTTGGAGTACAAGTATGTTCGAACCAATCTCGGAGCCTTATGGTCAACTTCATACATTGAACACTTTTACGGACAGTTTGAATCTTGCGGAGGACCAGCTTGTGATGAAACTCAAGAATAACACCGGATACATTTTTAGCTTTACTATTTCCAGTAACATAAGCTTCGAAATGCAAAATGTCTATAAACTTCCGAAATTTAAGAATTATTCGCAACTATCAAACTTCAGGGATCAAGGTTATTTACTTAAAGAACCTTCTGAAGGGTTTCGATGGTTATTGAAATTAGGAATGTTGCAAATTATATTACATTCGAAAGTTTCCGCATTTGTGGGTAAGGTGGACCTCAGTGAAGGTTTTGGGTTATCTCTGGATATTATGCACACTATAAAGAAATCTACGACCAGTGCAGTGCTGATAAAAATAATGTCTTCTACATCCAAATTAGCTGACATTCATAAACCAACTACAGTCAAATTTCGCTCGTTTAGCTATGTTTAAGTGGGCTACGTTTCAGTTGGGCTGTAGCCAACCTATATCGAAGACAAACGTCATTTCTGACAGTGCTGATTCATTTTCGAGGGGTTCATGTATGAACAATTTGGATAGTTGCTAAAGGATTGTGATGATAATAAACAATCGATGTATCCCTCAACCAATTTTCAGCTTGACAGCTCAGCCCAACTAACGGAAGCCTTTCACTAAGTGGGCTACGGGTTTAGCCCAACGAGCGAAAGTTGACTGTACCTGCTTGAATTAGAATTTTGACATAGGGTGGGTGAGACAGTAGTGGAGGTACTAAGTCAATTTATCAATTAAAAAATAAATATACGATGTACACACAATTGTTATACGTCAATCTATAGCTTTCAACCTCAATTTTGATCGAAAAATATTACATTGTAATAAAATTGCATAAAATTTTAGAAAGATCGTCCTCCATTAATAGGAACACTGTTCCAGTAGTTGTGGTAGTTGCTAACTTTGGTTCCTATAATAGTTGGTTTCTTATGGGTTACACTATTATAGGAACACTACCGCAACTATAGGTGCAAAGGAGTGAAAATCTTAAGGAAAATTAATTATTTTCCGTCACTTTTGGGCATATTTTAAGTTTCAAATATGCAAATATGCTTTATTTTAGGAGAGCTACCGATGAAAAATAATCTTATCCGGATCCTCCTCACTATTCCGGCACAACCTCCATACCACCACTATAGATACACCACTATTACTGGAACACCTACCCTAACAACATTATCTTGATCAAGGTAACCGTTCAGCTTCGAAGTCAACATTTGTTATTGTTCATACGTGAATGGATATTCATTATTGCCTGTGTTGTTGTCAATATTAATATTAATTTTCATCTTGATGGGGATGATTTTGAATTTCAAATGCAAACATATTATTTTAATTTTAAACAAATATACGCTTTGGGACGTGTCGTGTTGCTTTTCACACTCAGATCGGTGGAAAGTTATTGCTTCTTACAAAATTGATAATAATATCGAGATTTAAGGCTCTGAGATCGATAATATATCCTCAAAATAATCATTTCGCCAAAATTATATTGATTTTTTTGCTTTTAAAAATCGCTTCCGATTTTGGAAATATTGGGTTGGAAGCTCAACAAACGCGTATTCATCGTTCTCAGATATCGTTAAGCTGAAGATATAAAGAGTTCTGAGAATTCGAGATCTTCTTAAAAGATAATCTTGATAATTTGTAAGCATTTTGTAAGGAACATAGAAAATACTGCCAGCAATTCTAAAAGTTCATTTTTAAACTTCGATTGTTAAAATTTTGAAAGAAATGTTTAAAATGAGACTCAAATTAATTTGACATTCAAGCATCCCATTGGATATTATTTCAGAGAAAACACAACTTCAAAATGATTCCGTCATAATCCCATAGCAAATGTATACATTAACGACGTCCATGGCTAATCCTTAATCGAATCCATCCAGCAATGGTTGGTTTACACTATTCAGCAAAAAAAAAAAAATGCGTCGTATCCAATAAGGGAACAAACTCTCGTCCGTATGTGGGTTGCACTAATTCCACATCCATCCTCAGTGCCACTACTCGTGCTGAATTGGCAATCGTTTTTTTTTTTGTCTTTCGCTCTTCACTGATCCAACTGATCTAACTAATGGACAATGCAACTTGAATTCACTGAAAACTGCCATTTGCGACTACTGGGATAGCGCGGTATCAGGCCCACCCACGCCAGGGGACCGGAGCACTGCACTGCAGCACATTCGCGCCTCTATTCGACTTCTTGCACAATGCACTCCGGCACGTATTATTCTTCTCGCCAAGTATCGCTGAACGTATTCCATTATTTTCATTTTTTTTTTGAGCGGATGAGCACTGCACTTAAAATCACATCGTCCAACACCGTGCCCCCCTACCTGCACTCACACCCAAACAAAGCGATCCTCCCCAACAGGTTTCTAACCAATCCACTGTTGGTTGTTCATAACTTCCAAACGCGCTCCGGAACCCGGGTTATTGGTCCGATCGCTTACAATTCCGGCAGATGACTGAATTGGGTCCCCAAGTTTTGCCAAGCCAAGCCTTTGCCACCATCATCATCATCCTCGTCGGTCGGTCGGGTAGGGTTGGGTGCAAATCTGCCATCGCCGTGGTAGCCTCTCTACACATATTACGGCCACACGGCGGCGGGCGACTCCTCACACCAAAGTGATTTTGAATATCATTAATAATAAAAGAACTAGTCTACCAGGGCACAGGTATATAAGCTCAATATCGGATCTAAACGCTCGCTGCGATGTGGTTGAGTGATGAAATAGGGAGCGAAACTGGCCAAAGGGTACGGCGAAGTTCTTGCTGAATGGAGCGTAATACACACCAACAACAACGGCAAACGGTGACATGGAGTGTGGAGGCAGTCAACCAGCATCAACAATAAGTCAATGTATTGGAAAAAATCAGCCCATTATTGTTGAATAGAGGGGGCGATGTAAAAACGGGTCGGATCCCACAAAAGCGACAGCAATGAGTGCTTCGGATCGGAGAGGACTTGTTGTCCTCCGACCTCTTGACGGTACAACAAGCTGTATGGATGTGGTGGGATGGAAGGCTTACGGGCAGTTGCCGATCGATGCCCGGCGGTAGGTGTAAAACATGATAATGTGCATTCATGTAGGCATAAAGGTCGCGTAATTCTGGTTAGCGGGAGTGAATGATACATTGGAGGGGCAGAATTTCACACAAACGGTATTTGAAGAAGTTGAGGATATTGGGACAACACAACTTGCTTTGAATGTGATTGATTTTAATTTGGGACAGCCGGTATTGGGAAATCCCACGAGTGTTATCAATTCATGGTGAGCAACTGTCGTGGAGTTTTGGTCATAATTAGAAGGTTTTATATTACCAGAGATTAAGCGTTCTCACCTATGGTGAGTGAATAAGAGTTATTATTCCTCATGAGAGTAATTAATCTTATACTGGGGGTTTGTAGGACATATGGTCGAAGCACAAAAGTGTGATGAACAAAAGCTCGTCGTCAATTGGACCTTTTGTGCTTCGATCTTTTGTTTTTCGATATTTTGTCATAGATTCTACTGCGGATCTATATGGAAATCTGAATTTATCGACCTATAATCAGATCAGACCCTTGTTACTAATACCGTGGAATTTTATGAAATTTTGTCCACAGGTAGAGTTTATGATTAGAAATGAGCGAAAAAAAAAACAAATTAAAAAAATCGGGAAAGTTTAGTTGATGATTTCAGATTTTGCCGGACATCACATACTTTGATAATTTATATTTCATGCACCAAAAACGTTGTTTAGTGAAAGGATAAGGAAATTATCACAGCAATCCATAAAAAATGTAATCTAAAAATATCCTCGAAAATGTTCACTGTGGAGGAAAATTAGAAAAAAAATACTATTGTCAGGTCATTAAATTTTTTTCTAATGATGATTTTTTCATGCTGAAAACTTCTTATTTTACGCTGGTGAAAATTTCTCAGTGGTACTTTCAAATTTCATGATATCCGGGAAAATTCAAAAACTTCAACTAAAATTTACTGGGAAAATTAACCACTCCGATTTGTTATGATTTTTTTTTTTCGTTCAATATAATCATAAACTCTACCTGTGGGCAAAATTTCATAATGAGACCCTTCGGTCCAAGCTTAATAAAATAATCTAATGCGACGCTCAAAACGACCTACAAGCAACATTTTTGGTTTGCTTATGATCTTGAAGTACATTCTGAGCCTTATTTAAACCACTTCAAACCGATGATAAAACCACCGATGATAATGTCCTTGAAGCCTTATGTGATTTTAATTCACGTCAGGTTTTGGCAGCGTATCATTAAGGAGCATCTCAATGACTTCGATTTGGCTGATGACGTTGCTTTACTAGGTCAATGGCGCTCTGATATGCAGCGTAAGCTCGAATGTCTAGCCAATCGCTCCTCAGAATCGAACCCATCTCCTCTGGTTTTGGTTATACCGAGCCTTTAATAGCTAGGCTATCTGAAGTCTCAAGTGCAGAAGGTCAAATGTTCCAAACATCTTGGCAGTCAGATAGCGTCCATTGGTGAAACCAAGAGTGACATAGGTGCATGAATTAAGAAGGCTAGGGCTGCTTTTACGTGCTTTCGAAGTATCTCGAGATCAAGTCAAATTAGTCAACGCATCCGGATTTTCAATTCAAATCTGTTCTGTTATACACCGTGCGTATCTCCGGATAACGCTCAAAGGCAGCAGGTCTTCATTAACCAAACTGCAGTATATCATTCGTGCCTCACAACTAGATCTTGAACTCCGAGCTGCATCGTCAATGTCGTTAGAAGCCGATTTAAACAGAAATATGAGAACTGTATGAAGATGGGTCGGCAACATACTACGAAGGGGATGAAACGAAATCTGCAAGTAAGTGCTGGATTAGATCCCGGCAGCACATCACAGCAGATCCAGGCTCATGGCAGCGGAGCCTCGACAAAGAAATCAAGAAAGTCGACAGCAATTTGATATAAGGCCTATGTAGCTGTTTCTTCTTTTTGGCTTGTTAACACTTCTTACGCTTAGTAGTGTGCTTTGAAGCACTTCTACACAGGGGTCACATTATCATCGAAAAAAATCGACGAAGAGACTGCTAGGGTAGGTGTACGAGTTATAGCTATACGTTGCTATTATGGTGTTTTCCAATTATGGCCAATTAAGGAATTCACATAGGCCATAAATGGAACATACAATAATTGGAACGTATAGCCATAACTAGTACACCTACCCTAGTTTTCTTATTTTTGTCGAATTCGAGCAGCTTCGCATCATTCTATGATTCTAGCACCTCAATCAGCGTATGCAAACAAATTTTCAATCGTTTGTCTATCTTTCTCCATTTGCTTCATTCGTGTTTCTTTCAAGCTTCGGTGAAGCGGACGAGTGAAAGAGCACTCGACTTTGATCAGTTCGCCTTTCATGTGGCACATCAACCGACGTTATGGCGTATATGACGGAAAATGAAAATATATATTTAAAGCATTTTGCTCATGTAAATTTTTGAAGATTACACGTAAATAATATGTTTAATTTATCTTGCATCCACATATTTATCTAAAAACAAGTAACGAAAAGGGGACACATTAAATAAACTGACAGAGCAGGTGACAAACTGTCGGTGAAAGAACTTTAAAGCCAAATTGAAGTTTCGTTTCAAATCAAAAATCGACGTTACTTCCATTGAAAGAAAGTGAGC
This sequence comes from Ochlerotatus camptorhynchus, assembly GCF_037179485.1. Taxonomy (NCBI): domain Eukaryota; kingdom Metazoa; phylum Arthropoda; class Insecta; order Diptera; family Culicidae; genus Ochlerotatus; species Ochlerotatus camptorhynchus. The sequence continues at coordinate 3,085,694 of NW_027040849.1, forward strand.
AAAGCAAAATGAGAAAATCAACAGCTAGCCTTTCGTGTCTTCTTCTTCATTTGATAGGCTAGACCGGTGTTATGAAAATGATACATTCTGTTGATGTGTTGATGTTTTATGAAAGAAGAACACAATGCATGCATTGGTATATTGTGTGGCAAGCACAGGCATGTTGCGGAAATTTCAAATCCGAGAGAATTTCTACCCGGAAAAAAGTAACCATACAATTACCATAAAATAATATAAAATCACAACAAAATATATTGCCAACAATCGATCTAAATATTTAAAATATTGTTGTTTCAATAGAATAACAATACGTCTCTTAAAGTATGAATTTTCAATAATAGAAAAACAAAAAAATAATGGTAAATGCACAGACAAACAGACATAACACTCGCAAGTTGTTCATCGAACAAGCATTTAACGGTCAATTAAAAAGTATCGTCAATTCCCTTGCGTTTGACGTTTACACACTGCCGCCATCTGTTCAGTGTACTACCCACCACTGTGTATTCAACAGATGGCGGTAATGTTTTAGCGACGATGTTTTACAGTGAGAAATATTCAATGTGGCATGTCTGTTTGTCTGTGGTAAATGGCTCAAGTTTGTTCGAGAAAACGTGATTTAAGATACATAACAACCCCCTTGTTCTATTGAAGATTGCTCCATTTACCATAGATTCTATTGTGGAAATAATAAATTCTATAGTTATTTTACTGTTGTAGACAGTACGATTTATTGTGAATACAATACATTCTATTGTATGGTTACAATACATTTCATTGCACCTCTATGGTTCTTTTTTTAGGGGTGGATAGGACATCGAACCCACCACCTCCGGCACCTGCTCGTGGCTCATTCGTCTTTTCAATACGCTGTTTTCATATAACCAAAGAATATTGAAAATATTGCATGTCAAAAAATCTAAAATTGCTTGATTTTTACCAAACGTGTAGAGCTTGAGCTTGAGCTTGAGCTTGATTGACCGCCCACGGTTGCTACTCTGTTATTGTCAGATCAGCTGTAATTACACAGAGAACCAATAGACGATGCTTGGGACTAGCAATCATCCTCAATGTGTAAAAACTGGTGATCTTGAATTAGGCAATACCAGCGCCGGCCGCGCCCGAACACAGGTCAAGAAAGGAATGGGAAGGATTGTGTTGACATGACACTCGCTTTGATGGAAGCCGAGAACACCTCTGCACTTCCACGAGGAATCACTGGGATGTTGGATAAGAGGGTTGGGTTTGCAGCAGGGTTCGTTTTGGTAAACGATAAGCTGAATTAATGTCCTAACGATCATATAACGCGAAGGAGCTTGGGACTAAACCCACGGTCTTCTGCTCAGTAAGCAAAAACGTTTGCCACTAGGCAGACGAGCACCTTTTTAATCACCGAGTTGCTGTTATTACCATGTAGTCATATTAACAAATAAAACGATTGACGAATCTTGATTGTGGATGGGCCTGAGATTAGACTCATGATGTTCTGCTCAGTAAGCAAAAACGGTTGCTCTAAGGCCACCGAGCCCCTCATATCACATAATACCGTTGCTCAAATTTTTGTATCCATTCAAACCCGGAACCAACGACAACAACGAGTTTCGCAAAATACACGATACACAAGCGATTTTACTATAAATCTCTTTGATATGTAAGGACCTGGGACCGCGTTTTTCTGCTCAGTAAGCAGGCTACTGTAACCGACGATCTTTCAAATCCGAAAACTAAAAACTACGAAAAAGTACTTAGGCCTTCATTAAGTTCCACATTCACGCGACGTACAATGTTTCAATTTGCTCTTTACGTATTGTTCAGGCTAGGCCCTTTTCAAAATTTACGCGAGAAATACGCACAATCGTCACCTACCTCGCAAAACTGGTTCCAAACGACAACAAAGGCATAAGCAACGATGGATTGTTGAACTTTGCTGGCTCCGGTGGTGTAGTGCACAGCAAAAAAAAATGTAATATCGATCAACGTAATTCAAGCTGATGTATGGAATAATGATGTAGGGTAGATGTACCAGCCACGGCTATACGCCCCTATCATGATGTGCTCCAATCATGGCATATAGGATTTCCATAGGCCATGACTGGAACACACCACAACAGGAACGCACAGCCACAACTGGTACATCTACCCTAATTGTAATTTTGTAATTTATCCGCACACACCCTGGTCGACCACTGTAAACCAATCTGCCGTTCAGCGTTTTCGGTTTTTGTTTCTGGATCTTTAGTTGCCTCTGTGATATACTTACTTGCGGCATACTATTTTGGGAGTGTATATGAGCGTGTATCATGTACGGTAGCTCATCTCTCATCGTGATGGTGGGACATAGCAGACAAATTAGAGAGAAAACAAGGAGGTATTAGTATTAGTTATATGTAAACAAACAAAACAAAAGTTAGATAATGCGGCACTGTAACTACTACTATTTTAGCGGTATGATTCGTCATGTTTAACTCAATGTTTCAATTGAGGCAAACTATCTATCTTACAATTACAAAAGCAAACCTAAACTTACAATTATATGCAAATGCAAAATGAAACTTGACAAATCATCGTCAATTCCCTTATTTCTCACCATGAACCTATCATTTCCAGCCTATCTGAACTATTTAATAAATGGAAGCCATAACATGGGTTACGCTCCCCCTAAGCGGGCCCTCCGCATCCTGTCTCTGTCTTATCTCAAATACAAAATGCCAATGGTATGAATGTATCTATATATAACTTGGAAATGACGTACAATCAAATAAACCCGTAACCCACTCACTTGGTCAGGCTTCAGAATCGTCCAGTGGGCAGTGCACTCTACACTCCAAGTTCCCTTTTTTTCAAATTTACCGCAAATTTGATATTTTACCCATTGAGTGTTGATTAGTCACAATGAAACATTGTGACAGAAGTTGAGGTTACTAGTGTATTAAATAAACTTGATTTTTACCAAACGTGTAGATTCTCCGAACTCAAATCGATTTGCGGTCTTCGACAAAGTTGTTCTGCATATTTTTCTCAATCTCAGGTTTGGTAAAAACAGAACAATTTTTTGAATTATTGAAAAGCAAATGAACAGTTTCGTTACAATTCCCATATATTTTTCCATACAATAGAAACTTTAAAATTCTTTCGCAAATCCAGATTATAACCAAATTCGTTCAAATTCAGCACAGTTGTTGAGGATCTGAATAAAGATCGACAACTAGAAATTTAGACATCTACTAAATGCTCCGACAAAAATAATTTTTCTCTAGAGATTCATAAATTGACAGCTGGAACATCCGTGGAAGGACCGGAGGACCATCCCAAATTTTGGAAGGAAGAAAGGCTTTTCAGGAAGTAAGAATTACATTCAAGGAGTCAAAAAAGTTAGAACAAATTTCTGGAAGAAATAGGTAACAGGAAATACCTTCAGTGGAAGTTAGTAGGACTTCTGAGTAACGTCGGAAGATATTTTCGGGGAAAGCTTGATGAAACTACCAAGGAACGTTGGAAGTAATTCCTGGGGATGCAAGTGGGCAAGTACGATGTTGTGCGAAACTTCCGGGATTCCAGAGAATATCCGAAAATCTTCCACGGAAAGTCAGGAAAAACATCCCAAGGGAATACATGCAATTCTTCCAGGAAAAATTGAAGTATTAAATTTTTTGGGTGAAAAATATTTAATGCTTCACAAATCGATTTACAGGAGTTAGTAAATTAACGTAACAATTAATAACGATCAAATTTATATCTGCTCACTAAACAGAAATATGCCTCAATTTCTTGGAATTCCCAGTAAGAGCCGTTAGTTGTTCCCCGATTCCCTAGTAGTCAAAAATGACCGGAAAATGTTGGGCAGTCTGTACATGCTATGAGTCTTTACTTACAAATGGGACTATATGTTTTCGCTGAAGAGGTCATTTCACCGAATCGAAAATTTGCCGTTGTTGGATCATAATCTCGAGAACAGTAGAACTATAAAAAAAAACTAACCACGATTAATAGAAGGAAATATTTCATAAAATTATTGAATCTTAATGAATCAAATGTAAGAAGAAGGACGAGAAGCTTTTTAAAGAAGGAAAAGCAATATTAACGAACTGTCCGCGAAATTTCCTTCGGTGAATTATGCTTCTGTTACCTTAATGAACCATTCATGTGTTTGTTTACATTGTTTTATTTTTTTGTCAAGCTCTTGGGCCATTAGTGGCTTGTCCGGGGATGAGATTTGAGCTCGTGACTTTAGCGTGAGAGCTATGGATGACCCATTGTTTGTTTACATTGATTATGGAGCTCTTAAGGAGAAGCTTACCGACTTTCAAAAGAAATTTGATTGTCGGGGCGCGGTAGGCTTCCCGTTAATTGTAATTGCAGTTCTAAGTAGTAATTTAGGTTTATTATGGTCTTGTAGACCACGATTTGCTCTTGTAAGATGCATTAAAACTTTTATAAAACTTGCAATGTTGCTTGAGACCTTTGTGAATTTATCATGACAGTTGGACGAAGCAAATTTTACATGGATTGGATAAATAAAAGAACCATTTCAAATGATTCATATAATAGTTACAGGCACTATTATTTATCAAACTCACTATTGTCAAATCTCTCCTGTTGCATCTACCCGTCCGTATTGTTATGAGGGTCCTCTAAAAAATGGTCAAATTGGTCAAAATATTTAGAATTCTCTTCAAATCCCTCTTTTTACGAACATGTCACTGTTTTTCTAAGAGTTAATTTTTTAGTTCTCCAGAAATTCATTTACACCTAATGATAAATATAGGGACAAACAACAATGATGGCTAACAATGAACCTGTTATTCACATTCTTTAACTTTATTTCCAAGTAAAAATACGAACCGTAAAGAAACCCCTACCGGAAAAGGAAACCCACCCACCGTAAACAGGAACTACATACCACGGTCCCAAAAGGAGCAACTAGTCAAAGGCCCATTTCCTTTCCTCTCCTGATACAGCCGGTTTCTAAATTCGTTCGCATATAAATGTTCGCAATGATATGTAGGATCATCAATCTTTTTGTAACCTTTCGATCGGTTTCATTGGCAAAACCGAGAATGAGCTGCTATTAGTCAGTTGATGCATACATATGCCAGAGCTGGACCTTCACCACATAAAGTCATTCGGGTGTTGTTCGCACCGCAGTGATTGAGAAGATGTATCCACCTTGCTTTAGATAGAGTTACATATGGGCAGGATATGTTTCCCTTTACCCGAGAAAGCTCATCCATCCGTTGAAGCGTTTCACATATGTGGATAATGGCATTTCCCTTCTGCAGCATCAAGTGCGACTCATTCAACCGTACAGATATTTGCATCCATGCGAACTTTGTATATACTCAGAAGAGGGGTTATGATGCAGTGTCTTTTACATTGAGCTTTAAATAAACACTAGGTAGGATGAAAAGTTTACCAAGATCCAGTCAAGTTTCCCAGGCGTTTGTTTACCTCCAACATTTTATCGGAACAGGGTCAATTTTGTGATCAGCAGGGTTGCAGTTTGAGACCGTTTGCTGCCAACTGATGGCGATGAATCGATCATTTCGATGTAGCCAACTTAAAAAAAAATAAATCACTCCGCATCACCCAGTGGCTATATTGCGTGACGTTACAACGCTGTGTGAGAAATTTAAATCAAGGCCCTCGTTTCATGCTACATTCCATGTTTTGACCGAACTTAGTGCAGGGCTGGTAGCGATCACTGCTGTCAAAAATAGTGATTTTAGTGACTATGTTGAAGAAATAAGTTACCAAATAGTGACTTATAGTTGTAAAAATAGTGACTAAAACGTGACCTAAGAGAAGAAAAGTAGTTGTTCTGATGGCACACCAAATAAATGTTTGATGGTTTAGAATTATTCAATAAATATTTCATAAACACTTATGTACGATATGAACCTTTAAAGCGAATGATTCAATAGAAAGTTCATGGCCAAACCCACGGTATTAGTCTAATAACTGCAAAAACCTGGAAAACCGGGAATCATAAGGAAACTTTATTTTTCCTTGAAATACCTGGAAGGCTCAGAGAATTCAATAATTTTATTACTAAGGATATTTTCAAGAAAAGAAGTAATTTTAAAATACAAGCATTTAATTTTTCTCGTTATTTTCATTCACACTTTGAACATTATAGATAGAGTGGATTAATCTTCAGTAACAAATAAATAAAAAAAAAACGAGACTTGAAATGTTTTTGTTGTTGTTTTTGAACATGCAGAAATTTTAAATTTGAACTAATTCTGGACTTAAAAGCGACAATACTTCAAGAAATTTTCAAGAATTTTGAGTCAAATTCTATGCACAGTTTTAAAAGCTCGTGGAATTTTATTAAAATTTCTTAGGACCTCATTTCGGGGAAGTAGTTGGAAAAAATCTTTCAGAAAAACATCAAATGCAATCTGCTTTCAAGGTATTCCTGAGGCATTTAAGATTTCATGTGAAGCCTGATAGTTTTGAGTAGAATTTCAAGAAACCCTGAATTGAATTGAAAGCAAATTTTAATGATAACTCTTAGTAATTTCAGAGGAGCAGAGGAGGATAATTTCTTAAAGAATGTGGGAGAAAACGAATCCGGGGCATAAGTCCTTGGAATCTTTTTGAAAATGCTAAAAGGAGGATCACAATTAAATCTGAGAATAACTCCAAAACATCTTCAAAGGAATTCGTAAAATAAATTCAGGAGAGTTTGCCAAACAAATTATGAGAAGAAATCTAAAGAATTTGTGAGAAAAAAAGCCAATGAATTCTTAGGAAACTTTCAATGTGAGTAGAATTCCTAGGGAAGGAGTGAGATTCAAAAAGAAATCTGAAATGAATTCAATGAATATTCGGAGAATCTTTCGAAAGGGTTTTTTATTGTGGTGAATTTCAAGATATTTCCGAGGAAAACTAAAAGAAAATTGAATTCGAAGCTTCATCGAAATGTTGAGGTATATCTCAATGGAAATCAGAATGAATCAATCTGAGCTTTTCAGAACTACATGAAAGTTTTTGAAATTTGTCCTGAAGTCAATGAAACTGTTTTGCAGTTTTATTTGTTTGAGAAGCTAGCCTGATGCTCACAATACTTCTCATTAAATTTTTAAACTTCCCTGAACTTGATAGGACTTCTTAAAGTTTCCCCAATTTTTTAACGATCATAGATCTCTTCTAAGGTCTCTTCTGGGTTTAACAATGCTCTGAAGTTCTCTAAACTTCTTTAAAATTTAAGTGACTTCTCTAACGTCAACGGAACTGCTTTGAGGTTCTCTGTTTTTTTTCTGAAATTACCAAAACTTCTCTAAGGTTTTTGCAGTTTTCATGAAGCTTGTTGTACTGCGCTGAATTTAATTGAACCATCCTAAAAAATTTTAAGCTTCACTGAACTTCTAAACTCATGGGAAGACCTTAGTTAATTTTTAACGTATCTGAAGTTATCTGAAAATCTTACATTTTCACTAATTTTCTGAATCGAATCGAACTGATCTCCCTTTTAAATTCTTCCAATTTTCGATGCTTACTAAACTTCTTTCAAATGCTCCCGCATTCTGCTAATGTTCATACAAATTCCTGAAGTTCGCAGATCGCCTCTTAAGCTCCATAGATTTCTATGAAGTTCTCAAGATGTTTCTGAAGATCACTGTCCTGCTGTGAAGATTTCAAAGTTTTTCTAAACTTCTGGAACTTTTTTGCTCCCGCAATTTACATGGAATTAGAGCGACATAATTAATATAGTTCTATGATGTTCTCTGAAGTTCTCAAGATTTTTCTGAAGTGCCCATAAATTATTGGCACTAATTTAAAACTTTTTCAATAGTCTAGACTTTCCTGGTGGTATTAACACTGCCTAAACGATTATTGAATTTCTTCAAAGTTCTCTAGACTGCCCTGAATTTATCAGTATTATTTAAGAATCCGCAACTTTACTGAAATTAAATAATTTGCCTTGAAGTTTCGACAATTTTCCTTAAGTATTATAGTAATTATAAACGCTCACTAATTTTCCCTGAACTTATCTATGCTTACCTGAAGTTCTCTACATTTGTATGATAACCTTCAAATTTGCTTAAGTTAATGGGATTATTCTGAAGCTATCTGATCGTCCTCAAAGTACTCGGAACTTTGCTGAATATTATGAAACCATCTAAAAATATCTCAATGTATTAGAAGTTCTCTGGATTTCTTTGAAGCTTGCTAAAAGTTCTTGCACTTTTTTTAAATTAATGGAACTTCGTTGATGTTCCCTAATCAACTAAGCAAAATTTTCGCATTTTTTTAAGTTCTTGAAATCTCCATTATATAATACTTTTAAAATACTCTCACGTTTCCCTGATGTTCATATAATTTTTATCACGTTCCAGAAATTCTCTCGAAGTTTCCGGGGATTCTCTGAGTTTCTCGAAACTTCTTTAAGGTTTCTACAATTCCTTGAAATTATTTCAACTGCCCTTTGATTCTCTAATCTGTCTTGATGTTCCCGAAGCTTCCCTAAATCTCTGAATTCTATTGAGGATCTCAGTTCTGCTAGGAAATAAATGGAATTTCCATAAACACCTATAAATTTCCCTGAAATTCTCTGGGCTTCTGTGAAGTTCCTGAAATATTTCTGAAGTTTTCATAATTTCTCTGAAGGCCTCTGTACATCCCTGAATCGGAACATCTTAAGGGCTCTCGATTTTTTTTTTCAGCCATCATGGAACTATCCTGAATCTTTTTCTAAATTTACGATTATAGATCTTTAAACTGCTCCAAAAGTCTGGACTAAAGCTACGGAAACTGCTCTAAGGATGTGAAATTCTCCAAAGATCTCTAGATCTAGCTTTTCTGAGGTACTTAGAACTTCTTAAAAATTTACACAATACCCCTCATGTTTTCTATTTTTCTCAAGTTCGCTTGACACCTGTGAAGTTCTCTGAAATTCTAGGAATTTCAAAAAAGTTCCTGGAAATTTTAGGATGCCAAAAGAACCGCTTTGAGGTTCTTAAAGTTTCCAGTCAGTTCCCATATTTTCAGCGTATTAACTTCCCTTATGTTCCCGCAGTTTGTTTACGGAGCTTCACTGAAATTCTCAGCATTTCTTTTCATTACTCAGATCTTCTCCAAAGTTCTTACCATTGTTGTGAAGTTAATGGGACTGCATTGAGAATCTCTAATCTTTCATAAAATTAATTACGAACTTGAAATAAATCATTTATTTTTCTCCTTGATTCTGGCACTTTGAAAATTTCAATATCTTGTGCATGGAATGCGAAACTTCAAGATATTGAATAATTTTAGATCTTGGACTTACTCAAATTAAGTAAGTTTTTTTTAACTTTATAAAGTGAGAAATTAAGTAAGTGTTAAACTTCAACATTCAATGGATTTGATTGAAAAGCTGTTTCTTTAAAACTAATTCCCATGTCTTAAAATGGTTTGGGAAAATTGCTATTGTTTATGATTTACAAAAAAGCATATTTTTAACGCATTTAAAAAATAGATTTCTTATTAAAAGCCTGGAATTTATCCGTTAAAGTTCTGGAAAACTCAGATAATTTTATTTAGAAAGAATAGTAGACACCCTGTACATTAGAGTGATGCAAAATTTGAAATTTTGACTCCACAATACTTAAACGATTCCAAATCGGATCCTGACTAACCTCTCAAAATTTGAACCCATTTGGTGAGAAACTGAGATGGCACAAACCATTTGAAGTTTGTATGGGAATTACTATAGTAAAACCAAGATTTTTGTTCATGTCTATCTAATAATTCACCATATCGGTCTGCTTCAAAAACTTTCAATTTTACTTGTAGGAAATTTTCCCAGCTACAACTTTGCTCAAGACCGATTTTTGATTAAATGCAAGTATCGAAAGTTATCAATGGTTCAATGCGCTGGTGTCTTATGATCATGCTCAATCAACTGCTCAGCAGGCAACATTGGTGTCTCTGGGGCGTTGAATAGGACACAAAAATCATGGCTACTATGTCACACTTCAAAATACAGTGTTGCCTACAGAGCAGCTGCTTGATCATGTCATAAGTTTACCAATCTCTTAAATAATTAATAACTTTTTTCTGTCTCGTTTTACATAGAAACGATTTTGAGCAAAGTTGTAGCTGAGAAAATTTTCTATAAGAATTGCTATCGAACTGTTTCGTAGCTTAATATGGAAAAAGACTAGAAGGCGATGAACAAAAAGTTGAGATTTCCCATAGTAATTTACATGTAAACTTCAAATGGTTTGTGCGAAGTCTGTTTCTAACCAAATTAGTTGTAACTTTTGGAGGCTAATCAGGACCCGATTTGAAACCATTTAAGCACTGTGGAGCGAAAAAGTCAAAATTTGCATCAGTCTACTGTACATAGAGAAAGACGATTAAACGTCACAAAGCAAAGAATGATCAATCTTAAAATAAATTCACGCTAAAAAAGTTGAAAATAGTGACTGATTACAAGAAAAAGTCACTTGGTCTTAAAAAAAGAGACTTTTTAGTGGCTTGAAAAAAGTGACCAAGTCACTAAAAAGTGACTCGGTACCAGCCCTGTTAGTGGATTCTATCCATTTTTGGGTACCGTAAAACGAGGTATCTTGATAATGCGGGTAACTTTGATGGTAGAATATACGGTCAAAATTTGGTCAAGGGAAAACGCGTGTAAATCGGTGAAATCGTTTATTTAAAAAATCAAATTAAATTTCTTTTTCAAGTTCAATTAGTATAAAATTCAGGAAAAATATTCAGTTAGGCTTCCGCTTTTCCAAATCCGAATTGCCGGGCCTTACGCTTGACCCCTGCCATCAGATTTTGTACAGCCACCTTGTCCACCTTCTTCGCCGCAGAAAGCCAGTTTGCCTTGAACTGCTGCTCGCCCTTAGCAGTTTTTTTGGTCTTCTTTAGGTTCCGCTTGACAATAGCCCAGTATTTCTCAATTGGGCGGAGCTCTGGCGTGTTGGGAGGGTTCTTGTCCTTGGGAACCACCTGCACGTTGTTGGCGGCGTACCACTCCATGGCCTTTTTACCGTAATGGCAAGATGCCAAATCCGGCCAAAACAGTACGGAACAACCGTGTTTCTTCAGGAAAGGCAGCAGACGTTTATTCAAACACTCTTTCACGTAAATTTCTTGGTTGACAGTCCCGGAAGCTATTAAAATGCTGCTTTTCAAGCCATAGGTACAGATGGCTTGCCAAACCAGATATTTTTTTGCGAACTTTGACAGTTTCATGTGCTTGAAAACATCTGCTACCTTTCCCCTTCCTTTTGCCGTATAAAACTCCTGTCCCGGAAGCTGCTTGTAGTCGGCTTTGACGTAGGTTTCGTCGTCCATTACCACGCAGTCAAACTTCGCCAGCATCGTCGTGTACAGCCTCCGGGATCGCGCTTTGGCCGTCGTATTTTGTTTATCATCGCGATTTGGAGTCACTACCTTCTTGTAAGTCGATAGTCCGGCTCGTTTTTTGGCTCGATGCATGGTTGTAGACGATACATCCAGCTTATTTGCGGCATCTCGGAGAGAGAGGTTAGGGTTTCGCTTGAAACTACCGGCAACTCTCTTTGTCGTCTCAGCGGCTTCCGGTTTTCGATTTTCCCCCGATCCAGACTTCCTGGCTGTCAACAAACGTTCCCCAAACACTTTAATTACATTCGTAACGGTTGATTTGGCAACTTTTAGCGATTTTGCCAACTTTGCGTGCGAGTAGCTCGGATTTTCGCGATGCGCGAGCAAAATTTTGATACGCTGCTCTTCTTGCTTGGACGGTATTTTGACAACTGAAGAGTGAATTCCAAAATCAAAATAGGAGCAACATTCTACAGACACACACCTTCAAAATGAGGGGTGTTCAGGTTTTTTAAATGCAAAATTGAAAGAAATACGTCAAGTTGATATTGACCAAATTTTGACCGTATCACCCTTTACTAAATTTATTCTCTGTACTATTTCCGAATTGGAAGCATTGGTTCCATTTTGTAGCTTATCGTATACAGTATGTTTTAAAGAATTTCAAAATATCTGAAATACAAAAACGCCCACATTCATTAGGAAGTTTTCTTGTTTTTCGTCTAATTGAAAAGGCACTCATACAATCACTTATTAAATGTATTTCCGATATCCGACATCACAAATTAAATGCTGTCTTCTTATTGCTATTGATGTTTCTTATTGTATACTCATTCAAAGTTTCATATGTCTTGAACTAAATTGTTTAAGATTCCCGCATGTTTTTTCAACATTCATCGGGCATTATCAAAGTAACCCCAAAACAAAAAAATCTGATGTTCGGTCACAAGACAACAAAAATAGTGCAAATGCATGTTACTATCGAATTAACTCTAGGATCCTCAGTACTTCTTTTAAAATAATTATATTTGAAAAGCCTTAATAGCTATAAAAAATATTTAGAATATACTTAAAAAAAAACTATCAAAGTTACCCCGTTTTACGGCACACAAAATTTGTCTCCATACCACTCAATCCATAGCTGCATGTCCCTAGCCCCGCTGTCTACTTCATCGACCCAGCCTCTACGTCTCGTTCCAGTTGGGTCATTATCGAGAACCATTTTCAACGGGTTGTCGTCCGACCTTCTTACGACGTACCCAGCCCACTCTTCTTACTCGAATTATCCCAGCAGCTGGTGAAATTCACGGTTCATTTGCCTCCCCTCGTTCCGTCTTCGATCTGCACTCCACCGTTGATGGTACGCGAACCTTCCGTTCATTTAATTCTAATTGTGACGTCACGGTTTTTGAATTCAATATATGATGGATAATCCTCATATGATAGTATGACGCTCCCACGGCAGTACTACATTCAGTCCTATAGTTTGAAGAAAACGCGGATTCTAGGAACAATTTCTCCATTTCACTAACTAGACCCTGACCCTGACCCACCCACGATACCGTATTGATATATTATATGCTGTTATTTAATTCATTCTCCCAAATCGGCTATACCCCAATAGAAAACCAAGCAATCAACCTAATCCAAATCATCTACTTACGCACGTACGTAGGAGTCCATCTTGGATCAATAAACCAAACAGTCATATACTAACCTGCAAATAGATAAAGAAAGAGAAAAACGAATCCGATTAGCCAACGCACACACACACGGTAATCAACTAGCTATTTTATATGTTGACGAGCAGATTATAACTGTCACAATCAGCAATCCTCGCGGCATCGTCGTCCGGCGTATAGTGATAGATTGTGATTTTATTGCCCTCAGTGACATCCAATGGAGTGATCCATCACATCCATCGGTGCAAAAAAAAATCACCCATTTTCTCCGATTTCTGAATAATGTGACAGTTCCTGACACATTATGAAAAGTAAGAAAAAACTCTATCTTCATCGTATCCGCCTCTAGTGTCACAAAAAAGAGAATTACCCACCCACACACTTCCTTATCGCGCTCTCACTAACCATGCGGAACAAACATGAGCTGAATTTGTATGAGGCAAAAAAAAACATTCTACGCAATCGTAACCATCCGTACTGGGGGATAGTGGAAGGCAGTCTGACTTTTCACCATCAGAAGAGAACGTGTAGAAGGGCGAACAGCAATGACATATCAAATTATACGCACCCATTCACGTGTCTCGCCGCATCATCGTACGGCTTGAGATATCATGCATTGTGTCATATAGGTACGCTTTGCTGACTTGTTGATTCTACCAGGAAAAATACACTCAAAATTGAGACGGATCATTCCGTCGAAAGATTGGTTACAAAACTGGAATTGGTATTAAATTGTATCAAATGTTAACATTCTCAGTTCATTTCGGCAACATTAGATGTTGGTGCTTACATAACACATCGGCGTTGGTGGCATAGGAATAATCAAATCACGTGATCACGACGATGATGATGGCAAGGTTACGATATCACGACATTTCCGAATTCCAACTCACCGGGTACCTAATGGGAGATGGGTGGCTGTTGACAATTGAGGAGTGAGCAAAAAACCAACCGGTATCGGAAATATATTTGACAATAACCTACCGCATGCGAAAAACTCCCGCCCGGTCGTCGACGCGTCGTTGTCGACGTCCCCGAGGGGATGGCTTGCATACATGTTGTAGGTACAGCCCTCTCGGTGTAGCCAGTGTTCTATTTGTGAACGGAAACGGAATCGTCAGGATTCGAGAGTAAAATGACATGGATACGAACAGCTACAGTCTGCCGAACGGAAAATGGGTTGTTATCTGGGTGGGTGGAACGATTGGGAAATCGGTCCGGGAAAAAAAGGAACATTCGTAAATAATCTGTAGTACCGATTCGGAATACAGATTAGGTGTCTAGCGTGTATTGTCATTGTGGTCGTCACCATCAAGCTGTCTCGCACGGCGCGAAGTTTCGATTGACGTGGTATATACACGGTAAAAAAACATAATGTTCATGTAAAGTGATTTGCTGTTGAATTTGCACTACTTGCCAAACATTGCAAATCGATGTGCAAATCCCTTGGAAGAGATCATATTGAGGCACGATGAAATCAACAGCAATTCACTTCATTTTAGATTGTATTGCACATCGTCGTTGATGTGCCGTGCTTTGAACTCGAAATGTCAAGCATAATGATATTAAAAATCTATCACTTTAAATTTAACTAATTTGTCCTTGGATTTCATGTTTGCTGAATATGGATTTAAATAAATATATTGCTTTGTTCATACTGCAAGTCTTGTTATATGTTATTCAGAATATGACCATAGAACATATATCATATTACTACCCAGATCACATGTTTCCAAGTGATATTTGATCAACATTACAAGGCTTGTAGTAGAAGTTTGACAATGTTTTGTAATAGAACTTATCTGAATAATACACTATTATTGAATACAGCAACAATTTCCTAAGACTCTCGCTCTAGAATTCAAATTAATTCGGGTGGAGAATCATCGCTTTCTTGCTCTTAATTAATTTGTTGTTGACTTGTCATCTTCGTGAGTAATGTTGCGAGTAATGCGTGCGTTTTTGACATATGCTTCCAAAAACAAAACTAATCAAATCCAATTGATGAAAACAGTGGTGCCAACTCAAATGATAATCATTTTAATTTAAAGGTGTTATGCAGTACATATTTTTCAACGAAAAATCACTTTGTTTCAAAACGCAAATCACTTGAACATCAAAGATAAATCAGACTGATTCAAGTGCAAGAGCATTTGGATTAGATGTGACAACTTTTTACCGTGTATGCTATAGCTACGGGGCCTCTCTAAACTCAGTCGTTAAAGGCGTAGCTATGAAGCAAGACCATGCAGGAGGCGACTTGGTTCGATTCCCGGTTCGGTTTAGGATTTCTTCGGGTTGGAACATTTCTCGACTTTTCTGGGCATATTCTCTGTGAAATGAGCAAACAACTTGGCACGAGCCCCACCTATCTGAATGAAACTTTCAACATGGCTTCAGTATGGGAGATTATGATTTTTCCACAGATAGCGAGACCATTTTGACTCAAGGCTAATTTTTGAAATGGGCGTGTATGTTTTCACATATGAATTTTTCAAAAAATTCTTAATTCTAAACCGTTTATTGTATCAAAATGAGATAGATTAGGTAGATAGTTTCGTTAGAGTATGACAGTATGAAAATAGAATAGAAGTTGAAAGAATTGCATTTTAACACACCATCGACTGGAAATGCTTTCGGCAAAGTGGGGCTTTAGGTAGAGATGGGACGTCGCTAGAACTATTCCACAGTCGCAGACAGTATATAAGCAAGTCAAGCGCACACTTTTTTGCCTGTAGATTCGAAGACATACTTCAAATCTCCTCGTACATCGTACGGGTTAGACAAAGAAGTGTGCATTTGACTTGTACTGTCGCATTGATGGCCCTTCGCTCAGTTTCAACTTCTATTCAATTTTCATACTGCCGTACTCTAACGGAACTATCTACCTACCCTCTTCTAAGACCAGTCTCTAGCTAATAAATTATCACACTAAAGCTTCATGTTAGATAGCATTTCAAACCTCCTTTTCATGAATTTTTCAAATTTGATGAATTAGAATGAATAAGAATATAACAAAAATTGAATATGATTCTTAAGATCATAACAAATCAAAATGATCTTTGTGACCAACATCCTAAACGTAGCAGTTTTTCACGATCACCTTGTATCGTCTTTCGGTTTTCGACAAAATTGATGTGCTTATAATTTCCTATTGTGGTATTGGGTTAGTTGTCATTTGCTGATCACTACATTAGCATTATCTTTAAAGCAAATAACATGCTCGGGTTTATCAAACGATTTAGTATGCATTTTAATGATCCTTACACAATCAAAGCACTGTACGTGTTTAGCATTTGTTTGGCCTCTTCTTGAGTACTGTGGTATAGTTTGGGCTCCATATCATGTACACTAGGGTGTTTCATTTTGAAAAAAGTGATGAATTTTTGATAGGCCACCCTCCAGTTCGATTCATAGCCCCAAAATATGAACCTGTGCAAAAAATGGTAAAGATTGATGAAGGTTTAGAGGTCGCGCCAATGATTTGGATTTTGTATGGAGATTTTGGTGAATTAGTATGGGAAATTATTGATTTTCGTTTACATTGCTCTAACTTTGGTTGTAGTTGTCCAAACGTTGAAAAAAAAAAAATGTGGTTGTCATGACAATGATCAACAAGCCTGTTGTTGTTGCGATGAAATTGGCGTTGTTGCCTTGTACATATTCATCTGTCAATTTACCCTATTTTGCCATTTTTTCACATTTTTATAATTCTTGATACGCTGCAAAACTGAGCGTAGCAACTGTAGGCTTTTTGTTTATTGCCATAGCAATAACATACTAAATTTTTTCGACATTTGGACAAGTAGAAGCAAAGTTATAGCGATATAAGCGATTTTTTAAATTCTTCCATAGTAATTCCCATACAAATTTCAAATCATTGGCGCGACCTCTAAACCTTCATCAATCTTTACCAATTTTTGCACAGGTTCATATTTTGGGGCTATGAATCGAACTGGAGGGTGGCCCATCAGAAATTCATCACTTTTTTCAGAATGAAGCACCCTAATGTACACATGTAAACCGTATTGAGTCCAGGGCTCTACATTTTCGAAGCTCTAAAATGAACTCGAGTTTTGTTTCTCTCATACAAACGTGTTCAACGCTTCATTTCTATAACGCCTAGCTAGACTATCAGCAAGAAATGATAATGAAAAAGAAGCACGCTTAGAAGGAAACGTTGGCTGTGGATCTTCTCGTCGTTGCTTTGCTCATCGCTTTCAATGTAAGTAACGTCGATTTTCTAGTTAAACGAAACCTCATTATGGCTTTCAATCCCCTTTCACGAACACTCTATCACCGCTCTTTCAATTTGTTTAAAATGCGTTATGTCCCGTTTTCGTTATTTTTTTTTAGATAAATATGTGGATGGAAGATAAAATTAAACATATTACGTGTAATCTTCAAGTGTTTTCACGTGAGAAATGCTTTAAATATGTAATTTCATTTTCCGTCATATACGTCATGAAACCTCTGTTGATGTGTTTCATGAAAGAGAAAACTATCAAAGTCGAGCGCTCTTTCGCTCATCCGTTTCACCGAAGCCTATGGAGCGACGGGAGAAAGAGAGACAAGCGATTGAACATTTGTTTGTGCACGCCGACTGAGATTCTAGAATGCTGCGAAGCTGTTCGACTTTAACAGAAAAAAAGCCAGCAGTCTCTTCGTCGCATCGATTTGGTCGATTGAAGCTGATATTGTGACGCCCTGATTGAGTCTGTTCAAAAACACTCGCTCACTACACAGTAAAGACTGGAACGCGTATAAATTGATCGACAAAAAAATCGTTTCTTTCGGTCAAATTCATATCACAAAAATCTTCTTATTTTTCTTTTGGTAGTTCAATTCATATATTTAAAGGAAAAAATGTTCGTTTATTCTTTTGGTTTGCCAAATCCGAACTGCCGTGCCTTCCGCTTAACCCCTTCCATTAAATTTTGCACAGTGGTCTCATCGTCCTTATTCGCCGCCGAACGCAACTTAGATTTAAACTGCTGCTCGTTTTCCATGGATTTATTAGTTTTTTGAGATTCCGTTTGACCATGGCCCAATACCGTTCGATAGGGCGGAGTTCTGGGCTGTTGGGAGGGTTGTGGTTGTGGTCCACGTTGTTCGCATCGTACAACTCGATTGCCTTTTTCCTATAATGGCAGCTCACCAAGTCCGGCCAGAACAGCACAGGTCTATTATGTTGCTTTAGGAATGGTAGCAGCCGCTTTTCCAGGCACTCCTGGACGTAGATCTCTTGATTGATGGTTCCCGTAGTAATGAATATGTCGCTTTTTAGACCACACGTGCATATGGCCTGCCAGACGAGATATTTTTTCGGGAACTTCGATAGTTTGATAATTTTGAAAATTTCAGCCACCTTCCCTTTTCCTGATGCGGTATAAAACTCCTGTCTCGGAAGCTGCTTGAAATCCGCCTTCACATAAGTTTCGTCGTCCATGACGACACAGTCGAACTTTGTGAGCAAATTCGTATACAGCTTTCGGGACCGCTGCTTTGCCGACGTGTTTTGTTTGTAATCTCGGTTCACCACCTTCACCTTCTTAAACGTCGAAAACCCGGCTCGTTTCTTGGCCCGTTGCACAGTAGTATGGGAGACATTGAGCTTGCCAGCGACGTCCCGGTTGGAGAGGTTAGGATTCCGCTTATATTTCACCGCTACCTTCTTCTTCGTCGCTGCCACGTCCGAATTACGATTGCCACCGCTTCCAGGCTGCCTGGCGGTCGACAGACGCTCCCCAAACACTCTTAAAACGTTTGTCACGGTCGATTTGGCCACATCCAGCAATTTTGCCTACTTGGCGTGTGAGAACGTCGGATTCTCTTGCTTGGACGTCATTTGCTCCTCTTGCTTGGACGTCATTTTGAAAACTGGAGAGCAAACGGTGAAAACTCATCATAGCAACCATTGTACATACACTCAAATTCCAAATGCAGCATTTCAGGTTAAGCATTTTTAACAGAAATACACCAATTTGAAGTTGACCAATTTTTGCGCATTCCAGACTTTATAAACTTATTTTATGTTAACAACCAAAGAACAAACTATGCCAAAAATTTACCATTAAATAGAATGATGTCTTGCTTAAATGAAGAGATGAACCAGCCTCTGGCTGAAAGTCTCGCTAATAAAGATAACCGAACCTAACCTTGCTTAAATGCATAGTGCGAATCAATTGATTTAACAATGAGTAAAATCGCACTTAAAAAGAATTTCTTTTCGAGGTCAGCTAGGCAATATAATTATTTTCTCATAACATACTATATACAGGATGTTTGGTTCCGGGTTTTTTATATTTATTGGGTAGATAGGGTTTGAAATGACTGCTAAGTGAGTTATTCGACTTTCTATGTTTTGTATCATAGCCAACTTTGGTTAGCTATATTTTTCATAATTTGCCTGCAATCGCTTATTTGAATCATATGAAAACATGTGTCTCAATGTTCAAGACTCTTTGTCTCACTGTTCCTGCCTGGTTGTAAGTAAATTATATAACAACTAATCCACCTGATACTATTTTTTTAGGCAACTAGAAACCTACTATAGCCCAAGTAACAATTCAGTAACCATTTGGCATCCACTCTAATTTATGATGGTTTTATAACGGCAATGAACAATCCATTTAGTTTAAATACAGCATTTCAAAGTGTAAAACATTTCTGCTCTTTGCTGTTTTAAAAATCTTTTATAGTCTGGCAAGAAAGTCAAAAACTGTCTAGTTTTAAAAATAAATTTAAAACAGTTCTCAAAACCTCCTTAAAACTGTTCTGTAATTATAGCATAAACGTCATTAGCAATTGTTGATTAATGCCTTGATACAATACTTTATATTTTTTATTTATTTTTTAATATTGTAATTTGAACCTTTTAAAGCTAGGGTCACGCAATAACATTTAACTCCAACGCAGGCAACGGCTGTAATTAAATTAATTCCATTAACTACTGCTTTAATTACATTAATTACACAATGTAGAACATTAACTACTTTTTAACTCCATTAATTACAGTCGAAATTTCGTAATTAAAGTATGTTAATTACATTTTCAATACTTTTAATTACATTAATTACGGATACATAATTTTAATTACCGTCAGTACTATTTCAAAACGCATTAATTACTTTAAGTATTTTTGATTGTATCTTAACTTCAACGCACCGGTTCTTTGTATTGCGTGCCCCTGTCGTTCATAGCAGTTCAATTTAATTACTAATATATTCAACTTCTGCCGCTGGACATATAGAATCAATTTCTACTCATGCTTGGAAGCGACAATACTTTATAAACGTGTTCTATCATTATATAAGCAACCATAAAACCATTAGGTTTTTCATTAGAGCAAAAAGCATTTATTGTTGCTTTTTAGGCTTTTTAAAGTGCATCATAAACTCCCCAATCACTCTGTTTACAAATTGAGCTCGAAAGATGGTTCCTCATAGTTAATAAAAGCCAAATTTATGACAAGGAAATCTCGAAGGATAGGATGAGAAATTCAAGTCGATTTCAGCAAAATTTACTTCTTTAGAAGAACCAGCACACCATCAACGACTGACCATCTGGCGAAGAAGAGTAAAGTGAGCGTGGCCCTAGAATTCATAAAACATTGTAGAAAGTTTAAAAACATACCAGCCCTCTTGCAAATAGATGACTATCGAAATAACAACCGACAGCAAACCACTGAAACTGTTAGTTAGCGAAGATTAGCTGGTTTCCGATCCATAGCAGCGATTTTATTCGGCGAAAGAATCAACTCTTCGAAAATTTCATTCAAGCGTACATCCCTGCATTGTTGGATGGTGCACTTTCGGAAGCTGTTCGAAATGCGAAATGTTGTAAAACAGTATAGCAAACTATCTGAGTAACTGCTCCCAATCCATCGGGAGAAAACCGCCTGGATCCCACAGCGCAACTACCGAAAGATAAACAAACTTTGACGTTTAACTTTTTGCAGGCAACTTTGCCTCCATAAATGCTGCCATAAATCTGAATGGGTTAGGATCAAGCAAAATGACTTTAGATAAATACAATTCAGCCGGCAAGTTTTCTTCATAAAAGCCTTATGAATTTGTTAAGGATTTCTTGAAAGCAAAACAACTATTTCACAAATGACCCATGGAAATCAACTTTCATGCCACCGCCATGTTACAATTAGTTTGCTTGTTTTTTACAATCTTCGATTTTTAATCTATATTTCCTTGGGTATAACTATATTTTGGTAAATTTAGCAATGAGCAAACATTTAAATGCAAAAATCATAAAAAAAATCTCGGCCTAGCTCGATCTGAAGATTTTTTTTTTCAATGTAAAATAATAGTCAAATCGACGTTTTACGAGGGCGGATTTATTTTTTTCGATGTTTTCACGTACATTTCACATAACATTTAATAAGACACTTATTTAAACAAGGCCACTTAATGAGAACTATTGTAATAAATTTGGATATTCAACAAGATTTTTCAACAAGTTTCTATTTTAATTATTTGGATAAGATCGGATTCATAAATCCTTTTCTATCTTGATTGATGCTTTCTTAGTGGATTTAGCAAGCGGCTAGGGGAAATGGCTCGGAAAGGTTTTTTTTTTATTGTTGCTACATAGCTTTTGTTGAAGCTGTTAAATGGTTCTCAATGCGTCCGCCATACAACCTTTTGCAGTAAATCAATCTTGAAGAGCTTCGAGAATACACCCTTCAGAACCTTCTCCAGGGTGGGTAAACTAGACATATTCTAGTCTTAATGAGGTTTCGGTGGAAGCATTAATGACAAAATAGCCTTCACCAGGGTTTTATGAATGTTGCTTTATAGTTGCTTTGTAGTATTTCATAAAACTTAAAATGTTACTTGGGGGGCTTCATAGCCTAGTCAGTAAAGGCAGCAAGCCGGAGGCGGCGGGTTCGATTCCCGGTCTGCTCGAGGGTATCTTCCGGGTTGGAAATTTTCTCGACTTCCCTGAGAATAGAATATGATTGTGCTTGCCACACAATATACAAATTCATCCATTGGTATTGGCATGCAAAGCTCTCAATTAATAACTGTGGAAGTGCATTTAGAACACTAAGCTGAGAGCACGCAATGAGCTAATATGCGCTAAGCAATAAGCTTGAAATTCAAATAAGAAAAAGAAGACTATACTCGTACCCTCACTTCGTGACACTCACAAGATGTAAGTAATTTGCCTTAAACAATATTTGCAGCATTATTCGGGTACTTTTGATGTTTTATTCATATTTTGCATGGAGTGGATCTGCGGTATGTTGGAACTTTATTAGCCGGGCAATTGCCGGGTTAAATTTAACTCGTAGTGGTAGTGGTTATTTTCCATCGACCGGCTTTCTAACAGAACTCAGCAGCGGTTGACAAAATCTATCTCTTTGTCTATCAAAAATAACCACGATCGGATAGCAGGGTTGTTTGATAACTTTCTATCCGTCTTTTTCGACACAAGCTTAGTATCACAGGAGTGGAACCTCGGATCCGAAAGTGGCTCCACTAGTCATTTGCGAACACAAGCGCACCTAGCGGTAGAAGGCATCTTCTGCCTGCAGTTAAGATAGGCAGCATGCTATGATAGTGTGAGTGCACATAGAAAGCCCGTGTGGAACGCTACCACAACACATCGCTTGTTGAGCAGAAAAACGAACCATTTTTGTTTCACCGATTTGTTTGCACTTCTCCTTCTGTTCTGTGTTAGTATGTCAACTAACAAGTGCATCAACACATTTTCCGTTGACAGATTGTTATTTTGTTGTGTCAAGGTTCAACTGTCCCGAAGGGGCATAATTGTCGTTCATTTACGCAGAAACTGCAAGCACACGCACACACACACTTAGCGAGCTTGTTGAACGTCGCACTGTACGGCCTTGACTTTCAGTCAGTTTTTTCGTCAGCCAGTCATGTCTTCAAGACCATATGTCTGCATCGGTCGATGTGCGACGACGAGAACGGCGCGACGCAGCTGGAGATATGATAGCTGAACTGTCACGTTTTGCACGAGTAAAAGCAACACACAACAAAAAAAAATACCCAAACAAACAATGAAGCACATGAGATTATCTGAACCTTGTTAGATGTTACGGAAATGATTCGCTTCGAGTTTGGTTGCAATTTCTTGAGCAGTACTAAATGAAATAATTACGTCAAACGTCGATGGCTCACGAATCACAACTACACCATCTTATAGAGAAAAAAATCGCTCCACCAAGTGCTGCTGTTGGTTTGCCTGAATGCGTCTTAATCCACGAGAAATCTTCGTTTCAAGTCATCGTTTACATTTAGCACATAGGCCCCTTTCACATCTTTCTCTAGAATTGATACAATTCAATGCGTGTCAGTGTCTGCTGTTATCATAATGATTGCCTTTATATTGTATTAAGAGCTTTTCCGCATTCACATTCCTGGGTGGTGAGGCATGTAGATAAAACAACGGAAAGTTGACATTATGATTCACGGGTTCAGTGAGAGTGGCTTTTCGTGCGAATTCAATAAACTGCCATAAATCAATTTGATATTCATCCCGTTTAACATGTTATTTCTGGATCACCAAGAATGGCAATCATCCGTAAAACGAGTGCCGTCTTCCGCCTACAAATGAGAATATTTTTTAACCTGAATCAACATGAATTCTGGTCCTGTACCGACTGATTGTTATTCCGGGCCACAGCGATCCATTTGATGCCATCGATGCGCGTTAAATACTTTATGATACGCTTCCAAAAGCACAAGTGTAATCATACAAGCTCTCTTGTAACAGTAACACCCCCAATGCCTTGGACGTGCATGAAAGGCAACGAAGGAAAACACATTACAATAATCTAATCCGATTTATTTTAAATGCCATTTCTCCGGAGTGCTCCGGAGTGGTTTAGCATTGTTGACAGTTTCTGGGCTTGTATGTGAGAGCAAGGGTTATTATCGTTATTATTATTACATAAAATTGTTCTAGGATCATGGGAAAATAAACTTTTTGTTTGGCGGAAAATACGTGGCTTAAATATGCTTATTATTTGAAAGGTTGACTTCGAAAGGTGTAGTTTTTCTAGGAAGATTGCGATCATTTTGAGTTGTTTTAATTAAACCACAGGCAAATAGACGTAACTCTTTCATTATTTTAAAATAATATTTAATATTTTAAATTTCACGAATCCCTTAGCACAGCACTGACTGGTATCGAATCACTTTGACGTTTCTATACACTCAACCAGGGGATGTAAGATTTGCTTACAATAATGAGGAAATCATCATCGCAGGCTGTTAGTGGAGATCGCATGAACGGAGGATATCCGGAGACGAGCCAGCCAACGGCTGAAAGTCTCCTTAATAAAGATAAAAAAAAAATGAACGGAGGATGAGAAATAACGAGCTGCGGTCCAATACAACAAAATTGGAGACCGAAAAATATGGAGAGTATTAATGAGTGAAATTAATCAAGTCGAAAAACATAGAAAAAAAGTTGCCGACTGGACGCGAACCACGAACGTTGTGATTGATTAAAGTCTGGAACGCGCAAAAATTGGTCAACTTCAAATTGGTGTATTTCTGTTAAAATGCATAAAAAAACCTGAAATGTTGCATTTGGAAGTTGAGTGTATATACAATGGTTGCTATGATGAGTTTTCACCGTTTGCTCTCCAGTTATCAAAATGACGTCCAAGCAAGAGGAGCAGCGTTTCAAAATTTTGCTCGCGCAGCAAGAGAATCCGACGTTCTCACACGCCAAGTTGGCAAAATTGCTGGATTTGCCAAATCGACCGTGAAAAACCTTTTAAAAGTGTTCGGGGAGCGTCTGTCGACCGCCAGGAAGCCTGGAAGCGGCGGCAATCGTAATCCGGACGTGGCAGCGACGACGAAGAAGGTGGCGGTGAAATATAAGCGGAATCCTAACCTCTCCATCCGGGACGTCGCTGGCAAGCTCAATGTCTCCCATACTACTGTGCATCGGGCCAAGAAACGAGCCGGGTTGTCGACGTTTAAGAAGGTGAAGGTGGCGAACCGATATTACAAACAAAACACGTCGGCGAAGCAGCGGTCCCGAAAGCTGTATACGAATCTGCTCACCAAGTTCAGGAAAAGGGAAGGTGGCTGAAATTTGCAAAACCATAAATCTAACGAAGTTCCCGAAAAAATATCTCGTCTGGCAGGCCATATGCACGTGTGGTCTAAAAAGCGACATATGTTCATTACTACGGGAACCATCAATCAAGAAACAAGAGAAAGAGATGAACTAGCCTATGGCTAAAAATCTCTTTAATAAAGAAAAAAAAAATCAATCAAGAGATCTACGTTCAGGAGTGCCTGGAAAAGCGGCTGCTACCATTCCTAAAGCAACATAATAGACCTGTGCTGTTCTGGCCGGACTTGGCGAGCTGCCACTATGGGTAAAAGGCAATCGAGTTGACCGATGCGAACAACGTGGTTGTGGTACCCAAAGACCACAACTCTCCCAACAGCCCAGAACTCCGCCCTATCGAACGGTATTGGGCCTTGGTCAAACGGAATCTAAAAAAAAAACAAATAAATTCATGGAAAACGAGCAGCAGTTTAAATCTAACTGGCGTTCGGCGGCAAATAAGGTCGATGAGACCACTATGCAAAATTTAATGGAAGGGGTTAAGCGGAAGGCACGGCAGTTCGGATTTGGCAAACCAAAAGAATAAACGAACATTTTTTCCTTTAAATGTATGAATTGAACTCCCAAAAGAAAAATAACAAGATTTTTGTGATATGTATTTTGACTGAAAGAACCGATTTTTTTGTCGACCAATTTTTGCGCGTTCCAGTCTTTATAAGACCTGCAATTTTTCCATCGACAAAAGAGAATAAGAAGCGTTCATTTCATCTCATAGGGTAGAGCGCTACTTCGTCGTAATCGCCGTTCTATCGATCAGAAAAGATCAATAATATCAATGATTTCACCGTGTACAAATCAATAATAGGTTTGTTCCGATGCGTTAGTTCATTAGTTACAATATAAATCCTATTAGAGCGATTGTATGAATATTGACGCTCATTGTTCTCAAAACAAAAGAAAAACTCCTAGCGAATCCCCTTTGCCTACGTTTATCCGTAGGACGAAGAAAATCTAATGGCGTTTTGATGCGTTGGGACGGAATTGAAACTCGTAGGACGAATTTAGAATCAAGAAGCAGTATTAGATTTTAAACAATATCTCAATATCTCTGTGACTCTTTACCAAATCCAACGGTACGTATGGAAAGGTGAATAAACTTAGAAGTCATTTTTGATAGAAATATTCCATTTTTTGTGTAAAATCGTTCAGAAAAGAGAGGTAAAACTCGGGTTATGCTTAGTAGGACGGAAATTAGATCAAAACCCTACTCGATTTTGTATGCTTTTTCTGCTGAACGGGAATTGGAGAGAATCGTGGCAAGTATGTGCGTCGTTCTACAATGTTATAAATAAAATGCCTGAATAGTCGAAAGCGTAGGCAGAACACGAAATAAAAAATAAAATAACATTTTAGAATTGACATAAATTGACAACAAATATTAATCACTGATTCGTGACAGAATAGACATGAATATCCAAAATATTTATATTTTCGTACTACACTGGAGTCACTTTGCTGGACGTGACAAAAGGTATGGAATGTCGGGCATCGAGCGGCTACTTTCTACCAGAGCTGTGGCTCCACCAACGAGCTGGGAACCAGCTTTGGAGTGCTGGGTAAGATGCGTGATTGGTTGGCAGCCGAGCAATGCGAGGATGTGCTAGTTTCTTCAACTACAGCATCATCAACGTGCACTGCCCACACCAGGGTGGCCAGTGAAATTTTATTTTAAAATTCACGGATTTTTCCCGGTTCAAATCTTTAAAAAAATCCCGGTTGTTAGTATTCAACAAAAAACGAAATTGAACGCGTTTTTAAAAAGGCGGCCAACTGTAAATTTTCGATAGTTATTTGTGGAAAAAATAAAAGTACAGTATTTTTAAAGCTGAAAGTAAAAATTGAACTCCATGAGTCACTTAATATATTCCAAACAAATTGATCTTTCGAGATACTTTGAAAACTCACACTTTTTTTAAGCTTGATACATATTATGATTTCAAAACCCTAGAATTTATTGAGTAACAGAGATGAAAATCACTAGGTCAAATGCTAGGGGCCTCCCTTAGCTCAATCGGTAAAGGCGCAGCTACAAAGCAAGACCATGCTGGAGGTGGCTGGGTTCAATTCCCGGTTCGGTCTAGGAATTTTTCGGGTTGGAAAATTTCTCGACCTCCCTGGGCACAGAAGTATGATTGGACTTGCCACACAATTTTACTAATGCAAAAATGGTACAGACATCGAAAGCTCTCAATTAATAACTGTGGAAGTGCATCTAGAACTCTAAGTTGAGAGCACGCAATAAGCTAATATGCGATATGCAATAAGCTTGAAATGCGAAGAAGAAGAAGAAGAAGAAGAAGAAGGTCAAATGCTATCTGGATGAATAGGTTATAAGACAGAGTTGTGAAGAATAAATTATTTAATTAAAAAAATGTTTCAGAAAAAATGAACTTGATACAAATGAGAATTAGAAGAAATTGTTATGGATATCGGATAAAGAAAATGGGTCTTCACTCCGTTGTCTATACTAACATAAACATATTCAGTACTCGGGCTGATGTGCACAGTTAAACACGCAAAAAATTATATGTAAAACCTACTGACGTTGGAACTCGCTCAACGTGAAACTAAACATGACTAATGAAATTTAATACCCACATCCAATAGAACAATACTTGAAGAATATCACTGAAGAATAAAAAAAATGATTCACGAAGATTCCCAAGATTCTGGTGCTTTGACATTTGTGTAGAGTCTGAAACTTGAACTTTTCTTCAAAAATTTCGTGATGCAATATTTGGAGAAAAAATAATTAACGATTTTGAAAAATTTTAAAGATCACAGATTTGAAAAAAAAAATCATACAGGAGTCATAATTGTCAATGCTCTGAAACTATCAAGCATTTGAATGGTTATAACAAATAAAAGAACAATCTTTAGAATCTTGCGAACAAACCCTGGAATTTTTAGTTAAATTTAAAAGTAGTCAAAGTTTTGATTTCAAACAAATATTGAGGAGGAATCCCACATAATTTTCGAAGGAGAAGTTCTGAGCAGAATTCTAGAAATATTCTGACATTAAGTCCTTAGAAATTGTTAGATGAATTTGGAGAGATTTCTGTGGAGAAGGATGCTCTAAAAAGTTCTAAATTGAATTCCTAGATAATTTTGGAAGATTTCAAAAAGGAGTTGTGAAAAGAAAACTGTAAGGAAAATTCCTACGTAATTCTGAGGAGATTTTTATTGGGATTGCGAGGAAAATGTGAAAGGAATTTTAAGTAAAATTTCAAAAGAATTATAATGAGGATTCAACAAGAAACAGAGTTCTAAGAGTGTTCTGATGATAATTTCAACCCTAGTGCGAAAGATTCATCACAGAGCTTCAACAAAATTGATTGCAAAACAAAATGCTGATAATTAGAAAGAAATTCTTTAAAATACTCCAACAGGCTTCTAAATAAAATTTCGAAAGATTTCTACTGTTTTGAATAGAGCTAAAAGAAAAATTTGAAAAGAATTTCAAAGCAATTAAAGTCTATTCGGAGACGGTTCAAGGGAATTCCAAGAAGAATTCCAATCAAATTTTTGCAAGGGGTTTCAAGAAAATTCAAAAAAGAATTCAACGATAATTATTAAGCGGAGTGTTTTCTGGTTGATTTCAGGTTAATTTTATGATATTTCAGAACAGAATTGCAAGTTAATTCTGAAATTCATATCATTAGAATTTTGAATAAAATTGCATGGTTATTTTGATTTCGAATTGAAAACGAAAAATTAAAACCTTGGAACTTTTCATGCGTTCAGATTAGTAGTAGTAGTTCAGATTCAGTTTTTATAAATATTTGTTTCCAAAGTCGAGTATCTTTAATATTTTCTTTTAATGCCCATGCACTTTACATCTGAAATTTAAACGACAAAAATCAATTTGAAATATTGCTGAGTGATTAAATTCTGAAAAAAATAAGACGGAAAACTGAAGAAAATTATTCAGCAAATAGAGCTAGACATTCATTTGGTAAAGAATCACTCTGTTTTAATAGTTTATTCTGAAATTTTGGTATACAAATTTGTTCCTATGGTATGGTAAATTTATTTTTCCCGGTTCTCTCGTCGAATTCCCGGGTTTTTCCAGGTTTTCACGGTTACTTTTCAAATTCCCGGATATTTCCCGGCATTCCCGGTTCGCTGGCCAACCTGTCACACGAAGGGAGACCCGACAACGGGAAAAAAGCGTTCTATATGCAACTGGACACAACTGGAGTTATATAACTCGAAACGTAAACAATGACTTTGAACGTCGATTTCTCTTGAATCGCGTCTGTTATTACTCAAATTTATGTCGCTCGTATATGTCACTCTCAGAGCAGCTAAATTTACATGAATTTTTCTAAGTATGAACTACCAAGTAGTATATAGGTACAACAAAATATTGTAATGTTCCAATCAAATTCGCGGTTGTTTTCGATTCCCGGTTCTCCTTGTTTTCCCAGTTCAGTGACCACACTCAGTTTCGTTAACTCAAATTCGCAAAAACGTAGGTTACTCATCGATTGAGTAAAATTTTCCTCGGTTTTCCAGGAAAAACTTTTTGAATATGAGGAAAGTCGAAAGAGTTTTCACTCAGTGTATTAGTATAAAGCTTGCTTCATTTAGAATTGGAACAAACTTTTGCTCATATTGTGGTGCTCCTGGTGGACGGATTTGGAAGTTCTTGGCGCCCACGTGTCGGGATTTTTGTCAGCTTCACGTATGTATTTTTGACATTCCGCAAATCGACTGTACTTTGTAAACAATCAACATGGAAGCCGAAAGAAGGGAAAAAATTGTGCACAGTTATTTGGAAAATCCATTGTGGTCTGCATCTAGGCTAGCAGCTGAAATTGCCCAGAAATACCGTATGGCGTGTTATCAAACGGTATAAGGAAACATTGACGACGATTCGGAAGCCTCAAGCCAATCGTCGGAGTGGAACTGTCGACCGGAAACTGCGTGGTAAGATTTTGAAGACGATTAAGAGGAATCCCAATCTGTCGGACCGTGATTTGGCCAGAAATTTCGGTGCTGCCCATAGTACCGTGAGGAGAACTCGACCCCGGAAGGAATCAAGTCGTATCGAGCTAGCAAACAGCCAAATTGGACCATAAAACAGAATAGTGTGGCCAAAATCCGTGCGCGGAAGCTATACGACCAGGTGCTGACCAAGTTCGACGGGTGTCTTCTGATGGACGATGAAACCTATGTCAAGGCTGACTTCGGGCAAATCCCAGGTCAAAAATTTTACTTGGCAACGGCTCGGGGGGATGTTCCAGCCAAATTTAAATTTGTTTTTGCCGACAAATTTGCACGAAAATTTATGATTTGGCAGGGCATTTGCAGCTGTGGCAAAAAAACGAAAGTTTTCGTTACAAATAAGACAATGACGTCGGAACTATACCAAAAAGAGTGTCTCCAAAAACGAATTTTGCCGTTCATTCGATCCCACGACCATCCCGTAATGTTTTGGCCAGATTTGGTAAGCTGTCATTACAGCAAAGTCGTTCAAGAATGGTATGCAGAGAAAGGGGTCCAGTTTGTTCCGGAAAACCTTAACCCACCCAACTGCCCCCAGTTCCGCCCTATTGAGAAATACTGGGCAATCATGAAGAGGAGACTCAAGGCAAAGGGAAAGGTTGTCAAAGACATCAATCAGATGAAGACCTGGTGAAATAAGATAGCTAAAACGATGGACGAAGAAGGTGTGCGCCGCCTAATGAGCCGTGTTACAGGAAAAATTCGAGAATTCCTTCGAAACCGTGACGAATAATTTTATCCGTATTTTTTCTTAAAAGTATGAAGAAAACGCTACATTTGTATAAAAAAAGATCTTGAATTCAATAATAAATAACTGAAATACAGGCAATTGTTTTTGTTCCAATTCTATCTGAAGCAAGCTTTACTCTTAGACTGAGTAAAATGTTTGTCGATTCTCCTCATATTCGAGAAGATTTTTGAGGAAAAGCGAGGAATTTTTTTTTTTTTAATTATAGTCACTTTAACGCTCTTGGGTCATTCGTGACTTGTCCGGGGGTGAGATTTGAACTCGTGACTTTGGCGTGAGAGGTATGAATGCTAACCACTACGCCGGGGTCGCCCCCAAAGCGAGGAATATTTTACTCAGTCCATGAGTAACCTACTCAGCGGCGCCGGTTGGTGTAGTGGTAAGCGTGATTACCTCTCAGCCCTGCTGGCCTGGGTTCAATCCCAGTCGGCGCCGCCGGGATGTTCTGAGGCATAACATCTCTGATCACGTAAAGTAGTAGAAGTAAAGCCGTTGGTCCCCGTTTAATAAGTTGATGGGTCGATAGGTAGGGTCCAGGTGTGGGAGCTGCCTCCCTGGCGTCGGTAGCATTGGTGCTCAGCACGGAAAACAAGATCGACGGAAAACAAATCAAGGAGAAAAAAAAGAGTAAGCTACTTATTTTTCGATTTCGATTGAAAAACCACTCAATGGCCGATCCCGTGTATAGACAGTATCTTACACCCTGATTGATATGAGAAAAACCGTGAAGAAGAAGTACTGAGCCCCAACTGATAATACACCTTGAACGGGTCAAGGGAAGCACTACTGGATTGCAAGGTTTATGCAATTGTTTCCATACGACATTTATGGTGACAAATAGCTACGAGCATCGAACTGAAAATCTTGCAACAGGCAATCAATTCCTTTTTCGACCATGATAGTTGATGGCCAATCAATGTGCCGTCGTGTTTTTGCGTGATAAGACAAAGCTGCACATTTCCATTACACGATCCCACCGACCGAGGCAAATTACCATTGCGTGCAGAAGAAACACGAATGCAGCTCGCTGACATAAATTGACAACAAATTATCAGTTTTACTCTCTATGTTCAATCTTTTGTATACCTTAAATGGCGATTTATTGCGTCCCGCGTTGACAGGTACAAATTTTCGCCCGCCAGCTTGCCAGCCACGTACGATGTTGGAGCGCAATGCATAACGCGTGTTTCAGTATCTGCAATTGCACGCGATTTACGATTCTACACACAGTTTAACCACCGCCAGCACCATAACTTGCTCCGTCAGGGGGATTTGAGGGTTGAAAACATTTGTTTTTTTTTCGGAATCGTCGTAATTTTCACACCACCACCTTCCAGATACCGGAGATCGATAATTTATGCCAACATGCACGTACCTACCTTACAACGCACTCATTCCACTCACACTCGTCCTAACTAGTTGAACCTCTTCAATTGACTGTAAACGCGCCAACACGAAAGCTATAGCACTGCACTTTCCTTACGTTCCGTACATAACCGCTCAATTTATTTGCGTCCGTAACTGGTTCACGTGATTCGAGATTTGCATGAGCAAAAAGATGTGCCCGTGGAGGAATAAAAAAAAGTGTCTCCATTGCACCGGGCTTGCGTGATCCATCCTCTCTCACCCGACACACGCTTGCATGTAAAAGTGCTAATGCAAATGACAAGACGACTGTTCTTTGCTATGTACCCGGAACGGATATGCACGCCAGCTGAATCTTGAACGGACGAGGGAGCAATATCTCTGCTCTGTCAACTGCATCACATAGTTCACATCGTTCAGGTTGATCCCAAAGTCAGATGCGGTCAAATCTTTTCGGAGAAGTTCTCTTATGGTCTTCACCCGCATCATTCGCGTAGGGTTGGCTGCAGTATATAATGGATGTGGAAAACTGTCATCTCTTCGGAGAACTTATACTGAGAATTGTGGATATGAATGAGGAAGCCTCACTTAGCCGAACCCGGAATTGTCCAATAAATGCGCTCATTAGAGTGATGCACAGTGATGACTCTTAGTATTGAAAGTCATCAACAATGAATCGACTTGTGTTTGTTTGATCCGTCTTTTGTGATATACAAATTCGTAGATACTGACAACAAAATGTGACCTTTTGATGCACCCTAACTTCCCAGGCAGTAGTGCGATGAACCCGTTGGTTGCGATGTTGATGATGCTGACGATGATGATAACGGAAACGATGAAGACTTATTAGTGACCGGACTGCTGTGGTGCAACCGCAGGAGCAGCTATAGCAAAAGTTGTACATCACTGCTACTGCTGGTGCCACATTTACGGAAATTTGTATACGAAAAAAGTTGGTACCCGCCTTATAACTTTAATAATAGAACAACTTTTTAGACATAGCTAACTTAAAAAAAAATCCGGCAATAACTTGTGGAATTGATAAAGTTACGAGTTGGTTCCAACTTTTATCGTGTACCAATGTCTGTAAACGTAGCATCGCTGATCACCAGACGTATTACTCACTATAATGCTCTACCTACGCTTTCGTTGCGCTACTTGAATGGAAGATAAGATGACAATTTCATTTACATGGAAAAGCTCTTCGGGCGACACGTTGGGAACAAAATGGATTTGACGATATCCCACAAATTAAGCTAATTTGATGAATGCTGCTGAAGAGCTGTTTGGCTTTGTTGTTGATCTTTAAGTTTCTTGATATCTATTTTATTTTAGCCAGACAGATTGTGTGGCTACAAGCGAAGTTTTGTTGGTGATTCGGTGGCCGACGTCGCCGTAAATCAGCAAGTTTTCCGCTTGCAAAAGTGCTCGGCTGCTGGTCTCTCGCCGGTATCGGAGATTGCGAGTGGACGGGTGGTAGCTGGTGGCCGCGAACGGTTCCTGGGGAAAGCACTAGACGCGAACCTCTTCCCAGATAACCATGGTAATGCACGAAAGTTTGTTTTCGTTAAAGGAAGTATTACGACAAAGGTAATTACTATTAGATATTTTTGTAAACAGTGACAGATTCTTCTTCTTCTTCGCATTTCAAGCTTATTGCATATCGCATATATTAGCTTATTGCGTGCTCTCAACTTAGTGTTTTACTAGATGCACTTCCACAGTTATTAATTGAGAGCTTTCGATGCCTGTACCATTTTTACATTGGTATAATTGTGTGGCAAGTCCAATCATACTTCTATGCCCAGGGAAGTCGAGAAATTTTCCAACCCGAAAAATTCCTAGACCGGACCGGGAATCGAACCCAGCCACCTCCAGCATGGTCTTGCTTTGTAGCTGCGCCTTTACCGACTGAGCTAAGGGTGACAGATAGCGGACATGAAGATCCAGGAGGTGGGCAAAAGTGTTGTCATCGTTGTCATATTCGCCGTCACAGTCGCCGCAGGTTGAACCATTCGGATATTTAAAATTAACCATCAACCGCTGAAACTATATGAATTATCGCGTATTTTTGTTGTTCATTATATACCAAGCGAAAACTTCATATTTGGTCGTGGAGTGGTATGGTTTTAAGATGCTCGATGACCCTGGAGGGATCGTTTTTACTTAATCATGTTATCAAGGGTCGTAAGCCTGATACGGTTCGGGAGACATTTTTAGCTACTTTCGGGGATTTCATTTAATTGTAATTAGCTTCTTAAGAGGCACGGTGGCTTTAGAGCAACCATTTTTGCTTACTGAGCAGAAGATCGTGGGTAAGATCCCGAGCACCTTACACTATTGACCGTAATGAAATTCGGTTAAAAGGACGGGTACGTAAAAGAAGTAATATTTTAGTTTTAGGAAAGATGTGTTGATTGGAAATCAATATTAAATTCTTCTCAAGAGCAATAGTTGTCGTCGTCGGTGAGAGCATCGCCGGGATCGAAACAACAAATTTAACGAATCGTAATTGTTTTGTGATATAAGTAGCTCGGTGGCCTAGTGGCAACCGATTTTGCTTACTGAGCAGAAAACTGTGGGTCAAACCCAAGCTCCTTCGCGCTATTGAATCGCATCGCAATTCAGCATATCGTTTACCAAAACGAACCCTGCTGCAATCCCAATCCTTTTATCCAACATCCCAGTGATTGCTCGTGGAAGTGCAGAGGTGTTCTCACCTTTCATTAAAGCGAGTATTACGACAACATATTCCTACCCATTCCTCTTTTGACCTGCATTCGGACGTGGCCGGCGCTGGTAGTGCCTAATTTTAGATCACCAGTATTAACACATTAAGGATGAGTGCTAGTCCCAAACAACGTCTATTGGTTCTCTGTGTAATTACAGCTGATCTGGACATAACGGAGTTGCATCTACGGGCGGTCAATCATGCTCATCTATTTTATTTTAGCCAGACACTTTCTTTTGCATGCAACATTTCTGTTTGTCAGTACATTTTGGTATTTACATCGGAAAATATGAACGTTTACTTTGCAACTAGACTTTAGAATTAACAGTGTAACAACCCCGCGGGAATCAGATTACGGTATTGCATTTTCATTACCGTAGCCAGTGTTCGGAAAAGCTCAAAAACTCAAATCCAGGGCTTGTAGTGATTTTAGTGACCATGTTGACAAAATTAATGACCAAATAATTGTAAAAAAGTGACCTAAGAGAAGAAAATTAGTCGTTCTGATGGCACACCAAATAAATGTTCAATGTTTTAGACTAATTCTCATCGTATCTCATTAACACTTATGTATGATATGAAAGATTCAATAGAACATGTTTGACCAAACCCACGGTATTTTTGGAGAATACTTAGGATGAAGAGATGCTTAAAGGAGGATTGTAATTAAATCTGAGAATAACTCCAAGAAATCTTCAAAGGAATTCGGAAAAGAATTCCACGACAGTTTGCCAAACAAAAAACTCCAAGGGAAATACTGGGATTAAAAAGAAAATCTGAAAATAATTCAATGAAAAGATTTCCAAAGGATTCCTTATTGAGGGGAATTTCAAGGTTATTCCGAGGAAAATTCAAAGAAATTGAATGCAGAGAAGCATTCCATTGAATTTTTAGAACAATTCCATGGGAGTTTCGGCAGAATACAAAGCTAATGGTGAGGAGAACTCCAAGTGAATTTTCCAGAGAAGTCTCCGTTAAACATGGAACGGGCTATTTTAAGGTCATTAGAACTACTTGAAAAATCCCAAAATTTTCCTGAAGTCAACGAAACTACCTTGAACTTCTCATCAATTTTTTAAACTTTCCTGAGCTATTTCGGACTTCATAAAGTTTCTTCAAATTTCCTAACGATCATGGATCTTCTTTGAAGTTTTAACAATTCGCTGAATTTCCCAAAACGTCTTTAACATTTATGTACTTTCTCTAATGCTAACGGAACTGCTCTGAGTTTCTCTGTTCTTTCCTGAAGTTCTCGAAACTTCTCTAAAGTTTTTGCAGTTCAGCTTCAGTGCTGTCCTAAATTTAATTGAACTGTCTTAACAATGTTTGGGCTTCCGTGCGCTTCTGAACTTCTGTGGAGACCTCAATAATTTTCTCTAAAGCTCTCTGAAAATCTGGGAACATCTTTGTTTTTTTTTTCCTTGATTTGTTTTCCGTCGATCTTGTTTTCTGTACTGAGTACCAATGCTACCGACGTCAGGACGGCAAATCCTACACCTGGACCCTACCTATGGACCCATCAACTCATGGACCGGGAACGAAAGGCTTTACTTCCCTTGCGGCGTGATCAGAGATGTTATGCCTCAGAAAATCCCGGCGGCGGCGACTGGAATTAAGCCCACGCCCTTTGGAGTGAGAGACAATCACGCTTACCACTGTAACACCGGCGCCGCTATGGGAACATCTTAAAATTACCCGCAAATTTTCAGAAAATAATGGAACTAAACTCGTCCTGAAATTCCCCCTATTTTTGGAGCTTACTAAACTTCTTTGAAATGCTCCCGCATTTTGCGAATGTTCATGAAAGTTCCTACAGTTCTCGGATCTTCCCTTAAGTTCCATAAATTTCTATGAAGTGCTGGAAATGTTTCTGAAGATCTCTTCACTTATGTGAAGTTTTCGAAGTTTTTCTGAAATATATGGAACTTCTTTAAGCTCCCGCAATTTTCTTTTAATCAAAACGGCATAATTAATATAGTTCTAAGATTTTCACTGAAATTCTCAAAGTTTTTCTGAAGTTCATAGCAGTACTCATAAATTATCGACACTAATTCACAAATTCTTCAGTAGTCTAGATTTTCCTGATGTTATTAAAACTGCTCAAAAGATTTCTGAATTTACATAAAATTTTCTAGACTGCCCAAAATTTCTCAGTATTTTTTATAAGAACCCTCAATTTTAGTGGAATTGAATTGAACTGAGTTTCCACAAACGCTCACGAAACATTGCCGTAATTCACTATTTTTTGCTGAACTTATCTGGAAATCCTTGAGTCGCTGCAAATTTCCTGAAGTTAATGAGTTTGTTCTGAAGTTATCTGATCGTCATTGAAGTACTCAGAATTTCATGAAACTATCGAATAATATCTGAATTTCCTAGAAGTTCTCTAAAATATCTTGAAAATAACCGTAAAAGTTCTCGCAATTATTTTATATTCTTGAAATTTCCACGATATAAAATACTAAAAATACTCTCACATTTTTCGGATGTTCATCTAATTTATATTGCATCCCAGAAATTATCTCAGAGCTTTGCTGAAGTTTCCGGAAATTCCCTGAGTTTTTCGAAACTTCTTTAAGGTTTCAGAAATTTCTATGAAATTATTTGAACTACCTTTTGCTACTTTGATTTGTCTCGATGTTTTCGGAGCTTCCCTGAAGCTCTCAATTCTATTGAAGATTTAGGTTCTGCTCTGAAATAAATGGATTTCTTGTAAACACCTTTGAACTTCTCTGAAATTCTCTGAACTCCTTTGAAGTTTCTGAAATATTTCTAAAGTTTTATTTTTCTCTAAACTCACGCTTATAGGTCTTTAAACTGCTCCAAAAGTCTTAGCTAAATTCACGGGAACTGCCCTTAAGATCTCTGAAATGTCCAAAAAGTTCTCTCGATCTAGCATTTTTGAGGTACTTAGAACTTCTTAAAATCATCCACAATTTTAATCACGTTCTCTATATTTCTGAAGTTCTTTTGTTCCTGCAATTTTTCGAAAGCTAATAGAACCACTTTGAGTTTCTTACAGCTTCCTGTAAGTTTGTTTATGACGCTTCACTGAAAATAATAGCATTTCGTTTCATTTCTGAGAACATCTGTTAAGTTACTAAAACTGTTGTTATGTTGATGGGATTTCACTGAAGGTCTCTTATCCTTCATCAAAATGATTGCAAACTTTAAATAAATAATATATTTTTTTTTCAATAATTCTGGCACTTTGAAAATTTACAAAATCTTGAACTTTTACATGGAATACGAACCTTCAAGATATTGAATATTTTGAGATCTTAGACTTACTATAATTAGGTTTTTTAGTTCGAAATTCTCTCACTAGGTGGTACTAGTATTCTTATGAATTTCGTGTAAATGCTAGGTCGATATATCGAGATCTTCACTATGTAAAAAGTTGCTGTTTTCTGTATTGTTTTTTAGGAGGTCTACGATTTTCGAATTGTGGACAATTTAGTCCGGAATCCTCTCGCTAGGTGGCACTGGTATTCTTGTAAATTTCGTGTAAATACTGGCTCGACATCTTGAGATCTTTACTAGATACCAATTGCTATTTTCTGAGGCCAAGGCTTTTTGAATTATGGGCAATTTAGTTCAAAACCCACAGGTGGCACTAGTGTTCTTGTGAATTTCGTATAAATGCTGGCTCGACATCTCGAGATCTTTGCTAGATACAAATTTGCTGTTTTCTGGACTGTTATTAGAGAAGCTAAAACCTTTTGAATTGTGGAGAGCAATTTAGTTTGTAATTCTCTCGCTAAGTGGCAATAGTGTTCTTATAAATTTTGTGTAAATGTGATATCTCGAGATCCTTGCTAGAAACAAAGATGCTGTTTTCTGCAATGTTGTTCAGGAGATAAAGCCTTTTTATTTGCTGACACTTTAGTTTTGAATTCTCTGGCTAGGTGGACAAGTGTTCTTATGAATTTCGTGTAAATGCTTAATCGATATAACAAGCTCTTTGCTATATTCCTTTGGTTTGTTTTCCGTCGATCTTGTTTTCCGTGCTGAGCATCAATGCTACCGACGCCAGGGACACACCTGGACCCTACCTATCGACCCATCAACTCATGAACCGGGAACCAACGGCTTTACTTCCCTTCCGAAGGAAGGCGTGATCAGTAGACTGATGCAAAATTTGAAAATTTCGCTCCACAGTGCTCAAACGGTTTCAAATCAGGTCCTGATTAGCCTCCCAAAATGTGAACTCATTTGGTTAGAAACTGATTTGGCACAAACTATTCAAAGTTTATATGGAAATTACTATGGGAAAACCACACTTTTTGTTCATTGTCTTCTACCCATTTTCCATATTGCTTTTTCGAAAT
Source organism: Ochlerotatus camptorhynchus (assembly GCF_037179485.1). Taxonomy (NCBI): domain Eukaryota; kingdom Metazoa; phylum Arthropoda; class Insecta; order Diptera; family Culicidae; genus Ochlerotatus; species Ochlerotatus camptorhynchus. The sequence goes on from NW_027040849.1 coordinate 3,125,000, forward strand.
TTTCTAAGCTACAACTTTGCCGAATATCGTTTTTCAGCCAAATGTCAAATTAAATTGTTATTAATTGTTTAAGAGATTGATAATCTTATGGCATGATCAAGCAGCTGTTCTGTGGGCAACACTGTATTCTGCAGTGTGGCATAGTAGCCATGATATTTGTGGTCTATTCTTCGCACCAGAAACACCAATGTTGCCTGCCGAACAGTTGAATGAGCATAATCATAAGACATCAGTGACTTGAATCATTAATAACTTTGGTTCCTTACATTTGATTGAAAAGTAGTTTTCAACAAAGTTGTAGCTGAGATAATCAATCACTGCTATAATTTTTAAAAGCAAAGTGATGTGGTTAATTGTTAGATAGATATGAACAAAAACATAAGTTTTCCCATAGTAATTCCCATATAAACTTGAAATGGTTTGTGCTAAAGTAGTTCAGGCTAAGTAGGACCCAATTTGGAACCGTTTAAGCACTGTGGGGCGAACATTTCAAATTTTGCATCAGTCTAGTGATCAGAGATGTTAAGCCTCAGAACATCCCGGCGGCGCCGACTGGGATTGAACCCAGGCCTGCTGGGGTGAGAGGTAATCACGCTTACCACTACACCACTGGCGCCGCTATCTTTGCTATATTAAAAGTTGTTGTTTCCTGTATTGTTTTTTTAAGAGGTCTTGGCTTTTTGAAGTGTGGACAATTTAGTTCGGAATCCTCTTGATAGGAGGTACTAGTATTCTTATAAATTTCGTGTAAATACTGGGTCAACATCTTGAGATCTTTGCTAGATACAAATTGCTATTTTCTGCAATTGTGCAATGAGTCCAAGACTTGTTGTGGTTAATTTAGTTCGGAATCCTTTTGCTAGGTGGCACTAGTGTTCGTATGAATTTCGTGAACATGCTGGGTCGATATATCGAGATCTTTGATGTTCAGGAGGCCAACACCTTTTGAATTATGGACAGGTTAGTTAGGAATTATTTCAGTAGGTGGCACTAGTGTTTTTTTTATTAAATTTTAAGATTTGTGGCAATATCTTTTTAACAATATCTCAACAATTTAAGACTATTTATCAAATCCAACGATATGGAAAATAAAATAAATTTAGAAGTCACCTATAGCAGAATCATTCCATTTATTCGTTAAAAAATAGAGGTAAAGCGCGGATTGTTCTAAGTAGGGCGAAAATTAGATCAAAACCCCTACAGATATTTTCTTTGAACCCATACATTGACAATAAGTTCAAATGTCGTGTTATGATGAAGAAATTGAGATGCTTTACCACTTTAACTATTTTAATTGTATTACTTCTGCGTGAAGTTAACGATTTACATAGTTGAAGATGCTAAGCTTTAAATAACACACTTATAGTGGTCATTTTATACGATAGATGAGGAGATAAAAGTATAGAGTTGCTAGTTCCGTTAGAGTACGACATTGTGAAAATTGTATATAGAGAGTAGAAATCGAGCAAGGACAACTTTGAGGAAGGTACGAATCGAGTTGATCATCTCTCTTTACCTAACTCCCCAGTTTGAGAGGGATGGTGAGGGTTATCCAGTGATGCCGGAAGGGGGGGGGGGGGACGTGGTAATTAATTGATCTGTTCTGATGTTCTCATAGCTTCCCTAAAAAAATCTCTAAATATTCTCCTGAAACAAATGGAACTGTCTTGAAAACCATTAAAAGTCCATGAAGTTCTTCAGTAAAGTTTACAAAATATCTCTGATGTTCCCTAAGGTTCATTTGAGTTCTCTGGACTGTTAATGAAACTGTCCTTAATAAATCGGAACTAACCCTTAAATATATGAAGCAATGAAATTGGCTTAAATAAAACAGCAAAAAAAAAGGTTATCTTCCATTTAATTCCACTTAATTATTTTTGGTATCCATGACAGATACGTATTTCGACTACAATAACCCCGAGTTTTGTTCACTGTATTTCCCAGGAATTAGCGGGATGAGTCATCCGCTGTTTCTCGATTCCTGGGTAGCAAAACATGGCGAAGAATGGGAAACATTAGTCGAAACGGTATCAAGCATAAGACATTTTAATAGATGAATATTTTTTATTAGCAGACTCAAAAATTTGAAATATTCAAAAAGATAAAACTCTCTCACAGCAGCTTCCTCTGACAATTCAGCGCAGGCAGGCAATCATAATTTGTATTATTAAATCAAAGCGGTATAAAATCTAAAATATCGGTATTCTGACAAACCTTATCTGTATATAGGTATCAAGTTCGTAGATCGGTATATCTGGCAACGCTGCTCTCTACATTGGTGCAAGACAGTCCTATCTGGGAGCATTTGTAAGGAAATCTGAGAAGAATTCAATGCGTATGCTGAAGGGAATCATTAGATTAGTTTCAATTGAACGCTAACGAATGTTTCTATGGAATTCCGAGATGAATTCTAATTAAATTTAAGGAATCCTGAGAGCATAACATCTAGAAATCTTGGGAAAATTTTTAAGGCCATTTTGATAGAGTAATTAGGAAATACTGAAGAGAATTCCAAAATAATTCTGACCTAACGTTTAAAGCAGTTCTAATTATCAGATAAGTATCTGATAAGTCTTAAGGTAATTCTGAAGGACCAAGGAAATTATGAAGAATACTCCAAGGATTGTTCATGCTATATAAAAACTATTGATAACTATGGGGTGCAAACCGAATATCCCACTCCAGGTGTCACCCAGTCCCGCTACACCACGGCAATCAATGTCAATTGTGCTTACCATTAAATATCTAATATCTAAAGCACTACATATTTACTAGACTAGTATTATCAGTTTCCCCGGCTGCAAGGGAAAATGTCAACGTTGTTGCACTAAACCACAACTATTAAAGTTGAACCTACCGCCACGGCGTACAACAGGGCGGTTGACGCACGGTTGCGCGGAATCAAGATGGTAAAATTCACCGCCAAACCGTCAAGAGAACCGATGCTAGCAACGCTGGTCAGTCGATCGGCGACAAATGTGGATCCACTTATACTTGGTGGTTATAATGGGGGAGCTTCCATTCCGACCCGGCTAGGACTGGTTGGAGAAACCACCAACAGTCTGCCGCTATACACAAGAAGATTCAGTGTTTCATTTATCATGAACAAATTTGCCTGATGGATGCTGACAAGCCAACCAAACCGCATGTTGCGGTTTTGTATATACTTTTCAACTTTTATCGATTGCAGTTTAATTAGTTTGTTATTACAGCGGATAATGACTTCTACATGGGCAGACAATTTCACTGCTTAAAGCATATTTCATATGACAATTTCCTTCTCAAAATTGAGTGCATCGAAAGCCGGTAAAGCAATTGGAGTAACACTTTGGTTGGATCGATGGTCTTATTCTTGCTTCGCTACAGCCATCATCATCATCATCATCTTTCATGTTGTTCTCAACAAACCAACAACGTGTGTAAATGGCTGTTTTATGTAAATAATGTGGCCCAACAGTGCAAGTAATGCTATGCTTCATACAGCGCATCATGCACATACCCGGACGTATAATAACACTCATTGTGCTCGTTGCGTTGTTATTGCTCGTCTCCTGAGAATATGAGCAGCATGGGTTTGCCAAGCTCTATTCTCTTAATTTTCTTGGCTATTGTTCGGGCTCTGTGGGTTGATGCCTGGAGAAATCACTTGTGATGTGTTGGGTTTATCACTGGATGAGTGCATAGAGGTAGGGTAAAATGGTATAATACACTCCCCCCTGCCCCAGCCCACGCCCACGCCAGCGCCATACCGTTCGTAATTGGTGAATTTGACGAGCAGCATTGCTAGCTCAGTATGTCCACACTACCATTTTTGAATATAAAATCCCAGAATGAAGAAGGAAAAACCGTTGAAAACCCGTGCGAGGCTATTTCCCCTACTAAAGTCTGTTCCATTTAGAATTTGGCCACACAAAATAGTTCATTTCTCCAAAGAGGAATAAAGTACAAAAATGCTAAAGATATCATTTTGTAGGATTTTTATTTAGCTTTAAGGAAAAAAACAAAACAAAAATTATTCGTCAGCTTTTCGGATGAATTTTCGAACTTTTCGCGGAATACCTCTCATCATGTCTTGCATAGTAGTACTGTCAACCTCATCTACCATCCTTTTTCACCACTTCTCCAAATCAGATGATGTTTTGATTGTTTTGCCACATTTCTTCAATTCTGGCGCTTGATAATTGCCCAAACATTTTCAATGGGACGAAAATCTGGACAATTTGGTGGATTGATAGTTTTCTCAATATAATCGATATTATTCTGCTAATAGCATTCTATGACATCGCGGCTGTAATGGCATCTGGCTAAGTCAGGCCAGAACTTTACGGGACCTTCGTGTGATTGAATGAACGGCAAAATTATGTTCTGGAGACACTCCTCCTTGTAAAGGTGTCCATTCATAGTCGCTCCAGTGATGAAAACCTTTGTTTTCTTTCCGCAACTGCAGATGCCTTGCCAAATCATCAACTTGCGAGCGAAGATAAATTTGATTTTATCCGGAGCATCCCCCTTACGCTTAGCATAGTAAAAATTTTGGCCCGGGTTTTTTGTTTTTTCCTTGTCCGATATTTCTATCACTGCGACCATTTTTCTGATCTATTGTGATATATTTCCCTTTTTTTTCTTTAGCTATATCAAGATGCCGTATCACTATTATTAGGAGTGATTGCCATCGCTTGACTAATAGCATTATCCCAGCACGGCATTATACTTCGAATAAAGTACGCTGCTGTACTGGGAGTTGTTCTCCAAATGTCAAAGGGTTCTATCAGCCCCTTGTCGAAGAACTTACGCCTTTTATTGAAAATTGCCGGACAGTGGCATAGCAAGTGTTCCGAGTCTTTCTTTTCTATGCCACAGAAGCGACATACACAGTGGCGTCGCGTCCACATGTGCAACCTGTGCATGACACAGGTGCAAACAATCTAAAAAAATGCGTTTAGATTTTTATAGATTTTACGGTCACATTATAGCTGTACTTCTTTATTCCAGACCACAAGTAACCATGAATACACTATTTTATAGTGTGGCTCAATTAAATCTTCGACCTTGGTTTGTTTCAAAAAGGATTAAATTCAGTTCGGATAGTCTTCCTAATCCCTAATGCATGGATTTCTAAGCATGTCGATATCACTACTATTAAAAAACTCGTTAAATCGTGCACCTAAAAGCGAGCTTTTTTGGGTGGCGGTTGGCAAGCTTGTGAATGGTCATATGCCTGATGTAAGCCAAGCAGACCTTCTGAAACAGTCCACACATTTTCCACAATACATTGCGGTTTGTACCACTAGTTGTAATTGAAACTTTCAGCAGTCACGCATCAAACGGGAGCAACACGGAAACAGCAGTTTGGTACGCTTTGGACGTGTATCATACTTGCAAACCGGTTTGAATGTGTGAGTTTAAATTAGAAGAATATTTGTGATGTATGGGTGCCTAAAGCGTGCATTTCTCGCTGTGCACTTGGATATCTGATTGCAGACAAAAAAAAAATAATGGAAAAAGAGAGCGCAAAAGATCGCTCTCACTCTCTTGTCAGTTGTAAATCTCTCAATTACCGATGGTTGCGCCGGTGCGCCTGTCAAATCTTATGCAGGGTGGCAAGTGAATTTCCATTTTAAATTCCTGGCTTTTTCCTGGTTTTTTTTCCTGGTTTTCCTGGTCAATGATTTCAAAATTTCCTGGTTTTATAAACCATGTATTTAAAAAACAATTTTTAATAAAAAAATAAAGTGAATCCTTGTACCATCGTTCCTATAGTTGCGGTACGTTAGAAGCGTTAGTTTTCTATAGTTGTGTATTGAGTCTCCATGCACAACTATAGGGACCTAACGCTTCTAACGTACCGCAACTTTAGGAGCGTTTCCCCTATTAAGGTTCTTGTGAATGCCCGTGAAATCTTTATCTGATTGTTTGCTGTAAAGAAGTTAGTAGGGAGCCGCGCTACTTTGTCATATCATGGCGCCTATTTCCGTTCTATGTGCTAAAACTATAATAGCAAAGCGTTTTCACTCATGCTTTTGCAATTTGAAACATTTGCGATAACCCGTAAAATGAGCGATTTTGAAATTAAGAGATCTATACGCCCCATAAATCTTGAGATTTCTGTTTCTGAAACTGCGATTTTTTTAACTTTATTATTGAGATTTTTAGCCAACTAGTTTATCTCAAGGTGAAATTGCGAAGTGTGATATGAATGAGGACTTTTTAAACAAACCATTGCTTCTAACAATTTTACGGATCTCCAGTTTGTATAAATTTTCCACAAATTGTCAACGATTAAGGATCTTATTTAGCGGAATTTTGATTTCAACATGAAATCATATGATTAAAAGATTTCATAAATAACGCTGGTTTAATAAAGGGTGTCCACGATGAAATTGCCACACTATGAAATTGCTCTAACTTTTTAACCGTTGGGTAGAATTTAATGAAAATTTGGGTGGATTTAGTTCATAGTGCATTATTTACATCCTGCAAGTTTTAAAGTCCTGTGATCAAAACTCGCGGAAATGGAGTCGAAAGAACAACTCGTGCGTGATAAAATCTTGCGCATTCATCACGAGAACAAGGATCTCTCGCATCGTTCCATCGCTAAAACGTTGGGAATCGCGAATTCCACGGTGTCGCGAGTGATTAAGCGGTTCGAGGAACGGTTGACCACCGATCGGAAGCCCAGAAGTGAAGGAAAAAGTATTCCGTACAACACCAAAAATCACAACCGCGTAGTTGGGGCCTTCAACCGAAATCCGAACGCCTCCGATAGGGATGTGGCTAAGAAGCTGCACCTAAGCCGAAGTTTTGTCCAGAAGGCCAAAACTAAGGTTGGGCTTCGAACGTTCAAGGTACAAAAGGCCCCTAATCGCGACGAGAAGCAGAACAATTCCGCCAAAACCCGTGCCAGGAAGTTGTACCTCAACATGCTGACGAAAGTTGAATGCTGCATCATGGACGACGAAACATATGTGAAGGCCGACTTCAAACAGATCCCCGGCAACCTGTTTTTCACGGCCAAGGATAAGTTCAGCGTTCCGGAGCATGTCCGCACTCAGAAGATGTCCAAATTTGCGAAGAAATTCCTGGTTTGGCAAGCCATCTGCACGTGCGGGAAGCGGAGTGCACCTTTCGTGACCCAGGACACGATGAACGGACAGGTGTACATAAAAGAGTGCCTCTAGAAGCGGCTGCTTCCTCTCCTGAAGGCCCACAACGTCCCAACAATCTTCTGGCCGGATTTGGCCTCATGCCACTACTCCAAGGACGTGCTGAAGTGGTATGCGGACAATAAGGTCAATTTCGTGCCGAAAATGTTCAACCCTCCCAACACTCCGGAGCTCCGCCCCATCGAGAAGTACTGGGCGATTATGAAGCAGCACCTTCTTAAACGACCTAAGGTAGTGAAGACAGTCGAGGAACTGAAGAAAGTATGGGTTTACATGCAAAAAACGGTTGATTCACAGGTTGTGCAGAATCTTATGGCCGGGGTTAAGGCCAAGGTGCGGGCATTTGCGTATGGACTGTAAATAAAATACGAGTAAAATGGTAAAATGAAGTTTAATAGTTATTTCTCAATCCCTGAAAATTTGATGGCAATCGGATGAAAACTCGAATTTTGCGAATCAATTTTGTGTGTGGCAATTTCATCGTGGACACCCTTTAACTCTTATTATTAAAAAGACTGACTGCTGAAGTTCATAGAGGGGTATTTCCTGAAGGGTTCATTGAAGTTTGTATTGCCTGAATTTCATGGGACTTCCCCGAAGTTCGAAGGACTTTTTTTAAGATCTTAGGAGTTTTTTTGAAATTCATAGGAATTTTTTAAATCTCGTAGAAGTACTACGAAGTTCGTAGAAATTCTCAGAAGTTCGTAAGACTTCCTTCAAGTTCGAAGAACTTTCTCGAAGATTTGAGGACTTCCCTGAAGTTTGAAGAACTTAACTGAATATATGAGGACCCTACATTTAGAAGAGCTTCCCTGAAGTTCATAAGGCTTTAAATATCGAAGGGTTTTTCAAAAGTTTGTGGGTCTTTCCTTAATTTCTTGGAAATTCCCTGAAGTTTGGAGAGCTCCCATGAATTTCGTAGGACTACCTGTAGTTCAATCGACTTCTCGGAAGTTCTAGGAACTTTTTTTTAGCTTGGAAAACTATGTTAAGTTCAGAGGACGTCCCAAGAGTATTGAAGACTTCTCTGAAGCTCGGAAAAAATCCATAAGTGTCATAGGATTATCCTTAAGTTTTAAGCAATGCCTAAATGTCGTAGAAGTGACATTAAATCTGTAGAAAATTCTGTAAAATTCGTAGTTATTCCCCAAAGATTAAAGGACTTCCCTGAAGTTCTGAAATTTGTAGAACTTCTCTGAAGGTTCGGAGAGATTTCCTGACCGTCGTAGGTCAACACAGTAGTTCACAGGATTTTCCTGAAACTTGTAAGACATTCCCGAATTTTGTAGAACTTGCATGAAGTTCGAAGGCCTTATCTGAAGTTTTTAGAAATAGAACTTTTTTATTGAACATGTTGAACAGGTACTTTAAAGTAGTTACGCGTCGGCACTGCTTAAGTCTGCTATCGGTTAAGCACAAATGCAATTGATTCGAGAAAAAAAATTAATTAATAATAAATACAAAATGTATTTACTAAATTCTCAGGGTAAATTTTGTTCATCAATGTTTAGTTGTGTAGTAGTTTCAATGTTTGTGAAAGATTTAGCTTGAACAAAATGGTTAGTTTTGACCTGGTTATATAAAGAAACTGGTGAAAATAAATTCCCGACTTTTTCCTGGTTTTCCTGGTTCACTTGCCACCCTGCTTATGAGCTTTCCCTGGTTCATTCTGATAGTGTTGTTCTGATGAATAAAGAGTTGATTAATTCATGTTTGCTACCCAGGGTACTATGAATTTTCTCTAGATTGTGACACTGTTTTGTATCAAAAAATGTTTGACGGATATTCTTTATTACACTTCAGTCGAAAGAGTTAAGGCCCACGCAGATTAGATCCGGATTGGCCGGAAAGTGATAGCTAAATCTATTGTCTAACTGTCAAATTTACGTCAACGCAACGCAAACGGATCTAATGTGGGTGGTCATTTAGCCTTGTGATAAAAAAAAAGAATTCAAGCTGAACATTGCATTAGGTCCTAAGTAACATTGGCGGATTCTCTTCGTCGACTTTCTCTTTGTATCTCCACGGTCATGTAAAGACATTCCTAGGTATTTTCAGCATATATAAAAGAAGCTTCACAGCTTTTTTTATATCTAGCATCTAATACGACAAACACAACAAGAAACGGTTTTGTGCTCAAGTTATTAACGAAAGAGAATGTCGACAAAGAGAATCGATCAATGTTACTTAGGACCTAATGCAATGTTCAGCTTGAATTAGTTAAGTTCGAGGTTAAGTTTTGCAATTCCTCCTACTTCGGTTAGCGAGAAAAGGGCCATACAAGTTTTGTTTACACAAGATGATAGACCCTTCAAATGTTACGTTAGGTAGTGATTAATACAGTAATTGAGAATATGTCCCTCGAATTCATGGAGCATTGAAAAATAAAACAAAAACTAATAGGGTAAATTATGGCTTCGGCACCCATTGACTGTTTTCGGCAACCGAAATTGAAACGTTAATTTCGCAGTATTTTCCCATCAAAACTCTTCGCTGAATGTACTAAGCCGATTCCTTAACTTTTCAGCTTCAATCAGATTACATTTTTACGACTGTGCAATCCTGTTATGCAATACTACAAAATACGGCTGATTTCGAGTTGCCGATAATAGAACAGCTGGTTAACACGCAGTTCAAATGGAAAGGGTACCGAAGAAAAAGAGACTGCCGACAATAGTCACACTCACCTGAGAAGTTTGGAGCGTTGTAAAAACATGTTCAACCCGTTTTGATCAATTCTGTCGATTGGAATGGGTAGAACAGCAAGCAGCAGATAAATGTCAACAAACAAACCTCTCATGTATGTGTGTGACGCTGAGAAATCGCTAATAGAAGTTCGGACGCTGCTTAGACTGACGAGAATACGTAAATTCCCCTATATGGTGGTAAACAATAACGAACAAAGTTTGGTGCACAGGTAAACAAATGAACATCATCTTGAAGTTTTCCAATCAGCTTCAAGTGATAACGGCTCGGAAAATGACCTGTTATAAGACCTGCATATATACTAAGATCTTTCATAGAAAGTTCCAGGATTTTGTGGGTCACAGAAATGTTTGGATTCATGAATCGCTTCGACTCCCTAGCAATAGAAGTGTTCTTCCAGTTTTCCTCCACTTTTGAAGATTCCCACGCTTTTAGCTCCATTCTAAGAGATGCAGCCGATAAGCCACAAAAGGGCTCTGGCCCGATGAACTTATGAGAAGATCCGAGTCTCGCTAGTGCATCAGCTCTTTCATTTCCCTCAATCCCGCAATGACCAGGAACCCAATATAAGTTGACTTGATTATGACAAGACAATTTTTGAAGTAATTGAACACACTCCCAGACAAGCTTTGATGTACATGTCGCCGACTTTAAAGCATTTCGAGCAGCTTGACTGTCGGACATGACGCATATATTTGAACTCTTATAGTTTCTACGCAAACATATAATGGAACACTTTAAAATTGCTTGGATTTCAGCTTGGAACACAGTTGGCCATCTGCCCATAGGAACCGATATTTCTATCCCTGGGCCAGTTACTCCTGCTCCTTCTTGATTGTTCAATCTTGAACCATCTGTATGAAAAACAATCGATCCTGGACGAAGAACTGGGCCACCAAATTGCCATGAATTACGCCCAGGGTCAACTACTTGAAAAAGTCGATTGAAATTGTATATTTTCTCCATCCAGTCTTCGTTGTTCCTTACTAGAGGGTTGATACTAACAGTTTTTAAAATCCTAAGATGTCCTCTAAGGTCTCCTTCAAAGAGTTCCACTGACCTTGTAATCCTTAGAGCACACTTTTCGGCTTCTAATTGTACAAATTGATGCAATGGTAGCATATAAAGCAAAGCATCCAATGCCTTCGATGGTGTACTTCTCATTGCACCTGTTATTGAGAGAGTTGCTAACCTTTGGAGTTTTTCTAACTTTCTCTGAGCAACACTCTCTTTTGTTTTTGGCCACCAGACCAATGCACCATAAGTAATCCTGGGTTTCACAATTGCCGAGTAAATCCAATGGATCCTTTTCGGTTTCAGTCCCCACTGTTTACCGAATGTTCTTTTGCATATCCATAGAGCATTAGTAGCTTTGTTTATTGCCAAGATATTTGACAATGCTAGAAAGTTCCAAAAGTGTGCCTTTCAATCTTATGTTGTCTAATGAAAATTTCTTCCTTCGCGTAAATGGCACGATAGAAGTTTTAGAAGGATTTATGTTTAATCCTTCCCTATCACACCACGATGAGACAAAATTTAAAGCAATTTGCATTCTGTTAGCGATAATACAATCATATTTGCCACGTACAATTATGACTATATAATCTGCGAAGCCAATTATTTCGAAGCCTTGGGCTATTAAATTTTTGAGAAGATCATCAACTATTAAAGACCACAATAGAGGTGATAACACGCCTCCTTGCGGGCATCCTTTGGTTGCTCTTCTGATGAGTGAGCTTCCAAGGTTTGCTGATATTTCTCTTTTTGATAACATTTCATTGATCCAATTTACAATGCTTTGATCGAAACCACATTTCACCATAGCTGTAGTCATTGAATCGTGAGATGACTTATCGAATGCACCTTCAATGTCAAGGAATGCAGCAAGTGAAATTTCTTTTGCTTCAAAAGATCTTTCTAGTTTTGTAACAACCGGGATTTGTCCTAAGTCCATTTTTACGTAAGTTTCATCGTCCATCAAAATACATCCGTTATACTTGGTCAGAACTTGCTCGTACAGCTTCCTTGCACGGTTTTTGGCAACCAGGTTTTGTTTCAGCGTCCTGTTGGGATGTTTGCTGGCATGGTACAACCGGAAACCTTCTCGTATACAGATTCACCGAACTGTACTGAGTGCCGCACTGATTCTTTTCGCCAAATCACGACAGGAGATCCCAGCATTCTTTTTGACTACGACCTTCGCTCGTAGTTTTCGGTCATATGTTCCACTTCTAAGTTTGTTTTGTTTTGCACGATCCAACGTTAGTGTTTCCCGGTAACGTTTAAGCACGATATTTACAGTCGATTTTGGAAATTTGAGAACCTTTGCAATCATTCTTCCTTAACTTTTGAGCAAGTATATGAATCCTGATGAAATTTTCACTACTAAATAAACAATCCTTCCGGATCAAAACGCTATCAATAGTTTCTTGCTACGACAACAAGAGGCGCTACAGTAATTAAAAAGAAGCGGCCTTTATGTTATCACAAACTCGACAGAGGCACAAAACAGTTTGGTCAAACGAACTTTTCTCCAGGGCTGTGAAATCGGAGTCGGAATCGGTGAAATTTTACCAGCTCAGTAGTTTGATTTCAGAATGAAAAACTGACACACAGAAATCTTTGTTGTTACAGTTATTTGCACAAGTAATTCAGATTCATAACATTTGAATACATTGTTAGTTAGTTAGTTAGTTGCCTTCAACAAAGGAAAATCTAATTGAGTTTCGTGTTGTAAAAATCCTTCAAAAACCATCGTCGGTATGAGTTACAACACACAAAAAGGCATTGAAACATAAATTAGCACTAACCATCACTTGTACATATGTTATGCCTTTAATATGAAATTCCCCAAAGCATCGCCAATTTAATATTAAACCTGCAATCCAATGAAGCCCATTTTGCGCTAATTGGACCAGCGTGTGTGTTGGTTCCCCAGTTTGCTGCGGGTGATGCTACTGTCATGGCTAATATTACGAGTATACTGAGTACATCCGCCAGAATATATCAGCCCTTCGGGTGAACACAACGTTTCAATTAGTGCCGTCACACCAAATTGTCATAAATATTCAATTTAAAATAGATATATTTCAGGACGCCGAGGGAGGGCGCGAGCCCATGGGACACAATTGAACCTCTAGGACAGACAGTGGTTCTCCAATATTGCATACAGATTTTGTAAGGCCTTAATAAGGTCGATTTTTGTTGATGTCTTCACACATAAACACGCCACAATATTTAAGAAAATAAGATCCTGGTGGTTTCCAAACCCACTCCAAAATTAGAACCACTAGGTTGTTATTGTAGCTCAATTTAAATTAACCCAACATAATTTTTTAAATTCCACTAAATTTTGCACGAAATGTTGTTTAAATTTCCACGACCCACCTGAGGGCAGCCCATAGATTGAGAAATGCTGCTCTAGTACACACCGTTTCCCCTCGGCCCATTGCTTGCTGCACATGCACCGACTTCGCAAATCTCCCCGGGGACTAACGGTGGAAAAATAGTCGCCCAGTGACATTGAAAATTGACTCTCTGAAAATCGCTGTATATCAGCAAGCCGCCGGGCAAAACAAACGATTTTATAAATATAAATGATTGGACACCGCTGCTGGAAGCAAAGAGCCGTCGTTTGTTTCTATTAGCAACCATTCCGTTTTAAAACGGCAGCAACGAATCGGAGAACAATTGATCTTGGCAATCACAACATTGCCAACGTTGATGATGCTATTGTAGCTTCCAGGGTCTCTCGCTCTTTATTTTTGTCTGACTGATGTGTGTTGATGCCATGGTAGTGACAGTGCGCGTGTCTGTTGGTTCAATTCATTGAATGAAGCACTTGCAGCGTGAAACATATTTGCCATAGTCACCCCGAACACAACTATTTCGAACGAATTGAGTTGTAAATCTTAGAAATACGCCAGCAAGGTCTCCTCGGCCCTACCCGGATCGGTTTGACTTGTTTTTAGTTGGGGATGTGCGAACCATTTAAAATTAATTGCCAATTAAAGTGATAGTCCCGAAACAGTAGAAATTGGAAAGGGGAAGGACAGGAATAGGTATCTCTCGAAATAAGATCATGATAATGAGAAAAGGGGATGCTTAGTGGTTTGCAGTATACCTGATGAAGTTGAATGGCAATGAATTATCAATAAAAACCGTTGATTCTTGCTAACCTGAGAACATTAATGCAATCACGGCTCGGCTACGTTTCGAATGGTTATGAAAATATCAGCTAGGTAAGTTAGCGTTGTGACGCTAACGACGGTTGTAAATATTGACAGATTTTCAAACAAACAACCTTGTCAAAATATAGTGGATCGAAAAAGTGATTTGGCAATTGAGCAGTTCCACGCCAACTGACGAATCGTGTTTATGTTTCCCTCACCGAATTCCATGCCTTTTTACATAATTGTTTGCTAGTTTGTGTCTAAATTCAGCCATTTTGACGCATGCCTAATTTTTCAAAATGGCGTGTTTGATATTATTTAAATAAATCATTAGCACGAAAACGGCTCATCTAATCGACATTCGTCAGAGACAAAGTTGTAGGAACCTGGATTGTTTTCAGATAAAATACACATTGGAAAAAAATCACAAAACATCGTCAAAAAATTAAAACTGTTGAAAACTTCAATAACAAAAAAAGGTAGAGTTGGTTTGAAATCCTATAGTAATATCAACACAAAGCATCATTTATTTATTTATTTATTTATTTATTTATTTATTTATTTATTTCGTAAAGCAAAGTACCCTCCCCTTGGCTAGTTTTTTAATCTTATGCTTCATAGTGGAGCGTTGGAGACGGTTGGGTTAGGTCCGGCATCGTTGGCTCATGCCGTGACAGAATAGCGTCATGAGCATGCGATGAGGATTACTGAGCTTCCCCTCTCTGATGAACCATTGCATAAGAGAACCAAAGTTCTAGCCTGAAGTGATAGTATCACACTTGTTACTCCTTTATTTGAAAGCCGCGTTGTAGTACGCTTACGTATAGGCACTGACGTTGGGTGCGATACTGTCGGGTTTTGCCGCAAATCACTCTTATTTTATTTATTTTTACGCAGATAGATTTATTTGGGTTTGCAAGGGAATTATACTATTGAAATATTTCAGAAAGTGCCCAACAGTGCTCCTTCTACTTGCGTGACAAGCTTTCGTTGTTGTTTTCATTGAGGTATTACTAGACATGGCATTGCAACTAATCTTATATGTGCTTCATTTTGATTTGGGATAAGTGTTTGAACTATGGCTCGGGATTTCCACTGTGGTGTGCTTCTATTGTGACATACCCATATGTATTTTTGTGGTGCGACATAGTGGAAACGTGTGAGCGTAGTTGAAGCATATACCCTATGTAATTTAAAAATCAGCTAGGAAACTAAATTCAAAGTGAAGCATTTTAGTCACTTGAAGGTGTCACCTGGAACGAACTATATAATAATATATTAAATGAAACACGTTAAATTTTAGATTACATTCACAAGTGCAGGTACTTAATAAAGCATGGTAGGTAGATTAGAGATTTCAATTATTTATTTAATTAGACTAGAGATTTCATAATCATCAAACGAACTTAATTAAGAAAATTTAGACAGCCTAGTAGCATTAAGTTGAATAAGAGTTACGATGCGGAGGGTCCGCTTAGGGAGGCAACTAGCCTTTAAAGCAACTGGCAACTAGCCTTTTCATGTATTGTCTGTATATTTTGATTATTGCTTTAAAATATCAATTTGGTATAAGTGTGAAAGGATGAATCAGTGGGAGATGGATTTTCGGTTTCTTTACATTTAGCATCACTATGTGTCATTTCCTCAAAACCCCCCAAAAACCGGCCTCTTCAATCCCTTCCTTTTCCCATGGCGTTCAAGTGGTCCGCATAGACTATTCAGCCATTACCCGTCCTTTATCTTCGCCTTTGGATTGACTTGCCCTCCCATTGCCCCACCAAACGCTGCAAAATGAAAATGAAAATGAACATTTATTTATTTATTTCGTAAAGCAAAGTAGACTACATACAATGTTTACAAAGTTTTAGTTAGATGCTATGCATTATTTCGAGTTCTAAGAGGTCTAAAAGGAGAGTATTGCTGCAGATTCTATGCGATGAGAAATAATGTCACAAATTCACGCCGTTTCTTTAGTGTGTGTAGATTGATGAGCATGCAGCGTTCTTCATAGGATGGAAGAACAGGGTGTCGACTCAATAAAAAAACCAAATTCTACAATAATTCCAGGTGCAGTGCCTACTCGTTGTTGGCAATCCCATCGGCTATTACTTTCCTCATTACTATACTAGTGTCTTCTGTACATTTTTTCATGAAATACCACATGGACCTCTAACCCATGAAGATTGATCCTATATAGTACAATTGTAGAATGCAAATAAGACATAAATCGCGTGTTGCCAAAAACAGGAAGACAGCGCATTTTTCTAAATACACACATTTTAAACGTGGTAAACGCCAGGTTTTCAGTTCAAGCAGTAACCGGGATGTTACGGATGTGTGAAGGAAACTGCAACCATCTCGATATAAATCTACTTTGCTGGATCTTGAATTTGGCTCTGGGACACGTTCGAAGTATTCACAATTTGTCTATGAAAATTCACTCAAAACTTAAAAGGATTTTATTTGATTGTTCTTAAGCATTTCCTTTAGAATCCATTCACAGAGTTCTTTTAAAATTTTTGTTTTTTTTTTCTCTCTGGGAATCCCTTGAAAATTTCTGTGGAATACTCCAAAAAATTTTTGAAATTCGTCAAATTTTAAACTCTTCCAATGAACCTTTTTTTTATTTGCTTTAATTCTCGACTGAAAAGCGCCTATTAGCTTTTGAGAGCAAAACTGCTAGTCCCCTTTCCCTGCCAACACCATCGGGCAGGGGAAATTCTCCCGTCGAAAATTGTCTTCAAATTTCGTTCAGTATTATCTTGGGGTTCTCCTCTAAATTCATCTGGAAAAAGCTTGGAACTCTCCTTAAAATTATCTAGAAATTCTTTTCGAAATGCGCATGGAATTCACCACAAAATTTTCTTTAGAATTGTACCCTCCAAATTCAAATCCCTTGGTATTTTTACGAATCCTGGAGTCCTCTTCACAATAGTCATGGAATTTTTTAGAGAAGTGCTTACATTTTTACTCTGAACTCACTCAATTGACATGGGAGGTCAGGTCGAAAACTCTCGTAGAAATTTCCCTAAATCTCTCTAAAAATGTTTTCTGAAATACCTTGGTTTATTTCTAAAATCTGTTCAAATTTGTTTTGGAAAAAAATCTAAAATTCTCTTAACAGTTCTTCAAAGTGACTGGTATCCTGAAAATCTAGTCGAGTCCAAGGGTCTTAAAAACTCATATTTTTTTGGAAGAGAGGATAAGTACATTTTTCCGGATTTGTCATCGAAATTCACGGGATTTTTCCGGGTTTTTCCCGGTAGCTTCAGCCCGGTTTCTCGGTTTCCCGGATTACTGGTCAATAGACTGATGCAAAATTTGACTTTTTCGCTCCACTGTGCTTAAATGGTTTCAAATCGGGTCCTGATTAGCCTCTCAAAGTTACAACTCATTTGTTTAGAAACAGACTTCGCACAAGCCATTTGAAGTTTACATGTAAATTACTATGGGAAATCTCAACTTTTTGTTCATTGCCTTCTAGTATTTTTCTTTATTAAGCTGCGAAACCATTCTTATAGAAAATTTTCTCAGCTATAAGTTTGCTGAAGGTCGTTTCTATGTAAAACGAGACAGGAAAAAGTTATTAATTATTTAAGAGATTGATAAACTTATGACATGATCAAGCAGCTGCTCTGTAGGCAACACTGTATTTTGCAGTGTGACATAGTAGCCATGATTGTTGTGTCCTATTCAACGCCCCAGAAACACCAATGTTGCCTGCTGAGCAGTTGATTGAGCATAATCATAAGACATCAGCGCATTGAACCATTGATAACTTTCGATCCTTGCATTTAATCAAAAAGTGGTCTTGAGCAAAGTTATAGCTGGGAAAATTTCCTACAAGTACAGTTGAAAGCTTTTGAAGCAGACCAATATGGTGAATTATTAGATTGACATGAACAAAAATCTTGGTTTTACCATAGTAATTCCCATATAAACTTCAAATGGCTTGTGCCATCTCAGTTTCTCACCAAATGGGTTCAAATTTTGAGAGGTTAGTCAGGATCCGATTTGGAATCGTTTAAGTATTGTGGAGCGAAAATTTCAAATTTTGCATCACTCTACTGGTCACTCTGCATATTAGATATGAAACACTTGTCTTTAATCCAATTATTTGTTTTTCCTTGAACTCATTTTGGGACCCAGCTCCGCTATAAAATTATACGGATAATACGCTTAACCAAAAACTAATGCGCGGGCCATGGGGGTGACCTGGGCGTAGTGGTTAGATTCCATACCTCTCACGCCAAAGTCACGAGTTCAAATCTCACCCCCGGACAAGTCACGAATGATCCAAGAGCGTTAAAGTGACTATAATATAAAAAAAATCGCGGGCCGATTCGGGAAATAGTAAACACAGCGATTTCACCAAAAAAATCTGTAAGTTAATTCAAGTTAATTTTACGACTGTAGCTCAGTTAACCCTCCGTTACTCGCGCCAACTTTTGTAACAGGAGTACTCGCGCGTTGTACTTTGTACAACAGTGTGAGTTTTCCAATGCCATTTTGCAGCCGAGCTACCAATCGATATGAAACCAACGGGTATTCATTGAAAAACTTGTCTTTAACTAAACAAGCGAAATTTTTATCACAGTGAACCCCCAAAAATGCGGATAATAGAGAAAATGTGAATGGAAACCGCGTAAACGGTGTCCGTACTACGTGGGATTTGACTTAATTGGTTACAACATGGAAAATCTCTAGATCCTGACCAGATAGAAAGTTACTGTCTTCGGCAAAGATGTTCTAGAGATCATAATCTTTTTGCTGGTGGAGAGTTTCACTACGTAGCGCTAGAATACATGTGAAATTATCACATGTGATATATCTCGAGATTATGACCATATAGAAAGTTACTGTCGTCGACAAAGTTGTTCAGAAGGTCAAGGCCTTTTCGTTGGTGGACAGTAGTTCAGAGTTTTCTCCCTTCGCGGCGCTAGTATACATGTAAAATTCTCGCATATATAAAATATCTCTTGATCCTTAAAAAGTTACTGTCTTCGGCAAAGTTTTTCAGGAAGTCGAGATCTTTTCGTTGGTGGAGTAGTTCAGAAAATTCTCACTACGTGGCGCTAGTATATACGTGCAATTTTCGCATATACAATAGCTCGAGATCCTGAGCAGATAGAAAGTTACTGTCTTGGGCAAACTTGTTCAGAGGGTCAAGTATTTTTGGCTGGTGGACAGTAGTTCAGAATTTTCTCACTACACGGCGCTGGTATACACGTGAAATTAACATATAAAATATCTCGAGATTCTGACCAAATAGAAAGTTACGGTCTTATGCAAAGCTGTTCAGGAGATCATAGCCTTTTTGCTATCTTCTAACTAGGTAGTGCTTGTATACATGTTAAGTTCTCGCATGTGATACATTACTAGATCCTGACCAGATAGAGAGTTAATGTCTTTGGCAAAGTTTTTCAGGAAGTCAAGATCTTTTCGTTGGTGGACAGTTGATCAGAATTTTCTCACTACTCGGTGCTAGTATACACATGCAATTCTCGCATATACAATAGCTCTAGATCATGAGCAGATAGAAAGTTACTGTTTTCGGCAAACTTGTTCAGGGGGTCGAGACTTTTTGGCTGGTGGACAGTAGCCTGTAATTTTCTCACCACATGGCGCTAGTATACGTGTACAATTCTCACGTAAGCTAAGCTCGAGATTCTGAACAGGTAGAAAATTACTGTCTTGGAAAAAGTTGTTCATGAGGTCAATGGCTATTGCTTGGTGCACAATAGTTCAGAATTTTCACATTACGTGGCGTTAGTATACACGCGAAATTCTTGCATGTAAAATATCTCGAGATTCTGATCAGATATATTTCGCATGTGGTTTGTTTCGAGATCCTGACCAGATAGAAAGTTACTGTTTTCGACAAAGTTGTTCAGGAGGTCAAAGCCTTTTTGGCTGGTAAACATTAGCTAAGAATTTTCTCACCACGTGGCGTTAGTATAGATGTACACTTCTCACATATGCTATATCTCGAGATCCTAATCAGAGAAAGTTACTGTCTACAACAAAGTTGTTCAGGAGGTCAAAGTCTTTTGGCTGGTGAACAGTAGTTCAGAATATTCTCACAAACTCTAGGCTTTAACCTCCTGAACATTTTTTTTCAAGGCAGTAACTTTCTATCTGATCAGGATCTCGAGATATAGGGGAAATGTATGTAATGTCGGCCTAAGTGTCCCTAATATGGACCCATACATAAATTCAGCATTCGACTAAATGTTCAATAGGAACCAAAAATTTCCATTGATACCGTCCCAATGACGCGTTCATCTAGATACAATTGATAAATAGCAGATTTTTAGCGATGGGCCCAATCTTAGATCCATAGGCCAACATTAGAGCCATTTCCCCTATCACAGGCGAGAATTTTTTGAACAGCTGTCCACGAGCAAACATTTTGTGATATCCTGAACAACTTAGCCGACGACAGTAATTTTCTATCTGGTCAAGAACGTGAGATATTTTATATGCGAGAATTTCACATGTATACTAGCACCATGAAGTGAGAAAATTCTGAACTACTGTCCACCAGCCAAAGGACCTTGAGCTCCTGAACAACTTTGTTGTAGACAGTAACTTTCTATCTGATCAGGATCTCGAGATATAGCATATGCGAGAAGTGTACATGTATTGAATATGCGAGAAAGGCACGTATATACTAGCACCGCATAGTGAGAAAATTCTGAACTATTGTCACCCAACAAAATGATCTTGACTTCCTGAAAAACTTTGCCGAATACATTTACTTTCTATCTGGTCAGGATTAAGAGATATTTTATATGAAAGAGTTTCACATCTATAGTAGTGCCGCAAAGTGAGAAAATTCTGAACTACTGTACACCTGCGAAAAAGCCTTGACCTCTTGAACAACTATGCCAGACAGTACCTTTCTATCTGGTTGGGAACTCGAGATATTTTATATGAAAATTTCACGTGTATACTAGCGTCGCGTAGTGAGCATTCTGAACTGTTGAGCATCAAGCAATAGGCTTTGATCTCCTGAAAAACTTTGTGAAAGACAGTAACTTTCTATCTGGTCAGGATCTCGAGATATTCCATGTTGTAATCAATTAAGTCAAATCTCACGTAGTATGGTCACAGTTTTCGCGGTTTCCTTTTTACTTTTCCCTATTATCCGCATTTTTTAGGTGTTTACTGTAATCAAAGTTTAGCTTGTTTAGATCAAAACAAGTTTTTTGAGGAATACTCGTTGGTTTCAGATCGATTGGTAACTCAGCAACAAAATGGCAATGGCAACCTCAGCGCGAGTAACGGAGGGTAAAAAGCAAAAAAAAGTTATACATAAAAAAATAGACGTCACATTTAGTTTGACATTTCGTTGTCTTAATTGGTGAGGGGCATACGAATGCAGTGAAAATATCATTAACGGGTTACGCCACCCTATAAATTTCAAAAATTCGATTGTTTTTTTCATAAAAATGTACTTTGAAGTGTTAAAAATAATAATTTTTAAATAAATAAATAAATTTATCTTCATACATGCACTTAATTTTACAAATAATCGGTACCTCGACGTTTAACCGTGTTTTTCTCGAAACAACATTTTAACAAACGGCTAACACTATAAAATTGTTAAATTTGAGTGAATTTGAGTGAAATTTTCTGGTTTCATTCATTAATGGACAGAAGTACGTATGAACTTTTTGATTAATAAAAAATGGCAATTTTGGTAAGCAATTTTAGACATTTGTTAGAAACAAACGTTCGTGAAAAAAGAGATTTTTTTTTCAAAAATAGCGTCCCATTTACCCAAAATTTAAATTTTTTCATTTTCCGTGCGTATTACTATAGATATTCTTATCGATATTACTGAAAAATCCATTTTGTTTTAGGTTGATATTTGCGGCGTTGGGATTATTAGCCGTAGAGCACTACACGCGAAGCAGAGGTAGAAAGACGCAGTGGTGCTGTCTTCGATTAATTATTTATAATGAAGAAAAAATACTGTAAGTACTCCCAGGCATGGAAAATCATTTGAATTCATTTCATGCATTCATTTACATTCATTTGCCATTAACTTTTTTATCAACAGAATTCCGCAAAATAATGTATAGAGCTTTTGTAGGTTATGTTATAAGCTACAACTTTTGCTAATATTTCAAATCTGTATCTCTTATGCATGGCGAACCAGAGCGAACAGAAGCCACTACTGTTTTTCAATGAATGTATTTTAAAACTTCACTGAAAAACAGTAACAAGTTCTGCCCGCTCTAATTCGTAATGCATAAGAGATACAGATTTGAGTTATGGGCAAAAGTTGTAGTTAATAACAAAACCTACTAAAGCTCTATACATCATTTTGCGGAATGCTGTTGATGAAAAAAGTTAGAGGCAAATGAATGTAAATGAATGCATGCAATGAATGAAAATGATTTTCCATGCCTGAGTACTCCTAAAGATGTATACTATTAGCCAACATAAGTCCAATTAGTTTATAACTTGTTTAAGCAACAACAAAAATTAATTAAGTTGGTTTATTTTTCTCTGTTCTAGGCTGGCGTAACCCCTTAAGAAACTTTACACTGTTTCAACTGAATACACGTGGAAATTTTTTTAAGGTCGATCAAACAAGCCATTGAAGATCACCTCAGTGTTTTTTGACGTTTGACAAGCCAGCCAAATTAGCGAGCGGAATTCACTAACTGGGCTGCACTTTTAACCCAGCTAGCAAACAAGTACAGTATTCGGAAGAAACATCGTTCTCTTCTTTTGATTCATTGCCATTCGTGCATTTACTGACAGGTGCTCCAATGCACTCAAAGGATTGATTTTTGTTAAACACAGCTGGAACGAACAGACACACCAATCTACTCAAAGGTTTAATTTTGTCAGACGCGACTAAGCGCAACAGACATTAAGAGACGCACATACTCATTTCGAGATTAAATTTTGCAACATCTAACACCGTCTAGCGGCTACAAAAATGGGTTTTTATCAACCTTCAGGATTTCAGTTGAACTCAGGAATGTTCCAACACCCAGTGGGAGCTGAATTTATGTTAGACCCAAAATCATCGAAATATCTTTTCAATCACCACTATAGGTACGTTTACCCTACACATTCTTCTCAGACGTAATTTCGTTAAAATCAACGGTTTTCGAGTTATCATTCTATCATGCTATCGGACAGGTTTGGGCTTAAGGGTCTACCCAGACAACCAGAAGTCGTATAACAATGTACAGACAGTATCGTAAATTGCTTCAGTTTAGATCAAAATCGCATATAAGAATAGCATACTTCACATTATGTTTAAGTTAAATCGTATAAAATGCATATTTCCGACTTATATGCGATGACGAATTTTTCTGTCGTACTGAATCACAAATTAAATCAGATTACATCGTAAGACTTTTCAAAATGAATTGTTAAATCAACTCGTTTAAAATTAAATTAAAATATGCACGTATATGGCCTCCACTTTTGTACGTATAAGCCATTTCTTTGCATTCTATATGCATTGTTTGTTTGTATATATGTGTGTATATCACTAAAACAACTTTGAATATACGTGCATTCTGGTTGTCTGGGTAAACATTTAATGAAATTAGGCCGACAGGTAGAGCATATGATTTAAAAAAAAACGGGGTTTTAAATTTTTCCGGAAAAAAATTTAGTTGAAGTTTTTGGATTTTCCAGAACATAACGTACTTTGAAAATTCATAACTCATACAGTGATTCCATAGAAAAAAGTTATAGTGACTCTCAGAACTTCGTAAAAATTGGTATAGTTCTTCCTTATCAAAAAATATTAAACATGTATTTTTTTATTCCGCCATTAGGGTGGTCTAAAAAATCTTTTTTTTTTCTAAAACACCTTTCTTCAAAAATTCATAACTTTTGAACCGCTGAACCGATTTTTACGGTTGACTCCTCAAATGAAAATTGAAAATACGTAACAAATGCATTCTCTTGATTTTTACTGCGAGGGTCTTCAACAACTTCTTGTTTCAATATTTTTAATTGAAAGATCATTTAGTTTTACATAACATATCAACAAATTAACGATATTGGAGGAGTCGTTTCGGAGATGCAATTTGAAATCCATTTATGCGAGTTAAAAAAATTTATTTTCCAAAACGACTCCTCCAACATCGCTAATTTTTTGTTATGTTATGTAAAATTAAATGATCTTTCAATTAAAAATGTTAAAATAGGAAGTTGTTGAAGACCCTCGCAAAGAAAATAAAGAAAAGTATTGACATTTGAGGGGTAAAAAAAACGGTCCAGTGGTTCAGCAGTTATGAATTTCTGAAGAAAGGCGTTTTAGAAAAAAAGAAAATAGATTTTTTAGACCACCCTAATGGCGGAATAAAAAATGTCTAATATTTTTTTGAAAAGGAAGAACTAAACCAATATTTACGAAGTTCTGAGACTCACTATCATTTTTTTTCTATGGAATTGCTGTATAATAGTAATTTTAACGGAATTAAAAGAAAATAACTCAACAAACTCAAAAAGCTCTTCATAAAGAGATTCCGTTAAGAGGTACGACAAAATTAAAAGATTAATCATATTAAATAGTAATATTTATATGGAAGAGATCTATATGAAAGATAATCTGAAAAATGTATTAAACGGCTCTATGGATCATTGTCCGTTTGACCAATACTAGAATTCATCAATTTTCTGATTTTAAATCAGATATTGAAAAATTTTATGGTTCCAAATCCCATGCTTTGTGGGATTTTATAATCTGGGACTTAGAGATTTCTAGTTTATATTTTTCTTTATTCGTCTCAAAGTTCAGTGGATATCATTGAAAGGCGTTCGTCTCAGGCAAAGACAATTAAAAACACTTTTTCAAGATCCTTGACTTTTCACAATCCATAAATTTAACGGGACTCCGAAGATTGCAAATTGGTTAAAATTATGTGGTGTACTGTGCTGGTGATTAATGATTGATAAACATGGTTTGCTCTATTTCTGATGAAATTTCAACTACAGCAACAGTAGGAAAATTTGCAATTCAAGAGAAATTTCCACCGGCTGCAGTGCAAATTGAACCATATTTTCATAGTACTCACAAGATGTTAGCATGATACCACCAAACATGTTGCGCAGCATTTAAAACGTAATGAGAAACCAGAAATTAATATTATTACGAGATTTTTCATCTTATAAACATGACCAGTTCTAGTTATTCAGAATTAAATTATGATCGATAGTTTGGCAATGCAAATGGTGTTGGAAAATATGAGAATAAAGATTCATAAGTATGGTAAGATAGTTAAATTAATTTTTTAAGGAGATTTCTTCTCCTGTTAAAAACATGAGTAGTTTTTATTGAGTTTTCATGTTCTACGAAGTTATACGCCTAACAAAACATGCAATGAAATTGGGAAGTTTTTAATATTGGGAAAATTAAAATTTAATTGAATAATTTATAGGATTTTACCATCTCAAGATCCACATGTGAAAAGGGCATATAAGCTTTTTGTAAACAAACCTTTGTAGACCCTTTTCTCGCCAACCAAGGGTCGCCCACGTAAACCAACAACATCATCGGGAAGGGGAAAGTTTCCCCTACCGGGTGATGTTGATGGTTTGCGTGAGTGGCATATAAGCAGCGAGAAAAGGGCATAAGAAGGATTGTTTACAAAAAGCTTGTATGCCCTTTTCACATGTTGTTCTTGATCTTTTCATCTCAAATAATTAAGAGATGAACTAGCCTCAGGCTAAAAATCTCTAAAATAAAGAAAAAAAAAAAAAAAAAAAAAAAATCTCAAATAATTGCAAATTTTTCATTCGCGAATTTCTTTCAAAATTAATCAAACGGCTTTCGACCAAACGACTTTCGGACAACCGGCGTTCAGTCAAATATCATTAGACTAAACGACGTTCCACCAAATGACATTCGGCCAAACGACGTTTAACTAAATGATCTATTCTGTCAAATGACCCGTAACCGTTCCGTTCAGATTGTATTTGGTTATGGAACTAGCTGCGAAAGTATTCTGCTGGCATGAAAAAATATCAATTATTTTCCATTTCAGCTCCCATCAGTAATCCTAAATTGACTCATAAAAGCAACTCATATTCATACTCACTTACCCACCAAGAATACTAAACCCGAGCATCATCGTGCACCATCTGCTTCCACATTGGTACGATAGTAAAAATATACCGTCAATTTTCCGACCGTTGCACATTTCAATTTTCCCATTTTTCATTCACCAACAGCTAAGGATATGAACTATAAAGCTAGAAACGGTCTACGTCAGGCAGGCTGAACTGGATGAAGGAAGTGAAAAGCCTGGCACCAGCAGCATCCAGGGAAACAATTTTCTCGCTTCGTCTTGGAACGTGAAACGAAGCAAAAAGATGCGTATGTTTACCTGCTGTTTGCTTTCCCTTACTAACTCACTAGCGGCAAGCGCAAGTCTTGTTTTATTGGAGTCTAGCGCAGCGTTTCTCAATCTATGGGTCGTGACCCACGGGTACACACTGAGGATAAAAACCCAAAAATGTCTCAAAATTCAACAGCTCCTATTCCCGCTGAAGAAACTTGTTTAAATATAGCCGTTCTTATAGGAGAAATGCTCAGAAATCGAATGGAATTCGTTTCATCGAGTGTAGTTCAATGCGAGATAAGGCTGAGATGATTTGTATTACAAAATCTCTTATAAAAATTTATAAAATGTTTAATTGGGATGATGAAATTAAACCTAGTTCGGTAATCTTTATTTGATAACATTGCCTCAATGAAAACATGATTTATTAAAAATAAAATGTTGAATATATGGAAATCCAGGAAAAATAGGCTAAAATGGCAGATTATACTGATGTGCGCAAGTTGAAACTATTTTTATTGCATCTCTAAGATTTTTTCCTATTGAAAACCAAATAAGGATTATTTTTATCATTACGGTTAAAAGTTTTAAAACTTATACAAAATTGGGCGTTTTATGCGAAAATCGTCTAAAACCTCAATGAATTTAAGAAATTAAATTCACACATACGGTGATTTTTTTTCATTTAATTCTACTACTATTGTATCACTTTTACTATTCAATTCACAATTCACTTTCACTATTCAGTTTCACCATTCACTGTCACTATTCACTTCCACTATCACATAAAAAAAAAAAAACTTTTACTTATACGTATTTTGTTTACAATTTGCAAACTTCTTCAGTGTCTAGTAGACTGATGCAAAGTTTGAAATTTTCACTCTGTGGTGTTCAAACGGTTTCAAATCGGGTCCTGATTAGCCTCCGAAAGTTTAAACTCATTTGATAAGATACTGACTTGGCACAAACCATTTGAAGTTTATATGGAAATTACTATGGGAAAACAAAACTTTTCGTTCATTGTCTTCTAGCCTTTTTACATATTGTACTGTTAACAAATTCTATTGCTATTCTTATGAGAAATTTTATCAGCTACAACTTTGCAGAAAATCATTTTTCAGCCAAACGTCAAATCAAATAGTTATTAATTGTTTAAGAGATTGATAATCTTATGGCAAGATTAAGCAACTGTATTGTGGGCAACACTGTATTCTGCAGTGTGACATAGTAGCCATGATTTGTGTCCACTATTCTACGCGCCATAAACACCAATGTTGCCTGTTGAACAGTTGATTGAGCATAATCATAAGACATCAGTGACTTGAATCATTATTAATTTTTGTTCCTTACATTTGATCGAAAAGTGGTCTTCAACAAAGTTGTAGCTATCATTTTCTAAAGTAGAGTGAACTGGTGAATTTTGTGATAGATATGAACCGAAATTATGGTTTCTCCATAGTAATTCCTATATAAACTTCAAATGGTTTGTGCCAAGTCAGTTTCTAACTAAATGAGTTCAAGTTATGGGAGGCTAATCAGGGCCCAAT
Source organism: Ochlerotatus camptorhynchus (assembly GCF_037179485.1). Classification (NCBI taxonomy): domain Eukaryota; kingdom Metazoa; phylum Arthropoda; class Insecta; order Diptera; family Culicidae; genus Ochlerotatus; species Ochlerotatus camptorhynchus. The sequence goes on from NW_027040849.1 coordinate 3,152,914, forward strand.
TTGGAACCGTTTGAGCAGTGTGGAGCGAAAATTTCAAATTTTGCATCAGTCTAGTGTCTAGTCATAGTTTTTTTTTAAGTGATAGTAAAAGTGAATGGTTAATAGTGAATAGTCAAAAGTGAAAGTGATACAATAGTAATATAAATTAATTGAAAAAAAAAACAACGTAATAAGGTATACAATTATTTACTAAAGCAATCATCAATCGATATAGATAAATTTACGTTTTTTCTGGCTTTTCCCAGGTGACCAATAATTTTTCCCAGATTCATATATGATACAGCTAAATATGGTAACAAGTGATTGACTTCAGCATATGATGCAATTCCGCAATTTAAATATCGAAATCCGGACCTTCCCTCTTCTATTAAGAAACAACGTAATTTACAGAATAACATTTGAATTCTCGCACTAATATTTTTTTAAAGATTACAAAAGAAAATTTTCAATATTGTGTGGAATAAGGACAGTATTTTACATTCTTGAACTTTGTGAGATGTTTGGCTTCAAAGATGGCCTATTTTAGAGGCATCAGATTTGAAGAAAAAAAAATCATGGCTCTTGATCAAGGACAAAATTTTAAGATTTTGACACTTCAAAGCATTGGCTAGAGAATTAAGATGAGAATGCCACATGGGTTGAGGAGAAATGCAGAGGAATTTATTGGAATTTGCCTACAAATTTCATATAGTTGTAAGGAGTATTTAAAGAAAATTTAAAAGGGAAATTACATGTGATTTCTTCAACGCAACTCTGAGCAACAGGAGATTCTGAAGAAATTAAAAAAATGTATATATTAAGAGAGAAGATCGCATTTTCAGAAGCATTTCAAGCAAATTCTGAAGTGAAATCCAAGGAAGATTCGGGATAATGCTTTTCTAAATTCTTAATGGCATACCAACAGATTTCAAGAAATATTACAAGCGAATTGTAAAGAATATAATGAAGGGAACTTGAAGCATATTCTTGTGAGAATTTTAATGAATACAAAGATCAGGGTGACCACTGGCAAACGGCGAAATTTGTTTAAAAAGCCACTAAGCTGAACGCTACTGAGCCAAATGGGACATCAGAGCGAATAGCACTAAGGAGCGTGGGATTGAACCCACGGTCTTCTGCTCTGTAAGCAAAATTGGTCACCACTAGGCCATCGAGCTACTTTTATCACAAAACAATTACGATCAAGTTTCCGTTCAACTTGTTGTTATCCCGGCGGTGACCTCAGCAATGACGACGCAACAACTGCTCTTGACAAGGAGAAGGATTTGATATGGATTTCCGATCAACACGTTTTTCCTAAAATTCAAATATTACTTCTTTTACGTACCCGGCCCTCCACCCGACTTTCTACGCTTTACATCGTATTATGAAAAAAAAAATCCGAGTTAACGTATAATTCTATAATGTTAAGGAGCTTGGGATTGAACCCACGATTTTCTACTCAGCAAGCAAAATCGGTCACCACAAGGCCACCGAGCTCCTTATTTCACTAAACAACTACGACCAAGTTCCCGTCCAACTTGCTGTTACTAGATTTCGATCCCGGCGGCGACCTCACAGACGACGACAACAACAGGCTAGTCGAACTCGATACGTGATTTGGTAAATATTGAATTAAGTTTAAAAAAATAACTGGAAAGGATCTCATCAGAATAATCAGTAATTAGCCGGCCTTTTAATGTTTCATAAGTTTAAAATCAATCGCTCTTCCATGTTCACCGCTTTAAAAAAATATATAAGTTAAATGACTACAATCTTGACATGAAGCTAAAATGATCACCTGTGGCTGAAAATATTTTAAATGTTAATTTTAAGTACGGTTAGCGACTTTGTAGTCAATATTCATTGTATATGAGAAAGTTAGAAGATACTGAGAGGTAAGCACATATCATCGGCGCAAGACGAGTGTTAGTGAAAATTTGCGACAAAATTTAAGGGCACCGATGGGATGCGAACCCACAATTCCCAAATGTCGATCAATTGATAGATCAATCAAAGATTTCAAAGAGAAAAATTACTTTGGGGGTTATTCCTAAGACCCTTTGTGTGATTTGCTTGACGGGTAGCCGATTTTTTAAAAAGCGTTGCCAGTGGTTTTATAACGCTGCTGTTGAAAAAAAAATGAGCCATCTGGTTTAAAATTTGGTGAGATCCATTCATTTAAAAAAAATAATTTATTCCAAAATACATTTATAAATGCAACAATATTCAAAAACTTAATACGACAGGGCATCGTTTGCTAGCTGTTATCGCGGGTATTGTGGTTTTTACAGGTGCCCGGTTCAAGCTTCAGTTGTCTTCGGTGGCTCTTCTTTTCCCTTCTATCACTGAATATATAGTGCGAATAAGGGCGTCTAAAAGATGTTTTGCTGTACCTGTTGTGAACATTAGTACATCCTTTTCCTTAAACTTTTTGAGGACGGCTTATCATGCCTCAAAAGATATCCTTTTTAAAGTACTGATCTTCACAACATAAAGGGCACCATTACGAAGCATAAATTTGATCAAATTATTCGCAGTTATATTTGTCCAACATTCCCAGCTGGATGAGGGATAGAGGATGACAAACACAAACACATTTCCAAAGATATTTGAAGTAGCGTGATGAAATTTTCAAGGACAGTCAAAGGAGATGTTCAAGTGAATTCCAAGAGATTCTGTGAAGGGAATATTGAGACAAATTTAAAAGGAATTTTTCTAAAAAGGTCCCATGCAATTGTGAAATAAATTCCATAGCTGACTGAAACACAAATAAAACAATAGGGGAAATGGCTCTAATGTTGGCCTTTGGATCGAAGATTGGGCCCACCGCTAAAAGTCTGCTTTTTATCAATTTTATCTAGATGAACGCGTCATTGGGACGGTACTAATGGATATTTTTGATCACTGTTGAAAATTTAGTTGATTGCTGAATTTATGTATGGGCCCAAATTAGGAACATTTAGGCCGACATTACATCCATTTTCCCCATTTTAAGTTTAATTTTTCCTTCAATTCCAAATCTAACAAAAAGATAGCACATTGTGTTTTAAACTTTAATTTTAACAAAATGTATTCTTATTTTGTTTTAATTATTTTGATTAAAATATATCAAGATTTGTAACAAAGCAACTGGAGTTGATATAATGATTTTATAATTAAGATATTCCTTTCTGGTTGGGAAGCGTTTTGAAAATCCAAGTTTGCGTATGTAGACCAGATTCAAAGGTTTTATTTGGCGTTATCTATTTTGAGTTTTTAAAGCTCATTTGACATTCCTGAATGGTCATTAAAAGTGAACAGATTTTTGGTCTCACTTAGCGCTAATAAGGTCCCGCTTTACCAGTTTCTGGAGATTTCGGGCACATATTGGCTATTGAGGCATTTTTTTAGCTATTTTTTAGACTTTTTCAGCCGTTTGATGTCGTTTTGGTCTTAATGTTTTTGTCTTCAATATTGGTAGGCCATGAATTCTTGAAATTTTTCAAAGATGGTCACATCCAACGAAAGTTTGAGAAGTGCTGGTCTAGAGTGTTCTTGCGTTCTAGAGACCTTTCACTAGATCAGCAGGTAAAGGCGCAACTGTAGTGGAAGTAAAGGCAGGAGGTAGTGGATTCGATTCCCGGTCGCCTTAAGGAATTTTTTAGGGTGGAAATTGTTTCGACTAACGTAGACTTAGAGTGTCATCACACTTGCTACGAATATGCACTTAATACGTTCTCGCTTAATACCTGTGGAAATGCTCCAAGAACACTATTGAGCCTAGATTCAGTTGGGACGTAATATCCATACTAGAACAAGACGAAGTTTATGCTTTCTCTTGAATACCGCAGGTTTGCGCTCATGAGATGAATTGTTTACCTACTTCCCGCTACGGCGCGGTACACACATATATGAGGTGAGAGATAGAAAGACAGAGAGCGCGGAAAAGCGGAACCAAGATGAAAGAGATGATGTGCTGGAAAACATGCATGACGATGTGGGAATGTTTAAGAATATTGTTTGAACAAGTTCTTTCGTATAACGTCTATGTGCTAATTTTCATACCTGTCATGGAGTACAGGTAGACTGTTTGCAGCGATGATGTTCTAATGCGTTCTAGTAGTATTTAGATGTTCATTTTTTTATGAGATTAACTCTCGGTTTCAACCAAGGGCTTAGAGGGAGTAAAATCTAGCGGATATGTAGGATCTTTCGTTTAAATAATTGATATTAAACTATTTCACTTGGTAAGTACGTAAATTGCAGTTGGTACAACCATAATCATCCATTAATTAATAGTCCCAATAGATACACATATATTTACTGCCGATCATGGCGAGTTCCCATAGCACACATCAACAAGCCGAGAAAAACATATTTTCCAAACTTCTACTGAACAACATTTGCTGACTTCATCCAGTATCATGAAAATATGGGTGATTTACTCTCATTTCCATTGAAAACCGCACTTTTGATCAAAACGCAAATTGGACCGCATGGAACGGCAGAATACTCGACACCAGAACCCCAGCATGCGGTTTCCGTGGTACACTTCGTTGTTGGTTAAGGTTTCGATTGGCTCTTTCCGAAAACCACAAAAACCGCACAAATCCTCGAACGACTTCGAGAATCGCCAACCAAAGCTCAACGTAATAATTATTGATTGCTCCCGTGCTGTTAGCTGGTTCAGCCCCCGAAATCGGATTAATCATTCTAAAAGCAGCAGTTGTCGCTTACACCGACTGTCTGTCAACCACAGAGCACCCACCTTATCGTCCATAATAAATCGAATTCGCGGAATCGGGCGGATGAAAAGTAATTAAGGTTGTCCACAAATTAAATCACACTGAAAACCGGTAGCATTCGCTATCGGGGACCAGGAAGCAAGGAGAATCTTGCACAGAGAAGAATTTGCGTCGTTTTCTTAAGACTGAATAAAACATGCCAATTTATTTGTTAGTTAATTAGTTAACTGAGAAACGAGAAGTCGTTTGTTGCGAACCATGCTTTTCGTCGCATTTATGATGATAGTTTACCTCATCGCGCTTTCCTGAGGGCTATTTACGTGTGTTATGTCCCGTTCCTACTGCAGCCAATATTACGTGATAGCCTGTTATGATGTATGATGTATGATATCAGGATACTCTATAACGTAATGCTGATGGGTCATTAGGCCGAATGGGTCATTAGGCCAAAATTTCAAAAGTGGTTTATTTTGCATTATACGGCATCTGACCAACTGTTGAATTAATTGTTACAATATAAAGGAAGACGGGGTAAGAACGCCCGGCGGGGTAAGAAGGACCGCTACACTGATCGTAGATTGTTGATTGTGCCTACAGATAAACAAACTAACCGAAAACGTTCAACTGTGAAAAATCCCGTTCTACTTGCTCCACTGCAGCATAACTGAAAGGTCGTTGAGAATAAGTTTGAAATGGGACTGTATCCTTTATTAGATGGTTTGTTGATTAATTTCAGGGATATCCGAAAAATCACGCACCATTCAGGGTAGCAGTTCAAAATAGAACACGAAGAATTTCAATGAGAAAACTATCAACGCCCACAGTCCCCTTCCCTTTCCATTTTCAATCTGACATCAATCAAAGCAAAATCAAGAATGATCACGCATGTGGCACTCGACGTGCGCCCCACAATACGACGTGCATTCAAATCTAATAAAAGAAAATTAATTTAGTCCCATCGTCCTCATCCTCCTCCTTCTCCTCCGTAGGACACACAATTCGATTCGGCTCGTTGCGGTCGGAAATTTTTCTAATTAAGAGCATCAATCGATCGAGACATGATGTCAAACGAACTGAACTGATATACAATTACTGTGATGGATTGCACTGTTGCTAGCTGTAGTTACACTACACAAGGGGGAGAGACCCAACCAAGGCAAGCAAGCTCGAAAGTGATGATCGTTGATTTACATGTGACAATCGATTAAATATTGTATAATTTTGAATTTTCTCACATAATCCACTAATCTCCACAAGGGTATCAAAATCCCACGATTCATTCTCCCATTCTCTTATAAATATCTCATCGAAGGCGATATCTTTTAGCCGTTATTATAAACACGCAATCCGATATATCGGTTGCCGGTGGAATACGGTGGGTGGGTGGAAATCCATCGCCTGTTTCCGCTCGCGATATGAAGGTGAGAACGAATTTGATATTTTGTTACTACAAGTGTAATTCCGATCACACCTACCTTCCTCGTGTGACATGATGCTCTCGTCGGGCGAGCTGGGTTCGGCCGCTGAGATCATGGTGGTTTTCCGGTTTTCCTGCAGTTTGGAGAAGAATTCGACGGCATAGTCGATCACGTCGCCCGGCTGCTCCAGCAAGTATGCTATCGAAAATTCCAGCAGCACGTCACGTAATCCGTCGGGAACCTGGATTCGATGCTTCTGTTGACTCGACATAGTAGTTTGTGCGTCACAATCTGCAATAATTGGAAAGATGTAAACAGAAAAGCGGTCAGCACGGGGTTAAAGAGATTGGTTTACGCTGCTGGTTGGGCAAATCTGTGCACACTGAATGTCATGGAAATCTTGCTGCAGAAACACGCACGCAGGCAGACGGGCAAACCCTACGGGGAACCCTTTTAATTGGCGTTAATTAAATTGGCAATCAGCTTGGCGAGATGACCACTACAGCAGCTGCTAGAGGAAGCTTAGTCCAGACGCTTGCTGTTTCGTTCAAACCAACTAATAGTCTGTAGCAAGATTGTTCATTCACAAAGTACTTTTAATTTAGCATTTCCCCCTCTTCAGCAATTAGTCTAAAGTGGCCATCGTTGTTCATCGTGTCTAGGTAACCATTTCAAACGAACTATCTCTCACTTAAAGCACTCCAAACACACCTCTGGAAATCGATCCTCTAAGTTACCATAATCAAATCTTCCATCAACGATGGTCACCCTACCAACCCATAACCAACAACGACGAGACGAGAGAGCGGAATTCCATCTAACTTGCGTTCGACCAGCTGGAATTAGTCCTATTATTTTATCTGCATCCTGAGATTTGCTTTAATTGAACTATTTTCTTCAACTCGGGATCAGGGTCCCGTTCATATAGTTATTGGATTGAAGCAAGTCTTTTTGAAACCGCTATGTGCAGTTCAATTTTGCTTCAAACCCGTATGATATTTAGACAAACAAAGCGTTCACTCGCTACACCCCTTGCTGGTAGTGGCTCATAAAAAAACATCAGCCTTCGACGGGTAAACATTAATTAATCAACGATTGGCAGTTTTATAGCGCACTGCAGCAGATCAGCCCTGGTTTTAGATAAATCTTGCGCTTTTCAGAGCATTTCATTTTGGAGCGCACCATGCTTCGGGCAATCGAAAATTCCCCAGACCAAATTTCTGTTTTGGCTTCCATAATAGTGAAAGTCGTTTCAAGGTAGCTGCTGTTGATGTCTGTTTTTTGTTTGTTTGGGGAAATTTTACCGCTTGTTAGCTTCTTCTTATTTTTAAGGTGTTTGAAATAAAAGAGAAATATTATTGAACTTGGATGCTAGTTAAAACTTGTTGTTAAAGGCCAGCTGTTGGAGTATTTAAATAGTAATAGTTTGTTGATACCAGAACATTCGGGAACATTCTTGTGAAACCGCATTGAATTTGGTATTAGCCAAGTGGGAAAATAACATGGAGTGTAAAGATACGATTGTTGCTGTTTTTTTGGATCTAAAACGCGCTTTTGAAACAATTGCTAGGTCCTTATTGTTAAGATCAATCAAGCGCTTTGGAATTACGAGTGCTGCATATAAATGGTTTGAAAGCTATTTGTCTGACAGGACTCAACGGACTGTTTTCAATGATTATGTTTCCAGTCCCGTGGGGAATAACCTTGGAGTTCCCCAGGGAAGTGTATTAGGGCCACTGTTATTTATATTATATATATTAAAGACTTGCGACGTGTTTTACGATTTCAGGGCTGGTAGCGATCAATGCTGTCAAAAATAGTGATTTTAGTGACTTTGTTGAAGAAATAAGTGACCAAATAGTGACCTACGGGAAGACATATAGTCGTTCTGATGGCATACCAAATAAATGTTTGATGTTTTAGACTTATTCAATTAGATTCTCATAAACACTTAAATATGTACGATAGGAACCTAACATTCAATAGAAAGTTCATGACTAAACCTCCAGTAGAACCAGAAAAAAAACATGAAAAACCAGGAATTCGGTTTTTATGTTTCCTGAAAATACCTGGAAGTATCAGGGAATCTTATCATTTCTCAGGAAATTTAATTTTTTTTTGCCGTTTTATTTAGCCTTCCGCTAACAACCCAATTTCATTACTTCATAATCACTTTGAGAGGTATGGATGTTAACCCCTACGCCGGGGTCGTCCCCGGAAATTAAATAATTTTCTTACCAAGAATGCATTTTAAAATAAAAACATTTAATATTCCTAGCTCACACATTGAACTTTATAGATCCAGAATGGATTAATCTTCAGTAACAAATACATACATTTATAAATTCTGAACTGAAAAATAATAATACTTCAAGAAATTTTCAAGAATCTGTAGTCAAATTCCTTGCACAAGCTCATGGAATTTTATTATAATTTCTAATTTCAAAGCACCTCATTCCACGGGAGTTCTGGGAAAAAATCTATGAGAAAAACAATCTGCTTTCATGGTACTTCTGTGGAATTTTAGACTTCATGTAAAGCCTAAGCTTAAGATAGTAAACTCCATGCGAATTTTCATGAGAAATCTCCGTTTAATTTCATCATTTCTTTTAACTTCTATAAACTATTTCGGACTTCTTAAAGTTTCCACAATTTTCCTAACGATGATGAATCTTCTCTATAATGTTAACAATTCACAGAATTTCTCGAAACTTTTTTAAAATTTATGTAATTTCCCTGCTCTGAGCATATCTTTCTCGAAGTTCTCGAAACTTCTTTGAAGTGTTGTACTACCATTAATTAAATTGGTTTAAGCTTGCGTGAATTTTTGGACTTATGTGAAAACCTCAATAATTTTCTTAACATCTCTAAAGTTCTCTGAAAATCTGGGAACTTCTTGAAATTTCCCGCTTATTTAGTGAAACTAATTGAACTGAAACTCCCCTGAAATTCCCTTTGTTTTTGGAGCTTTACTAAACTTATTTGAGATGCTCCCAAAATGTCCATAAAAGTTCCTGAAGTTCTCGGATCTTCCCTTAAGTTCCATAGACTTTTGTGAAGTTCTCGAAATGTTTCTGAAGATCTCTGTACTTCTGTGAAATTTTCGAAGTTATTCTGAAATTTCAGGAACTTCTTTAGACTTCCGCTCCGCAGCGAAATAATTAATATAGTTCTATGAATTTTACTGAAGTTCTCAAGATTTGTCTGAAGTTCAAATTATCTAAACAAATTCATAACTTCTTCAATAGTCTAGAATTTCCTGATGTATTTAAAACTGCCCAAAGTATTTCTCAATTTTCTTAAAATTCTCTAGACTGCCATGCCTTAGTATTTTTTTTATGAAAAAACCCACCATTTTACTGGAATTGATTTAATTGCCTTTAAGTTCTTCAATTTTCCTCAAGTTTTATAAAGTTTAATGTAAATCACCCATTTTTCCTGTAAGAAGTTTTCTATGCTTACCTTAATTTCTCTAAATTGATCAAATGTTCCGATAAATTTTCTGATTTATATTTGTAATTCCCTGAAGCTTCTAAAGTTTTCGGATCAATCATAGGATTCTCGGAATATCACATAACTCCAAGGAACTCCTTGTAAGTCACTGCCAACTTCCTTAAGTTAATGGTATTTTTCTGATGTTATCTAATCCTCACTGCATATAATGAAACAATCAAAAATATCTCAATTTCTTAGATGTTCTCTGGAATTTCTTGAAAATATCGGTGCTTGCTAAAAGTTCTCGCCTTTCTTTTTTATCAATGATACTTCGTTGATGTTCTCTAATCACCTTAGCTAAATTTTAGAGTTTTAAATTTCCATGATACAACACCCTTGAAATGCTGTCACATTTTCCGGATGTTCATATAATTTTTATTGCGTTCCAGAAACTTTCTCTGAGCAAACCGAATTTTCCGGAAATTCCGGCTTCTGCAATTTTCTCGAATTTTTTTAACTGCTCTTTAATTCTCTGATCTGTCTTCATGTTCTCGAAGCTTCCCTAAAACTCTCAACTCATATCTCAGCTCTGCTTTAAAATAAATGGAATTCTCGTAAACACCTTTAAACTTCCCTGAAATTCTCTGGATTGCTGTGATGTTCCTGAAATATTTCTGAGGTTTCATAAATTTTCAGAAGGTATCTAGGGGAAAAGTTGGCTTCGGCAATACCTTAACCTATTATCGTCAGGGGGGTAAACAACGTCCTTGAGAGCTCAGTTTTGGCATGTGGATACATTGTGTTTCAGAGCAACTATTGGTCAAATTTGAGTGCTCTAGGACTTTGTTTACCCCCTGACGATAAAAGGTTAAGGTATTGCCGAAGCCAACTTTTCCCCTATACTGAATCTCTCGGATCTTAAGGGTTCTCGATTTTATTTCAGCACTTCATGGAACTATTCTGAATTTGTCTAAGCTCACGCTTATAGATTTTTAAACCAATTCAATAGTCTGGGCTAAAGTTTCGGGGACTTCCCCCTAAGATCTCTGGAATTCCCTAAAGATCTCTGGATCTAGCTTTTCTAAGATCAATAGAACTTCATTAAAGTTTCCACATTTTTGATGGTACGAAACGTAAAGACATTAAAAATGTTGTGATCTTGGACTTACTATAATGAAGTAAGTGTTCAACTTCAACATTTAATGGATTTCAGCTAAAGCTGTTTCTTTAAAACTGTTTGTCATGTCTTAAAATCGTCCATTTCATAAATAGCATCATTATTATAAATCTGGAAATTATCCGCCAAAGTTATGGAAAAACCTGGAAAACTCAGGGAACTTTATTTAGCCAAATGAGTAGATACCATGTAGATAAAGAAGAACAATTAAACGTAAAAAAAAACTCAATACCAGGTCGTCAACTTCGAATTGTTCACAAATAGAACAAAATAATAGATAGACCTCTAATAAATTCACGTTTAAAAAAGTTGGAAATAGTGACTTATTACAAAAAAAAAAGTGACTTTAGTGACTTGGTCTTAAAAAAGAGACTTTTTAGTGACTTCCTTGAAAAAAGTGACCAAGTCACTAAAAAGTGACTCGCTATCAGCCCTGCGATTTTGCGACATTAAGCTTTTTGCAAATGATACTGTGTCGGCGACGCCGGCGTAGTGGTTAGCATCCATACCTCTCACGCCAAAGTCACGAGTTCAAATCTCACCCCCAGACAAGTCACGAATGACCCAAAAGCGTTAAAGTGACTATAACAAAAAAAATTGCAGGATTATTTTTAGGGCAGGCATCTACTTAGGTCTTCTTTAGAGCCAGGCAGTATTGTGACATTCATCTTACTTTGATTTATTATTTTTACCGTTTCTATACTTTTTTAGAAACAATTGCAAAACTTTGTGTTTTGGCAGACGAAGCATTTTAACCGAATTTGAAAGAATAAGAGTGAATGCGATTATGGGCAAATTTGGATACTAAATGATAGCTGAACGGGTGTTGATTATACCAAGCAGATCACTGCACATAGACTCGGAACTGACAACAGGTAGAACGAAACAGAAGAGAAATTGAAAGAGAATGAAATAGGTTATCATCTCGAGTGAATTCTACCCATTTGGGTTAATTTTACCTACTAAAACATAGTACTTGTCTCCATATCAATGCCATTACAATTATGTATAAAGCAAGGATTGATTCGCACTATCAAGCTTCGTATAGTTATAATTGAAAGTGACTCAGCTATTAGCCACGGCATATTCACCTGTTAATTTTTGCTCGATTATGCGATCAACGAATCACGACGCGATCGTCAATCCAAATGATTCGAAAAAAAAGCAAGAAAATAACGATAAATACGCAACATATTTACTTAACCCTTACTTGAGGAAAATTTTGATCAACTTGCAGGATATTTTTAGTTGCGTAGAAGTTTTAGTTTGAACGAAATGATTAGTTTTGACTGTTTTTAGTTTGGGCTAAATTATTGTAATCATTAAAGAAAGTATTGAAATCATTAAAACATGATCATTTTCCTGGTGGATTAATCAAATTATTGAAACTTTTTCCTGGATTTTCCTGATGAAAATAAAATCCCGAAATTCTGCCGCTTATCTAGATTTTACTGATTGACTTGCCACACTGGGCCCTTATAAACATTCAACCTGTTGTCCCTCTTTGGACCATCCGACTTTTTGTCCTTTCGACCTTTTGTCATTCGACGTTCTAATGTTCGACTGTTAAAAAATGGAACCAATGCATGTAACTTGGCTTGAATTTACGTAATAAGCCACAAAGATGAATAAGAAGAAACTGATGCAGAGTCACTGACCCTATATTTCTCACGAATCACTTCCAATACTTTAATTTTCATAGGAGAACCACTTGTTGAATTTTCCGCTAAATTTATTTTCAAAACTCAAACAAAAATATTATTTCCAGCTCCCCGCTGTAATTCAATCGTGAACAGTTCGGGCAGGTCATGGCTTATCAAAATTCAACCGCTAACGATACGTTGCTGACCACCATCTATGGCAGCGGTTCCCAAACTGTTTTGTCGATTGTAGTCCGCTACGATAAATTCCATATGTTGACCCCACCAATATTGAATACAAATGTTTTAAAACCTAAATGAATTTAAAAACTTCAAAATGACTTTAAACCTTAAACAAATATAATGATAACCTGTAACCAAAAAAAAGGTAAGAGGTTGTATCCAAGACACGACCGTAGATTTGACGTAGGATTACGAAAGGTAGTTTTGATGTCACAGCAAAAGTATAGCATACATTAAATTGATTTGTTAACTCGTTATCAGTGAAAAAATTCGATAGCTTGAAATTCGGAACTCAAATTGCGAGTTCTGTTTTTGAGGTGCTCTGTCGATGTCCATGTAGAACAAGCCAAGCCCTTACTCTTTAGTTGACTCTTTTAACAGTCATTTGTGGTCCTGAAAACGATCGATGGGTTGGAAGCATGGAAGCCAGTTTAGAACTATGCTGAGATGAAAACGGTACGGAAATAAAATATGTAGTAGGGAAAACACATCAATCACAGAATCTGAGCCTACCAGACGGTACCTACGTTTATGCTTCTGCCGCTGCTGCTGACGACCGACCGGACACCACTACACACGGTGATTGAATTAAGCACCGTTCAGGGGGACCGGATGGAATTCGATTTTGAAATCTGTGTTAGGGAAAGCGCTGTTTGCAGGCAATCGATGATAATTTTGTTCACTATTGCAACAGTTGGACTTTTTTTTTGTAATTTTCACTAGTGACCTATTGAAAATTAATAAAGTGTTCAATTTAGCAGATTCGTAGCAAAATTTCTAATCGGTTGGCTTGTTTAGAATTAAAATCCATCCGCTATTGACAGAGTTATATGTGGTCAAAACCTGACCACTTTTCGTGATGCGGTCAATTTTGGTTTTTTTAGGGAATTGTACCCCCAATATGTTGCTGAAAGACGTAATCCTACGTCAAAAAAGAACTGCATTGAAACGACTTAAAATCTCCAAAAAAAAAGCCCAACAATTCAAACAAGTATACTGATGTGATTTGATGTGAATGAAACCCACCATCAGTGCAAGGATTACTAATGTATGCAGATACTTTACCGGTTGTAAAATTCTGCCTGATGGTTTGTTGCAGCAGGGTGAATCAGCTTCATTGAAGACCTTTGGAAGACAAAACCACCAGATGGCCATCTGTAATCACGCGACAAGGGACTGGCAAATCCACGAATCCCTCGTCCAGTCAACAAATCCTTTGATGCCATTAGGCTCCCCCTCCACAACCCAATATATTATATAATGTTTTAAAATATATGATTTACAGTAATGTTCCACCACATGTTCAAAAATGTGCAGACATTTGGCGTTCAATGATGATTTCAAATACACGAAAAATGGGATGTGTGGAGAAAACTCCATTAAGAATTTGCAAAATTTAGGAGAATCGTGTAAATTTAGTTTATATAGATAAAATCAGATACGATCTCACCAAGTTAGTTAAAATGAATCCACAGGAAGCATCCGTGCTATTGTTGCATTGTAGTTCCAATCAAAGACGGTTCGCTTGATGGGGATCGACATAAACTAGTCCCGTCCTAAACAAATCCAAACAAGTATAATAGCTAAAGACGTACAAATTGCGCTAAAACGCCAAAGTAGTCCAAAAACGATTTTTTATCTAGTTGATTTATTTGTAAGGTTAAATCGTGTTAGCTTTACGGAGCCGATTATTCAATGTTCATTGTTTCAAACAAAATTCACTTAATTCTATGTCTAGTAGGAGTTGAGCCGAACACTCGCGGCTTACCGGAGGTTAGAGGTGTACATTGTCGATCGATGTACAGTTCCGGGAAGGAGCTTGTAGATGCGGTTTCGTTGTCTCATCAGAGCGTTGTCGCCAGTTTGAACGGTAGTGCGGTAAAATTAACCAACAAAAAGTCATTAAGTCAACGCTGAAATGACGTCCAAAATCCTACCAAAAAGTAGAAGGGTCTGTGCCTAGGGGCACGAACGGGAGCTTGACGTAGGACCGCTAGGACACGGAACAAATGTGAAGAAAATTTAGTTCTTTTAATTGATCGATCATCTATTATCTTAACTCTTTCCGTTTTTGATTTGTAGGCGTACCAAATTTGTAGTATTTTTTTTTTTTCAAAGAGAAAGTTGATGAAGAGAATCAATCAAAATCACTTCCAAGTTTGGTTACAAGATTACAACTCTGGAGAGCACTGTAATAAGCTTGTTGGCCCAGAAAAGGGACGTTTTGTTGCCAAAGTTGGTGATGATTTAACCTCCGAAACTGTACAGAGTTCGTCTGTCGCTTCAAAGCGTAGACGCCATCGATGGCCGTGGCGTGTTCAGTATAGGTGACAGCATCACGGATCACATTTTCCAAGAACACCTTCAGCACACCTCGTGTTTTCTCGTAGATCAGACCGGAGACACGTTTGACGTTTGACACCGCTACGGCGAGCCAAACGACTGCTTTTGCTGCTTCTGCTGTCTGCTCACCACGGCGTCCGAAGCGAAAATGAGTTGAGGCTAGACAGTAGCGCTTTTTTATATCTTTTCAGGTTAAAGCAGAATGATGTGCAACCAAGTGGTACTCGATTATGACGACACCGGTAAGCTACAAAAACTCCTCCCATCATGAGTAATTTGCTAGCAAGTAGCGACACTGGCTCCCTTCCTTTTGCGCAGTTTGCCAATGTAAACACCTGGAAAGTTAGCGGCGGTGATTGTGTAGTGATAAGCGTGGATACCTCTCACCCCAGCAGGCCTGGGTCCAATCTCGATCAAAGCTGATCAAGGTTGATCAAAATCATTTGTACCCCTGCTTCCAGTTTGGTTACATGAGCATTTTGTGTGGTCGTTGGAGGCGTTTGGTTCTGAATATGGACAAACAGGCAGATGAATTATATTTCTACTCTTTACTGTAATGAGCTTAATGGCCCTGAAAAGGGCCGTTTTGTTGCCAAAGTTGGTGATGATTTAACCTCCGAAACCAAACTGAGTGCGTCTCTGTCACTTCAAAACGTAGATGACATCCATGGCAGCTTACGCTTGGCGTGTTTAGTGTAGGTGATAGCATCATGGATCTCATTTTTCAGGAACACCTTCAGCACACCTCGTAGATCAGACCGGAGATACGTCAGACACCGCCACGGCGAGCCAGACGACGGATGGTGGTTATCTCGAAGAATTTGCGATGACGATTGGCACCTCCTTTGCCACGACCAGTCAATTGTTGCTTGTTGGGTTGTAGAAGAGTGAACTAGCCACCACCTTCCTACTGCTGCTATTGCTATCCACGCCGTCCGAAGCGAAAATGAGCTGATGCCAGACAGCAGCACTGCTTTATATCTTTTCAGGTTAAAGCAGAATGATGTGCAACCAAGTGGTACTCGACTATGAGGACTGGGTTTGGGAAGAACGTTTAACAGTGATAAAATTATCACTTTTTATGTGTACATTGGACTTTCAATAGCTTCTTGTTAGAAATCATCAGTTGCTAAAGATGCGTAGAAATATTTCTGATCGATAAGTGATAAAATTATTGACATCGGTCCAGGGGCAGCTGAGTTATTAATGTTCAAAATCTTTCATAATTTTGATTCATGTTCCATTTTCGGTTTTCACAAAGTGTACCCCCATATAGAAATGAAAGACGTAGAATCTTGAAAATGCTGAAATAACTTTTAAAATTGCAAAAAACCAAAATGACCACACAATCGTTAAGACTAGCCTATAATTTACAAAATGGTTTCACTGCAAAAACTAGCCTATAATTTCAAATGGTTGGCTTTGAAATTTCCGAAACATATTAAAACCATAAGTTGTTACTGTAGCTCAACTTGCATTATCATAATTTTGAACCCAGATAAATTTTACACGAAACATAATACCAAGATGTCTGTCGACCAGTGGGTCGCGACCTTTAGATTGTGAACCACCGAGCTATGGTGTTTAGCAGATAGAAATCATGTCCCAAAGTACAACAATAAACACATTTATGGTAATTCCAACGTCCTTCCACGAACCATTCACGGCCAGTGCCCAACCAGTCGAATTTCAACCCGGTTCCGGAACAACCCTTGTCAACAACAGTGACAAGCTTTTGCCAACTTTTGGATTGGTGGAACTCCCGGTTCTTTTCTAATTCAGTTTCGGCCCCCAAACTGGCTGAATGGTGACAATAATGAATAGAAGCGGCAAACAGGGCACTCCCCTTCTTGTCTGCGACATTGGAAATGCATAAAAGGAAATAAAAGGAAAAAGTTTTTTTTTCTCTTTATGATCTCAATGGAAAAAGTTTCCTTCTCACTTTTGCCGGGCGGCAGATGAACGGCAAACAGTGGTTACTCAGGCAGTTGGGTCGCCGGGAATTGTTGATTCTTTGATCATCATCGTTACGAGCTTCTTTTTTTCCAGTGATTTATTTTAAATATAAAGAACAGTTTATTTTAAATAACACGTCAAAGTCTATTCAAACATAATCATCGTAATTCTTCTTCGCTTAGTCGTTAAAAATAGTGCTTATAGCACAAAGTGCTTCACAAATCTTACAATTACCAAGCAAAGCACACACATCGGTACACGGTCCTCAAAGTAATCGTCGTCGTCGTGTCACCGTAGCTGCCAAGAAAGGAAAAAATAGAGTAGGTATACATACTTTTAAAAGCCGCAAAAAGAAGAAATCACATAAAAACCTGAACCACTTTAGCTATTACCGTTCAAGCGTTGCTCGTCTGGCGAGTGAGCCAGCAGCGAAAGGTGCTGTGTTTGTCACTTGAACGCTAACAAATTATGTGTATGTCGTGTACCCTCCTGACTGGGCTAGGAGCTGGGCGCGGGCTTTGACTGTTAGTGCAACTCTGTGAATGGTGATAATTTTAGAAAATAAATGCTCTAGCAATATCTATACTACATGACTATACATGAGGGTCATGGCGAAGTGGCGGCCGCGTAAGGTTTCCTCATCGAAGGTGGCGATAACGTTGAAAATGTTCCCTCACAAAAGATGCTGGACCGGTGAATGTGGATTTTCTTCAATATGTAAGTAGTTTAGTATTGAGTATTTTCACACACCTCAATCCTAAAAAACTCCAATCTGATGTATGGCACTTGATATGACCACATCACTTACTTCAAAATATATTTTCAACGAGCTGACCCCGAATACTGGTGCTCGTCTTGGGTTAAGTTGGAGTAACACACTCGGAAAGTTGCAGATCATTTGATTGTACTATGAGCTGACGCATTGACGTCCAATATGTTTTATTCAGCTGAGAAACTTTGCCGAACACTACCACCTTCTAACTGGTCGAGATGTCATGTTAGGCAAGTAATTAACTAGTTCCCATATTGAATTTCGCCACAGATGGCGCTGTTACCTTGGCAGGCATTGTTGAAATTCAGTTACAAGCAGTAATCAAGAATTGGCGTGGCCAAATACATAGAGATAGTAAATATATGCCTTCTTTGGAACTTTTAATTTAAAATTCAATTGTTAATTTACCGTAAAATCAATAAAACAGTTTACTCCCGTACACTATACTTACTACCAACAACATTGATTTTCTATTCACAGACTAAAAAATAGAGTACCTGGTACTGGAGTACCTGGTCGGCACCCTTATTTCTGCATAAAAATTCACATTAGAAGTCACTTAATTTTAAGAATACTCAGCGCACAAAATTCTTCCCTAGCCCGCTCCTAACAGGATATCCCACCCCGTAACGTGGGTAGATCACCTTTTGCGTGGTACGTTAAAGGATGTAAGATCTACCACCGATTCCTAGTCCTGACTACTTCAAACTAGGGGAACAGGATTTTTCAGTAATCCAAGGAACACATCGTAGTCCTTGTTACTTTTTATGCCTTGTTGATAATGACAAGACTCGGCTTTGCCTACCGAGGATGATCTTGAAACAAGGAAAAAATGAGTTAGTTAGTCTTCATCTATGTGATTCCTTATCTTCTATTCGTTGTTCCCTAGTTTGAAGTGGTTAAGGCTAGGGTTCTGATGCATGGTCATTATCGGTGTCATTCCTTAATTTTGTTGCTAAGGAATCCAATTTTGACTGACAAAGGGGCGCGCCTTTGGAGGGTGTTTCAACACCTTTCAATTAGAGTCGGATCCTTGCGATAAATGCGAAAATGACAACTGTAAAAATATCGAATACTTCATCATTTCTCAATAGCGATGGAGTAATACGACATGCACTAAACTAAGGACACGGGATATACTTCAATAGATCAAATTACTGATCGCAGTGGTGTTAAGTCCCGAACAGAGGAAAAAAACAGGATTTCCCGCTTCTTTGTTTTGATTGGGGTGGGATCTACGAAGCATTTTATGTGTTGAACATGCTTAAAAGGAGGGACTTCGGATGTGAATTTAAATGCATATATAGAGGTACCAGACATGTTTTCCAGTGTCAGGTACTCTATTTGAAGTCTGTGAAAGGGATTTCTATGTTGGTTGACTGGACTATCCTCTGTTAACAACTAAAGGAAAGCAGGTTAGGCATAATTTATAATAGAAGTGACACCTGATGGCCAAGAGCGCAGAATACATTTCTATCGATTAATTAGAACTCAAATGTCACACTAGCGCAGCTTGGTGAACGAATTCTGACCTGAACTGAGCTCAATTCATTAGAGCTTATGCATCCAGGGTGGCCAGTGAATTTTCATTTTGAAATTCCCGGTTTTTTCCCGGTTTTCCCGGTTTAAATATTAAAAAATTCCCGGTTGTTAAAAATTCCCGGTTGTTGTAAAACGAAATTGAGCGCATTTTTAAGAACGTTCTCAAAGGAATTTACTGAAAGGATAAAAAATGTGATTTAAGAAGATTCCCAAGATTCTGGGGCTGTAAAATTTGTGAAGAATCTGAAACTAGAACTTTTTTTTTAATTTGTGATTAATAACAATCTTCGTGATGCAAGATTTGGAGAAAAAATAATTAAAATGTGAGATTTTGAAAAACAAAAATATCATACTTATGAGTCGTGGAGTCATTAATGTTACGCTCTGAGACTTGGAATCATTTTAAGGGTTATAACAAATTACAGAACAATCTATAGAATCTAGCGGACAAACCCTGGTTTTTTTTTTAGTAAAATTTAAAAGAATTTAAAGTGTTGATTTCAAAAAAATATTGAGAAGGATTTCCACACAGTTTTCGAAGGAGAAGTTCTGGGCAGAATTCCAGAATTGTTCTGACATGAAATCCTTAGAAATTGTTAGATGAATTTGAAGGAATTTCTGTGGAGAATGCAAGTTCTCAATTAAATTGTTAGGTATTTTTATTTTAGAAGATTTATAAAGGAGTTGTGAAAAACAAAACTTTGAGGAAAATTGCTAAGTGATTCTGAGGAGATTTGTAAGAGAATTATGATCAGAATTCAACAAGAAACAGAGTTCTTAGAATGTTCTGGCAATAATTTCAACCCTAGTGCGAAAGATTCATCACAGAACTCCAACAAAATTGATTGCAAAAAAATTGTTGATAATTAGAAAGAAATTCTTTAAAATACTCCAAGGGGTTTCTAAATAAAATTTCGAAAGATTTCTGCTGTTTTGAATAGAATTAAAAGAAATTTTTGAAAAGATTTTCAAAGGAATCAAAGTCTCCGGATAGGCTCAAGGGAATTCTAAGAATGATTCTAATTAAATTCTTAGAAGCGGTTGCAAGGTAGTTCCAAAAAGAATTCAGCGGTAATTATTACGCGGAGTGTTTTCTGGTTTATTTCAGAACAATTTCAAGGTAATTCAGAACAGAATTCCAAGTCAATTCTGGAATTCATGTCATGAGAATTTTGAACAACGAAAAATTAAAACCCCAGAAAAGAATGATTCAGTTTCGGCTTTTACAAATACATATTTGTATCCAAAGTCCAACATCTTCAATATTTTCTTTTAAGGACCATATACTTTACATCTGAAATTGAGACGACAAAAATCAATTTGCAATATTGCTGAGTGATTAATTCTAAAAACAATAAAACGAATAAGAAAATTATGCAGCAAATAGAGTAAGACATTCATTTGATAAAGGATCACTCTTTTTTAATGGTTTATTCTGAAATTTGGTGTAAAATCTTGTTTTTATGGTATGGTTAATTTATTTTCCCGGTTCTCTCGTCGAATTCCCGGGTTTTTCCCGGTTTTCCCGGTTACTTTTCAAATTCCCGGATATTTCCCGGTATTCCCGGTTTTCCCGGTTTGCTGGCCACCCTGTGCATCTGAATAACTTTGCCGGAGACAGTAACCTTCTATTTAGTCGCAAACAATTAGAAGCCAAATGGCACTCTAGCGGCACCGGGTGTGAAAATCGCCACTTGAACTGTCCTCCATTTAATAGATCTTGTCCATATGAACAACTTGCCGAAGACAGCAACCCAACATTTTGGTCGGAATTTCGTTATTAAAAAGTCAACAATGTGTCTATCACCACATCCACAGACGAACTGACACAAAACTTACTGGTTCGCTCTTTTAAAAGAGTTCACTATTGATGAACAAGTGTGTGTATGTGTGTGTTTGTGTCATCCTCTACCCCTCACCCAGCTGGAAGCGTTGAACAAATAAAACTGCGAATAATTTGATCAAATCGCAAACTTCGTAATGGTGCCCTTTATGTTGTCAAGATCAGTACTTTAAAAAGGATAACTTTTGGGGCAAGACAAGGCGTCAACAAGATTAAGGAAAAGGATTTACTAATGTCCACAACAAGTACAGCAAAACATCACATAGACGCCCTTATTCGCACTATCTATCCAGGGATAGAAGGAAAAAAAGAGCCACCGCAGCCAACTGAAGCTTGAACCAACATTTTTTTCGAATTTAAATCTGTATTTTCAGCGCAAAAAATCTTTTTAATCTGTATCTCACTGACAAAAATCTGTAATCAAACCTGTAAAATTTCCGAATTATGGTCTCAGTGCGGATTTACGTAAACCTCCATTGAGCAAATTCATAGTTCAGAAGGAGTTTGTTCTAAGTTTAGAATCATGAAAAATGACTTGCTTTCTAAAGAATTTGTCTTTTTTAAAAATCTTGAAATCCTACACACGCTATTTAGAGGCTAATAAGTGACTGGGTAGACCGCACTCATTTTTGCATGCTGTATGGAGTTGTCAAAAATGAGTAAACTGGTGTTGCTCTGATGAGTGGAATCTACCCAGATTCTGGGTAAATGGTTCTGATATCAATTTTTCCTAAATTCAAAATGACGCACTATTAAGACGTGAACAGGCGATTTTTGTGCAGTGACTCTAAAAATAGTTTTTAGAAGTGAAGCAGTTATAATTATGCGACTACGTAATAACCTGGACGGCGATCGCTAGCAGCAGCTAGTTGGTGAGGTATACAACTCTAACAAATAGTTCGTTGGTATCAATAATTGTCATTTTCATTTTTTTTTTTAATATTCATCCTGGAAGAAATAATTTATGCATAAAGCATTCATGGGGTATTCATTCGTTTTTATCGAAATGGGTAAGGTTTACTCATTTGACAAATGTCATCATCTGAGTAACAGTTCCCCAGTTTTCTCCCTAGGCACGTTTACTCAAATTTGAGTAAAAGCATCTTTACCCATTTTTTGGGTAACTTCCCTTTTGACTGTACTGAGTGATGTTCGACTCAAAAATGAGTAGCCTCAAAATAGCGTGCAATCTTGATGTGTTTTGTATCTCTTCTACAGTCTGAAAATACAAAACATTAAGTACCAGTTATGACTGTTACCGGCTGAAAATTTCCTTAATGAAGTAACTATCAGAATTCCCTAGAAATTGATTTTTTTATGTCTGAGGTTACGAAAACTTTTATCTGGACATTGGACATAACACAGAACTTTTGCTGGAAGTTTAGTCGAATTGCATGCAATAGTCTTTATTTCTGTAATTACGCTTTTCAAATATAAAAATATCTAGTTGACTCTTCGACTCACAAACTTCAATCAATGGTTTTCTCAAATGGCTTATTTACCGATTTGACAAAACATATGTTTAATTAACCTACGTATCTGTAACCAAGTGACATGGTTAATTACAGGGTGGCCAGTGAATTTTCATTTTAAAATTCCTGGTTTTTTCCCGGTTCAAATCTTAAAAAATTCCCGGTAATTGATATTCAACAAAAAACGATATTGAACGCATTTTTAAAAAGGCGGCCAACTGTAAATAGTAGTTATTTGTGGAAACAAATAAAATCAAAATAACAAAATGTTTTTTTTTTAAGCTGAAAGTAAAAATTGAACTCTATGAGTCACTTAATGTATTCCAAACAAATCATTGATCTTCCGAGATACTTTGAAGACCCACACTGTTTTTAAGCTTATGATTTCAAAGCCATAGAATTTATTGAGTAACAGAGATTAAAGTCACTAGGCCAAATGCTATCTGAATGTATAGGTTATAAAAAAGAATGGTAAAGAATAAAATATTTAATTAAAAAAAATGGAAAACTGAACTTGATTCCAATGAGAATTAGAATAAATTGTTAGGGATATCGGATAAAGAAAATGTGTCATCCACGTTTTCTATACTAATATAAATATTAACCTTTCAGTACTCGGGCTGATGTTCAAAGTTAAACACGAAAAAAGAAATAATATGTATTTTTTTTTCATTAATTTATTTGATAAGGCTCAACCGAATTAACTTTACAGAGTCGAGGATTCTTGGTCACTATACAATACATCTTAAAACTATAGTCAAAAGGTACAACACAATAAACACTTTATCTTCCGCTATCCAAAAAGCCTCCTCCATCAGAACTGGAGCCGCTTCCAGTGGTTTCATTGTATGGCAGTTACGCCATCGTGGGGCAAAGCGCTTCCATTGCAGCAATGGACGCAAAATCTGGTCAACACTCACACACTCATCACGAAACGGTTGCTTTCCAAAGTCGACGTCGCATCGACCGAAAGAACTGCTGATGAAAAACAATGAGGAGGACCACACAATGGTTGCTGCCGAGAAAACAGACGATCGCGTAGCACGCATCGAGAGTGGTCTGCTTTTGTGGACAGCCGAGTGAACACTGAAAAAATAATATGTAAAATCTACTGACATTGGAACTCGCTCAACATGAAACAAAAAATGGTTCATGAAATTTAATACCCACATCCGATAGACCAATACTTGAAGAATATTACTGAAGAAAAAAAAAGTGATTTACGAAGATTCCTAAGATTCTGGGGCTTTGACATTTGTGTAGAGTCTGAAACTAGAACTTTTCTTCAAAATTTTAGTAATGTAATATTTGGAGATAAAATAATTAACGATTTTGAAAAATTTTCAAGATCAGAGATTTGACAAAAAAAATCATACTGGAGTCATAATTGTCAAGGCTCTGAATATAGGAAGCATTTGAAAGGTTATAACAAATAAAAGAACAATCTATAGAATCTTGCAGACAAACCTCAACCTGATTGACGACAAATAAATGGAAACCCTGGATTTTTTTTAATTTAAAAATAGTCATTGTGTTGATTTCAAACAAATATTGAGGAGGAATCCCTCATAATTTTCGAAGGAGAAGCTCTGAGCAAAATTCCAGAATTATTCTGACATGAAGTCCATAGAAATTGTTAGATGAATTTGAAGAGATTCTGTGGATAAGGATACTCTAAAAAGTGCCAAATTGAATTCTTAGATAATTTTGAAAGATTTCAAAAGGAGTTGTGCAAATAAAACTTTAAAGAAAATTCCTACGTAATTCTGAGGAGATTTTTTTGGGGATCGCGAGGAAAATGACAGATGAATTTTAAGAAGAATTTCAATAGAATCATAATGAGAATTCAACAAGAAACAGAGTTCTAAGAGTGTTCTGGTGATAATTTCAACCCTAGTGCGAAAGATTCATCACAGAGCTCTAACAAAATAGATTGCAAAAAAAAAATGCATCTTCAATATTTTCTTTTAATGCTCTTGCACTTTACATGTGAAATTGAAACGACAAAATTAAATTGAAATATTGCTGAGTGATTAAATTCTAAAAACAATAAGACGGGAAACTGAAGAAAATTATGCAGCAAATAGAGCTAGACATTCATTTGGTAAATAATCACTCTGTTTTAATGGAATATTCTGAAATTTTGGTATACAAATTTGTTCCGGATATTACCCGGTTTTCCCGGTCTCTGGTTAATAAAAAAAATTGAAAGGGAAATTAATATCCCTTCCAACGAGAAATCAGAACATCTGAACATCAGAAGTCCATTCGGAAGATTCCAAGTTTATTCGACGCTAAAATAATAATATATATTTAGTGAAAAATACGACTTGGGTCAGATTGAATTCAAGTTGCCTAAAAGAAAAAAAAATCCCTTTATTTGAAAAATCTGTATATTTTTGAAAAATCTGTAATCTGTACCGTATGCGTGATAATGCTTGCACCATCGTACAAATAAGGTTCCCGTTTCACCTGTGCATACAATGCCTTGGTTTTCTTTGCATGCACGTAACCTATAGCTCATACCTTAGTAGGCTGTGAATAAAAGAAAATGATTTACTTAGTTTGACAGTTGCACCACGACGAAGTGGCAGCGTATTCGTGATTTGTCCCACGCGCAAATGTCGCAAAAAGACATTTCAATCGCCGTGGGAGTGTCCCGGAGGTGCGTCAAAAAGGTTTTAGACCGAGAAAAGAAAGGTCAACTATCCGCGAAGGTGGCCACAGGTCGTCCGAGGTCAGTTCGGGTCCCGAGGGTTATCGCTGCTATCAAAAGGAAGATTCGGGTGAATCCAGTGCGGTCAATAAGGAAAATGGCAAAGGAACACGGGATCAGTGATTTTACGGCACGGAAGATCGTAAAGGAAGATTGCGGGGCAAAGTCGAGGGCACGGAAAAAAACTCACATGATTACCAACCGCATCCGGGAGTTACGAGTCGAACGATGCAAGAAAATCTTGAACTTCCTTAAGCGAAAAAATCCGGTAATCCAGTTCACCGACGAGAGCATGTTTACCGTCGATCCCGTATCAAATTCCAGAACCGACCGGTATATTAGTTCTCTTCCGGTAAAAGACGTGGCCGACGAGCACAAGAACGTGTATCTGACCAAGCATCCTGCTAGCGTTATGGTGTTTGGATTGGTGGCTACCGATGGCAAAAAAATGGACCCGGTGTTCATTCCAGAAGGCGACAAGGTCAACACGGAGGTCTACATCAGGATTTTAAGTAAGTATGTTCTTCCGTGGATCAAAGAACAGTACGGTCCGAAGCCAAATGTTGTATTTCAACAATATCCGGCTCCGTGCCTTACCTCGAACCGCACTCAGAAGTGGTTGCAGGAACATCTTCCGTTCTGGGCGAAGGATATGTGGCCACCATCCAGCCCGATCTTAGTCCGCTGGATTACTCAATATGGCACGTCATGAAGACCAAAGCCTGTTCTAAACGCCACCCGAGTACAGCAAGCCTCAGACAAACATTGACCCGTACCTGGAGAGAAATGGATCCAGACTACATTGTTAGAATCTGCCGTGCATTCCGGAAGCGTGTGGAGGCCGTAATTGCAGCAAGTGGAAACTCGTTCGATGATTAACATAGTTTAAGACTCTGAGAAACATGAATAAATAAAAAAAAACTCGAAAACGAAATTTTT
Source organism: Ochlerotatus camptorhynchus (assembly GCF_037179485.1). Classification (NCBI taxonomy): domain Eukaryota; kingdom Metazoa; phylum Arthropoda; class Insecta; order Diptera; family Culicidae; genus Ochlerotatus; species Ochlerotatus camptorhynchus. The sequence continues at coordinate 3,179,116 of NW_027040849.1, forward strand.
GAGATTTTTTTAAATTTTGACATAGCTTAATAGTGCAAACATTAGCACGCATACGGTATATACAAATATTTGTACCGAAATATTGGAAAAAAAAATCTGCATGATTACAGCCAGCAAACGATGCCCTTTCGTATTAAGTTTTTGAATATTGTTGCATTTATAAATGCATTTTATGTTATATACTGGAATGAATTTAATTATTACTAAATGGATGGATCTAACCAAATGTTGAACCGGATGACTCAATTTGTTCCAACTTTGAGCAGGACGGCTGAAATTTGTTCCAACAGCAGCGTTATAAAACCTCTGGTAACGCTTTAAAAAACAACTACCGACCAAGCAAATCGCATTTTATTTTCTTTCGTGTGCTACTTCAATCTCAACCAGCGAACTGCCCTGCCGCCACCGTTACCGAAATGAGTAAGAACACAAAAACAACCATAACAAAACGTCATATCTTCACCAATTTTTCTCATGGCCAAACGATTTCTGTGAATGCAACTATTTGAAACCCTCTCGGAAATTTTCTCTTAAATTATAAGAATTGTTTTAGGAATAACCTTCAAAATAGCTTGAATTTCTACAAATCTAAAATTGTATTCATAATACAATTACTTTGGAATTATTTTGGATGATGGAGCTCTGCTCAGAACGTTTCTCTGTAAAATTAATTAAAAAAATCTATCATTGATAAACAAATATAATATTTATACCAAATTAATCTTACTTCGAATCTGAATCAAATAGAGTAATACAGGGTGTAGAGTACCTAGAGAAACCTGGAAAGTCAGCGAGTCTCAGGGAAATTTCTTTAAATTCAGGGAAATATCAATCAAATTCTCAATCCTTATTATAACTCCACTAAAACCGATAATGATACCACCAATCATGTGAGAAAGTGAAAAAAAATAATTTTAAAAAGCTTAAACTCTGCCTACGGATTCTAAACTCGGCCTAACGCATTGAAACGCCATTGAAACGCCAATGAATTCACTTCGGCCTATCGGATTGATTCGGTCGGAGCGCTTCTTTTGTTTTTGGGAATAATGGGTGCAAACCTTCATATCACGCGTTCTCATTGACTTCGTTCGGAAGCTTATTAAATAAAGTATCGTACCAAACGCATAATAGACGTGTTAACTCTGAAATCATGGATTCATTTGAAGTTTTCTGCTCGATAGGCCCAAAATGGGCGATTAGGCCGAAGTAGTTCTCTACCCTATACAGCACAAGAAAGTTATTCAGCGGCCAGTGGTGTAGTGGTAAGCGTGACTACATCTCACTCCAAAGGACCTGGGTTCAATCCCAGTTTTCTGAGGCATAAAATCTCTGATCACGCCTTCCTCCGGAAGGGAAGTTGGTCCCCGGTTCATGAGTTGATGAGTCGATAGGTAGGGTCCAGGTGTGGGAGCTGCCTTCTTGGCGTCGGTAACATTGGTACTGAATACAGAAAACAACATCGACGGAATACAAATTAAGGAAAAAAAAGAAAGTTACTCCACCCTATCTCATTGATTAATTACCGAACCTAATATAAATGTTGACAGCAAAGAAAATCCTCATTCCACGTATTTTGTTGACCAACATTCAAGTCTGCCAAGGAAAATTCATACCAAAATAACCTCACTCCCATCACTTTCCCGAACGTAAAGCCACAAAACGTCCACGGGTGCCGGATTTTTTCCTAAACATAAAAAAATAAACCTCTCGGAAACACTGCCACACCGCAGCAAGTCTGCCTCATCACAATCCGACAGTAATCATATTACCGCATGTACTTGTCTCTCTTACTGTTTGTAGCGGCTACCGAGGGCTGTCGGAATTTGTCTCTTCTGTATTTGGCACCAAACCAAGAGACCAAGAGAGTGGAGCGTGAGAGGAGAAGAAGATGCGTTCGACATGCTGTCGAACACCTGTTGAACAATCGATAACAGTGGAATGATAACCAGCTTCGGTTCTCACACTATGCCGCCGTTTTAGGTAATCAGATTCCACACAGAAAACGTGATTCCAAGCGACTACTGGTTACGTTACACTTTGGCTGTTGTTTTCCTTTCAGATTGTTTTTCGAGTAGTTCTTAACAATGAAAGAATGGCATGTTAAGAGCTTGAAAATTACGCTTTCATTAACTGCTGCTGGTTCACATATTTCACCGAGCATATACATAGCAGAGCACATACACAGCAGGACGAGGCTCTTGAACACGTATCTTCGCAAGAAAGCACCCCTCTAGTGGTTGGAATCGTTTAGTCAGCGCGTTATCATCACGTACGTCAGTCTTAGTGACTCGAAAATTGGGGAATAAAAGGAGGGACGGGTACACAAAATACCTTTCTCTTATTTTTGAAAGATTAAAACTAGGTACATATATGATATAACAAACAGAATCACATTATAAGAGTTATAGTGTAACATATTAATTAACTCAAATCCGCCGAGCGGTCTAAAAATACTAAAAAGTTTATTCTGGCCTTCCCCAGAAGTGCTTCTGGCTCCGTCCTGAAGTTTCTTCCGACATCATCTGGGAGTCTGGCTGACACCGCAGGATTCTAACGGTTTCACCTCGAAGCTCCAGGCAACATTCTCCCATAAGTCCTGCTGGTGTTCGCCGGAAGTTTCTCTAAAAAATCTCTGAAAGTTTCATGCGACTTGCCCCGAAAGCTCTTTCGTACTTCCCCCAGAAATTTCTTCCGACTATTCCTGGATGTTCATTTTTACAAAACCCTCCCAGACTGAAATCCTGGCTGCGCTTTAATAGAGGTGTTAACGTTTCTTTCCAAAAACTCTCCTATCAGGTCATTCTACAAAGCCCATTTTATGTAATCATCGTAGAGGTGATTAATTCTATAACTTCCACGTGCCGTAATCGGCCTCTTTCATCGCCTTCCATGTGCCGTGTTGACAATCGCCAGTTTGTGTCGCTTTAGCACTCGGAGTGTGTAACCATTGTCGTACCACGAGATAAAACATTGCGTAACACGCGCCCAGAGAGAAGAAAAATAAACACATTCATCTACATGCGTTCATTGTTTAGTTCTCCCATCACCACCGTTTAAAACTTTGTCGGTCGATGAATGAATCAGAAGTCACACAGAAATATGCCAGTATACCATCCTAGAGAAGTGTCGTTGTTGGACTATTTTTCCTCGCACATCGGTGCCGTCCCATGCTCATTGGAAAATGCACATTACTCGCGTAACTTTTCAAAAGGACCAACGAAGATGAAGATTATTACATAATTATGTTTGAAGCTATTTCGCAACAACACAATTATCATCATTCATATTTCCACCGTTGTTAGTGAATAATATTACGGAAATTTCAGTGGGAACTGTTAAAATACAATTTTACATTCAATTTTTGGCCGAAAAAAATCACTTTCGACGTTTTGACATTTTGTTCTACATAGCGCAAGAATCCCTTTCACAGACATCAAAATAGAGTACCAAACACTGAAACTATGTTTTATTGTTTTGCATCCATTGCTTTGTACTTGAAAGTTTTAAATAAATATGACTACCAGACATGTTAGGCGCATGAAATGTCCGAAGTAACAATCAAGTACCCATAATTCGAAACTATTCATTGGACATTTTTTGACCTATGTTTTTCGCAATAAAGTTAAATAAACTTGAATGGTTGCGTTTTTATAACATACAATTTTTTTATTACTTTCTCAGTCTAGGGTAATCCAAACGGTCAGTTGGCAATGCACACCGAGAAAACCCTAATAAATAACATAGAATGATAAAAATGAGTGAAAGTTTGTGTCCCTGAACTCGATATGTTTACATTTGTTACTTAGGACCTTTTGAAAAAAATGTCCGCGAGATTGCTCTGAACAGAAAAATCTAAAACAGCAGGCTCTTGACAGCAAACGACGCGATTCATAGCACCATATACCTAAATACCCAACTAACTGAAGGAGTGGAGGTTCACAGACGTAAGCCCACACACGAACGACTGACTACTAACAGTCAGTCGGCCGGCGGCGGCAAGTGCTGACACCATGCTGGGGTTCGTCTGATTTGCCAAACAAAACAACACTCATTTTTCATGCCTCGTTCGTTCTTCGCTTTACTCTGCCGCAGCCACCGATGCCACCAACGCCGCCGCCAGGCTTCAACTGCATTCAGGGCTATTATTCATTTTTTAATGCTCGCACGGTTCAACCTATCCCTGTAAAAGACGGTAGCAGGAATGATGATGATGGAACGATTAGAGAAAACGGCATTAACGTGCAACACCGGGTAATTACGATTCATTGCCGGCTTAATTGTTTAATCCAATATTCAAGCATTTTTGATTCGCATATTTTCATGTCTTTTTCTTGTAGCGTAAAGGAGCACTGCAAATGATTTAACATTTTAGTGCCCTAGATACCGATTCTAAATGCTTGTTGTCTTGAGTTGACGAAACTAAGAGGAAAGATGGGTGATGGCAGGAGCAGGAATTTATGCTTAAATCCTGAACAATTCTGGACGTGACCAAGTATAGGTACCATTTCCTCGTTTGCTGACCTGGTTGATTCATACAAATGAAAACAGGGGTGTGTGCAGGTTTGGTCCTGGATTTATAAAACATGTTCCATACCATGTTCAAACTAAGGAGTTGCAAGGGCTATCCATAAATGACGTATCTTCCCCTTCGTAGCGTATTTAGCTATACTTTAAACATGGCCGATCATAACTTCCGAAACCCCCCTCCACCCTCAAATGCTGCGTCATTTATGAATGTTCCCTAATGCGTTTGTATTTTTTAACCTGAGAAGACGTTTTCCCCGGAATTTTCTCCGGTTGTGCATAAAAAGCATAAAAACAAATGCGACTGAATCGAATAGATCACTAGGTTTAATAAGTCATTAGTAAGACAGCAGGATTTTTCTTGGGTCTTGAATTTGGTCCTGCGTTCGAAGTCTTCAAAATTTGTCTATGAAAATTCGCTAAAAACATTACAGAATTGATTGTTCTCAAGCATTGACCATGAGATTCTCTCAGGGAGTCGCTTGAAAATTTCTTTATAACAGTCCAGATATTCTTCGCAGAACACTTAAAAATTCATGACATTCGTCTTTAAATTATTTTCGAATAGGGGAAATGGATATAATGTCGGCCTAAATGCCCCTAATTTGGGCCCATACATAAATTCAGCAATCGACTAAATTTTCAATAGCGACCAAAAATATCCATTAGTTCCGTCCCAATGATGCGTTCATCACGATAAAATTGATAAATAGCTGATTTTTAGCGATGGCTCCAATCTTAGATCCATAGGCCAACATTAGAGCCATTTACCCTATTAAACTTTTTCTAAGAATTCACAGAAGCTTCCTAAAAAAATTTAATTCGTTTGAATTTCCATTAGTTCCTTAATAACCTTGCAATTCACCTCAGAATTGTCTTCAAATTTTACTCGGAATTATCTTGGAGCTCTCATCTAAATTCTTCTGAAAATTCACTTGAAATTCTTCTTAACATTATCCTCGGAGTTTTTTTTAAAACTCTTCGCACAACTCCTTTGGAATTAAAATCTCAAAATTTGGTTCCCTTCGAATTTTCACGGATCCGGGAATCCTCTTCACAATCGCCATGGATTTTTCCACACAGCAATTTAAAAATACAGTGAACTCACACAATTGACTTGGAGTTTTATTCAAAACTTGCTTAGAGTTCATCTCAAAACTTCCTAGGCCATTTTCTCTGAAATACTTTGGTGATATCGCTATGGGTGCATAATTCGCTATGGGTGCGCTTATCTGCTCATAATTGCTTTGATTTTTTTTATATTCTTAATAGTTCTTCACTGTGACTGAATCCTGAAAATCTAGCCCAATCTAAGGGTCTTCAAATCTTATTTTTCTCGAAGAGAAGACAAATTATATTCTTCTCGAATGGTCAGCAAAATTCCCGGATTTCCCCGGTTTTCCCAATTTCTCGGTCGCTCTGGTAGGAAGTAACGACATCCTAGTTAGTGAATGATATTTACAAACAATTAAAAGCCTATATCCTAGTTAGCAGACGATCAGCATCTTTCACTAATGATCTCAACAACATTGTGCCTTCATTAAGGAATTAGCTATCCAGACAACCAAAAGTCCAATAAGAACTCTTATCGAAGTACGTACAAGCCAGTAACTGATGAAATTGACGATGGAGCTCGGCATTCGAGGTCTAGTTGTGAGATCACATGACACAAGTTATAACCACATACAGCGGACGATGTAGTCCTGCAGGTTTTGAGTGTTTTCCCCTGCGTATAATAGCACATAACACTGCAACATGTCCGGATTTTGGAACATTGACTTATCCTGGATGATCCCCAAATATTTCGTTACGTCACTCTTAGTCCCTTCTGAGTGCGCAGCTCACCCAGCTTGTCCTCACTCGTTTGGATACAAGTATACTTGATAACCGTCCATTGCTCTTCTAAACTGTCATCTACAGAAACATCTGCTACTCAACATTCTGCGAACTACACAGCAAAAAATAATGAATTTTAAAGAAAGCGTAATTTAAACACTACAGAAAAAAGGCTAGCGTAATTTAAATTCTAGCGTAATTTTATTCAAATATATCGCGCACATGAAGCGTATCTCACTAATCATTGCAAATTACACAACATCGTGTAAAATGCTACTACTTATATATGAATTTTACGCTGCGCAAGTAATTCTCTGCGGCATCTCCTATAAATTTACACGACTTTCGCGTAAACTTTCTGGATGTGTTCAGAGTACCTGTCAGGAAGCAGAAAAATTAGTCTGCCATTTTTCTTGTGCGTTTTGGTTGATTTCTAGTTTCACGATCAATCGCTCTTCGTTAATTCAATTCTAAAATCGCATGGATGGTAATATTAATGTTTGGTTGGCAATACGTGATAATTTGTTGTTTGTTCTTTTTTCTTTTTCCACGGTAACAAAAACGGATTGCTGTATTTTATGTTAATCATGCTGCCCAGACCGCCAAGACCGATAGAATACGTTTTTAACTTGAATATAGGGCTCTATTATGTAGCAGTGGCCAGAAATGACGCTTGACTTGACTTACATAAAGTTATAATAAGATTCTCTACAGAAAATGCTATAGTTAATTATTAGTGAAAATTAATTGTGCAATCTTTCTTATATGATTAAACTTTATTAATAGTTCTAAATATAAGATCTTCTAATGTTGAGTGATATCGGTTTGGATTAATTCCAGGTCGGGTGGAATAGCCAGGTCAGGTAATAACATTTAATCCCAACTTAAGCAGACCATCATGAGTACCTAAGTCAGAAAAAAGCAACCAAAATTCACAATCCAAACTAAGAGGAGTAAAATTACACGATCGTTGAAAATTCCACAATGATGGTTTGTAATCTTACATCACTCAAAAAAGTAGCATGTAAATTTCAGAACATGTGTAAAATTATGCGAGTGCGTTAATTTTATGTGCGCTAGATTTAGCGTAAATTGGCATGATTTTTTTCGAACTGTGTACAATAAAATTCTGATCTTCAGATTTTTTTTGGAAACTTTAAGAAAGTGCTGAGAAATTAAAGAAAATGTAGTGAATCTGTGAAATTCGGAAAAGTTCTGCGAACTTCAGAAAAAATTCTGCGAACTTCAGTGAAGCTCTCCCAATGTCAGGAAAGTCCAACGGCACCGGTGGTGTAGTGGTAAGCGTGATTACCTCTCACCCCAGCAGGCCTGGGTTCAATCCCAGTCGGCGCCGCCGGGATGTTCTGAGGCATAACATCTCTGATCACGCCTTCCTTCGGATGGGAAGTAAAGCCGTTGGTCCCCGGTTCATGAGTTGATGGGTCGAAAGGTAGGGTCCAGGTGTGGGAGCTGCCTTCCTGGCACGTCGGTAGCATTGGTGCTCAGCACGGAAAACAAGATCGACGGAAAAAACAAACCAAAGGAAAAAAAAATGTCAGGAAAGTTCTGTGTACTTTATTACAACTCCAGGAAAGTTCTGCAAACTTGAAGAAAATTCTAAAAAAGCTTAGGGAAGTTCTATGAACCTCAGGAAAATGCTACAAACTTCAGGAAAGTTCTACGAACCGCAAGTAATTTCTGCTTGCTTCATCAAAATTCTGCAAATTTCAGAAAAATCTGTGAACTTCTGGAAAATTCTGCGAGCTTCAAACAAATTCTGAAAATTTTATGGAAAGTCCGAGAACTTTAGGAAAATTCCGTGAACCTCAGGAATATTCTGTGTGCTTCAGAAAAGTTCTGTTAACTTCAAGACAGTTCTGCGAACTTCAGGAAAGTTCTACAAACTTCAGGCAAATGCCACGAACTGCAGGAAAGTTATGCGAACTCTATTAAAATTCTACCAAGTTATAGAGAATTCTGCAAACATTATGTATAAGTTCTGAGATCTTTAGGAAAATTTCGTGAACCTCAAGAAATTTCTACGAATTTCCGAAAGTTCTCCAAACTTCAGGAAATGGTGTGAACTTATGGCAAGTTCTGCAATCTTCGGATAAGCTCTGTGAATTTCAGCAAAATTCTACAAACTTCAGGGAAATTTCACAAAAGCCAGAAAAACTGCAAACTTCTGGAAACAATTAAGCAAACTTCAGGAAAATTCCATGAATTTTAGGAAAATTTGGCGAACTTCAGGAAAGTTATGCGAGCTACAAGAAAGTTCTGCGAACGCCAGAACAAAAAAATCGGTTAGCCTCAGGAAAGCATAGCAAATTTCAGGAAAATTCAACGATCTCCGGAAAATTCTGATAATTCCCGGAAAAATCCACAAATTTCAGGGAAATTATCTGAACTTCAGGAGAGTTCTGCGAACTTCAGGAAAATTCAGCGAAGCTCGGGAAAATTCTGTGAACCCCAGGAAAAACTTTCGTGACCTACAGAAATTTTTTGCGAACTTCAGGAAAGGTCTGAGAGCTTCAGGAATGTTCTACCAATGTCAGATTCTGTAAACTTTAGGAAAGTTCTGCGAACAGCATAAAAGAAATTTTTTGTTAACTTCCGGAAAATTCTGCAAATTTCAGGAAAATTTTACAAACACCAGGAAAACTTTGCAAATTTCACGAAACATTATTCGAACTTCAAGCGAATTCAGTGAATTTCAGTATAATGCTGCTAACTTCAGAAAATTTCTATGACTTTTAGGAAAATTCTTTAAACTTCAGGAAAGTTATGTTAGCTTCAGGAAAAATTCTGCGAACTTCAGGCAAATTTCATGAATTTCAGCAAAATTCTGCCGACTTCAGGAAATTACTATGAAATTCAGGAATGTTATGCAAGCTTCACTCAAGTTCTGCAAACGTCAGGAAAATGCTGTTAGCCTCAGGAAAGCATAGCAAATTTCAGAAAAAAATCAACGAGCTCCCGAAAAAATCTGCAAATTGCAGGTAAATTCCACGAACATTATGGCAATTTTGCAAACTTCAGGAGAATACTGCGAACTTCAGGAAAATTTTGCGAGCTACAAGAAAGTTCTGCAAAAGTCAAGAAAATTCTATAAACTATATGAAAATAATGCAAACCTCAGTAAAATACTGCGAGCTGCAAATATCAGAAAAATTCAGCAAACCTCAAGAAAAGTATGTGAACTTCATGAAACATTCCGTGCGCTTCACAAACATTTTGTGAACTACATGAAAATTCTGCGAGCCTTAGGAATGTTCTGCGAACGACAGAATTCTGCGACCGTCAAATTCTGTGAACTTCAGGAAAGTTCTGCAAACATTGTAAAATTCTGCGAGCTGCAGAAAAACTCTGCAAACTTCAGCACAATTCTGTGAACCTCAGGAAAAATTCTGCGAACGTCAGATTCTGCGAACTTCAGGAAAGTTCTGCGAACACCAGAAAAAAAAATCTGTTAACTTCAGGGAAGATTTGCAAACTTTAGGATAATTTATTTGTCTTTTGCTACTTTTCTACTTCATTCACCACCAGGAGCAAATTAAAAAGCTTCGCATTTAAAGAGCACATTGAGGAAAGTAACTTTTAACTAAACTCACCACTCTTTCTCCGTTTCTTTTTGTGTTTCACTCAATGTGAATGTGTTTTCATAAAGCTGTGCAATCGTTCTCCTCAATGTGATAAGTTGTAAAGTTTGCACTTTCCTCAATGTGTTAGGAAATAACAAGCTTGCGAACAGGGAACGTCTGTAACTTTCATCAAGAATATCCTGAAACACTTTTGGAACGTCGGAAGTTCCCTCTGAAGTCGGGAACATCTAGAATCTCCATCGAGAACTTCTGGAATCTCCGTTAGAAAAGTCTAGAATTCAAGGCAGGGACATCTAGAATCTCCGCTGGGAACGTCTGGAACCTCCATCGCGAATGCTTGCAATCCCCGTTATAAACGTCTCGAATCCAAATTAGGAACGTTTTGAATCACGGTCGAAATTTTCTGGAATCCCCATTAGCAACATCTGTAAACTTGGCCCTGAAATGCCTGAAACATTCCCCAGGGACCACCAGTAATCTATATTAGGAACTGCCTGAATCCTCGTCGAGAATATCCGGAACCACTTTGGAAACGTCTTAAGTAGCAGTCGGGAACGTCTGGAATCTTTATCGGGAACGTCTGAGATCGTCTGAAATCTTCGTTGGGAACGTGTGGAATCATCTTCGGGAACATGTGGAATTCAAGTCTGAATCGTCTGCATGGAACGTCAGCAACATCCGTCTAGAACGTCACGGATTCAAGTCAGGATCATCTGGAATCCAAGTCGGGAGTGTCTGAAGTCTCTGTTGGGAACGTCTCGAATCCACGTCAGGAGCGTCTGGATTTCTCACTAGAAACGTCTGCCAGCCTAGGCTTTTAGGCTTGGTAAAATTTTAAGATTCTGAAACTTTGAAGAGTATGCTAAATTAATTTTGAGAAGAATTATGTATGAAATTTAGAGATAATTCTGAAGGAAATCTCAAGAGAACTTCAAACGCATTTTAATTCAATTTCAAGGTAATTTTGATAGTGTTTTTTTTTAATAAATTTAGCAAAGAACTAAAGGTGAATTTTCAGGTTTTGCTGACGAACCGATTATGGAGATTGCCGTAAGATTTTTTTATGTTGGGCTTTCAGTTTTTGAAGAATTCAAATTTAATTTTGAAGAAATTACTGGGAGCATTCTAATGGAACTTTGAGGAGATTTCAAAGGGAACTAACTGTACCACCAGCTATATGGCAACATGGCTACAACCCTCAGCAACTCCCTGCCAAATCGCACCTCTACATGTACACTGGTGTATGTATTGACTTGAAAAAGGAGATTCCCTCCTTGATTAATTTTCTCACAGAATTAAAAACAAATGGTTCTTATGCAAGATAGAGGAACACTGCCCCATGCGGAAGAGCCGGAAGTAATCAGAAAATCAGCAAACCGGACGATGAACAGAGCGATAGCAGTACATACGCTGGTGTGGTGACTGAAGCAGGAGGTACATCGTTTGACAACGACGACAACAATTCAGTCATTCCATAGCAAAACGATATACTTTTTCTCATATTGACGTAAAAATGTGTAGTTTTGTTCCTTATCGCTAAATATTAGACCTTTTTTTATATTTCGAAGTTCCATTGTCGAAAACATCATTTTTTTTCAAAAATTACTACATTTATTTAAAGCTACTGTATCATGCTCACGACGCATAGTAGTCTAGTCGCATAGGAGTATTGAGAGAAAACTCAAAAACGAAAAAAAAAACCACATCGCTGATTTTTTGATACAATAGCCTAAAATTTCAAGGAAAAATATAAAAAAACATACAACCATGAAAACCATCCAAACAAATACAATCAATGTTTTTCAACATAAAATCCCAATCTTTCAAATCACAGGGTTGGGGAAATTTGAAATTAAATCCGCGTCAAATCCGCGCGGGCTTTAAATGAAAATCGCGCCAAATCCGCGGGGACTTTATATCAAAATCGCGTAAGTTGACCGAAATTTGACTTGCGCCCAGGTTCAGACGAAAACAAGAAATAACCTAAGATATAGGATTGCAGGAGGACAACAAATAAAGTAAAGGAGACTTCTGTCAGCGATAAACGTTATTTTTTTGTCAATGATATAACAAGCACTTATTTTATTGAATGTATGCATCAAAACACTAATAATCTTCATTAGCATTCATTTTAGCTAATTTTGCCTTTTCTGATTTTTCCTCCTGCTCAATGTTATCTTTTGCTTCAAAAGAACTTTTAGGAATGATGTTTCTGGATTATTGGATGTAATTGTTCTGATTTATTTTTCTATCAAATTAAAAATATCTTCTTTTGCCTTTCTTTTCTGTCCGATCTCTATGCTAACTTCCTTTCTTTTTCCTTCTTTTTCTGAGCTTCCATTAATTAATTCACCTTCTTTCTGCTTAGTTTCGTAAAATTTCCTCCCGAACTTGGCATTCAAAATTAAGTCCTTCGAAACAACAAATTTGGTTACATCATTATCAAAAAAATGCATGCCACTCAAAATGTTTTTACGGTTATTGAAATGCTGTTCACTAAGCATAGTTCGGTTCTCTGCCATCAAATGCTTGGATAGTGAAAACTTCCTTTCTACTTTTGCATTGGAATGCGATACGCATGTTACAATGTTAAACAATGTGCTGAGTTCTGAGGAACTTCCATCTCGAACTAAAGGATCCATAATTTCCAAATCACAATCTGAATCAAACGTTTGACCTGCCAATTTCACACTTGCAAGTACGAGTTATTCGTGTATCTTAGATTTGTCTAATTTGAAATCAATTATTTTTGACTAAACGGACGATTTCCTTGATGGAGTCCTTATTAATGATCCTGCGAACCTTGAAGTTACTGACAAATCTAACAAATTCATTGTGAACATCTTGGGCAAACAAATACGACACAAAATATTGTGTTTGTTCTTTGACATTCTTATTGAATTGAGATGATTTGAATTGATGTTCAGCAGCATCAAGTATGGATTTGAAAACAATAACTTCTGAATCCTAAAGAAAATTGTCTTCTTTTGGTTGTTGTTGCTGATAGCTTCTGTTATTTTTCCTGGACTGTTGGCATTATAGTGACCAAAAATTAATTAATCCTATCATATATGTCGAAAAGAATAAACTCATTCCTCTCAAGAAACTTCAGCAAATTTTCCGTCTCTTCTGCTGATACTATCACAAAAAGAACCTGCTCTTTGATATCCGGTAGCAGTAAGATCAACTTAATGTACTAAGTTACCAACTCAAAATCAGTCAGAGCTTAAAAGGAAAGCTGCTTTGTCGCTTTTGAAGTGGTGGAATTATTTAACCGCCCTGGCCCTGAGTATAAATTACCCTGGCAATGAAAATAAACAGGCTCATGGTAGTTTACTCATTCTTTGAATATGTTTTATGTTTAACTAATTGTTGGTATATTAGTATATTAATCAAATGGAGACTTATAAATTAAAAAATATAATACAAAATTCAAACTTTATTGAACAAATCCGAGCCATAACAAGCAAATCCACGCCAGAACAAATCTGATAAGCAAATCCGCAAAAATTGCAAAAACCGCGAAAATCGCAAAATCCGCGTTGTCGTAACAACCCTGAAATCATTATATTTTTTTTCTGAAAAGTATTTTTAATTACCTTTCATTTGATATTTTAATCTTTAAAATCGGCCAAGCAATGTTTTTTTTTTTTGAAAAAAAAAATCAATTTTTTGAAAAAAAAAAAACGATTTTTTGGACCACCCTAGCATGGAAATGGTCTAGGGTGCACGACAAAATAAAATAAAAATACGGGTCTATTATTTTGCGCGGAGGAACAAAACTACATTTTTTTACGAAATTCTGAGAACCACTACAGGTATACCTCGTAACGTAACTGCCATGTTTGACTTCCATCGCCGATTTCTCGCAAATTATCATCCAAACAAGCAAAGTAATAACACCATCGGGCAGATGAGATAATCCCCCATTTATTGGTAATATTAATTTGTATGATTCAATTTTAATTAGGGAGATATTGACGATGGAATTCAAAAGTGACAGTTACGTTATATCGAGGTATACCAGTATATCGTTTTGCAATGGAAGGGCTGAATTAGGAAACAGAGAAGGTGCTTGAAGAAAATGTTGTCGGAATGGACGTAACGAATCCAGAGGTTTAGGGGGAATCGAACACATGTTTTAGGTATTCTAGGCTACTGATGAAGATAGTTGCAAGGAAATTATCAGGAGAATTATTCAAAATTCTGAGGGAATATCAAGAAACTTCTGGGAGGGTGCCAAATAGGTTCTGAATTCTCAGAATAGTAACAAACAAACTTCCTAGGGGCTTCTGAGAAGAATTTCAAGCAGTTCTAATAAATATTCCAAATCAATTTTTAAGATAATTGTGGAGAGAAATACAAACGAGTATTGTACCCCGTTCACATTACAGCGTATATCACGTGATATACGCTGTCTTGCAATGAGCACTCATACATCTAGTTTTCACTGGAAATCCTATGTATGAGTGCTCATTGCAAGACAGCCTATATTACGTGATATAGGCTGTAATGTACGATACGAAGATAATTGTAGAGTGATGCTAACCACTAAACCAGGCTCATACCCTAATTCCAAGAGTTTTCTGCAAAAACTGTTATCGAGAAAATTTTAAGGGAATATCGGAGAGAATCATATGATCATTGAAAAGAATCCTGAAAGTAACTATGAAGAAATTTTGGGATGGTTCTAAAAGAGTTCCAAAGATTCAGATATTGCGAAAAACAAACCAATATCCGGGCACATAAAATCAAGATCCAGGAATTATTAGAAAAAAATCTAAATCCAGGAATAAGAAAAAAAAACAGAAGTTCAGAGAGTCTCCAAGGCAAGGTCGGATATTCTCCAGGGCAAGTCTAGAAGATATAAAGGTAAGTCTAGACGAAAAAAGTCTTTAGGACACAACTGGAAGGATTTCGGGTCAATTTCAAAGGGTCTTCACGGCGAATTCAATCCAGGGGGTCTTCCAAGCAAATCCAAAGAGTTTTCCGATGAAATTTAAAGGGTCTTTAGAGAGAATGGATCCCTTCAAGAGAATAATTTGAATATTTCAAGGACAAATCAAAGATTGGTCCACAGAATTATAAAAAAGAAGCTTGAAAGGTCTTGGATGATTTTTTCCGAAGGACTTGTAGAACAAATACATAAATTGCTAAGCCAAATACACAGAATTATAAGAGAAATTAAAAAAAAAACTACAACGCGCTGAGACGATTGCATTCCGGCCTTATGACCTTAGAAGCTACATGAGTCTTCCTTAGTTTATTTGTTTTCTTTCGAAGCTCGTCAAAACCGTCATCCAAGCTCTTCCCAAAGTCCTCCGTAGACTTTTGAATACGTTCTAGGTCACACTTGGCTCCGGTTCCAGAAGTCAGAGCCAAATTTGCTCCGTATTTCCCCTAAATGTCCACTGAAACGCCGAACTAGTTCAAATAAAAATAAGCTTCAAGGAAATTTTAATACAACCATCTTCTTATCTTAGCTCTGAAATACCAAATATCCAAAGTTCATAGAAGACACAGAAATTCAATATAGGAACTTCGCGTATCAATTCTTCTGCAATCTCCCAAACTTGTCCTCCACATACAAAAAAAAGTCTAGATTGCATGTCATTTAATAAATACAATCAAATAGACCTTTACGAAGAACTTCCAGGGACTTCTAGAACATGTTCAGTCGGTTCAGAACCGTAAATTTACAAAATCTCGACAAAATCAATGCTGACGATAATGTTTGGAGTCGTTTCTAAAAGAGATCTAAAATATTTTCTAAATCATGGGAGTTCGATGGCCTAGTGACTACTGCTGTTGCATATTGAACAAAAAACCATGATTATAATAGGTTTTTTGCCTGCACTGATCAACATCTTATTAAACGTAACTTCAAAGTGCTTAATCCTTACGACTTGTATATATTATTTATTTAAATGTCCTTCGAAAACCCCCTGGACCCCTCCTTTACGTAGTCTCAGAACACCCCTGAATAAAGACGTGTCTAAAACGGAATGAGAAGACTGCGGAGAATCCAGCAAGGTGATGATGATGGTGATGATGACGATGATGTTGATGGCAAAAACCAGGCAGTCAGTCGATGACAGAACCTGCGCTTTGAATCAACCGAGTCGGTCCGGCATCGTCATCGCCGTCGTTGAGTGATGCAAATCACCTGACTACAGAGCTAACCGGGCGCGCGAGCGCCAGACCAGAGCAGAGGTGGAGATGGTGGGTGGGAATTGCACCCACCTTCTTTCCTTCCTTCCTTCCTTCCATCATTGCTTTCATCTCTTTATTGTGAGCAAATCAGTCAAGAATAAGATTGGCACGCGAGTGAACGAAAAAAAAATTGCACATAACAAGATATTGCCCCGTTTTCCAGAAAGCCGACATTTGGATACGACTCGAGCAGTATCGTATAGATAACCCCTCTGTAGCCGGATTTGATTTGGGAGCGAGACCAGAGAGGTGCTTCAATATATATATATTTTTTTTTTATTTTGTTGTTGTCTTGCATGTTTATGAGTTATTGTGGAACACGAACACGTGGGTACGGTCGTAGCAACAGACGATTGTGTGGGTCCGCGATTCGAGTGTTGACGCCCGTGAAACATTTTTTGATTGTTAGTTTGTTCATAGGTGTGTGGCCCGCGAGAATATGAACATAAAATAGATTTGGGAAGGGTGATAAGAACACACTAGAGTCCAGGAGGAGGAGGAGGCGGAGGCATCAAGTAGATGTTAGTAGTGGTATTAGTGTGTGACTCGATAAGTGGAGCGAACGAGTATTTCAAGTGGCTCGTAAACTGCTCGATTTCCACGAAGAAAACACTTGCTGTATCGTATTTATCTCACGGGGTAATTGAGAACGTTCAGCAAGTTCGAGATAAGCGGAATCTATAAATGGTTCAACTATAGTTGATGATTGCTTCGGATGATTAATGACGGTTTTATACGGAGCTTTATGAGGTGGCACAATAACACCTTGTTGGATTAGTATAGGGTGTAATATGGGGACAGTTACAATTGATTATTCTAGGCGCATTAACATTAAACCGTATTTTAATTACAAAATAACAGATTAGGAAGTGTGAAAATATAGTACGCTTGTTTACGTATGCAAATCAAAAGCAATAAAAATTGCACACTTAATCAGCGAATATAGCACAATTAAAGGTTAATCGCTGTGGAAGTTTTATTTCTGATTAATCACATGTACACCTCGTTATTTCAAGAGCACAAATTCCCCATGAGATTCAAATTTGAGATTTTCTTTGCGAATCCCTTGAACAATTCTATATAGTAGTCCATAAATTATCTACAGAATACTAAATTCATGAAACTCGACCTTAGATTTTCTTCGAATTTTAAAATTAATCTAAAAATACACTAAAGACTACTTTCTATTTACTTTCTTAACAAATTACTGTAACTCTCTTTAAAATTCCCATGTAATTCACCTTATAATTTTGTGGTGTTATAAATGTCCTAACATTTTGCTCTGAATTGTCATGGAGTTCTCCCCTAAATTCTTCTGAAAATTCACTTGAAATTCTACTTAAAATTATCTAGAGTTACAATTTCAAAAGCGATGCCGCAACAGTGCTTTAGAAAACTTGAAGTAATAGGGCGTATCAGCCATCATGGCGGTCATATTTGGAATCTTCAAGTAATCACCTTAATATTAACATTTCTGAATGATTGATTTAATTAATCACGTCAACATGTAAGCTAAATTAATGCTATGAATGCTGAATTCCAGTGATGCATGGTACTTATAGTTGTCTTACATCAACATATATTATATGCGAACAAATTTAAGGGTGATAAAATCCACTGGAAACATTTGTGCTATTTCACCCTGCTTACAGCTAAGCATAAACAATACATGGGTCATTCCAGCTCAAGTTGGTACAGAATATAAAAAAGTGGTGCCAAAACGCTTATTTTGGCATTCCGAACAAATACCTTTTTTGATTTTGCTCTGAAGTGCCTAGATTCTTCTGGGCTACAACCCTGGGTTTTCGAGATTTTTTAAAAATTTCAAGTTTCAGAAGAGATTACTCCACAACCAAATAAGCTATTCGTGATCTTAGAACGTCAATTTAAAGGTTTTTTAATGTAGATTCACATAGGTGCACCCACATTTTGTTTTTACTATAGTAACTACAGTAAACAGACTGATAACCGGCAGGTATCAAAATTGTTAAAAAATGGCCTATTTTCACCATGGGCGAGATTTTTTTATTTCCTAATATTTTGGGCTCAAATTTTCACCACACTTTGGAAAACTCTTCTACTTGATGTGTTTTCAATGGCAAATGATTTGGACAAATAGTTTTTGAGATATATCCAGACGAGTGAGTGATAGTTTTGAGCTTTTCTGGTGGAAAATCAATGGAGTAGAATTCCAAGGTAGTTGAAATTCAGAATTGTTAAGACAAAATCCATAGGACGAACTCTAGAAGAATTTCAACGGAATTTTGAAAAAAATATAAACAGAATTTTAAGGAGAATTCAAAGTTGATTCTGATAATAGTTCTGAAGAACTTTTGGGAGAATACTTAGGGAATGTTCAAGAGAATTCTTATGAAGTTTTCATGAGGATTTCAATTAATCTCTGGAGGCATATCTGGAGAATTTCAAGCGGTTTTTTTAGAATACTTAACAAAAACTGAAGAGAGGAATTTACAGGAAAACGATGAGGAAGATTCGATGATAATTCTCAGCAAATTTCCAAAGAAACTCTGTGAACAATTTGATGGATATTATGAAGCGTATACTAAGAAGAAATTAAGGGAACAAAAAGCGAGTTATGAAGACAAATTTAAACAACTTTTAGTAAGCGTTCATTAGCCCCGTAACGTGGGTACATCACCTTTTCGTGATACGTTACGGGATAAAAAAAACTACCACCGATTCCTTGTCCTGATTACTTCAAACTAGGGGAACAGGGTTGTTCAGTAATCAAAGGAACACATCTTAGTCCTTGTTACTTTTTATGCCTTGTTGACAGTGACAAGACCCGGCTTTGTCTACCGAGGATGATCTTGAAAAAAGAAAAAAATGAGTTAGTTAGTCTTTGATTCCTAATCTTCTATTCGTTGTGCCCTAGTTTGAAGTTGTTAAGACTAGGGTTCTGATGCATGGTCATTATCGGTTCTTCTTCTTATTCTTCTTCTTCTTCGCCTTCCAAGCTTATTGCATATCGCATATTAGCTTACTGCGTGCTCTCAACTTAGTTTTCTAGATACACTTCCACAGTTATTAATTGAGAGCTTTCGATGCCTGTACCATTTTTGCATTGGTATAATTGTGTGACAAGTCCAATCATACTTCTATGCCCAGGGAAGTCGAGAAATTTTCCAACCCGAAAAATTCCTATACCGGACCGGGAATCGAACCCAGCCACCTCCAGCATGTTATGGTCTTGCTTTGTAGCTGCGCCTTTACCGACTGAGCTAAGAGAGGCCCGTCCTAACGCATTGAAACGCCATTAGATATTCTTCGTCCTACGGATAAATGCAGAAAAGGGGATTCGCTAGGAGCGCTTCTTTTGTTTTGAGAGCAATGAGCGCAAATATTCATACAATGCGCTCTACCCAACTAACAATTTTCACATCGTAAACACTTTACTCACTTCATTTATACAGCCTCAAGCTGTATTCAAACGTTATACAATATGAAGAAACCTTTACTCAACCTCTATACAAGCAAATCTGGCGAACTTACTCAGCTACTTATGGCTGTTGGAACGGTCGGGAGAAGCTCTTTTTGCATATCCATTAACGCTTCTATACAGCTGTTATCCTGCTATTTAGTTGTGTGTGAACTTGAAAGGCGCTTATTCAACCTTTTTCCGGTTATCCAATAATCACTACACAGCTTTCTCTTGAAGCCGGGTTAAATAATACTGATACGCTTTTTTTATGAAGGAATTTATTTAGTTTATTTAGCTGTGAATCAAATTAATCGAAATTAGTTACAAATCATCACGAAATTATTTACCCTGCACCGGAGGAACCTGGAATCGAACTCGAGACGACCTCATTGGCAAACCTTGACACTACCAACTGTGCTACGCCAACACTTTGAACTTATGTAAACAAATCAACATTCCCTTCTACAACAAAATCACTAAGTAGAGGCTTTATAATAGTGCACATGAATCACTTTTCTCGACTAGTTATAAAAGAGCAGAGTAAAAGCTGTAAAACTGCACACGTCTAAAAATAAACCTACACACTAAGAAATAACTAATTTTACACGTCACGGAATCCATCTTTGACATAAAGGATGAGACATAAACAAAAATGTCATGTAAAATTAAGTGCTCCGAGACTGAAAAGTTCGAAAGTACGTTTGATTGAGCTGAATTTCGCGTCTATTATGACTCAATTTTATGTCAAAGTGGACGCTCGTATATGTCAGTCTCAGAGCACCTAAATTTACATGAATTTTTCTAAGTGTGTAGTTGACTGTGAAAATGCTCCCGAAGTTGCTCTAACACAGTTTATAAGCTGAGTACAGGTTGTTTAGTTGTTGAAAAAGCACTTTTGATGTTTATGTTGTTCAGCAAGAGTGGTTGGTTGTGTAGAAGCCATCAAATGAGTAACATATTCACTTTGTAAGCTTTGTTTTGCAGCTACAAGTTGAAAGTTGATTAGTGTGTGTATAGAAGTGACATTAGCTTTTATTTACTGATGTTATTCAGTGCGACTGACAAATTGAATAATGGTTGTGAGAAAGTTGAGTAAACGCTCTCCAAAACTATTTTGCTAGCTTTTGCTTGTAGCTGTATCTGCAGCTTCTTTCCAGCTACTTTACAGTACAACGCTGGAAAAGTTGGCTTACAAAGCTGAAAATGTTAGTTGGGTAATAGGATTTATGTTGTAGCTAATGAACTAACGCGTCGGAACAAACCTATTATTGATTTGTACACGGTGAAATCATTGATATTATTGATTATTGATCTTTTCTGATCGATAGCACGGAAATGGGCGATTACGACGAAGTAGCGCTCTACCCTGCTTCATCATTTCTCAATAGTGATGGAGTAATATGACATAAAGGGTGTCCACGATGAAATTGCCACACTATGAAATTGCTCTAACTTTTTAACCGTTGGGTAGAATTTAATGAAAATTTGGGTGGATTTAGTTCATAGTGCATTATTTACATCCTGCAAGTTTTAAAGTCCTGTGATCAAAACTCGCGGAAATGGAGTCGAAAGAACAGCTCGTGCGTGATAAAATCTTGCGCATTCATCACGAGAACAAGGATCTCTCGCATCGTTCCATCGCTAAAACGTTGGGAATCGCGAATTCCACGGTGTCGCGAGTGATTAAGCGGTTCGAGGAACGGTTGACCACCGATCGGAAGCCCAGAAGTGAAGGAAAAAGTATTCCGTACAACACCAAAAATCACAACCGCGTAGTTGGGGCCTTCAACCGAAATCCGAACGCCTCCGTTAGGGATGTGGCTAAGAAGCTGCACCTAAGCCGAAGTTTTGTCCAGAAGGCCAAAACTAAGGCTGGGCTTCGAACGTTCAAGGTACAAAAGGCCCCAAATCGCGACGAGAAGCAGAACAAGTCCGCCAAAACCCGTGCCAGGAAGTTGTACCTCAACATGCTGACAAAAGTTGAATGCTGCATCATGGACGACGAAACATATGTGAAGACCGACTTCAAACAGATTCCCGGCAACCTGTTTTTCACGGCCAAGGATAAGTTCAGCGTTCCGGAGCATGTCCGCACTCAGAAGATGTCCAAATTTGCGAAGAAATTCCTGGTTTGGCAAGCCATCTGCACGTGCGGGAAGCGGAGTGCACCTTTCGTGACCCAGGACACGATGAACGGACAGGTGTACATAAAAGAGTGCCTCCAGAAGCGGCTGCTTCCTTTCCTGAAGGCCCACAACGTCCCAACAATCTTCTGGCCGGATTTGGCCTCATGCCACTACTCCAAGGACGTGCTGAAGTGGTATGCGGACAATATGGTCAATTTCGTGCCGAAAATGTTCAACCCTCCCAACACTCCGGAGCTCCACCCCATCGAGAAGTACTGGGCGATTATGAAGCAGCACCTTCTTAAACGACCTAAGGTAGTGAAGACAGTCGAGGAACTGAAGAAAGTATGGGTTTACATGCAAAAAACGGTTGATTCACAGGTTGTGCAGAATCTTATGGCCGGGGTTAAGGCCAAGGTGCGGGCATTTGCGTATGGACTGTAAATAAAATACGAGTAAAATGGTAAAATGAAGTTTAATAGTTATTTCTCAATCCCTGAAAATTTGATGGCAATCGGATGAAAACTCGAATTTTGCGAATCAATTTTGTTTGTGGCAATTTCATCGTGGACACCCTTTACACTGAACTAAGGACACGGGATTTACTACAAAAGATCAAATTACTGGTCGCAGTTGTGTTAGGCCTCGAACATAAATTCATTAAATGTTATAGAGTTAACTCATTATAGATCAAATTTAAGGTAATACGCTAAACAAACCTTAGTGTAAGCTTCAAAAGCACAAATGTCAGCATCCACCAAAAATACAATAATGAAATTGCTACTCTATGTCTGTTGTAGCGCAATGAGTAGCAATTTCATATTTGTATGTTTTGTTGGAGCTCACATTTGTGCTCTTGAAGTTTCTTGCTGACCCTAATTATAAAAATTATGGCTATTTTGCTTAGCGACAAGTTTGAGATATCATCCAAACGATTTGTGGAATATTTTTATCATTTGTGTTATCGTTCGTTTATGGTATTTTTTTTATTATCGAAGGGTTCCTTAGAGTATCACCCTAAAAGGAATTACTATTCAAATTTAATTGTTTTAAGGATTATAAGGGGCGTCATTTTGATATTTTGCCAAGAGCATAGTAAACCCTCACTACGACATTGATGGAAACTAACCGCTGAAATCTACCTTGGTGGTGCAGAACCTCACGGAATGGGAAACTGGACGTGCACGACTTAGTCCGCTTTTTTCAAGCCGTATGTATACCTGAAATGAAAAACAAAGGAGAACTGTTAAACATTATGCTATAGGTAGTCAGAAGTTAAATCATATGCTTATAACAAAAATAGCTCTCTTACAACGTGGCACTAAAACAAAATGATCCAAGATATATCGTGATGCAAACTAAACGGATAGAAGCTGTCATCGGTATAGTTGTTCAGATAGACAACTGATGACGAAAATATTAAATTGCTGGCTGGTCAGGCGACGACAGAATTGTGGATGTGTCGAAAATTGACAGTTAGTACCCATGCCAACATCCGGTGATGTCCTAGGCTTTTTTTAAACTCTTTATTTATTCCAAATTCAAAATAAATTACATTTCATTTTTAACGTAGGTGCTCCAGTTACTACAGTAACTTACCAGCCTTAATTGTTATGATATATATCTAAGTGTTTTTACATTGTTCCTGTCTTGGCAATTCAGTATTTTATACAGGTTTTTTAAACCTGCATGTCAGTATAACAATTGATAGCTTAAAACTAAAAAACTAAAACTAAATCTTATCTAAGTATAAAGGGAATTAATCGTTGCAATTGAGGATTGTAACGATTTTTGCCGGAAATTATTAATTATTTTGTTGGACATTTGTGCTAAAGTCTCAACATTCGAAATGCTATGTACCTCAGTAGTACTGTACCAGGGAGGCAACTTCAAAATCATTTTCAGAACTTTGTTCTGAATCCTTTGAAGTGCTTTTTTCCTGGTAGTGCAACAACTAGACCATATTGGCACAGCGTAAAGCATGGCCGGTCTAAAAACTTGTTTAAATATTAGAAGTTTATTCGTCAGGCAAAGTTTGGATTTCCTGTTTATAAGAGGATACAAACATTTTATATATTTGTTACATTTGGCTTGAATGCCCTCAATGTGATCTTTAAAAATTAATTTTGGGTCAAGTATTAATCCAAGATATTTCACTTGGTTTGACCAGGAAATTGGAACTCCGTTCATAGTGACTATGTGACTACTACTAGGTTTCAAAAAGGAAGCTCTAGGTTATGTGGAAATATTATAAGTTGAGTTTTGAAAGCGTTGGGAGAAGTCTTCCATTTTTTTAAATAAGAAGAGAAAATATCTAAAATTTTCTGCAGTCTGCTGAAAATAACACGAAGACTTTTTCCTTTAGCGGAAATGCCTGTGTCATCAGCGAACAAAGATTTGTGGCAACCCTGAGGTAAATCAGGGAGGTCCGAAGTGAAAATGTTATACAATATAGGCCCAACAATGCTACCCTGAGGAACTCCCGCTCTAACAGGTAGTCTATTAGATTTGGAATTTTGATAATTTACCTGCAGAGTTCTGTCAGTTAAATAATTATGAACTAATTTCATAATATAAAGTGGAAAATTAAACTTTTTCAATTTAGCAATCAAACCTTCATGCCAAACACTGTCGAATGCTTTTTCTACGTCTAGAAGAACAACTCCAGTTGAGTGGCCTTCAGATTTGTTTGAACGAATTAAATTGGTAACTCTTAAGAGTTGATGAGTAGTTGAATGCCCATGGCGAAATCCAAACTGCTCATCTGCAAAAATTGAGTTCGTATTGATGTGAAGCATCATTCTATTCAAAATTATCTTTTCATAAAGTTTACTTATTGAAGAAAGCAAACTTATTGGACGGTAGCTAGAAGCTTCAGCTGGATTTTTATCCGGCTTCAAAATTGGAACAACTTTTGCATTTTTCCATTTATCAGGAAAGTATGCCAAATGGAAACATCTGTTAAATAATTTTACCAAGAAAGACAAGGTACTCTCTGAGAGTTTTTTGATGAGGATATAGAAAGTTCCATCATCACCTGGAGCTTTCATATTTTGAAACTTTTTAGTTATAGACCTTACTTCGTCCAAATCAGTCCCCCAGGAATCATCAAAAATATTTTCCCGAGAGAAAATATTCCGAAAATCCCGAGCAACCTGATTCTCAATAGGACTAGTAAGACCCAAACTGAAATTATGGGAACTTTCAAATTGCTTAGCAAGTTTCTGAGCTTTTTCCAAATTTGTGATCAACGCTGGAATTGGCTTTTGAGGTTTTTTCAAAATTTTTGTGAGTTTCCAAAAGGGTTTGGAACTCGGGTCTAATTTAGAAACATTATTTTCAAAAGTTTTGTTCCTCAGGGCAGAGAATCGCTTTTTAATTTGTTTTTGCAAATCCCGCCAGATAACTTTCATGGCAGGATCGCGTGTTCTTTGATATTGTCTCCTACGGACATTTTTAAGACGGATCAAGAGCTGAAGATCATCGTCTATTATAATTGAATCGAATTTAACCTCGCATTTTGGTACTGAGGCAGCTCTTGCTTCAACTATAGAAGTAGTCAGAGATTCAAGAGCATAATTAATTTCATCTTTGGTTTGCAAAGGAATGTTTGGATCGAAGTTATATTCCATAAATGTTCGATACTGCTCCCAATCAGCTCTATGGTAATTGAAAGTAGAGCTGTTGGGATTAGAAATTATTTCTTGGGATATTTCAAAAGTTACTGGAAGGTGATCAGAACCGAAGTCAGCATGGGTAACCAATTGGCTACAAAGATGACATGAATCAGTTAAGACCAAATCAATAGTTGAGGGATTTCTTGCAGAAGAAAAGCATGTGTAATAACCTGCAGAACAATCATCAAACAGAATATTACCATTGGAATTGCTTTGAGCATTATTCCATGAGCGGTGTTTTGCATTAAAATCACCAATAATAAAGAATTTAGACCTATGACGGGTAAGTTTCTGAAGGTCACACTTGAGAAAATTCTTTTGCTGGCCTACGCATTATAATGGCAAATAGGCAGCTATAAACGTAAGTTTTCCAAATTTTGTTTCAACAGAAACTCCCAAAGTTTCAAAAACTTTGGTTTCAAATGAAGAAATAATTTTATGTTTTATTCGTCTATGAACAATGATGGCAACGCCACCACAGGGTCCATCAAGACGATCATTCCTATAAATTAAATAATTTGAGTCCTGCTTAACCTTATGGTCAGGTTTAAGGAACGTTTCAGTTATAACGGCAATATGCACGTTATGAACTCTCAAAAAGTTGAATAGCTCGTCTTCATTATCTTTAAGAGATCGAGCATTCCAATTTAAAATGTTTAATGCTTTAAAATCCATTACTGAATTTTAAAGTCATGACAATATTATTAGCAAATTTTACTCCAGTTTGAATAGCATCAAACATGGAGTTAGATTTAAGCATATCAGAAATCATGTCAATTAATTAATTCTGTAAAAATTCCATTGTAGGAGCAGTAATGCTTCCTAAGTTAAAATTTTCAAAATTTCCGTTAGAACGTTAGTTAGTATTTTGATTTCTACCCACTGCAATAGCAGCATAGGTAGCTCCATTAACTCGCTGAACATTGTTAGCAGCGAGGGGAGTAGGTACAGATGAAAAATTTGAAGCAGGGGTGATATTTGTACCTACGGGTACGAATGTAGAATTTGTTCCTCGCTGACCGTTGTTAACAGCAGAGGAATTCGTACCTGGTCGGAAACGTGGAGCGTTTCCTACCTGTCGGTTAGAACGAGATTGTAGGATCGCTTTGCGAGTCTTACATTCCCAAAAATTGGATTTGTGGTTTTCACCACAATTTGAACATTTAAATTTCTTAGGATCTTCCTTCACATTACAGTCGTCCTTTGCGTGAGAGGAATCACCACAATTCATGCATTTAGCTGGCATGTAGCAATTTTTAGTTCCGTGACCCCATCCCTGGCACTCACGGCACTGAGTGAGGTTTTGGAAATTTCCTCCAGTCTTCCTGAAGTGTTCCCACTGCACTCGGACATGGAGCATAAGGCTAGCTTTTTCTAAGGCCTTAAGGTTGTTTAGTTCACTAGACTTGAAGTGAACTAAATAAAAATCATTAGAAATCCCGTTGCGCGAATCGCCAGGACGGGATTTCATTTTCATTTTGATTACTTGGAGTGGCACAACTCCAAGTAATTTTGCCAGTTCATCTTTGATCTGATCCAGGGATTCACCACTGGGCAGTCCTTTCATGACAACCTTGAACACACGTTCAGTTTTGGTGTCGTAAGTAAAAAAATTGTGCTTCTTCTCAGTAAGATACTTGAGAAGACATTTAAATCCGTCCAAGGTTTCAGCCAATACACGGCATTCACCCCGATGTCCAATTTGTAGTGAAAACTTAACTTTCACGAAATTCAAAAGTTCCATGCGAAGAGCATGGAAATCGGTAGTGGTTATCACAATAGAGGGAATCTTTTCCTTCTTGGCATTAAGCCGGGAAAGTTTACTAGAATTTTTCTTGGATGATGGATCATTCTCATCATCCGTGAGCAAATCAAATTGATTACTCAAATTAATTTCATCAGAAGGGGGGTCAAGAGTTTGCCCCTTTCTTTTGCGTTTAGGCGCCATGGCGGCAGTAAATTTTTATCCAAATCGACTTCCAAGCAGATTACTATAAGAATCTGAAGGATCGAAGAGGAATTTTCCAAATCGATATCCAAGAAGGATTACCTCGGGTAGGGTCCAAACAAGGATCGAAGAGGAATAAGAGGAATTGAACAATGTAGAAAATTTTTACAGGTTGAGCACTGAAAAGTGCTGTTTAAATTTGTTGTAGCTTTAGGTAGTAGTAACACTTCCTTAAGCAAAAAGCAAATAGATCCGCACGGCAAGAGAGCACGATGCGGGCTTAGTAATCCCCATTCTGCCGCGGCATGAGCCAGCAACGCCAGTCATAAACATCCGTCTCCAACAACTCCATTGTGATGTATGAAGATTAAGCCCGCCCACGTGTAGCAAGGTGCAAAAACTAGCCAAGGGGAGGGCTTGTACATCTTGAATTGCAGAAAGGCGAATTAGCGGGATCATTGATAACATGTGTAGTACGTCCAGTAGCATTCATATTGCTAATGATTGGGGGAACAAAGCAATTGATGGCTACTTTATATTGGTATACCAAACCTCATTTTGAAATACAGTATGAGCGTTACTCTCCGAGAAAAATAACGTGAGGCCAAGTTTTATCGCGAACCATCCAAAATCGACACATCCAAAGTGTTGTTAGATTAAATATGATCAAATGATTTCTTGGGTAGATATACAGAACCTTTCGCGACGGATCCAACATAGTTCCATGGTAAATGCAAAAGACTTCAAGAATTTTAATCTAGCAGGCAAGTTCATGTTGAGGAAAGTGGAGTTGATACAATATTTCACTCACTATTCTCAATGTCAATAGTCTCAATGTCAATCTAGCCCGAACTCGACGACCTTTAACCATTACACTGAACCGTGACAAATACCCGGCAAATATCATCAATCAAAACATTCCACCGAATTCCCAAAATCGAAGCTCAAATTGATGTCTATAAAATCAAACCAGCAGCAGATATAATTTATCGCTTGGATTCCAGCCAAAAAAAAAGTCTACAAAATTAACGACTTTTCAACTGAGATCTGATGCCGAAAATCACTACGATGGCGTCGCTACCCGAGCAGAGAATGAAAACAAAATAAAAACTCAATTTGATATTCTGATACAAGCGTTCGTGATAACATATTTTGCCTACCGCGTGGTCGAGTTAACAGTAATCATAACAAAAATATGAAGGATATTAAAAAGATAACAAATCATGTTTTCTTGATAACAAATCCATGCATGCGTTTTGATATTAGTAATTTCGTTAATAATAAACAAAATAAGTAATCAATATGTTATTATAACTATGGTAGAAAAACAAAAAAATAAAAATCTAAATAAGTTATTATTTTTCTATCATGATATCAATTTTAGTAATCTGAATGTTTTGAAATCTATTGGTTGATATCAAGATTCAAAATTAAAAAAAATGTTATCAATAAAGTGCTAATGGTGCCATATTAAAGTACAGAACCGGAAATAATCATCCAGTGGTACAAATTACAAGAAAGTATACAATAAATCGCGTTTGTCATTACAGAAAAATAACATACTAACCTCTAATCAAAAACTGGCATTCGCGAATTTGGTACCCGAAGAAAAAGTTAAAATATGACGAGCGATTGAAGTTAAAATATGAAGAGCGATTAGATCCAGTAGCATTGAAATAGACGATGTGAATTTATGTAATTTAGAGTTTAGGAAAACTCTACTAGAATTATATTCAATAAAGAACACACAAATCATGAAAAAAATAAAGCTATGATGACTCTTATATTATTATGAATGATCAATTCCTTCGCATTTAACATATTTTAACAGACATGAATTATGAAAATAATTATGTAGGGAGTGAACTGATAGTTAATTACATTTATGACAACATATATCTAAATATGAGCTAATAAATCGACTAAGCCTACGAAAGTTAATAACAATATTTGACAATGTAGGGTTAAGTACCCCATTTCCGGCCTATTAGGCACAACCCGCACTTAGTCTTTCTTAATCTAGCGCAGTTTAGCATCAAACGGAATGTTATTATTACTGATGGCTTTCAAATTTATTTACCTTTCCGTACGTATCGTAAGATTTGATAAAGAGGAACCAATCGTTGAGATATTGTCAAAAGTCTAACACTGCTTCTTGACGCCAAACTCAACCTACGGATTCCAAACTCGGCCTAACGCATTGAAACGCCAATGAATTCACTTCGGCCTATCGGATGAAGATAAAACATGATTCGGTCGGAGCGCTTCTTTTGTTTTTGGGAATAATGGGTGCAAACATTCATATCACGCGTTCTCACCCTAATAAACTGGTACCATACACTAACGATATCATAGATGGTATGACCATACCACATACAATTGGGATGATATCCCGAATTGGTGGTTATGCGCTTCTTATGGTTATTGCTTATGCGGGCATTGACTTCGTTTGGTAGCTTATTAACTAAAGTATCGTACCAAACGCATAATTGACATGTTAACTCTGAAATCATGGATTTATTTGAAGTTTTCTGCTCGATAGGCCCAAAATGAGCGATTAAGTTCGCAGTAGTTCTCTACCCTATTAGTATTAAAAACGAACAGCACGAAATCAATTTTATATCGAATTGTAGATTCAATTCGCAGGTAGATCAATAAATGTTGCAAAATATAACTGTAAAAAATCATAATTGTCTTTGTGATGTTCATAAAGAAAACAACAAGCACCCTGATTGACTCGTAGGAAAACAAAAAAAAATGTAGATTTCAGTGATATTAATAAAGCATCGATTTTTTTAAATTATATTTTTAGAAATATCAAAATAATATCAAAATATGAATCCAACCGAAATTAAAAAAGTAGCACATCAAATATGTTATTATTATGTTATGAACATGACTTCAAAAAAATAATTTGTTATAATTTTGATAGTATTTTGATATCCGAATTTGTACGGTGAGCGGCACACTTGGAAAAGAAACGAAAATTGTCAATCATATCAGTTTCACTCGAATCACCAAGTGTGCGATTTGTGCGTAATCATGTGTGTAGTGTGTTAGTGTGTGTGTGTGTGCATGTGTGTCTGACCACTAGGACTATTGCAGGGGACGCAGATTTTCTCTTCGCCGGCGTTTTATAAGACTTTTATGAGCCCTTGTTCGCTTGCCGAAAAACCACTGAAGGCACTGGCTAGTTAGTGCATTTTTTGTTTGTTTTATCTTTGTCCTCTTGGCTTAGGCTTTTTTTCCGGCCGGAAAAATTTCTCTCCATAAATTTTATGGAACATAAACATCGTGTTATTTTTTTTCGGTCGATGAACTTTTGCTACGCGTTCCAAGATGATGCTGATGGTAGCTTGCTGTTGCAGCCCCTAAAATTTACCCGATCAATGTTGGTGACACATATTTGCAGGCAACAACGGGTGAGAAAAAGCAATCAACATCGAAAAAACAGGCACTTAATTTTGGTCCAAAAATAAATTCGAATTATAAACCACTTTTCCGTATAAATCGGAACCATTGTGAAAAGAAAAGGAAACTCGGCCACACAGTATCAGCTCATTTTAATTTAATGCACCTTATTTCGGAGAAGCTGCTCTTGCTGAGTTCGCAGGGATCAATGGAGTCTGGACCATGATGATGCTTGAGTTCATGACCTTTTCCTTCGGTTGATTTTACGACCATCTGATAAGTGAATTTTCAATTTTCACAGTTCAATGATTTCGAGTGATTACCACACAAGCCCATCATGTTCATGTATATGCATGCACGTTGCTAGCAGCTAATACCGAACCACTTATTGGGGCACCTCTAAACTCATAACGATAGGCAACGAAAATAACGATAACGACTACTAACTACTGACGAGGATGATGACGATGATGATGATGATAGTGGCCTGAAGCCACACTATCGTCACTTTAGTGGAACTGCTTTTCATGATCGTTTTATAGTAGGGCTGGTGGCACTTTTTTTTTCGGTTGGGTCTCGTCATTCGTACCAATAATAATGGTGTTGCCTTAACCTTACCTTCAGGCGAATTTTCACCGGAACGGAAGGTAGCCGTATTTTTTTTTTCGCCACCCTCCGATGACTTTTGTATCAATTTTACGCCTTCATGTACCTGATACATATTTATGTGAATGGACGAAGATGCAGGCATGGGTAAAACGTGAGCTGGTTACGAATAACCTACGATGATGCGTCAACTAGTGTTTCAAGATAAGGTAAGTGGTTGTTAGATAGCAATTCCAAAAATTGATGAGGCAGAATTAACTTTTCAATTCACCGCAGTCATGTACAGAAGCATAGGCGTTGTCAAAGGGGAGAATTTTAAGAAATTACAATTAAATAAGTTCAAGAGTTTTCGGAAATTTGAAGTTTCACGATCGTATCATATTTTCCAAATCCCAACATTTAGAAAGTTCGCTGATTGAGCATTGATGACCGTACAATTCGTAGTTAATAACACAAGGAGCCAAATGTATGGATCTGGGGGATAAGCAATCAATTTTCAGTGAGTAAACGGTGAATCAGTAGTTTAAAGGTCAATAACGGTGTCAACCACGTCCTTACGTTCATCTGGGAGGGAAAGGATTGTTCGTTCAATATCCCTTGTTACTAGAGACTGAGTATACCTCTGTATATCTAAGGCTATCACAGGAAGGATGTTTTTGTTAGTGGGAAGGGTAAATTAGATCTGGATTCACTTTGGAATGCGATACGATCTTTTAGAAGCTAATAAACAACTAATGCGACCCTATCAACTTAGTAATACAAAGGGGCCTGGAATTAAACTCACGAATATCTGCTCAGTAAGCAAAAACGGTCACCATTAAGCCACCGAGCCCCGTACAACACAACAAACCACTGCGATCGACGATCGTTTAAACCCAGCGACATAAAGTTATTCAAATGAAATGACATCGCCAGAAGGAGTACCTTGAATGTCACTACCTCGAATAACCCATTACCAATGTATTACCAAGCAGGAGGTGGCGGGTTCAATTTTCAGTCTGGTTAAGGAAATTTTTCTGGTTGGAAATATACAAATTCATGCATTGGTATTGGCATCGAAAGCTCTTAATTAATAACTATGGAAGTGCATTTAGAGCACTGAGAGCACGCAATAAGCTAATAAGAGATTAGCAATAAGCTTGAAATGCGAAGAGGAAGAATAAGAAGAAGAAGAAGAAGAAGAAGAAGAAGAATAATAAGAAGAAGAACCCATTACCCTGAATACTGTTTAATTCCGAATGTATTATTGACGTGAATTTAAAAGATGGAAATGGTTTCTTTTTAATTCAAATAGAGAAAAATATATACTATAGAGCATTTACCTATTTCAGCCTTTGATGATTTGATTGAATTTAATTTGATTTAAATATTGAAAGATATACTTACTTTCTTGGAAGAAAATATATAAAAAAAGAATAATCAACAACATTATGTTGCGAATTTCTCACCATAGTAGACTCCTGAGCTCAAAATAAACCCTCAGACACAAATATGGTGAGAAATTAGTCTTAAATAGGAGCACACTAGGTATAGTGCGGACTACGCAATGTAAATTAAAATTACATAATTTGCAGAGAAATTATTGTCTTAGAAAGATATTTCAACTTTATTAAAATACATGATAAAAGTTCAAAATAAATGTTATTCAGTGAAAACACCTTTTTTAACTCTTTATTTGTTCCAAATTCAAAATAAATTATATTTCTTTTTGTGCTCCAGCTACTACAGTAACTTACCAACCTTAATTGTTATGATACATATCTAAAGGGTGTCCACGATGAAATTGCCACACACAAAATTGATTCGCAAAATTCGAGTTTTCATCCGATTGCCATCAAATTTTCAGGGATTGAGAAATAACTATTAAACTTCATTTTACCATTTTACTCGTATTTTATTTACAGTCCATACGCAAATGCCCACACCTTGGCCTTAACCCCGGCCATAAGATTCTGCACAACCTGTGAATCAACCGTTTTTTGCATGTAAACCCATACTTTCTTCAGTTCCTCGACTGTCTTCACTACCTTAGGTCGTTTAAGAAGGTGCTGCTTCATAATCGCCCAGTACTTCTCGATGGGGCGGAGCTCCGGAGTGTTGGGAGGGTTGAACATTTTCGGCACGAAATTGACCTTATTGTCCGCATACCACTTCAGCACGTCCTTGGAGTAGTGGCATGAGGCCAAATCCGGCCAGAAGATTATTGGGACGTTGTGGGCCTTCAGGAGAGGAAGCAGCCGCTTCTGGAGGCACTCTTTTATGTACACCTGTCCGTTCATCGTGTCCTGGGTCACGAAAGGTGCACTCCGCTTCCCGCACGTGCAGATGGCTTGCCAAACCAGGAATTTATTCGCAAATTTGGACATCTTCTGAGTGCGGACATGCTCCGGAACGCTGAACTTATCCTTGGCCGTAAAAAACAGGTTGCCGGGGATCTGTTTGAAGTCGGCCTTCACATATGTTTCGTCGTCCATGATGCAGCATTCAACTGAAAAGTTGTCCCTCTATCTGTTAGTATTAGCCACTTGGCTTTCGGTATGATAAAATCAACTCAACTGCTCGCCTCCGTGTCAGAACTAAGAATCATTTTATTACTTCTCTCTTATGCTAACTTAACCTACCTAGCGGTGGCGGACGTGACCCTTTCTGCTGGATCAGCACAAACTGCGTTCGCTGCCCGAGTGGCGTGATCGCGTTTATGCTGATCTTTTTGTTTACATACATTTTATCGTCCGTCTGCGCATTGCTTGCGCAGGGCCGTATCCACCACACGCCCTATCCGAATGAAATTTAAAAATTTATTCAACAGAATAAGTTTTTAAATTGTTTTTGAATTATTTATGTTGAGTTTTTTTTTTTTTTTATCAAGATTGTATAATATAATTGTTTTACTATATAAATGTGTGTAACATAATTGTATATAATTGTAATATAGATGTATTAGTTATGAAAATGTGTTTGTAATATGTTTTTGAATTATTTATGATGTGTTTTGGTACCAAACTTGTATAATATAACTGTGTCTACTATATAAATGTGTGTAAAATAATTGTATATAATTGTTATATAGATGTATTAGTTATAAAAATGTGTTTGCAATATCTTTCTCTTTTTTTTTTTTTTTTTTTTTTTTTTTTTTTTTTTTTTTTTTTTTTTTTTTTTTTTTTCGGTATTGTTGTTTCCACATTAAGAAACTATTTCGAGTTAAAAAAAATTTTAATCCTATCCTTATGAATGATATCCGTGTTATTCCCTATTTGGATCTTTATATTGGAACCTAACTCCTCAAGGACCTGATATGGCCCTTCATATTTAGGCTCCAATTTAGACCCCACTTCTCTCTTTACCAGGACCTGTTGTCCCTTTGCGAAAATTTTGTCTCTACATCCTTGCTTGTTCTTTTCTACCCTAGTTGCTTTCCCTTTCAGAAGACTTTTTCTAGCTTCTATTTGGGACTTTTGCAACTGGAATTTCAAAATACTAGCATAATCGTCTACATTGTAGACAGGGTCGGTCTCATTCTGTTCTGTTAGGTGTGCAAAGCTTCCCAAATACTAGTTCATATGGAGTCTTGCCCGTTGCACTATGTACCGTTGTATTATAAGCGAACTTATAATACGGTACCCAGGCAGACCAATTTCCGTATGAGTTTCCCGTTTGGATACGAAGAAAATTTCCCAAGACTTTGTGGGAATTTTCCAACGATCCGATTGTTTGGTGATGATAGGCGGTAGAGTTCAACTTCTCTACCTTTAGTTGATTACATATTTTAACAAATAGAGCAGACATAAATTCTGTCCCTCTATCTGTTAAGATTTGCGTTGGAACACCGTAATTTAAAATGACATTATCGACGAATGCTTTGGCCACAGCATCTGCCGATTTGTCCAAAATTGGTGTTGCCGTAATGTATTTGGTTAAATCGCATTGGGTTGTCAAAATATATTGATTCCCTTGCGCGTCTGGTAGAAGAGGACCTACAAGGTCCAAGAAAATTTTCTCGAACGCCGAACTGGCCGTACTAGTCAACTGCATTGGTTGTCTAGTATTTTGGCTTTTGTTCTTTTGGCATTGAGGACAATTTTTGATAAAGGATGCGATATCACTATCCATGGACTTCCAGTGATATCGCTGTTTGATGGTGTTGGTTGTTCTCTTGATTCCCGCATGCCCTGCAGTTGGCAATACGTGGAAATCGTTTATTACAACCTGTTGGTCTTTTTTGTTCGTAATTTCCGTGATTTTCTTTCCTATTATAAAAATAGGTGGCATGCCACTAACTTGGAGGGCTTCAATCTTTTCCCTCAACGATTTTGCTTCGTTCGAACATTTCAGTGTAAGGCCTATAATTTTAGTTGCTCTCGCGAAGTCCACTAATCGTTTCATCACTCCCCGTAGGTGAGTTAATGACGTATTAGGCTCGATAGAGAGAACTCCTTTCTTCAGTTGCTCATCAATTGTTGTTTCTGTAGCTTGGCTATTTTTGTCGCTGTTTTTGGGCCCAATTTGTATTTCTATGTAGTTAAGTTTTTCTTTCTCATCTCCTGCCTTTAGTTCATCTGACGCCTGCTGTTTCTTGGCTTGAGCTCTTGTACACACCAAACCAGTCTGCGGTGTGAGAGCTTTCAAATCTTCTACGGAAATTCGTGATAACGCGTCCGCTACCACATTTTCCGTGCCCTTTTTGTACATTACGTCAAACTTATACTCCTCCAGAGCGAGACGAAACTTGGTCAGTCTGCTCGAAGGGTCAGTTAATGTAAATAAATATACTAGCGGTCTGTGGTCTGTATACAATTCGAATTTTCTACCATACAGATATGGTCGAAAATGTCGAATCGCCCAGACTAGACCCAAAAGTTCTTTTTCAATGGTGCTGCAATTCTTTTCAGCACTGTTCAGGGCTTTGCTTGCAAATGCAACTGGCCTAGCATTTTGGTTGCTTAGGACTGCACCCAATGCCTTACCTGATGCATCTGTATGCAAAGTAAAAATGTTTGACGGGGAAAAATCAGGGTAGTCAAGGACAGGCGGGTTCATGAAGCATTCCTTCAGAAACTGGAAGGAGTGTTCACACTCGTCTGTCCAGACGAACTCCACATTTTTCCGCGTTAGTTTATTCAAAGGACTGCATAATTTGGCAAAATCCTTTATGTGTTTGCGGTAGTAGTTCGCAAACGCTACGAAGCGCTTTACTTCGTCGGCTGTTTGAGGACTACTCCACCTTTTTATGATTTCGATCTTCGAAGGATCTGGCTTAATTCCTTCGACAGATACTAGATGACCCAAATATAATAACTCGGTCTTTAAAAAATTACACTTTTGCGGATTTAGTTTTAGGTTGGTATGTCTTAACCTTTCAAAAACTTCCGCGAGGTTTTTATTGTGTTCCTCTAAAGTTTTTCCAAAGATGATTATGTCATCCAGATATACAAGGCACTTTTCCATGTTGAGACCTGACATTGCTACGGTCATTAGTCTGGAAAATGTTGAAGGGCTTACTTTTAGTCCCATAGGGAGACGAGTCATTTGGTACTGACCCCTATTAGTACTAAAAGCTGTCACCGATCTATCTTCAGGTCTTAACTCACACTGGTAGTAACCCTGAGATAGATCCAGATGCGAAAAATATTTCGCTCCGGCTAACGACTCAATTACCTCTTCTATGTTAGGAAGTGGAAATTTGTCGTCTTGCAGTGCGTTGTTGAGCTTGCGATAGTCAATAACTAATCGCCATTTTCTTTTATCATCGGTCGATTTCTTTGGAACTAGCAACAACGGGCTGTTCCATTCTGAAACGGCGTCTTCAATGATCCCTTCATCGATCATTTTATCCACTTGCCTTTGGACTTCCTCCTTTTGGGCTTGTGGTAATTTGTAAGGCCTGGTGTACACTGGGTGTACATCTGGCTTTACCGTGAGTGATGGCTGGTAAATTCTTGTCACCGATAATTTGTCATTCTTCAGACAAAAAATATCGTTATATTTCATGCACAGCTTTTGAATAACTGGCTGGTCTTTCGGGTTGATCCCATCAAGGTTCAACTCCGATAAAAGCTCGCCCACTCTCGCATCATTATGCTTGGAAGCGCTTTCGATTTCTATGACATCATAGTTTTCGAAAGGTTTTGTTGAAATGGTTAAATTCTCAATTTTTACAGGCTTATTTTTAACGTTCATCATACGGACAGGGATCTTTCCCTGCACCGGTTGCACAATTGCACCCGCAATAAAAACATGAGGCTTTATTTCCTCATTCAAAATCACCAACGGTTTGGAATACCGGGTGTCTATGAAGGTAACGACTTCTGTTCTGGGAGGTACTATGAAGTTTTCCTCATATCGAGGCGCTCTTAGCGATAGCGTAGAATGTTCAAAATCGATTTTCGCACCAAATTTTTTCAAAAAATTTGTGCCGATTAGACCAATTACACTGGTTGGTAAATGATCTACCACGTGAAAAGTTATAGGATATACTAACTGTTTATATTCCAAATAAGTATCAACCGCTCCCAAGGTGTTGGTAATTCCATTTATACCATACACCTCTATGGTACGGGATGGATCAATGCATCTGTTCAAATTTTTTGTTAAATAACGTTGATCTATGAGACAGCATGATGCACCACTGTCCACTATCAACTTAAAATTTTTGGCATCGATTAGAAAATCTAACCGTAATGCTCTATTAGTATTGATCGAATTAGCGAAAAAACTCCCCTACGTTTGCTTCTTCTCGGGGTTGTTGCTGTTGCGACGGCTGTGGTTCTTCAGCCACGTTCGCATTTCTTCTGCGGTTACTGTTGTTGTTGCTGTTGTTGTTACTGCTATTATTGTTGTTATTTCCGTGATATCCACCACGGTTGTGATTCTGATTTCGATTGTTTCCATGGTCGTCACGGTAACCTTGATTATTTTGGTTACCCCGATAACCATTGTTGTTTTGATGCGGTCGATTGTTGCGACCATTCCCGTCGTAGTTTCGGTTACCGCCACGATTACCATGGTAATTGTTACCACGGCCTCCGCGGTGGTTACCTCTACGGTTTCCCCTGTTGAAAAATGGAGGTTGATAACCCCCCTGAGCCCACATTGCGGACTCAGCGGATGCATGAGGTTGCACCTCCAATGCATCCGAAATAGCAGCAGTCAACGTCTTTGGATTCCTAGATTTCACTAGGTAAGCTGCTGATTGATCCTTAAGACCGTTTATGAAGGTTTGCACTGCTATGGGTTCCACTACTGGCTTCGCTGAGGCCTCAGTGGTGAAGGGCACACCCTTCGAAACCCATGCGGACGCTAATTTGGTAGCGAGCTTTTCTACCTCGCTGCCAAAATCCGTCACTGTTTTGTTCTTTTGCTTCAAAGCTCGTAATTCAGCCTCCACCGCAATAGGTGTAAGTTGAATTGCGAACTTTGTTTTCAAGGCAGTTGTCGCATCTGCCAGTGTTTGGGTTCCATCAATGGATCCCCTCGCGGCACCAATTAACCGCGATTTCAAAAAATTAATAAAATTGGCCTCCGGGACGGTAGGATCGTCCTCCCGAAGAACCTGCACGCTATCCAACCAGGATTGTAGCGTGGCTGCATCCCCGTCGTATTTATCCACGACGCGGATTGCCAAGCTAAGATCCAGTTTGGGCGGCATTATGGGCTTAGTTTTTTCTTCGTCAGATTCGCTTTCGGATTCTTCTTCCTGTTCACCTTCTGCTTCTTCTTCCTGTTCACCTTCTGCTTCTTGTTCTTCTTCTCCTTCTTCTCCGTCTTCCTCCTCTTTTCTTATGAAAAATTGGTTAACTTGCAGCCTAAATGCTGCGAACGCGTTGTCAATCTTCTTGTTTGCTAATGACAGTACAAACTTTTGCAGTGAAGTTACGTGTCTGAGCACCGTATCCTTCTTTTTGGAATATTGGGGGCTCGTTGCGTTAACTGTGGCAACAGCCTTTAATAAATTTTTCACTACTGTCTCTTTTTCTACATATTGGTCCATGTATGCCTACAATGTGACCTAACATAGACAATTCAGAGGATTTGACTCAAGAAGTTAGAAGGTTTTCAGAAAATATCTTAAAATAGCTTCATAGTGTGAAATAATGGCTTCGGTTCGTCTTGCTTTGCTAATCTTCCACAATGGAGAACTTTAATACCAATTAGGGAACACAGTGACGACCTGATTTCTCGAAATAATTTCTTATGTGATATCAATGTATGTTTCGGAAAAATTTCCAACTTTAAATGCAAATTTACGCTCTTTTAGTCATGTACTCAATTCATTAGCAAGAAAATCGACAAATGAGTAAAGCAATAGAGAATCATGTAGATCGATATAATCGTAAATAAGTAATTATAATGCACAAAACAAAAATTTCCACTGCCTATATAAATATTGGGAGTCCTATTAGTAGAACTCTATTAGATTTACACTTGAATGCATTGAGATTATTTTTTTTTCTCTTCTTGTAAACATTGAATATTGGAAAAGGTTCTAGAACACACCTTACTTGTTACTAGTGTTATGCAACTTGATTATATGATTATGTTTTCCGATATCAGTTCATTTTATCAGGCACTTACTATCGCTTCCCTTTTTGTTCTGCAAACCGGCAACGACGACGATGACGACTACGTTCTCGTCGTTACAGCACGGCGACTCACTTAGGGCTTCACAGCATCTACGGTCATCTTGAGGCCGTTGTAGGCCCAGTTTAAGTCCTCGATGAGGCCTGCCGACCTTATCCTCAGGGCAGCTCCTGCTGCCAGGTTGTATACCGCTTCAAAGATTGCACGCTTCGCGGCCATCACTTCCACAGATAGTTTTTTGTCTCTACGGGAAATTCGTTCCCAAAACTTTTTTTTCGCGTTCAAATTGCTCTATCGCTTGAGCAACTATAAAGAAATCGATACTGTCCACATGTTCAATGTTTTTTTTTTTTTTTTTTAATTTTTGTTCACTTTGTCTTTTACGGTTCGCCTTTTTTTTCTTCCATGCGCACTCGTGGGGTGGTGGTTTATTGTAAATTTCAGCTTCCACTGGACTTTAGCCGCACTTCCAATAGCACTTCGTAAGATTTCCCAGCAGTGGCTTCAAATATTTTTCCTTGCACTTGAATATCGGTCAAAGTTTTGTCAATTTACTTATTGAGAGGAGTCCGTCTTCAAACCTTAAACTTGCGCATTCACACGGCGTGCCGCCCTCTCGGCAACGCGCTCAGTGTTCTGGCGGTTGATCTTCGCTACTCCTTTGAAAATCAAATAGCCAGCGGCAAAGACCGCCATGGCACACAGAGCCACTGTTTGGGTTGTATGATGTCCACACTGGGGCTGTGGCTGTCCCCCACTCGCGGCGGCTGGTGCGGCGACGATTTCGTCCGCACTGAACCAACCCATATTGTCACTCGCGGTTTCGTTTGATTACTAAATTTTTTCCACTGTTTTCACTAATTTAACGACCATCTATCAGGCTTGGCTGTTGTAATTGTAGTTTATTGGCCTGTTAATCACAGAAACTTTCTTTTCGCGACCGGTTGGTTTTCTGCCGCATCGCATCGCAGTGCACTCGCTGTTCGAACTCGATCAAACACACTTTGTGTTCGTCATTAATTATCACTTTTCGTCGCGGCGGCGGTAGCGTTCAATTAACGGCACACAATTTGCAGCACTCATCTACTGTTCCTTAGAGCTCCTGGCAGGATTGCCATGACATGTTGTCCCTCTATCTGTTAGTATTAGCCACTTGGCTTTCGGTATGATAAAATCAACTCAACTGCTCGCCTCCGTGTCAGAACTAAGAATCATTTTATTACTTCTCTCTTATGCTAACTTAACCTACCTAGCGGTGGCGGACGTGACCCTTTCTGCTGGATCAGCACAAACTGCGTTCGCTGCCCGAGTGGCGTGATCGCGTTTATGCTGATCTTTTTGTTTACATACATTTTATCGTCCGTCTGCGCATTGCTTGCGCAGGGCCGTATCCACCACACAACTTTCGTCAGCATGTTGAGGTACAACTTCCTGGCACGGGTTTTGGCGGACTTGTTCTGCTTCTCGTCGCGATTACGGGCCTTTTGTACCTTGAACGTTCGAAGCCCAGCCTTAGTTTTGGCCTTCTGGACAAAACTTCGGCTTAGGTGCAGCTTCTTAGCCACATCCCTAACGGAGGCGTTCGGATTTCGGTTGAAGGCCCCAACTACGCGGTTGTGATTTTGGTGTTGTACGGAATACTTTTTCCTTCACTTCTGGGCTTCCGATCGGTGGTCAACCGTTCCTCGAACCGCTTAATCACTCGCGACACCGTGGAATTCGCGATTCCCAACGTTTTAGCGATGGAACGATGCGAGAGATCCTTGTTCTCGTGATGAATGCGCAAGATTTTATCACGCACGAGCTGTTCTTTCGACTCCATTTCCGCGAGTTTTGATCACAGGACTTTAAAACTTGCAGGATGTAAATAATGCACTATGAACTAAATCCACCCAAATTTTCATTAAAGTCTACCCAACGGTTAAAAAGTTAGAGTAATTTAATAGTGTGGCAATTTCATCGTGGACACCCTTTAGGTGTATTTACATTGTTCCTGCCTTGGCAATTCAGTATTTTAAACAGATTTTTTTTTAAACATGCCTGTCAACAATTGAAGTCTTAAAACTAAAAACTAAATCTTATCTAAGATTATACTTTATACAATACAATTATACAATTTATACAATTGAGGATTGCAACGTCTTTTGCCTGAAATTATTAATTATGTTGTTGGACATTTGTTCTAAAGTCTCAACATTCGAAATTCTATGTACCTCGGTAGTACTGTACCAGGGAGGCAACTTCAAAATCATCTTCAGAACTTTGTTCTGAATCCTTTGAAGTGCTTTTTTCCTGGTAGTGCAACAACTATAGTTTTTTTTGGCACAGCATAAAACATGGCCGGTCTAAAAACTTGTTTAAATATAAGAAGTTTATTCGTCAGGCAAAGTTTGGATTTCCTGCTTATAAGAGGATACAAACATTTTATATATTTGTTACATTTGGCTTGAATGCCCTCAATGTGAATTTTAAAAGTAAATTTTTGGTCAAGTACTAATCCAAGATATTTCACTTGGTTTGACCAGTAAATTGGAAAACGAAGCTCTAGGCTAATGTGGAAATATTATAAGTTGAGTTTTGGAAGCGTTGGGAGAAATCTTTCATTTTTGTAAATAAGAAGAGAAAGTATCTAAACTTTTCTGCAGTCTGCTGCAAATAACACGAAGACTTCTTCCTTTAGCGGAAATGCCTGTGTCATCAGCGAACAAAGATTTGTGGCAACCCTGAGGCAAATCAGAGTGGTCCGAAGTGAAAATGTTACACAATATAGACCCAAGAATGCTACACTGAGGAACTCCTGCTCTAACAGGTAGTCGATTAGATTAGGAATTTTGATAATTTACCTGCAGAGTTCTGTCAGTTAAATAATTTTGAACTAATTTCATAATATAAAATGGAAAATTAAACTTTTTCAATTTGGCATTCAAAACTTCATGCCAAACACTGTCGAATGCTTTTTATATGTCTAGAAGAGCAACTCCAATTGAGCAGCCTTCAGATTTGTTTGAACGAATTAAAATGGTAACTCTTAAGAGTTGATAAGTAGTTGAATGCCCATGGTGAAATGCAAACTGCTCATCTGCAAAAATTGAGTTCGTATTGATGTGAAGCATCATTCTATTTAAAATTATCTTTTCAAAAAGTTTACTTATTTAAGAAAGGCAACTTATTGGACGGTAACAAGATGCTTCAGCTGGATTTTTATCCGGCTTCAAAATTGGAACAACTTTTGCATTTTTCAATTTACCAGGAAAGTATGCCAAATAGAAACATCTGTTGAATAATTTTACCAAGAAAAGCAAGGTACTCGCTAGAAGTTTTTTGATGAGGATATAGAAAATTCCATCATCACCTGGAGCTTTCATATTATGAAACTTTTTAGTTATAGACCTTACTTCGTCCAAATCAGTCCCCCAGGAATCATCAAAAATACTTTTCCGAGAGAAAATATTCAGATAATCCCGAGCAACCTGATTCTCAATGTGACTAGTAAGACCCAAACTGAAATTATGGGAACTCTCGAATTGCTTAGCAAGTTTCTAAGCTTTTTCCGAATTTATGATCAAAATTTTACAACCTTCTTTGAGCGCTGGAATAGACTCTTTTGAGTTTTTTAAAATTTTTGTGAGTTTCCGAAAGGGTTTGGAACTCAGGTCTAATTTAGAAACATTTTGTTCCGCAGAGAATCGCTTTTCAATTTGTTTTTGCAAATCCCGCCAGATAACTGGCATGGCAAGATCGCGTGTTCTTTGATATTGCCTCCGACGGACATTTTTAAGACGGATCAAGAGCTGAAGATCGTCGTCTATTATAATTGAATCGAATTTAACCTCGCATTTTGGTACTGAGGCAGCTCTTGCTTCAACTATAGAAGTAGTCAGAGATTCAAGAGCATAACTGACATCATTTTTGGTTTGCAAAGGAATATGTTCGATATTGCTCCCAATCAGTTCAATGGCAATTGAAAGTAAAGTTGTTGGGATTGCAAATTATTTCTTGGGATATTTCAAAAGTTACTGGAAGGTGATCAGAACCGAAGTCAGCATGGGTAACCAATTGACTACAAAGTTGACATGAATCCAGTGGCGTCGCCCTAACCTCAATCTACCTGTTCAACAACTCTCAAAAAGTAAACAAATAAAACAATATTGGTTC
The DNA here is from genome assembly GCF_037179485.1 of Ochlerotatus camptorhynchus. Classification (NCBI taxonomy): domain Eukaryota; kingdom Metazoa; phylum Arthropoda; class Insecta; order Diptera; family Culicidae; genus Ochlerotatus; species Ochlerotatus camptorhynchus. Next base: position 3,223,236 of record NW_027040849.1, read on the forward strand.
CAATGAAAACAAATCTGTGAAACTAGAAGACCCTGAGCCTTTTGAAATTGATTTGAATGTAAACATGACCCTAAATAACGTTTTCAAAGTTGTTGAACAGGTAAAAAGTGAGGTTACGCGACGCCACTGCATGAATCAGTTATGTAAGACCAAATCAAAAGTGAAGGAATTTCTTGCTGAAGAAAAGCATGTTGGGCTGTTTGGATATTGAATAGAGTAATAACCTGCAGAACAATCATCAAACAGAATATTACCATTGGAATTGCTTTGAGCATTATTCCATGAGCGGTGTTTTGCATTAAAATCACCAATAATGCCGAATTTACACCTGTGACGGGTAAGCTTCTGAAGTTCAATTCTTTTGCTGTCCTACGCATTGGAATGGCAAATAGGCAGCTATAAACGTAAGTTGTCCAAATTTTGTTTCATCAGAAACTCCCAACGTTTCAAAAACTTTGGTTTCAAATGAAGAAAGAATTTAATGTTTGATTCGTCTATGAACAATGATGTCAACGCCACCACAGGATCCATCAAGACGATCATTTCTATAAATGAAATAATTTGCGTAATTAGGTTAAAATATGGTCAGGTTTAAGGAACGTTTCAGTTTTAACGGCAATATGCACGTTATGAACTTTTAAAAGGTTAAATAGCTCGTCTTCATAATGTTTAAGAGATCGAGCATTCCAATTTAAAATATTTAATTATTTAAAATCCATTACTGAATTTCCAAGTCATGACAATATTGTTAGCAAATTTGACTCCAGTTTGAATAGCATCAAACATGGAGTTCGATGTAAGCATATCAGTAATCATTTCAATTAATGATTTCTGTAAAAATTCCATTTTAGGAGCAGTAATGCTTCTTAAGTCAAATTTTCCGTTAGAATTAGTTAGTTGGTTAGTATTTTCATTTCTACCCGCTGCAATAGCAGCATAGGTAGCTCTATTTACTCGCCGAACATTGTTAGCAGCGAGAGGAGCAGGTATAGATCAAGAATTTGAAGCAGGGGGTGATATTTGTACCTACGGGTACGAATGTAGAATTTGTTCCTCGCTGACCATTGTTAACAGCAGAGGAATTTGTACCTGGTCGGAAACGTAGAGCGTTTCCTCCCTATCGCTTAGAACGAGATTGTAGGATCGCTTTGCGAGTCTTACATTCCCAAAAAATGGATTTAAATTTCTTAGGATCTTCCTTCTTCTTTTTCGTCCTTTGCGTGAGAGGAATCACCACAATTCATGCATTTAGCTGGCATGTAGCAATTTTTACGGCACTGGGTGAGGTTTTGGAAATTTCCTCCAGTCTTCCTGAAGTGTTCCCACTTCTCTCGGACATGGAGCATAAGGCTAGCTTTTTCCAAGGCCTTAAGGTTGTTTAGTTCACTAGACTTGAAGTGAACTAAATAAAAATCATTAGAAATCCCGTTGCGCGAATCGCCAGGACGAGATATCATTTTCATTTTGATTACTTGAAGTGGCACAATTCCAAGTAATTTTGCCAGTTCATCTTTGATCTGATCCAGGGATTCACCACTGGGCAGTCCTTTCATGACAACCTTGAAAACACGTTCAGTTTTGGTGTCGTAAGTACAAAATTTGTGCTTTTTCTCAGTAAGATACTTGAGAAGACATTTGAATACGTCCAAGGTTTCAGCCAATACACGGCATTTACCCCGACGTCCAATTTGCAGTGAAAACTTGAATTTCACGAAGTTCAAAGTTCCGAGCGAAGAGCATGGGAATCGGGAGTGGTTATCACAATAGGGGGAATCTTTTCCTTCTTGGCATTAAGCCGGGAAAGTTTACTAGAATTGTTCTTGGATGATGGATCATTCTCATCATCTGTGAGCAAATCAAATTGATTACTCAAATTAATTTCATCAAAAGGGGGATCAAGAGTTTGCCCCTTTCTTTTGGGTTTAGCGCCATGGCGGCAGTATTTTTTTTTATCCAAATCGACTTCCAAGCAGATTACTATAAGAATCTGAAGGATCGAAGAGGAATTTTTCAAATCGATATCCAAGAAGGATTACCTCGGGTAGGGTCCAAACAAGGATCGAAGAGGAATAAGAGTCAAACAAGGTAGAAAATTTACAGGTATATTGAGCACTGAAAAGTGCTGTTTAAATTTGTTGTAGCCTTAGGTAGTAGTAATACTTCCTTCAGCAAAAAGCAAATAGATCCGCACGGTAAGAGAGCACGATGTGGACTATGATAATGAAGTCCTTTATCCATCTCTTTGTTAGTCTTTTTTACCTCTGCGATGTGTTCCTTAAACCTTGTTTCCAGAATCCTTTTCGTCTGCCCAATGTAGATATTAAAGGGTGTCCACGATGAAATTGCCACACACAAAATTGATTCGCAAAATTCGAGTTTTCATCCGATTGCCATCAAATTTTCAGGGATTGAGAAATAACTATTAAACTTCATTTTACCATTTTACTCGTATTTTATTTACAGTCCATACGCAAATGCCCGCACCTTGGCCTTAACCCCGGCCATAAGATTCTGCACAACCTGTGAATCAACCGTTTTTCGCATGTAAACCCATACTTTCTTCAGTTCCTCGACTGTCTTCACTACCTTAGGTCGTTTAAGAAGGTGCTGCTTCATAATCGCCCAGTACTTCTCGATGGGGCGGAGCTCCGGAGTGTTGGGAGGGTTGAACATTTTCGGCACGAAATTGACCTTATTGTCCGCATACCACTTCAGCACGTCCTTGGAGTAGTGGCATGAGGCCAAATCCGGCCAGAAGATTGTTGGGACGTTGTGGGCCTTCAGGAGAGGAAGCAGCCGCTTCTGGAGGCACTCTTTTATGTACACCTGTCCGTTCATCGTGTCCTGGGTCACGAAAGGTGCACTCCGCTTCCCGCACGTGCAGATGGCTTGCCAAACCAGGAATTTCTTCGCAAATTTGGACATCTTCTGAGTGCGGACATGCTCCGGAACGCTGAACTTATCCTTGGCCGTGAAAAACAGGTTGCCGGGGATCTGTTTGAAGTCGGCCTTCACATATGTTTCGTCGTCCATGATGCAGCATTCAACTTTCGTCAGCATGTTGAGGTACAACTTCCTGGCACGGGTTTTGGCGGACTTGTTCTGCTTCTCGTCGTGATTAGGGGCCTTTTTGTACCTTGAACGTTCGAAGCCCAGCCTTATTTTTGGCCTTCTGGACAAAACTTCGGCTTAGGTGCAGCTTCTTAGCCACATCCCTAACGGAGGCGTTCGGATTTCGGTTGAAGGCCCCAACTACGCGGTTGTGATTTTTGGTGTTGTACGAAATACTTTTTCCTGCACTTCTGGGCTTCCGATCGGTGGTCAACCGTTCCTCGAACCGCTTAATCACTCGCGACACCGTGGAATTCGCGATTCCCAACGTTTTAGCGATGGAACGATGCGAGAGATCCTTGTTCTCGTGATGAATGCGCAAGATTTTATCACGCACGAGCTGTTCTTTCGACTCCATTTCCGCGAGTGTTGATCACAGGACTTTAAAACTTGCAGGATGTAAATAATGCACTATGAACTAAATCCACCTAAATTTTCATTAAATTCTACCCAACGGTTAAAAAGTTAGAGCAATTTAATAGTGTGGCAATTTCATCGTGGACACCCTTTAGGTGTATTTACATTGTTCCTGCCTTGGCAATTCAGTATTTTAAACAGATTTTTTTTTAAACATGCCTGTCAACAATTGAAGTCTTAAAACTTAAAACTAAATCTTATCTAAGATTATACTTTATACAATACAATTATACAATTTATACAATTGAGGATTGCAACGTCTTTTGCCTGAAATTATTAATTATGTTGTTGGACATTTGTTCTAAAGTCTCAACATTCGAAATTCTATGTACCTCGGTAGTACTGTACCAGGGAGGCAACTTCAAAATCATCTTCAGAACTTTGTTCTGAATCCTTTGAAGTGCTTTTTTCCTGGTAGTGCAACAACTATAGTTTTTTTTGGCACAGCATAAAACATGGCCGGTCTAAAAACTTGTTTAAATATAAGAAGTTTATTCGTCAGGCAAAGTTTGGATTTCCTGCTTATAAGAGGATACAAACATTTTATATATTTGTTACATTTGGCTTGAATGCCCTCAATGTGAATTTTAAAAGTAAATTTTTGGTCAAGTACTAATCCAAGATATTTCACTTGGTTTGACCAGTAAATTGGAAAACGAAGCTCTAGGCTAATGTGGAAATATTATAAGTTGAGTTTTGGAAGCGTTGGGAGAAATCTTTCATTTTTGTAAATAAGAAGAGAAAGTATCTAAACTTTTCTGCAGTCTGCTGCAAATAACACGAAGACTTCTTCCTTTAGCGGAAATGCCTGTGTCATCAGCGAACAAAGATTTGTGGCAACCCTGAGGCAAATCAGAGTGGTCCGAAGTGAAAATGTTACACAATATAGACCCAAGAATGCTACACTGAGGAACTCCTGCTCTAACAGGTAGTCGATTAGATTAGGAATTTTGATAATTTACCTGCAGAGTTCTGTCAGTTAAATAATTTTGAACTAATTTCATAATATAAAATGGAAAATTAAACTTTTTCAATTTGGCAATCAAAACTTCATGCCAAACACTGTCGAATGCTTTTTATATGTCTAGAAGAGCAACTCCAATTGAGCAGCCTTCAGATTTGTTTGAACGAATTAAAATGGTAACTCTTAAGAGTTGATAAGTAGTTGAATGCCCATGGTGAAATGCAAACTGCTCATCTGCAAAAATTGAGTTCGTATTGATGTGAAGCATCATTCTATTTAAAATTATCTTTTCAAAAAGTTTACTTATTTAAGAAAGGCAACTTATTGGACGGTAACAAGATGCTTCAGCTGGATTTTTATCCGGCTTCAAAATTGGAACAACTTTTGCATTTTTCAATTTACCAGGAAAGTATGCCAAATAGAAACATCTGTTAAATAATTTTAACAAGAAAAACAAGGTACTCGCTAGAAGTTTTTTGATGAGGATATAGAAAATTCCATCATCACCTGGAGCTTTCATATTATGAAACTTTTTAGTTATAGACCTTACTTCGTCCAAATCAGTCCCCCAGGAATCATCAAAAATACTTTTCCGAGAGAAAATATTCAGATAATCCCGAGCAACCTGATTCTCAATGTGACTAGTAAGACCCAAACTGAAATTATGGGAACTCTAGAATTGCTTAGCAAGTTTCTGAGCTTTTTCCGAATTTATGATCAAAATTTTACAACCTTCTTTAAGCGCTGGAATAAACTCTTTTGAGTTTTTTAAAATTTTTGTGAGTTTCCGAAAGGGTTTGGAACTCAGGTCTAATTTAGAAACATTTTGTTCCGCAGAGAATCGCTTTTCAATTTGTTTTTGCAAATCCCGCCAGATAACTGGCATGGCAAGATCGCGTGTTCTTTGATATTGCCTCCGACGGACATTTTTAAGACGGATCAAGAGCTGAAGATCGTCGTCTATTATAATTGAATCGAATTTAACCTCGCATTTTGGTACTGAGGCAGCTCTTGCTTCAACTATAGAAGTAGTCAGAGATTCAAGAGCATAACTGACATCATTTTTGGTTTGCAAAGGAATATGTTCGATATTGCTCCCAATCAGTTCAATGGCAATTGAAAGTAAAGTTGTTGGGATTGCAAATTATTTCTTGGGATATTTCAAAAGTTACTGGAAGGTGATCAGAACCGAAGTCAGCATGGGTAACCAATTGACTACAAAGTTGACATGAATCCAGTGGCGTCGCCCTAACCTCAATCTACCTGTTCAACAACTCTCAAAAAGTAAACAAATAAAACAATATTGGTTCCAATGAAAACAAATCTGTGAAACTAGAAGACCCTGAGCCCTTTGAAATTGATTTGAATTTAAACATGACCCTAAATAACGTTTTCAAAGTTGTTGAACAGGTAAAAAGTGAGGTTACGCGACGCCACTGCATGAATCAGTTATGTAAGACCAAATCAAAAGTGAAGGAATTTCTTGCTGAAGAAAAGCATGTTGGGCTGTTTGGATATTGAATTGAGTAATAACCTGCAGAACAATCATCAAACAGAATATTACCATTGGAATTGCTTTGAGCATTATTCCATGAGCGGTGTTTTGCATTAAAATCACCAATAATGCCGAATTTACACCTGCGACGGGTAAGCTTCTGAAGTTCAATTCTTTTGCTGTCCTACGCATTGGAATGGCAAATAGGCAGCTATAAACGTAAGTTGTCCAAATTTTGTTTCAACAGAAACTCCCAAAGTTTCAAAAACTTTTATTTCAAATGAAGAAAGAATTTAATGTTTGATTCGTCTATGAACAATGATGTCAACGCCACCACAGGGTCCATCAAGACGATCATTTCTATAAATGAAATAATTTGCGTAATTAGGTTAAAATATGGTCAGGTTTAATGAACGTTTCAGTTTTAACGGCAATATGCACGTTATGAACTTTTAAAAGGTTAAATAGGTCGTCTTCATTATCTTTAAGAGATCGAGCATTCCAATTTAAAATATTTAATGCTTTAAAATCCATTACTGAATTTCAAAGTCATGACAATATTGTTCGCAAATTTTACTCCAGTTTGAATAGCATCAAACATGGAGCTCGATTTAAGCAGTTCATGATTTCTGTAAAAATTCCATTTTAGGAGCCGAACATTGTTAGCAGCGAGAGGAGCAGTTATTGATGAAGAATTAGAAGCAGGGGGTGATATTTGTTCCTACGGGTACGAATGTAGAATTTGTTCCTCGCTGACCATTTTTAACAGCAGAGGAATTTGTACCTGATCGGAAACGTGGAGCGTTTCCTACCTGACGGTTAGAACGAGATTGAAGGATCGCTTTGCGAGTCTTACATTCCCAAATATTGGATTTGTGGTTTTCACCACAATTTGAACATTTAAATTTCTTAGGATCTTCCTTCACAGTCGTCCTTTGCGTGATAGGAATCACCACAATTCATGAATTTAGCTGGCATTACGTGAAATGGCACAACTCCAAGTAATTTTGCCAGTTCATCTTTGATCTGATCCAGGGATTCACCACTGGGCAGTCCTTTCATGACAACCTTGAACACACGTTCAGTTTTGGTGTCGTAAGTAAAAAAAATATGTTGCTTTTCAGTAAGATACTTAAGAAGACATTTGAATCCGTTCAAGGTTTCAGCCAATACACGGCATTCACCCCGACGTCCAATTTGTTGTGGAAACTTAAATTTAACGAAGTTTAAAAGTTCCGTGCGAAGAGCATGGAAATCGGAACTGGTTATCACAATAGGGGGAATCTTTCCCTTCTTAGCATTAAGCCGGGAGAGTTTACTAGAATTTTTCCTGGATGATGGATTATCCGTGAGCAAATCAAATTGATTGCTCACATTAATTTCATCAGAAGGGGGATCAAGATATTGCCCCTTTCTTTTGCGCTTAGGCGCCATGGCGGCAGTAAATTTTTTTTTCCAAATCGACTTCTAAACAGATTACTATAAGAATCTGAAGGATCAAAGAGGAATTTTTCAAATCGATATCCAAGAAGGATTACCTCGGGTAGGGTCCAAACAAGGATCGAAGAGGAATAAGAGTCAAACAAGGTAGAAAATTTACAGGTATATTGAGCACTGAAAAGTGCTGTTTAAATTTGTTGTAGCCTTAGGTAGTAGTAATACTTCCTTCAGCAAAAAGCGAATAGATCCACACGGTAAGAGAGCACGATGTGGACTGTGATAATGAAGTCCTTTATCCATCTCTTTGTTAGTCTTTTTTACCTCTGCGACGTGTTCCTTAAACCTTGTTTCCAGAATCCTTTTCGTCTGCCCAATGTAGATATTATTACAATCTGAACAAGGGATTTTGTACACACCGGCTTTTCCTAAGACATGTATTGAAATCTTTTGTTGCTCCTAACAGTGACTTCAGGTGATTTGTTCTGCTGTTGAATACTAAATCTAGGCCAAAGCTTGGAACTGAATGGTTTGGTAATATTTTGGTCGAAATTCACCGCAACCCGTTTCAAACCCTCGGTTATTAGTGTAAGATGTATGCCTAAATGGTCCCTTGTTCTTGTATCGTATACTACTTGAATTATTTTTTAATGATACCCTTTAAGTCTATCGATTTAAAAAATGTGAGCTTTTTCTTTTGAGTTGCCTGTATCGCTAAGAGGAAGATTTTGCATCCTGTGTTGATGGGAATGGTTTGAAGAACTTGGTATTACTCTCTTTGTATTTGTTGGTTTCCTATAGATTTCGAAATTGAACGAAGACGTTTCCCTAATGATGAGAAGATCTAAGAAGGGAAATTTGCTTATGTTCTTCAAAATTTTTGATAAATCTTCCCTTTTGATAATGCTAAAAATGTCACCCACGTACCTATACCAACACTTCGGCAACACATTCCTATCGTCCAGAATATTTTCTAGGTTAGCCATGAACAATTCACACAAAAATTGGAAGAGCGGTTTGCCCATAAGAGCACCTTTAGTTTGCTTATAAAAATTTCCTCTGAAAATAAAATAATTATCCTCCATACAAAGATGAGTAAGCTTGAGATATGACCGAAATTTGTTTTTTTTTTCAAATAGAATACTCACGTTGCTTCAAAAGCCAGTTCTCCTTTACAGGTACACTCGGAAAAAGTGCTGTGCCAACAAATGAAACCATGACTTCATCTTCCCGAATCTCTCCTGATACCCAAAGTTGGTTTTTCCTGATTTATGATATATTGTTCCAATAATTTTAGAAAAATCAATACGAACATTATGGAAGCCCTATATTATGCTTTATAAGCATTGAATTCCTTTTTTCGAATATAGAGCAAGATTAGGGCTACGATTTAATGTTTATCAGTTATTTGGGTAAACATCGAAACGTCGTATGAATTCATAAACTGTTTTTTTTTTCAATTTTCATTGGCGCTAATGTATAACTTTATTTTGTAATAATATCAAACTTACATTTACTGGACTGGTGAATCAAAATTCACGTTGACCTACATCAAAAGCCAACATTACTGCAAACTGAAACCACTCTAAAATGTTGCCTCCACTGGTGTTTTGTTCAATTAAGCTCTCCCCATTTCAAAGAAGGTTTTTCTTCGTTTAGTCGTTATCATCCGCTCACCATCGGTCTCCATTAACCTGCGAGGTGTACATGGGACGGCCGGCGTTTCGCTTTTGCGGCCTGCAGTTATGGTGCGTCGTCTCTCTGCTGGACCTCCCGTAGCCAGAGGTAAAACCAGTTTACGCACATTTTCGGTCGGCTCTGAGTTTCCCAGACGGGGATGAAGACAAGGAGTAGATATTGAGTAGCAATCAGATATACCGACGAAGGCAAAATCTGGTTGCAACGAGAAGAAAATAAATTAAGTAGGTCCAGTGCGCTTCAGGTCAGAAATGGTAAAACAGATCTTTTTTTAGATAGTGATTATATCTTGATTGCAGCGTTCAAACAACAGTTCCGTCGCAGAATCTGCCAAGCAAACATGGTGTAGTTGTTATTCGTGGAAGCTAAGAAGCCAGAACGGAGATGACACCATTCGCTTAATTTGAAATTATAGGCGTCCGTATGCATCAAACGGAGCTCTAAAAGAGAATTCGATTATCGCCTAAGGCACTACAGCTCTAATGCCGCCATACGACTCTATGGCGGTCATTCATAAATTCACCTATTTGGTTCACTGCAGCAACTGAGCGCAAAGCTCTTGCTTGCCTGGAGACACTCGCAGCTATATGCTTATTAGGGTGCCAATGAAATGTATGGGGAAAAACGATACCAACGAATTTTTTAAACCGGCCTTTTAGAAAATGTTCATTGCCTCGAAAAAAGACCGTATGCAAAATTTGGGCTCAATCGGACAAGATTACCGTAAGTGGGGCGACCATCGGCCAAAAAATCAAAAAATTTCGTCCTACCTTACAACATTCACATTTTAGCAAAGAAAATAATTAAAAGCATATCAATGTATTCATCTATGATTTATTTACGACTGTCGTGGAGCTGGTTGATTGATATTGATATCTTATTTTACTAAAATTAAATAAAAACTAGACTAATGTAAATCCTTATCGGGGGTGACATTGGGTTAAAACATAAATTTGTTTAAAATATCCTAAGATATGTAAATGTAACGTAGCTATTAGAAGTACACTTGGTTATGATCACAATGTTCTTCGTATGTATGGCTAAAGATCGCGTGTAACCCTCGTCTATCCACATAAAAATGTGTATAAACTTTTGTTTACCTGTGAAATTTTTTAAAAACCTGTTTTTGCTACTATTTATGACAATTAACTTTACAGCACTATTTAATTAAAACAACTGGTTAATGTTATCTACACTTAACTCCAGGAGTTCAAGGAACATATGCTAGTCATCAATTTCTGTATATTCAAGATTTTTGCAGCAATAAACATTTTTCAACTTTGGCCCAATCAGCGGCGCCGGTGGTGTAGTGGTAAGCGTGATTGCCTCTCACCCCAGCAGGCCTGGGTTCAATCCCAGTCGGCGCCGCCGGGATGTTCTGAGACATAACATTTCTGATCACGCCTTCCTTCGGAAGGGAAGTAAAGCCGTTGGTCCCCGGTCCATGAGTTGATGGGTCGATAGGTAGGGTCCAGGTGTGGGAGCTGCCTCCCTGGCGTCGGTAGCATTAGTGCTCAGCACGGAAAACAAGATCGACGGAAAACACACCAAGGAAAACAAAAACTTTGGCCCAATGTCACCCCGTATTATGACTTAAAAATGCATGAAACGTCGAGATCCAGTGCTAACTCGAAAATGTTGTATTACCTAAAATCGACTTCCAGGGAGTAGTGAAATTTCGGAAGTCGAAAATTAGGTGTGATTTATTTTTTGCTCATTGGCACCCTAATGCTTATAGATACATCCTACCTACACATACGCTGACTCAGAGACTAAACCTTTGATAAATGGCAAATCGATGGCCTGAGTGCTGCACGATGACGATGACAACGTTCGCAGTGGTGTTTCTCCTTCCAGCTATGGGTAATGGAGGTCACCTGCGGCTACAACTTGCCACTATTGGCGGTAAGTGAACGACGATGGTGGCTGCGGTGGCTGCGAAAAAAATAATAATGAAAATATTGGACAGCTAGATGGCATAATACTGTCGGAACCTAGAAGGTCTCACGTAGACGCGTGTGTTATTATGCGAAGGTGCGTCGTTTGGACGCACGATATGTGCACCTATGAGAAGGCAATTATTTGTGGCTTTGAATGTAAAGACAAAATTAAAATGACAGCAAATTACGCCCAACCAGAAGTCGTGTAACAATGTTTTTAACGGATTAAGACACGATTAACTATTGCTGTATAGAACAGTTTGAAATTACATATTAAATCATATATGAAGTCATATCAAGTCGTCTATAATGAACATTTATATTTTAATGTAGATAATCTTCATTTTTGAACGAAAAATGGGCTTATTTTTTGTACATTATATAGAATTTTAAAAGATTAAGGGTTAGGCAGAGTAACTGTCACCAATTTCACATGTATAAAATTCTCAAGGGACCTCCCTTAGCTCAGTCGGTAAAGGCGCAGCTACAAAGCAAGACCATGCTGGAGGTGGCTGGGTTCGATTCCCGGTGCGGTCTAGGAATTTTTCGGGTTGGAAAATTTCTCGACTTCCCTGGGCATAGAGTATGATTGTACTTGCCACACAATTATACTAATGCAAAAATGGTACAGGCATCGAAAGCTCTCAATTAATAACTGTGGAAGTGCATCAAGAACACTAAGTTGAGAGCACGCAATAAGCTAATATGCCATACGCAATAAGCTTGAAATGCGAGGAAGAAGAAGAACAATTCTCAATGGTTCAAGTATTTTTGTTTTAACGTCTATTGATTATAGGACTAGAAATTTCATTCTGGAACTAAACCGTGCATGACACCTGTGATTCATTTTCGTGAAAAATGAAGGTGGTAATCATGCTTGGCATACACAGGTTTGGTCACGAACTGCTCATTTGCTAATAACTTAACACAGAGTTGACGAAACATAGTTCTTTTTAAAGCAGTAGATAGAATAGCTTAAACTCTATTTTAAGCAAAGTAGATTTTAATTCTAGTAATAAACTGTATTTGTTTTTGCGTTGTAAAAATGAAGTGAGAAATGCTCGCTGCACATCTCGGACTTTAAGAGTAAAAATTCATTGGTGTTGATTTAAGATTTATCTACTTTTTGCATATCTATAGTAAGCAATGATCCTAAACTATCAATTACTTTAAAGAAAAACAAATTTCAACAACTGCGTGAAAAGTTATTAAAAAATGAGCAGTTGGTGTGTACAACTGTGTATGCCAAGCATGGTGGTAATTAAGGTAAAGGTAGCGAGATTTGAATTTATGTATGCTATCACTGCTGTCAAAAATAGTGATTTTAGTTACCATGTTCAGGGCTGGTAGTGCTGTGACTTAAGTACCTAAAATTACGGAAATAGTGACCAAATAGTGACATTTATATAATGACTCAGAAACTCAAATAAGGTTTAATATTGGAATAAACTGTTTTTGTCATGAAAGTTAAAATCACATTTCACCAATTCCTCTAATTATATCGAAACTCTCAACGGAATCTCCTATGAAGAGCACTTGAAGTGATTTGAATAATTTTCTTTTGATTACATAATACATGATGGCCAGTAAATAGCAAATTGCGGTTTTTTGTAATGTTACTGGTTGAGCGTTACATAAATTTCTTCTTAGAATAATCTTGAACTTCTCCCCTGAATTCTATTGGAAATTCAATTCGTATTCTCCTCAGAGTTTTCATGGTATTTCCTCAAAATTCTCAAAACAAAAATCCATCTCAGAATACCCTTGAAACTCTTCGATGAATTTCTTTAGATTGAACCCTCAAAAGCCGAATCCATTGGAATTCTTCTCGGAATTTATTTCGAACTTTTTAGAGTTCTCTTGAAAGTATCTTCAGCAATCATTTCAGAATTCTATCCGCAGAGATCTTTGTAGGAGTTCGCGGGATTTACATGGAATTCTCATCAGAGCTCTCTTAAAAAATGTCAGAACTAGTTTTGAATTCCTATTAGAATTGAACCTAGAATCCTCATCCAATCATCATAGAATTCTCTCAATTATATTGGAATTATTTCTAGGAGCTAAATTTTGCATCTTTAATAATTTAAACAATAATCAAATGCAACGCTCGTATGTGTCAGTCTCATGGCTGGGTTCTTCACCTTTGCTTAAGCCTTCTTCGGAGGTGAAGATTTCTTCGGAAGTGAAGATTTATTCGGAGGTGAAGAAATCGACCCTCAGAGCACTTAATTTTACATAAGACTTTCGTATTCTGTACTTTGGTATTCTTCTCTGAAACGTCTTGGTGTCATTCCAAGAATTCATTTAAAATTGCCTTAAAGTGTTCTTTGATTTTTTTTTAAGTTCTTGAAAATTCTTTAAAGACTTCTGAAAATCTAGCACAGACAAATACCCTTGAAGAGAGAAGGTTTAGAATTTATTTTTGGAGATAGGAGGTATATTTTCCCGGATTTTTTTTTATCGAAATTGAAGGCATTTCCCAGTATTTATCCTAGTGTATCCTTGAATTTTTGCGGTCATCCTGGTTAAAATTGTTAATTTTTCAACAGATATGTATATTTTGTCATGACTACTGTAGACTTCGTCAGTGCCAAGTACTCAATTTAAAAATGGTGTAAATATTTTACCATTTCACTCTATTTTAAAGGGTGATACGGTCAAATTTTGGTCAATATCAACTTGACGTATTTCTTTCAATTTTGCATTTAAAAAACCTGAACACCCCTCATTTTGAAGGTGTGTGTGTGTAGAATGTTGCTCCTATTTTGATTTTGGAATTCACTTTTCAGTTGTCAAAATGCCGTCCAAGCAAGAAGAGCAGCGTATCAAAATTTGGCTCGCGCATCGCGAAAATCCGAGCTACTCGCACGCAAAGTTGGCAAAATCGCTAAAAGTTGCCAAATCAACCGTTACAAATGTAATTAAAGTGTTTGGGGAACGTTTGTCGACAGCCAGGAAGTCTGGATCGGGGGGAAATCGAAAACCGGAAGCCGCTGAGACGACAAAGAGAGTTGCCGGTAGTTTCAAGCGAAACCCTAACCTCTCTCTCCGAGATGCCGCAAATAAGCTGGGTGTATCGTCTACAACCGTGCATCGAGCCAAAAAACGAGCCGGACTATCGACTTACAAGAAGGTAGTGACTCCAAATCGCGATGATAAAAAAAAAACGACGGCCAAAGCGCGATCCCGGAGGCTGTACACGACGATGCTGACGAAGTTTGACTGCGTGGTAATGGACGACGAAACCTACGTCAAAGCCGACTACAAGCAGCTTCCGGGACAGGAGTTTTATACGGCAAAAGGAAGGGGAAAGGTAGCAGATGTTTTCAAGCACATGAAACTGTCAAAGTTCGCAAAGAAATATCTGGTTTGGCAAGCCATCTGTACCTGTGGCTTGAAAAGCAGCATCCGGGACTGTCAACCAAGAAATTTACGTGAAAGAGTGTTTGAATAAACGTCTGCTGCCTTTCCTGAAGAAACACGGTTGTTCCGTACTGTTTTGGCCGGATTTGGCATCTTGCCATTACGGTAAAAAGGCCATGGAGTGGTACGCCGCCAACAACGTGCAGGTGGTTCCCAAGGACAAGAACCCTCCCAACACGCCAGAGCTCCGCCCAATTGAGAAATACTGGGCTATTGTCAAGCGGAACCTAAAGAAGACCAAAAAAAACTGCTAAGGGCGAGCAGCAGTTCAAGGCAAACTGGCTTTCTGCGGCGAAGAAGGTGGACAAGGTGGCTGTACAAAATCTGATGGCAGGGGTCAAGCGTAAGGCCCGGCAATTCGGATTTGGAAAAGCGGAAGCCTTACTGAATATTTTTCCTGAATTTTATACTAATTGAACTTGAAAAAGAAATTTAATTTGATTTTTTAAATAAACGATTTCACCGATTTACACGCGTTTTCCCTTGACCAAATTTTGACCGTATCACCCTTTAGTTGTGAAAAAGTGACTTTAGTGACTATTTTTAGAGAAATAGTGACTTTAGTGACTTTTTGGCGTGAAAAGTGACTTTTTAGTGACTGACTTCAAAATAGTGACAAAACCTTTGACCCCCTTGACCAAATTTTGACCGTATCACCCTTTAGTTGTGAAAAAGTGACTTTAGTGACTATTTTTAGAGAAATAGTGACTTTAGTGACTTTTTGGCGTGAAAAGTGACTTTTTAGTGACTGACTTCAAAATAGTGACAAAGTCACTAAAAAGTGACCTGCTACCAGCCCTGCATGTTGAAGAAATAAGTGACTAAATATAAGTAGTTGTAAAAATAGTTACTAAAAAGTGACCCTGAATTGAATTAAAAGTAAATTTCTGAGGAGCACAACTCCTGTGAACTTCAAAGGAGGATAATTTCATAAAGTTTGTGGGAGAAAACAAATTCGTAGCATAAGTCCTTGTTTTTTTTTCAAATGCTAAAAGAAGGATCACAATTAAATCTGAGAATAATACCAGGACATCTTCAAAGGAATTTGGAAAATAAATTCAGGAGAGTTTTCCAAGCAAATTATGAGAAGAAATCTAAGGAATTTATGAGTAGAAATGCCAATGAATTCTTAGGAGACTTTAATATGAGTAGAATTCTAAGGGAAAGAGAGAGCTTCAAAAGGAAATCTGAAATGAATTAATGAATATTCTGGTAATCTTTCCAAAGGGTGTCTTATTGTGGAGAATTTCAAGGTAATTTCGAGGAAAACTAAAAGAAAATTGAATTCGGAGGAATGCTTCATCGAAATTTCCATTGAATATGGAATGGACTATTCTGGGAACTTCCCAAATTTTTCCTGAAGTTAATGAATCTGCCTTGACGTTCTTTTGTAGTTTGAGAAACTAGCCTGATGCTCACAATACTACTCATCAAATTCTTAAACTTCCCTGAACTTTATAGGACTTCCTAAAGTTTCCTTAAATTTTTCTAACGATCATGAATCTCTACTAAAGGTTTAAAAATTCGCTGAAGTTCTCTAAATTCTTTAAAATTTATGTGACTTCTCTTATGATAACGGAACTGCTCTGAGGTTCTCTGTTCTTTTCTGAAATTCTCAAAACTGCTCTAACGTTTTTGCAGTTCTCATGAAGCTTGTTGTATTGCGCTGAATTTAATTGTGCCGCCGCGGTTCGCGGATCTCATCTTAAGCTTGATAGATTTATATGAAGTTCTCGAAATTTTTTCTGAAGACCACTGTCCTTCTGTGAAGTATTCGAAGTTTTTCTAGAACTTTTGTGCTCCCGCAGTTTTCATGGAATTAGAACGAAAAAATTAATATAGTTTTATGATTTCCACTGAAGTTCTCATGATTTTTCTGAAGTTCATGAAACTTCCATTAAATTATCGACACTAATTTAAAACTTCTTCAATAGGTATTAACACTGCCTAAACGATTATTGAATTTCCTCAAAGTTCTCTAGACTGCCCTGAATTTATCAGTATTTTTTAAGAACCCGCAACTTTACTGAAATTAAATGATTTGGCTTGAAGTTTCTACAATTTTCCTTAAGTATTCTAACCATTAAAAACGCTCACTTATTTTCCCTGAACTATGCTCACCTGAAGTTCTCTAAATGTGTTTAATAATCCAACAAATTTTCTGATATAGTCCGGAACTTCCTTAAGGTTTCTACAATTTTCTAGAAATTATTTGAACTGCCCTTTGATTCTCTGATCTGTCTTAATGTTCTCGAAGCTTCCCTTAAGCTCTCAATTATATTGAAGATAAATTTCTCTGAAATTCTTTGGACTTCTGTGAAGTTCCTGAAATATTTCTGAAGTTTTCATAAATTCTTTGATGGTCTCTGTACATCCCAGAAATTCTCGGAACATCTTAAGGGTTCTCAATTTTTCTAAATTTACAAAAATAGACATTTAAACTGCTCCAAAAAGTCAGAACTGAAGTCATGGGAACTGCTCTTAAGGGGGTATTCCCGATCTTTTTTTTTCAAAAAATCAATTTTTTTTTTTTCACGTTTTTTTGTACTTTAGACTATATACTTTCATCCCCCCAAGCCGTTTTCCGATCAGCGAATTCGGTGTCCAGGCATAGCTGACTAATGGTAAGAACCCCCAAATGGTTTTAACTAAAGTCAAAACTTTAAACGCGTTTTTCTCGAAACCACATTTTTTTTATCGGGCGAAGATTTTTCTCAGAAACTATAAGAGATATTGACTTGAATCTTTGCGCATTTTGTTCCTTATTAAATTCTTTGGAGCTTCTCCCACTTTCAGCCAAAAATATTAATATTTAACATTGTTTGAAGCACCTTAAAGCTGCAAAAAAGCGGGCTAAAAATCGCCTGTTTTTTCATATGGCCGCCATTTTGTTAATTTGCAAGATTTTTTGCTGCCAACGGGAGAAGCTCCAGAGAATCTTATGCAGATTATAATTTCATCACGAAATCTGTTTCAGATGAAGCCGTTCCAGAGAAAAGTCTTCGCCCGTCCAGGCGTTTGCGGCGAACAGGGGTCTGTTTGCCGCCATTTTGTGACGTCAATAATGTCTTTTTTTATGTCGAAAAAAATTTATTTGTAAACTTTAATGTTCAATAAACAAGAATCCCAAAGAGTTAGGCGCATTACTATTCATTTTCCTTGAAAAAAAATTAATTGAAAAACAGGCCGAAAAAAGGCAAAAGATTGGGAATACCCCCTTAAGATCTGAAATTCCCCAAAGATCTCTAGATCTAGCTTTTTTGAGGTGCCCTAGCAACACACTTGTCACTGAAAAGTCGTAGTAACATGTTTGCAACTTATTCAAGTCACAATCAAGCTGCAGCAGCCTATTTTGATGAAAGTGTGTTGCTTGGGTGCTTAGGACTTCTTAAAGAAATGCACAATACCCCTCAAGGTTTCTATGAGAGCAATAAGTCCTTTAGCTGGTGCATTTTGGACACCTGAAAACTTTTTCAATAATTTCGCGTGTGTTTATTAGTGCTGTGTTTCGTTAGTTAAAAAAAATAGGATCGAAAGAGTTTTTAAAATTACCGCGAGTGAACAAACCGGGTTCTTTCTTCATTTGCCGCCGCCGTGAAACGTTGCGAAAAAGCAGATCTCCGCTAATGTACGCTGTTGAATCGTGTCCGTTTGGGTTTAGTTACAAGTGTATAACGATCCGGAAGCCGGAAGTTACAAAATAAGTCCAGGAGGTAACGGTGATATCCAGTGGAAGTAGGTTAAACTCGTACGT
Organism: Ochlerotatus camptorhynchus; assembly: GCF_037179485.1. Taxonomy (NCBI): domain Eukaryota; kingdom Metazoa; phylum Arthropoda; class Insecta; order Diptera; family Culicidae; genus Ochlerotatus; species Ochlerotatus camptorhynchus. Next base: position 3,241,475 of record NW_027040849.1, read on the forward strand.
GCAAAATGTCTCCTGCAAAGTACTGATGCCTGCAAGCCAAAATGGGCGAGTATCTATTGGAACCACTTTCGAAGGATTCGAGCGGGGAGGCAATTGATTTTCTTGCTTGCGGTTCCAGCTCGATGCAAGGCTGGCGGATCAGCCAGGAGTAGTAGTTTCTAGTGAAAGAAATGATCTCCATCACATCACTAAACATAACCACGAGCAATGACGAGGAACTGCATCCCAAACCCCATGATAAACAAAGAGCGGATGCATCCAACGAAACTTTTAAGCGCAAAAAAATCATTACCAACATAGGAAAAAATTCAGTAAGATTCTTCCATTGCATTATTTTATGATTCTTCAATATTGTACAAATACTTACACATTACACACAACTACACATAGTAACTCGGAGCGTTCGGTACGGTATGTTCACGCATCCTTCCACCCCTGTAGATTCAAGAAATGTTCCCATTCATTTCCAAGAATCACCTTTTTCGGCAAATACAACGCAGTAGGCGTGGCCGTATTGATGTTTATATCATATCTCAGATATGCTGTAAATATCAATTAGACAAGAAAAATGATTAGACCTCATCTAACCTAATCATTTTCCAGAATGCTTTCTCGTACTGGCTGCGTTTGTATTAGATTAGATTAGATTAGAATACCCCTCAAGGTTTCTATATTTCTCAAGTTCGCTTAACACCTGTGATGCACTCTGAAATTCTATGATCTTCATAAAAGTTTCCCTATAATTTCAGTGTGTTAACTTCCCTTATGTTACCGTAGTTTGTTTAAGAAGCTTTACTAAAATTCTCAGCATTTCCTGTCATTCCTCAGAACTTCTTCAAAGTTCCTACAATTGTTGTGAAATTAATGGGAATGCAATGAAGATCTCTAATCTTTCATAAAGTGAATTGCGAACTTGAAATAAATCAATTAATGTTTTCCTTAATTCAGGCACTTTGCCAATTTTCAATATCTTGTTGTTGTACATGGAATACGAAACTACAAGACATTGAATATTGTTAGATCTTGGACTTACTCAAATTAAGTAGTTTTTTTTTTAACTTTATTGAAGTGAGAAATAAAGTAAGTTCTAAACTCAATGGATTTGATTATAAAGTTGTTTCTTTAAAACTGATGGCCATGTCTTAAAAACGTTTTGGTTAATTACTTTTGATTTTGATCTTCCAGAAAAAAGCATATTTTGAACGAATTTTAAAATTAGTTTTCTTATTATAAGCCTTGAATTTATCCGTTTAAGTTCTGGAAAAAACTGGAAAACTCAGGAAATTTGATTTCGAAAAATGAGTAGACACCCTGTAGGTAGAGAAAGACGATTAAACCTCACAAAGCAAAGAATGATCAATCTTGTAATAATTTCACGTTACTTTAAAGACTTTTTAGTGACTGGTTTGAAAACAGTGACCAAGTCACTAAAAAGTGACTCACCTCCAGCCCTGCCTATGGACGTAAGATTGGGCCCATCGCTAAAAATCTGCTATTTATCAAATTTTATCTAGATGAACACGTCATTGGGACGGTACTAGGCTATTTTTGGTCGCTATTGAAAATTTAGTCGATTGCTGAATTTATGTATGGGCCCAAATTAGGGGCATTTAGGCCGACATTACATCCATTTCCTCTAATTTAAATTTTTGATATTAAATTTGTTTTAAGGCATTTTTAGTAGCACTGTCCACTGTCTTGGGAAGATTAAAGATCTTTAAGGGTATGAACTTGATAATTCCTTTATTTTTTAACGTCGGTCTCTGTTCCGCAATCTAGTGCCAATCACCGACGGACATCGATTGCCATCCATTGACGGGCAATCGAATGTGCAGGAAGGCAGCTTCCACACCTGCGTAGGATATCGCACCCATTCATCAACACACATGGGCCGGGACCAACGGCTTTACTTCCCTTCCGAAGGAAGACGTGACCAGAGATTTTTATGCCTCAAAAAAATCCCACCGACCTCGGCTGGGATTGAACCCAGACCAATTGGGGTGTTAGAAAGCAGTCACGCTTACCACTACACCACCGGCGCCGGCCCATGAACTTGATGAAGATTAGAGTACTTTATGACAGTTAGATCAACTTCAAGAACTTTACAAGAACTTCAAGAAATCTTCTGGTAAGTTTAAAGATCTATAAAAAAGGTTAGAGAGCTTCGGGAAAGTTTTGAGCAATTCAGGACAGTTCCAGGAACATTCGAAAACTTTATGAGCTTCAATGTATAGGTAGTGTGCATATAGGGGACATTGATGTAATGTCGGCCTAAATGGACCAATACATAAATTCAGCAATCGACTAAATTTTCAATAGTGACCAACAATATCCATTACTACCGTGCTACCTAATGACGCGTACATCTAAATAAAATTTATAAATAGCAGATTTTTAGCCCAATCTCAGATCCATAGGCCAATCTTAGATCCATAGGCCAGCATTAGAACCATTTTCCCTATATGCACCTACCTATACACGTTTATAAGGAATAGAAGCAATGCTTTTTCTTTAAGCCTATGACTAGACGCTTAAGAAGTTTACAAGTAGTAAACGAAATACGTATCTGTTATAGTTCAAAGTGATAGCGAAAGTAAATAGTGAAAGTGATACAAAAGTAGTAGAACTAAAAGGAAAAATCGACGAAAAAGGTATAAATTTTATCTATTTATTTTTTAAAAATTCCTTGGTACTGGTAATTTACCGGTATTACCGGCATTGAACCTCTCAGTACCAAAACCCTATTAGTAGCTAAGCTATTATCTTAAGAAAAAGTCGATGAAGAGAATCGATTAATATTCCATTATTCATTGTTCGGGTTAATTTAAGCAAAACGCTTTACCTAAATCTGGATCATCTAGCAACCAAGTCCCATCGAAATATGCTAGTGGCTAGCCGGATCTAAATTAGTTGGCAAGAACTTGCTCAGCAATTCAGCCTAAAAATAGCGGATAGAAAATATAGTCAACATGCAAAAGCATTTCCACCATTAAATGGTGGCACTGAACATCTATGAGCTCGTTTATGAATCTATTTACGGAGCCATTCCCATCGGTCCCATCATCAGCGGAGCATAACGACAATGTTATAACGCCGTTGCCAATAATCTATTTCGGCTGCAATTCAATTCATCGACGCTTAATTCCAATCGCGTTCAATACCCGCTAATTGGACGAAGAATTCAATTAGAAACCACTCGTGATTGCCACACGAATCAACCGAAAACCATCATAAATATTCCAAAACCCCTGATGAACCCGAACCTCGGATGCGATACCGAACAGATGCCAACGAACTGAACCGAATACACGGATTGGAGCACAGTGGGCGAACCGTGCACGATATTATTAGTTGTTTGGTCTGGTGCCACTGTGCTTGACCAAAACAAATCCCACATTTGCGTCATATCTGACCGGGTAGTTCTCTCCTAATTCATACTATAGATGTAGATCCAGCACGAAATCATGATTCGTCTGTCTCAAAATAGTTGAGTTCACGCGAACCGCCGAGCAAGAGTCATCCAAAATTAATACCCTTGTAGCAGCAGCACAACCCTTTTCAGAAGGCTTTGGCTAAAAGTCGACCCATGCATGCCACCCAACGGTGGAGGAAATGGAAAACTAATCTAAAATTCTCAAAGGAAGCACCACTGGCGTCCTTTGAGTGTGTATCATTTTTTGCCTAGTCAGAGCGAAATGATGTCGGCAAAATGTTGATTAGCACATTTGCTTGGAGCCAATGTATCAGTGATCCACTTAATTTACGTAAATTCGACAAAAAATTGATTCGCACGCATTTCATAGTTTTAAAGTGTTTTGAAATACCACAAAAATAAGCCGTAGTGTCACATAAATTAACTGAAAAGTGACATTTGTCACACAGTTCTCTATCCATGCCCGCGATAATCGTGTGGTATACATGGTATGTATATTTATCGATCCCATCGATGAAGGTGGACCCATTAGAACCAGAGGAAGAAATGCCATAGGCAAAATTGACTCACCACTGCTTAGTTTGCTGCCGTCGTCAGATTCGCTGATACCAATCTCCAGTGAATTCATGGCTAATGTATTGAAGAAGAAAAAAAATGAACAAGGACAAAACCCCCTCGTTCTCTTGGGATGTCAGAAGGTTTTAATGTTTCCAATTTGGCAAATTGATGAAACTTTTTAGAAAATGCGTTATAATATCGAGGTCTTAGAAAACAGCTAACTACCAAAACGTACACCAACGTAGTATTTTTCTAATGAGAAAGATGTGTATAGGCCGAACATTGAGGTCCAATTTAACGTTGAAATCCAAGATGGAGACTTGCAGGTATTTTTTGAACAGGGAAGAATTGTTTTGGAATCCAAGACGGTGGCATCCGCTTTACTTAAAAATCAGACGATCAATCCAAGATCAAAGATCAATCCAAAAAATCGCCAATCAGATATCATACAAAATGGATGGGGAAGACCCCGGTGCACAGTGGGACGAAATCAAAAAAAGTAAGACATCCCAAGTAACAATTTTGGTTTTATGAGGGTTCTGTAGACCACGATTCAGACTTGTAGAATGCTATAAAACCTCTATAAAACTTGCAAAGTTACTTGGGATCAGTCTTTTAAGCGGTCACGGTAGTCGACACATTTTCTGTGATAATCGACTGCCTTTGCCTCCGACACTTGCAAAACAAGCTATCATAGTACACTACCAAACTCAAATGTCATATGACAGGCTCTGTCATACGACACTTTCGCCGAAGACGGTCACGAATGTATGTATTTTAGTTTTTCTCATAATAAGAGCTGCTGATGTTGTGCTTGAGTGAATTCTGAAAATAGCAAGCAATGATGGCCTAGGAATAAAATTTCTGATCAGAAATGGTTTAATTTACACCAAACTGAGGAATTAGAACGAAATCACTCATATCATATGATAGTTATTTGATAATTTTCTTTTTGCTCGAATGTTATTCTACCGGTTGTGTTGTGTGAGAAAGACGACGGTAGAGCATGAGAGTACGAATAAAACAGACTGTCGCGCATGACAACGAAGCGAGTGTCGTAAAAAACGTCAACAGTTTCAACCCCTGCTTGGGATGGCCATTTGCGACGAAACTATTGAGTGTAACATTTTGATGTCTTCTTGAATGTTTCTTCATTATTTGAGTACTTCATTTTTTTATTTAAGGGTCGTATACACTGAGATAAAAAATAACTCTTTTATGTCTTGTTAAAATCGATGAACATCTATGGAAACATTGTAGTCATTTTAAGAAACTTTGCCGAAGAGGACAATTTTCTATCACTCAAGTGGACGAAGAGTGAAAATGAAACACAAACGGTAGTACCCCCTTAAAAACCGTTTTTTTATCATTTTGAAAAGTTGTAATGGCTCTAAAAATGCATATTTTTGATGAAAAAAAAATCGCTCTTCTAAGGATTTACGTCCGTTTTTATTTTTTAACGCTATTTTAAGAAAGTGTATCTTGCAGGTTAGTAGGTATTAGCAGCTTATCTCTAGAACAAATTAATTCTCTAACTTATATCCTACTGTAAAAATACAACTCATATGTGGATGCAAGGGAATGCTTAATGAATTTTCTAATAAAGTACCTCAACGTTTTGTTAAGTTTTGCTGTTTTCTTGACCATTTTCCAAGTATTTAGATTACCGTATTATTGACTATGAAAAGGCTTGCCAATGCAAATCAAAAATCAACTACATCCGAACATCTTTTATCTCAAATCGAGGGAAGACATTCAGTACAAGCTTTACCACAAACCAGACTACTACGACTGGTCTTCGTCAAACGGACCGTCTATAATTTGGAATTCTATATCAACACATGTCAAGCTGCCTTAAGGTTCAATAGGCTAAAGTTGGTGAATTCGTTCCAAACCAGTAACGCTGGTGGATAACCTTTTCGTCGTGCGCCGGTTCCTAGTCCTAACAACTTCAAACTTAGGGAATAGGATTTTTCACTAATCAAGGGAACACATTTTGGTTCTTGTTACTTTTTCTGCCTTGTTAATAGTGACAAGACTCGGGTAGAGACCACACCCGTTATGAATTTTTATGTTGTACATTTCAAATCAAAAGTATTGTTTATGTTCATAGAGACGCATTTCGCGCCAAATCGAATCGAAGCTGGCAACACCCTCTCAGATTTCAATGAAATAACCTGGATTTGTAGACTTTGACTAAATAAGCACTTTTGCATATTCAGTTTTTCCAAAATTTATCTAGTTTAACTTTGAGAAGGGTCAAACTTTTTCTTCGATTTTTTTCAAAAAAATATTAAGGAAAAATGACAACTCCTACAAAAATGTGTTGTATGGATGACTTTTAGTAAATTGTCCAAGTTTTTGAAAAAAATACTGATAAAAATTCCATTTAAGACCTACACTGATTTTTTTAATTTGATTTCGATTAAAAAATGGCCTAATTTGATTTGGATGAAACTTTGCCTCAACATAGGTAATTATATTTACTACCATCCATCCATACATCGCGAGAGAGAAAAAGATTTTTCTTACAAAAACTTTTTCATGTCTGAACTGATTTTTTTAACGTACCATGTTCACACAAAACTAAACCAGTGAAGCTCAAAATCATCTCAGAACCCAATGAAGCTCAATTTGTGATTCCATTTTGTCTAATCAGCAACTAATCAATAATCGAGAATTCCATATGAAAAGGGCTTATATCATTAGAAAATAATATAATTGATTATATTGTCTACTACTGAGGCAAAATCCGATACTTTCAATGAACATTTGGAAGAGGAACATACTTTGCTATTAGAAAAAATGATAAACAAGATGTTGTGTTTCAAAAGTGGCTGAATACTAATCGTTGTAATTTGGAAACGATTATCAAGCCTGTTGATGAAATTATTCCATATCTCGTTGATAAAATTATCAATCTTATAACTCATGACTTTATTTACAAACAACAGTCATCTTTTCTAAGAAATAAAAAATAATCCTTAAAGGAAGGGGAAATTCTATCAATTTGTGATTTTTCTGAAAATTATTCATTCATTACTCAAAACGCTGCTCAAGGATATCACTGGAATAATTCTCAAGCCAATAAACTTGAAAATGTTAGCTTGTTCATCTCAAAAATGATAGATTTTATTAAACAATCGATACATTTTTCTAGAATTACTTTTATGTCAGATGGGGCAGCATCACAATACAAAAATAAAAACAAAACTTTGCTAGTCTTTGTAGATTTCAGTCAAAGCATGCTATAGAAGCAGAATGGCATTTTTTTGCAACGTCTCGTGGAAAAGGTCCCTGTGATGCCATTGGTGGCACTCTCAAGCGAATGGCAAAGAGAGCTAGTCTTGCTCGAAATTATGGAAACACCATAACAACTCCACGATAATTATATAACTGGGCAGTTGAACAAACAGATACAAATATCACAAAACTACGTTTCGAGTACATATCCACTGAACAGTACATCGAAATGTCAGAAGAACTCGAAGAACTATATAGCACAAAGACAATATCTGGCACACAGAAATTCCACAGTTTTGTGCCTATAACTGGTGACAAAGTAGCTGCAAAAAGGTATTCTAATTCAGAAGATGAACCAAAAATATTTAAATTGGTTGGAAAGCGAGTAAGGGCGCTATAACCATAACTCATACATGGCTAGGATAAGAGTTAGTGCTCATGTCCCAACCGTCAGAGGAAACTGGAGCATCACTTAACGTTTCTAGCTTAGATGGTTGCAACGATTAACCAATCATATGATTACCAAAAACGGAGCGTACGGTACGAGATGTCCACGTTTCATCCATTTATTGGATTCTGAAGCATCGTAGTTAAATCCTCGATTTAAACAGGCCCGATGTTTTCTGAATCATCTTGCCCCTTAAATGCTGCACAGTAGGCCTGGCCGTTATGGTATGTGTGGCACATCTTCGATGTGAAACATATATCATATAGACAAGAAAAATGACGGAGGTATATTAATGATTTCCGAGGATGCTTTCAAGAACTGGTTGTGTTGGTGTTAGATTAGATTAGAAATGTGTATGATTGCCCATAACACATAATTATGCAAAGTTTCATGAAAAATTTGGCCTGGAACTGGTTCCCTATCACTCATCCCTGAAATCAAAATGAAAACTGTTCCTAACTATCAACTTTAGGGGTAGATGATGCATTCCCATAACTAAAACTTTAATTTCAAAATTGTCTGCATTCACGAAATAGCCTATCTGCTGCCGCCCTCTATCAACCGAACTGCAGCGCCAATTTCAGGACGAAGCGTCATTGCCCACTAACTGGGTCAGCAACGTCAGCCCAACTGGAGCAGCAATCAATCAGTCAGGATGTCAGGAATCATTGCTGTCCCCTTGCCGTCTCACCCTGTAGAACGCTCTCACAAACCTATCCGATGCCGGCCAATTAATGATCCGCAATCAACGATGATTACCTGAAATCGAAACAAATGGAAGAATCGATTATTACGGAGCAGGTAAGCCTTCCTAAACTAAAGCATAGAATATTGATTTCAATTGCAGTTTTTCCAAGCACCCCGTTTCCGCGCAAAAGAAGGTCGCTCACAAAACACAGGAAGTTCCCCTCCCGACGGAGCCAACCGAAAGGGGAAGGTTATGATGTCGTTCGTTCGTTTGGCCGGGTACACTTGTTCTGAAAAGAGGTCGCATTTCCCACCTCCCACACTCGAGCACTCGTCGTCCTTGGGTGGTATAGAACGAGAGAGAGAGAGAGAGAGAGAGAGAGAGTGCTGGAAGCACAAGGCAGACGACGAAAAACCCAGAAAAGTCTCCAAGACTTTATACTAAATGAGCGACCTTTCCCATTAAATGACTCGACGATTGCCATTTTAAACATTCATTACGTGTTGCAAACCACTAGAAAAAAAAACAGGGAGATTGAGGGTATATCCGCAATGCCACTAATAGCGCCACGGTGCGGAAACTGAGGAGAGGACGCCGGGGTTTGTAGAATGTCTTTTGCTAAATCACTGCTAAACAAGCGACGCTGAAATTCTATGGATGTGAGGAGAGCAAAAAAGGACACCCTTTTCCCGTCGGACCAAGCCACTAGTCGGGCAACCGGAAACACATGTTGTATTTTATTCGAATAGCGCTTACATCCGGTGTGTCTTACGGTATCGTTTTTCACCGTGTGTCCCTGTAAGATTTTTCCACAAGACCACAGAAACCGGCCAGGTTCTACTTCTTCCGTTGCTCTCTGGACACATGCGTAGATTGCTACTGATTTAATGAAGTTCTATTTTCGTACTACTTGGGAAAAAAAAACGGTGGCTGAAACCTAACAGGAATACCACGCTTCCTCTAGCACAACAGTAGTAATTTATGTTTTAGTTCAATTTTGTTTCTGTACGGGTTTTCCCTTCCGTAATGGAAAACTTTTGCCAGTGCAGTGCAGCACACTTTCACATTCGAATTATGCACTCTGGCAGGCCGCATACAAACATACTGGGCCGGGAAGCAAACGCAAACGGGAAACTTTCTGCCGACACCGAGATTCTAGTTATCTGGTCAATCAACAACAACAATAACAACAATACTACGAACAAAACCAATTGCATCAACTAAACGTGCAGTTTAACGAATGGATGATTAAGTTTTAATTATTTAGGCCAGTACCGCTTAGAGATGGATAAAATGACGCAATTACCGAGTTTTGCCAGAAGTAGTAGGTTGGGGTAATCAACGGGGACAATTTTCAAGGTATGCCGTTCAAGTTGATTAACACTGTATCAAAAGGTTTGGTCGTATTTGAAACACGGTGTAGCAATAAGTCAACACATAATCTACCACTTGATATGTTCAGCAAAGTTTCCTCGCAACTTTATGTACACAATTAAATTTATTATGCAAAATCGTTCTTCTTTCATTTATGTTCTGTCCACAGTATTGGCGGATACTCAGAATTTACCCAATATTGTTTGATGAATTTGATTAAGATTGTCTGAAAAATGTAAATTCGAACGAAACTAATCGATTAACTAAAGTTTAACCGAAGACAACATATCAAGAAGACTGGCAACTCTTCCAGTTTAACCGAAGACAACATATCAAGAAGACTGGCAACTCTTCCATTTTCTCGTACGACCCATAGTCGATGTTACACGGCGAATGAGATATTTGAGTTTAGTTCACTCATAATCGCCAAAAGTGCAGTAACTCAGTGATGAGTAAAATTTGTCTCATGGTTTCCTGTGGAAAACCTAAAAAATCTGCCGGAAAATGAGGAAATTGACGGAAATTTTATTCAGTCTCAGAGTAGTACCAATAGAATGAGTGAATCCAATCTTTACTTTTCTCAAAATCGGGAATTTTTCCCTAGAAAATCCCGGAAAAACCTGGGAAAACATGAGGCAAATTTACTCATCGTTGAGTTCCTGCACTTTTGGCGATTATGTGTGAACTGAACTCAAATTTGGGTCGTTCTCATTCGCCGTGTATAATAAGAGTCCCGCCAAGAGTGAAGGCAGAAGTACCAATCGAACTGTCAAGTTTGGTAACAAGCAAAGTAAATAATCATCATTGTTCCCACAGCCAGTGAACTACAAGTATTGCATTCATTACTGACAATATTTTAGTAATTTTAGATGAAAAACATTTCTTCGCTTTATTGAAGTACATTGTGGTATTTATACCAAGCACTTGTTTGTACCTTTTCAGGTTCTATAATTGTTTTTGTCTCCCAGAAGCTCCGTTATCGACTTGAATTTTTTCACTTCTGAATGAAAGTCATCCGATGCTAACGCAAAAAATCTGGTTGCCGTTTACTCTGGCGAAAAATAAATCACAAACAGTGCTGCTTGTCCGCAACCAGCGTTGCCAGTATTCCAGATTTATCTGGATTTTCCAGATACACAGACAGATCACGTATATTTCCAGATTTTTTAAATATGTTCTAGAGTTTCCCAGATTTTTCAAACTTGCTTTAAAACTATCATTGCAATTGATTTACACTCTAAAAAAAAAAACTGCTTCTGTAATTATTAAAGGCTATCAACGTGGGAAATTATTACAACATCGTACATGGAATTGTTACAACATGTTTGCATGATAATGGGTTGCAAATCATGAAAATGGAGCCATTTTCTAAAGATTATTCGCTGAAAAACTCTTCAAACTTTTAAAATTAGGGGCCCTGAATGTTTGTTTGTTTTTTATTTATTTCCTATATATAAAAAAAAAATAAAAATTTCAATATGGAGGAATTTTCATAATTTTTAAATTTAGAGAAATCGAAAACTGTTCAGGATTGAAAACAATAAATTCAGCATTGGAAAATTTAATCGGAAGTATGCCAAAAGAACATCTGGCAATTTCTGGGAGACTTTCAATGGCATTTTTGGCAAAGTATTTGAGTACTTAGCAAATACTTAAAAGGATTTCAAAAACAATTCTGATCTTATCTATAAAGCAGCTCAAAGGGAATTATCGGATAAGTCTGAGAATAGTGTGACGGTCATTCTGAAGAGTGTGCCAAGGAAATTATTAAGAATATTTTAATGGAATTTCATAGAGAAAGAAGAAAACAAAATTGATTTGTTTGAAATTATTGCTAGTTTGAGGGAGTTGTGGAATCGGAGAGTGATTTATAAGAGATAACAAGAGAACTCTTAGAAGTCCGCATCGTGCTCTCTTGCCGTGCGGATCTATTTGCTTTTTGCTGAAAGAAGTGTTACTACTACCTAAAGCTTCAACAAATTTAAACAGCACTTTTCAGTGCTCAACCTGTAAAATTTCTACCTTGTTCAACTTTATTCCTCTTCGATCCTTGCTTGGACCCTACCCGAGGTAATCCTTCTTGGATATCGATTTGGAAAATTCCTCTTCGATCCTTCAGATTCTTATAGTAATCTGCTTGGAAGTCGATTTGGATAAAAATTGACTGCCGCCATGGCGCCTAAACGCAAAAGAAAGGGGCAAACTCTTGACCCCCCTTCTGATGAAATTAATTTGAGTAATCAATTTGATTTGCTCACGGATGATGAGAATGATCCATCATCCAAGAAAAATTCTAGTAAACTTTCCCGGCTTAATGCCAAGAAGGAAAAGATTCCCCCTATTGTGATAACCACTTCCGATTTCCATGCTCTTCGCATGGAACTTTTGAACTTCGTGAAAGTTAAGTTTTCTCTACAAATTGGACGTCGGGGTGAATGCCGTGTATTGGCTGAAACCTTGGACGGATTTAAATGTCTTCTCAAGTATCTTACTGAGAAGAAGCACAAATTTTTTACTCACGACACCAAAACTGAACTGTGTTCAAGGTTGTCATGAAAGGACTGCCCAGTGGTGAATCCCTGGATCAGATCAAAGATGAACTGGCAAAATTACTTGGAGTTGTGCCACTCCAAGTAATCAAAATGAAAATGAAATCCCGTCCTGGCGATTCGCGCAACGGGATTTCTAATGATTTTTATTTAGTTCACTTCAAGTCTAGTGAACTAAACAACCTTAAGGCCTTAGAAAAAGCTAGCCTTATGCTCCATGTCCGAGTGAAGTGGGAACACTTCAGGAAGACTGGAGGAAATTTCCAAAACCTCACTCAGTGCCGTAAGTGCCAGGGATGGGGTCACGGAACTAAAAATTGCTACATGCCAGCTAAATGCATGAATTGTGGTGATTCCTCTCACGCAAAGGACGACTGTCCTGTGAAGGAAGATCCTAAGAAATTTAAATGTTCAAATTGTGGTGAAAACCACAAATCCAATTTTTGGGAATGTAAGACTCGCAAAGCGATCCTACAATCTCGTTCTAACCGTCAGGTAGGAAACGCTCCACGTTTCCGACCAGGTACAAATTCCTCTGCTGTTAACAACGGTCAGCGAGGAACAAATTCTACATTCGTACCCGTAGGTACAAATATCACCCCTGCTTCAAATTTTTCATATGTACCTACTCCCCTCGCTGCTAACAATGTTCAGCGAGTTAATGGAGCTACCTATGCTGCTATTGCACCGGGTAGAAATCAAAATACTAACCAAAGTAATTCTAACGGAAATTTTGACAATTTTGACTTAGGAAGCATTACTGCCCCTAAAATGGATTTTTTACAGAAATCATTAATTGACATGATTTCTGATATGCTTAAATCTAACTCCATGTTTGATGCTATTCAAACTGGAGTAAAATTTGCAAATAATATTGTCATGACTTTAAAATTCAGTAATGGATTTTAAAGCATTAAACATTTTAAATTGGAATGCTCGATCTCTCAAAGATAATGAAGACGAGCTATTTAACTTTTTGAGAGTTCATAACGTGCATATTTCCGTTATAACTGAAACGTTCCTTAAACCTGACCATAAGGTTAAGAAGGACGCAAATTACTTGATTTATAGAAATGATCGTCTTGATGGACCCTGTGGTGGCGTTGCCATCATTATTCATAGACGAATCAAGCATAAAATTCTTTCTTCATTTGAAACCAAAGTTTTTGAAGCTTTGGGAGTTTCTGTTGAAACAAAATTTGGACAACTTACGTTTATAGCTGCCTATTTGCCATTCCAATGCGTAGGCCAGCAAAAGAATTTTCTCAAGGGTGACCTCCAGAAACTTACCCGTCATAGGTCTAAATTCTTCATTATTGGTGATTTTAATGCAAAACACCGCTCATGGAATAATGCTCAAAGCAATTCCAATGGTAATATTATGTTTGATGATTGTTCTGCAGGTTATTACACTATTCAATATCCAAACAGCCGAACATGCTTTTCTTCTGCAAGAAATCCCTCAACTATTGATTTGGTCTTAACTGATTCATGTCATCTTTGTAGCCAATTGGTTACCCATGCTGACTTCGGTTCTGATCACCTTCCAGTAACTTTTGAAATATCCCAAGAAATAATTTCTAATCCCAACAGCTCTACTTTCAATTACCATAGGGCTGATTGGGAGCAATATCGAACATTTATGGAGTATAACTTCGATCCAAACATTCCTTTGCAAACCAAAGATGAAATTAATTATGCTCTTGAATCTCTGACTACTTCTATAGTTGCAGCAAGAGCAGCCTCAGCACCAAAATGCGAGGTTAAATTCGATTCAATTATAATAGACGACGATCTTCAGCTCTTGATCCGTCTTAAAAATGTCCGTAGGAGACAATATCAAAGAACACGCGATCCTGCCATGAAGGTTATCTGGCGGGATTTGCAAAAACAAATTAAAAAGCGATTCTCTGCCCTGAGGAACAAAACTTTTGAAAATAATATTTCTAAATTAGACCCGAGTTCCAAACCCTTTTGGAAACTCACAAAAATTTTGAAAAAACCTCAAAAGCCTATTACAGCGCTTAAAGAAGGTGGTAAAATTTTGATCACAAATTTGGAAAAAGCTCAGAAACTTGCGAAGCAATTCGAGAGTTCCCATAATTTCAGTTTGGGTCTTGCTAGTCCTATTGAGAATCAGGTTGCTCGGGATTTTCTGAATATTTTCTCTCGGGAAAATATTTTTGATGATTCCTGGGGGACTGATTTGGACGAAGTAAGGTCTATAACTAAAAAGTTTCAAAATATGAAAGCTCCAGGTGATGATGGAATTTTCTATATCCTCATCAAAAAACTCCCAGAGAGTACCTTATCTTTCTAGGTAAAATTATTTAACAGATGTTTCCATTTGGCATACTTTCCTGATAAATGGAAAAATGCAAAAGTTGTTCCAATTTTGAAGCCGGATAAAAATCCAGCTGAAGCTTCCAGCTACCGCCCAATAAGTTTGCTTTCTTCAATAAGTAAACTTTTTGAAAAGATAATTTTGAATAGAATGATGCTTCACATCAATACGAACTCAATTTTTGCAGATGAGCAGTTTGGATTTCGCCATGGGCATTCAACTACTTATCAACTCTTAAGAGTTACCAATTTAATTCGTTCAAACAAATCTGAAGGCCACTCAACTGGAGTTGCTCTTCTAGACATAGAAAAAGCATTCGACAGTGTTTGGCATGAAGGTTTGATTGCTAAATTGAAAAAGTTTAATTTTCCACTTTCTATTATGAAATTAGTTCAAAACTATTTAACTGACAGAACACTGCAGGTAAATTATCAAAATTCCAAATCTAATCGACTACCTGTTAGAGCAGGAGTTCCTCAGGGTAGCATTCTTGGGCCTATATTGTATAACATTTTCACTTCGGACCTCCCTGATTTGCCTCAGGGTTGTCACAAATCTTTGTTCGCTGATGACACAGGCATTTCCGCTAAAGGAAGAAGTCTTCGTGTTATTTGCAGCAGACTGCAGAAAAGTTTAGATATTTTCTCTTCTTATTTACAAAAATGGAAGATTTCTCCCAACGCTTCCAAAACTCAACTTATAATATTTCCACATAAGCCTAGAGCTTCGTTTTTGAAACCTAGTAGTAGTCACATAGTCACTATGAACGGAGTTCAAATTTCCTGGTCAAACCAAGTGAAATATCTTGGATTAATACTTGACCAAAAATTAACTTTTAAAGATCACATTGAGGTCATTCAAGCCAAATGTAACAAATATATAAAATGTTTGTATCCTCTTATAAACAGAAAATCCAAACTTTGCCTGACGAATAAACTTCTAATATTTAAACAAGTTTTTAGACCGGCCATGCTTTACGCTGTGCCAATATGGTCTAGTTGTTGCACTACCAGGAAAAAAGCACTTCAAAGGATTCAGAACAAAGTTCTGAAGATGATTTTGAAGTTGCCTCCCTGGTACAGTACTACCGAAGTACATAGAATTTCGAATGTTGAGACTTTAGCACAAATGTCCAACAAAATAATTAATAATTTCCGGCAAAAATCGTTACAATCCTCAATTGCAACGATTAATTCCCTTTATACTTAGATAAGATTTAGTTTTAGTTTTTAGTTTTAAGATATCAATTGTTATACTGACATGCAGGTTAAAAAAAACCTGTTTAAAATACTTAATTGCCAAGACATGAACAATGTAAAAACACTTAGATATAAATCATAACAATTAAGGCTGGTACGTTACTGCAGTAACTGGAACACCTAGGTTAAAAATGAAATGTAATTTATTTTGAATTTGGAACAAATAAAGAGTTAAAAAAAAAATATATAAAAAAAGAGAACTCTTAGAATGTTACTGAAAACGTTTGGATATTATCAAGATTATTTCAGGGGAATCCAGAAAAGAAGTATGATGGAATTCTAGGATGATTCAAATGGAACTCTGAAAAAAGTACGAAGATATCCTGTAAAAAGTTCCATGTAAATTCAGACTAACAAAAAGTTTCATGATCTGGGACCCAAGAAATATATAATTTCCGCTCTCAGACTTTCATTTTAGTTATATAATAAAATTATTCGTAATGGTAATGCAAACAGTTGAGTTATCTGTAGTTTAGGTAAACTGTGCGTGAATACCACGATGTTAGGGTTTGATTTCCACTTCAGCCTGGTGAATATTACTTTAAAATAAAATTGTCTACTGCCTACTATGATGTCAAGAATTACACTGTAAGTCTGATCAACCTCAGGGTAATATTAGAATTATTTAGAACTATTAATATCTTTAAGGCATATTATGGTACTGCATCAAAAAGTAGTAGTCCTCGACTAATAGGTTAAAAAATCCATCTTATCAAAGTTGCTTGATTCTTTTTTTTTTTTATTCTTTTTTTTAAGTTACAGTTACAGTATTTTACCAACGATTTAACTCAATTTTTGAAATGTTGCTTAATGAATATTCAATCTTTTTGGGAACACTGTGTCAATACTTTTCTTAACTTTTGGACGATTTAAGCAATGCTAACAAGTAATTTGTTTTATATAATTTATTTAAGCTTGTTATTCTTAAACATTCTGGTGCTTTGAATAAATTCCAGATGATCATACTGACCGATTTTTACGGGAGATTGGCACATCACTTTGATTTCAATAGCATTATGTTAAAAACATGATTTTTTTTCCCAGATTTTTCCAGATTTTATATTTAAATTGGTTCAGATTTTTATGAAAATGACCTGGCAACGCTGTTTGCAACATTTTCTCTTGACGGGACTTTTATTATAACATCGACTCTGATACGACCGCTATGAGACAGGTACAATTGCGTCATCTGCCGCTCAAAGGTAAATGCTTCGAACGAATTTGATAGGAAAGATTACATCCTCAGAAGAAAGGTTTGTGTATTTGCTCATTTTTCTATGCGTTGCTTCCACCTTAGCTCAAGTGCAGCGCTACTGTATCTGTTGCATGGATTCTGGCAAAGTTGCCAGTCTTCTTGATATGATATCTTCGGTTTAGCCCAGTTAGATATTGACACAGAATTCATTTTATTGCAGCGCTAGTTTTTAAGTGCTGAAAGTTTAAAAAAGTTATGGCAGATGAAAGACAAGAGAGGAAAATTTATGTAGCACAACTTGATCGAAACTCCGATGTCGTTATATCGTGCTTATATGATGGCAAATCAAATCGTTTGAAATTAATTTAACCTTTGGACGTGTATGGCCCCCACTTTTGTACGTTTGAGCCATTTTTAACCATTATAAACTATTTGGTTGTTTGAATATACGTTTGTATAGCACGTGTATTTAAATGCGTATGAAGGATCATTCTGGTTGTATGGGTGTCCATAAGCAATAAGGCTTTGGTCATTTGAAAAATCACCAGCAATTTGACATTGAATATTTCTCACTGTAAAACATCGTCGCTAAAACCGCCATCTGTTGAGTACACTGTGGTGGGCACTACACTGAACAGATGGCGGTAGAATGTAAACGTCAAACGCAACGGAATTGACTATGCGCGCCACAGGTGGCGGTACTACCAACTACGATACTTTAAAATTGTCCGTTAAATGTAGGTTCGATGAACAACTTGCGAGTGTTATGTCTGTTTGTCTATGCTTATAATGTTAGCATTAATTACACATACACATTATTGCCACGTAGTGAGAAAATCCTGAACTTATATGTTTACCATCTAGATTCTAGAAGACCTTAGTCACAGGATAATTTTTACTAAAACAGTGCCTTTTATAGATGACGAAAATTCCAACATAGGAACTTGTATGTTTTGCATTTAAATAGTACAGGTACAGATGCAGGTTTAAAGTACCACGTTCCTAAACTGTTTTCCCCTAACCGTGATCCTATGTTCATTTCATAAGTTGAACGGTACTCCTACAGAATCGTAAGTAATTGCGTTGAATTAAATCTATGCGAGGGTAATAAAAGTTTACTTAGCACTTCTAGACCACACATATACACATACATCCCAGCATCGCTAAAGGCTGCAAGATTACAATCGTCACATTAAATTAAATGTTTTGTTTGCCTTGCATCACCCTGAATCCTGTTTTGCAAACAACCTTTCAGCGTTTGTCTAAACATTCATCTCCGTTAATCATACAACCAAAGGCAGCGAGCGAACGCGAATCTTGCTTCAAATGATGAGTCGAGAGCGGCTGATACTGGCCTGAATGACAGAAGCAATTCATTTCACTTCATCGGGCCGGGAAGAAGCGACAAACGCACGTACGTACCCGAAAGGTGGCACCCCCACCGAGATTGACGAACCCTCAGATTTCTTAAACACTCCTTGGAGGGATGTGAAAAGCAATCAATTTCCTTCTGGCAGTCTAATGCTGCTGCTTCTTCTTCTTCTTCATCTACTGCTATTTCGAAATCGTTTGCTTAGCGACGGAGTCGAGAGAGGGGACCCATCTTTGAGTCTCGAACCAGCCGTGGTCGCCGTAATGTGGGTGGAAGCAGGAAGGTGACGGGATCCGTGTGTCTAGCCACGTGATAAGCTCCTTCACGCCGCAGTTAGTCAGCAACTGCAGTGAATTGAGCAACAGAAAATAAATGCGAAGAAATCTTCCCGCACCCCGCTTCACTCGGAGATGCAAACAGAAAAAAACTCCTAACTGTGGCACTGAAGCGAGTAATTTTTCCAATCACCTATTACACGAAGCACGACGACGTGATGGAAAAGCAAGTGAAAAAAAGGTCCCCGGGGAAATGTGTTCCATTGATTTCGGGCAACCGAATCGAAAAATTAGGAATCTGGTTCAGGAGTAAATTCGCCCGATGGATGTCAAAGGATGACGTTAATTGAATAGGACTTACCTGATGGACGGAACTCCTGAATATTTGAAAAGGAATTTTCTTCCCCGGAACGCAACCATCTGCTTTGACCCAATCAATAAGCCTTGAGACAGAGCTGCTCCAGGCCAAAAAGCGAAAAAAATTAACAAATTATACATTTTACCTCTCAGCGGCAATATGAACCAAGTTTGGCGTGATCAATATTTTTCAATAAATCAGAGCTCACGTAAACGACTCATCTAATTGAAATGACGTCTAAGACAAAGTTGTTGGAAACTGAACTGCTTTTTCACAAAAAAAATACACACTTAAAAAAACACAAATTTTCGTTAAAAATTAAAAAAAAAACTGCTATAAGCTTATATAGAGCAATTCGCTACGAATTCGCAAATAGGTTTATTTTGGTTGAAAATTTGCAGAAACCTTCCTTATGACCGACTATGCCCTTTTGCATCTTCATATCACCAATTTGAATCCAGCCTTATTTTTGGAAAGGGCCTATACAAAAATATCAAGCTTATCTTCAGAAATTTTTTACTCGAATACTGTTTGCCCGATCGGTTTGGTGTCTTGGTCAATATTGCAGATAATGGATGAGGCTATTTGATAAAAACATGCACTCTAAAAAATTACCTAACTTTTTTATTATTTCAAATAAAATCCATCAATTGCACTATAGGTAGATCAAGATGGAGAAATGATGGACAAAAGAGTAATGAATTTTTAAAAACTCAAGTGTTTGGCAAAATATCCAAAACATGGTCCAATTACTATTTCGTCTTTATATAATGAAACTACACCAAATTTACAATGAAAAAGAACCCAAGTATTTTTTTTTTCTAAGTATGGCTACCAGCGCTAGCAGCTAGAGAACGTGAACATCCGATAAAAAATACAAGGGAACTATACGATTGGGCTCAGAAGCGAAACGAGGATCAGCTAACTCAAATTATATTTTGTTATGCAACTACTGAAAAATATGAAACTCATAAGCACGAGCTCAACGAACAATACTCAAGGGCTATAACCATTCAAGGAACTCAAAAATACCACTCTTTTATTCCTATTTCTGAAAGACAAATAGAAGTCAGACACTTTTCAAACTGTAATAATGAAAAGAAAATTGTTGATATTACTAAGAATTAAAGTATGGATTTCTATTACAACTATATCAATCTAACAATGTAAAAATAAATTAAATCATTCTCGAAAAATCGCAATTATAAGTTCTTGGCATATGCTAACGAGCGAAACATGTATTTGCAAGAGAATAAATTGTTTTAAAACATACATATTCCGGATAATTTAGATCATATCGATGGCATTTTCATTGTAAAATTTTCTGATTCTTCGGAAAAAATATTTTCGGAACTGGAGAACCGCGAAATACATTTAAAAATGGCCAAAAACTACCATCATTTTAAAAATATCTACTTTCAAACCGCTACATCTCGAAAACGGTGTGACTTAGCAAAATTTACTTAGGTGCCTTTTTATTGTAAATTTGGTGTACTTCCATTGTAAAACAGTAATTAGACCAAGTTTTGGATATTTTTCCAAAAACTTGAGCTTTTAAAAAATCAGAACCTATAGTGCAATAGATGGCATTTTTTCTCCCCTTAAACATTTCAACAAATAAAAAATAAATAAAAATAAATCCTTTTTGGAGAAAAATTGTTTAAAAGACTTTATTTGAAATTAAAAAAAAGTTAGTAAATTTTTTAGAGTGCATTTTTTTTTTAAATAATCTCATCTATTACCTGCAATATTGCTTAAGACACCAAACCAATCGGACAAACAGTTTTCATGTTAAAATTTTCTGAAGATAAACTTGATATTTTTCTATATTCCCTTTTCAAAGATAAAGCTGGATTCAAAATGGCGATATGAAGATGCAACATGGCATTGTCGGTCATCAGTAACGTTTCTACAAATTTTCAACCAAATTAAAAAAAATACAAAAATAAACCTATTTGCGAATTCGTAAGGAATTGCTCAATAACAAAAATTTCATTTTTAATATTTTTAACTTATATTTAAATGCTTATTAAAAATTCCGATTTTGCTGAAATGGACACAACGGACACACTTCAAAATTGTCCAACATCGTAAGGCATAAACTTTTAGAAAAAAATTGAACTAGTTTTTCAACAAATATTTTTTATCGTTTGTTTATGTACATATTGTTTAGTCCAGAAAATCACATTGTGTGAAAAAAAAGTTCAAAGATTATGTTTCGGAATTTAAACACACTCCCGAAATCACGATTATCACAGTCAAATTTCACACTTAATTTCGCTATGTCAAATATATGCAAGCAATGTGCATTTCACATATGGTGGGATCATATTTTAACAGTTAAGTGTGGCACCCTACAAGAAAACAGTTACTTTGATGTGCAACAAGTTGTCACTGTGGTCGACTGTGATAATCATCGAGTATAAATTGGTGCAAATGTCGCAGCAAAATCGACGCTCTTCACTATTATCACAGAACTCTAGGCGATCATGCAAAGCACAATACTAAAAGTTGATGTTCTACGATTTAGGTCAATTTTGAAGTGTCCGTTTTGTCCATTTTAGAAAAGTTAGCAACATTGAAAGCCTATCAAAAATGCTAAGCATAAGTTTAAAAATCTTAAAAATGTACAACAGTTTTTTTTTTATTTTGTGCAGAAAATTTTGGTTTTATTTTCAGTTAGTATTTTCTCTATTCTCATGTCATTTCGATTAGATGAACCGTTTTGGTGCTATGATTTGATGAAAAATATCGAATACGCCATTTTGAAAAATTATTCGAGAGTCAAAATGGCCGAATTCCAATACAAACTTGGTTAATTGCCCCTAGTGAACAATTATGCGAAGTTTGATGGAAGTCGGTGAGGGAAAAATAAAATCGATTCGTCAGTTGGCGTGGAACTGCTCGACAGCCTTACTGCATAGGTTGGTCTATTATCGCGCAGATGGAATCAAAGACAAGCCATCATACGGCTGGGGATGGTTTTCTGCAGTGGTCTCTCGAGGTAGGTTGGTATGTGTATGCTGTCTGAGCAAGCCAGCAGCGGGTGGTAGTTATAAATAGATTGAGCAAATTGTGAATGAATATTTGATATGTCAAATTCAGCAATGTATCGCTCAAGCACGTGGTTTAGGCTTGGGTGGGCGTCAGCATTTGAGTGCTGCATTTTCTACCAGAGGAATGTGGTTTTTGCCCGCTGGTGTTGAATGAAAAATGTCAATAACTGTGATGCTAGATGTTGGCAGTTGACTTTGTGGTATGTGTTTGATCTGAAGAATATGTTTCATTTTATTATTTTATTGCAAAGGTATGTTCAGGACTTGTGGTTGGAAACATTTTTCAGATTATATTTTTTATTGGTTTTGCTGAGACAATTTTCCTATCATTTCGCTACAGAACGTTCTTGAACGATGCACGTAGGGGTATTTGATAAATCTAGCTGGCCAAAACTAGCTTTACGTTGTAACTATTTCAGATGTCATTTTGATACCTCTATAACGGTATATACATGGAATATGTTCAGACTAAAAAACAATTACCATTACCGTACATGATTGTAACTTTGGATAATGAGCGTAACTTTCCACCACTTTTTTCTCCGTTTTGTTACACTGAAAAATAGCCCTAAAACTGCTACGAAAGGTATTTTGACACCTCTAAGAGAGCACTATGGCCATATATATGGTACATTTTCAGTGTTCAAACCAATTAACACTACCGTAAATCAGTGCAATTTTGAATTATGAGGGTAGCTTTCCATCATTTTATTTATTTTTATTTTTTGTTACACCAGAAAATAGTCCTAAAACTGGTACAAAAGATGTTTTGTCACTTTTAAAACGGTGCTATGACCATATGCATGGTATATTTTAGGATTTAAACCAGTTACCAGTACCGTAAATAGGTTTAACTTTCCATCACTTTGTCCCCTTTTTTGTTACACTAAATGTGTTAAAATTGCTACCAAACATGACACCTTCATAATGGTACTAATACCATGGCATATTTACAGACAAAAAACCAACTACCAGTACCGTGCATGGGTGTAACTTTGGATATGAACGGTAACGTTTCACAACTTTTTTCTCATTTTTGTTACAACAGAAAAAAAAAGTTCTAAAAATGCTAATAATGATGTTTTGCCACCTATGATCCACATGCATGAAATATTATATAGACTTAAAACTAAGTACCAGTACCATACATTGGTGTATCTTTGGTATACGAAGGTAACTTCCACGATCAAAAGAACCGGTCAGCACTCGTGTTTATTTGAGTTACCGTGGGGACGTAATTTGTGATTAGCCCCGGTCCCTTTCAAATTGTATCATTCAGAGTGGCCAGCGAATATTCATTTTGCAATTCCCGGTTTTTCCCCGGTTTTTTCGGAACAAATCTCAAAAATCTCCCGGTTTATAATTTTTAGAAAAAAAGCAAGTTTCAATGATAAAATCTTTTAAAATTGCATATGCATATTTTCTAAGTTATTTGTGGGTAAAAGATCTTCAGTAGCAAAATTATAGGAAGCATTTTATATAGCTGAAAGTGTATTCAACTAAATGGGTCATTTGATGTATTCAATAGAAAAAAAAACATTACGATAATGTTTTGAGCCAATATGTACAGTGAACAGTCATCCCACAATTAAGGGTCAGCGAATAATAATTATGAATCAGCAAGCCGAGTGTGTTAGCCAACTAGAAGTGATCCATAGCTGTCGAGGGAATATATAAAAGATACAAAAAGTAAGTATTATTTTCGAGATACTTTTAAAATCAATTCGTATAAATTGTTTAAGCAACGACAATAAATGAGACCTCAAATTTTCAAAGCTCCAGAATTTACCGAGAAACCGAGTCAAAACGCTTTAGGACTGACTGGACCATTATAAACAATAATAGATGAACTATTAACAAAGGAAATATGAAATTGTTATAGAAACCATGAAATTAATTACAAATAATGAGATCTAGGGACAACTCTTGGAGACATCGAAACAAGAAAGTATGTTAACACTCTGTATTCTGTACAAATAGAAATCTTAAACTATGAATATTTTTCGAGATTTGTGACATACACAAATCTTTGTGATCCTAGTTTTACAAAAAAAAAACAGTAGGTATTGGTCATTTATTCATCAATCTGGGACTGATAAAAATACTAAAAGTGTTGGATTTTGAAAAATTTCCCAGATTTTGCCCTGAAAAGTTGTCAAGGCTTTTGACTTGGAATAACTTTCTGGGTTTTAAAAATTGAAAGATTTGGTTAATTTTGCCAGGGGGAGAATTAAGAAGAAATTAAAGTGTTGAAGCTTTTCTAAAAAAAAAATCTATAGGATTTCTGACCAGAATTCCAAAATAATTTAGAGATAAAATCCTAAGACCAAGGGATTTTTGTGGAGAAGAAAGGAATTTCTGAATTTCAGTAGGTGAATTTTAAGGAAAATTCTAAGGGAAATCAAATAAATGTTCAAATTAATAATAAGCAGAATTTAAAACTTGTTATGTGGATAATTTCTAACAAAATCTGAGGAAGATTCCGTAAATAGCATCAATGGTATTCCGAGAAAAGTATCCAAGGAACCATATTAGGAGGATAATTATAAATAAAATAAAATTAGATGATAATTTAAAAGAAATTCTTAAGTAAAGTTTCAAGAAAATTCAAAAGAGAAATCCAAGCGATTTCTGCGCACAATTCAGACGGAGTTCTGAGCAGAGTCTCGAGTTCAAAGAAAATTTTGAGAACAATTTCAAATTTCCAACGGAGTCTACATTTCATAGGAGTTGCAAAGAAATTTTATGAACGATTCCAAGGAAATGTTTGGGAGAGTTTCAAGGGAATTCCAAAGAGAACTTAAAGATAATAAGGAGATGATTTCCCAGTGATTTTGTGTGGTAAGAATAAGTAGGATTCCGTGATATGCTGAAAATATAATATTTATATTTCTTATGTCATGTGTAAAGAACAGTTACCCTTCGGAAATTTGAAAGACAGAACATTAATAAATATAAACCTCCAAATTAATTTAAAAAAAACTGATTTACATTTATGCCATAGTAAGCTGTCAATTGTTATGAGAGGTTTTCGTGATAAAATAACAATGTAGCAAAATTGTTCTTGTATCTTGTAAACATCATCGAACACGTTACAATTCCATAGTTTGTACGCGGAATTTAAATAAACGGAAACTAATCTATGTTTCGATTAAACACTTTTCACTTATTGATCTGAAATTGGTTAATTTTTCACCCATTGGAAAAGTAACACATAAGACGTTGAAGTTGGAATCAGTATGGCTCAGAAATCATGATGAATATTTACGATTATTTGTTATAAACTTTACCAGAAGTTTGCGTAGAAAAAAGGACATAAGTATTTATAAAATTCATGCACATCCATAAAAAATACAAGCTATATCAAGTGACCGTATGTCAGGTTTATTGAGTATGCGAAACAGTGTAGGTACTATTTCAATCGTTCAACAGGTCTTTAGTACTCCTAGTCCACATACTGAGGTGTAATAAAATTTTGTGTACTTAGTTGTGTTATTTCATATGGAGTTTTGTACAATTATGGCGTCTAAAACTTCCCCTAACCCTTTCATTAAAATTTAACCTGATTACCTTCACACTTAAACATTTTCGCCGAGATTCCAACAGCCGAGTAATTCTGCAATTTATTTTGCTGAGATTCAGTAAAACAATTGCCGAGACTCAGCTAACAAATAATATTTTGCTGAGATATCAGCTAACAAACAGATATTTTGCAGAGATATCAGCAAAAGTAAATGCCGAGGTAATCGGCTGTTGTAGATTTTACCGAGCTAGATTAAGTGTGTTCAATGTAATTTTAAAAGATATAAAAAACAACATTTCTCAGTTAATCTCTGACATTTTCATATTTATTTCGGATCAGTATAATTGCAGCAATTGGCTATGGATACGGTTTGTCTATTTCTAGTGTGCTCAGTAGTATTGTTGGTTTGCGAGATATGCACGAAGGAATTAAAAGTGTCTATCCGTACAGTAAATATTGAAGGTTAATAAAATAGCACGATTTTCATACAAACTAGCCATCTTTGACATTTTGTAACTTTGTTCTGTTATGACCAATGGAGCTGACATTTTAGCACAAAACTATTAATATGTTCTTTAAACAACCGAGATTATTGTGAAATACATAAAGCATAAAAATATATAGTTGTGGCAAAATTGAATATAAATTTCATCAAAATATTATAGAATTGAGCTAAAAGAATGCCTACTCGGAGGCAATTAGAGGCAGGATTTTTTGTGGCAACAATAAGCAAAGACAGCTTGCATAAACTTCTACTGATTCACATCGCCCGAATCCACCCGAATACAAAACAAATTTATTTATTTTCGCATGTTTTGCTACTTATTTACAACACCGTTAATAATTGCATGCTTGATTCAAATTAATATGTTCTCAATTTCCTGTCTGAATAGAGTGCATACTAGATGTCATTTCAAAAATATAACTTTAGTTGATTAACGGAACAGAGTCCTCAACGAAGCGAAACAAAATTGCAAGAAATCACACGACCAATACGAAAGTCTTACTACTCCATTGACAATTAGCCCCTTTTTGAAAAAAATAGTTTTGGCCAGCTAGATTTGCCAAATACCCCTCCGTGCGATGATTGGTTCATGAGTTATGAATTTTCAAAAATCACGTTGGGGAAAATCCGAAAACTTCAACTAAAATTTACCGAGAAAATTAACCACCCTGAATATTTTTCGTTCATACAACCATATACTCTACCTGTGGGCAAAATTTAATGAAATCCTGAATTTCCAATGGCGATGTTCGTAGATCTGGCCTTATCGAATGCATCCGTATGATCATATGTCATAATCCTGAACCACATGGACGCAGAACTCCAGAGCGTTTTTTTTTTTACTATAAAAAAGTAGGACAATTTCATGATTAAAATAACGATTTTAAAGTAAATTCGTTGTCATTCTTAAATCAACCTTGTCATCAAGGAGTCGAAATCGGAGTCGGCATAATTTTACCGACTCCAATTCCTCAGTTCGTTAATTTCCTTCCGACTCCAACCGAACAGCACTAAATTTAACCAAGGTACAGAATCAGAATCAGAATCAGATTGACCGCCCACGGTTGCTGCTCTGTTATTACCAGATCAGCTGCAATTACACAGAGAACCAACAGATGATGTTTGGGACTAACATTCATCCTCAATGTGTAAGAACTGAAGATCTAATATTTAGCAATACCAGCGCCGGCCGTGTCCGAATGCAGGTCAACTAGGGAATGGGAAGGAATGTGTTGACGTGGTACTCGCTGTGAAGGAAACCGAGAAATCCTCTGCGCTTCCACGAGAAATCACTGGGATTGTTGGATGTGGGGAAAGGTTGCACGCACACGCAGGGATCGTTTTTTGGTAGAGCGATTATAATACACAAACACACACACACACACACACACGCGCGCGCACTCATCCAATTTCTATTTTTAGATCAGGACCCACACTGTGGTAAGTGATGCGATTGGTGTTAAAGAAGAATTTGTTTTCATTAAAATCTAGTGGGTATAGAATAAGGCAAAGTGAAAAATTGCAAGGAAGGGGACGGGCCTGGGATTGAACTCCCGACCTTCTGCTCAGTAAGCAGAAACGGTAACCACTGAGCTACCGAGCCTCGTCGCACTAAATTTAACCAAGGTACACCTCAGTAAACAAAACCGGTCACGAATAGGACACCGAACCCCTTTTTTCACAATCATAGTTCTGACCGATCGAGCTGCTTTATTTCCGCTTAATCGCGGCGGCGGGCTTACTGACGGCTGATTGAACCAGCGACCGAAGCGGGTGTGTTTTGTTTCTTCTGTGCTTTTTTTTTTGCTGCTGAAAACCTTTTTCACATGCGTTTTGTTCTCGAGTGACTGGGGGTGGACTGGTGATCGCATTTAAAAGTTTTGAATACCGTGCGTGATAATTTGATCTCGTGTTGCTGATGCAATGGTGCTTGGTCTTGCGTTTTTCTTTGTTTCCCCGTACGACCTCTAGCACGCTGATCTATTCTTCTGTTGCTGCGATGAGCAACGTCTTTGTGTGGTGTTAAAGAAGACATTCCGAAAATACATGACCTTGATTATGCGTGGAGTGCGTTCTTTTGTACGTACGAGCTAGAAGAGCGTTATCAGTGATTGCGGTGGTTCAAGGAAAATTAAATAAAGCATTTCTGAAAACATGACGCTAGACCAATCGGGTGAGATCTTTCCATTTTATCTATTTATATTTCATTTTTGTCACTGATTAATCAAATGCTCTATATTGACGAATAGAGTTTCCAAATCATTCACGCTCCCACTAACACAACTCTTTCCTTCCTGTGACACCTATGAAGGTAGTATGGGTTCCCTGCACCTTCTTAAGTAGATGTTGGATTAACTTTCCCTCCCTTCCCCTGCAATTGTAAGGATGTGGCCAGGTGTATAATGCGATGCTTGTATTGTAGATTTTATTTTTGAGTGGGGAAAATCACTAATCCCAAGTGATATTTTCTGCGTCAACACTCGATATTTTCTGCAAAACGTATTAGTTGACCATTATATAGCCACCCACGATTTGTACAATCGCATATGCTATGCTATGCTATGCTAATCGCGGCGGCGGGCTTACTGACAACGAGCAACAATCAGCAGGTCACTCCCAATTAATTGATGTACTATATATACAAAGTTACTCAACCTTTACAAAATATAGGAAGAACTCTCACACATCAGCTTATTTAGAACCAGGGAGACCGAACTAAATTGTTTCTTTTATTTATTTATTTTTTTTTTTTGATTTTCACTATCTCTCTCTCTCTGTGTCTCGTATTGAAAACAGAAATCGTGTATGGGGGGAGGGTGAATGCTTTCCTTTCATTCATCAGAAGAATAAATAAAAACCTTTTTTTGAAGCACATAATCTGGGTACGTCAATGTTTTTAAGTGATTTCAAAACATTTCAAGCCATAGAGTTTAATTTCGTCCAATAAGTTCTACATATGTAAACACTTATGTAAAAATTATTGGGCGAAATAAATTCTAGGGCATGTAATGTTTTGCAATCCCTTTAAAACATTTACGTACCAAGATTCTGTGTAAAAGATGATTATTTACTCCCACAAAGTATAACGCCATTGACCGAATAGGTCGGTAATTGGATCGAAATACGTCAGGAATAAATAATTAGAGCGAATTTGACAAAGTGGGAGATTAAACTTAGATCAAACTTCGAAACTATGGAAATTAGAAATCTTTTTTATGGCATGAAATGGAACAACTACGCCATTTTTAATTATAAAACTGTAACAAACTGGTCATTATGAAAAAAAATAGAGAACGGCGTGTTCTGGAACTTTGGTTATCGAATTTATTTCAACACATTTGCTACGGGCGCATTATTTTTTGAATTAATTTGTCCAACAAAATTGGAGACCGAAAAAGTGGAGTGAATTAGTGAGTGAAATGAATTATGTCGAACAAACATAGAAAAAAAGTTTGCCGACTGGGCTCGAACCACGAGAACGTTGCGATTGTCAGACCTGTGCTTTCTCCACTGCTCTCTCCATGCTTCGGAACATGAATAGACTAAAAGCGAATAAGAAGCGCTCATAAAGGGTGTCCACGATGAAATTGCCACACTATGAAATTGCTCTAACTTTTTAACCGTTAGGTAGAATTTAATGAAAATTTGGGTGGATTTAGTTCATAGTGCATTATTTACATCCTGCAAGTTTTAAAGTCCTGTGATCAAAACTCGCGGAAATGGAGTCGAAAGAACAGCTCGTGCGTGATAAAATCTTGCACATTCATCACGAGAACAAGGATCTCTCGCATCGTTCCATCGCTAAAACGTTGGGAATCGCGAATTCCACGGTGTCGCGAGTGATTAAGCGGTTCGAGGAACGGTTGACCACCGATCGGAAGCCCAGAAGTGAAGGAAAAAGTATTCCGCGTAGTTGGGGCCTTCAACCAAAATCCAAACGCCTCCGTTAGGGATGTGGCTAAGAAGCTGCACCTAGGCCGAAGTTTTGTCCAGAAGGCCAAAACTAAGGCTGGGCTTCGAACGTTCAAGGTACAAAAGGCCCCTAATCGCGACGAGAAGCAGAACAGATCCCCGGCAACCTGTTTTTCACGGCCAAGGATAAGTTCAGCGTTCCGGAGCATGTCCGCACTCAGAAGATGTCCAAATTTGCGAAGAAATTCCTGGTTTGGCAAGCCATCTGCACGTGCGGGAAGCGGAGTGCACCTTTCGTGACCCAGGACACGATGAACGGACAGGTGTACATAAAAGAGTGCCTCCAGAAGCGGCTGCTTCCTCTCCTGAAGGCCCACAACGTCCCAACAATCTTCTGGCCGGATTTGGCCTCATGCCACTACTCCAAGGACGTGCTGAAGTGGTATGCGGACAATAAGGTCAATTTCGTGCCGAAAATGTTCAACCCTCCCAACACTCCGGAGCTCCGCCCCATCGAGAAGTACTGGGCGATTATGAAGCAGCACCTTCTTAAACGACCTAAGGTAGTGAAGACAGTCGAGGAGCTGAAGAAAGTATGGGTTTACATGCAAAAAACGGTTGATTCACAGGTTGTGCAGAATCTTATGGCCGGGGTTAAGGCCAAGGTGCGGGCATTTGCGTATGGACTGTAAATAAAATACGAGTAAAATGGTAAAATGAAGTTTAATAGTTATTTCTCAATCCCTGAAAATTTGATGGCAATCGGATGAAAACTCGAATTTTGCGAATCAATTTTGTGTGTGGCAATTTCATCGTGGACACCCTTTAGTACGATAATTTGATTTCACATGTTTTTTTTTTCTGCTGAACGGGAATTGCAGAGAATCGAAACATGTGTGTGTGTCATTCTACTATGCAAAAGATATAAAGCGTAAATCTTAGACAGAAATAAAAAAGATAAAATCATTGCATCGTCTGCAAGGTCAAACTGTGGTATTCACTGAGGAGGATGATTGGAAATGGAACTAACATTCAATGTAAAGAATTTTTCGTTTACGTATATAGTCAAGAAGTTCACGCAAATTGTGGTCTTCACTGATACACTCATCATGAAATGTTCGATTCCAAGGTCGACAACAACAGGATCGACCGAGCAAACTGCAGATAATGAATAAAGCACATCGAACAATAACTGCTATCGAGTATACAAACGATTGCGTGATACACATCGAGAGGTACTACTGGCTGCTGCCGGCTTTGTCAACGACTGTGAGCGAACTGAGTTCAGCAATGCTGCTACAACTTTGCTGATGGCATCACAAGTCTATCTTCACTTATGCGAAAAACAAAATCTGCAAAATATGCATCTCACTTTTAGGAAAATTTATCACAAAAGCGATAATTCCAGAAGAAGGAGTTTGTTTCCCAAGAAACTTCTTCGAAGACACCAAACTTCTAAAATTAAATTTGCAGGGCTAAAACAATTTCTATCGTCGATTTGGCCCTCAGGAAACACCGCCTGGAACGTTCATTCGACAATGTCCACGTCACCAGTGAAGCAAGTGAACTGGTTGAATTTATCGAAGATCGTGCCCCGCATGTTAAAACCCGCACGTTTCTGGCGAAATCGCGGGAGGCAGGGAAGCCCATCGTCTTGACGAAGTCCTTCGGTTGCTTCAAAAGTGTCCGATAACGCACCCGATATCTTTACACAGCACTGCACATAATCTATCGTAGCCTTGATTAGCCTGGTCAGTTCAGTAGTGGGCTAAATATATTCGAACTAATTTCTTGCGGACAGCGGACTGAAATTAAATGGATTGTAGTCGCAGTGATGCAAATTTACATTCTTATTTGCGTTGGTTTTCGTTCATGGCGTCGGATTCATAAAATATTGTCACAAGTCGATTTTTTTTTATTTTTGAGATTTTTATGGTTGATATTTGTGAAAAATCGATAGGCATATTTACCTAGCCTTTGCTACATTTAAAAAAAGTATCAAAGGCACATTTTGAGTGGTGCCTATGTTACCCATATAAATATACAATTGTGTTGTCCTTTAGCATGTTGCATGCAATACATATGGTCACAACTCAAAATAGTAAAGCCATTCTTTGATTAAAAACGGTAAAAATCGTTGGACTATTTATTTCTTGATCAGATATTTGATAGAATGAATGAAACACACCCGATTCAGTCCAATGGAAATGAAAAGATTTATATAATTGAAACATAACACAGAAATGCAGAAGGTTTTTGAACCTAAATTTTCAAACATTTATTGTCAAAATTCACAGATTTTGAGTTGTACCAGTATTGCACGAAACTGACGATATGTGTCTGTAGGTGTTATTCACATGTCATCGCTAGGAAGATTATTCTGTTTTTATATAGCACCCATAGTCGGGATTCCTGATTGAATATCTTTGCATCAACACAAGAAGACCGACACGATGATTGTTTCTCCGGAGTAAAGTGACAGGTAGGAAATGAAGCTTGCGATTGTTGTGTTTCATTGATGCAAACCCATATGGGACAAGTCCACATCACGAATCTCTAACGTTCGGTCTACTAAACCATTTCGAAAAAGAAATTCATCTCCATATTCAATATTGTGGATGCAGAAACAGTGTACGTAAAAGGGAAGGCTGGTGAATGAATGAGAAATCGATGATTTATCTTGCCGAAAGAGGAAGGTTGCCCATTATTGAATAGTTGAAATTGGACACTGACGTGGTGAACGAACGGTTGTTGGACTTGCATTTTTAAACGGCGCGTGTTTATTGTTGATGGACGAGACCAACCAGCCTACGGCTGAAAGTCTCTGTAATAAATATAAACAAGGGCAGTAGGGCACAGAACACGTATAGTTCCTGTATTCTATTTTGGCATCCAATCTTCCAATGACTTCAAATAAATTTTTTTTTCAACGATTTATTTAAAAAAAAATCTGTATATGCAGTGATTTAATACATATTTCTAATTTTGAAAATATGAGAAATCATTGCATATATATATTTTTTATTAAAGTCGTTGGACATTTTTTTTATTTGTATTGGGGTCAAATCATCTTATAAAGGTCTATTTCAATCTTTAGTGAAACAGCGAAATCGACAATTTACTTAGTATCATATTTGCGTTAACTAAAAAAAAAACTACTCTGATAATTTAACAGTAAACCATGCGATCATACAATAATCTAATAAAATCAAAATTCCGAGGAAATCTATTATAGGTAGAATGATAATGTGCAACCTTGCTTAAAATGATCCTATTTGTGTGCATGTACGCATGCATATACATGGCGAGACATTGTACTAGCTGATAATCAGTTACATGCTTCGGTGCATGCATTTTCCCAGTCAGCTTGCAGCCATAGGGAGTAGATAAGCCGTCGCCGCATGTATGGTTTTGTGCTTGGAAGAACTTCATCTTGCGAGTCTTACAAACAGTGCATGTAGTCCACTCCCAATCTCACTTGCATCAACCCTATCTTGACTCTCTCGCCGCGTCGTCATCAGTGAGCTGTCAGTAGAGGAAGAGTTGCAACTGATGGTACCTACCTAGGAAAAGGGTACGACTTATGGCATGCTTCACTGATGGCTAAGGTAATTTCAACAGAATAGTGCCATTACCGGTACCCTTACCCTATTGGAATATATTTCACAGGTGCTTATTTTCTCGCGTTGTCGATCTTCGCACACAGACACTGTACGTAGGTATGTTTTGCAAATGATAGCCACCGGCTGGGAATCGTCTTGTCGGAATGATTGAGGAGCGAGGGGAATTAGGGACGGGCTAATTGATTTAATTATGATGCACGTCAAACCGCCAGCAGGAGGAGACGTATTATTTTAAAATGCACCGGCACAGTAGCAGCAACGCGTGTAGTATTTTGACTGATGGGAGAACATTAGCTCGATCAAATTTGCTCACGAAAACTAACTTGATAGCGGTGCTTTTGAACGTTGGGTGAGACCAACTTTGATCCCAAAAGGGCATCAAATAAGATTAAAGTGTTACGGGTAAGGATACATTGGGTAAAGATAGCTATCAAACTTTTAAGAACAGAACACCCGAAAGGCCCCAATACAAACAGGAATTTTCCATATTAAATCGGGACAATCTTTGTAGCCTATGTGCTTCCCTACTTACACCGTTTTCCGAACGAAACAGTACCATCATGCTCACGAATTTCAGTCATTATTTCAACCCTAGATACGAAATCGGTTCACCGTCACCACGTACAGAAATCCCCCGCATCGCCCATACAGGAATCCACTGAAGGCGCGGTGGGTGGTACATTCCACCCACCGCTACTTCTCGGCTTTCCTTCAACCGATTGAGTTGATTTCTTTGAGCTGACTAGTATGTGATTGACACTATTCTCAAACAAAAAAGCACAATTGATTGAAGAACAGCCAAGAAATAGCGGTCGGTGGAATGTACCGCCCATCGTGCCATTCGGTGAATTCCTGTATGGGCTACAGAGCGCGGCCGCCCGGGACAGCAAACTTCCACAAGATATTAAAATTCATTAATTGCCGATTAGAACGAGTGCGATGGAAAAGCTCCGAAGGTATCCAAGCGTGCGTACCCTAAACTTATCCCGCTCCTACCGCACGCACACAAAGCACCGAAACAGTGAAAGGAAGTAAGGATAAATCGAACTTTCCCAGCGAATGGACGCTACTAACCTTTTCCGAAATTGAAAATTTCTTACGTTCAGCGAATGAATATTTGAATAGTTGATTAATTTTTCAAAACCGGAGTTGATTTTTCGATGACCTTCCAAATGGTTAGTTTTGCTCCCAACTCTGTCAGAATGAAACCGAAGGTGATAAAGCGGATGAAAATATTACCACCATGGAATGGCGCAGTTTTCTGCCGAACGAGAAGGTAGAGAGGGTTCCCTCCGGAGCTGGAGGCAATTAAAAATTAAATCTTTTGCGCCGGGTCGCACGTACAAATGTAACGGTTGCAATTTTAGAAGGTATTTCACCCCTTACATCACCGGAGAACGTGATACAACGGAAAAGACCGTTCAAAATGTAAAACATTCTCACCATAGTCAGCTCCGGTGGGCTTAGTTTCAACCCTGCCAAATGGTTAGCATGCCACACGGCACGTTTGTTCTCGGCTACATACGAAGCACCGTGACGACGACAACGACGTGCACTGGTCGATGACGCAAAAGTATCCCCAATACTTAAACCACCCGCTGCTCCCTACTACCACGACGAGGGAAAACTATTCCGAGAATATTTTCCCTGCAACAGCAACAACAATCACCGAGAGAGCTCCGAAGTTCCGGCTCAGATCGAATCAAAATTAAGTCGAGTCGACTCAATTTCGTCAAAAGTGAGTTGAACCGCGGAAAACCAAGAAAAAAAACCCCTCGAATATGAGGAAAATCTATAAAAAATTATTCAGTCTATGAGTGGACTCGACTCAATTTTCGAGTCGAGTTGATCGACCGTGTACTGTGGAGAATAGCGAAACACCCCAAGCTCGTCCGCTGACTGCTGCTCGAGATCAGCTGCAAAGAACGTAACCGATTAGGTTGTATGTTTGTTGTTAGTGTAAGGTGGGAATAGGGTTTCCAAAAACGTTTTTTGGCCTTTATTAACTCAACCTTTAGGGTGGCACTCGTACCAGGAAAACCGGGAAAAATCCCGGATTTAATGACCAGGAAAATCACTTCCAAACCAAATAAGATTTGTTTAGATAAAGGGTGTACCGTTTAAAATCCGCACACACAAAATTCATTCTCAAAATTGGAGTTTTATACGATTATCACCAATTTTTTTTAATAAGAAACAAAAAAAAAATAGTTTTGACAACATTCATTTAATTTATTTCGCTTTTATATCTGACCTACCTCAACCTCACCTGTGCACCAACTCTCCAAACATAAACAATTATCAAAATATTGCTTGCAATGGATAGATATCGAGTTAATTAGAAGATTAAATGTATTTTTCAACCGATTCGAGTATGAATATGGCATTAATCCGTTTTTGAAAGTTGGTGCACAGGTAAAAAGTGAGGTTACGTGACGCCACTGGTTCAGATCTTTCGGCACGAAATCGACATCATTTACCCCATACCACTCTAGCACGTCCTTCGTGTAGTGGCATGATGCCAAATTCGGCCAGGAGATCGTCGGACCGTCGTGAGTTTTCAGGAGAGGGAGAAGCCGCTTTTGGAGACACTCTTCCAAATACACTTGTCCATTCATGGTGCTTGCGGTAACGAAAGATGTACTCCGCTTTCAGCAAGTACAAATCGCTTGCCAAATAAAGCACTTCTTGGCGAACTTCGACATCTTCTGTGTCCGGAAGTTCTCTTATACTTATCCTTGGCAGTCACATACAGGTTTCCTGGAATCTGGTTGAAGTCCGCCTTCACATATGTCTCGTCATCGATTACGCAGCAGTGTGGTTTCGTTAACTGCTGGTCGTACAACTTCCGGGCACGGCTCTTTGCGACCGTATTCTGTTTCTCGTCACGGTTTGGAGACTTCTGAATCTTAAACGTACGTAGTCCATCTCGAGTTTTGGTATTCTGCACGAAAGTCTTGCTCACATGCAACTTTTTAGTCATATCTCGAACTGAGGCGTTCGGTTTCCGTTTAAAGGACCCAAACACGCGTTTGTGATCGTTATCGTTGACCTGACGGCTTTTTTTCGGATCTCCGCCTCCGATCAACAGTCAGACGTTCATCGAACCGTTTTATGATACCAAACACCGTAAAATTCACGATTCCCAACTTTTTTCGGATGGCACGATGCGGCAGATCAAAAGTTAGCGCAACTTGAGTGTTAGCGAACCGTTATGTGATCGACAGGGTACCCGGGTACCTTTTCAGATTTCGAGTTGAGAAATTATACATTTATTTTTACGACAGGAAACCAAAATTCAGTGATATCTTAGAACTCATGGAGAGACAAATTTTCATGAAAAAAGTTTTCAAATTGCAGCAAGGGGCTTCGAAAGGGGGGTCGTGAGATTTTTACCATTTAGGAGCTCGACAAGGGTACTCGGGTACCCACAAAATTTAAATGCTTGCTACTGCGGCCAATTTTGACCGATTTTGAATCTTTTAGCACCATTGGATTCAGAAACTTATCCTCTTTCTGGACATGTACAACATTCATAAACATTTTCTTGCCACTTTCGCTAGAATTCCGAAGTAATCGATATCAAAGTTTCAGAATCTCCTTCAAGAAACAATTTCAGCTCACTTGAGGACCAGTTTAAAATTTGTCTCCAGAACGGCTATTCCGGAGCAGGTTTCCGTAGGGCCTCTAGTGGCCATACAAGTATTTGGGAAGGAACCCCTACAATATGGGTATTAAAATTCATGAATTTATAACAGAAGACCGTTTATCATAATTTTGTGACCATTTGATGGATTGTACTGGGAACGGCCATTCCAGAGCAGGTTTCCGTAGGGCCTCTAGTGGCCATAGAAGTACATGGGAAGAAACCTATACAATATGGGTATCAATATTTATTAATTTACTGTTTATTAACATTTTTGATCATCCGACGGATTCCCACAGAACGGCCATTGCGGAGCAGGTTCCCGTAGAGCCTCTAGTGGCCATAGAAGTGTTTGGAAAGAAACCCCTACAATATGGATATAAAAAATAATGAATTTGCAGCAAGCGACTATTTATCCTTACATTGTGATCATCTGAAGGGTTGTCCCCAGAACGGCCATTGCGGCACATGTTACCGTAGAGCCTCTATTGACCATTGGAGTGCTTGGGAAGAAACCCCTACAATATGGGTATCAAAATTCATGAATTTACAACAAGAGACTATGCCCATGCCATTCTTTTGTCATCTGAATATCAGAAGAAGCTTCCCATAGAGATTAGTGACGTTTAAAGCACGCACAAAGTTATGATGAACAGTTGCCCCGTAATGTGGGTAGATCACCTTTTCGTGGTACGTTACGGGATGTAAGATCTACCACCGATTCCTAGTCCTGACTACTTCAAACTAGGGGAACACGATTTTTCAGTAATCCAAGGAACACATCTTAGTCCTTGTTACTTTTTATGCCTTGTGGATAGTGACAAGACTCGGCTTTGTCTACCGAGGATGATCTCGAAAGAAGGAAAAAAATGAGTTAGTTGTCTTCATCTATGTGATTCCTAATCTTCTATTCGTTGTTCCCTAGTTTGAAGTGGTTAAGACTAGGGTTCTGATGCATGGTCATTATCGGTGTCATACCTTAATTTTGTTGCTAAGGAATCCAATTTTGATTGACAAAGGGGCGCGCCTTTGGAGGGTGTTTCAACACTCCGAAGGGTATAAATAGCGGGACCTTTCAATTAGAGTCGGATCCTTGCGATAAATGCTAGCGTGACAACTGTAAAAAAAAAATCGAATACTTCATCATTTCTCAATAGTGATGGAGTAATACGACATGCACTAAACTAAGGACACGGAATATACTACAATAGATCAATTAACTGGTCGCAGTAGTGTTAGGTCCCGAACAAAGGAAAAAAAAAATGATAAACAGTCTCCTGCTGGAAATTCATGAATTACGATACTCATATTGTAGGGGTCAAACAGTCTCCTGCTGTAAATTCATGAATTTTGATACCCATATTGTAGGAGCTTCTTCCCAAACACTTATATGGACTCAAGAGGCCCTACGGGAGCCTACTCCGGAATGGCAGTTTCGGGGACATTCCATCGGATGATCACAAAATTATGATAAACAGTATCCTGCTGTAAAGAGGCCCTACGGGAGCCTGCTTGGGAATGGCCGTTCCGGGGATAAACCTTAAACTGTTCCTCAAGTTAGCTGAATTTTTTTCTTGAAGGAGCTTCTGATACTTTGATATCGATTCCTTCAAAATTC
Source organism: Ochlerotatus camptorhynchus (assembly GCF_037179485.1). Classification (NCBI taxonomy): domain Eukaryota; kingdom Metazoa; phylum Arthropoda; class Insecta; order Diptera; family Culicidae; genus Ochlerotatus; species Ochlerotatus camptorhynchus. The sequence goes on from NW_027040849.1 coordinate 3,280,454, forward strand.
TAGCGAAAGTGGCATGAAAATGCTTAGTTCTGGAACATTATATAGGAAATATTAATTTCCGGGAACCAGACGATTCCGGATGGACATTGTTGCCAATGTTCTAAAAAAGGATAAGTTTCTAAATCCAATTGTGCCAATAGATTCAAAATCGGTCAAAATTGGCCGCAGTAGCAAGCATTTAAATTTTATGGGTACCCGGGTACCCTTGTCGAGCTCCTAAAGGTGTTCTTTTTGTCGATCATATAACGGTTAAACGGTACACCCTTCAGCCGTTTCTCCTTTTTCTACTTTTTTCTGATGAAAAAAGCTTGTATAAACTGTTCAACAGCTAAAATTGGTTGTCGGGTTTTCACCACCGTTAAAAGGACATTTTGGCAGATTTCAAAGTTAATTAAAAACATGCATACAATTTTGATGTACTTAAGCAGTTTTGGAGGATGTGCTGCCACTTTTGTAATTTTGTTGCTTATATAGGGAAAATGGATGTAATGTCATAATGTCATACGTAATGTCATAATGTCATAAATAAATTCAGTAATCCACTAAATTTTTAATAGCACCCAAAAATATCAATTAGTACCATCCCAAATAGCAGATTTTTAGCGTTGGGCCCAATCATAGATCCATAGGCCAACACTAGAGACATTTCCCTTACTAGTTGATTGCTGAATTTATGTATGGGCCCAAATTAGGGACATTTAGGCCGACATTACATCCATTTCCCCTATCTAGACGATTGTAACATTCCGAATTTCACTTTTCCAGAAATTCGATCTCTGACAAAAAAAGCGTTTCAGGTACTTAAGGCATTTGTCATAAAAAATAAGTTTTCGACTTCCGAAATTTCATGTATTTTTTCAGATGAAATAAGTTCAAACTTTGAACCGCTTTACGGCACCGCTAAATCATGCCTGATAGAGCCCGAATTTTGCGCATACGTTTTAAAAATTCCCATACATTTCATTGGCACCCTAATGTAGGTGTACCAAAAACCTAACAAAATGCTGTTAAATTATAAGAAATCTTCTTTCCAAGTTTCCAAGTGAATTAACAAATTAACGAAATGCCTCTTATCAGTAAGTCATGGAAAGTAGAATCCCCCAACTGAAAAGAAGTTAGAATATTAAGCTTATTTCATTTCAAGCGAAAGTCTCTGAATAAGCTCTGCTTTACATTCGTTGTTTGTTCCAGTTTGTTTATTTGTTTATCTGTTCACTTGTTATGTTTGCATCAACAGACTAGAAATAGTCCCAATAATGTGTTGTAAAAAAAAGTACAGATTATACAGACTACATATACTACAGTTACAAACGAAAATAACAAGGAAAGCATTTTCAAGTAACTAAAAATGTATAAGTCTAAAAATTTTACACTTAGCTGTTGGGCGTCAAGCGCCTTCGGTCAGAAAAAAAGGCAGAGAATCTTCGGCGAAGCATATTCCGCGTCAAGTGGAAATCGAACATCGATGCTACTCGGTTGAACACTCGCTGCAAGCCATAAATAGCGCTCCCTAAGCTATAATTAGTTCGAAGAAGTGGAAGTCTCAGCATAAGACTGTTGCGTAGTGATCGAGGTTGAAAATTAATGTTCACTTGTTGCAGAATTGCTTCGCAGTCGATTCTTCCTTGCAGAGTATCGGCGACGGTTAAGGCTCTGAATACATCTCTTCGGATACGTAAGGGCTCGACATTGATGAATTGGCAGCGATTCTCGTAGCTTGGAAGACGAAGTGGGTATCGGAGCGTCAAGATCGCTGGTACTATCTGGTCTCCGTGAATAATGGTTTAATTCGGGAATATTTAACGTTAATTACAAGATACAAATAGAGAACAGTGTGGTTCATAGTGATTTCCACGAAAATACACTGGAATTCTGAACGAATCGATTAAGTAGCCACCAGTACGCAGCAGAAGATTTACCAAAGAAAACTTGGACGTGGGTCTGATCCAGGAGCCCTGGGTGAATTATGGTAGGGTACTGGGTTGCTCTTCACATCTTTGCAGATTATTGTATGACGAGAGTCAGTCCAAACCAAGGACAGCAATTTTAGAAAATAGGAGACTGAAATTTGTCCCAATTACTGAATTTATTGGTAGAGATATCTTATAGTAAAATCCAACTGGAACGCCACAGATCAGGGCTGGTAGTGGGTATGTGATGTAATAGTAGTGACTTTAGTGACTAAAATTACAAAAATAGTGACCAAATGGTGACTTTTAAACAATAATAAAGTGACCAATAGTGACATTTATTGATCGGAAAGATATGGTTCAAATCATCCGTTATTCCGGTATTTTTCATGCTTTTTAAAAATAAAATAAATGATTTAAGGATCACATAAATTTGATATCGAAACATAAGTATGAATTGAATAAGCAAGAGCACGTTCCAATTCTAACCTCCATTTCCTCACTCTGCAGATTACGAATTTGATATTAGATCGCCAAATAGAGACACAGAGAAAAATGTTCAAAGTACCGATTTTAGACAGCAATTTTTGAAGATATTGGATATATATGAAGCGATGCATTTAGCAAGATGAAGAACTGCAACCTAGAATTAAATGTACATAGAGCTAAGTTAGCCATGAGTATATTAATAAAAGATCCTTCTCTTCTTTGTAGTCGCTCTAATGAACTGGTTGTCTTTTTGCTTTACTCCATTCCTCCCAAGAATAGCATCTTCTGTAACACCTCAAACATAGAATAATAACCATAATTCTGGGATATCTTTTCTAGATCGCAGTTTAAGAAAAATCTCATTATTATGGCATGAGGAAAATTTTTCCAGATGAAATGATCACGGACATAAAACAAAATTGAATGCGCCAAGGACTTAAAATCTCGATCGTGAAAAATTAGAGATTTAGGAACACATTTTAAAGTTTTAAAAAAATCTAAGACCTGGACTTGGAATTTTTTGTTGTTGTATTACCGGAATATTAGTATGGAAAAATACTATACAATTTAATTGATAATAATATTCAAATTTCTGGCCTTTGAACAAATGTTGAGAGCTTGAAAATTTTCCCAGATCGTTTTTGGCCATGATAAAAGGAAATTTTTACCAGGTAACCTCTACAAGTAATTAATTCCACTGGGTTCATGTGTCCAGTCAACATGTCATCCTGGTGAAGGTTAAGTGAAATTCACTTAAAATTTTCGTGATAAAAATTTTCTCGTCGTATTCGTAATTCAAAAATGGCGACGGAAGAAAGTGCGCGTTCGTCGTTGTTTGACGAGTTGGAATTCCCAGGCTTCTTATTTTTTCAAGCGTTAGTTTTAATTTTTTTTAATAAATTAACACTCATTTATATATTAAAAATAAAATTGCAGAATATGAGTGAATTTCAATTTATCTAGAATGCAATCATTTGACTCAAATAAATCGAAATATATATCTATAGTCTATCACCAATTAACTTATTATTACTACAAAATCCAGTAACATCTACTTGCTTATTCCCGTAACTTTTAAGTGATGCCAATTTGATCTCTCGATCGATTGATCGATAATCTGGGAAAGTTCGATAAAATTTTCGTGAAAATCAATTGATTTCTATGTGAATCACTCAAATGTAATCTCTCCCCCAAAACACGTGATATTCACGTGAGAAGTATGATGGAAAATATGTGCGTGTCTATTCAGGTGAATTTTACGTAACTTTTTGTTGCAGTGTAGGCTTGGATAACTTTTAAGATCTCAATGTAAAACAGCCAGAATATTGGGTTTAGAGCTTTTTTAGAAATCTCTGAAATTTTATGATAGGTCTATGACAATTTCAAGATACAAATAATTAAAATATTAGATTTCGTGAACGTACACGTTTCCAAATATTCGCAACTCTTCTTGTCACACTTTACTCTGAGTTTTTAAAGTCAAATTATTTACTAACTAAATTTTAAGGAATAGTGACTTTAGTGACTTTTTGATGAAAAAGGGACTTTTTAGTGACTGACTTGAAAATAGTGACCAAGTCACTAAAAAGTGACCTTCTACCAGCCCTGCAGATGTATCCAGACAGGTGAAAAGATTTATAAGACCAAGTGCAGCAAAAGTCCGGATTTTGCTTAATCTTAGTAAAAGAGATCTTCGGGTAATAACTGGTCACTGCCCTAGGAGATATCACTTATATAAAATAGGAAAAATTCCGTCTAGCGAATGTCGGTTTTGTTAATTTGAAAACGAAACTGCTGAACATATACTCTGCAGCTGTGGAGCACTGTTCAATCAAAAAATGTCAATATTTGGAAAAGGGATATTAGAACCCTTTGAAGTTTGGCAAAGTAATTCCAACCCAAAATGGTATTAGACTTTATAATACGAGTTGTGCCTGATTGGGACAGCGTGAATCTCAACAAATGTCTATCACACCTTAATTGTGAGAGGATATCTGACTAGCACCAAAATAAAAGGGGTCAGACAACAATATTCTTAAGTATTTGCAGTAGTTAAAAGGCTCTACAGATAAGAAAAAAAATATTATTGTAGTTTGGGCTCCAGAATGCAGAGCAGTATTCCAACGTAGATCTTACGAGAGTGCACTAGAGCGATTTCAAGCAGTCAAGTCTTTCACGCAATGCACCCGTTCGATAGTCGTACCTAGTAGTTTGTAGTTGAAAATAATCGGTTGTTTCTTGCGTGAGAAAGTAATTAATGTACACTTAGCTGGTATGACCACCAGTCGGTTCTGATTTTGGAGAGAACGGCAGTCGACGAGTGAGCGGATGCACAGAAAAACTTCCAGATCGTCTGCAAACGATAATCGTGGCCCTGTGATAACACGGTGAACGTCGTCGAAGTAAAGGAGAAATACCAATGGTCCCAGATGGCTACTCTGAGGTATACCAAACTTTGCGCAGAAGCTTGCTGAGCGACAAGTCCCCAAAGTTACTGTTAGTTAACGCTCCGTGAGGTATGAACGAAACCATCTCAAAAGATTTCCACCGATCCCTAGTCTATCGCAATTTCGTGGTTCAGTTTATCGAAGGCTGCCGTAAGATCTGTGTCCCCAGTTGCATCGGTTTGATTGTTATAGGTTAAGAAATAAATGTTAAATCTCAACCAACTGGATAATTTTGAACTCTGCGCTTGGCAAAAAAAAAAACGTTTCCATGCACCAGCGACACACACCGTTTAAAATCGATTAAATTTGCATTACAACATTCCGCACACTTTCAGCATCCCGTGCCAAGAATGTTTGTAACGTGCTAATTCACCAGATTTTACGATCATCCAAGTCTTCTTCCGCCACCATAACCACCACATATGACGACGACGACGACTACCATCACGTGTGCGATAAATCCGCTTGGTTTGTACGCGACAATATAGCAAGTCCGTTTTTTATGACACTACTTAAATAGCTCCTGCCCTTCCCGCAATCGGCCTCATAAAACTACCACTGCACCATCAGCAGCAGTCAGTTTTAGCATACGTCTAAGTAGGTTGAGCTTTATGTCACATATTATGCATGCGACATTACAACTTCTGTTTCAGTCCTAATTCCTTTCACATACATTGTCCTTCCACTGCGAAGGAGGATATCCACCCTGCTTACGTGTGGGTGTGTGGCTCCTAAATCGGCAGCAGTGACTGCAAGGATGAAGGATTTATGTATGTTAAAATGTGATTAAGTTGTAAACCCATCTTGATGACACCGGCCGTCCGTCCATTCGACGTCTTATTGCACCAGCAAATTAGGGATATGCCTCGACCGTCAATAAATGGCTGGGATATTTTTGAGCACGGAGAGGAGAAATTGCTTTACGAACCAAGCGAACCGACCACTCAATCACCGAGAAGAAGGTCTTGACAGTTTGACAAGGACTCTCTATCGTCGGTAGATTTAAGACGGTATAAAACCAATGAGCCCCGATGGTATATTTTTCTCGCATCTTTCATAGTAAAAAAAATCAGATCAAATATTTGCTGGAATAATGCAACGTACCAATGTTCTCTGTGTGATAGGGGATCTTAATTAAGACATTAGAAATGAGTAGACATGGATGGAACAAGGTTTTGAACGAGGTTTCTGCATTTTCACATACCATAAAGATCTCATCTTAATCTGGAAGTGCTGGCACATGAAGTCTGCAGAAGGAAACGACTCTATCTCTTCGTCACACTGCATAAAAGGAAACAGAAGTTCCATTTATCATGTTGCCATAGCTTTGCTACGCTTTAGCTTTGACTAACAAGCCTGACAAAGGCTTGTCTTCTGGCAGTGAATAAACTTTCCCTTCTCGTTGATGTAGGAAATTATCCTCCCAACAGATGTCACTTGTTCGCTTGATCCTTGCTGAGCTAAAAGTGAAGCTATATGGCTCCCTGCTTCATTGCCAGTGTAAATTGAAGGTTAATCGATTACGACTTGGAAAATTAACTACAGTTACCAGCCGCTCGAATAGTATTGTTTACTTTTATGATTGATGATCCATAAAAGTACGACAAAGTGCGACTGCCCTAAACCAGTTGAAAACTTATCTTGCAAACCAGCAAATGTTCCAACTGATCCATCCGACGAGCTTAATCGCCTGAAACCACCAACCATTGGCGTTTTTTATACGTTCGACCTTGGTTTCTATAATGAACATAAACACCGCAAACCATACCACCACAACACTAATGGTGGTGGGTCGAAAAGCCATAGTTCTTCGTTGCGCGGTATTCTGATGTAGGAACTAGAAAAGACCGACTAACGACCTTTGGCAGTCGGTGGAGGAGCTGGCTCAAATCAAATCTGACCTAATTTTTCAACTCGTGTGGTGTGTCCGTTCCTCTGCCTATGTATTGCCCCGGGTGCCATAATTTGCTTCAATGTGTTTTTTTTTAAACGATTTCCATCGATTTATTCGTTGTTTGGGTTTGGGAGGAAGCAGCAGTTTACGATGCACTTGGCAGCTTTGAATGTGTGATGACGCCAATGGTTTGATTTTATTTATTTTTTTTCATTTTTGTTGTGTTATGTTCTATGGGGGATAATTTCAAGGAGACTAGAGATGTAGAATTGAACTTTGCATTATGCAGCAAAGCAAAAATACGATGGCTTTGGTCCAAATTTTCCGGAGCCAACGAAGCCGACGGATGGGGACATGAGTTTGCGTATGCATGGGTTGAACAATTTTAAGAATTGACATTTGTAGGTAATTAATAACAAATGAAAATAATTGAAAAAGATAGTACCGTAAAACGGGTTAACTTGTAACAATTTGATACTTGGAAACCGTGCAACGACATGTGTTTCAATCACCAAATAAACTTACACTGCAGGGTGTCCATTCAAATTCCATTTTTCAATTCCCGGTTTTTCCCGGTTTAAAAAAAACTCTACCTCAAACAAAAAAGGCGTTCAAAAATAACCCTATAGAGATAATGATAAAATTTTGTCAGCAGAATTCCTCTGCAATACACAAGGCTGTTAGAGGGTATTTTATAAAATAGTATTGACTACAATAACGAAAATATGTGACCAAATAGTGACTTTAAAACAATAAAAAAGTGAACAACAGTGACATTTATTGAACGGAAAGATATTAAAGATATGGATCTAATCTGTCGTTGAATGCGGTCCACTTTAACAAATATTATAAATTCCCGAACCACCATGAGCATTTCACAAGCTTTTTTTTAAATAAAACAAATGGTTAAAGCATCTTATAAATTTGTTTTCGTAAAATCAGTATTAATTGGATAATCAATATGTTAATTTGTAACCTCCAGTTCCTCATACAGTACTCATTTTTCTGCCACGATTTTTTGGAAACCAACCGTTGAATAAGTTGAATTTAGAGTCAAATAGCGAATTGGTTGAATTTCGGGATGTGAAAGATTGAACATAGAAATTTATTAGGAAATCTTGAAATTGGAAAAAAAGAGGCGTAGAGAAAAATATTTAACATCTTGGACAAATTTGTCAATTTTAAGACAAGCAATTTTGAAGATCTCAAATATAGAAACTTCTGTATTTAAAACTTCAAACATAGACAAATTTTCATATCTCTAGAAACTAGACAACCCAAGTAACAATCTAAATGCTTGGAAGATTTATTCTTATTTTATCATTGTTTTATCATAGCATCCCTTCCAGCCTGTGGTTGTATTACGGTTTTGTGTGCTTGTCATAAAATCAGGCCGTCAAGTCGTCTATAAAACTGTTTTATGACTACTAAATTAAAACTCACACTTCATTGTTTTAACGGTAGCTGTAAAGTGGTTCTGCATCACTACTTATAACTGAAGAATAAAACCAAAACAAAACATACAATTATGTTTTATGGTACACTTTTTATGACCGATATAAAACTTGAAGCAGTCTAAGACCTTCATTAAAGCTTCATTACAACTATCATCTTTATCAGAGGCCTAAGATTCACAGATAAGAAATATACTGCTACAACAAAAAATACTCTGAAATTTTTGGTCATTATAAAAAACAAATCTATTCAGATAAATGAAATGAAAACCCCTTCAGTGCTTCTGAACACGATGAAGATGAGACGATCGACAATATGAAACTCCTGGAGGAACTACAGTTATACGATCCCTACATAAGGCACAGTGCGGTGAAGGAGCTCTTAAAAATATTGAACAAGCGGCTTTCCGATACACTCCCGAAAGATCCACGAACCAGCAACGCCGACAGTTTCACTAAATCCGTTTGGGGATGGCCAGTATTGACATCACGGCTTTAAACCTTGTATTGAAAAAGCTTTTAGTGGATCCAATAAGCATTTCTTACATCTTGATTACAAGCGAAAATAGGAGGATCGCTTGGAATGTTGACTTTTTGACAGGTGGTCATGGTTTTTGTTTTGTTTTGATTCGCTGTACCGAATAAAACCAGCAAGCTAGTTATATAGCTTAAATATAACTTAACGCTCTCAATTTGGACTACGAAATGCTAAGATACAACCATTAGGTTTATGTTATGCTATAGAATTCAAATCTAGGAGAATATGTTATACTGAGGTATTTTTAAGGAGTAGCAAGTTATAACGAAAAAAAATGTCGCCGTATGAACAAATTTCACACAGTATGAATAATTACGCTTTAATTGACAGGCAATAAAACACTTTCATACATCTATGTATAATTAAATAATATGTGACTGGTTATTGCTCAACAGTAGTAACAGTTTTGTACTAAATAGATAATCTTTGAATGACTCTTTAATGCATGGTGCTAATGCAGACAAATTAAAAATATCCCTATATTTCAGTATTTATATGGCGCACTAAATTTATGCTCCTATTTGGTATAATAATCACCATAAATATTGCACGGCATGCTGTGAAGCATATACAGATTGGTTTAAAATTATAATAAAGTCGTCTTATTTTCAATGTACAATAATATCAGCCATTATTACCAACTGACAAGGATCATGATTTCACATCAAACATCGAAAGAATAAAACCACAATAAAATATTTCTCAATATTAACTATCATCCAAAAACCCCAACTTAAAACCTTCAAAGTTGTCAAAATGTTTTGCGTATCATGTTTTATCAACTTCTTCAGGAGCGATTTATGCGGTTGTAATATAGTTTTATGGTAGTCATTAGAAGGCTGTTAAAACTTTCTGACCTGGAGGAGGTTTTATGTTTTCATTTTTAACGATCACGTCTAGAGTGTGATAAAACTGACATAAATCCTATGCTCCTAAAGTAGTTCGCATATCAAGTTTTAATGACTGCATTAAAACTGGGCCAATTGGCCATGACATGGCTGTATTGCGGTTCTCAGGAGATTTTTAAAGCAATGTGGTCGTCAGTGAAGGTTTTATAATTTGGTTATATCAACTGCTATAAAACTTAAATAAAACAAAAATTGTTGCTTGGGAAGTGTTCTGGATCGTATAAATAATTACCATTATTCTGCAACGACGAAAATTTTCTCGATAAATCTCGATCTTCAAAAAAGTTGTAAGATTCTGGTATACATGTTAGAGATATTGGACATTTTTTGTTCAATGCTGGTACTTAGTAATTCACGATCTATAATTCAAACAAATTAAGAAAGCGTAGAATAAGGGGCCTCCCTTAGCTTAGTCGGTAAAGGCGCAGCTACAAAGCAAGACCATGCTGGAGGTGGCTGGGTTCGATTCCCGGTCCGGTCTAGGAATTTTTCGGGTTGGAAAATTTCTCGACTTCCCTGGGCATAGAAGTATGATTGGACTTGCCACACAATTAAACCAATGCAAAAATGGTACAGGCATCAAAAGCTCTCAATTAACAACTGTGGAAGTGCATCTAGAACACTAAATTGAGAGCACACAATAAGCTAATATGCGATTTGCAATAAGCTTGAAATGCGAAGAAGAAGAAGAAGAATAATTTGCGATTTGTTTGAATGTAAGTTCACCGTCCGAAAAATAATGTTTCTAATATATAGAAAAGATTTCATAATTTTAAACATAGAATTCATCTAAAATCTGGCATTGGAAATTTGTTGATTCCGGACTTGTAGAAAATACAATTTGATTGGCTTGGAAAAGAACTTCTGAAAAAAGAAGATTCTACTACATGATTTTTCGATGTTTGCCGATACTAAAGCTTCCGGCCTTCAAAGATTTATCGAAATTCAGGTCTTTGAAAAAATCTCTACCGCTTGGAAAGTTTCCTAGACCATTTTCCAACATATTAGGTTTGGAAAACATTCAAGATGACGAAGAGATATTGGAACCAGAGTTATTTTTTTCGAAACCTCAAAAAATTTGTGATGGGGAAATGACGGCTTCGGCATGACAGACTATTTTCGGCAACACACATTGAAACACTATTTTCACTAGATTTTCTTACGAAAACACTTCGCTGAATGCATGCAAACGATTATTTATGCTTTCAGCTTCAATTTGACTATATTTTTACCACTGAGAAAAAGCAATCTAGCAAGGTTTCCTTGAAATGCAACACACGCACTACAAATTGTAGTTGATTTCGAGTTGCCGATAATAGAACAGCAGATTTACATGCAGTTCAAATGGAACGGTTGCCGAAGAAAAACTGGTTGCCGACAATACTCGCTCTCACTAGAGAAGATTGGAGCTTTGTAAAAGCGTTTCAAAACAGTTTTTGACAATTCTTTCGAATGAAATTGTTAGAGCAGCTGGCAGCAAAAGATTGTAAACAAACCAATACTGCATATGTGTGCGTTCCTTAGAGAAAAAGGCTATAGAAAGAAGGTCGCTGCTTAGGTTGCCGAGAATACGTAAATTCCCCTACCTCGAGATTATAGACAATGGAAAAAAATTCAAACCTGTTTTTTTCGGTTTTTTCCAGTTGTCTAACCTAGTTTTACCAGTTTAATTGAAATAGTTAAATATGGTATCCTTACTTGAAGCATATTTTATTATTTCGCTTAACTGTTGACCCTAAAGAATACAGTAAGTAATATGTAGTAAGTTCAAAATATGTATGTTATTCTCAATTAGGGATTGGAATTGAGAAGAGAAATGCAAGGAAATTCCAATGATGATTTTTGAAATAATCTTAAAAGAATCTTTACAGGATTCCAAGAAGATTAAAGAACGCTTAGCAAAATTTCAGGGAAAGTATTTTTTATACTAATTTTCACACTCTCGGATCATTCGTGCTTTATCCGGGTGAGATTTGAACTCATGATTTTGGAGTGAGAGGTATGGATTCAGATCTTTGTGTTTTACAGACTAACCTCGGTATTCAAAGATGTCCTAATCTTGGTATCTGGTTAGCACAAAGTGCAGAAATTAACGTTAATTTATCTCTATGACCGGTATCGAACATTTGCATTCCAAGCATGATCGGAGTTTGCAAGGAGTTTGAGACGGCATGAGTCTGCTTCTCTATATTGAAGTAGCTTCGCTGAGCCTTTATACTAGAACTACTAAACTCGGAACACTGTAGCAAAAAAATTCAAGCAATGACACCATATGTATTCCAATGACACCATATGAAATTCTATAAATTTAGCTATCTTAGTAGGAACAACGACAAAATCACCGCTTGATCCGGGCGCGAACAGATTGCGAGTGAGAGAAAAGAATAATTTGAAAGTTGTAAGCAAGAGAATATAATGATGTATGTGCTATAAAAATGATTTATTCCAAGTAACATTACAAGTTTAAAGGTTTAAAAGATTCTTCAAGACCAAATTATGGCCTTCAAGACTAATATAAATCCAAAATTGTTACTTAGGATGAGTATATATGAACTTTCCCGGTGCAATTTGGGTTTTCCCACATTTTTCCCGGTAAATCCGAATTCGCGGTTTTTTCCCGGATTTCCCGCTTTTCCCGGTTGGATAGACACCCTGTAAATTACACCCTCTGTGCCTGTTTTCTTTATGCCGGCGAATTACCAGGTCTACTTTAGAGGTATTTGTTTAAGCTGAACTGTCCTTGCAAAAAAAAACACTCTACGAAGCCGAGTGACATTAAACAACTTCAACAGGTATAAAAGAAGAAAATATTCTATTTCCGGCCTTTCAATTTAATGGAAAATTTGATCTTCTGAGTTATACGTCAGTGCATATTGCATTCCTATTACCGACTTGAACTTATGTTAATGGAAATATCTTTCCCTCTCGGAATCCAGAAAAAAGTCTTTCATCGCAGCTTTCGCAACCAGCATTGGCGTAAGTAAGGAGAAGCCGTGAGGGTTGTCCTTCCAAAGAACGTAGGAAATACATATCGGAGAAATCTATTTTAGTATTTCAATTAACTGCGATTTTAAATTTCCTAATACGGGAAATGGCTCTAATGTTGACCTATGGATCAAAGATTGGGTCCATCGCTAAAAATGTGCTATTTTTCAATTTTATCTAGATGAACGCGTCATTGGGACGGTACTAATGGATATTTTTGGTCGCTATAATGAAAATTTAGTCCATTGCTGAATTTATGTATGGGCCCAAATTAGGGGCATTTAGGGCGGCATACATCCATTTCCCCTATACTAGGTGGGGTGAAAAGTTACCTCATTGGGAATGGATTCTTTTTTTTTCAATGTTTTTTTTTTAATTTTATTCTATATAGTCCCCTTTTTGCTCGATATACTTATTCTAACGATTTTCCAAGTTCATGATCCCGTCCCAAAAGTAATTTTCCGGAAGGTCTGCAAAATACTCCTTCGCGGCGTCGATGATTTCCTCACGTGAGCTGAATTTTTTGTTGATGAGCCATCTTTTCAAGTTTGGAAAGAGATAATAGTCTGAGGGAGCCAAATCGGGCGAATACGGTGGATGCGGAAGCAATTGGAGCCGTAAGTCATTTATTTTAGCCGTGGTTGCGATGCTCTTGTGCGCCGGGGGATTGTCTTGCAAAAACCAATTTTTTTTTACGCTTCACGTGAGGTCGTTTTACAGCGATTTCGGCCTTCATTCGGTCCAATAATGCACAGTAATACTCGCTGTTGATGGTTTTTCTTTTTTCGAGGTATTACACTTCATTACTACTTCAAACTAGGGTAACAGGATTTTTCAATAATCCAAGGAGTACGTCTTAGTCCTTGTTACTTTTTATGCCTTGTTGATAGGGACAAGACTCGGCTTTGTCTACCGAGGATGATCTTGAAACAAGGAAAAAACGAGTTAGTTAGTCTTCATCTATGTGATTTCTAATCTTCTATTCGTTGTTCCATAGTTTGAAGTGGTTAAGACTAGGGTTTGGATGCATGGTCATTACCGGTGTCATTCCTTAATTTTGTTGCTAAGGAATCCAATTTTGACTGACAAAGGGGTGCGCCTTTGGAGGATGTTTCAACACTTCGAAGGGTACAAATAGCGGGACCTTTCAATTAGAGTCGGATCCTTGCGATGAAGGTAAGAATGACAACTGTATCAAAACCGAATACTTCATCATTTCTCAATAGTGCTGGAGTCATAAGACATGCACTAAACTAAGGACACGGGATATACTACAATAGATCAAATGACTGGTCGCAGTGGTGTTAGGTTCCGAACAGAGGAAAAAAACATATTGGGGGTGCAATTTCAAAAAAACAAAATCGAACGCGTTACGAAAAGTGGTCAGGTTTTGACCATTTATAACTCTGTCAATAGCGGATGGATTTTAATTCTAAACAAGCCAATCGATTGAAAATTTTCCTACAAATCTGTTAAAATCAAGACTTCATCAATTTTCAAAAGGTCACTATTGAAAATTACACAAATGTCCAACTGTTGCAATGGTGATCAACATGACCACCGATTGCCTGCAAACAAGTGGTTTCCCTTACACAGTCGCCGAGTATTCATACCGAGCATGTAATCCTACGTCAAATCTACGGTCGTGTATTGAATACAACCTCTTACTTTTTTAAGGCTGAAATGGATCGATTGATATAGTCATAAACAAAACATTATTCTTTACGATAATGTTTTGATTAATTATATGCGTTGTACTGTCATCACCATTCCACAATTATGGGTTTGCGACAAATTTAAAGGATTACTTTTAGTATTTTTTATTCAATCACTTCACAGTTAAGGCACCGACAAAGTTAAGGATCATTTTCAGTTGACTAACAAGTTGATCTTACTGATTTATGATTATTAAATGGCTATGGTTAAGCCATTTAATAATCATAAATCAGTAAGATCAACTTGTTAGTCAACTGGAAATGATCCTTAACTTTGTCGGTGCCTTAACTGTGAAGTGATTGAATAAAAAATACTAAAAGTAATCCTTTAAATTTGTCGAATTTCTTAACAGAATCCCTTTATGAAGAGCTTTGAGTGGGTTGGTTTATTTCCTTTAAATTCCATTATAATTGCTTATCTTTTGACAGATACGCGTATTTCGTCTACTACTTGCAGACTTCATCAGTGCCAAGTACTCAACAGCTTTTCACTAAAAGTATATTAAACCGAATTAGAGCAAACTGCAAAGCGAGAAAGGGATTGAATTTATGATATTTTTTTAAAGAAATCTTGAAATCTCTAAGAAAACACACCGCAGTTCGTACTATCAGAAATTTTCAAAATGTTAATAAAATTCCAAGATTCATGACATTTTTTAAGTCAAGATGTGACTTTAAAAAATGTTCGTGATCCTTGAATAAGGAAAAAAAACAAAATCAGAATTTCTTTTTTACAAATTTTTTTAAGATCCTACATTTGAAAAACAAAATGCCAAATATTCAGGGTTTTACAATATATAGATTTTTTTTATAAAATTCTCACGAGAATACCGAGAATTTTAAGTGAAATTTAAAATAAATTAAGTATTGAGAAGAAACCTAAGACATTTTAAAGAATTCCAACCAGAATTCCAAGATAATTGTAAGATAAAGTCCTAAAAAATTCTAAGATAAATACCATGATATTGGGGAGAAGAAAAGAATTCCTAAATTATTCTTAGAAAAATTCCATTGGAATTGTGAGGTGAACTTCAAGCAGAATTGCTAGCTGCTTCTGAAAAGAATTGTATGCTTGTGAGGAGAATAGCAGATGAATTTTAATAAACATTCCGAGAGCTCTGATGAGAATACAAAGATAAATACAACCAAACTAGAAAGGGGGTTTAAGAGAGAAATTCCAGGGGATTTTCGATGAAAATTTAGAAGGGTTTATCAGAAGAGTTTTGACTACAGTTCAAATATTTAATAACAAAATAAAAATTCAAATTAATACAGTTTTCATGATAGTTGCAAATGATTCCAAGGGAATTATTAGAAGATTTTCAAAGGAATTTCTACAAGAATTCCGAGGTAATTACGAGAAGAGTTTTCAGGTTATTTTATGAAGAATTCCATTATAATAATGAGCAGAAATCCAAGCAAAGAATTCTTTGATTAATACCATGGAAGTTCTGATAAAAAATTAATATCAACCGTGATTTCAAATCATACAAAATTCAAGGATAATTTTGTCAATAACAAGGAGCACGCAATACAAAGAACCGGTGCGTTGAAGTTAAAATGCAATCAAAAGTACTTAAAGTAATTAATGCGTTTTGAAGTAGTACTGACGGTAATTAAAATTATATATCCGTAATTAATGTAATTAAAAGTATTGAAAATGTAATTAATGTACTTTAATTACGAAATTTAGACTGTAATTAATGGAGTTAAAAAGTAGTTAATGGTCTACATTGTGTAATTAATGTAATTAAAGCAGTCGTTAATGGAATTAATTTAATTACAGCCGTTACCTGTGTTGGGTTTATGTACAGGGGATATTCAAAGTAACTACACGCAAAACAAATTTCTCTTACATACAGTTTAAGGTTTGATTTATTACATCCTCTACATATGTTTCATACAACAAATGTAATTGTAAGTTCTTGCAATAGACTGCAGCGTACAAGCAAGTTTTTCCAGAATGCATATTTGTTGTATAAAACCTTTACGAGATAATTTCCTAGTCCCAATGCGTTTAGGAAAACAAGCTTTGATCGAAAAATAAGCTAATTTAAAAATTACTAAATTATTTTAAAAACCTTCCGGCAACCACATTACAGAAAATGTTTATGTTGCGAAACATTGTAAATTGTGCATACTTTTCATGTAAATCTGTAATAGAATCTAACATTTCCCGCTTGGGTGTAGGATAGGCAAATGTTTGGTCAACTTTGGAGTGTTGTAACTACGTCAAATATCGTCCGATTTGGATTCTTCTAAAAGCATTCGACTGTGTGGCCATGAAAATAACCATGATCACCGGATACAGGAGATATTTTGGGATTCCGGAGGCTTGTCTAACTTTCTAAATTTGTGGTGATTCACGAAAGTTTGACAGCTTGCGACAGGTGTGTTATAGGGATTGATTGAAGGGTTTAACGGCTCTTTCAGTCTTTTTACTGCAGCAAAAACGTTGTATTGGAGTTGAAGCAATACAACGTTTTTGCTGCAGTAAAAAGACTGAAAGAGCCGTTAAACCCTTCAATCAATTTGTGGTGATTTTTTTATAGAATGCCGGTTAAAAATCTATACAGCAAGAAGAACAATTTCCAAAGCGAGTGATAAGCCAAGAACGAAAATCGGCTTATAATCATCCGAGATATGGCCATTTCCCTGGAATCGGTTCTGATGGAGGGTTCTGAATGCGGTCTGATCTTTTAATCACATGCCGTGTGACAGATTGATGGTGCATAAATGCATCATTGACTACATTGGCCGCTCTTGGAACCCCCAGGATACCCCCGAAGGAACCTGTAGCAGGGGACAATTGCATTTTTGCACCAAAACATGCCGTACGACAGCCATTTCTTCGCTGATTTCCATCAGTAGGTTTTCGATAAATTTGAAGTGGATCATTAACCACACACTTAGTTTTTTCTACCGAGCTCGGGTGTGCAAATCTCGGCAAAATAAGTTTCACTGAGATCTCAGCAAAAGTGACATTTGATTGCTGAGTCTCGGATAATGCTTAGCTGCATCTCAGCAAACAAATGAAATGTTTACTGATATCTCAGTAAAACTTTTTTTGTCGAGATTTGCACAGCCGATCTCGGTAGAAAAATATAAGTGTGCACATTGACTGTTTTCGGAGCCATCATGATGCCCCGGGGGAACCTGTACCAGGGAACGATTGAATTTTACGCCAAAACATGCTTTTTCATGAAGAAGCTCTAAATGTATCATGGATCACATTGGCCGCTCTCGAAACCTCCGGGCGACCCCGAGGGAACCTGTAGTAGGGAACAATTGCATTTTTAGACCGACACATGCTGTGCGACGGCTTATTCTTCTTGTTTTTTTATGAATAGGCTTTCGATGTGCTTCAAATGGAACATTGACCACTAGAGTGATGCAAAATTTGAAATTTTCGCTCCGCAATATTTAAACGATTCCAAAGCAGATCCTGACTAACCTCTCCAAATTTGAACCCATTTGGTGAGAAACTGAGATGGCACAAACCATTTGAAGTTTGTATGGGAATTACTATGGTAAAACCAAGATTTTTGTTCATGTCTATCTAATAATTCACCATATCGGTCTGCTTCAAAAGCTTTCAACTGTACTTGTAGGAAATTTTCCCAGCTACAACTTTTCTCAGGACCACTTTTTGATTAAATGTAAGGATCGAAAGTTATCAATGGTTCAATGCGCTGATGTCTTATGATCATGCTCAATAAACTGCTTAGCAGGCAACATTGGTGTTTCTGGGGCGTTGAATAGGACACAACAATCATGGCTACTATGTCACACTGCAAAATACAGTGTTGCCTACAGAGCAGCTGATCATGTCATAAGTTTACCAATCTCTTAAATAATTAATAACTTTTTCCTGTCTCGTTTTACATAGAAACGATCTTGAGCAATGTTGTAGCTGAGAAAATTTTCTATAAGAATGGCTATCGAACTGTTTCGCAGCTCAATATGGAAAAAGACTAGAAGGCAATGAGCAAAAAGTTGAGATTTCCCATAGTAATTTACATGTAAACTTCAAATGGCTTGTGCGAAGTCTGTTTCTAATGAGTTGTAACTTTGGGAGGCTAATCAGGACCCAATTTGAAACCATTTAAGCACTGTGGAGTGAAAAAGTCGAATATTGCATCAGTCTATTGACCACATTGGCTGCTCAAAGAACCTCCGAGATGCCCCCAGGGGAACCGAAACATGCCGTGCAACAGCTCTTTTTTCATGAATAGGCTTTCGATAGACTTTAAATGGATCAGTGACCACATTGACCGCACTCGGAACCTCCGGGATGCCCCCGAGGGAACCTGTAGCAGAGCACAACTGCAGTTTTACACCAAATCAGGCCAAGCGAGAGTTTGTTCTTCATATTTTTTCATGAGCAGGCTTTCTATAAACTTCAAATGTATAATTGACAACATTGGCCGCTCTCAGAACCTCCGGGATACTCCGGAGGAACTTGCAGCATAAGACAATTGCATTTTAACAGCAAAATCATGCCGTGCGACAGCTCTTTCTTCATGATTTTTTTGTGAATTTGTCATCAATTGTCCCTTACAAAAGGTTCCTTCTGCGGTATCCCGGAGACTGTAGGATTATATTAGTGACAAACCATGAAGAAAGAACTGTCGCACGGCATGTTAAGATCTTCGACCAGATCGGGAACATGACACGCCACTGCCAGCATGGTGCGCTTTAGAACCACTTCGCTATGTTCACTACGGACTAGAAACAACTTGGGACGATCCCTAGTTCGATATCAACATTGTAGGTTTTTTGTATCGATTCGATAAATCGCTATCAAGAAATTCCCATTCCGCAGTGCGAACGAACCGTCAAATGGGACAGAAAAACATAAATGAAACAAGCTGCAAGTGAAGCATATTCTCCAATGAAGAGGCTAATAAAATTTAAAAAAAATCCTCTTTGAATTTTTCAACATGCACATGCACGGTTTGATACGTGTCTTTGATCGCAAAATAAAACTGAAAAACGTACGCGATAAATACGCGACTGACAATCGGAAAACGAAACAATAAAAAAAAAACTATGCGTCAATCCAAAAGTGGGACACACTCTACGAGATCCAACTTACGGGTTGACATTTTCATGGCACTCGCTCTGCTCGATGACAACTATGTAGAACCGTCACGTCAGGCTAGGAATGGGTGGCACCGGGAGGGGGGTTGTTTCGACATTTTCTACTGGTGCGGTGCATATATGAATGAAAACTACGTCCCGACTGCAGATCAGGACACATGCGGAGATTTACGAGTGGACGTGCTTGCACATTCTATATGCAACATACTAAAAGCTGCTATATTACGGTGGAACTAAATTGTTTTGCGATTATGGTGTTCTTGAGGAAATTTATGTATTCCTAGGCAACTGTCAACCATAGTCGTCGTCCATTTACGTTTACGATTGTCGGTCTTCCGCTGTACTTCTTTGCTCTATCCCGAGCAGTCGTTATCTTTCATCTTAAGGTCGTTCCATACGTTGTTGTTGTTTTTGTTGTTGCTGTTGGCTAGACAAGTTTGTACGCACCATGGAACTCTTTGGAGTGACGATTAGTTTGGTTAAAAACTATAAATTGCTGTTGCCTATAAGGTATTTACATTTCGACGTTGGATTACGTCTTTCGGCACATATTGGAGGTGCAATTTCAAAAAAACCAAAATCGACCGCATTACGAAAAGAGGTCAGGTTTTGACCACATATAACTCTGTCAATAGCAGATGGATTTTAATTCTAAACAAGCCAAACGATTGGAAATTTATCTACCAATCTGCTAAAATTAACACTTTATTAATTTTCAATAGGTCACTATTTAAAAATACACGATATTTCACGAAGTTCACCAAGGGAAAAGTTCGCGAGTCATAGTGAGTTTTGGTGAACTTTTCCAACACTGGTTGCAATGATGATCACAATTATCACCGATTGCCTGCAAACAGCGCATTCCCTAGCACAGATTTAAAAATCGAATTCGATCCTGTCTCACTGAACGGTGATCATTCAATCACCGTGTGTGGTGGTGTCCGGTCATCGGTGTCAGCAGCAGCAGCAGTGCTTTCAGCGTGTGGCGTTGAACATTGTTCTCCAATACACAACGATAGGCAGCCTGCAAGTAGCGAGCTGCAGAGCCCACATGAGCATCCATAGAAGGAGAAAGAAGCCGCACCGCTGGATTGGAAACAGTTTCTTCGAGAGTCGCTGCGGGTCATCTATGCCAAGCGCGTCACCCTTGCTCCAAACAACATACAGCTCACCAGCCTCATCCACGTTGAACACCCTAATAACTCAGCATTACTCAACCAACACGACAAAACGGTCCTTTTCAGGACCACCATAAATTTATTAAAGATTATGTTTTGGACATTTGTCAAGGTCATCAATCGGATGTCAGTTCCCGCAAGCAGCTAACAATCAAGGCTCAACTAGGTCTATAGAAGGTGTGGAATTGTAGGCCTAAATGTATACTAAACAACATACAGCTCACCAGTCTCATCCGAGTTGAACACCCTAATAGCTCAGCATTACTCAACCATTACGACAAAACGGTCCTTTTTATGATCACCATAAATTATTTTTGTTTTAGAGTTCATTTTCATTGAACGTTCGATTGCCTTTCATCCAGCCACATCACCCTTAAAGCTCTTTGATAATGTACCCAGCAACCAAACGTTTTTCGTCAAATGCGAAACAGTATTAATCATATCGTCCGGCCATTTTCCACCGAGATGGCGCTGTTCCGCTGGTAGGAAGTGATAAAAATCCCCATATAGAAATTGAGAGAAGTGCACTCAAAGATAAATTAAATCAAAAAAGCTTAAAAAGTATGCAGATTCCCGCTTCACCTTATTGAGTCCGAGCCATGATTACTTCGGCAGTAGTCATGAATGATTAAAATCGAAATAATCTTTCCATTATTAAATTATATTCTTTTTCAATCAAATATTTAATCAAAAAAGATTAAAATTCAATCACAATTTATTAAAATAGATTCAAAAATGATTCAAATTTATTTCTCTAAATTGATAATCTACAATCTATTCAACCATGATTAAACTGGGATTAATATCAGATGCTTATTTTTCAGAAAAAAGGATCAATTTTTAATCATTCGATATGATTAAACTGAGTATAATGTCAAATTGATTAAATTTCAAGCAAAATGGGAATAGTTTAATTTATCGAGGCGTTTCCGTAATGGGAAAAGTGGTTTCCCTAACACAGTCGCCGAATATTGATACTAAGCACTGAGCATGCCAGACGGTACCGATCTTTATGCCTTTTGGTGCAAATTTTAAGCCCCTCTTATTAAGAGCATAATGCGAAAAAAAACATTACCGAATTCTCTTAATAAGGCCTGTACTCGAAAAAATGCACCAGACAAAAGTGTTTGCCAAAAATTTATTTTAAGAGGATTTTCTTGAAACTTTCAGAGAATGAACTATTACATATGGATTATGTTTCGGCATAATTACTTTATTCAATTTCCTTTCCATCGCTGAAAGCCCGCACCTTTCCCTTAATTCCTCATTACATTTTGTGCAATGGTGGAGCCGACCTTTTTGGTCACTTTCATCCATTCTTTCTTCAACTCCAGCTCGTTCTTAAGCACCTTGGACGATTTTCGAACTTTGGCCTTCATTATGGCCCAAAATCTTTCCACCGGACGAATCTCTGGTGAATTGGGGGGGGGGGGGGGGGGGTTGGTGGTTTTTGGTACAAAAACAACGTTATTGTCTCTGTACCAATCCAACGTCGATCGCGCGTAATGGCATGATGTCAGGTCCGACCAAAATAATGTCTCGCCCCCGTGGGACCGCAGGAAGGGCAACAGACGCTTCTGGAAGCACTCGGTGCAGTAAATTTCGCTGTTGATGGTACCCATTGTGATGTACGGTTTACTCAGTTTACCGCATTGGCATATGGCCTGCCAGAGCAAGTATTTTTTGGCGAATTTGTGCACATTCTTCTTCCTTACGTCTTCCGGAACATCAAACCGTGATTTGGCAACGTAGAACTCCAGCCCCGGTATCTGCTTTGCGTCTACCTTGATGTATATTTCGTCATCCATAACCACACACATCGGTTTCGTTAACCACTCTCGATACAGCTTCCTTGCGCGGGATGTGGCCGCCGTGTTTTGTTGATCACGCCGGTTCGGTGCCTTCCGGACCTTGAATACACGAAGCCCAGCTCGTTTCATGGTTTGCTGAACGAACCAGGCGGAACACTTTGCCTTCAGAGGTTCAGTTCGGAAATAATCCAACACCTTCCGTGCCTTCACATATCAGCTGTCTTCGATTTTCTTCCACTTCCAGCCCGCCTTTCGGTCGTCTGGGACTCCTTAAACGATTTTACCACCTGAGACACAGTTGTATGGGTGATTCCCAGTTGTCTTCCGATCCATCTCATGGTCGCAGTCGGATTTTCCATGACGGCGCGCAAAATTCTCCGGCGATTTTCTTCTTGTTTCGATGACATCTCAATAACCACTGAACCGATTTTTATGAAATGTTGCACATGTAAACAATTCACTCGAAACTAGTTATACCCAGATTTTCATCAATTTTTACCCACGGATAAAAATGGTGCATTTTTTTCGAGTACAAGCCTTAGAAGGGGCTTAAAATTTGCATCAAAAAGCATAAACGTAGGTACCGTCCGGTAGGCTCAGATTATGTGATTGCTGATTGCTGAATTTATGTATGGGCCCAAACTAGGGGCATTTAGGCCTACATTACATATATTTCCTCTATCGTCCAGGATAGGCTTGTACTACATGAACATCGACAGAGCACCTCAAAAACAGAACTCTCAAATTGCTTCCGAAATTCAACCTATCGAAATTTTTCACTGATAACGAGTTGAGAAATCTATTTAATATTTACTATACTTTTGCTGTGACATCATAACTACCTTTCGTAATCCTACGTCAAATCTGCGGTCGTGTCTTGGATACAACCCCTTACTTTTTTAAATTGATAAATCGCTCAGTTAGTGTTATTTTGCGTTGAAACCAAGGTTACCTGAAAAGATAATAGAGAGAGAGAAAAGGACTTATTATTGAACGTCAAAACCGGAACAGATGAACAAATTGTCAATATGTGATTCGTTTATACTTCGATTTCGAGATACTAGCGATTTGAGTAATATTACAGAATAAAACGCTTATTTGTCACTGTCAAACCAAAACTAGGCTAAATGATGGATTCGGCACCCATTAACGGTTTTCGACAACCAAAATTTAAAGGCTAATTTTAACGACTGAGCAAACCTGTTAAGCCAAGATGTTTCTTCAAATTAAACATACGCACTACAAAATAGAACAGCTGATTAACACGCAGTTCAAATAGAATGGTTGCCTAAGAAAAAGGGCTGCCGACAATAGTCACGCTCACCTGAGAAGTTTGGAGCGTTGTAAAAACGTTTTCAACCCGTTTTGGGCAATTCTGTCGATTGGAATGGATAGAATAGCAAACTGCAGATAAATGTAAACAAACAAACAAACATGCCATATGTGTGAGCAGTGCTGCAAAATTTCGACAATACACGGTGATATTCAAAATTCTCCTTTGGTCACTCATTTGAGATAACAGTCATGGTCAAGGCAAACCATGTCAATTGTCAGTGACAATGCTGTCAGTGACGAACATTTGCAGATTTTTGTATTAGCTAAAATTGAAACGAAATTAAATTACTTGAGCAAAAAAATTGCATGTAGCCGTTAAAGTGATCAAGCATCTACGTCCTGGACCGCTTGGATAGCAATAATGTGACTCAAAATGCACGAAATTACACTTTTTGGTACCAGGTGAATCTTTGTCCTTGACGAAAAAATGAAAGAGATTTTGACAAAGGTTTTTTTGAGGTTCAAGTCTATCAGTGACTATGTGAATAACCATTTGGTCAATATCGCACGAAAGTCGGTCAATGACAATGATAAATCTCAGCACTGTGTGTGAGTAACGCTGAGAAATTGCTAATAGTAGTGCGAACGCTGAATAGATTTCCCTACCATAATCAATATACATTGAACGGTTTCTGTCTACCGCATAATGCAACATAAAAAAGCATGAACTTTATTGGCCTCGAGTTCCAGTTAGGCACGTAATGCACCAGAAATAAGCGCAGAAAAAAGTTACGATTCTCCAAGGATGAAATCACAGCTTTTCCCAATAGAATTATCCACCCGAATCCTTAACCCCACTGAGAAAATCGACCCAAAGCGTCTCATAATTGGCATTGTGAGTGATAGTCACCGGAAGAGGGATCTTTTTGTCCAAGTAAACAAAGAGTGAAAATAAACTTTCACCTCTCCTGAGACCCAAAGCACAAAGGTGGAGCGGATAGATTGTTGAACCTTCCTCAGTCCATGAACAACATGAATGATTGTAGATTTCCACCGATCCGTAAATCTTTGCGGTGACTCGTGAAGCCATCCCGGAGTACGTGCCAGCCGCACCATGGTCGCAGCATCAAAAGTTCGTTCCAGTCCGTTTGCTGCAAAAAGACGGCAAGGAATTCAATTGAAATTCTTCGGTCGTATATGAACGAGACTGACGAGGTAGATCCAGACAGATTTTCATCCACGGGAGATCTGTTGGCGGCGACTTGTGTCGTTTGGTTTATTTTGGGTCCGTGTTTTTAAAAACTTGACTTTCTTCGGAACCCAATGGAAAAAGCGTACGGGTAATCCTAGAGGAACCCGTCCGATAAATCACAACAACTGACAAACGAAAAGATACTTATTTTCATCGTCGGCAGCATCATCACTGTCATCATCGTCATCAGCATCAGCATCAATTTTCGGTCTCTCCACGTCCCGGTTTTTGGGCCTCCCTTTAGCTCAGTTCGGACATGCTCGGTTTACACTAGACTAGTTAAACAGCATTATGCTGAAGGCAGTGGGTTCATCTCCCGGACCGGGTTAGGGATTTCCCGTTGGCATAGAGTATATCTTTGTCCTCTCCACAAAATTGTATAACCTTAGACAGCTATCAATTAATGCTCACTGTTGAGAGCAGGCGTAAAGATCCAGTTGGGACATAGCAGCCGTGAAGAAGAAGTGCTACCGGTGGCCGTCGCTTCGCAGTGAATGCAAGCAAACATCTGTTGTAGCCAAGCACACAATTGCCCTCTCTCCTTCACTCTGATAAGTGTCGAAAGCACAGATATTTCCCGGGCGACCCAGGCCCACCAAGATGGAAATGAATCTGAGCCCGATGAAAATGGGCAATTAAACAAATTAACCGGAATTCGATGGGATTATCCTTTCCTGCTGCTGCTGTTACCGTCGGCATTCGTGGAATCGTGAAAGAAGTGCCTTCCACCGTGGAGGCGTGCAAGGTAAGAAAATGGTCATAATAACAAGATGATGATGAGTGGGAAAAAGGCGCGTGGAGCAAGACTGACGCCACTCAGTGGGCGCCCCAAGATCGGAATGCCATTTGGTTAATTAACAGGAGATTATTTAACACGAAATAGTGAGCTTTATTCAAACGGTATGACAGCGGTATTGGTCGATTTGCAACGACAAGTGGGTGGGAATCCCTCATTTAGCGAAACAAAGGTTATTTTCAGAATTAGGAAAATTTGAAGATGACGCTTTGATAGCCATTTTAGTTAAGTGGTTGGTTTTATTGGAAATTTATTACCACTTGCATTACATTTTAGGAGTGTTTTTTTTTATAAAAGCTAATAACCTGCGTATGTATCTTGAGTTGCAATGTCAGCTCAATTATATTTCTTTTCTAAAAATAAGTAGGTATTTGATTTTTTGCTGAAAGGTTGTTGTAAGGTAAAAAGATAAATGCAGTTTTTTTTTTTTCGAGAAATGCTCCCTACCATACCTTTGATAAACACTAAACTTTAATTCAAATGACCATCTTATAGGAAAATATGGCTAGATTTTTCTGTCGTAGAACAAAAAAGTAAGTGGTTGTCTCCAAGACATGTCCGTGGATTTGACGTAGGATTAGATGCCCAGTATCAATACTCGGCGAATGTGTTAGGGAAACCACTTTTTGCAGGCAATCGATGATAACAGGGTGGCTAGTGAATTTTCATTTTGAAATTCCCGGTTTTTTCCCGGTTCAAATCTTTAAATTTTCCCGATTGTTAATATTCAACAAAAAACGAAATTGTACGCATTTTTAAAAGCGCCGCCAACTGTAAATTTTCGGAAATTATAAAAGCAAAACTTCACAAAGCATTTTTTAAAGCTACAAGTATAAATTCAACTCTATGAGTCACTTTATTTACATATTAAAAAAAATCACAGAGCAATCTATAGAATCCTGCGGACAAACCCTAGAACTTTTATTAAAAGTTAAAAGTGTTCAAAATGGAGAATTCAAACAAATAATAAGGAGGATTCCCACATAATTTTCGAAGGAGAAGTTCTGAGCAGAATTCCAGAATTATTCTGACATGAAATCCTTAAAAATTGTTAGATGAATTTGGAGGGATTTCTGTGCAGAAGAATGCAAGTTCTAAATTAATTTCAAAACGAGTTGTGAAAAAAACGTTAAGAAAAATTCCTACGTGATTCTGAGGAGATTTGTATGGGGATCGTGAGAAAAATGACAGATGAACTTTAAGAAGAATTTCAAGAAAATATTATGAAGAAACAGAGTTCTAAGAGTGTTCCGGGGATAATTTCAACCCTAGTATGAAAGATTCATTACAGAGCTTTTTGCATTGCAAAAAAATTGCTGATAAGTAGAAGAAAATTCCTTAAAACACTCCAACTAAATAAAATTTCGGAAGATTTCTGCTGCTTTGAATAAAGTTAAAAGAAAATTTTGAAACGAATTTCGAATGATCGTTTCCGAACAGGTTTAAGGGAATGCTAAAAAGGATTACAATCAAAATCCTTAGAAGAGGTTTCAAGGAAATTCTGTAAATTTTGTATAATTTTCAATAGTGACCTATTGAAAATTGATAAAGTCTTAATTTTAACGGATTCATAGAAAAATTTCTAATCGATTGGCTTGTTTAGAATTAATATCCATCTGCTTTTGACAGAGTTATAAATGGTCAAAACGTGACCACTTTTCGTAAAGCGGTCGTTTTTGGTTTTTTGAAATTGCACCCCCGAAAGACGTAATCCTATGTCAAAAAAATCAGTTCGTCACATACTGTAATGGATCCAAGCCCCATTTAGTTGGTTCTTTGTTCTAATTTTTCTGGATCTGGTCAGTCACGGAGAAGTGACTGCGAACTGTACAGTCATCAATGCTCATGCACCCTACTCACTTTTAGAGGCCCACTGCTTACTCGTCATGTGTCCTATGACACTTGCCCTCATCGTCACCGTCGTCGGGGTCGTGTTTAATTTGTTACAACAATAACTCGACCATAAGTGGTGTGTTGTCATAAAGAGGATCTCGGTGGCCTTAAAGCGACCGTTTTTGCTCACCGAGCAGAAAATCATGGATTTAAGCTCAATTTTCTCCGTATTTTATGGAAAATCCAGAAGAGACCACAACATCCTTCCTGGACCGTATTGTTCATATGGTGGACTTGGAATAGAAGCCCTGGGGGAAGTAGTAAATATTCCACTGAAACAGAAACCTATTAAGGGACATATATTTTTTCCCAGAGTTTTAGCAGTATGATGACATGGTCACGAATGATTAGTTTTTGATGGAATGTCGTTAATAAGCTGCAGCATCTAGAAACATTACAAATGCCACACTTATATCCATCCTCGTCCCACAAAAAGGGGAGGGTCATATGGAGACGTTTGTTATGCTACCGTATAGCTTATTGTTTCCCTTTCATGAAACATCAAGCAGATCACAAATTCGTTAGATCGTCGTTAAGATCGAACCATTAAAATTAATCCAACTTCGTCGCACCTTAATAAAATTGGTATGGTTATTTTACTTAACGACGTGTTCGGGGTATCATCCAAACCATTCGTAGAATAGTTCTACCATGTGTTATCGTTTATTTATGGTATTTGTTTATTAGGGCGGTCGATTAAGGGTTGAACAAAACTATAACAGAACCTTCAACTTGATTAAATAGTGATAGTTTCGAACAATCTAGAACGACAGAATAATCTTCAAAGTTGACCGTGTTATATCGTAATTTATTCAATAATAATTTCCAGATAGTGTACGACATTTATTATCAGGGAATCAAACCGACTGTCCCCAGAATGTATTGTTAATTAAAGGCCTACAGCTTACAGCAATCGACCCCGAATTGGGTTTGTAGGGAAAAAGCACAGATACCACCCAAGTAACAATTTTGATTTTATGAGGGTTCTGTAGGCCATGATTTAGACTTGTAGAATGCTTTAAAATCTCCATAAAATGCACTTCAATCGTTTCTAAAATATGGTGTAATATTACTTGCCAAAAAGTACAAAATTATCATTAATACAGCGAATGAACTGACATTACGCTGATTTTAACGCATTTCTTTATTTTTGTGGCCATAAAAATTACATGAGATTTTCGACATGGTTGAAGTGCATCCTCTTGGATGTAATATTATTTTTTTTTGCTGTACGAAAAATCATTATCAAATCTCATTCATTGAGCCCTCCTGAGAGAGTAAACTCACGGGCGAAGCTGCAAACAAAATCTCACACTTGGGATTCTCATGCATACTCACGCACTCACACTCACAACGTAAAAAAAAATCATTCCAGCTTAAATCTTACTATACACCACTCAAACATCAATTGATAGCAACATGATCATGCATGTTTTGATTAATTTGCATCCACTGATGCAAAAATAACTGCAAAATATAAAGCAATGAACTTTTTGATCCTGGAATCTCATCTGTGATTTTTGGGCAATTGAAGGAATATGAAGCGAATAATAAGTGAATAATAAGCGTAGGATTTGAGTTTTTGAGATTTGTCGAACATAGCACTTTACCCCAGCGTGCAGTTTGGACAATCTGCCCCACCGCTCAAACTTACAAATCACAGGACAGGGACGCATCATAGATGATTCACATTGCTTGCGTCCAACCAAAGCCTCGGATGGAAACGGGTATGACGCATTCGTTATCCTTTCCACCACAAATGACACATGAACACCCCTGTTTGTTTCCGGCGTACATCCTTCGGGCGGTATTTTTGTGGGATACTTCTCCCCGAAACTGTACCTAGCCGACCTAGCCTATCTATCTAAAACTTTCCTCCCGCAAATACTCTCGTCAGAAGCGTCCTGTTTCGTGTGTACATAGGTTAGGGTGCACCATTTGAGAAAGCAAAAATTGTTCCGAAACATTCCGGTCGTGGGTTGGATTGCTGACGGATTTTCCAGAAGACAGCATATCAGAGAAATTGATTGGTCACCCTCATGTTTTCCAAGTGGCGTCACCCTAACCTCAATCTACCTGTTCAACAACAGTCAAAACGTAAACAAATAAAAAGATATTGCTTTGAATCGATACAAATTTGTGAAACTAGAAGACCCTATGCATTTTGAGGCCGGTTTGAATATAAATATGGCTCCAAATAACGTTTTCAAAGTGATTACCAATACGCGATATTATTCCATACAAAATTTACTAATATAACAAAACCGTATGCTGACCCTTTGTTTCCCTTGCTACCGACGCCAGAGAGGCAGCTCCCACACCTGGACCCTACCTATCGACCCATCAACTCATGAACCGGGGACCAACGGCTTTACTTCTTTTCCGAAGGAAGGCGTGATCAGAGATGTTATGCCTCAGAACATCCCGGCGGCGCCGACTGGGATTGAACCCAGGCCAGCTGGGGTGAAAGGCAATCACGCTTACCACTACGCCACCGGCGCCGTTCGTATGCTGACCCTGAAGATAACTATTACCATTACAGTTATACCTCGACATTGTTAAAGCTCACAAAAAAAGTTTTATTAAAGTGCTGGTTCTAAAAAACTATGAAGTAAACAAGAATTTTAAACGGCAAGGTTTTTAACAACCCGCCGTTATGTTTACAATGGCGATGTAGAGACAATTTCCACTTCCTCCTATTAACCCCGTTGTTACCCCTAACCTCGAGCAAGCCGTGAGTAAGTGGCCCTCGTTCTACTAATATTAGTTTTAAGAAAACATTGTTGAACAAAAATTAAACGTTGGCTCCGTGAAGCTAATTCGAATGAGCCTTGACAAATTAACGAATTATAAAAATTAAAATAAACATTATGTTTAACTGCCAGATAAAAAAAAAACATAATTCATAAGTTAAAAACTTTGTCACTTAAACGTTCATGTAAAGTTAATAACCATTTTAGTTAAGGCTAATCTTGGTAAGGTTAAACTACGATTCATGTTCTCGCATAAAGGTTTGTGTATTTGTGTACCATTGCCCAAGCGCAACGTATAGGGATAAGTGATACTATTGTATTTGCCCCTCACATTTTCCAGATTTTCCTATAATTTTTATCACGTTCCAGAAATTTTTTCGGAGCTTTGCTGAACTTTCCGGAAATTCCCTGAGTTTTTCGAAACTTCTTTAAGGTTTCTGCAATTTCCTTAAATTTATTAGAACTGCCCTTTGACTCTCTGATCTGTCTTGATGTTCTCGGAGATTCCATGAAGCTCTCTATTCTGTTGAAGATCTCGGTTCTGCTTTGAAATAAATGGAATTCTCGTAAACACCTTTAAACTACCCTGCACTTCTCTGGAATATTTCTGAAGTTTTCAGAAATTTTCTGAAGGTCCTGAAATTTTCAAAAAGGTTCTCGACTTTTTTCAGCACATCTTGGAACTATCCAAAAAATGTCAAAACTCACGCTTATAGATCTTTAAACTGCTCCAAAAGTCTGAAATAAAGTTACGGGAACTGCCCTTAAGTTCTTTGAAATTTCAAAAGGTCTCTTGATCTAGCTTTTCAGAGGCACTTAGAACTTCATAAAAGTTTCCACAATTTTCCTCAAGTTCTCTATATTTCTGAAATGCTAGGAAGTTTTTAAAAGATCCTGAAGTTTTTTGGAAGCTAATAGAACAACTACGAGGTTCTTAAAACTTCCACTAAGTTCCCCATATGTTCAAGATGTTAACCTCCCTCTTGTTCCCGCAGTTAATTTATAAGGCTACACTGGAATTCTCAGCAATTCCTTTCATTCCTCTATAAAGATCCTACAATTGTTGTGATGTTAATGGAACTTCACTGAAGAACTCCAATCTTTTATGAAGTTAATTATAAACTTGAAGTAAATCATTTCATATTGTTTCCTTCCCCTCGAAATTGAATTTTTTTAATATATTGAAGTTGTACATGGAGTACGAAACTGCAAAACATTGAATATATTGAGATCTTAGACTAACTAAAATTAAGTAAGCGTTAAACTTCAACATTTCATGGATTTAATAATTGCTTTCTCATTATAAATCTGGAAATTATCCGAAAACTCAGCGAATTTTATTTAGTCAAATGAGTTGCACTCTGTAGATAGAGAAAAACGATTAAACGTCAAAAAGCACCTTCGAATTGTTCGAACATTGGACCAAAATGTACGCATCGATTGGACTATCAAATCCTACACACTGCAAGTAGAATGATCAATCTTGAAATAAATTTACGCTAAAAAAGTTGAAAACAGTGACTGATTACAAGAAAAAAAAATACTTCAGTGACTTGGCCTTCAAAAATGAGACTTGAAAAAAGTAACCAAGTCATTAAAAAGTGACTCGCTACCAGCCCTGAGAATGTTTGGAATTAGTCTAGGAATCATTTGTGGATATCTACAGGACTTCTTCGAACTTTAAATCGCTTTCCGTAACAGCTTTGAACGATCTTAATTAAATATGTATTAGTGTGACACGAGAATTTCGAAGCAGGGGTGCAAATACTCATTTAAGATAAAAACATGTTTTTCGGAATCGGAATCGGTTTTATGAAATCATTAGATATTATGATCATATTTTTATTTATTTGTCAGATACAGGAAGAGGTTGCCAAAAAATGTGTTTTACACATAAAACGTATGTCAATTTCGGTTTTTTAGAGTAGCAATCAGCGATTTTATAAATTTTTACTCAGTTACTCAGCGATTATAAAATCGCTGAAAGTCTTTGACAGAAAAAAAATAAGGTTCTATGTGTAGAAGCTCAACTCTCCCTCTAATCAAGGGACCATCGACTTAGAGAGGTACTGTTCGAGACCTACCACCACTGCGACCAGTTATTTGATCTATTGTAGTATATCCCGTGTCCTTAGTTTAGTGCATGTCGTATTACTCCATCACTATTGAGAAAATATGAAATATTCGATTTTTTTACAGTTGTCATTCTTGCATTTATCGCAAGGATCCGACTCTAATTGAAAGGTCCCGCTATTTATACCCTTCGAAGTATTGAAACACCCTCCACCCCTTGTCAGTCAAAATTGGATTCCTTAGCAACAAAATTAAGGAATGACGCCGATAATGACCATGCATCAGAACCCTAGTTTTAATCACTTCAAACTAGGGAACAACGAATAGAAGATTAGGAATCACATAGATGAAGAGCAACTAACAAACTCATGCAAAACGAGCATTATCAACCTCTAAATACATTTTTTTTCTCAACTCAGCCCACCCTAATGTAGGCAACTTTAAGTTCAGCTCGGTGTGGTTGAATTGGTGCTATATACTTTGTTGTTTTAATCCTAAGGGGAAAACCAGCTGCGGCTGGTAGAGAAAGAGAAAAAAGACGCCGCTCTGAGTGGTTTTGGTTTGAGAGCATTGTTGTTAGCTTCTAATGCCGGCTATGGCGTGGGTGAAAATGGTGCCAAGATAAAGTGACTTTTCGAGTAGCGAAATGCATAATGACGATGACTGCACGGGACACAGTTTTTCTTTCGCTTCGTCCTTTGTACTTGATGGAACGCTAATTTTGAGTAACAACTTGATATTTTCGTGCCTTTGCTAATGACGACACTTGGAGGAATTGCTTGGGCAATTTTAAGCTTTCAGTTCATGCTCAGAGTAAGAATGTTATGCGTCATTGCATATCTGTAAGATTTATTGTATTTTCTGCAACAAACAAATAACATCAACTAAATCTTCATAGAGCTGCGTATGAAATTCTGCTTATCTCGTTTTTATTTAGATAATCAAAGGTTTATAGCATATTGGGGAAAGCTGGAGGAGTTAGGTCCGATTCCCAGGTTGACTGCGGATATTTACGGGTTGATATTTTTTTCGATTTCCCAAGGCATACGCCAGGTATTATTCTTGCTACACTACACAGACAGCCGGAATGCATGTACACTCCCGATCATAAGTTTGGGGTCACCCTTTTAAAAACATGTAAATGTTTTTTGTTCGTGGCTCTGCCATTTTACGACCGATTTTCAATCTTCATAGGCCACTAGCTGAGTGTACCCGGCCTTGCTTGGGATTCAATATTAGCTTGAGTTTATGCGCCAATTGAAAAAAAAAGCTATATTGTATTGTTATCTAAGGGGCTACCCCCTATGACAACTACATGCCAAATTTGGTTCCATTTGCTTGATTAGTTCTCGAGTTATGCAAAAATTTCTGTTTCATTTGTATGGGAGCCCGCCTTTACAGAAGGGGGAGGGGTCTCGAACCATCATAAGAACCTTTCCCTGCCCCAAAAACCCCTGCATACCAATTTTCACGCCAATCGGTTCAGTAGAGTCTATAAGGGTCAGACAGACAGACAGAAATTCATTTTTATATATATATAGATTTGGAAGGTATAAATAGATGAAATTCAATTGAGTTCTATGAGAGCTAGAAACACGCAAACTGGAACTTGTTTCACTCAAATCGGATCGGCCGTCGCCGATAAAATCGAGTGAGTTACACACATACAGACATTTTCAGATCTCGTTGAGCTGAATCGATTGACCCTGTGAGCCTCGGATCGAAAATCTGTTTTTCAAATTATATTATAGCCTTTCGGTACACCTCGCCACCCTCTATTTCGAAACCTGGCTACGTCATTGACCAACACTAGTAAGTAGTACGTATGACCGGAACATTGGTATTGAGTTGTTGTACACAAGGTTGGGATGGAGTCTTCAAATAATCTAAATTGAAACTAAGTAGAATTCATTTTTGCAAACCTGCGTAGTCGTAACAAGCCTGCTGCTGATGCATGCACACCGTGTACCAAAACATACATGTAAATTTGACAGTGAAAGCGATTGAAAAACACTAAGTTGAGATCTGGCGTAAAGCTCCATTTGAGGAATAGGTAATTGTCAAATACAGTAAGAGTCCAATTTTGCACCTCTTCGAGCAGCAAACTAAAATCACATTCTTCGTTGGTTTTCAAATATCTGCGGTAATTTTCATCATTCTGATGTTTTTTTTTTTGTAGACACTGGATTTAAGAAATTAAATTTCTGTTTTCCCGGTTTTCCCCCGATTACCCAACATACATTTTCCAGTTCAATAGAAACAGTTAAATTTGATAAATAAACTAACTATAACATTTTTAAGTTCCAAAATCTGGATGATTTTTCTTAGTTCGGAATCTTGAAAACTTTTCTCAAAATCTCAAAAATTACTCGAAGTCACAGAAGTCTGATTTTTTTTACAAAGCCTGGATTATAACTTTTTGTCTATGTCCGGTAAAATTCGTGTATGCCTGAATCATCTTGATGATTTCCTTGGAGCTCCACGCAGGATTTCTTAGAAATTATCACGAAAAATTCTTTCAGCAAACAATCAGTGCTGTCAAATATCTACCATCCACGGCGATATTGACAAAACAACTTTCGTAACTGACTCGAGCTAAACATCATCTTTAAAAGGACATCATGTCAATTGTCAGTAACGAACAAGTGCAGTTTTTGTTATCATTTTAATTTGTAACGAAATTAAATTATTAACCTAAACCTATCAATGGAGCCGCCAAAGTGAACTAGCATCTACGTTTGTACTGCCTAGATAACAATAATGTGAAAGAGATTGCACGAATTTACTATGTTTGTTGTCATTGACCAAAAAAATGAATGAGATTTTAACGAAGGTTTATGTGAGTTCTGTCGATATCGCGTAGCAACTTTCAATGACAATGACAACTCTCAGCACTGAGGACAATCCCAAAATTGGATTCCCTTGGAATTCTGCTCAAAATTTGAAACTGTCCTTTAGAATTCTTTTTGAATACATTTTATTCCATTGAATGTAACCTCAGAATTTTCCTTGAATTTCAGTACAATTCTCTTCAAAATTCCTTTGCAACTGCTTTAGTATTCTTCATAGAAATTACATGAAGTTCTCATGACAATTTTTTTAGAATTCTCCTTAAAATTAGCATGGTATCATAGTCAGAACTCCCTTAAAAAATTTCTAGGAACTCCGCAGAATTCCTTTGAATTTCTCTCTAAAATGTTTCAGTAATTCATTAATTCCCTAAGCATTCTCCTGAAATTCTCATTAAATTACTCTTTGCATTCTATTTGAATTTTTCACTTGATGTTCTCCCAAAACTTCTATTAAATTCTCATTAGAACTGCCTTGAAATTCCTGTAGAAAACAAATATTTCCTTTAGAATTCTCCATAGAAAAAAAATTCCAGAACTCCCTTGGATTTATCCTCAGAATGCCTTTGAAATTCTCCTTATAATGTATCTGTAATTCATTAACATTCAACATTAACCCCTCAGAATTCTTCTTAGCAAGCCATAAGCATTCTCCTGAAATTCTAATTAAATTATGCTTTGAATTCCATCGGCATTGTTTTCTTTAAATTTTCCCAAAACTTATATTAAATTTACATCAGAACTAAGTCCTGTAGAAACAAAATTAAATTCTACACGGCATCCCCTAGAAATTGTCTTCAAATTTTATTTGAAATCATACTCAGAACTTTCATTGAATTTTCTACAGGATTCCTTTGGTGTTCTACTCGAAACTATCATGGAATTATCCTTAGAATTCATGAGAAGTTCTCCTTAAAATTCCCTTAGATTTCACCTCAGAATTTCCTTGAAATTCTACTCAGAACGAGGCATAGCAGCTAACGACTATAAATCTCTATAGTATCATTTTCATTTTCATTTTGCAGCGTTTGGTGAGGCAATGGGAGCGCAAGTCAATCCAAAGCCGAGGATAAAGGACGGGTAATGGCTGAATAGTCTATGCGGACCACTTGAACGCCATGGGGAAAAGGAAGGAATTGAAGAGGCCGTGAGGAAATGACACATAGTGATGCTAAATGTAAAGAAACCGAAAATCCATCTCCCACTGATTCATCCTTTCACATATATACCAAATTGATATTTTAAAGCAATAATCAAAATAAACACACAATACATGAAAAGGCTAGTTGCCAGTTGCTTTAAAGGCTAGTTGCCTCCCTAAGCGGACCCTCCGCATCCTAAATCTTCTGTTAATCCACTTAATGCTACTAGGCTGTCTAAATTTTCTTATTTAAGTTCGTTTGATGATTATCATATTTCTAGTCTAATTTAATAAATAATTGAAATCTCTAATCTACCTACCATGCTTTATTAAGTACCTGCACTTGTGAATTTTATCTAAAATTTAACGTGTTTCAAGTTGTTTTTGACTTTGACCTATATTTAATATATATTAGTTCGTCCCAGGGACACCTTCAAGTGACTAAAATGCTTCACTTTGAAGTTAGTTTCCTAGCTGATTTTTAAATTACATAGGGTATATGCTTCAACTACGCTCACACGTTTCCACTATGTCGCACCACAAAAATACGTATGGTTATGTCACAATAGAAGCACGCCACAGTGGAAATCCCGAGCCATAGTTCAAACACTTATCCCAAATCAAAATGAAGCACATATAAGATTAGTTGCAGTATCGCACCCAACGTCAGTGCCTATACGTAAGCGTACTACACCGCGGCTTTCAAATAAAGGAGTAACAAGAGTGATACTACCAGTTCAAGCTAGAACTTTGGTTCTCTTATGCAATGGTTCATCAGAGAGGGGAAACTCAGTAATCCTCATCACATGCTCATGACGCTATTTTGTCACGGCATGAGCCAACGATGCCGGACCTAAACCAACCGTCTCGAACGCTCCTTTATGAAGCATAAGATTAGGCCCGCCCACCAACGTCCAGGTTAAAAAACTAGCCAAGGGGAGGGACTATAAATCTCTATAGTATCAAGATGAAAAACCTTGAGAATTCTTGTCAGGATTTCCGTACAATTATCCTACACTCATAAAATAAATAAAGTTGATGACGAGCTTTTTGAGTGTGTTGATTTATTTCCTTTTAATTCTGTTATAATTGCTTATATTTTGACACGACTGAAGAATCCATCTTTTATCTACGAGTATATAACGGATTCTAAATGGAAATAAATCAACACACTCAAAAAGCTCTTCATAAAGGGATTCCTTTAAGAGGTTCGACAAAATTGAAAGATTTTTCATTTGATCCCATAATTGTAAATAGCACCACTAAATCACATGAACCTTATGTGTCCAATGAAATCTATATGATTACTTACATATAATGTATTATGTTCTGTGATATTCAAATGAAAATCATTAATATTGTTATTGGAAAAATATTATGTGCGTTCCTAATAGAAATTTTCCAAAAGCTATTTTTCAGTGAAGTAATATTCGTGCTGTAAATTTTTAGATTTCTGCTGTAAGAATGCTGTCTGGTTGTTTTGATTTTTTAGAATGGATTCGACAGTCGGATTAGAGAGTCAAACCCCGAAAGTCAGGCCATGACTTTGACGGATGAGCGAAGAGATACCGTATTTGATAATCAAATAGATTCAAATATATCCGACCTAAATTAATCTACAATTAAGTTAAGATTTTAAAGTAAGTTTTTAAATGATTTCAGAATTCAACTTCCTCATCTAAAAAAGTGTATCAAGTTCGGGATATTGGATGATTCGAATTTGTTTAACATTATAATGCTTACGAATATTGAAAATTTTCTCAAGTCCTAAAAATCAAATATTGGTTTGAGTTTTAAAAGCAAATAATTTATTTATTTTTCTGTGCCCATATCTTTTTTTTTCAATTCCGTATCTAAATTTACTATATTTTAAGTAATGTTTCAATACCCCAGGATATCAACAGTCACATCATAAATGTCTTAGTTTAGAATCTTGAAAATGTTTCTTGGTCTAGAATCTTTGCGTTCATTATATTTCAAGCTGAACATTGCATTAGGTCCTAAGTAACATTGATCGATTCTCTTCGTCGACTTTCTCTTTCGTTAATAACTTGAGCACATAACTGTTTCTTGTTGTATTTGTCGTATTAGATGCTAGATAAAAACTTCTTTTATCGATCTGTGTGCAGAAAAAAAAAACTGGGATGATCTTTAATTGGCCACGGGGATACAAAGAGAAAGTCGACGAAGAGAATCTGTCAATGTTACTTAGGACCTATTGTAATGTTCAGCTTGATTTTATTGAAGTCCAGGATTATTAACAAAAATGGAAAATTCAGGATATGAGCAGTTGCACGTCAAATGACGAATCAGACAAACTCGGCCTTCTCCGAATTGCATAAAACTTTGTATAATTGTTGGTTATGGGCAATGATTTACATTTACGCTTATATTCGGCCATTTTAGATATTGTAAAATTTTCAAAACGGCTTACTTGATTTTTTTTTTTTCAAAAATTGTAGCACGAAAATGGCATTTCTAATCGTGGCGTCTGATACAAAGTTTTAGAGAAAGATAATGTCTTTCTGGAAATAGAAACAACAATGTTTTTCTTTAAGTAAAAATTAAAAAAAAAACAATATCCTTGCACAATTTATGAAAAAAAAAATATACAAAAATTTACAAACTTTTGAAAACTGACAAAAATCGTAAAACATGAACTTTTGGTCAACTTTTTTAACTTTTGTTATTTCACATGTTGCGTATTTTGTCACAGAAATTTTTTTTTTTATATCTTTATTAAGGAGACTTTCAGCCGTTGGCTGGCTCGTCTCCGATGTCACAGAAATTGGTTTAAAATGTCTCAAACATTTTTCCAAGAATAAGTTACATCCAAACGTTTTAACAATAAGTTAAAAAATTTACCAAAAGATTTTGTTTTATGATTTTTTGTCAATTGTTAAGTGTCCATAATTTAATGCATACATTCCAAAATCTCTATTTTTCACGAGCTTTTTTAGAAAAAAAATCATAAATCAGACAAGGACATTTTGAGATATCTTGGTTTTTAATTTTTACTTAAAATCACTAAAATCGTTTTTATTTTTGTTTTATTCCAGAACAAAATTATTTTTCTCTACAAATTTGTCTCAAACGGCATTTCGATCAGAAGTGCCGTTTCCGTGCCACAACTTTTTGAAAAATTTCAAGGGCGGCATTTTAAAATTTTAACAACATTTAAAATGGCCGAATTATGACAAAAATATGAATCCTTGCCCATAACAAACAATTCTGCAAAGTTTCATTTGGAGAAGGTCGAGTTTTAAGAATTCGTCATCTGGCGTAGAACTGCTCATATTGAACATTCTTCTTATTTTGGGATATTGAAATTTTTGACAAGTTCGTTTTTTTTTTGTTTATTTCAACGCCCATGTTTACGATTTTTTTATCCAGGATCTTGATTTAAAAAGTTTGTTTTACTCAGGCCCTTGATTTTTTTTTCTCCATATTCCATGATCTTAATTAAGCTCTTTCCAAGTCCAAGATCCGATAAATTTCATATGACCCGCAACTTTGGTTTTTGTTTTAAGACTGGGGTCGTAAACAAAACTAAATTCAAAATTAAAAAAAAAATACATGAGTCCAAAACCTTGCCAATATTTTTGGTTTATATATGAAAAATATTTATAAGTCTGGAACTCGCCAAAACACAAATGATTCAAAATCTTGTTTTGTCCGCAATTTAAAAAAAAAAATCTTTTTACGAAGCCTTGAAACCGAAATACGTCCCAGAACCTTGAAGAAATGGTCTTGGAGCTTTTAAAAATGTTTTCTAGCCCAAGAATTTTCCCTGGATTTAAATAGTTACGTCTAAGCATTCTAAAAATATTAACTATTTCCTACTTTCCTACATGTTGGTGAAATTATAAATTTTTTAATGGAGTTAAAAATAAGGATTGAGACATATTTTCCTAAATTTGAAGAAAATTCCCTGAGATTCACTGATTTTCCAGGTATTTTCAGGTAATCGACACTCTGTGTTAGTTTCCCTGGTTCAATTTTCCATGCCAGATGAAAGTTTGTACGATTGTTAGTTCTTTGTGAATGTTCCATTTTTATCCAGTCGGTAGACAAGCCGTATTATCAAGTTATATAGCAAATATGTTTCCCTTAAAGCTTCTAAAAGTATCTAGTAGAATGGTGCATAACCGAATTTCCAATAATTGCACTACTGAAAGAGTACTGATCTTGAAAATTTTTTTGCTAAAAATAATAATCCAGATTTTACGGTGCAATGACAAAAACAGGTACCGTGGCCGACATATCAATGAAAATTTTAGGAAATATTTTTTCGAACGGCATAAAAACATTAGAAAACAGGATACATATAATACGAGATACATCAGTTTAAAAAATGTGTCGAATTCATTTTCAGATTCGTGCTCGAAAAGTTAAAGCTTTCCACAGCATTTAATAACCGCGAATTCGGATATCTGATCACGTCCAAAGCTTCAAAATTAATCAGAAAAATCATCAACAAGGCATGAGGTCAGCCTTGGAAAAGTTCGCTATATTTCACGAAGATCACCAAGGGAAAAGATCGCGAGTCATGGTGATTTTATGTGACCTTTTCCATCACTGTTTGAGGTTCTAAAGAGCTGACTACAAACATATTATTAAAAACTTTGTAGACGAGTTGCCAAAATCGGACCCGCACTGTAATAACAAGGAGAAGACCGAGCGATGACGCACTTACCAAAACAAGCGGAAACCGTAAACGGATTTCACGTCACGACTCCACCCGAAAAGGAAGGAAATTGTGCGCGCAACAGGTCCGCTTCAAGGAATGCCAAATATCGAATCAATCAAAAAACTTCATCCCTTTTGGGGCGGCGGATAATTTGATAAGGATTTGGATTGGAGATTTTTCAGATTTCGCATAACCCGTCGGAGATACCTTTTTCCTCAATGGACAGTTTTCCCTCTGGTCGATATAGGGTGCGGAACCATTTCGGCATATCTCACTAAAGCCCCAGGCACCCGCCACCGTCTAGATCAGTCTTCTGACGTCCAATTTTTTTTTTTACGGTATTCACAATTACACTCGTGAGCAAAGAATTCGATGCAGGAATGTTGGATGTAGCTGTTTGTCTTCATTGTTTTTAAGTCCCATATGCCGAAGTAGAACTCCACCCTATGGGACGCATTTCCATCTGTATCCCCTACATTGCACTATGGACAACGTCCATCATCTTTTCAATCCTCTCGTTATCATCATTCTGAATCGTATTTATTATTGGTTTAAAAGGGACACTTCAGTAGGAAATTTACCGGAACAGAAAAAATATCAACTAATACCATGAAAGAAGGATGGTGGATAAAGTTGGCAAAACCGATCCGTCCGGTGGCGGTGCATTCTTTCCGTTTGGGAGTTTGATTCTAAAACTAAATAAGCGGTTTCCTACAGTTTGAATTCGAGGACATCGTGCATATGGTTCACCTTTTTAGCCGAGCATTGGCCAACACAAGACTATGATCCTATCTATCAAGAATCAGACACTGATTGATGAGTACTCGTCAAATCTGTTCACTTGCGGTAGGTAGAATTGGTTCACAGAAAACCGATAGGTACCTACCTACTAAGCATTGATTTTGGGAGTTTTATCATATTAAATATGAAAAGACATAAGGTTTTAATGAGGTAACATTGATCGACTTTCTCTTTCGTTAATAACTTGGCTATAAAACTGTTTCTCGACGTGATTGTTGTATTAAAAATTAAATACTAGATAATAGGTTCTTTCATCGAACTGTGCGTTGAAATTATCAGGAAGTAGTGAGGATGAAAAAGTAAAATCGACGAAAAGAATCTTTCCTTGGAAATTTCTCCAAAAATTTCTTTAAATATTTCCCAGAAGTTTTGTCTAGCTTTTTCGTAAGTGTCTTCCTAACGACCAATGAGATCGACCCGGTCAAAAGTGTGAGGCAGTAATTGACGGTCAATCATCGAGCAATAAGATGTGTTTTCCACGAGCGTCTTATGTTTCGGACGTTTTGTGCCGTCTTACCGTTGTGCCGTCTTACCGTTGTGCCGTTTTACCGAAAAAAAAATTAAATGTATGCTTATACCAACCCATGATTTGTTTTACCGACTAACTTATCCCCTTAATTTTAAAAATTCCAAAAGTTTGTAATTTTCACGAGTTTTTTTTTTATTTTTTTCCAAAAATCGGACAAGGACATTTTGAGATATTTAGGAAAAATTTTTTTTGTTCAGTTGAAATTACCAAAAACTTTTTTTTTTACTTTGATTTGTCGACGGAGTGAAGGCCAATTCTCAAATCTCAAGGCCACATTGCAGAACGTAAGTGGAACATGGTGATCACGTCAAACTATAATATCTCAAATGAACCACAAACAACCCCTACAATGGCTCCTATACACTCTCCATGCTGAATCGTGAGTCCTTTTTCCCATATCATTGCATGCAAAATAATAACCTGATGAAGGTCAATTGAATATACCTAAATGAATCAGTTGCAATGAAAGCATGAATAGTAATGACAGTATAATTGCTGAAAAGTAAGGGAAGTTGCTAGTTGATTTTACCATCACAGAGTTTGGCAATAGCGTGATGTTATATTATAGTATTTTGATTATACGAATCCGTCGTCAGAGAAACCTCTGAAATCCAGGATGTTCAGTTGATCATCGCTACTTGAATCGCTGAGAGCCTCTTCCGAGTCTTCGTATTCTGACTGTTTCAAACTCGTGGCTGTTTTAAACTCGCTTCTGATATTAGCCACCTCTTGCCAATAATCCGCCGATCGACTGCTTCTTCTACATCCTACCTTGCGCTGGTTTTCCAATTTCGTTCTTCTCCGGGATCGCATACTATAGCGCTTTCTTGATAATCTGTTATGATGGTTCAGTTTTTAAGAAAATAAAATTATGTTCTATCCCTCTATCATTGTTATATGTTGATCCAGCGTGTAGATAGCTTATATCGTTGTTTTCTTCAAAACATAATCTACAATTATACAATTATTTAATTTTACACACAATTATTTAATTTTAACTAGCAGTTAAATTCCAACAAATGTTTGGTCCGCTACATCACAACTGGCATCACTAGTGTGCATCTTTAAAAATATAAAAATACAGACAAGTCCTGGGAC
Organism: Ochlerotatus camptorhynchus; assembly: GCF_037179485.1. NCBI lineage: Eukaryota > Metazoa > Arthropoda > Insecta > Diptera > Culicidae > Ochlerotatus > Ochlerotatus camptorhynchus. The sequence continues at coordinate 3,324,036 of NW_027040849.1, forward strand.
CTGGTTGCAGTTAAGCAATCCTCAAGGTTATGCCAATGCCCAGGGTGAAATTACTAAAAACAGTTTTTGTATGTTTTTCCCAGAAAAGCATCATTTTTCTCTACAACTTATTCACGTCTGACATTTTAGAATCAGAAGTGCCGTTTTTGTGCTACATTTTTTTACGTAGGATTATGTCTTTCGACAACACATTGGAGGTGCAATTTCAAAAAAATCAAAATCGATCGCATCAGATTTTGACCACTTATAACTCTGTCAACAGCGGATGGATTTTAATTCTAAACAAGCCAATCGATTGGAAATTTTTCTATGAATATACTGAAGTGAACACTTTATCAATTTTCAATAGGTCAAATGTCCAACTGTTGCAATGGTGATCAAAGTTATCACCAATTTTTGCAAAAAGTGCTTTACCTAACACAGATTTCAAAATCGAATTCCATCCGGTCTCGCCAAACGGTGCTTATTCAATCAGCAGCAGCCGCAGTGCTTTTGGCGCGTGGCATTGAACATTGTTCTTTAGTACACAACGAAAGGCTGCCCACAAGCAACGAGCTGCAGCTCACATAAGCGTCCATTCACCGAAGAAAGAGGAAGAAGCCGCATCGCTACTGATCGGATTCAGTCGCTCTTCGTGAGTCGCTGTGGGCCATCTATGCCAAGCGCGTCATCCTTGTTCCAAAGAACATACAGCTCGCCAGCCTCATATGTGTTGAACCCTAATAACTAAGCAATACTCAACCATCACGACAAAACGGTCCTTTTCAGGGCCACCATAAATTTGTTAAAGAGTATTTTCTGGATATTTGACAAGGTCCTCAATCGGATGTCAGTTCCCATAAGTTTAAATCTAACATACCATGTATCTTTAAGGCAACATTGGGCGTGCAATTTCAAAAACCAAAGTCGGTCGCGGCCTGAAAGTGGTCTGATTTTGATCCAGCGATGATGGATTTTAATTCTTAATACGCCAATCGATAGGAAATTTTTCTACGAATCTGTTAAAATTAAGATTTTATCAATTTTCAAAAGGTCACTATTGAAAATTGCATGAATGTGCAACTGTTGCTATGATAGTTAAAATTATCACCGATTGCCTGCGAAAAGCGCTTTTCCTAACACATATTTCAAAATCTAATTCCATCCGGTCTTGCCGAACGGTGTTTATTCAATCACCGCGTGTGGTGAGTGATAGTGTCCGGTCGTCATCAGCAGCAACAGCACCAGTGCTTTCAGCGCGTGGCGTTGTACATTTTTCTCCAGTATACAACTAAAGACTCTCCGCAAGCAGCTAGCTATCAAGGCTGCCCTCAAGAGCCCTCAATTCACCGAAGAAGGAGGAAGAAGCCGGACCGCTACTGAATACCAGAATAACAGAATACCACTGAACCGTTTCAATTAACCAGAAACACTTAGAATTAAGATAACGTTTTCTCCAGGACGCTAGAAAAAAACAAAAACAGTATCGAATTTACTTGATTGATCGCAAATATCTTTAGCAAGAAATTCCTTCAATCAATTTTTGCTTTCTTTATTATCTATTGAATAAACCAAAAATTCCGTTCGTTTTGTGCACGAAAATGCGTAATTTTGTCATCGGAAATCGAGGCGTTTCCGTGATGGGAAAAAGTGGTTACCCTAACACAGTCGCCGAATATTTATACCGAGATTCTTTAGATGTGGCAACAACTGACTGCTAATATTACTCAGTTATGGTTAGGCTACTACTTTTCAATATATATTTTTTTTTAGAAGCGCGGTTCATCTTCATTTCTGGTGTTATAGGGGAAATGGAGATAACGTCGGCCGAAATGCCCCTAATTTGGGCCCAATTCAACAATCGACTAAATTTTCAATAGCGACCAAAAATATCCATTAGTACTATCCCAATGACGCTTTCATCTAGATAAAATTGATAAATAACAGACTTTTAGCGATGGGCCTAATCTTAGATCCATAGGCCAACATTAGAGCCATTTCCCCTATCTATGAAAGTCGTTTCCTTTTTCAATTTGAGTACACAAATTTCGACGCAAAAAAATGTTAACTACTATAAAAATGAACACCATTGTCAAATACATCTGTAGATAGAGCTGGAATTAGGGCGTAACAGCTTTTGTAAACAATGACTTTTCTCAATGTTTTCTAGGAATTCCAGGCACGCCACGCAAACCAACATAACTATCGAGTCTTCCCCTACCGGATGTTGATTTGCGTAGACGAGCCTTCACTGTCTAGAAATCATCAAGAGAAGTCATTGTTTACAAAAGCTGTTACGCCCTAATTCCAGTTCTATCTAGAATTCTTTGTTTCACCGAACACCACTGCAAAGCGTCCAGTATCAGAGTTGCGGAAGTGAATACATTACCTAGGGGAAATGGATCTAATGTTGGCCTATGGATCTAAGATTAGGTACATCGCTAAGAATCTGCTATTTATCAATTTCATCTAGATTAACGCGTCATTGGGACGGTACTTATGAATATTTTTGGTCGCTATTGAAAATTTAGTCGATTGCTTAATTTATGTTTGGGCCCAAATTAGGGGCATTTAGGCCGACATTACATCCATTTCCCCTACATCTCAAAATTAATAGAAACTTTTGTTTAGGAAGCGCTTTAATCGCGATATTTGTGTTTAGTCCGCAAAAATTAAAATGCAAAGGCAATAATCTAGATGAGGAGAGATGATTGATTTGTACAACTGTATGTTACTGCAACACTTTTCAACTTCTTGGCTATTTTCATAATGACATTGTCAATTACAACGGAGACGGCGTCATTTATTAGATTCCGTGAAATTACCATGAATTCAGCTTTACATATTTAAATTTAAATTATTCATACTTCAACGTTGAGAACGCAAATCTTTATTCAAGTGTAAAACGGCACCTTCTAAATCTTTGGCTGTAATGAATAAAACAATATCATCATGAAGAGCTTTGAGTGGGTTGGTTTATTTCCTTTAAATTCCGTTATAAATTGCTTATCTTTTGACAGATACGCGTATTTCGTCTACTACTTGCAGACTTCATCAGTGCCAAGTACTCAACACCACTACTTGGGTCAGTACTTGGCACTGATGAAGTCTGCAAGTAGTAGACGAAATACGCGTATCTGTCAAAAGATAAGCAATTTATAACGTAATTTAAAGGAAATAAACCAACCCACTCAAAGCTCTTCATAAAGGTATTCCGTTCAGTCCGCATCGTGCTCTCTTGCCGTGCGGATCTATTTCCTTTTTGCTTAAGGAAGTGTTACTACTACCTAAAGCTACAACAAATTTAAACAGCACTTTTCAGTGCTCAACCTGTAAAAATTTTCTACCTTGTTCAACTCCTCTTATTCCTCTTCGATCCTTGTTTGGACCCTACCCGAGGTAATCCTTCTTGGATATCGATTTGGAAAATTCCTCTTCGATCCTTCAGATTCTTATAGTAATCTGCTTGGAAGTTGATTTGGATAATCGCATAATCGCACTTTTCAGTGCTCAACCTGTAAAAAATTTTCTACCTTGTTCAACTCCTCTTATTCCTCTTCGATCCTTGTTTGGACCCTACCCGAGGTAATCCTTCTTGGATATCGATTTGGAAAATTCCTCTTCTATCCTTCAGATTCTTATAGTAATCTGCTTGGAAGTCGATTTGGATAAAAATTTACTGCCGCCATGGCGCCTAAACGTAAAAGAAAGGGGCAAACTCTTGACCCCCCTTCTGATGAAATTAATTTGAGTAATCAATTTGATTTGCTCACGGATGATGAGAATGATCCATCATCCAAGAAAAATTCTAGTAAACTTTCCCGGCTTAATGCCAAGAAAGAAAAGATTCCCCCTATTGTGATAACCACTACCGATTTCCATGCTCTTCGCATGGAACTTTTGAATTTCGTGAAAGTTAAGTTTTCACTACAAATTGGACGTCGGGGTGAATGCCGTGTATTGGCTGAAACCTTGGACGGATTTAAATATCTTCTCAAGTATCTTACTGAGAAGAAGCACAAATTTTTTACTTACGACACCAAAACTGAACGTGTGTTCAAGGTTGTCATGAAAGGACTGCCCAGTGGTGAATCCCTGGATCAGATCAAAGATGAACTGGCAAAATTACTTGGAGTTGTGCCACTCCAAGTAATCAAAATGAAAATGAAATCCCGTCCTGGCGATTCGCGCAACGGGATTTCTAATGATTTTTATTTAGTTCACTTCAAGTCTAGTGAACTAAACAACCTTAAGGCCTTAGAAAAAGCTAGCCTTATGCTCCATGTCCGAGTGAAGTGGGAACACTTCAGGAAGACTGGAGGAAATTTCCAAAACCTCACCCAGTGCCGTAAGTGCCAGGGATGGGGTCAAGGAACTAAAAATTGCTACATGCCAGCTAAATGCATGAATTGTGGTGATTCCTCTCACGCAAAGGACGACTGTCCTGTGTAGGAAGATCCTAAGAAATTTAAATGTTCAAATTGTGGTGAAAACCACAAATCCAATTTTTGGGAATGTAAGACTCGCAAAGCGATCCTACAATCTCGTTCTAACCGTCAGGTAGGAAACGCTCCACGTTTCCGACCAGGTACAAATTCCTCTGCTGTTAACAACGGTCAGCGAGGAACAAATTCTACATTCGTACCCGTAGGTACAAATATCTCCCCTGCTTCAAATGTTTCATCTGTACCTACTCCCCTCGCTGCTAACAATGTTCAGCGAGTTAATGGAGCTACCTATGCTGCTATTGCAGCGGGTAGAAATCAAAATACTAACCAACGTTCTAATGGAAATTTTGACAATTTTGACTTAGGAAGCATTACTGCCCCTAAAATGGAATTTTTACAGAATTCATTAATTGACATGATTTCTGATATGCTTAAATCTAACTCCATGTTTGATGCTATTCAAACTGGAGTAAAATTTGCTAATAATATTGTCATGACTTTAAAATTCAGTAATGGATTTTAAAGCTTTAAACATTTTAAATTGGAACGCTCGATCTCTTAAAGATAATGAAGACGAGCTATTTAATTTTTTGAGAGTTCATAACGTGCATATTGCCGTTATAACTGAAACGTTCCTTAAACCTGACCATAAGGTTAAGAAGGACGCAAATTACTTGATTTATAGAAATGATCGTCTTGATGGACCCTGTGGTGGCGTTGCCATCATTATTCATAGACGAATCAAGCATAAAATTCTTTCTTCATTTGAAACCAAAGTTTTTGAAACTTTGGGAGTTTCTGTTGAAACAAAATTTGGACAACTTACGTTTATAGCTGCCTATTTGCCATTCCAATGCGTAGGCCAGCAAAAGAATTTTCTCAAGGGTGACCTCCAGAAACTTACCCGTCATAGGTCTAAATTCTTCATTATTGGTGATTTTAATGCAAAACACCGCTCATGGAATAATGCTCAAAGCAATTCCAATGGTAATATTCTGTTTGATGATTGTTCTGCAGGTTATTACACTATTCAATATCCAAACAGCCCAACATGCTTTTCTTCTGCAAGAAATCCCTCAACTATTGATTTGGTCTTAACTGATTCATGTCATCTTTGTAGCCAATTGGTTACCCATGCTGACTTCGGTTCTGATCACCTTCCAGTAACTTTTGAAATATCCCAAGAAATAATTTCCAATCCCAACAGCTTTACTTTCAATTACCATAGGGCTGATTGGGAGCAATATCGAACATTTATGGAATATAACTTCGATCCAAACATTCCTTTGCAAACCAAAGATGAAATTAATTATGCTCTTGAATCTCTGACTACTTCTATAGTTGAAGCAAGAGCTGCCTCAGTACCAAAATGCGAGGTTAAATTCGATTCAATTATAATAGACGATGATCTTCAGCTCTTGATCCGTCTTAAAAATGTCCGTAGGAGACAATTTCAAAGAACACGCGATCCTGCCATGAAAGTTATCTGGCGGGATTTGCAAAAACAAATTAAAAAGCGATTCTCTGCCCTGAGGAACAAAACATTTGAAAATAATGTTTCTAAATTAGACCCGAGTTCCAAACCCTTTTGGAAACTCACAAAATTTTTGAAAAAACCTCGAAAGCCAATTCCAGCGCTTAAAGTAGGTGGTAAAATTTTGATCACAAATTTGGAAAAAGCTCAGAAACTTGCTAAGCAATTCGAGAGTTCCCATAATTTCAGTTTGGGTCTTACTAGTCCTATTGAGAATCAGGTTGCTCGGGATTTTCTGAATATTTTCTCTCGGGAAAATATTTTTGATGATTCCTGGGGTACTGATTTGGACGAAGTAAGGTCTATAAACAAAAAATTTCAAAATATGAAAGCTCCAGGTGATGATGGTATTTTCTATATCCTCATCAAAAAACTCCCAGAGAGTACCTTGTCTTTCCTGGTAAAATTATTTAACAGATGTTTCCATTTGGCATACTTTCCTGATAAATGGAAAAATGCAAAAGTTGTTCCAATTTTGAAGCCGGATAAAAATCCAGCTGAAGCTTCTAGCTACCGTCCAATAAGTTTGCTTTCTTCAATAAGTAAACTTTTTGAAAAAATAATTTTGAATAGAATGATGCTTCACATCAACACGAACTCAATTTTTGCAGATGAGCAGTTTGGATTTCGCCATGGGCATTCAACTACTCATCAACTCTTGAGAGTTACCAATTTAATTCGTTCAAACAAATCTGAAGGCCACTCAACTGGAGTTGCTCTTCTAGACATAGAAAAAGCATTCGACAGTGTTTGGCATGAAGGTTTGATTGCTAAATTGAAAAAGTTTAATTTTCCACTTTACATTATGAAATTAGTTCAAAATTATTTAACTGACAGAACTCTGCAGGTAAATTATCAAAATTCCAAATCTAATCGACTACCTGTTAGAGCAGGAGTTCCTCACGGTAGCATTCTTGGGCCTATATTGTATAACATTTTCACTTCGGACCTCCCTGATTTGCCTCAGGGTTGCCACAAATCTTTGTTCGCTGATGACACAGGCATTTCCGCTAAAGGAAGAAGTCTTCGTGTTATTTGCAGCAGACTTCAGAAAAGTTTAGATATTTTCTCTTCTTATTTACAAAAATGGAAGATTTCTCCCAACGCTTCCAAAACTCAACTTATAATATTTCCACATAAGCCCAGGGCTTCCTTTTTGAAACCTAGTAGTAGTCACATAGTCACTATGAACGGAGTTCCAATTTCCTGGTCAACCCAAGTGAAATATCTTGGATTAATACTTGACCATAAATTAACTTTTAAAGATCACATTGAGGGCATTCAAGCCAAATGTAACAAATATATAAAATGTTTGTATCCTCTTATAAACAGGAAATCCAAACTTTGCCTGACGAATAAACTTCTAATATTTAAACAAGTTTTTAGACCGGCCATGCTTTACGCTGTGCCAATATGGTCGAGTTGTTGCACTACCAGGAAAAAAGCACTTCAAAGGATTCAGAACAAAGTTCTGAAAATGATTTTGAAGTTGCCTCCCTGGTACAGTACTACCGAAGTACATAGAATTTCGAATGTTGAGACTTTAGCACAAATGTCCAACAAAATAATTAATAATTTCCGGCAAAAATCGTTACAATCCTCAATTGCAACGATTAATTCCCTTTATACTTAGATAAGATTTAGTTTTAGTTATTTAGTTTTAAGCTATCAATTGTTATACTGACATGCAGGTTTAAAAAACCTGTTTAAAATACTGAATTGCCAAGACAGGAACAATGTAAAAACACTTAGATATATATCATAACAATTAAGGCTGGTAAGTTACTGTAGTAACTGGAGCACCTAGGTTAAAAATGAAATGTAATTTATTTTGAATTTGGAACAAATAAAGAGTTAAAAAAAAAAAAAAGGGATTCCGTTAAGAGGTTCGACAAATCAAAAGGATTAATATCATCATAATAATGTCACAAAATCGTTAAACTCGCAGGCAATTGAAATACATAATACATAAAAGGGGATCTAATACAGACCTTGGGGCACTCCAACAAAAAATAATTATTAAGGGGAAGTTTACCGCCCCGAAAATAAAAAAAATATTTTCGACACGTTTTTATTTTTCTAAAAATATTGGGACAACATATCTAAAAATCCAAGAAAATCAGTTTCTTCCTTATATTATTGACAAAAATTACATCTAAAAATATTTTTGCTATCTCATCAAGAAAAAATATTGGACTCTCGACAAAACCGAAAAGACGAGTTTTGTGGTTTTTTGAGTCCAACTTTATGCCATGATGACTTAAAAAACTTTTTTTTTCACATGATTTTTTTTTTAAATTAGAAAAAATGTGACTTGTTCACATTTTGGTTATCTTTTTCTTATGTTTTTAGAAAAATCGAAACGTTATTATTTTTTCGGAGCGGTAAACTTCTCCTTAAGGAAAAGCTTACAACCAAAAAAAATTACGTTTTGATTTTTCTGAAAATATTGGGAAAAAATATATCAAAAAGTGTTTGATATTTTTTTAAAACAAATTAAGTGTAAAACATTGTTTTTCCATGTCATGTAATGTCACAAAGTTGGACTAAAAAATTCGCAAAAATTGACCTTTCGATTTTGTTTGGAGTCCAACGTTTTTTCATGATGAGATAAAGAACATATTGTTAAATGTAAATTTTCTCAGAAATCAAGAGAACAAAAATTGCCTTAAATTTATTTATTTATTTATTTATTTAACCACCATCGTTGACATTTTAGCCATACAGACTATTTATAGTGACTTAATCCTATTCTTAAAAACTGGTTTACTTATATTAAAATCAAAAACATCACACACATCATTAAACAGTCTGCAACATCTATCGAGAGGATTGTTATAACCGTAAGCAGTACGATGTCCGGGAGTCCACAGAAAGTAATAGTTGCGGAGACGGCGAGCTGGAGTGTGGAAATTGATGTTCCCGAGCAAACAACTGCAGTCAATATGATTACTAATCATGTCAAATATGAACATCCTCTGGATCCTCCTCGGCGATTTGTTAGTGTTTGCAGTCCAATAAGCGCACATCTATGCTCGTACGGAGGTAAGCTATCTGGATTTGTCCATGGCAGACGTCGTAATGCAAACTTTATAAACTGTTTCTGGATTCTCTCGATGCGCAGTACATGAACAGCATTATATGGAGCCCAAATTTGAACTCCATATTCAAGAACACTGCGTACCATAGAGCAGTACAGCGCTTTCAGGGCGTACACGTCGTCGAATTGTGCAGTATTGCGGTGCAAAAAGCCTAGCATGGAGTTGGCCTTTGCAACTGTCATGGATATGTGCTCGTTAAACCGTAGTTTGCTGTCCAAGATGAGCCCATGATCCTTAATGGCATTAACCCTTTCCAGCGGCGATTGATTCATAGAGTAATCAAAAATGATCGGAGAGTGAGAGCGGGTAAGGGTAATCACTTTGCATTTGGCAGCATTGGCTTGCATTCCATTCATCCGATACCAGGATGATAATCGCTCTATATCAGCTTGTAGTGCGCAACAATCCACGATCGATTTGATCACACGGTACAGCTTAAGATCATCCGCATATAGCAACTTACAGGAACTTAGCATATAAAGAATTTCATAGCGCCTCTCGAATGCTTCATGCTCCTTGTTCCGTATATGTTGCTGAACTGGCGGCAATACATTATACGCTAGAAACGATCGCCTCACTTGCACCAGATCATTATTTTATTTTTACGGATAGTCTCAGTTCTGTCGAGGCTATTCGCTCCATGAGGCCGGTAAAGCACTCCTCGTATTTTCTCATGAAAATACGAGAGCTTCTAAGTGCTTTATCTTTAAGATCTTTTGTCATCACCTTTGCATGGGTCCCATCTCATTGCTCGATTCCGGGCAATGAGAAGGCGGACTCGCTTGCAAAGGTGGGCGCTATGGAAGGCGATATTTACGATCGACAAATCGCCTACGACGAATTTTTCTTCATTTATCGTCAACAGTCACTCGCCAGCTGGCAAAATAAATGGAGTGAAGGGAGTTTGGGACGATGGTTATATTCAATCATCCCTAAGGTGTCGAAGTGTCCTTGGTTCAAGGGGTTGGATGTGGGTCGAGACTTCATTCGTATGATGTCTCGCCTCATGTCCAATCACTACTCGTTAAACGCTCACTTGTTCCGTGTTGAGCTGGGGGACAGTAATCTCTGTGAATGTGGACAAGGTTACCAGGACGCAGATCACATTATTTGGTCATGTGCTGAGCACCGTGGAGTCAGATCCGAGTTGTACGATTCCCTTCGGGCTCGAGGTAGACAACCTAATGTTCCAGTTCGGGATATTTTGGCTAGACGCGACTTGGAGTTTATGCAACTCATATATGTTTTCTTGAAGAATATTAACCATAGATTGTAAGATTGATTAACCTTGTGTTTAGTTTGTGTTTTAATGTGCGTGTGTTTTTTTTTTGTAGATTTGTTTCTGTAATAATTGTATAATAACAGAGTTGATATAACGTCGATAGGATTAAGTATATGTTTTAGAAATAGTGAAATTTTTTAATCATATTCCAAATCTCCTTTTCCCTCTCCCGATCCAAACAATTGTCATCCAATAACCTCGAGAAGACCGCGAGTAATCGGTTCCAATCCTTTAATTTTAGATTTAAGACATTCATAATGTATAAAGAAAATGATAACTTGGCTCTGTAAAGTTTATTCGATTGAGCCTGTACACATAAAGTAATTAACAAAAAAAAAAAAGGAACTTAGCATATCACACACGCCGTTAATAAACAGAACGAAAATGAGAAGTCCTTGGTGACTCCCTTGTGGAACCCCCGATGGTATATGGAATACCTCGGATCTGGAATCACGTACCTTAACGAAAGCCTTCCTGGATGATAAGTATGATTTCAACCAACAAACGATCCACGGTGGAAGACCAAGGCGGTTTAGCTTCATAATGGCTAGGTCGTGAGGGACTTTGTCAAAAGCCTTAGAGAAGTCGATGTAAACGGAGTCCACTTGCTGACGCTTCTCGATGCTACCTATAAGAGTGTTCGTGTAAGTCATCAAGTTAGAGACTGTCGAGCGCTTTTTCATGAATCCATGCTGAAACTCTGAGATTATGGGTTGAACTTCCGAGAACTTTGGCCAAGCAGTTCAGGATCGAGATAGGTCGGTAAGTTTCCCCTTTGTGCGAACTTCCAGGCATCCGGAAAAACGCCATCCTTAAGCGATCGATTGAAAATAGACATAACGGGAGTGGCCATCGATGCTGCACAGTTCTTGACGAAAGTTGGTGGAATCCGTTCCGGCCTGGACCTTTCGATGGATCGACTGAGCTAAGGGCTTTGAGAATAGCGTCTTGACTGAAGATGAGCTGCTGCAGGTGAATGTCGTATCTTAGTAGCTGATCAAAGTATTGCTGCAGTGGAGGAGTTTGATCGGGTTCGAAAACACTTCGGAAACACGGAAAAACTTTATGATATATTTACGTAGTTGAAAACAAAAATTTCTATGGGTGGCAAGCTTCCCTTTAATAACAGTCTATTGCGTTCTGTCAGACAAACAGCTTTCGAACCATCTATACACAGTGCTCGTAATTTCAAAGCGCTGGATTGTGCCACAAGGAGGACATTCCCAAATATCTCGATTGTAAACAGTTATTACAGTACACTGAAGCCTTTTTAGACGGCTTTTTAAGACAACAAATTCTAAGTGTTTTCTAACGAAAGACAAAACGCAAGCTTCAGCACTTCAGGTAGGTTCAGTGGACATCCATGGTGGGCCATATAGACGGTTACTGTCTGCGGCAAAATTGATCAGAAAGTCAACACCTTCCAGATGGTGGGCAATAAAGTTCAGAATTCTCTAAACGGGGTTCTTACGAATTTCCAGGAAATTGTATGGAAAATTTTCTACGCAGTGCGGTGTCTTCCAAAAACGCGATATACGTAGTTTCTGAATAACCCCCAAGCTACTGTCCGAAACGGAACTTTTAAAAGCGCTTCACAGAAAAAAATGAAAATTAGATTTATTTCCCTCGAGCCATTTCATTTAAAACCAGCTTTGATTTTTCTTTTTCCCTTGGCAAGAACAAGCTGCTGAATTGACAGATGTTAGCATCTGATTAAATGTTTCATCGTGTCAGTGCTGCCGGGTGGGGTTCGCCTTCATCGTCGTAAGGGCGCGGGGCCCTATAATTGAGTCATGTTGGAAATTTTTCTCCTAGCTGCAGCTATAGCTCTTCTAGCTGCTTCTCACAGTGAGGGAAAATTTCGGCAGCCGAAAAGCGAGGACAGTGAGGAAGACGCCACGGGAAGGGTGGTTGTTGCGTAGATACATACCAACCGCACCATCAGCACCACGAGCGCCGAGGCAACGACATCGACATCTTTTACGGGAGCTAAGCGATCGGCAAGAGCTAAAGCTTATGATTCCGCTGTAGGTAGTATGGGCAATTTTGTTGAGCTGGGTCTTTGATATTTGTGGGGTTGAGTTGTTGGTGCCCGGACAGATTTGAAACGAAGCCGATGGATGTTATACCGGTTGAATGGGAGAAAAGTGGATTTCACAGAAAAAGCCGATGCGGAATTCCTCAAGGTAATTCGGAGGGGGGGGGGGGGGGATTCATGATGATACCGTTCGATGATCTTAGGATGATGTGATGAAGCAAATTCAGTTGTTGAGGTAACATATTTACCATGTCGTCGCATAATCTGACCCGACAAGCCTCTACTAGATGACCGTAGTGCATCACTTATGTCGTTTTCGTTTTTGCGGTGTAGCTTCACCGGTGTTACACCGCCGTACACCTAAAAAAATCAGGATGAAGCTGAAGCTGTCAATGACTCGCGCTTATTGCTGCTTACACTACACCGGTGTAGTGTATAGTCGCTATATTCATAGTCTGGTGGATAGAATTTCGATCTATCAAAAAGCGGAACAAATTCAATATATTGTAGATCGACAGTTGAAAAGGCACTATCAACTTTTATAAACAGAACGTTGATTATTCTTTCCTCGCCAATCGAACGCAAATTACCGGCATCATCGGATAGGGGAAACTTTCCTCATTCAAAGTTGGAGTTAGTTTGCGTAGGCGAGCCTTGAGTCACGAGAAAAGAGCTTCCGAAGTTTTTTTTTCGCAATTACTGATGTGCTCTTTTCTGTTGTTGGTCATGATTTGCTCGATTGGTTCCGCTATTTGACAGCTCAATTGGTTCCCGAGATTCTATCCGCCAGACTATAAATATAGCGACTATAGTGTAGTGTAGTAAAAACGAAAACGACATTACATATCAATATAACTGGGATTGAACCCAGGCCTGCTGGGGTGTTGTGATTTATTTTATAAGTGCACAGCTTTGTCTCAGATGTCTTTTCGACTATAAGTGACGTTTTCGTGCTTCAATTTATTGTAAAATGTCGAATACGCCATTTTGAAAACAATTGCAATAATTACATGGGCGAACAAATGTGAATGATTGTCCATAGCAAATAATTATGCAAAGTTTCATACAAATCTGAGAAGGGCGAGTAAATAAAACTTGGCCTAGACCAGCTCTTTTAATCTAGGAACAAAGTGATTTACGATATTATTTTACAATATTTTTAGAAAAAAAAACAATGCGCAGGGCGACCAGTAAATTTTACAATTCACAGTATTTTTCCAAATTTTTCCGGTACCAATCTAAGCAATTTACCATCATTTTTCAGCAATTCAATGATCATTTTTTTCATGATCATCATTTATTTATTGAAACATTTTCAGTAGCAAAACTACAGGAAGCATTTTAAAGGTTTAATAAATGGGCCACTTTTAATATTCTAAAAGAAAACATTCATCTTAACGACAACGATCCATTATATACGTTGTACAATCATCCCATTAATTAAGGGTCAGCTATAAATACAGTGAACTCTCTACAACTCGATATTGAAGGGACCATCGAGTTATAGAATTATCACGCTATAGAATAACAATCCCATACAAAATTGCTATAACTGTGGCCATGAAATTCATTTCACTATGATTCTACAACTCGATATCGAGTTAGTGGATATCAAGAATTGACTGTACTTAGAAAAATCAATTTGTATGACTTTTTTAAGTTCCAGACCTCTAATTTTCAAAGCCTTATAATTTACCGAAAAACAGAATCATTTGGTCTCATCATAATGGCCTCAATGGGTCACTAGAGAAAATTGTAAATACCGAGCGGTTATTTATTATTCAAGTCCTGAATTAAGAAGTTATTTTAGAATTCTCGAACTTGATTACAAATGAGATCTAGGGAAAATTATGTTTATACTCTCTAGTCTGTAATAATATAAATCTTAAGAACATATGAAACATTTTCGAGATTTGTGACAAATAAAAACAATCAATCTGGATAGGACTCAAAATTATCCGAGATCCCAGATTTTGTCCTGAAAATTATAAAGGCCTCAAACTTGGAAGAATTCTCAGGGCTCTAAAAACTGAAGACTTTAGTTTAAAGAAATCTGCCGAGGATAACAATTTTTGAGAAAAATTTAAAAATAATTAGAGGGTCGATTCCAAAGAAATTCTAAGGATGTTTTCTGTAAAGAACTGGGAAAATTCAAAAGGAGTTTTGATTAGAACTCCAAGATAATTCTGAGATTAAGTCCTAAGAAGATGTTCTCCTTAGAATCCCAAGGATGAGGAAGCCCTGAGATGAATTCCAAGGGATTTCTGTGGAGAAAAAAGGAAGTTCTGAGTTGAATTTCTATGGTATTTTGAGGAGAGTTTTATGAGATTCACCAAGAGAATACAAGGCGAATTTTAGGGAGAATTTCAAGAAAAATCTGATCAGAATTAAAAATAATTATAAGCAGAATTTAAAAGGTATTTGAAGGATAATTAAATGTGAATATTGAGGAACATTCAGAAAAGAATTCTGAAGGAATTCCGACAAAAATATCAAAGAAATCACTTTTTGAAGGTAGATTAATTAAAAATTTAAGATAATTTAAAAGAATTTGTGAAAAGTTTCAAGAAAATATAAAAGAGAAATCCAAGAAATTTGTGGTGGTTTTGAGGTCTATGAAAATTTTGAGGAGAATATCAAAGGAATCTTACCCTCATAAAAGTTGCAAAGGAAGAAAGATTAAGAAATATTCCAAGGAAATTTTTAGGAGTCTGTTAAAGGAATTCGTAAGATAATTTCCAACAGAAGTTTCTGGTTAGTTTAAGGAGAATTCTGTGATATTCTGAAAATGTAATATTGATAAAAAGAATAATGTACCTACGTCCTACATCCCTAAAAATTAAAAATCAAACCTATAGTTAAGATGATTTTAGAAATAAAACTCCGGGTTTTTCCTCGGGTGCCTAACATATTATTCCCGGTTTGATATAAACACACATATTTCACCCCCCAAATACATGTTCTTTCCTTCTAGTATCGTTTCAAAAAGTAAAAAATTCTTGTGAACTTTTCGAGATTTCAAACTTCTTCTTTCTTCTTTTTCGCATATTAGCTTATTGTGTGCTCTCAACTTAGTGTTCTAAATGCACTTCCACAGTTATTAATTGAGAGCTTTCGATGCCAATACCAATGCATGAATTTGTATATTGCGTGGTAAGCACAATGATACTCTATGCCCAGGGAAGTCGAGAAAATTTCCAACCCGAAAGATTCCCTCGATCGGACCGGGAATCGAACCCGCCACCTCCGGCTTGGTAATACCGTGCCTTTACTGACTAGGTTATGAGGCCCCTAAGATTTCAGACTTCAAAAACCTTAAATTTTAATAATGGTCTTATTTTCAAGATTTCAGATTGAACAAAAACCGTAAATCTCGATTACTTTTTCGAAGGGACGTATCAGCTTTTGTAAACAATGCATTTGATCGTCGATTTGGCGTAACTGGTAGCTCGCCCACGCATACTAATGCTACCATCAGATAAGGGAAAAAGTTCCCTATCTGATTGTAGTGTTAGTATGCGTGGGCGAGCTACTAATTACGACAAATCGACGCTTCAAATGCGTTGTTTACAAAAGCTGATACGTCCCTTCGAAAAAGTTATCGAGAAATATAGAACTAAGATACAAATTTAGGATTCTGACACATTGAAGTATTGTTTGAGGAATTATTATGATGAGAATGCCAAATGAATTTTGAAGAGAATTGTAATCCTCTGCAATTTACTCTCTTTAGGAATACTGAGGACAATTCTGAAGGAATTGAACTGAGAACTTCCAGGCTTTTTGAGAAGAATTTAAAGAAAATTGTCAGGAGAACTAAAGGTGCATTCCAAGGCAATTCTAAAGAAACCTTCATTGGGATTGTAAGTAGAATTCCAGAGAATTCTAAAGCAACTCTGAAGGAATTTCGACAAACGTAGTGATACAATTCTGACACTACCCTTAATGATCACCTACGTTAATGAATCAAACAAACAATCAGAAAATTTTGAGGAGAGCTCCACTTGAACATGGAAAATAATTAAAAAAAAAAAACATAATTCTGAATAAAATAAAAAAATAAAAACTTTGTAGAATCCTGATGAATGTGTGCGTCTTAGTGGGCTAAGGTAGTGGAATTAAATGAAAATGACTAATCCTTCCCTTTTTCAATAAAGTTTGTAAAATTTTAAGCTAGTTTAAAGATAGTTTGGGCCTCCCTTAGATCATGCTGGAGGTGGCTGGGTTCGATTCCCGGTCCGGTCTAGGAATTTTCCGGGTTGGAAAATTTCTCGACTTCCCTGGGCATAGAAGTATGATTGGACTTGCCACACAATTATAGTAATGCAACAATGGTACAGGCTTCGAAATCTCTCAATTAATAACTGTGGAAGTGCATCTAGAACACTAAGTTGAGAGCACGCAATAAGATAATATGCTATAAGCAATAAACTTGAAATGCGAAGAGGAAGGCAGGAATGAAATAGTTTCAAGAATTTTCCGGTGTCCCTAGAGGAAATATTGAACATTATTTAAAAAAAATCAGAGGAGCGTTCCCCATAAGATTGTATAGAAATTTCCAATTCGGAGGAGAGTTTCATGAGAATTCCAAAGATAATTCCATAAAATCCTAAGAGATTCTCTAAACGCAATTTTGAGAAGAATTTCAAGATGTTTTTTTTTATCATGAGTAAAAATTACCCTGCAATTCTGAGGTAGAATCCACGGAAGTTTTGGAAGAATACGTTTTAAATTTTTTGGTGCATACCAAGGAATTTCTGTGGAATATTTCAAGAGAATTTTAAGAAACACTATGGAGAGAAATTAAAGCAAATTCTCGTGAGGAATTATAAAGAGTACGAAAATAAATGTAGACTGAATTTTCAGAATATTCTGGAGGAAATCCCTAAAACACAGAATTCCGGATCTGTTATAAAGAAGCTTTATAGGAAGTACTTGAGAGAATCAAACGCATTATTTTATTCTGCAAGAGCTGTAATCTCGATATTTGTGTTGCATTGGCCAAGAATAAAATGGAAGGGCAAAAGTCTAGATGAGGAGAGATGATTGATTTGTATAGCTGTATTTTACTGGCAATAGTTAAATCGTTTTTCAGTCGACACAGAATTCCATACTTCTTGGCAATTTTCTTGATGACATTGTCAATGTGAGAGTTGAACTTAAGATATTTAATCTCCCGAACGCGATCAATAGTCTCATCATCAATTACAACAGAGACGTTCTCATTTACTCGATTCCGCGAAATTACCATAAATTTAGTTTTACTTGTATTTAATTTTAACTGCTTATACTTCAACCATCTACTTAGAGAACGCAAATCTTTATTCAAGTGTAAAACTGCATCATCTAAATCCTTAGCTGCAATGAATAACACAATATCATCTGCAAAAAGATTAATGTCGCAAAATCGTAAAACACGTCGCACGTCATTAATATACATAATATAAATAACAGGGGCCCTAATACACTTCCCTGGGGCACTCCAAGGTTATTCCCCACGGGACTGGAAACAGAATCATTAAAAACAGTCCGTTGAGTTCTGTCAGACAAATAGCTTTCAAACCATTTATATGCAGTACTCGTAATTCCAAAGCGCTTGATTGATCTTAACAATAAGGGCCTAGAAATTGTTTCAAAAGCGCGTTCAAGAACAGCAACAATCGTATCTTTACACTCCAAGTTATTTGTCCACTTTGCTAATACCAAATTCAACGCGGTTTTACAAGAATGACCTTCCCGATATCCCGATTATTCCTGTATCAATAATCTATTACACTGGAGTCGCTTTTTACGCGGTTTTTTTTACACGGTTTTTTTTACGTGGTTTTTTTTTACGCGGATTTCGGAATTTACGCGGTTTTTTTTACGCGGATTCCGGAATTTACGCGGTTTTTTTTTACGCGGATTTTGGTTTTTTTTACGCGGATTTCAGAATTGACGCGGTATATCGCTTTTTACGCGGTTTTTTCTTACACGGTCTTTTTTTACGCGTTTTTTTTTACGCGGATTTCGGAATTTACGCGGTTTTTTTTTACGCGGATTCCGGAATTTACGCGGTTTTTTTTTACGCGGTTTTTTTTACGCGGGACGTATCACCCGCGTAAAAAGCGACTCCAGTGTACTATTTAAATACTCCAACAGCTGGCCTTTAACAACAAGTTCTAAAATTTTCTCTAATGTGTACAACATGTTAGTGGGACAAAACTCTTCGGCTTTAATCGTTCCAGCAACTTTTTGAATAGGGACCACTAAGGATTCCTCCAAATTTGTGGCACATGTCCAATTTACAATGATTCATTAATAAGGTCCAGCAAGATGTGGCCAATGACATGAAAGCAATCTTGAATAACTCTAGTAGATCCTACAACCAAATGAGCTAAAACTTTCAGAGAATGGTTTTCTCGTCTGAAGGCACAAATCTAGAGGTTGGCCTGTGGAAAATTAGAACTTTTATTGTTGTGGACGAGTCTAGTGTTGCATCAAGTTTGAACAAGGACTAAAATATGGTCGAGAAATACACGAATAAGTATGATTTGCTGCATTTTAGACACAAATTAAAAAAAACTGGGCGCTTATCTCAACAAATATAATTTCAAATATTCTGTAGCAAGATGATTTTTCGGGTTTCTCAAATTGTCGACTTTTTCCCGGTTTTCCTGGTAGAGTGTTGTCACCCTGATTCAACTACCCTTTTGGCAACCCTGTCTGCGATAACACCACCTGTTAGACGTGTGCCCATTCACGTTACGCAGGTTTTCCTCAACCTTCGATCAATATTTGCGAAGTTATCATCGAAGCCCCCATTATGACTCAAACAATGTAAAATAATTCCCAACCGATGCACAATTATTACAACTAGTAATATAATTACCTTATTTTCAAATCTGTCACGATTTCAGTAGGATTTTCCTTTCAGCTGGAATTCACACACTAACACAAGCGAAAGCGCGTACCTCCTGCTCAAAGACGACGCTAACAACAGCAACAACACAGCTATGCGTCGCTCTTGTTACGATCCAAAAAAAAACCTGCCAACAGAAGGAGTAGTCCGAACGACGACGTCGGACGGGTTTTTCACCTTTTCTTCTCGACTTTTTTTCACCTTTCACTCCTCTAAAGCACTGATGCACTTTCTGCCACTCTTTCACTCATTCACACTAACGCACTGCAAAACGAAATAAAACCGCTTTTTTCGATTTTCTCTCACCCCTTTCTTCTTAATCAAGATTTTCGTTGCTGTTGCTGCGCCTGCTGCTGCGATGAGCAATTTTATCAAACTGGTTTTGCTACTACTGCGGCTCGACAATCTCAGTGCCGACCGATAATTGCTCGCGTTTTATCTAAATGAAACAAAACCTAAAGCCGCGAAAAAAAATCAATTAGCGCTGGACAATTTCACCACCTGTGAAAATTTCCACGGCCCAGCACTCAGTTGTAGTAATAGCGGAAGGAAACAGAGCGAGCCTTCGGTCAGTGATCGCTATGAGGACGGGAAAAGCACATTTCCATACGCGAAGAACGAAAAAACCTACACACTTTTACCCACTCACGCAACTAACCAAACATTATGTTCACCCAACACTCGCTCTCTCCCTCGCTCTTCAAGAATAATCGATTTTCTTTTGCATAAACTTTTCATCGGATTTTCCGACCGTTCCTACACAGAACAGAGCCCACCACAAGGATCCTTCTTGCTTTCTTCACTCTCGCTCTTCTCTCGCCACCCGTGGAAAGATGTTGTGTGAAAATTCGTCTGATAACACTACACTCTCTGACGTTCTCGTTCTCGCACTCTCTTTCTCCGGAGTTTCACCACCCTCAGGGGAGCTTCTGAAATGTCACCTCACTGCTGGCTGCTCTTCTTGCTCTTGCTGACTGAGTGACGGAGGCCTGCTAGGTGATTGAATAACTGCTCCCGGACGCGATGATGACTTTTGACAGGTTCGATATTTTGCACCTCACTATCAAAAACAATCGATACCGAAAATTCACCAACCGCAATTTTAACTTGACCCTTAAAAAGCAATCATCGATCGAAAGCAGTAATCAAGACGAACCTCGACGAAAAGAACAACACTGCTTTTCCTCTAAAGCAAAATCAAAAAACGAATGCCTGCTCGCAATCTCCCCCACTCTGTAAAATTTCAAATGCTGCAGCTAACTTCACCACACTCACTCACTCTCTTGAGACACCACAAATCAAAACTGACTGGAACTTGAAGGAAAGGAAAAAAAAAAGTGAATTTAATCGGCTCGCTTCTCGGGCCGTCTACCTGCACCAAAATTGGATGCAGATTTCGACGCGGTTTTGTCGGGTGGAACTCGCGATGCTTGGTTCGTTGTTTCACCACACACTATTCTGGGGGACCGGTCGGTGCGTATTACTATTTATTATTACTGCGATGGCGATGATTTGAGAATGTGGAATTGAGAAACAAGGGAAAAAGTATAGTGTGTTGTGCTGGTCACACAAAAACGGCGGCGGGGACGTACGTGTAAACACGACCTACGGCTTTCACGTCACTTCTAACAGTGAAGGTGCTTGGCTGCCGCTCCGGCTAGCAGAGCGCCGATATCTCTTGCTCCACAGCGAGCACGAGCAGCTACGAGAGTGAGCTACTTGTGCAACCAATACCAACGCAAACAGCTGTAATCATACACACAAAAATAGCGACCTCAAGCGTGGAGAAGCGCGAAAGGCCTCCAAAAGTTACTTCAAAATAATATTTACTGTAACAATTATAAGCAATCAGATTTTTACCATCAACAAACTATGACAACCGGCTCAATTTTATTCTTCGCATGTTCTTCATTCGCTCCTGCAGTCTCCGTTGAACATTATCCGTGTAGAATCAATTCGAACAGATCCCACAGTAGTTTTGTACAAATTCAGAACATAAAACAAACAATGACTTTAAGCGACTGGATCAAAATCTAAACCCCAGTTGTCTCCTCCTATCATGGAACTAATGAACCGTTCATTTATCGTAGACGGTTGACAATCGGCACCAGTACGGTTATTTACTCACGCATTTAGAAGTTGTCGTCGTCCGTCCAGTGTGGTCAGTTCTACGGGTTTATCCGTAGGTCTACGGATTCTTAGATTTACTACGGACTTAAAATAAAATTCTACCGATTTTATTACGCATGTTGCACCAAGTTGCTCATGCCAGTAAACATAAAAATATACCATTCTCAATGTAATATAGTGCTACATTTTACAACAGGTTATCACATTGACATTCTAGTGAACATTGAAAAAAAAAATTATTTATTTTTTACCTGAGCGGAAAAATTGTGCGGTGTTATTTTTAGCGCAGGAGTCTAGTTTGGTGCAAAAGGCGTAATACAGCCACCGCTCATCACTTTAAAAAAAATAACTTTTTCAATGGCTGCTGTCGTTAAATTTACCAATAATGGAGCAGTTAGCAACACTGCGCCCGTCGCGTCGCACGTTGTGATCAGAGAACATGCAGCAAAACCCTGACATTTTTGCTCTCGCCGCATTTCGTGATGGAATCAAAAATCATTCATGAATGCAAAGAAACTGGCGGTCAAAGAATGCATTTTCCCCCGAGGCGAAGGAGACAACCGAAGAGAGTCGCAGTCACGTGAGAAAAGCTACTGTTTTCTCTCGCACTCGCCTTCATGCCGCACACGCACACCACTTGGATGGCAATCACTCAGCGGCTTGTGGTAGGTGAGACACTCACACCAAGATAATCATTATTTATATGATTCGCTCTTCTTATCAGTGCATCATGAAAACCATCTGCTACAGGCAAGGCATTCATGTCGCGCGACAATTTTGTCAGATTGTGTGGCAGCGTTGTCAGATTGTGTGGGTGCATTTATTTATTAGGGCTGTTAATCCACACGTTTTAGTTTTGAAAATATTCTGAACTTCCCATGGTATAGAAAATAATGTTAATCAAAATACGGTGATCAGCTCCAACTCTGATTAACTTTTAAAACTGGCTCTGATATGAACATCTCTATCAAATGTTTGTTGAGGATCGTATATTTATTAACACCCTGATTAACACCAACATTTATTTTAAACGATTAGATTTCCCATCCGGGGGTGGTGCTTGGCAAGTATCTTTGTCATATAATATGTAAGAAAGGAGGGACTCCTGATGTTATTCTATATATATAGTACCATGCATGTTTTCCCGAATAGAAATTTACATTAGCCCAACGTTTGATTTTGATGTCTACATCAGCATCGAAATCAAATGTATGCCTGATGTCAAACATTAGAAAACATTATGATTTAGTTGTATTTAAGCAACGTAACATGGACTTCGATTGCCTTCTATTGACGACCTTCGAATGTGCAGGAAGGCAGCTTCTACACCTTGGTAGGAATATTGCACCCATTCAACAACATACATGGGCCGGGACCAACGGCTTTTTTTTTTGCATGCCTACTTCGATTTAACCGAATTTGAATTTTCTTCCTTCAACCTAGCCTTCAACACCAAGAGTAAGTATGAAGGAGCCTCTATGCTCGCCTCTATGTACAAATGCAAGAAAACGATTATTTTTTGCCCAATTTTGCCCAGCTTCGAGCTATTGGGTTCTTTAAGGGTATTGGCGTCTTGCAGTGAAACTTTTCCAAGCTTTCGTCACCTACATTTCGAAGTGAGAACTACTACAAGGAGGATAGTTTCTAAACTTTCCAAGTAAAACAGACGATTTTTGGGCCAAATCGGTCCATAAACAAAGACAAATAATTTCCCGTGAAAACTTTTGCTTGAATCGTGTAAGAAAACGTGTTTGCAAACTAACTGTTATTATTTCGGTATGGATCGGAGATATTTTCATGGAAAATTATGCATAACAAGTTTGCATCCACAGGGAGAGGTTACCTCTTGCGCAGCTGCATTTTTCGGAAAATTGTTAATATGTGAGATTTCCACTAAGATGAAAGTGGGAATTAAGTGAATTTACTTAGGAAAGATTGTATCATGCTGGTGATAATGGAGAATTGGTTGTATACACACTCATTTTTTATCGCTGGAAATCAGCAATATTTTGCTGGATTTTTCCGAGCTGAAAGTTCAGCAATCCATCCAGCAAAATATTTTTGCTGGACGACCAGCACTTTAGTCCACTGCCAAATTGACAGCACTTTACTGATTATCCAGCAAAACGGAAGATCAATCATTTTGCTGGAAGAGCAGCAAATCTCGACTGCTATTTATTTTTTAAGAAAGAGGCATCTCATTGTTGGAATAAATATTTTATTATACTTCCATGTAGTTGTAAATAATAATTTATTAAATGTGATTGCACTTTTTAAAGAATTCATGTGACTGCACTTATTAAAAAATCATATCTTGAAGAAGCTATGATGGGCCATCCTGGGTGAGTTATTGTTGTTGTTATTGTTCCTGGGTAAGTTTACGAATGAAGAAAACTGTAAATTTCAGAGAAAAACGAAAGTTTTTGAACTTAATTGAGGTTACTAAGGTAGTTTAGTATTACTTACTTCATGACAAAAGCTCTTTTTATATAATTTCCATGATATTTTGTTAGTCGAACACTTTTTGAACATAAAAATAATCATAAATCGAGAAGGAGCAAATGATAGATTTTGGCCTAATTTTGACGTTTCATACAGTGTACTGGAACGTTCAGCAAAATATTTCATATTACTGATTTTTCAGTTAAAGGTAGTTTTGCTGGACGCGACTCAGCAATTCATTTTGCTGGAACAGAATTTCAAAATTTGGTGTGTAGGACGCCAATATTCAATAAATGTTCATTTTGGCCTTTTTTAGGCAAACCTATTGATACTCACAATTTTCGACGGAAAACGCAACGGAACTTGATTTACTCAACACGCACCATACTATAAAATGGTGCTAGATGGTTTTCGAAGTGATAACAAGATGACAAATCATCTTTATTTTGAGTAATTGAGCAATTTACTTCTGTTTACCATCATATTTACGATGCAGCATTGATGGAGCCGTGAAATCAAATGAATATATCTTATGAAAGTTCATCTGGACAAGTCAAAGATGCACATCAGTCTGATCGTAAAAACGTTTTCTTCTTCAATTCGAATGTTATATTGGAAGGATTTTACGCAGGCTTGATGAAAATTATGATTAAATGCAAATTTTCACGAATTTTATATGCAGTCTGTCAACATTATCATCATCATGCAGTGGTGACATCTGCGTTGAGCTTTTACGACAATCTCCCAATTGAGGTAAATTCAAATTCGTAATCTGTATTAGAAATGGTACCCAAACCCAAAATTTCATCAATTTCGGTACACTGGAACTATTTCAAATAAGAACGATTACATTTGCAAAAATCACCCTATTAGCGCCCCTCGATGTCACTTTGTCAGTTTAGTGTCAAACAGTGAAGTTATTATTTTGCTTTAAATCTTGATTTAAAAATCGAGATGAAAGTGTGTGGGTTCGAAAAAAAATATCGCTGTGCTCAGAAAATGAAGTTCTTTCAGATGATATATAAAAACCGATATATTTTTCAAAATTAAAGAACCCAATTGACCTTGGAAGTAGTGCTAATTTTTCGTCAAAACCTTGAATATCTTAAGAAATATGGAAGAAATGTTTGTTTAATATTATCTAAAACTTTGTTCAAGACACTATTTTGCTATCTCGACAAACTTCTAGGTCGATTAATCCAAAACTTCTCCGAAGACATTATATGGCTTAAATGGACCGTTTTCGCATAAACAAAAAAAACGCATGTTTTGGCACTTTTAGACCACTGTGTTCTATGTTTGACTGACGATGATCGGTTTCTGTACGTGGCGAATAAGTATGGAATCAGTGTCCGATGGGAACTGAAATGTTTGTTAGTGGTCGATTAGATCATGAGCTGGACGGACACTGGAGCTGGTGAATACTGTGGACATTAGACTGATGCAAAATTTGAAATTTTCGCTCCACAGTGCTTAAACGGCTCCAAATTGGGTCCTACTTAGCCTCCTCAAATTTGAACTACTTTAGTAAAAAACTGACTTGGCACAAACCATTTCAAGTTTATATAAGAATTACTATGGGAAAACTTATGTTTTTGTTCATATCTATCTAACAATTCACCACATCACTATGCTTTTAAAGCAGTGATTGTAGCAAATTTTCTCAGCTACAACTTTCTCGAAAACAATTTTTCAATCAAATGTAAGGAACAAAAGTTATTAATGAGTCAAGTCACTGATGTCTTATTATTATGCTCATTCAACTGTTCAGCAGGCAACATTGGTGTTTCTGGTGCGAAGAACAGAGCACAAATATCATGGCTACTATGTCACACTGCAGAATACAGTGTTGCCACAGAACAGCTGCTTGATCATGCCTTAAGATTATTAATCTCTTAAACAATTAATAACAATTTAATTTGACATTTGACTGAAAAACAATTTTCAGCAAAGTTGTAGCTTATAAAATTTCGCGTAAGAATAGTTATATAAATTTTCGAAAAAGCAATATGGAAAATGGGCAGAAGACAATGAACAAAAAGTTTGGTTTTCCCATAGTAATTTCCATACAAACTTCGAATAGTTTGTGCCAAGTCAGTTTCTTACCAAATGAGTTTAAATTTTGGGAGGCTAATCAGGACCTGATTTAAAACCGTTTGAGCACTGTGGAGCGAAAATTTCAAATTTTGCATCAATCTAATGGACATTCACACGTTGACACGTTGTTACCGGGGTGGTTTTCCGGAAGAAAATCCATCAGTCCCTGGACGAGATGTTCTAGGTGGAGACGTTATACGATCATCAAACGCCGGTTACCAGATCAAAAACTTGCGTGGAAAAATCACAGTTGGTGTGGAACGGAACGGATAACTTGAGTGTGACAAGTTGATCGGTAGCGAACTTTTTGTGTCCTGTGGAACTAGACTGGCCCACATTAATATGGAAGAATTTTTTATCATTTTTTTCAACGGGAACTGCCATTAAGTGAGAAAATCACTTTCTGAAAATTCAGCTCATTCGGATGGCGCTTTTGGATTATGCCTTGTTCAGACTGGAGAGTTATAACATGTTATAACGGTTGTCAAATAATTGCAACACAGAAACCACCATCAAGATAGCGCTATAACATGTTATAACTCTGTAGTCTGAACGTACTATTAAAGTTTATATGGGGATTTTGGTCGAAATGTATGGATAAATACAAGGGGCAAGACAGCTTTTGATCATGAGTAAAATCAGAGTTAATTCCGAGTAACTCTTAGCAACCTGATTTTTATGTTGAAATCTGTCATCACCGGTGGGCTGAAGCCGATTGGCATATTTTTCAACACTAATTTCATAAGCAACTGAAGATTGGCGCTGAGGTTCTTCCGGATGTGATACTTGAGGAATTTGCTGGATTGAATAATTCTGTCCGGGATATCGGTGTAACAGAATGCATGGATGGTAACGATGATTCAAGACCAGCACCAGATCTGAGTCAACCGATAGCATCATCGACCGGGCGGATTTATTTGGTGGTGAGGTGAGAGGAACACTTTGCTATGAGTAGCATGACGAATTGAGTCAACCAAGAAGGATCTGCAGATGACGAAAATGACATTGCCCGGAACACTGGAATTCATTGCAAGCATTTAATTTCCTTCTAATTATTCACAAATTACGAGAAAGAAATGGGTGATGACATATCATCCAAAAGCATAAGGAACGTTGCCTCGAAGTATCCAGAAGGTACAGCAATGAAATGATGTCATTAAAAATGGCTACGATTGTCCTTACCTGCCAGCAAATGAATATCTCTGGGTACAAGCTGAGCAAGGCCTCAGTGAAATAAATCTATGAGCTATCTTTATCAATACATAGAGAAGCCTGATTAAGAACGCACTTCGTTTCAGATGGAAATAATGGCGTTCCGAACTACTCAGAAAAACCAAGAGCAGCACATGGCTACAACAACAGTATTTCGAGAGGGGGGAGGGGGCTCTATCTACGATGCAGGAAAAATATCGCTTTACTGTTGTGAGAAGCGTGCGCGCCGAGGGGGGCGACTCTATCTAATATGCAGGAAAATTTTTGCTTGCCGTTGTGAGATGCACTCGCGCTTAATAGATAGAAACACGATCGATTATGATTTTGAAGATTTCCTGCAAAAAGGTGGAGAGCGATGCGAGTAGATGGATTTAAATGCAAGAGATGAAAAAATAATTTTTGTAGATTGATTCGCTAACGTGAGATTTTCCGACCATCTTAAATTAAGATTTAGATATGTTGCACCCCCAGCAGCAGTTCAACATGCTATTATTGATGAGATGTTTGTCACTTTTGATCGACTGCCGACGAACAATCCGTCCGAAGTGATTCCCTGGATCGAGAAGAACTACAAACCATGGCCTATGAGATATCGTAAATCGTAGTCTGACCGAAATCGCGAGCGCCTATGCAGCTCAATCTAACACTATAGGACAGGAAATCAAGAAAAATGAATATGCCTTTGAATCTACCTTCGTTTCAAAAGTTGTTGTGATTGGAGTATTTTATAAAGTTAAAAATACATTTAGATTAATACATTTTTTTTAATGTAAGTCTTTGTTTAATTAGTTCAACAATGCAAACCTTATCTATAGGTATTTTACATTCAGCGAAATTTTTTAGTGCTACCGTAAACCTATCACTTCTAGTACATGGGTACACTTTCTTCCAATCTCCTCTTGACGAATTCTCGCCAATCCATTCTTGAAGGTATCCCCAGCCTCGTACTTCCGATGCTAGCGACTAGTTTCGGAACCACATATCGCCCACTGATCATTTTTATGATATCTTGACGACTAATACTGATTGATGTCACATAGCACCGATCAATCTGTTATGAGATATGAGCCGTCTTGCAAGTGATCTCATACAATATTAACGGTTACTAATTTAAAAACTGCATGATTTCATCTCAAATAAATTAAATCTCGTTTGGGTAGATGACCTATGTGTAGATTTTTCATTGAAGGTTTGTATGTGTTGAAAAAAGCGAGACTACATTGATCAATTTTGTGTATTTATGAGTTGCTGTAATTTACTCCCTGTAAAACTATTTGCTCTGAGTACAGCGGACTTGCCCCTTGGATAAATAGCATTCTTTCACTCTTTCATGCAAAAAAACAGGTTCAGCAAACTTGTTTAAGCTCAGAATTTCAGCACATGTAGCTTAATATATAAGTAACAACTTTGTTAAAGGCAACATCATGATTCAAGTGAGTATTATGGATATATTCATTCTTGAGTTTGTTCGTATATTGCAACAAAATATAGGCAGCATATGCAATTAAAGTTCATATTTCCACAGGACAACGTCCAGACTCGTGTCATTAGGTGAGATAACCACTCTCTGAATGTTTTAACCGTTTTTAAGTGTAGGGGATTTGGTTGAAATTTGCATATACAAGATTATCATAAAAGTGAATGTCTCAATAAACCTAACTGGATTCATGATGCAAAGTTGTTACTGATTGTTTGGACTACTGTAAAACTTAGAAATACTCGGGGAAGAGGGGCGAAGAGAATGTTTTGAGCCAAATGAACTGCCGAAATCTGAGCCAATCGAACATTTCCATTAGAATTTGTCCGAGGATTTCTTATTCTTACTAGATTATATTTGAGAGTATTGCAATCGAACAGAAATTCAATCACCTTTATTTTTCGTGCTAGGGGAAGTACAACATGATCTAAAGTAATATTTGGTTAAAAAATTGCTCAAATTAGTACACGAAACGAAAATCAATTATTTTATTCATGTGTTTCACTTATACATTTTTGCCAAAAAATCCACCTTATACATTCCATAACACAAACCACATAGGTCATATAATAATGCATAAAAGGTATGTGTGACCGCTTATACATTTCATTTGACACATGACCTTCATTAACTTTTTGCAAGGCGTCTGCTTATTAGTTGACTTATACATTTTATGAATAATCAGCAATAGATTTTTTTTTTTTGGGGAAGCAGCATTTGCAATATGTATGTACTTATTTATTTATTTGTCGTCAATCAGTGTAGACCGTTTTACAATTGCTGTCTTAAGTGCTATTTTTACAATTTTGTCTTTGTTTATATTTTTTATAATATGTCTTAAAAACAAGTTAAAACATTACTTCTAGTTGACGTTATGCGACGAATTAAAATAAAGGGTGTCCACGATGAAATTGCCACACACAAAATTGATTCGCAAAATTCGAATTTTCATCCGATTGCCATCAAATTTTCAGGGATTGAGAAATAACTATTAAACTTCATTTTGCCATTTTACTCGTATTTTATTTACAGTCCATACGCAAATGCCCGCACCTTGGCCTTAAGCCCGGCCATAAGATTCTGCACAACCTGTGAATCAACCGTTTTTTTTAATAAAAACCCATATTTTCTTCAGTTCCTCGACTGTCTTCACTACCTTAGGTCGTTTAAGAAGGTGCTGCTTCATAATCGCCCAGTACTTCTCGATGGGGTGGAGCTCCGGAGTGTTGGGAGGGTTGAACATTTTCGGCACGAAATTGACCTTATTGTCCGCATACCACTTCAGCACGTCCTTGGAGTAGTGGCATGAGGCCAAATCCGGCCAGAAGATTGTTGGGACGTTGTGGGTCTTCAGGAGAGGAAGCAGCCGCTTCTGGAGGCACTCTTTTATGTACACCTGTCCGTTCATCGTGTCCTGGGTCACGAAAGGTGCACTCCGCTTCCCGCACGTGCAGATGGCTTGCCAAACCAGGAATTTCTTCGCAAATTTGGACATCTTCTGAGTGCGGACATGCTCCGGAACGCTGAACTTATCCTTGGCCGTGAAAAACAGGTTGCCGGGGATCTGTTTGAAGTCGGCCTTCACATATGTTTCGTCGTCCATGATGCAGCATTCAACTTTCGTCAGCATGTTGAGGTACAACTTCCTGGCACGGGTTTTGGCGGACTTGTTCTGCTTCTCGTCGCGATTAGGGGCCTTTTGTACTTTGAACGTTCGAAGCCCAGCCTTAGTTTTGGCCTTCTGGACAAAACTTCGGCTTAGGTGCAGCTTCTTAGCCACATCCCTAACGGAGGCGTTCGGATTTCGGTTGAAGTCCCCAACTACGCGGTTGTGATTTTTGGTGTTGTACGGAATACTTTTTCCTTCACTTCTGGGCTTCCGATCGGTGGTCAACCGTTCTTCGAACCGCTTAATCACTCGCGACACCGTGGAATTCGCGATTCCCAACGTTTTAGCGATGAAACGATGCGAGAGATCCTTGTTCTCGTGATGAATGCGCAAGATTTTATCACGCACGAGCTGTTCTTTCGACTCCATTTCCGCGAGTTTTGATCACAGGACTTTAAAACTTGCAGGATGTAAATAATGCACTATGAACTAAATCCACCCAAATTTTCATTAAATTCTACCCAACGGTTAAAAAGTTAGAGCAATTTCATAGTGTGGCAATTTCATCGTGGACACCCTTTATTGCTTTAATTTGGTTTTTGTCATTGTAAAGTCAATGTTATCGCAGTGCTTATTATATGTATCCATCATTTGGTTCAAGGGTCCAAATTTGGCATAATTCATACGACGACGATTTGTAGCAAATATATTTCTATTTCATAAATGCCTAGATGGTGTATATAAATTTAAGGATGACAATAGTTCTATTGAATCAATTCGATGTGATACGATATCGTTTACGAAAGAAATCATAGCAAATTCACGACGCTTTTTTAATGTTTGGATATTTATGAGCATACACCGAGCTGTGTAAGATGGCAGAGGAAATACAGTCCAACCTAACTTGCGGAGTGCATACAATAGAAACTGCCTTTGAACGGACTCTATTCTTTCTTCGTGTGTGATTGAAAAAGGTGACCAAACTATGCTGCAATATTCTAATATCGATCTTACATAAGCAATGTACAATGTTTTAATCATATACGGATCGTGAAAGTTATAGCAGAAACGTTTTATGAAACCAAGCATGTTGTTAGCTCTGTTAATAATTGTGTTATAATGATCGGTGAAAGTAAGTTTTGAGCCAAAAGGTATAAGGAGATTTCTATCCGTGTAGTTATTATAGATTTTAATATAAATATTAATGATATTAACTGTCAAACGAAAATCTACAAAGTACACCATTTTGACAGTGTAGCTATAACGAATACACTCAATCACGGTATACATAAACAAGGTAATATGCTCTTGGTTGTAAACATCAAGTTTGAATGTCGACTAATGACGTCATTACTATCTTTCAATAGTGTGCAGGGGAATAACTCGAATTGTACAGTGTAAATACATTGCAGACACAGAAAATCACTTCATTTTGTTCAGCAAAAGGCTCTCCTAGGCTCTAATTCTTAAAATTACGCCCGAAAGATTAAATTAAAAATATCGACTTCGTTAATATTTCCGTTTGTTTACGAAAAGGATAGGAATGACGTCACTATGCAAATGTAATTTACCGGAATATCTTACCTTATATAGCGTTCATCGTGAACTCAATGACGTTTCACCGTTGTTGTTTATGTTTACTGATGCAGCTTTCTGTTTGTCATCATTTTTGCGTAGTTTTTCGTTTTTGGCTTCGGCACTAGCCGTTCGTCCATTACAAAATCCAGCAGCAATTCTCACCAGGCTCATGGCAAATCAAGCGAAAACGACCACGGAACGTGTATATTGATATCATATACCAAGGTACCAACAAGGGGTGGTCACTAGACTGATGCAAAATTTGAAATTTTCGCTCCACAGTGTTCAAACAGTTTCAAATCGGGTCCTGATTAGCCTCCGAAAGTTTAAACTCATTTGATAAGAAACTGACTTGGCACAAACCATTTGAAGTTTATATGGAAATTACTATGGGAAAACAAAACTTTTTGTTCATTGTCTTCTAGCCTTTTTACATATTGTACTGTTAACATATTCTATTGCTACACAGCAAAAAAAAATGTAATATCGATCAACGTAATTCAAGCTGATGTATTAAATAATGATGTAATAGCAAAAAGCAGATACAATATTACATCAATGGATGTAATTTTGTTCGCAAAATCGATGTACATCGTACAATGTGATATTACTCAACCGATGGATTGACCTGGTTGCAGCAGTTTCGATGTAATATTCAACAACTTTTTTTGCTGTGTATTCTTATGAAAATTTTTATCAGCTACAACTTTGCGGAATACTGTTTTTCAGCCAAACATCAAATTAAATAGTTATTAATTGTTTAAGAGATTGATAATCTTATGGCATGATCAAGCAACTGTTTTGTGGGCAACACTGTATTCTGCAGTGTGACATAGTAGCCATGATTTTTGTCCTCTATTCTACGCGTTATAAACACCAATGTTGCCTGCTGAACAGTTGATTGAGCATAATCATAAGACATTAGTGACTCGAATCATTACTAATTTTTGTTCCTTACATTTGATCGAAAAGTGGTCTTCAACAAAGTTGTAGCTGAAAAATTTTTCAACAAGCTCAGCTATCATTTTTTAAAGTAGAATGAACTGGTGAATTTTGAGATCGATATGAACCGAAATTATGGTTTCTCCATAGTAATTCCCAAATGAACTTCAAATGGTTTGTGCCAAGTCAGTTTTTCACTAAATGAGTTCAAATTTTGGAACCCAATTTGAGCACTATGGAGCGAAAATTTCAAATTTTGCATCAGTCTAGTGGTCACTCTACACACTTGTTTTGCGCCAACTTTTTTCTCAGTGTACCTCAGTGTGCCGCAGCTGTACCGGCAGTGCCAAGAAGTCATTGAACTGACTTTTGATTGCTTGTGAATAATGCCTTGTTTGGCAACCCGGTATATTAACAGCTCTTGTTTTTGTTTTGTTTTTCAATGTCTCCAGTTGGGACTACACACTGGATGCATCCGTCTCCAAGGATGCCTGCAACGGACGAGCTCCGTTGCTACACGATCCTTCCATCTTCAGCGGAAGGCCGACCCCACACAACGAACGTCAATCATTAGTCAACCAACCCTTCTAGGAGGCGGCGGAGAAAACGAATTTGCACCGAATTTTTCACCGCCCGAGTTTCGTCCGTCGGAAAACTGGAAACCAACACCGGCCGGAACATACGTCGGACTGATGAAGAAAGCACCGCTGACCCGAAACGGACCAGTCAATTTTCTAAGCAGAACTACTTGTCAGAGTCCACCAACCCGTACACTCTGCCGGACAATTCGATCAGCTTCAAGGTCTACAGCGCCTCCAAAAACAATTGCTTCCCAGGCCAGCAAAAATCGCATTCTCCACTTTTTCCCACCCGTATGCCGTTCGAGGATCTGCTGCTGACTGCATTCACCACCAAGGACTGCAACCCGTCGCAAGTGCGAATGTTCCCGTTGAAATCGGAAAGTTCCTGTTCCGGATTGGTCGAGTTCCCGAGCGTAGCCAAACGCCATCATGAAGTGCAACCACAGCGCGATCGAGCACAAATGCACAAAACTTCCGTTCATTATGAAGTTTTTAGTTGGAAATGCAAAAAGGCAGGAGAGTCAAAATAATTTGTTGAATTACTTGAGATCTTGCCAAGACGGCTCTCCAACAATATATGTTGGACGATGGAATGGTTGGTGTAGAAGCCACCGCCATGTATTCGAGCAGTTCGAATGGTCAGATGGTATAGTTTTTGTTTGGTTGTTGACTTTCCGATTAAAACTCAAGCACCGCTTGTCGTGACCGGCCCAAGATTTCCAGCGTCGGTCACGGCTACACGAATTAGCGATGCAGCTCCCACGACTGCCGCTTCTTCCAATGCTGCTGCTGTTGATCCTTCTGCTGGTCCGTCTCCTCTAAAATTCGCCAAAAAAGACGGACCAGTAGCAGCAGCAGCAGCATTGGAAGCAGCCGCAGCCGTGGGAGCTGCATCGCTAGTTCGTGTAGCCATGGCCGGAAACCTCGGTCAGTTCAAGATACCGCTGTTAGCTGTTCTTCGTCTGGGAGGAAATTTGGATGCGACTGCGGTCACGGATGTAACAATTTTGAGAATCCATGGAGAGACTTGGTGGAGATTCATGGTTGTTTTGAAAAAGTCCAGTGTTGCCAGTAACTTTAAAGATCATAAAAATTGTAACCATGAGTGCCAAACAACGCCAATGACTGCACCCGGGTGTGCCCAAGTTTGATTTTGGCACACTGTGTAGAGTGACCAACCCCTTGGGTACCAAGGAATGTCCAATTTAGGAGGACAAGAAGTGGATTTCGGTGGTGACGGCCAGCAAGATCAAGTGTTGTGTTTTACCGAGGATGCACGGAGGCTTAGGCGTGTCGATATTTTTTTTTAATTTCGTGTTGGTAAAAGACAGGCTACAGTCATCCTACCCAGATAAGACCCCCGCCCCATTCTTCAACTTCGATTATTTTTCCTTGTTTTACATGTGCATCTGCGTGTTTTTAAATAAATAGGGAATAATAATTGAGAACTTGAGAACACAGGTAATGATTTCCATTCTGTATCCTCCTTTCGACAGAAATACACTTGCCGATAGATTTCCGAGTCCAGCAAAAAAATTGACGAAGTCTTTCGATTCGTTCTTGCTATGTATAACATAAAAATAAAAACATTCAATTGGAATCAATCAACACAGATTCACAACATTTGATAAATAGTTGGAAAAATAATTCAAACAAATGTATACCGTTCTTTGAAGTATGACTGGATTCTTTCTAACACTTCCGATTCAAATGAATCTATTAAGTCGGATTTCGAATTGTTCGTTTTGCTGGATGGCATGAATTGATCCAAGCCTGCATCCCGAATGGTGTTGGCCAGCTTCAGAATTAATTTTTTCTCCCCTCTGAGAAAAGTAAATTTTTCCGAGTTTTCTGCGTAAATCCCGTATATTTCACGCATTTTCTCTGAACCGAGGTTCATGCATATCGACCTCTATGGCACACAGATCTTCGTCCGTGATGTCACCAAGCATAGCGCTAGTGGCGCATCCTTGAAACTCAAGAATGCGCTGGAGATTGAGAGGAACAACTCCTATTGATAATTGTATGTTCTCCCAGAACATCGGTTTATTTCCTGCAGATAATCAATATGTTCTTAATTTAACTAGTTTCATTACAATTTATTTTTATCAAAGAACCAAATATTCAAATTTTAAACAATATTAGAATAATAGTAAAGGGAATAACTTGCCTCTCGTGTGAAATCCATTTTTGATTAAACGAATGTCAAATGTACACTTAAAACCAAAAATAGTCAAAAACAAAAAAAAAACAACTGTCAGACTAAGTATGACATTTACAAATATCACAAATATTAAAATATTTAATATTTCCACCATCGGCGTTGATGCTTATACTTGGAGCTGGCCTTCCCCTAGGTTTCGTGTGCTTCTCAAATTCAACTAGTTTTTGGAATCAAAAATTATATTCTAACTCTATTGATTAATTGATCTTAGTTGGTTAATTAATGGCATCTAGAAATGTGCAAAATATTGCGATGCAATCAATTATTATTCTGCACGTAAATCGAATCAAAAATAATAGTCATGCTGGCTTCTAGCAAGGGTTGCAAGATAATTTAGGTACAAATCCCTGCTACCGAATTGTATTTTGTCTTCTCCTCGGTTTTCTCCGCCTATCTCTCCCTCTCAGTATTTCTATAGAAAAACCTCGAGTAAAAATGTGTCACCACTTGAGTTTCGCCTATTTGAAAAGATGGAGTTGATTTTTTCCTCAAGCGCAGCCCTGCAAGCACTCTCACAGTCCGAAACGTCAAAATAAAAGTGACGTTTTTGTTAAGTTAGCAGCAGCAGCAGCCATCATCCTTCGCAGAGGAAAAAAGTGAATCGAACGCGAAACCAGTCGCACAGTTTTGGAAGTAGATGCAAGGAGTGCACACAGTAAATTAGTGATAAAAGTCCGTGTGCCTGCACTGTTGCAATAGTTCCATTTATTAGTTTTATTATTGCCCCCCACACATCAAGAATCATTCCGCTCAGTGCCACTGTTGTTACGTTCGGATCAAAAAAAAAAAAGTTGATGAAATTTTCGTCGAATCGTGGAACGAGTGTGCCAATGGTGTAATAAAAGCGAACCAGTGTTATCTACTCGCAATCGGTTCGAACGAAAGGAAAGTCTTCTTTTTTCCAAAAAAAAAAACGCCCTTGAACCGTGTGTTGGTCACGGAGAAGCCTTATTAGGGAATCAACAGCTCAGCGCTACTGGGCCAATGGTGTTGGTGTTCTTCCGCTAGTGTCGAGTGTCGCGAAGGACGAAACCCAACGCAAGACGATTCCCATTGTCAGCTAGCGATTGTCGTGTGTGTCGAAGATACCTGCTACTAGTTCGGGGTGGGTGGAGCGGGCGTAGTGAGTGAGTGAGGGAGAGTGGAAGGTAAACGCAATGTCAATAACGGGAAACTATGATCACTACCATCGGAGCGGAAGCACTGGGGGTCCGGATCGACCGGATCGATGCGTTTGCTGTGTCCGGACGATGAAATGGTTCCCGGTGCTGTTCATCGTGTCGGTCATCGGCTGGTCCTACTATGCCTTCGTAGTGCAGCTTTCGTTTTGTAAGTAACATTATGATGGGGATTTTTTTCTTTCTTTCTTGTTTCTGCTTGCTAGCCAACATACCTTGCTTCGGAACCCTTTTTGCTTTCATTTATTATGCATCGGTGGCTTTCGATTGTGTCAGTGCTACCGTACCTATCAGTGGGATTTATGAGTCCGAGATTAAACAAAAATGTGGTGGAATGATTCATCAGCAGATTGCGTTGGTTGGCATTAGGAAAATCATAATCACAATAAATCATCAGGCATGAGTAACGATCTAACGTACTGTTTACAGTTTCTTCTAAGCCTGTCTTTGGATACAACGATGAAAGTTTCTGGTGGAAGTGATCTGCCAACCTTCGAGTGGCTTAAAAAAGGAGTATCATTGATTATGAAACCGCCAAATTCATAATATAAGACCAAGTACTAACCAGCTATAATCTAAAAAAGTTATGATTTTAAGCTATCTAAACAATCTAAAACATACCCAACTTTAGCCTTTACAAAAAAAATGTATGTGTTGAAACTGATATTAAGGTGTCGTCCATGAAAAGTGCGATTTTTACTAAATCAAATGCATATGGAAAGATGAGAGAGCGTGACATGGGATTAGTCGATTAATCGATCCTGATAAGAACAAGCGTGTGATAGTGCAATCGCACATCTACTGAGTGAAGCAACCGGACATGTGGAAAACCTTTTTGTACCAGAAGCAAGAACTAATCGAAATCTCCGATCGTCACTGCCTTCGACGCGGATGGCATGGAAGCGTCTGAGAGTGCTGCCACCAATGCAACAACCACAAGCTCTAGCGCATACCAAGGTTCCTGCCAGCCCCGTAACGTGGGTAGATCACCTTTTCGTGGTACGTTACGGGATCTACCACCGATTCCTAGTCTTGACTACTTCAAACTAGGGGAACAGGATTTTACAGTAATCAAAGGAACACATCTTAGTCCTTGTTACTTTTTATGCCTTGTTGATAGTGATAAGTCCTCGGGTTGCGTGGACCGAGGATGATCTTGAAACAAGGAAAAAATGAGTTAGTTAGTCTTCACCTATGTGATTCCTAATCTTCTATTCGTTGTTTCCTAGTTTGAAGTGGTTAAGACTAGGGTTCTGATGCTTGTTCATTATCGTTGTCATTCCTTAATTTTGTTGCTAAGGAATCACATTTTGACTGACAAAGGGGTGCGCCTTTGGAGGGTGTTTCAACACTCCGAAGGGTATAAATAGCGGGACCTTTCAATTAGAGTCGGATCCTTGCGATAAATGCAAGAATGACAACTGTAAAAAAAATCGAATACTTCATCATTTCTCAATAGTGATGGAGTAATACGACATGCACTAAACTAAGGACACAGGATATACTACAATAGATCAAATTACTGGTCGCAGTGGTTTTATGTCCCGAACAGAGGAAAAAAAAGGTTCCTGCCAATTCTGTTGCAGTGGACACTTCAACTTCCAGTAGGAGGAATTCAAGAAGCTGACAGCAACCGCTACTTTTCAAATTTGGAAACTGTTCAATATTTCAGATTTATAAAGTTGAGCTCAGAATTCAGAAGCCATGCGCAATTCGTAAAAGTTAAGAGAACATCTTTTGAACTCAGAGAACTACGTAGCAGTTCGGGAAACTTCGTGAAATTTCTGAGAGCATTGTAGAACTTCATATATCTTCAGGAAACTTCGTATAGCTTTAGAAAACTTTGTAGAAGTTCAGAGAGTTGCATAGAAAGCAGTGTAGCAAATAGGAGTTCAGCTAACTTTGTAAAAACTCAGTGAACTTCGTAGAACTTCAGTAAATACCTTAGAAAAGCATATCATTTTGTAGAAGTTCAAACAACTTAAAACAAACACAAAATTTATCGATTTTTGTAGAGATTTGCAGAATTTCATTAAAGGGATTTCTCTTTGACTTCATATAACTTCGTAAAACTGAAGGGACATCTTAGAAATTCAGAAAACGACACATTTAATAGAAAGAGATTATAGAGCTTGAGAGAACTTCACAGAAACTCAGGGAGATTGTAAAAAATCGGGAAAATTGCGTAGAAGTGGGAACTTTGCGTGGGACCTTCATGTAATTTCGCAGCACTTCCTTGTAGTTTAATGAACTTGGAATAGTTTAGGGCATTCCGTAGACGTTCAGGAAACTTTGTAGAACTTCAAAGAACTTCGCAGAATATCAACGGAATTCTTCAAAGTTCAGGGAACGTTGTAGAAAAGCAACGAGCTTCATCTGAATGCAGCGATCTTTATAGCAGTTTAGTGTAGTACGTAGCAATTTGAATAAGTTCGTAAAACTTCATAAAAATGCAAAAACAAATTGTAAAATTTGGGGAATTTCGTAAAAGTTCGACAAATTTTGTAGAAGTTAAGGAAATGTCGTTGAAGCTCAGGAGATATTGTCGAAGTTCAGCAAACTCCTAGAACGTCAGGAATCTTTGTATCAGTTTAGGATACTTCGTAGTAGGTTGTCAGTGAACTTATTTTAAAAGAGCTCAATGAACTTCCTGGAAGTTTTGAGAACTTAGAAAACGTTCAGGATCTTCCCAGAAGTTT
This sequence comes from Ochlerotatus camptorhynchus, assembly GCF_037179485.1. Taxonomy (NCBI): domain Eukaryota; kingdom Metazoa; phylum Arthropoda; class Insecta; order Diptera; family Culicidae; genus Ochlerotatus; species Ochlerotatus camptorhynchus. Next base: position 3,363,488 of record NW_027040849.1, read on the forward strand.
AAAGATTTTGGCCAAATTCTAGGATGATCTTGGAATTTCCATGAACATCTCGGAAGTTCTATGATGCATTTTTGGCGATATTTAGATCATCAAAATGGCATTATTTAACTTTTTTTTTAAATCTATATTTTAGAGATTTTTAGCCGAAAGCTAGTTTATCTGTTTGTCAAAAAGAGAGGTTATTGAAACAGAGTGTTTTTCCTTAACATCTACAGTACATTGATTGTTGGTTTGTTTGCTGTTTCTGCGGGTGGATACCGTCATGAGGGCCGACGGCTCAGCCCATATGGCGCTCCACGGCCTGCTAAGGCTGTAGAGTACAGCCTTCCTGGCTCTTCATAAGGAGTGACAAATTAAAACATTGAACATTGATCTGAACAAGACGACACCGTCACGAGGTCCAAAGGCTCATCCCGTGCGGAGCCGTCCCGACAGCCGAAAGAAAACTGACAAACAGAAAATGACAAAAACCTATCTAAACACTATGATACAACCATAGAGGTAACACTAAGACCAGCAGGTCCCGAAGAAACGAGCTCAACTTCGGTCCCAAGCTATCGATTCACCCCTCGAAACATAGGAAAATCCACTAACCCCTCATTTTATCTGTCAAACTTTCATAGCTAATCAAAACATAGTGTAGTACTGGAATTCATACTATAATGGGGTACGTTAGTCGATTGGGACCAATAGGCTAGTCAAGTAGTGAGCCAGTTTAAAATCGTTAGTTTCGTATTGATTGTTGATACAACTTGGCTTCCCTAATGAAAACCAAGAGGGCGTCAGCAGCGGGCGAGTTGTCTCCGAGAAGGTTCTGGATGCTCAAGGTAATCCCGTAGGTCTCCCTGAGGTTATGGAACTCGGGGCAGACGCAGAGGACGTGCTCGACGGTCGCTGGAACTCTGCAAATCACGCAGGTTTTTCTGAAAGGTCCTCCGCCAAAATTATGGCTGAGTTGACTATGTCCAGTTCGGAGCGTGGATAGCACTCTTTGATCCGGTTGATTCCAAAGGTCCGTCCACGTCCATCTTTCGGATAAAAGGTCCCCTGGTGCTGAACCACTGTTCGTTGCATGAGTTCCGATTTGGAAGTTCTTTAAACTTCTCGGAAGTTCTATGAACTGCATGGATATTCTATGATCATTTCGGAAGTTCTATCGGAGAATCTCTGAAGTTCTATGAACATCTCGAAACAGCGATCGAAATTATCGCTGATGGGAGAAGAGAAACGGTGGTGGGTGTTACCACAGACAAACAGACGTAACACTTCATTGTGTATCTTCGTTCATGCATTTAACGGTTGATTTGAATATTATCAGTTCCGCGAACTACTCGCCGCAGCGCTGGCATCGGATCACTTTGACGTTTCTATACATTCTATAGAACTTTTATGCAATATTGTTTACGAGTTAGCGAGCAAGCTTGTTTCCCGTGAGAAGCCAGAGAGATGTCGTTACTGAGGTTAAGATTAGAGATACTATGTTTCAAGAACAAGTTTTTCAAAGAGTTACGTCTGTTTGTCTGTGGTGTTACCGTCAATCTACCGCTATATCTCGGCTGTCCTTCAACCAATTAATCATGTTTTGTTGTTTTTGACATCATCCACATCCAGAGGGCCAGTCACTTTCGAATGTGTGGGAATGGTAGGAAACCATTTGGAAATGCATGAAAATTTTCAGTTTTTATTCATTATCGTCTTTATAGGCAGTTTTAGATGCACAAAAATTGCACGAGTACATTACTATGGTGATAAGGAAAACACTCGTTTATTTGTTTCCTTCTGTGAAAGCATGTTTAGTCACAAATCGTGGATTTTGATTTTCCTACCACTGAAGGGGCGACATCTCTCGGATCTTCAGTATAGCTACTACTCAAATCATATAATTAATTGAGCTGATTTTCTGTAGATAACTAGTTTATGGTTGACACTAATCGTATGAAAAAAAATCAGCATGATTGGTTAAAGGATAGCCAAGAGCCCATCGCCCACCCACCATAGGCGTAGCCAAACCCAACAAAACAATGGCTTTCGGTGAAATGGCATTCGGCCAAATTTTCCTTTTTTAATGCAATCGTATTGTCAATCAATAGGCTTGTTGCCGTACTTGCTTATTGGTTTTTGCTGTAAGTTGCTGTAAGACAATAATACAGGAATCCCCGATTTACACGATGGGTGATGCCGTCTACTTTCCTCCATTTATCAACAGTCTTTCAACCAATTGGGTTCTTTAATTTTGAAAAATGTATTGTTTTTTATACATCATCCGATAGAGCTTCGTTTTCTGAGCACAGGGATATTTTTTTTTCACACCCACACACTTTCATCTCGATTTTTAAATTAAGATTTAAAGCAAAATGACAACTTCACTGTTTGACACTAAACTAACAAACTGACATCTCGCTCCCATACAAAGTGACACCGAGGGGCGATAATAGCGTGATTTTTTGCAAACGTAATCGAACTTATTTAAAATAGTTCCAGTGCACCCAAATTGATGAAATTTCGGGTTTGGGTTCCATTTTCAATGCAGATTACGAATATGTATTTACCTCAATACCCTTAAAGAACCCTATTAAGCTGACTTTTTGTGAGTGTCAATTTTGTGGTTGGCCCTAATGACTAGGACTAGAAAGTCCCGAAGAAACGTGCTCAACTTTTTGGCTCAGCTCTGGTACTATCTTCGGTCCCAAGCTAATCGATGCACCCCTCGAAACATAGGAAAATCCACTAACCCCTCATTTTATCTGTCAAACATTCATAGCGAATCAAAACAAACATAGTGTAGTACTAGAATTTCGACTACAATCGGGTACGTTCATCGATTTGCTTGGGACCAATAGGCTAGTCAAGTAGTGAGCCAATAGTTAGTTTCCACCGGTTGGTGTTACTGAAGATCTGAAGATAATACAAAACAAACCGCTGTCAAACACATTTTGACAAATCTAATTTCGTACATTTTTTAGGTTACTTAGTGATGCACCCGCTAGTGTGCGTGCGTTAAACGTCACTTATCTCTATTGGTTTATTTATTTATTTAATTAAATCTTCAACATAATGTTGTACAGATATTTTCTAGGCTAGGTGTCGAATTTAATGTCTGTAAAGTAGACTTACTAATGTTAAAATCATATACATCAAACGTTTCATTAAACACACGACAGCACAAAGTCCACGGTTCGTTGAATCCATAGTTGGTCCGATGGGTAGGTTGCCACAGAAGCGTGTAACTACGTAGAACTCTTTGAGGAGCATTGATGTAGATTTGGCTCACAAGAGAGTTGTAATCCAAACACGTAGAGTCGCTGAAGTTGTTTCCTCCTTGCTGCCAACGTGTCCAGGTCAATCAGCCTGCACCGTTCTTCGTAAGGCGGCAAATTTACCGAATCGTTCCAGGGCCGAACACGTAAAGCGTATCTTACGAAGTTTCGCTGAATGGCTTCGATTCTGTTAGCTTGAATAGCGTGCCCACACAACAACAGCATACTCTAGAATACTGCGGACGTACGCACAGTATAGTGGAATGCGTTTGTGTTTCGTTTCAAGAAACCTAATGTGGCGAATGCTTTAGCAGTTATCATGGAGATGTGCTCATTGAATCTGACTTTAGAGTCGATGATAACACCCAAATCCTTAACTGAAGAAACGAAGAGCAAACTACTGAGTCCTATCCTATAGTCATGTCGTAAGGGCTCGCGTGAACGGCTAAATGATATTGTGCAGCATTTTGTGACATTAACCTGCATACCGTTCAATGTACACCAGCGCAAAAGGGAATCAATATCCTTCTGGAGTGCGCAACAGTCAAGTCTTGACTTAATTGTACGAAAGATCTTTAAGTCATCGGCGAACATAAGTTTCGAAGAACACAGTCGACTACACAGATCGTTCACGAACAGGATGAAAATTAAAGGCCCCAAATGGCTACCTTGGGGAACACCAGAGGGTATCTCGAAACTAGGCGAATCAACACCGTTAATGCTCACATAGGCTGAGCGGTCAGTTAAGTAAGACTGTAGCCACTTCGTGGCCCAATTAGGTAATCCCATAAACCTCATTTTGTCCACTGCAAGCACATGTGGAACCCTATCGAACGCCTTACTGAAGTCCACGTAGATCGCATCAACTTGTCGTCGTTTTTCAATGGAGTTGATCAGCGAGTTGGCAAACACCATTAAGTTGGTTGTTGTAGAGCGTTTCCTCACGAAGCCGTACTGATGTTCGGTAATTATTGGCCTAACCGCTTGATATACAACTTCATATACGATCTTCTCCAGAGCTTTTGGGAGGCAGCTTAGAATCGAAATTCCGCGATAATTTTCAACGTTGTGGATGTTTCCAGCTTTGTGAATAGGTGTGATGGACGCAACCTTCCACATTATGGGGAAAACACCACTAACTAGCGAACGATTGAAGATAATCGACACAGGTGAAGCGAGAGATGCAGAAAATTTCTTAATGAACGATGGCGGCAAACAGTCTGGACCAGGGCCTTTAGAAGGATCTACAGATGAAAGAACTTTCATCACCTCTTCAACAGATACATCCAACTGCGGCAAATGCAAGTTGTAACGACGATCATCCGGAGAATGAGCGGGAGGGGTAGTCGAAAAAACATCCTTGAAGAATTTTGCGAAGAGGTCAAAACCTTTTTCGCGGATTCAGCACGAGCTTCTTTATAGGACACATCGAGTGGTATACCGCCATTCCGCCTAAGTTTCTTCACGTAGGTCCAAAAAGACGATGGATCCCGCTTTGCCTCCGACTCAATGCGCAATACATATTCATGGAAAACTGTGTTCAACCGGCTGGTGTACTGCTCCTCCATGTCGTGAAGTAATCACCTGTTTTCCTCAGTCCGTTGTTTGAAAAGACGTTTCCTTGCTTTCCGTAACCTGTTTCGGAGGTTCCTAAGTTCCGTGATCCACGATGGTTGATTGTAGTGAACACGGAGGCAATGTCGTCGAATAGGAGTATATTCGTGGATGGTATCGAAAATGGCACCATAAAACCGGAAAACAGCATCGTCAACGTCACAATCAGTCAAAAGCGTCGTCCAGACTATCGAGCCTATCCGGGCGTTGATAAGGGGTTCATTGCAGAAGTTGAAATCGTAATAACAGCGGTTTGTGAGAATAAAAGTAGTGGAATCCGAATCAAGGTGGTGATCCAGAGACACCTCTGTTGGAGAAACTAATCCAGGATGAACTTTCGATTCGACCGGAAGATCCCGTCATGCAGGCGATAAAGTTTCACCGACTGCTGCAGATACTCGGATAAACAGCCACCGGTGAACTGTACTGCTGATGTTGGAACCATTGGAACGCACTCACGCTATCGGGGAATCGAAATCGGCTTCGAAGATCAACAATGTCGAACCACTACACGACAGGTGGTGCACTGTTTGAGGTGGTCAATTAAACACACGAAGCGGCAAATTTGCTTTCATCGGCGGTGTTTGAAGATCACGGTCACGGTTGTAAAACAAAAATGTCAACCACAATGATTTAATCAAATTTTGACAGATGCGCACTACGCAGGTGCAGAGATAACACAGTGTTGCCCAAGGTGTAACTTTAAAGGTCATGCATATTTCACACCATGGGTGTCAAACAGTGCCAATGAGTGTGCCCAAGTAGTGTTTTGGCACACTGTGCCGAAACACCTACCTACCCCCAAGGAGTCATCACACTTATTTCACGCAAACTTTTTTCTCGATGTGCCGGCAGTGCCGAGAAGTCATTGAACTGATTTTTGTTTGCTTAAATAATGCCTTGTTTGGCAACCCGGTATTTTGACAGCTCTTGTTTTTGTTTTGTTTTGACGTAGGACTACACTGATAAAATTTCAAAGATTGTTTTTAGGTGTTCCACACATGAATTTTTGCAATGTGATCAACAAATGATATCGCACACATACTTAATATGTGTACACATAAAAGCCATGTGTAACCACACATACTATTCATTTGACTCATAAATTTCATGTGTGCTTCTGGGTAGATTCTGTTTATGTGTGGTAACATGAAAATCATGTGGAATTTTACATGGGAATTCGTCAATAATAATGTGTGGAATTCTATAAGTGTACGTCTGTGATTTCTATATGGGGGTACACTTTGTGAAAACCGAAAATGGAATATGTAACAAAATTATGAAAGATTTTGAACGTTAATAACTCAGCTGCCCCTGGACCAATTTAAATAATTTTATCACCAATCGATCAGAAATATTTCTACGCGTGTTTTAAATTTAAGACTTTAGTTTTTCAAAATGTCTATTGAAAATTGCACGAATGTGCAACTGTTGCTATGATTGCCTGCGAAAAGCGATTTCCCTAACACAGATTTCAAAGTTCAATTCCATCCGCTCTCACCAAACGGTGTTTATTCAATCACCGCGTTGTGCGTGGTGATGTTCTTCAGTACACAACGAAAGGCTCCCCGCAAGCAGCTAGCTATCAAGGATGGCCTCAACCGCTGATCGGATTCAGTTCCAATCACAGTGTGTGGTGGTGTCCGGTCGTCGGCATCATCAGCAGCAGCAGTGCTTTCGGCGCGTGGCGTTGAACGTTGTTCTCCAGTACACAACGAAAGGCTGCCTGCAAGCAGCGAGCTGCAGCTCACATGAGCATCCATAGAAGGAGGAAGAAGCTGCACCGCTATTGATCGGAATCAGTAGCTCTTCGTGAGTCGCTGTGGGCCATCTATCCAGAGCGCTTCACCCTCATTCCAAACAACATACAGCTCACCAGCCTCATCTGTGTTTAACACCCTAATAGCTCAGCATTACTCAACCATCACGACAAAACGATCCTTTTCAGGACCACCATAAGTTTGTAAAAGAGTATTTTTTGAACATTTGTCAAGGTCATCAATCGGATGTCAGTTCCCATATTAAGATAGAGCTGAAATCAGGGCGTAACAGCTTTTGTAAACAATGACTTCTTTCGATGATATCTTGAAAGTCAAGGCTCGCCCACGCAAATCAACATTACCATAAGGTAGGGAAAGACTTCCCCTACCCGATGGTAATGATGGTTTGCGTTGGCGTGCCTTGAATTCTTAAAAATCATCGAGAGAAGTCATTGTTTATAAAAGCTGTTACGCCTAACTCCAGCTCTATCTAGATATGTTTAAATCTAACATAACATGTACTTTAAGGCAACATTGGGGGTGCATTTTCTAAAACCAAAGTCGGTCGCGGCATGAAAGTGGTCTGATTCTGATCCAGAGATGATGGATTTTAATTCTTAACACGCCAATCGATAGGAATTTTATTCTACGAATCTGTTAAAATTAACACTTTATCATTTTTCAAAATGTCACTATTGAAAATTGCTATGATAATTAATATTATCACCGATTGCCTGCGAAAATCAATTTCCCTAACACAGATTTCAAAGTTGAATTCCATCCGGTCTCACCAAACGGTGTTTATTCAATCACCGCGTGGTGAGTGGTGGTGTTCTCCAGTACACAACGGAAGGCTGCCTGCAAGCAGTGAGCTGCAGCCCACATGAGTATCCATAGAAAGAGAAAGAAGCCGCACCGCTATTGATTGGAATCAGTAGCTCTTAGTGAGTCGCTGGGGGCCATCTATGCCAAGCGCGTCATACTAAATAGTATAAACAGAGAGCACCCCGCTCAAATTCCTATTCCTACACAAAACACAAGCTGCAGTTAACAAATAAGATTTATTATATAAGACCACGTAGTCCAATTCACCAAGTCCAAGTCACCATTGCTTACAACCCCATAGGGCTGTCCCTTGTAGTTTTTCGTTGCGGGTTGGATTTTGCCAAGATGATCGTGCAACATTCTATGTTCGACAATGGGATGGCTGGCGTAGCAGCCTCCGCCATGAATGGTATGTCTTCGAGCAGTTCCAGTCAGAAGCGAGGTCGGATGGTATATTTTGTGTTTGGATGTTGTCTTTCCGACTAAAACTCAAACACCGCTGTCAGCTGTTCCTTGTCTTCTGTTCAACTAATGAACGGATAGAGTTCAGATAGGCGGAAATGTGGACGGGACTGCCGTCACGGGAGTGTGTTTAACAATTTTGTTTATTTAACTGTAGGATATAATGAGCCCGGGAGGGATGAGAACTTTGTCGAGGGTTAGGATGATAAACTATCATGTATGAGCATTAGACTGATGCAAAATTTGAAATATTCGCTCCACAGTGCTTAAACGGTTCCAAATTGGGTCCTGCTTAGCCTCCCAAAATTTGAACTACTTTAGTAAGAAACTGAATTGGCACAAACCATTTCAAGTTTATATGGGAATTACTATGAAAAAAACATATATTTTTGTTCATATGTATCTAACAATTCACCACATCACTATGCTTTTAAAAATGATAACAGTGATTGTAGCAAATTCCTTCAGCTACAACTTTGTTGAAACCCACTTTTCGATCAAATGTAAGAAACAAAAGTTATTAATGATTCAATTCACTGATGTCTTATGATTATGCTCATTCAACTGTTCAGCAGGCAACATTGGTGTTTCTGGTGCGAAGAATAGAGCAAAAATATCATGGCTATGGCTGCACTGAAACAAGGACCATAGTTAGGAATACTGTTTTGCAGAAAACACTCATTTTCAATATAACTACGCTTATTACCGTTAAATCTACTATTAATTCAGTATAGTTGGCTATGAATGTTAACGAATTTACTATGATTTTGGCATAACTACTATGCTTGCTCAAAATGCGTAGTAATTATGATAGAAATAATAGTACAATTAAATGAAATTGTTTTCTGCAAAAATCTATTGGTGAAGGCATTTAATTTAAACCAGCAATATAGTATTTTTTCCAATGGATTTTGTTTCAGTGTACTATGTCACACTGCAGAATACAGTGTTGCCCACAGAACAGCTGCTTGATCATGCCATAAGATTATCAATCTCTTGAACAATTAATAACAATTTATTTTGACATTTGCCTGAAAAACAATATTCCACAAAGTTGTAGCTTAGAAAATTTCCCGTAAGAATAGTTATAGAAATTTTCGAAAAAGCAATATGGAAAATGGGTAGAAGACAATGAACAAAAAGTTTGGTTTTCCCATAGTAATTTCCATATAAACATCGAATAGTTTGTGCCAAGTCAGTTCTTTATCAAATGAGTTTAAAATTTGGGAGGCTAATCAGGACCTGATTTGAAACCGTTTGAGCACTGTGGAGCGAAAATTTCAAACTTTGCATCAGTCTAATGAGCATTTCTCATTACAAGAGAAATGCTCATTAGACTGATGCAAAATTTGGGATTGATTGTAGAGTATAATTTCTTTCGTCAATAACTCAGCTGCAAAACCTTTCCCTGTTGTATTTGACGTTTTGGACGCTAGATAAGAACCTCCTTTATCAAACTATGTGGTAGAATTAGCGCGAAATCTGTTTGCATAGAGAAAGTCGATGAAGAGAATCGATCAAAGCAGATAGGACCATTTGAAATGTTCATCGAGTATTGATGTGCAAGCGATGACCCTGATTTTTTCATGCTGGGTGGTCGGAATGTACGCTAGGAAACCAGCTGGTTGTAAGGTGCGATAAAATTAGGGACTTAAGAGTAATTCTAGACTCGAAGTTGACATTTGTAGATCATGTGAATACCACAATTCACAAAGCAAATAATATGTTGGGATTCATAAAAAGATTTAGTTATCATTTTAAAGACCCATATACCATCAAAACACTTTATATAGCATACGTGAGATCAATTCTCGAATATTGCAGTGTGGTTTGGGCTCCATATCATGAAACTTATATAAATCGTATAGAATCAGTTCAAAAACAGTTTTTGTTATTTGCTCTTAGGAAACTAGGCTGGACCTCTTTTCCCCTTCCTTCTTATGAGTCCCGTTGCATGTTGATAAACATTGAAACACTTAAGAAACGAAGAGAAATTTCCATGATTTCCTTTGTTAATGATATTATCTCACAACGCGTAAATTCAGAAAAAATATTAGCAAGCTTAAATTTTTACGTACCATCACGCATGTTAAGAACTCGAAATGTATTTCAACTGTCACCTCACAGAACGAATTATGGTAAAAATGGACCAATCAACAGAATGATGAGAGTTTATAATAATTATTGTGAGTGTATAGATCTAACGATGTAAGATAAGATACAGTAAGGAGAACACTAGCTGCTAGGCTTTCATCTCGTTATGTTTAAACAATTTTTATTTCTTAGATATTTGTATCTAATGTATTACATATTATGTAATTTACATTTATTGACAATTTCAAATAAAACGTTTGAATTTAAATAGCATGTAAGGCAACAGAACTATTGTAAAACGGTCTACACTGATTGACGACAAATAAATAAATAAAATGATTGTACGCAGTCCGGCGCGAAGTGATGTACCTTCTTCTTCGGTCAGGATGTGCGCCTGACAATTCGATTTAGGCGAAACTGGTGGAGATTTACGGTTGTGGATACGCTGGCTCAGAAAAAGCACCGACAAGCCGCCATGAATGACCATAACAAAAACAATAAAATCTCTGATCAAAGCACATTAGTGACATCTGGCTCCGTGTTCGTGGGAAATATGAACCCGAATGCAAAAGTTATGAATTGGTTCTTGTCTGATCTATTCTGGACAAATTATTTTATCTAGATTTAAAAAAATCCTATGGTTTTGACAGTTCGGATCACTGCACATTTAAATCGGTCGTTAACGATTTTCGGGTCAGAATTAAGTGTCATGTCGGTTGGGCGGTGGAAAAAGTTCAGTGTTGCCAGTAAATTTAAAGATCAGAAAAAATTGTAACCATGGTGCCCAGGTGAGGTGTGCCCAAGCTTGTTTTTGGCACACTGTGTGGAGTGACCAACCGTTACCTACCCCTTGGTTTCACTAAATAATGAAGCAATGAAATTGGGTTGTTAACGGAATGCTTAAACAAAACAGCTAATAATGTTATCTTCGATTTTGGTATCAATGACAAATACGTATTTCGACTACAATGTGCAGTCTTCATCAGTGTCAATCCCTCTACAGACTTATCAAAATCTGACCCCCTTAAGTACTAATCCCTTAGGTAAAAATGTCAAGATCACAGGTCTAAAAAAGGAAACTACAATGTGTAGAATCGGAACCTACCTAACCAAAACAAACCAAAGATTTCTCCTTTACTTTACATGAGCCATGATAAATTTTTGAAATTCCAGGGTTGTGGGCGATACACAATTCCTCTGAAGACAATTTTTTGATTTAGTCAATAGTTTATACACAATTCAATTACGGCTACTGTGCACTGGCACCACCTCACTAGGTATATTAACATTTTCCACCACAATATGCATGTAATTGCCGCTCGATGAAAAAACGAAAAACGTGACATCCTACCAAACAGACCATGAAACAATCTGTTTTTACCATTCATGTTTGCCTCCGATCGCGGTTTTTCACCTCGCTCACATGTGCTGTGGGGGGTGCCATTTCTTCCATTCGGTTCCGGCTAGTAGGCTAATTATAAAAACATGTTGTTTTGCGATGCTTTATGCATATGCTGTTTTTAGGTATTTTACTTTCTTTGTTTTACCTTTCTCTCTCTCTCTCTCTCTCTTTCACACCACCCACACAGTCACCGTGACCAGCATCGTACAGAGGATACTGTTCCTGTTGTTCTATCATCTGATATTGATCATGTTCCTGTGGTCCTACTACCAGACCGTATTCACCGACATTGGCCGCGTTCCGTCCAGAGTAAGTACAGAAATAGCCACAAGTTTACGATACCATGCATGATTCATAAGCCGCCCCACCTTCATAATGGAAGAACCACAAAAAAGATTCGGAAACGAAAAGCCAAGCCGGGACGGCGAACGATGAAAGCTTAATGAAGCGGCAAGGGTTTATGTCAACTTTAATTTTTGATAAGATAAAGCATTTCGATGGCTTGACAGTCGAAAAATATTTAGCTCACAGAGAACGCCTGTTGGTGTGTTGATGTTCATTATCGCGCCACACTATCACTACGGAAGTAAACTTAATATTTACACACTCATGACTGTTGTTCTTCCCACCCCACCCGCAGTTCCGCGTGCCCCGCTCCGAGCTGGATCGGCTGCTGCGAGCCCAGAGCGAGGAAGAGCAGAAGCAAATCCTGGAAGCTTTCGCCAAGGAGCTACCGATCGTGACGCGTACCCTCAACGCGTCGGTTCGGTTCTGCGAGAAGTGCCGCCTGATCAAACCGGACCGGGCCCACCACTGCAGCGTGTGCGGCGTGTGCGTACTCAAGCTGGACCATCACTGCCCCTGGGTGAACAATTGCATCAACTTCACCAACTACAAGTACTTCATCCTGTTCCTCGGGTACGCACTGGTGTACTGTTTGTACATTGCCTTCACGACGGTCATGTACATGGAGATGATCTGGAGTGTGAGTGGACAAGAAGTGAGGTTTGCATCCAGCTTAGAGCGCGTTTACGAGCATTAAACTTTTCTTTCCAGGGCAAAGTGGACGGGCGGTTCCATATTTTGTTTCTGTTCTTCGTTTCGCTGATGTTTGCCATCAGTTTAGTTAGCTTGTTCGGGTACCACTGCTATCTGGTGCTGCTCAATAGGACCACTTTAGGTAGGGATTTTCTTGTTTGTTTTTTTTTTTTTTTATCATCTGATAATAATTGATTTCTTGTTTGTTGTAGAATCATTCCGAACGCCGATATTCCGGTACGGTGGGCCGGACAAGAACGGATTCAGCCTGGGGAAGCTGAACAACTTTAGAGAAGTGTTCGGGGACGACCGAAAGCTATGGTTCGTGCCAGTGTACACTAGGTGAGTACATTTTTAAACCTATTTAATCTTGTTTTAAAGGATGTTTTGCATCCCTGGTTGTGGGTGTTAACCTCGAGTTGACTGTATGCATGTGATATACTTAGTTACTAACATTTATGATAGTAAAGTTTCCGTTGAAGTTCAGAATATATTTACTCAGATAGGCACCTAGTTTGAAAGTAAATCTTAGTTGTAATTGCAATAGGGGTAGCCGTTCAAGATCGCCACCCGGGGCTAATTGAGTTGAAGGGTGCTCATTACATTACATTACAAATCTTTTATTTTTGAAAACTGCTCATACGTACCTTACAACAATGATTCTAGAATGCAGCGTTCCAAAAATGATTTAGAAATATTCAATAACTACCAAGACATTTAAAAAAAGGTGCCGACCGATAAAATAATCCTTCTATTGTATTAAGAATTTACAATAATTAATAACACATTAATAACTTTCAATTAATGTTTCAATCTGGTACTGGTATTTTCAGGGCTGTTACAACAGGCGCGGATATCGCGATTTTCGCGGATTTGAAGTTTCAGTCGCGAAAATCGCGGAAACATTAAATGATGTCGCGAAAATAGCGAATTGAATGATGTACTGTCACACAAATTGTGGAATTCATTGTAACCTTTCCGTCCCGTATTACCTATTTAGCTGTCATAAATTTTGTTGTTCATTTGGCTTTCAATTTTTTACCGGTTCAAACTAAACACCCTGCAAATAATCTAGAAATGATCTTAATTCCATAAGTCATACCGGATTTACACGGAAATTCCCTGAGGTTTGTCCAATGTGAGACATTATCATGTTTTTTTTTTATTTCCAATATGAACATAGCATTTTTCGTTGTCAAATCATAAACGAATCGTATATATACGAGTAATTAATTATATGATTTGAGTAGTAGCTATACTGAGATCCGAGAGATGTCGCCCCTTCAGTGGTAGGAAAATCATTTTTGCAGTATGGAGAATATCAGAAAATCCACGATTTGTGACCAAACATGCTTTTACAGAAGGAAACAAATAATCGAGTGTTTACCTTATCAACATAGTTTTGTACTCGTGCAATTTTTGTGCATCTAAAACTGCCCATAAAGACGGTAATGAATAAAAACTGAAAATTTTCATGCATTTCCAAATGGTTTCCTACCATTCCCATATATTCGAAGTGACTGGCCCTCTGGATGTGGATGATGTCAAAAATAACAAAACATGATTAATTGCCATGTATACCGGATATTCTAGATTCTCCAAACCGTCCTGGAGTTCAGTTGATTTGTTCTACTATATCAACCAAGACTGCAATAATGTCTGTAGTATCGAAATATGTCCAAACAGATTCAAAGTGTCTATGTGGATTGTACCCGACCTATTGCTACGTATACAAGATGTTATAGGTTCTAAAATCATTCTGGAGATCAGATTATTTTTCTACTTGATCACCCAAGACTAATTCAATATCTGTAGTATCGAAATATGCCCAAACAAATTTGCAGTGTCTATGTGGATCATGCCAACCTATTTCCGTGTATGCCAAATGTTCTAGGATTTCCAATTCGATATTTCGATACTACAGATATTATCCTAGTTTTTGTTGATCTAGTAAAACAAATCATCTGAAGTGCAGGACGATTTGGAGAACCTAGTCATTTGGTATACGTGAAAATAATTAAACATTATCCATATAGAGACTATGAATCCAAACAATATTTCGATACTACAGACTTTATCCCAGCCCCTTAGAGATGAACTAGCCTAAGGCTAAAAATCTCTTTAAGGTGGTTCGCTGTGAGATCCTTATTCTCGCTACCACTTCGAAACTTTAAGTGCACAAATATAAGCTTCCACGACACGTACTACAATGAAACCGTTACTCCACGTTTGCTGCGCTGCAGCGTACATGCAGCAGCAATTTCAGGTGAAATGGAACTCTAATTTCCGAGATGTGTGTAATTGAAAATTCGAGGTGGAAATGCATTTATAGCCTACGTGGCGGCCATTTGTGGACTCTACAAGGAATCACCTTAATAAAGAATTAAAAAAAAAAAAAAATATCCCAGTCATGGTTGACCTAGTAGAATAAATCATCTGAACTCCAGAACAATTTGGAGAACTTAAAACATCTGGTATACATGGCAATAGTTCATGCATGATCCACATAGACACTGTGCATTTGTCTGGAAATATTTCGATACTAAAGACATTGTCCCAATCTCGGTTGATCTAGTAGATCAAATTATCTGAACTCCAGGACGATTTGAAGAACCTACAACATCTGGATTACTCGGAAATAGATCATGAATGATCCACATAGACACTTTGAATCTGACTGGACATTTTTTGATACTACAGACATTATTGTAGTCTTGGTTGATTTAGTAGAACAAATCAACTGATGTCCTGGACGATTTGGAAAACCGATAATTTCCGGTATACATAGTAATAAGTCGTTCATGATCCACACAGTCACATGAATACGATTCGGCAGACCCCAAGGAATATCCGTGTAGATACAGAACCGCGACGTGACCAATAAGTGTGACTTATGCAACTCTGGAAATTTCTCGATTATGTGCAGGGTGTTTGGTTTGAATCGGTCAAAAATTGAGAAAACTAGAGCCAAATTAACTACAACATTTAGGGCACCAAAATACGTCAGAGACGCAAAGGTTAACTTTCAAGAAAATTTGCATTTCAAATGAAAATACATAAATTTTTCAAATAATGTTTCATCAAATCTAGGCCGGTATTATTCAATAGAATCTCATAATGTTAGGGTGTTAAATAATTACTCAGAATTTATACTATACATAAATATTTTTTTTTAAGTTTACAAACGAAACTTCTTTAGCTCAGTTGGTAAAGACGCAGCTACAAAACAGGTCCATGCTGGAGGCGACTGAGTTCGATTCCCGTCCGGTCTATTAATTTTTGGGGTTGGAAAATTGAGGATAGGATGGTACAGGTATAGAAAGCTCTCAATTAAAATGTGAAAGTTGAAGTACTAAGTTGAGAGAAGGCAAAAATCTAATATGCTATAAGCAATAAGCTTGAAATACCATGTAGTATTATACAAATGGTATTTTTAGGCAATGAAAACAGTTTTTTTTTGTCGCGGATTAGTATTTGAAGTCGCGGATTTATTTTGAGGAATCGCGGATTTCGCGGATCGATTTTAGAAAATCTTGTAACAGCCCTGTATTTTGTTTTGATTAACTAAGGAATATTAGTCCTTTAAAACTTAAAAATATTATACAAAAACAAATTATGCTACTGGTGCCTGTCTTCCCACCCAGGGGTGCTCATCTTGCCCCGGGGTGTCTGTGACTGGTGTTAGAAAGTTACTTTTTAAATTAAAAAAAAAAATCCAAAATTTATTACATTGAATTGTAACAGACATGAAAGATCTAGGGTAGACAATGATTGACTGTATTGATTTCAATTACAGGTATTATACCTCCATATAACGTAACTGTCACTTTTGACTTCCATCGTCGATATCTCACAAATAGCAATTTATTCATATAAATTGGCATCACCAATAGATGGACGATTGTCTCATATATCCGATAGTGTTTTATTACTTTGTTTGATTTAATGATTGTTAGCTAAAAATCAACGATGGAAGTCAAAAGTGACAGTTAAGTTATATCGAGGTATACCTGTTACAGTATTACATTTAAAAATGATGTCAACCTTAGGGTGGCCATCTTGCCCCGTCTACCCCTACTGCTGCTCATGGCAAGTCCGTCTCAGCAAGCCGTTTTAAGTTCGCTTCGTAATATTGCTTCTTATTGGCTGTTTCGAAACTTTTCCAGAACAAAGTTGTTGAGTTTATCCAGTATTATGAAACTAGAGGTGATTAGCTATCAGTTCCATTGAAATACTCAGTTTTGATTAAAACGCAAATGGGACCGACTTACGATGAGCGGCAGAATACCTACAATTGTTCTCTCCATGCTTGTGCATTTTTTTTTCAATTAATTTATTTGGAGGTTCAATCGCGTAAGCTTTACGGAGCCGATATTTCATTGTTTGCAGTTTAATAAAAAATCGCTCATTAACTACGTAGGAACTCTGATTTAGTTTGTTGTACAAGTTTTTTTTTCAGTTAGAGGAGCGTAACGAAGCTTAGCCCCCATGACTCTCATAAAGTTGGTTTACATTCTTGTTATGCTAGAATGTGTTTTATTGGAATTGTAACTCAGCTGAGTCATCGAAACTGCTTGTTTTTAGGCTTTTTTCGCTAAGCCTTTTGGTTTCGGTCGTTTAACTTACAGTTAATAACATTATTCATCAAATTATTGACTCTGATATTTTTGCATGCTAAAGTCTTCTTGATATGCCTGCCTCTTAGTTGAGACACATTTCGAAATTTATTTAATAATTTATAATAGAAATTTCATCTTGTAGTCTGTTGAATTTGTTCATAAATCTGCTTGTAGGCTCGTGCTGCGTGTAGTTTCTTGACCTCAACGGAGGATCAAACACCCTTCGTCCATGAAGAGAAACTGGACTGGTATTGAAGCTAGACCGATCTTAGAGGAACGGACTTCGACTTGTCCGTTCGCTCAGTATGCTACAGAAGAATATTATGTCGGCGATCTTGTGCCTCGTACTGACTGTGTCGAGGTCCACAAGACAGCAGAGGTCTTGGTATGCTGGCAATTGTTTTCCACTCCATCCAAGGCTTCTCAAGGCAAATTTCAGGAACTCTTTCTGAACTCCCTCTAGCCTTTGAATTTGCACCGCATACTGTGGGCGCCATATCCAGGGCTGGTAGCGGGTAACTTTTTAGTGACTTGGTCACTTTTTTCAAGTCAGTCACTTAAAAGTCTCTTTTTTTTTAAGGCCAAGTCACTAAAGTCACTTTTTCTTGTAATAAGTCACTATTTTCAACTTTTTTTAAGCGTGAATTTATTTCAAGATTGATTATTCTTTTCGTTGTGACGTTTAATCGTCTTTCTCTATATACAGGATGTCCAAGATCTAAAAATACTCAATGTCTTGAAGTTTCGTATTCCATGTACAAATTCAAGATATTGAAAATATTCAAAGTGCCAGAATTAAGTTTAAAAAATAAATGATTTATTTCAATTTCGTCATTAACTTTATGAAAGAATAGAGACCTTTATTGTAGTCCCATTAACTTCACAACAATTGTAGGAACTTTGGAGAAAGAAATGCTAAGATTTTCAGTCAAGCTCTATAAACAAACTGCAGGAACACAAGGGAAGTTACGACGCTGAAAATATGGGAAACTTACTGGAAGCTGTAAGAACCTCAAAGCGGTTCTTTTAGCATCCGAGAACTTGTATGAAGTTTCTATAATTTCAGAGAACTTAACAGGTGTCAGACGAACTTGATAAATTGAAGAAAACTTGAGGGGTATTGTGCAAATTTTTAAGAAGTTCTAAGCACCTCAGAAAAGCTGGATCTAGAAAGCTTTGGGGAATTTCAGATCTTAAGAGCAGTTCCCGTAACTATAGTCTAGACTTTTGGAATAGTTTAAATTCTAAAATCGTAAATTTAGATAAATTCAAGATAGTTCCACGATGTTTTGAAAAACAAATTGAGAACCCTTAATATGTTCCACGAATTTCAGGGAAGTACAGAAAACTTCAGTAAATATTTCAGAAACTTCATAGGAGTCCAGAGAATTTCAGAGAAATTTAAAGGTTTTTACGGGAATTCTATTTATTTCCGTGCAGAACCGAGATCTTATGGAAGCTTCGAGAACATCAAGACAGGTCAGAGAATCAAAGGGCATTTCAAATAATTTCAAGGAAATATTAGAAACCTAAAAGAAGTTTCGAGAAACTCAGTGAATTTCCGAACACTTCAGCAAAGCTCCGAGAAAATTCCGGGAACGTGGTACAAATTGTATGAACATCCGAAAAACGTGAGAGTATTTTAAGGTTATATCATGGAGATTTCAAGAACTTAAAAAATCCAAAAATTTAGCTAAGTTGATTAGAGAACATTAACGAAGTTTCATTAATAAAAAAAACGCGAGAACTTTTAGCAAGCAGCGATATCTTCAAGAAATTCCAATGAACATTTAAATATTTTTAGATAGTTTAATGATATTTAGCGAAGTTCCGAGTACTTCGAGGACGATCATATAGCTTCAGAATAAATCCATTAAATTCCAGAAATTTAGAAAAAAAAAAACTTCGGAAACTTTACAGAAGGACAGTGGTCTTCAGGTACATTACTTCATAGAAATCTATGAAGCTTAAGATGAGATCCGCGAACTTCAGGATATTTTATGAAAATTAGCAAAATGAGGGAGCATTTGAAAGAAGTTTAGTAGTTCCGAAAATTGGAGGCATTTCAGGGGGCAGTCAGTTCCATTAGTTAGCGGTGCCGGTGGTGCAGTGGTAAGCGTGATTACATCTCACCCCAGCAGGCCTGGGTTCAATCCCAGTCGGCGCCGCCGGGATGTTCTGAGGCATAACATCTCTGATCACGGGGGAAGTAAAGCCGTTGGTCCCCGGTTCATGAGTTGATGGGTCGATAGGTAGGGTCCAGGTGTGGAAGCTGCCTCCCTGGCGTCGGTAGCATTGGTGCTCAGCACGGAAAACAAGATCGACGGAAACAAATCAAGGAAAAAAAAAAGTTCCATTAGAAAATTAGTGGGGAATTTAAAGCAGTTCTCAGATTTTCAGATAACTTCTGAGGCGTTAAAACATTATGTGATAAGTTCAGAAGTTCACTGAAGCATTTTTAGAATGATTTAATTAAATTCAGCGCAGTACAACAAGCTTCATGAGAACTGCAAAAACTTTAGAGAAATTTTGAGAATTTCAGAAAAGAACAGAGAACCTCAGAGCAGTTCCGTCAACATTAGAGAAGTCACATAAGTTTTAAAGAAGTTTAGAGAACTTCAGTGAATTTTTCACCTTTAAAGAAGATCCATGATCGTTAAAAAAATTGAGGAAACTTTAGGAAGTCCTATAAAGTTCAGAATTTGAGGAGAAGTATTGTGAGTATCAGGCTAGTTTATCAAACTACAAAAGAACTTCAAGGCAGTTTCATTAACTTCAGGAAAAATTTGAGAATTTTCAAGTGGTTCTGAAGACCTCAAAATAGTCAATTCCATATTCAACAGAGATCTCTCAAAATCTCGATGAAGCTATCTTCTGAATTAAATTTTATTTTAGTTTTCCTCGGAATTACCTTGAAATTCTCCACAATTAGAAATCCTTTGAAAAGATTCTCCGAGTATTCATTGAATTCATTTCAGATTTGCTTTTCAATCTCACTCCTTCCCTTGGAATTCTACTCACATTGAAAGTCTCCTAACAATTCATTGGCATTTCTCCTCAGAAATTCCTTAGATTTCCATAAGTGTTTATGAGATAATAATTGAATAAGTCTAAAACATCAAACATTAAATTGATGCGCCTTCTCTTAGGTCACTTTTTAGTCACTATTTTTACAACTATAAGTCACTATTTGGTCACTAATTTATTCAACATGGTCACTAAAATCACTATTTCTGACAGCAGTGATCGCTACCAGCCCTGCATACCGCGCATTTGTGACCAGCGTACACCTTCCGGTCATATGAACCAGGTCAAAAACCGTCCAGATTCGCCCAAAAAAATTTTGTATTGAATTTCTGTATGGCAAAATAGTGAACTTGGGTGGGAAAATGACAGGTGGGCAGGAACTCACGGTCTCCCAGTGTTGGTGAGTTCTTTGCCGTTAATGTTCACGAAACGTTCACTATTTTGCCATACAGAAATTCAAAACAAAATTTTTTACGGGCGGTTTCGGACAGTTTTGACCGGAAGGTGTATGCTAGTCACAAATGCCGTGCCAAACTGATTTCCTACGCAATTAATCAATCTTTGATGTGAATTTCGCTAATAAACACGAGGAGCATTTCTTATAGCAAACTTGCCATAACAAAATGGGCATGGTTCATTTTAGTAAACAAACTAACACTTCTTTCGACTGTGTTAGCTCTCTTACTCGCCTAGGGCTATGGCAGCAATGACATTTATATAAGGTCTGGGCCAACAGGCAGCTTGCTGGTGTTAGAAGCAAAAATGTTGTAAACATTGCTGAACATCTGTGAACAGATAGAAATACGTCACTGCCAACATACTGAGAACAGATAGAAATACGTCACTGCCAACAGCTGTTTCGTGTAAAAAGATAAACATTGCAATACAATACGAACACTACTAAACATTTGCACATTTCACTAACACCAATAAGCCCTTTGGCCCAGACCTTATATAAACGTCATTGCTATGGCAGTACCTCTTTTAGCGTTATCGACGTTTGTGATCACATGAAAGCCTGGTATGGACATATGGGGATGTAAAAGAATGATTTCAAAATCCATCAAACGAATAAATGTACACAAGGACTAAATTTTGTTTACATTAGACAGAGCACTAATATTGATACATCCAATATTGTAGCTAAGAGGAGAGTTATTCACCTCTATTCCCGTTTTCGTTCGAATCGTTCGTTCGTACGAACGACTCGATTCGAACGAGTTCGAAAACGGCAATCTGGTTTTCGTACGAACCCGTTCGAACGAAAGCTTTTTCGAAAATAAACAGTGTTAGTGGTACCAGATGCACTTTGACATTTCTTAACAATTCGAAGCATAGACCGCGCACGAAATTGACATTATTCGGTCAAGTGGACTGTCAAACGATGTCAACAAAACAATAACATTGTTGAAATTGTTTGGTTGAAAATTTGAAAATCTCACTGATTTGAAAAGATAACTTCCTGATGTCTTCTGAGAAGTTGTTAAGCAGAAAGTTGGCCACCTTTTGGGACGATTCAGTTTCCGGCAGGATACAAGTCTGATCCTGTGGATGATCCGGAATATCCGTAAAAGTGGTCAATTCATGAAACTGATCCTAGAACTCCGCGGTTTTTAGAAACCACTCATAAACGACTTATCAGAATGAATTCGGAGTTGTGACCGAAATATGGACACTGGGGACTACAGGATGGTCCACTAAAAGAACCGGAACATCCGTAAAAGTGGTCAATTCATGAAACTGATCCTAGAGCTCCGCGGTTTTTTCAAAACCACTCATAAACGTCTTATCAGAATGAATTCGGAGTTGTAACTGGAATATGGACCCTGCGGACCACGAGATGGTTCACCGGAAGATCCAGAACATCAGAAAAGTGGTCAATTCATGAAACTGATCCTAGAGCTCCGTGGATTTTTCAAACCACTTATAGACGTCTTATCAGAATGTATTTGGAGGGACTACATGATGGTCCACCGGAAGATCCGGAACATCCGTAAAAGTGGTCAATTCATTAAACTGATCCTAGAGCTCTACGGATTTTTCGGAACCACTCATAAACGTCTTGTCGGAATGTATTCGGAGTTGTGTTCAGAAATAAGTATATGGAGACTACAGGTTGGTCCACCGGAAGATCCGGAACATCCCTAAAAGTGATCAATTCATGAAATTGATCCTTGAGCTCCACGATTTTTTAGAAAGCACTCATAGACATCTTATCACAATAAAATCGGAGTTTTGAAAGACAGTTTATACTGGGGACCACGGGATGGTCCATTAAAAGATCCGGAAGATCATCAAAAATTCCGTTAAAAGTGTCTAGAAGTTATTAATTACTTAAATACCACCTAGAGATAATAATAAATAAAAAATGTGTCTATGAGCAGTTCTAAAAAACCATAGAGTGCTTAGATCAGTTTTCTTGACCTATCCACTTTAATGGATGTTCCAGATATTCCGAAGGACCATCCAATGGACCCTGGGGTCCATTTTCCAGTCACAACTCCGAGTTCATTCTGATGAGTTGTCTATTATTTTCCAGAGGAGCGTTCATGGTCTCCAGGGTCTGTTTTCCGATCATAACTCCGAATTCATAATTATAAGACGTCTATGAGAGCTTACGAAAAAAAACGGAGTTCTTGGATCAGTTCCATGGATTGAGCCTTTTTACGGATGTTTCGGATCTTTCGGAAGACCATCCACTGCACAATGGTCTCAAAGCCGTATTTAGGAAGACAAAAATGCTTGCGCCCAAACTGTTTTAGGTATATAGTGTCTTCGGGAAAGTTTCTTCATATTGTTTGGCCGATCTTTTTATGTTAGTGAAATTAGGGTGGTCCACAAAATTGGAGATTTGAAAATACATAATTATTTGAGATAGACTAATGCAATTTTCTAAAAGTTGTAGAACAATCAATTCGAAGCAATTTTGCTCAAGACACCAAATTTTTGTCTCTTAAGGTTCATGAGTTAAGATTTTTTAAACAAGCAGGTTACAATGGCCATAAAAACAGTTCAGTTCATTTCTCGTAAAAACCTTGTTTTGGTTACATTTAGAACTTATGATGACGCATATTTTTGCTGAAGCAACCAGGCTGCCATCTTTTTTATTATTAGAAAATTAATGGAGATTTTCTTCGAAAAAATGGTTCTATTAAAATAACAATGTCTCCAAATGGAGCAAACCGATTTTCAAACTTTCGGTTTCATTTAAAAGATCGTGTTTTTTTTCAGTATTTGTGGAAAAACTGTGAGAGCGGATTTTGTTTAAAGTATTTAATTTAATTTAAAAAAAAAATCTTTTTTTTTATCAAAAACTAGCCATAACTTTTAAATAGGGAGATTCAAATTAGTGACTTCTGCAAAAATATGCGTCATAAAAAGTTCTAAAAGTATTTAGAATAATGTTTTTACGAGAGGTTAGGGTGGCCCCTAGAAATTCGGCTTTCTTTAAATATTGTTTATACGTTGATCACCAATAAAAATATTTAAAGAAAGATTTTCTAGGGGCCACTCCAACCTACTTGTTTAAAATAACCATAAGTCATGAACCATAAGAGATAAAAATTTGATGCCATGAGCAAAGTTGGTTCAAATTGATTGTTCTACAACTTTTAATAAAAACTGCATTAATCTATCTCAAGTAATAAAAAAGGTTGAATTTTTAATTCACCAATTTTAAGCACCACCCTAATTTCAAATCGGCTAAAAAATACGAATAAGCTTTCCCCAAGACACCATATACCTAAAAGTGATGGTTTTGGTGCTAATATTTTTGTCTTCATAAATACGGCTCTGGATGTTCAGGATCTTCCTGGTGAACCATCTCGTGGTCCCAAAGGTCCATTTTCCATCTAAGCGTTCATATTCCGGTCACAACTCCAACTTCATTCTGATAAAACTTTTATGAGTGGTTTCGCAAACTCATGGAGCTCTAGAATCAGTCTCATGAATAAGACGTTTATGAAAGGTTTAACAAAAACATGGAGCTCTAGGATCAGTTGCATGAATTGACCACTTTTACGGATGTTCCGGATCTTCTTTTGAACCATCCTGTGGTCCCCACAATCAATATTTAGGTCACAACTCTGAATTCATTCTGATAAGACGTGTATGAGTATTTTCGGAAAGTTCACGGAGTTCTAGGATCAGTTTCATAACTTTACAACTTTTACGGATGTTCCGGATCTTCCCGTGGACCATCTTGTAGTCCCCAGAGTCCATATTCCAGTCAAAACTCCGAATTAATTGTGATAAGACGTCTAGGAGCGGTTTCGAAAAAATAACACGGAGCTTTAGGATCAGTTTTATGAATTAACCACTTTTCAGGATGTTCCGGATCTACCGGTGAACCATTTCATGGTCCCCAGAGTACATTTTCCGAACACAGCTCCGAATTTATTGTGATAAGACGTCTATGAGTGGTTTCAAAAAATCCGTGGAGCTCTAGGATCAGTTTCATGAATTGACCACTTTTACGGATGTTCCGGATATTATAATGGATCATTCCGTAGTCCCCAGGGTCAATTTTTCGGTCATAACTCTGAACTCATTCTGATAAGACGTGTATGAGTGGTTTCGAAAAATCCACGGAGCTCTAGGATCAGTTTCATGAATTGGCCACTTTTACGGATATTCCGGATCTTCCACAGGGTCAGACTTGAGTCCTACCGGAAACTGAATCGTCCCAAAAGGTGGCCAACATTCTACTTAACAACTTCTCAAAAGACATCAGAAAGTTATCTCTTCAAATTGCCGTACAATCAGTGTTTGGTCCCAATTAGCTCTAATTCCATATGCTACGTGTATTCGTTAATGCCGGATCGACCGTACTATAGGAATCCAGTGGCATCAGTACTATAGGAATCCGGCAAGAACGAATCCGCACTATAGGAATCTTGACTGTATATGGCTATGGCAATGTTTTTGAGTCATGATTAAATGCATAAATATTTGTTATGTAAGCTGTTACAGAAATGCTTTTGTCCAAAATTTTCTAGTTGTTTCGATCCTTTTTTAATCTAAATTATATTTTTATTGCATGATTTTTCAATCAATTTCCATATGAGATCTTTAACTTCACGTAATTTTAAGTAAAATTATTACAATCAAACACCAAAAATTTGGTTGTAGATTTTTTTGTACACTCAGGCCCCCTTATAAAAAATACCATACACGAACGATAACCCAAATGATTGAACCATTCCAAAAATAGTTTGGATGATACCCCGAACACGTTGGAGGCGAACCAGCCTCAGGCTGAAAACCTCCTTATTAAAGATAAATCAATCAATCAACCCCGAACACGTCGTTAAGCAAATTAACATTTTTATTAGGGATTACAAAAAATTTCAAAGTTTTAATCCCCTGGCTGTCTCGCGATTCGCGAGTTTGGAGTGACGTTTGGAAAGCGGACAAAAAAACGCATTCGTACGAAAATGGGAATAGCAACATCATTCGAACGAACGATGTTCGAAAGTTAGAATTGCTTCGAACGAAAACGGGAATGGGAAATTGCTTTCGTTTCGAACGAATCCGGTTCGTACGAAAACGGGAATAGAGGTGATTCATTTCACTTAGGGTGTTATATTCATTTTGTTAGAGAGTGGGTGACCGATTACCCGCGGTCTACTCGGGATTAGCTGTAGGATTATTTTGGCTAGTGGTGGTTTCGGGGGTTCATTTTGATTGTTTAGTTTTTGTTTTTTGTGCGTTTGTGCGTTTGAAATTATCCATTGTCAAGAAACGAATCACAACTTTTACTGTCAGAAATCAACATCGAGATATTACTTGGATTGGATACTTTGGATGGGACCGAGGATCTAGGCGAGTAAGAGAGGTGACACAGTCGGAAGAAGTGTAAGTTTGTTTACTAAAATGAACCATGCCCATTTTGTTATGGCAAGTTTGCTATAAGAAATGTTCCTCGTGTTTATTAGCGAAATTCACATCAAAGATTGATTAATTGCGTAGGAAATCAGTTTGGCACGGCATTTGTGACCAGCATACACCTTCCGGTCGTATGAAACAGGTCAAAAACTGTCCAAATCCGCAAATAATAATTTTTGTTTTAAATTTCTGTATGACAAAATAGTGAACTTTTCGTGAACATTAACGGCAAAGAACTCACCAACACTGGGAGACCGTGAGTTCCTGCCCACCTGTCATTTCCCATCTCGACCGAGGATGGGACTTTGAAGGTACTCACTGAACTCGTTGTCGTTACAACATGTTGTTGTTTTTCAGGCTGAGGGGCCCGCTCATGTGGAGTACTTCGTGCAGACTTCTCCTGTGGGTTAATTCCGCTTTCATCCCCACGTCCTTCCGCTGCCAGTTGTTCGTTGCTTGTGGTGTATGTGTAGAGGCATTGTTGGTGTCTGGAGCAGTTGTAATCGATGGTGGTCGCACCGGGCGCAGAAATACGAAGTTGGGCAACAGTGTTGGTGCGGAACTCTTGTTGCTTCCTACTACATGGGCAAAACTAGTTGATGGATTGTCGTTTGCTTGGGTATTGTTGGACTGTGCTGCTTGGATCAATCCATTGTTGAGATCAACCTTTTGTCCCAAAAACTTTTTGTTCTCCACACAAGTAGAGCCTTGGTGAGACGGATTTGCGCAATGACGGCACGTTTGGAGTTGGTTACGATAGGTAACCAACGTTTGCTTCCCTTGAACGGTTACGAAGGATTTGATGTGGCGCTTTGGTGCCATTTTCACGATACGCACACCTGTTGGAAATTATTGTGCAAAGTTTTCACCCCAGACCACATCTTTGATTGCCTTCACGTCTCCAAACTTCTTAAGAAAAACAACAATTTCCTCATTCCGAACGTTTTCGGAAAAATCATGGATCTTGACTTCGGTGCCACCGTCATCCATGAACAGGCGCACCTTCACCTTCGTCTTGTTGACCTGGAGTTCATGTTTTTCATGATGCTGCAGAACAACATCCTGAGCACATTGTAGATCACGGCACCTCACATGCGCACAGTTTTGTGCATGATTAATTTGCAAGCGAACGACATGTTCCACGGTCAGTCCAAGAGTCTTATGCACAAACGTGTGGATTTCTTCAAACGACGGACGTTTGGGAAAATTTGAGAAGTCAACCTTGAATGTTTTCTCACGAGGACGCACTGAAGCCATAGTCACTATGTAGGCACAACGTTTGCAAATTGCAAAACTTTTCGTTCGGTAATCTAAACGATTACCGAACGATCGGTAAACAGATTTTTTGATGAGCTGTCAAAATTACCGAACAATTCGGTAATTATTTACCGAACTATTCAGTAATTTTTTACTGAACTGTCCCGTAAATGAAAATTTGTTGATCTTGTGTATTTTTTGTTTTTTTTTTTCCGGTGAATTAAAATTTAAAGCTATTTTTGCATTATTATTAAAGAGATTTTATTCAAAAGTAAACATCTAGGTAACAATATATTTTAAAATAACATATATTGCTCGCTGGAGTATTCTTTTCGCAGGTGGCTACCATGGGGATGCCAGTCCAGAAACATTGACTGGAACCTGATCCCGAAAGCACAGAATTCCTGGCTGTGTCTGAAGAGCAATCATAAAAATGAAAGAAATACATGTAATTATCAATCTCATTAAGAATATTTAATAGATGCATTATTCATCTGTATTTGCGAACATACTTACATTGTTTTCACTGGATTTTCCGATCACTTGTTTTAAAACTTGAAACAAATATGACCGTATTTCGATTGACAGTCTGGAATTATTTACAGAAGTTCGGTAAACGTTTCTGTAATTTGCAGTTTGTTCGGTATTTTTTAACCGAATTCGGCGTTTGCTTTGTTTTACAGTTCTTACTGTACTCTTTTTAACGAAGTTCGTCAATATAAAAGACAGATTACCGTCACTTCGGTAAAACATTACCGAACGTTGGTAAAATTATTTTTGTTTACCGAAAAATCTGTAACATTCTTCATTTACCGATTTTTTTTCGGTAAAAAATTACCGAACAAGGAAAACGTTGCTGAGTGTGCACACATGGCTTTGAAAACTTGCCACACTCACATATCGATTGCAGAACCATGGCCTTCTTACTTTTTCGGTTAAAATTGACTTATCGGCATCGTCAACTTCCTGACCATCACGGACTGTGTAGTATTGGTCTCTCGGAAGCGTTTTGTAGTCAAATTTGTCGTATGTTTCATCGTCCATGATAACACACACCAATTTTCCACACAGAAGGCTATCCTATACCTTCTGAACACTCGGTTTGACGGATGCGGCTTGTTTCTGACTCAGTTTCAATAAAGAGCCTTAATTTATAAAAAGACGACATCTTATCCATTTGACAGGTCTTCTGCTCAATTGGAATGACTTTTCCTATGACTTTGACAGATAATCGATTGTTCCAATTTTGACATGTCGGCTCTCTATAAATTCAGGCTCTTTAAGTTTCAGCTTCTTCCGTTTCTTAAACGTTTACAGCCCGTTTCTTGTCTTGACACGCGTCACTCTTCGCCACTCTTCGATGTTCTCAGCTTTTTGGCCAAATCTCGAAAAGAGGCACGTTTCTTATTGAGGATTGCTTGGTGATCTTCTAATCCACTTTTCGGTCCATCGGTCCCGGTTCACAGCCAGATTTCGTTGTATCCTCGAAGGTAACTTTTTCACCGAACTTCCAGATGGCGGTTTGAACTGCTTCGACACTTACTTCCTACATTTTCGCCAATTTCCTTACTGATAGGCTGGGATTAGTGTTTCATTTGTGCACGACCTGTTTGCCCTTTTTCGGGGAAATGCCTCGCATTTTGATGATTTTGTAAAAAAAGCACTTTGCGCACACAAACTATAAATAATCAAAAACACACTGAACAGCTGATAAACTTCATCGGGGTAGAAATGGCGGTGAGTTGAAAGTGTGCTTATACTTTCTGGGACACCCTATACTACTCGCTGATGCAGCTGGCCAAAAGATACAATGTACAATGTTCTTTACTTTTTATTTCTTATTGAAAGCTCACAACGTTGTGGTATGAATTCAAATTTGGCTGTTTTTGCATCGTGAAAATTCAAGGATGACTTTTTCCACATGCTTTCATTGCCACCGTAACAAACATTTCAGAAGCCTAAAAGTTGTATAAACCGCAAATCAAAACACTAGAACCATAGAAACAAGAAAGAAATCATGATTGCATATTTCTTCCATCAATCGGTGTACAAACAAATACTAACATCTAGCTACCTTGTGATGACCTACTACTACTACTGTAAGAGCTCTAACAATGGATGCAATTTGGATTGGCCCTGCAGCACTGCACCCGCGCGCTTCCCCGAGGAAATTAAGATTTTGATCCCCCCCATGATCCTGTTGTAAAAAAACCCAAAGTCGGGAACTGCAACATCCCTAACCACACCTGTATTATTGATATCCTGTATAAATATAAACATATAACCTAACCGCCAAACCTTTTCATCACTTAAATTTCGCTTTTTCTCTCGCTCTTGTTTGCTCCCAGTCCTAGTGATGCGATGCGAATAGAACCAAAAAATTAAGTCCTGCAATCCTATTTTCTACCACTTTACTTGTAGCCTCGGGGATGGCATGGTGTATCCAGTGCAGGCGTCCCATCTAACTGCATCTCCGGGCTTGACTCCGACAGCCTCGTCCGAATTCAGTACCACCACGCGCATTACCATGATGACGACGATGGCCACCAAGGACGATGACAACCTGACGGTGATGGATGACAGCAGGGAGGACACCGTTGCCAATGAGTACAAACCGAACAATCGCCTGCACCACATGCAGAACGGAGTGGCCACTGCCGGTGGCATGAGCCCGTACCGAAACCGTCCCGAGGATATTGTGTGAAAGAGTGTGTGTATGTGTGTGTGAATATGAGTGTGTGTTAGTGTCGGTATCGACTTGCTTTAAAAGTACGAAATGCAATCATGATTTCTTGGTCTAAGATTCTAGATGTTACAGAGAAAAAAGTTTATATTCTTTAAGAAACGTATCGACTCTTTTTTTACTTAACGTACAACCGTTACCATAATGAATCAGTGTTGTGTTTTAGGTGGATAGCGGGTCCGTCACATTCTTCCCAAAGGTACTTTGAGTGCGCACAAATTATTTAGCTTTATGAATGAACATTTGCAATCACTATTTGGAATGGAATTATTACTATTAGTCGATTAGAAAATTCAGTATTGATAAGATTTTAGCGTCAGTTTATACCGTCTGGTGAGATTCAAACTATTGGCGAAAAACTAAAAGGAGTACCTAGGTATTGCATTACAAAATTCTTTCCGCACACAAAATTCCACCTACCAATAAACGGTTTCAATAGCAGCTTTCATGGTGTCCGAAATGTAGTACTCGAATTGCGAAGCAATGTTTATCTGAGCAATATTTGTAAGCCTATGTTTTCCAATTCCTTCCGAGGAAGCCTTATTTTCCAGTAGACGCTTTACGCTAGACAAATTAAATGTACCTATTGGCTATACTGTTGCGTACGCAGAACTTAAACGGTGAAGTACAACGTCAGGAAGAGCGCATGAATGATACACATATGGCAAAAGCGACCGTGTGAATGGATGAATCAAAACTAACAGCCTAACAGAAGAGTATACTTTCGTACAATGTATCGTTGTTGTAGGGACTGGTAACAATTTATGTAGCTAGTACATGTTAAATCTTTGCGAAATAAGTATAACTAATGTGAGCTCCAAATCGAATCAAACTAATTGATAGTTTATAATTAAATAAGGTTGGAAATTTGTAATAATAAAAAGTTGTGTAAAATGTTGCAAAACTTCAAGTGTTTTCGTTCTTTCAAAAGCGAACGGGTGTGTATTTGTGTCCTGATTTTTTGTAAATTAATTATAACTAGTGCCTTTTTCAAATGATAGTCCACTTTTTCGTACCCATAATCAGGGTGTCGACTACCTGGAAAATCAGGGAATCTCAGGGAAATGCTTCTTTATAACATAAACTGATTAATAAGTATGACTGACTTCGCTAGTTTCAAACAACTTAATTACTCGGTGTAGTTTGAGAATGGTTTTTCATTTCAAGTTTTAAATACACTCTAAAAAATCTTCACGTCCGATTTACGTGAAATATTACGTACCTGATCTGTATTAAGAAAATCTCAAATGTTACGTGACGTTAGTAACTTTGAACTGCATTACACGCCATTTCCACTAAAAATGTTGGTGAAATTGATCGTATATTCACGCAAACAGATTTAGTGTATTTGTGTGTTTGGTACTTCGATCTTTCCGTAAAAAAAAATCAATATGGCGTCACCGAGCGTGGTGGAAAAACTCCTCAAAGATTCAAAATTCCTCAGCGTTGCTGCAAATGTTGGACGGTAATTAGATTCTTTTACGTTAATTTATTTATGATTATATGTAGCCTTTTTCAAGTTTTATAATTTCAGACGGTGACATCAGCAGTTTGAGTCTGCAAAAGTGTTAATATTTTGCAAGAAATAAAAAAAAACTCATACACGTTTTTATATTATAATAATCAATTAGTCAATATTTTACAATTTTATGAGTAGATATAAGTATTAATTTAAACACTTGAAATTTATATCTTCCCGATAAAATTGCATAATATTGACTGCTTCTATATATACTTCCTATTATTCTGATTAAAAATTCACTTACAAATTACATGAAAAGCAATTTAGACAAAACGGAATGTCACGTAAAAGTTACCAGATGTCCAGTAGTTTTCATCCCCGATTTCACGTAAGCAGTACGTGGAAATCAGGTCCTATTTACCTGACTTATCACGTAGATAATGGAAGCTGAATTTTAATCGGCTGCGTGCAGTGTAGAGTTGCGAACATGTGGTTGTTCAATGCTTGATGTTGCATTTTTGAAATTTGAGCAAAAGCTACTCAAATAAAAGGGTATTTCGATGATTTATAAATTCAGCTCCCACTGGGTGTTGTGACATTCCTGAGTTGAACTGAGACAAAAATAAAGACGCTAGACGTTGTTAGTTGTTGCAAAATTTAAATGGGCATGTAGGTCTCTTAATAGATGTTACACCTAATGGCGTCTGACAACATTTAAACTTCGAGTAGATTATTGCGTCTGCACGATCCAGTTTTGTCCAACAAAAATCATCACTTAAGCGTACTGGAGCGCCCATGAATAAATGCAAAAAATGGCAGAGTTGAGCTAGGTTTTGACAAGGCAATCCATTGATCAACTCAGTTGAATTCAATTGTCTTGAAGAGTTGAGCCTGGTTCAATTCGAGTGAGTTGATCAAGTTGATTGGCATGGTTTACACGTTCAATTCACGTTCAAGTCAGTTGAATTCAACTGAGTTGATCAATTGGCTTGCCTTGTCTAAACCCAGCTTTAAGAGAAGATGATGATTTTTTTCTGAATACTTATAGTTATTGTCCCTTATTGTGTTCTTAACAGCCTGATTAACTCAGAGAACTAATGAAACGAGAATTTAGGAAGGGTCTTGCTTGGGAGGATTTTTCTTATTGCTTGCTGCAGCACTTTTATGATTGAATAATGATTCAAATATACTGCCTATAATTGCATATCAGTCCCACATGGATTTTAGACAATTTTAAGCTAACAACGTTATCCACTATTAATTGGCGCCAACTTTCATATTACGTGATAAAATTACGGACTTTGATAATGAAAAATGAGAAAACAACATCAAGTCAGTTTGTCCCATTAAGGAAAATAATCGCATAGCAGTCCCATTCTGAAATTCGTTTGTCCAGAGGTCAAGTTGCAGTTCTGCTTTTTGGATCGCCATATTTGTCGCTGATATAACAAAACATACAAGCTTCATTGCAACTGATTTCAACTTTATAAAATTATCAACTAATTTACTATGATTTTTCATATATTTACATAGAAATTGCTCTTCGTAACTTCAACTGCCATTTCCTCCATGCCTACCCAAGTAACCAAAAGTTCCGCATTCAACACTTCCAAGTTCCATAAAGTTCAAATAAAGTTCCGACAGAACTTTCAAGTTCCATAAAGTTCAAATAAAGTTCCGATCGAACTTTCAAGCCACATGAAGCAATCCGCACAAATCTTTTTTTGTAACAAAATTTAATGTACGTAAATATGAAATAATCAGTGGCCCGAATAAATCATAATTCTTATATTCATGCAACATTCTATCCAAAAATAAAAAAAATAAATCAAAAGTAATTTCCTGGATTCGAACCCGTGTATTCGGCATGTGATCTACGATTGCTAACCACTGCGCCACGCAAACACCAATTTAAATTCATCAAGGTGTTGTGTTTCGTATTCAAGTCAGTCAGCTGGTTCAGAAAACTCCAACAATAGGCGGGACAACAGCTCACTTTAATATATTTCAGATGACGTAGTGGTTCGTTCTGAGACTCTCACACAGAAGGACTGGGTTTGATTCTTCCAACAGCTCCATTACTACTACTACTAATGCTGATAAATCAACACACATTAATACTAGAGTCGGTGTATAATGAGTCACGCCAAGAGTGAAGCCAAGTCTACCTATTGAACTGTCAAACCCGGCTACCTATCGTGCAAAGTAAATAAACATTACGATGCTATGAAAGGTCCACGAAAGGTATTGCAATAAAATATAAAATATAATCGAAGAAATGAGCATAAACACGCAGTGAGCGTTAAATTGTCATGGGATACGCTCGGTAATGATTAGCAATGAGAATTTCTACTATTTTTTGTTAAGATAATTTGACAAAATCACTGACATAATGATTTACTACAGCCGCAATATTTTTTCTCTCGCTTGAAGTCATTTGAAGTTGTTGTAGAAGTCCTCTGTTGCCAAGTGAAAAGAATGGGAATCTTTCGAAAACCGTGATGCGAGTTCAACTGTTTTTCTCTTGGCGTGACTCATTATACACCGACTCTAATTAATACCTGCCTTTAGAAATAACTTTCATAAAAGTGGGAACTTAAATATAGAACTGGTGTAGAGGACAAAAACCTTTTTTAATTTATTTTCTAAAAGTTCCGTTCAAGTTCCGCCAAAGGCTGCTCAGAATGCTCTTCAATTATGGTACCGGAACTTTCAAGTTCTTATAACGACTTAAAAATGAGGCTTCTTAGAATTCTATAGACCACCTTCAACCAAGGTGCTTAAGCCATAAATAGCCTTTTATCAGAACTTTTGGTTACTTGGGTACTTTTTCCATATGGGACTGATATGGGACTATAGGCAGTATACGTAGACAAGCAATGCCTTTACAGCCTTGGCCTTGACTTGTTTTTATGATTTCCCATCGGATTAACTTTTGGTTAAGCGTACTATCCTGAATAATTTTCTTGTGTCTCAAAATGTGCTCAAAGCAAAACAAAATATAATGGGATTAAGGTGATTCGTTGTGACTTCCTTATTCTCGGAACCACTACGAAACTTTAAGTGCACAAAAAACAGCTTCTACGACACGCGCAACATTCAAATTGTTACTCCACGTTTGCTGCACTGCAGCATACATGAAGTAGCAATTTCAGGTGGAATGGGGCATTGATTTCCGAGATTTGTGTAATTGGAAATTCGAAGTGGAAGTGCATGTATAACGGCGATTTGTGGACTCAACAATGGGTAAAATTTTACTCATTTAATGGGTAGTCCCAGTTTCCCTCGAAAATGCTTACTTTGTAGTCATTATTGGGTATTTTGCGGTTACCGTGTAGTGTGCTTTGGTCAGAAATTTTATTGTTTTTGCCGAGGGGGCGACACATCTAAATCTCTATTCTAGATGCTCAACAAAGCTCACACTAGCGAATCAATCTTCGAACAATCTTCTTTCATTTGTCGCATCTACTTGCATCGAGCATCATCTGTTTTGCAGGATATTTTCAGTATCGTCATCAATCTTCTTTCTATCTACTCAGCGTGCGAGCAGCTAGACACAGCAAAACACAATATTTTCTGCATCGTAGATAGAGTCGTCCCCCTCGGTTTTTGCTATGGTCATTCATGTCGTTCAAACTGTTCAAACCGACATAAATGACCATTCAAAGTACCATCAAATTTCTGATCAAAGCACAAATCTGACATGAATTTTTATGTATTTTTTCATTCACATATTTTCGATTCATTACTCGAGAGCAGTGAATTGCCCCTCGTTGAAATCATCATCCACGTGGACTCAGTGTTGGGAAAATATCAAAAAATAAAATCTCACCAACGCCCAAGATCACGCTTGATTTTCGTAGACAAATATCAACAAGCAAACTACTGCGGTTGATAGTGATATCACAGCTCGGAATATCAAGCTTACAAAACTCACCAACTGCAAATCTCACCAAACTGTGGTGAGATTAAGTTGAATGATTTTTGCTTTACACCCGAATGCAACCGAAACTTCCATAACGGCTTGCAGCAGTCCCTTCGCGTCTGCCATCGGTGAAGATTAAAAAGAGATAGCAAACTATGCTTTCTCTTTCTAAAAAAAACGATGTACAATGGAATCATTTTTGTGTCAAGTCAACTCTCAGCTTGATTTTTGCACATTGTTAATAGTCTCGCAATATTGAAGGAGCTTGTAAAATCAATATCAATATCATATATCCAGAACAACATGTGAAAAGGGCATACAAGCTTTTTGTAAACAAACCTTTGTAGGCCCTTTTCTCACCAACCGAGGGTCGCCCACGCAAACCAGCAATATCACCGGGAAGGGGAAAGTGTCCCCTACCCGGTGATGTTAAAGGTTTGCGTTGGTGTCATATGGGTGGCGAGAAAAAGGCATAAGAAGGTTTGTTTACAAAAAGCTTGTATGCCCTTTTCACATGTTGTTCTGGATATTTTGTTCCAATATCACGCGTGATATTGCGAGCGCATGAGAGCGGAAAAATATCAATTGATTTCTGATTTTGCCAACACTGCGTGGAATATTTTGTTTTCTGTATCAGGTTT
Organism: Ochlerotatus camptorhynchus; assembly: GCF_037179485.1. Taxonomy (NCBI): domain Eukaryota; kingdom Metazoa; phylum Arthropoda; class Insecta; order Diptera; family Culicidae; genus Ochlerotatus; species Ochlerotatus camptorhynchus. Next base: position 3,399,500 of record NW_027040849.1, read on the forward strand.
GCAGTGATCCGGCTGGTCCTTCCGTATATTTTGATGATAAAAATTACGATTTATAAAATTGTCCCAGCGGTTATGATCTTCCGGCTTTTCAATGTGTGGTTATTTCAGCTGTAAACAGTTCAGATCTGTAGATTATCAAAAAATGAGACCACTCCTGCTGGAAATTTGCAAGTTGTACAATAAAATGTACATTTTTTGAGTTTTAAAAATAGTCATTATGATGTAAACAAATGGATTGGATGACATTCCCTCTTAAAATCGGCTAGCGCACTCTACATTGATGGTGCATGAAAAGAGCCTACAAGCACGTCAGATTTCATGCGTGGCCTGCTGCGATCTTCGACCAGCAATGCACTGAGGTTCATCGTAAAGCTTTTCCGGAAACGTGGAACACCCGAGTATTTCGAAGCGTACTCGGCTCTTGAACGCGAACTCCAGAGCGTTATCAAAGTCAAGAATCGTGGATACTGGTGGCAATTCGTGGACGGATTATCGCGCGAGACGTCAATGAATACGCTCTGTGAGGAGGAGGAGAGTGAGGAGTACTCAGATCGTTGCATTCTCAAGTTCGTGCGAAAAGTGTGTCCTGATTCCGTGACGGCACGGATAATTCCTCGCGAAACCTTGAAATCGGTCAGCCTTTTTCAATTCTGGAACTCCCACTCGCGCTCTTTTCGTGTGGCAATTTGGTTCCGGGGGCTGATAGAATCAAGTTCTTTCTTCTTCTTTCCTTTATTTAACGTCGGTCTCTGTTCCGCAATCTAGTGCCAATCACCGACGGACATCGATTGCCATCCATTGACGACAATCGAATGTGCAGGAAGGAAGGCAGCTTCCACACCTGCGTAGGATATCGCACCCATTCACAACACACATGGGCCTGGACCAACGGCTTTACTTCCCCCTTCCGAAGGAAGACGTGACCAGAGATTTTTATGCCTCAGAAAAATCCCACCGACCTCAGCTGGGATTGAACCCAGACCCATTGGGGTATTAGAAAGCAGTCACGCTTACCACTACACCACCGGCGCCGGTTAGAATCAAGTTCAACTTGTTGAAGAACCTCCCATACGTCACTAAGAGGCGCATGTTGAACTTGTTTGGTCAGTTCCTGGAGCACAATATTGTTCCTGGTGATTGGAGGCGGGTGAGAGTAATAGCCATTAAAAAGCCTGTCACACCCGCGTCCAGATTGCAACTCGTACCGATCCATCGCGATATTGTCGTGCATACGAAAACTGTTGGAGAAAATGATCCTTTTTCGCCTGGACCACCTACTCTCAGATACTCAGTTTGGTTTCCGTAGGGGTAAGATAACGAACTACCGTCTCGCGTTGCTTTCCACAGAAATTCAGTTGGCTTTTGCTAAAAAAGAGTAAATATGTTCTATGGTCATATTCTAAATAACATATAACAAGACTTGCAGTATGAACAAGGCAATATATTATTTAAATCCATATTCATCAAACATGATAATGCTCCGAGGATAAATTAGTTAAATTCAAAGTGATAGATTTTTGATTTCAGTATGCTTCACATTTCGAGTTCAAAGCACAGTACATCAACAACGATGTGCAATACAATCTCAAATTTGCTGTTGATTTCATCGGGCTTCGATATGATCTCTTCCAAGGGATTTGCACATCGGTTTGCAATGTTTGGCAAGTAGTTCAAATTCAACAGCAAATCAAGCTGAACATTGCATTAGGTCCTAAGTAACATTGACAGATTCTCTTCGTCGACTTTCTCTTTGCATCCCCACGGCCATGTAAAGACATTCCCAGGTATTTTCAGCACACAGATCGATAAAAGAAGCTTTTATCTAGCATCTAATATGACAAACACATCAAGAAACGGTTCTGTGATCAAGTTATTAACGAAAGAGAAAGTCGACGAAGAGAATCGATCAATGTTTCTTAGGACCTAATGCAATGTTCAGCTTGAAATGTTTCCTCGGTACAAAACTGACAAATATCATCATCGACTTTTATTAATTAGTCCTAGATGATATTTGGCTGTACAGTGCCCTTTTTGTGTTTGATGCATTTGGCATCATAAACTTTCTTGTAACAGTATTATTCCAATTACAATCTATCATCATCTTTTTCTAGTTCCTTAATTCCATCTTGATGGAGCTTGGAGAGACCCCACAGAATGGTTCAGGCACAGACAATCAGACATAACACATTGAATAATTCTCACTGTAAAACATAGTTGCTAAAACATTACAGCCATCTGTTGAAAACATTGTGGTGGGTACTACGCTGAACAGATGGCGGTAGTGTATAAACGTCAAACGCAAGGGAATTGACTATGAACGCCACAGGTGGCGGCACTACCAACTATGATACTTTTAAATTGTCCGTTGAATGTTTGTTCAATGAACAACTTGTTTGTCTGTGGTTCAGGTCCTATAAATTGTTTAGATGATCGTGCAAGGACCCTTACATGATACCTTAGACAATTTGTCTACTTGGGCTATTCAGCTAGGTATCGAATTCTCCACGGAGAAAACTGAGTTGGTCGTTTCTAGGAAGCAGAGCCCAGCACAACCGAAGCTTCAAATTTTGGGTAAACCGATCACTCATTCTATGTCCTCCAAACATCTTTAAGTCTGGTTCGGTTCCAAATGCATCTGGAGATCCCACATTGAGTATCTGAAACAGAAATGCCAACAAAGGATCAATTTTCGCCGAACAATCACCGGAACGTGGTGGGGAGCCCATCCCCAACATCTTCTAACGTTGTACCGGACAACGCTTTTATCGGTTTTAGAGTATGGTATATAAACCACCGAGGAGGAGGAGGTAAACAAAACTAGAAATATATAAAATTATGTTGGTAAGAGCACTGGCTATAATAAATTTGAATAAACTATGCATGGAAAAGATTCTAGGATAATAACTAAAGACAAAATTTGTGTATTTGTATCAAAAATCTTTAACAGAAGCTGCCAGCCCCAAGTGAAAATAAATTCGATTTACTGAGTTTATTCAGCAAAATGCTGTCAGCTGTCAGAATTTTTAATTGCTGAATAATCAGTGAAGAAATATTGCTGAAATGTTTGCTGAATATCAGTAAAATGTTGTCATTTTGACAGAAGTTGGAATTGCTGAAAAATTCAGCAGCATTATTTTGCTGGAAAGTTTGCTGATCTTTCATCAAGTCTAAAATCAGCAAAATTCTGCTGAGTTTCAGCGATTTAAATTTGGTGTGTACGAATCGTACAAAAAATGCAAATACTTGCGACTGTGAACAGATTGACAGCTCTTTACTGGGTGTCCAGCAAACCGTTTATGTTAGCTGAATTTTTCGGTAAAAATATCGTTTGCTGTTTTTCAGTAAAACTTTTTTGTTGCTGATCATGATCCAGCAAACCGTTTTACTGATAATGAAAACTAAAATTTGGTGTGTATGGTGTATGCTTCTCCGACTTTAATTTGATGTATCCATGACGGCGGAGATTCGTGATCATCATCGCTCCAAGATTGCTCCGTCAATTTTCGCTGCAAAGTTTGGCCAAGTTGATTCCGCAACACCGTTCTTCACAGATTGATCGCTAATAGAGGCATCCGCTGGCTTTGGTTTTTATAACGAATTTCATAGCGCCTGTCGAATGCTTCAAGCTCCTTGTTCCGTATGTATATGTTGCTGAGCTGGCGGCAATACATAATATGTTAGAAACTGTCGCCCCACTTGCACCAGATCACTACTTTATTTTTACGGACAGTCTCAGTTCTGTCGAGGCAATCCGCTCCACGAGACCGGTAAAGCACTCCTATAAGACGGACCAAAAAGTTGTGGATCATGCTGGGAGAGGATTTTGTAATTCATTTCAAGTTCAGTAACAGCTTGGGTTGATTATGTTACGTGATTTCAGCGATGCTATTATGTCTAATCTAATGTAACACCAACACAGCCAGTTCTTGAAAGCATTCTGGAAAATGATATATCTTGTCTATTTGATACCTGTTTCACATCGAAGATGCGTCACAAATATTAAAACGGCCAGGCCTACTGTGCAGCATTTAAGGGGCAAGATGATTCAGAAAAAATCGGCTTCAGATGCTTCAGAATTTAATAAATGGATGAAACGTGGACATTCGTACCGTACGTTCCGATATTGGTAATTATATGATTGGTTGGTCGTTGGAAGCATCAAAGCTAGAAAGGTTCCATTTTCTTCTGGCCGTTGGGACATGAGCACTAACTCTTGTCCTAGCCTTTTATAACTTATGGCTATAGCGGCATTACTCGCTTTCTGAAAAGAGAAGAGGGAAAGGAAAAGGAGAAGGACAAAGGGAAAAGGATTATGTGAAATCTATGAACATAAACAATATTTTTATTTGAAATATATAATATAGAAATGCATAACGGCGCGGTGGTCACTACCCCAGTCTTGTCACTATTATTAATTCATAAAAAGTAACAAGGACTAAAATGTGTTCCTTTGATTACTAGAAAATCCTGATTCCCTAGTTTGAAGTTGTCACGACTAGGGTTCAGTGGTAGATCTTATACCAGTAACGCACCACAAAAATGTGATCAACCAACGTTGCATGTTTGAAAAGATAAAAAATTACAAAATGGAACGAACTCACCAAGTTTATCCAATTGAACCTGAAGGCTGCCTGACATGTGTTGATGTAGAAGTCCAAATTGTAGACGAAGCTTGACGAAGATCAACATGAATGATTTCAGCGATGCCATTATGTACAGTAAAACTGCATCATCCATTTCCTCTTTTTTTTCCAGCACCGGTGACGGTGTGGCCTATCCGGTTCGCTGTTTCGACGAGGATGCCGAATCACTGCTCAGTGGCGAGCTGGCCAACAATCTGCTCCACCACCATCAACGAAGCAACGGGCATCGCCTTCGCCCCAGCCCAGACTGCAATAATCAGCAACAGTACCGCAAAGGTGGTGTTGCGCGCAATCATCGCGACGATGAAGACGATGACGACGACGAGGAGGACGTTTTTGAAACGACGGTTTTCAGCCATTCCGCCAATCTGCTACACTGAGGGCACCACTTGGAATTGGTGAATCTGTGTGTTAAGATGATAAAGTCGGAGGTGATACTATACTTAAATTAGAAAACGAAGGAATAGGAACTTCGGTAGGCAATTACTGCGTCGTCGGAATACCTGTGTTGTGATTTGCAATTCCTTCCTCACATTCCTTATTTTACCGGTTAGGCTTTTTATTATATGAAATATTTTTAAGAAATATTATTGAGTTAAATTGTCAATTGAGCAAAGCTGCAACCTTTATCAAGCATGACTGATTTTTTAAATGAGTTACATAATAGAACAAGCATTTTATTTTATTTTTTAAACATGGTACCTCGACAACAATTATTGTGCATTTTGGTTTTACTTCAAGCAGAGTAGAACAATCCAAGTTCATTTAGTTTCTGGCAGAACAGAACAAGATAGTCAACTAGATCCAATAGTATTTGCAGATTAAAGAAGAAATGAGCAAACAGGACATACAGACTGAATGAACGTTTTGTATAGGAAACATTACGCAAGGTTGGAAGCCGAAGGCGTTTTGTGGGGGAGGCGATTCTGCTGGTAGTCTAGGACAAGTTAAATGTAGTGAAACCGCGTATTAGTTGAATCGGGTTATACATGCAGCAAAAAACAAGGTAACGTAGTATTCCTTAATAGCGTTTAAGTATCAATGACTAGAAAGACAATTTTACGTATGAATAGCAAACATTGTTTAACACAAGAATAAACCAACAGTGATAGGCGATGTAGGTAAAAACAATAGTATTGATGAAACTAGGAAAACAAAAATTAAACAATAACAATTTTGAAAGGAATGGCGCCTGTGTTGGAATTCGAAAATATCACATCCTTTGCCGTCATCACTTGAATTAAAACACCCCACAGTATTGTTTGGAATGATATCAGTAGCATTTATTATCAAAAAGTAAAATGCGCCCACGCCTTCGCAGTGGCCCATGGCACATCATCTGTAGCAATTCAAACTAAAAACTAAGTACATTCTCAGATCAGTTCACTTCAATAATACCACATAAAATAAAGGTAATAATACAGTTCGTGCGTAGTCCGTTCCGCGGACTAGGCAGCACAGTGCAGAGGATAGGAATTCAGTTTCGCACGTATTTACGCTTTCAGCCTTTTGTTCAAAGTTGTCTCAGATATGATAAAGGTAGGTGGTACTGGTAATTAGCACAGTCGTTCTTAGTAAAGTGCAGCAATCGTGTTGGTGAGCGCCTCTTGGATTCGGTCTACGTCGCTGAGTACGGATCGACTGTCTATCAGGTTTCGCGCGCGCAACCGATCGATCAGCAGTCGAGCACGGTCCTTTGGCAGCCCGAGGTCACTTATCAACGAAATTAGGTCGACGTCCGTCAGCAGGTGTGGTCCATTGTGCGAGGGGATGGTACTGGTACTTGAAACCACATTGGCCGACACAGTGTTCTGCTGATGTTGAAGGAGGGATGAAACTGGTACCGCCATCAGTTTGGCAGCCGGTTGGATTTTCGATGAGCATGGCGCCCCAGTCCGACGGATGGGAGCACCACTTGTCGTCCGGCTGGATGGTGAGGTCACGGTGATGGGTTTACTCCGTTCTTCGGGTTCGTCATCGTCAATTTCGATTACGATCGGTTCGATCGGAAGAGCAGTGGCAACTGAAAATGGGAGTGACAAAAGAGGATTTGTTCGTTAGTATTGTTCCGCTGCCATAAAAACGTTATCACCATCTTTGTAGATGTTAAATACCTCTCCCGGAACGTCGTCGTTTGTGTTGGATTCGTTTTTCAATCATTTTCCATTCTACTCAAGTAGAAGCGAAAGATCTCAAAGATAAATCAACGAATTTACGTAATATACCGTAGGTATAATTGAAAATAGAAAAATAGATCTACTGAAACAGATTATTGGATCGCTTTGACGCCGTTGGTTGGTTAAAATTGAATTGTATCCTGTATCAATAGAAGTTCGATGAAGACTGATGATTCAATAGACGACGGGTCTAACAAAGGATAATTCAGGCGAAACATTTGATAACGGCACAAAACCTTTAGTAAACAAAAGTTGTAAGGCCCTTTACACGCGAACCGAAGAACGCCCACGTAAACCAACAACATCATCGGGCGGGGGAAATTTTCCCCTTTCTGATTATTGTATTGGTTTGCGTGGGCGTACTTCGGTTCGCGTGTAAAGGGCCTTACAACTTTTGTTTACAAAAGTTTTTGTGCCGTTATCAAATGTTACGCCTGAATTGCTTTGGACTTCTGTGCCATTCGTCGTGTAAATGTATGTGTATGTGTGTGTGTGTATTAGAGTGTTTCAGCGTTATATGGAAAAAAATCAAGGTTGGAATTTCAAACGCTACCCCCTGAAATGGTAGTTTGGGGGTTAGAAACACCCTGCCAAAATTTGGTTCACGGGAATACGGGAATACCATCGCTCAAATGGCTTGAAGTTTGTATGGGGAAAATCGGCAAAAGGTATGGGGAAACGAGCCACTTTCACATTCGCGGCTCTAGGTGGTGCTGTAGTTGGTATTTGGAGTATTGGGACATCTTGGCTGAAGGTGGCTGAAGACCGGGTGTTATTGGCGTTTCAAATGAACACCACCTGCTTTACTGTTGGGGAGGGCCTATAGCGAGATTTTTTGCGGTTTTTATTCTTACGAACAGGCATACGAAAAGCAAGGTTTGCATGGGTATAACTTTTTTTGTTTCACCATGAAATTGACTGAAATTTTCACAGTAAGCAGAATTTTTTTAGAAATTATGATCTACTGAAAATTATAACAGATTGGCCAAGTGGTTCCGGTTTTATTCCGCGATTCCGAGAGGGCATTAGGGGGGAGAAAAGGTACCAGTCGTATAGAACAAGTGATGCTGGAAATCCACAGCAACAAGCATCTATGGGTAATGCTGATTAATATTAAAAAAAATACAGCTATCCCCCCAAGAACGCGTTACCCACCGCTGCACCCGCCGCTTTTCTCGACGGGGTTTGAACCAGTCGATCTGATTTTTGGCATGTGAGTAGGGTCAATGGAGAACTAGTCACTCGCAGAAAATCAGATCGCTTGGTTGAAAACCCACAACCTGGTTCTAAATACTGAATGTCCACCGGAAGGTCCTCCGGTGACCCGGATCAACCTTAATCTGGATTACTATGTATTTTTGATCAAAGCAGGCATCTACATGGAATGAAGTAAAATCACCGACAAACCGACATGACACTTAATTCTGACTTATGCCCGAAAATCGTAAACGGCCAATTTAAATGTGCAGTGATCCGAACTTTCGGAACTTTCAAAACCATAGGTTTTTTGATCTAGATAAAAATAATTTGTCCCGAATAGATCAGACACGAACCAATTCATAACTTTTGAATGCTGGTTCATGGCTTAGCTAAATATTTCCTGCGAACACGGAACCAGATGTCAGTAGTGTGCTTTGGTCAGAAATTTTATTGTTTTTTCAATGGTCATTCGTGTCGGTTTGTCGGTGGTAAAATTGTGATTTTTGACACATAAGCTGGTTATTGGTTCCCAATAGTCACCAGATGGTCCGCCGGTAGATTCTATATGAAATGTAATAAAATATGGTGATTTTTGATATATGCAGCAGGTCGTTGGCTCCGAGTTGTCCCCGGATTAGCCGCCGGAAGATTTAGAAGATCCGTAAGATTGATTTCAGCGTTAATTTGATCAAAGTAGGCCTTGATTTTTCTCTGCGACTTACGAAATGTAGTCAAATTATGGTTAATTTGTCGCAAAAGCTATGTTCGGGCTTTTTTGTGATTTACAGTTCGAAAACAGTCCGAACAGAGAAGCCGTAATCAGGTGTGTATCAAGGGGTGGTTACACACTTATTTTGCACCAATTAGCATTAGCATCGAACAAGTTGCACAATATCGTAGGTGGTACGAATTCAAAACTATTAAGAGCAAGACGGATGTCTATTACTGGACAGATAGTAAGTAGGAAATAATTACTATTTCCCAGATAAAGACATATCCCGCTCCAACAGTTAAGGCTTGTCCTAGCCTCGTCCTTACAACCGGTAGGGATAGGAAAGGTATATTAGTCCAACATTTACTTAAGAGAGATGCAGAGAACTCTACGACCCCTCATAAATGTCTCGGGAATTTAGGAATTATGGTAGTAGGGAAGGTAAGCAATAGGATACACCCAGTCAGTGTTGCTGGCAAATGTAGTTTTTATTTTATAAATGTTGAAATTGCTGTTCAGAGCGTCTGCTGGAAGATAAGGTTGCTGGAATAAAATGAAGATATAACATGGTGAACTCACCGTCTTTGTCACACATATCTTTCACAATTCTGAGTAAAATTAGACTCAACTGTGTGTTGCTTTCGATAGACTTGTTGATACTGAGCTGTAAACTGCTAAGTGCTCAATTCACAGTGTACTAGTCTATTCTTCGTATCACTAGTGGCGCTAGCGTCAGGTATCATCGTGTCTTGGGGATAATAGAAGAGTGGACCATATTGTTAATTTATAATATTTGCCGGTGTAATCAAATTAATCATGTTTTGTTGTTTTTGACATCATCCACATCAAGAGGGCCAGTCACTTTTAATGTATGGGAATGGTAAGAAACCATTTGGAAGTGCATGAAAATTTTCACTTTTTATTCATTATCGTCTTTATCGGCAGTTTTAGATGCCCGAAAATTGCACGAGTACATTACTATGGTGATAAGGTAAACACTCGTTTATGTATTTGTTTTTTTCTGTGAAAGCATGTTTAGTCACCAATCGTGGATTTTCTGATATTCTCCATACTGCAAAAATGATTTTCCTACCACTGAAGGGGCGACATCTCTCGGATCTTCAGTATAGCTACTACTCAAATCATATAATTAATTTTATCGTTCCGTTGGAATTAAAACTTTTAAGAAGGATCACCTATACACTGCCTATAAGCGCATATCGATCCCCTATGGATTTTCGTCTTGAGATAACAACGCTATCCACTAACAATTGGAGTATCGAAAATGTAATTAATGTACTTTAATTACGAAATTTCAACTGTAATTGATGAGGTTCAAAAGTAGTTAATGTTCGACATTGGAATCAATGGAATTAATTTAATTACAGCCGTTGCCTGCGTTGGAGTTAAAGGTTATTGCGTGCCCCTAGGCCGTAGCTGTACCGGCAGTGCCAAGAAGTCATTGAACTGTTTTTTTGCTTGTGAATCATGCCTTATTTGGCAACCCGGTATTTTAACAGCTCTTCATTTTGTTTTGTTTTTCGAAACCTGAGATGACCCGGGAGTAGAAACAACATTTCCGTTCCGAGATGTCCGCCTTGCGGGTGGATTTTGCGAAGACGGTCCTGCAACATTATTGATGAATTTACGTTCGACCAGCAGATGGAAATGATATGAAAATGATAATGACGTTTTGCTACCATCGAATCGTATGGAATTTTTTTTTTGTTTTGATTCGCTATGAAAGTTTGACAGATAAAATGAGGGGTTCGTGGATTTTCCTATGTTTCAAGGGGTGCATCGATTTGCTTGGGACCGAAGATAGTACCAGAGCTGAGCCAAAAAGTTGAGCACGTTTCTTCGGGACCTACTGGTCTTAGAGTTACCTCTATGCCAATAGGCTAGTCAAGTAGTGAGCCAATTTAAAATCGTTAGTTTCCACCAGAAAGTCAAGAGACCTTCAAGATATTCCGGTAGCCTCTATAATCAGGGAAGTTCCGAGTACATGGAGGATGATCAGAGAACTCCAAAACAATCCCATTAACTTCAGGAAAATTGCAGGAACTTTTAAGGAATTCCGTGAAATTATGGAATATTCCTAAGTGCATTTCAGGAATGTTCCGGGGCATTGCGGGGTCTTCAAGAATGTTTTATGAATATCAGGAAAATTTTATTAGAACATCCCCCAGAACTCTCTTTCTTCCGGAATTATGTCCCTGTTTCTCCAGACTTTCTCCAGAAGTTTCTTCCAATCTACCTTAGGAAGTTTCTTCCGTCTTCTCCAGGAAGTTCAATTAAACTTCTACTAGAAGTTTCTTTCTTCGCCTTCTGGAAGTTTGTCCATAAGCCATAGTTTTTTTTTTACTTCTATTGAAAGGTTTTTCCGAGCTTCTTCTGACTTCTCCTGGAAATTTCCAGGAGCATTCCCGAATTTCCGAAACTTTTCTGGCTTCCTTTGGATGATTCTCCGATAGTTTCTTTAAATTTTCGCTAGAAGTTTCTCAATTCCTGTCTTGGAAGTTCTCCGGATGTTTTTCCGACTTTTTTAGAACTATCATCAAACTTCATCGAAGAGAGCTTATTTCTTATTTTTCTGGATGTTTTTCAGCTTCCTTCTGAAGCTAATTCAAACATTCCCGGAGTTTTCTTTCGGAATTTCGAATCATAGTCCAAAAGTTAAAATTCTCGCTTTCAAAAACGGAACAAAATATAAAATTAATTAAAATAGTAAATACCGATAAATACCAACCCTAATACACGTGTACCATATACTGACGATATCTTAGATGGTGCGACTATACCACATAAAATTGGGATGATATCCCGAATTGGTGGTTAGGCGCTTCTTATGGTTATTGTTTATGCGGGAATTCCTCAAAACCTTTGATACCAATAAGCTAAAGAGCCTGAATTTATAAAGAGACGACATGTAAAAATTGGAACAATCGATTGTCTGTCAAAGTCATAGGAAAAAGTCATTCCAAACGAGCAGAAGACCTGTCAAATGGATAAGATGTCACCTCTTTATAAATTCAGGCTCTTTACAATAAGCTTAACACAATTTGACAACGCTGCCTGCCATCAAAACAAACTTCACGGTAAATTAGGCTGACTCATATTTGAGTACCGTTCACTCAAATTCGCAAAAGCGTAGGTTACTCGTAGGATGTGTAAATTTTTATCAAATATGACATATACTCATATACGAGTGACGTTTACTCATATTTGAATACAATTTTACTCATTCTATGAGTGACCCACCTTTTTGGCGAATTTGAGTGAACGGGTTTCAAATGCGAGTTACGAGTTGCCGTATTAGATGCTAGATATGGGAAATGGATGTAATGTCGGCCTAAATGCCCCTAATTTGGGCACATACATAAATTCAGCAATCGACTAAATTTTCCATAGCGACCAAAAATATCCATTAGAACCATCCCAATTACGCGTTCATCTAGATAAAATTGATAAATATCAGATTTTCAGCGATGGGCCCAATCTTAGATCCATAGGCCAACATTAGAGCCATTTCATCTATTTTTTTTTTTTCTTTATTTACAAGGCTTTTAGCCATGGGCTATATTATTACGTTTTAGTTTAACTCCTTATTTCAAGTTTTATTAATTTTGAATTTATTTTTTGTTGTACAACTTGACTAGTCAAAACGACATATGTGATTGTTTCCATATAGGGGAAATGGCTCTAATGTTGAAAATTTAGTCGATTGCTGAATTTATGTATGGACTCAAATAAGGGGCATTTAGGCCGAAATTACATCCATTTCCCCTACTAACACGTAAATCAAAATACAAGTGTGATTTTTACCATTCCTGCTTAATGTTCACCATTATTTAACTAGTGCAAAATAGTGTTGTTAATGTTCTGTTCTGTATTTGACAACCGTTATAACATGTTATAACTGCTCAGTCTGGACAGCGCTTAAACGTATTGTTTCAAACCTAGTGTTACTCAATATGGCGGAAATGTTTGGTCCATTTGAAAAAGTACGCGACAAATAAATTTAAAAAATACGTTTACTTACTCGGTAGAATCGGTTGACAATACGAACGAGGATCCACTAGCGGACGGTTAGTCCCAATCTGACTGGGCGGCGTACGCATGATATTAGGGCTTGACATATTGTACTGGTAGTTGTTGATCTGGGCCATCCTTGGTTGCTGGGGCGGCGTCCGCAACTCTTCCTGTTGTTCCTGCAGCTGGGCAGGGGATCGAATTTTAACCTTTCGCTGCTGTTTTACCGAAAACGGTGGTTGCACCGTTGGAAGCGACTTAATTTTCTGTTTGGACTGCATGAATTGATCATTAAGCTGAGGGAGTTGGACCGGTTTCGGTAGTGCCGGCGGTGGCTCCAGAGGGATAGTTGGGATCTGTGGCTGCGGTTGAGTGTGGTCCAGCTTAACTTTCTTAACGCTCACCGTCCAGTTGGGGGGAGCTGGCGCTTTTTGAACGTCTATTTGATTGACAGTTTTCTTGGTGACCATTGGCGGAGAGCAAGAGGTCGGAACAAGCGGTGTTATGGGATCCATTTCGCACGGGATAGGTCGCATCGCCGACGGGATGCTGCCGGGATAGAGTGCAACTTTGTTCTTTCCTTCCCCGGCCGTCTTAGTGAGACAGAAGTAGCAATCGTTGGTGTGATTGCTCGGTGCATTCCATATCATCGGCACGGAAAAGGGAAGCGGCGGCCTCGGATATTGACCGTTCATCCACCGCAGCAGACCCTGATGACAATCATTGCACACCGAAGCCGGACCATGGACGTAGTTGTCTTTGAGCGTTCGGGTGGTGAAGTATGCCTCGTACGCCTCCACGACTGGGATGTTCATGATTGATCTCTTGTGGTGCGACGGTGTGTAGCTGCCGCACACAAAGCAAAACAGGTTTTTCGGATTGGCACAGGAGGATTTGATGGCGACAAACATTCTTCTTGCTGATATGTTACTAATTATAAATACTAACACTGGAAATCGCGTTGCCGGATGCACTAATAGAAACTAATCTTAGTAGATATTATCTGCACGTCCAAATTACGCCAAATTTTATCTCACAAACACATTCCGCTTTTCGCACGCTCCGGCTCCAACTAAAAATCTCTATTCCGAATTGCCACTTCTTCTTCACAAGTGTTTTAGTAGCAAAACGCTATGCGTATCCCTCCTGGTTTATACAGAACACTCTCAACCAACTAACAGCTCTTGGTGGATGTTCTTATGATTCCATTCTCTGCTTGAACTGCTTGTATAGAAAGGAAGATGTAGATATATAAACACCACGAAAATAAAATATCGTTTATGTTGTTCTCCGCGTTCTTGTTGCGTCTGCTGCTCTCGCAACAGATCCAAAAAACCACTCAGAATAGTATTTTGTTCTCCCGATCCGGTGGCTAATGCCTACATTAGTAGTTGTGTTGTACTCTCTCCCTACACGGATGGGAGGAATAGAAGCATACGAATGAAAGGGGAAAACAAGCCAAAAAGGAGGATGAGGAAAAGGTTCTTTTACCTGCGGGACCGTGACATTCATTCCTCTTCTCGTTGCAGACCTTCTTGCGCTTGTTGATGGCCACCGATGTCCGATTCTCTTATTTTTATTATGGGGAGATGCAAGTGTTCTTCCCATCAGCTATTAGCTAGCAGCAATACACTCAAGGCGGGCACAACACAAATACTCTTCTCTACTGGGATCTACTGGGATGCCGCGGGACGGACGAAGGCGAATGATTCGATAAGTATATTTTTACGCTCTCTTGCTCCCGACCGCTATATTTCAGTGTGTGGGAGAAAGAGGCAAACGACCGCCCGCCGACCCATCATAGGCTTGAACTGTTGTACGGTTCTGTAGTGTTTCCGCTGAATTTTAGACGTTTCAAATTTGAAATGCGCGCGAGGAAGAATCATGCTTTCGCTGTATAACAGTTGAGAAGGGACATGGAAATGGCGCGCTTATGATTACACTGAAAAAATGATGTAGGAAAAACTGTCGAACCACTTTACGGAATCCCTTTATGAAGAGCTTTTTGAATGTGTTGATTTATTTCCACTTGATTCCGTTATAATTGCTTATCTTTTGACAGATACGCTTATTTCGTCTACTACTTGCAGACTTCATCGGTGCCAGTGGTGTTGAGTACACTGATAGGTAAAATAAAGCGCCCAAGATCACAGGCCAAGATTTACCAAATTAACAATCTGGCCCGTTTTGTTTCTTGTTTCTTCCCCAGAAAAGAAAAGATTTTGTTGGTCATTTGATATTATATTTCAGTTTTATATTACAGAACAGGTGTCCATAAATAAACAAGTCCGCAAGTATCTTGCACACTGAATAATACATCTTCTGAATACCAATTTTCTCAATAAATTTTACCCATATGATTTAATATATTTTTCATGACAAAACTCTCTGATTAGTTTCACTTTACTATTGATGATACACTACGTTTACTTTTATGGAACTATGTATTTATCAATTCCAAACCATTTTATAGCTCTTTAGAAAATGACAACCTTCAAGTTTTCGAGCACTTCGTTCATCATTTAAAAAGTAAAAGGGTCTATTATGCAATCCAATTAAACCAGTCGGAAACTGTTAAACCTTATCGAAGAATTGTTCGACCTGAGTTGAAGAATTTCTCGTGATGGATTAAAAAATCGGTGCATGGAACGTTGAACTACCGATTACAAATTTATAACATTATTCCACACGTTATTGGTGGGCGTTGGCCAAATTTGGATTTTTCAGATATAATCCTAAATAGGACCTAGATTATTTAATACTCTAGTAACCTCAAGTCCGTGCTCTGTCACAATGTTTCATTGTGATTAATCAACACTCAAAGGGGGGTAAAATATCAAATTTGGGGTGGATTTGAAAGAAAGGGAACTTGGAGTGTAGAGCGCACTGCCCACTGGACGATTCTGAAGCCTGGCCAAGTGAGTGGGGTATGGGTTTATTTGATTGAACGTCATTTCCAATATATATATAGATACATTCATACCATTGGCATTTTGTATTTGAGATAAGACAGAGACAGGATGCGGAGGGCCCGCTTAGGGGAAGCGTAACCCATGTTATGGTTTCCATTTATTATATAGTTCAGATAGGCTGGAAATGACAGGTTCATAGTGAGAAAATGTACTATATGGGGCCCGTTCACTGATCAAAATCAGATTTACATCGTCAGACCCTGCCCAAGAATAAGGGGATTGACGATGTCTTGTCAAGTTTTATTTTGAATTTGCGTTTTGCATTTAATACTCTAGTAAATCTCGCGTCCGTGCTCATTCACAACAGTGTGAGGTGTCAATACTCACTGGGTCATATGTCTTAGACCAGTTCCAGATTAGTTTGCTATTAATATCTTCTGCATCGCAGTTCGCGATAGATTACTAAATATGGGTTCTCTTTTCCGACCATAATAGTGTGAGGGAAGGGGGTGAGTTCTGGATCAACAATGGAGGGGGGCCCATCGGCATTTGTGGGCAGACCGTCCAGGGCCCGTTCCTCACGGATCGGGGGCTGCTCACGCGGGCAAACACCGTCTTCGTGTAGGTGGAAGTTTCCCCTATCCGATGATGGTGTTGGTTTGCGTGGGTGGCCTTCGCTTTGTGAGTGAGGGGCTTTGGAGCGGTTTGTTTACGAGTGCTGATGGGCCCTTTTCTATTGTTGATCCAGAGTTAAACGTTGCGACATGAGAGCGAATAGAGGCAAATAAATAGGGAAGACAACACCATGACCCAAATAAGTAACCAATGCATGCGGCTCACACTTAACTTGTTCTATTTCTTTCTTTCTTCCTATCATGTACTAATATTAACTGCCTGAGGACAAATGGGAACACGACCAGAAGATCAATAGGAGAAAAAGAAAATTCGAACAAGAAAAGAAGAATTAAACTTGCACCGGCAAGAGGAAGCAGACAGAAAAGATCATGCCGGTTGGAGACAGCCAATGTATACTGGACGAAGCTTGTATCTAGGAAAAGTCGTATGTGCAGGAAACCGTAAGTAGGATAAGAATCGTAAAAGGTGTGTGCTTGTTTGATAAGATCCTAACTTTACTTTAAATACACGGTAGGAATCGAATATCCATTTATGATTAAGGTTTTGCCCATTTTTCAGTGGGAGTGGCAATACTCATTGATGAGTGATTTATCGTACCCATTTATTAGTAACTGTTAGCAGCTAATTATTAATTGATTCACCTATTTTACTTCACATCAGAACCTCATTTCCTTCAATTACTACTCCGTCGCAGCACACACCTTATATGGATCGCTAACCTTTATTTAGTTTCAGCATTTTCGACATTATACCCAACAAACAATTGCCTATTGAAGAAACGACTTCTTGACGATTTATTCAACTGCATGCTTAATAATACTTGTACTATTTTTAATAATAACTTCTGTTCAGGCTTTGTTCACACAAATCTGGAGAATTTATTCAACCACAACATCGAAATATTTGGTGTTGAATAAGGTATGTCGAGAAGCTTTTATTCGACTTACAAAAGTTGTAACAGAGCTTATTCGATCAAATTTTTGATTATTCAGCGTTTATTAGACCATCTGTACTTCCTTAAACAGCGATGGTATAAAGGTGTATATAGACGCTTGATTCTCATGTGAAATAATGTTTAATTATTACATCATTATACATTTATTAAACGATTATTCAACTAGGGGATAATTAATCAGAAAATAAGAACGGCACGAGCAGGGTTGTGTTCGTTAGTGATTTTGTTGTGTCATTATTTCTGGCGAATTTATTACATACATACATACATACATACACACACATGTCGTTAAATGGGATTCGAACCATGAACTTCCGATCACCAGCCGCTTGCCTTGCCATCTGAGCTATCCTAGAATACATCATATGAGCAGCTAAATAAGCAATAAAAGCTTGAATCTGAAAACCTTTCAGCACTTCCAGCCGTAACTCTAGCTAATTCAAGGAGATGTGAGAATGATTAATTCAAGAGCAAATTTTCATTACGTCGAATGTAACAAAGGTAAACAAAGTCGAGCTATCAGTGTCAATCGATGCTCCTGCTATTACACTATATACTGTCCGAATATAGGATCACATCCCATTTTTAAATTTATTTACCAGTCGAATTGCTTTTTGACGTAATCACCTTCCGATCAAAATAGTTTTCGATGTTACTTAAGTCACCCGATTTCTATGGAGATGCCGTTTGCCTTAAGTAACAGCACTGAGAAACCCGTGAAAAGTGTACTTTCGTCGTTTTGCTTTCTCATTATTAAAGTGAATAAATCGAACTGTTTGTTGCTAAGATGATTTCGGTGGTCCTAAAATGATGAATAGGCTGCACGTAAGGAGACGTAATTGATAATTCTCCCGAATATCCTGGTAAATACACTTTGACTTAAGTAACAATAGGGGCCACCAAACGACGTATAATAACTTTTGACTCAAAAACCAGTATTTCTTAGCATGAAAGCTAGCAATTTGCCTTTGTATGATTAAAACTCGGCTAAATATGTTAAACATTGCTATCACTATGAGATTATATGTGTTTAATTGGAAATAGGAATAACTTTTCGGTCGTCAAAACAAAACTTTATTTTTCTCGGATCGGTGCGAATGTTACTTACGACATAATGAAAATTTGCTCTTGAATTCATTCATAGTTGTTTAACATGAGACCAACGTTACCTCTCCATCTCTCTAATTTCGATGGAAAGGATGCTATTCTTTTCGTGAGTGATACGATCTATGATTACGATTTAAATTAATTAGGAGTAGAACATAAATAAAAAAAGGGTTGAGGCTGGGATTGAACTCGCGACCTTCTACTTGGAAAGCGGAAACGGTAACCACTATGTTACCAATTTCGTTTTGTTGTTAGCCTGAAGAACTGTTGTGGAATAATGAATGAATACGCCATTTGTAAAGCATTTATAAAGCATGCAATTAAAACATAGACGCATAGTGGTATAAGAGCTATTATGCTGACTGTATTCACCTTTTTTCAGCAATATTGCTAAGCAATGCAATGGAATCTAGTAATGGAGCTAGAAAACAATTATTAGACGTATAATAAAGCATGTTATTAAATCAATTGAAACAGTCGGATTAAAGCGTCAATGTATGTGCAAATTACACTTATTCAGTATGTTATTAGATCAAACTTCTGGTGTTGAATCAGGAAGACAGTCATCGTTTGTATAGATTTTAATAAGTATATTAATCAAATCAGAGCAATCAGCGAAAGAAAGGCGCATCATCGATCTCAATGAGGTTTTCTGAGCACATAATTTGACAACCCGTTTTATTCAGCATTGTACACTGTTATAAAGCATTAATTCAATCTATATGCTTATTTGTGACTCTTGATTGGAGGCGAACCAGCCCAAGGCTGAAAGCCTCCCTAATAAAGATAAATAATAATATTTGTGACTCTGAATTGTTTTTGGGAAGTGATGTGGAATAATGAATCTAATACGTCGTTTATAAAGCATTTACAAAGCATTCAACTAAAACATGGACGCATAGTGGTATAAGAGCTATTTTGCTGACTGTTTTCACCTTTATACAGCAATATTGTAAAGCAATGCAATGAAATCTAATAATGGAGCTAGAAAACATTTATAAGACGTCTAATAAAGCATGTTATTAAAGCAATTGAAAACAGTCGAATTAAAGCGACAATGTATGAGAAAATTACACTTATTCAGTTTGTTATTAGATCAAACTTCTGGTTCTGAATCAGGAAGACAGTCAAATGTTTATGAAGCTTTTAATAAGTAAATTAATCATATCAGAGCAAACGGCGGAATAAAGGCGCATCTATCGATCTCAATGAGCTTTTTTCAGCACATAATTCAACATCTTGTTTTATTCAGCATTGTACACTGTTATACAGCATTTATTCAATGTGTATGTTTATTTGTGACTGTGAATTGTTTTTTGGGTAATCAAAAGGTGAGTTTAAAAAATATAATTACCATGCATATAGATAAGTTAATGTACCAGAACCTGGACGGACACGAGCCTACCCAGGGGAGGACCCGGATACGACCACCCATGTGTGTCTAGAGTATCGCACGAGCTGACGAGTGCAACGGGAAGGACAGTAGGACTAGGGGGTTGGTCCCTAGATAAGCCTTCTTAGCGGAAGGCACAGCCTATGCACTGAACAATAACAATAATAACAATTATTCCACACGTTACCCAAGTAACCAAAAGTTCTGATAAAAGGCCATTTGTGGCTTAAGCAGCTTAGTTAGTGATGATCTTTAGAATTCTAAGCAGCCTCATTTTTAAGTCGTTATAAGAACTTGAAAGTTCCGGTATCATAATTGAAGAGAATTCTAAGCAGCTTCTGGCGGAACTTGAACGGAACTTTTAGAAAATAAATTAAAAAAGGTTTTTGCCCTCTACACCAAATTCTATGTTTAGTTCGCACTTTTATGAAAGTTATTTCTAAAGGCAGGTATTTTTATGTGTATTGATTTATCAGCATTAGTAGTTTTTGAGCTGTTTGAAGAATTAAACCCAGTCCTTCTGCGTGAGAGCCCCAGCACGAACCGCTGCGTCATCTGAAATATATTAAAGCGAGCTGTTGTCCCGCCTACTGTTGGAGTTTTCAGTGCCAGCTGACTGACTTGCATACGAAACACAATACCTTGATGAATTTGAAATTGGTATTTGCCCGCATGGTATTCCAACACATTTGTGGCGCAGTGGTTAGCGTTAGTAGATCGCATGCCGAATACACGGGTTCGAATCCAGGAAATTACTTTTTAATTTTTTTTTATGTTTTAATAGAATGTTGATGCACTGCATAAATATAAGAATTATGATTTATTCGGACCACTGATCATTTAATATTTACGTACATTAAATTTAGTTACTAATAAAGACTTGTGCGGATTGCTTCATGTGGCTTGAAAGTTCTGTTGGAACTATATGTGAACTTTATGGAACTTGAAAGTTCTGTCGGAACTTTATTTGAACTTTATGGATCTTGAAGGTTCGGTCGGAACTTTATTTGAACTTTATGGAACTTGAAAGTTCTGTCGGAACTTCATTTGAACTTTATGGAACTTGAAAGTTCTGTTGGAACTTTATTTGAACTTTATGGAACTGGAAGGTTTGGTTGGAACTTTATTTGAACTTTATGAAACTTGAAAGTTCTGTCGGTACTTTATTTGAACTTTATGGAACTTCTGTCGGAACTTTATTTGAACTTTATGGAACTTGAAAGTTCTGTTGGAACTATATGTGAACTTTATGGAACTTGAAAGTTCGGTCGGAACTTTATTTGAACTTTATGGAACTTGATGGTTCGGTTGGAACTTTATTTGAACTTTATGGAACTTGAAAGTTCTGTTGGAACTATATGTGAACTTTATGGAACTTGAAAGTTCGGTCGGAACTTTATTTGAACTTTATGGAACTTGATGGTTCGGTTGGAACTTTATTTGAACTTTATGGAACTTGAAAGTTCTGTCGGAACTTTATTTGAACTTTATGGAACTTGAAGGTTCGGTCGGAACTTTATTTGAACTTTACGGAACTTGAAAGTGATTTTAATCGTTGAATGCGGAACTTTTGGTTACTTGGGTATTATCCCAAATCGGGCCTCCCTTAGCTCAGTCGGTAAAGGCGCAGCTACAAAGCAAGACCATGCTGGAGGTGGCTGGGTTCAATTCCTGGTCCGGTCTAGGATTTTTTCGGGTTGGAAAATTTCTCGACTTCCCTGGGCATAGAAGTATCATTGGACTTGCCACACAATTATACCAATGCAAAAATGGTACAGGCATCGAAAGCTCTCATTTAATAACTGTGGAAGTGCATCTAGAACACTAAGTTGAGAGCACGCAATAAGCTAATATGCGATATGCAATAAGCTTGAAATGCGAAGAAGAAGAAGAAGTATTATCCCAAATGGGCATTACCCCGAATCCCTTGCGAAAAACTATTGATTATATATTTTCCTTATATATTAAAAGAAGGGAATATTCCCTTCTTTTTCGTATATCCAAAGAATTAATTATTTTCTTTTGTTATATTTTCAAAGAAGGGAATATTCCCTTCTTTATCATATATTTAACGAATTAATGATGTTCTATTTTATATATTCAAAGAATCGTATATCCAAAGAATTTATTATTTACAGCTTTTGGAAATGAATTCGGGGTAGTGGCCATTCGGGGTAATGGTCATTCGGGTTAGTGTACTATTCGGGGTACGGCGTTCGGGGTAGTGTACCGTTCGGGGTAACGGCGTTCGGGGTTATGGCGTTCGGGGTAGTGACATTCGGGGTAGTGTCACAGAATCGATCAGAGGCTTGCAAACATTCTTTGAGGAAATGAAAAAGGATGGAGCTGATCGAGCTATCCATCACGCAAAGGAAAAATCCATTGAGCAGACAACAGAGACAACAACTTCAATGATCGAGTGAAGACAACTTTCAACAGGAAGTACCCAACAAACAATTTTAGCTGCAGACTAGCTTATACAGGCAAACATTAGGTGTATAAGCCAATTTTTGGCTGTATAAGCTTATCTGCAGCTAAAATTGTTAGTTGGGTAAGCTCCATATTTGACTAAATACTTCAACAGATGGAACAGCGTGGAGAAGCAATGGCGGATATAGCGTCGGAGTTTTATTTTTTAACAGGACATGGACTGACATCTATGACCATGGAAGAATTGAAGAAGGTCAAGGCAGACTTCGGGCCAAAGTACACTAATAAAAATTCAACACTGATAAAATTTCAAAGATGAGTGTTCACTCGGCTGTCGACAGAAGCAGAACACTCTCAATGTGTGTCACGCGATCGTCTGTTTACTCGGCAGCAACCATTGTGTGGTCCTCCTCATTGTTCTTCATCAGCAATTCTTTCAGTCGATGCGTCATCGACTTTGGAAAGCAACCATTTCGTGATGAATGTGTGAGTGCTGACCACGTTTTGCGTGACTGTCAAATACGAACAATAAAATTGTTGCCTACCTCGCATAACTGGTTCCAAACGACAACAAAGCCATAAGCAACGATGGTTTGTTGATGTCTTGAACCAAATTCACATAGGGAAAATCAATGAGCGTAAACAGGTGAGGCCCAGTAAATTTGTCGTCTCTTTCGTTCTCCGACTGATAAAATGAATGATGAAGTTTGACGTCACACTCCTTCAACCGTTTAAACAGCGGGAGAACGAAAGAGATGACAAACTCAATGAGCCTTACACATTTGCATCTCATTGATGGATTTTCAGTAGGCCGATTTGACTGCACATCCCGCCCCTGGCTGGAAGCCGAGGCCCCGAGCCATCCCTGGATACAAGCCATTACACAGTACGCCCCACCTTCAACCGTCTTTACGTGGGTTCCCGAATACTGCAGTGTTCCCGGAAACGAGACTGTGTACAGACTGGAGGGATCTGGTCCATCCGGTCCCCGCTACACCAGGAAAGGAAACAAGGAAACCGTACGACCCTGGTTAGACAGCCGCAAGTACAAGGATCAGCGGATCATTTCAATACTCCGGACCAGCTACGCGAAGACTTCTGCAGTTTCGATGGAACACCTTTTCGTAAGGTTTGTCCAATTTGCAGCATCTTCGCCGCGGTGGAACACGTGCTGTGTGTCTGCCCGGAGTTCCAGAGGCTACGCGAACAACACTAACTCCCGGAGAATGTCAGAAATCTATTTGGTAATGACCCCTCGACGTTGGCAGCGATGATCGCTTTCGTGAAGGACACTCACCTGTACAACCAAATCTAGCTCTCGCGACGTTGGCTGCGCTGATTGTGTTCTCTTCACCAAAGCCAAACGCGAACCACATAATGGATTTTGACCCTAGTCAGAAACTGGTCACTTCTCCAGGGGTACTGGAACATGGCCAGTGTGATCTTGGACACATCAAATGACTACAATTGAACTGGTTTTTTTAATTTTCATGTCATTTGATGTGTCACATTATGAGTTTTATTCATTTCAGGTCGGATTTAGGCTTATACAAACTGGAACATGTTCCGGTCATATCTCCGAAACCAGTTGGCCATTTCCAAAAATATACAACAGCGTTCGATTGGTTCACGAGACATTTCATTTAGCGGTTGTTACATCTAATTCGGTTCAGTGATTGACGAGATAACCGACTTATTTTTCAAAATCTGCATTTTTTCGAATCTTCGATACGAATAAAACCCATAGTGACACATCAAATGACATGAGAATTCAAAAACCAGTTCAATGGTAGTACCTAATTTGAAGTGCCCAGGATCAAATTGGTCACATCCGGCCATGTTCCGATATCCCCGGAGAAGAGGCCAGTTTCTGCCTGTGATCAAAACTCGGGTCACAATCCATTATGTAAAACAGGTAAACCTCGATATAACGGAACTGTCCCATTTGACTTTCATCATCGTTTTCTCGCAAACGGCCATTCAAGCTCGCAAAGTAATCAAACCATGATGGTTTGTATGAATGAGTTCAAAGTGTTTTTTATGTTACTTCATACGCGAAGTTAACGATTTTCAGAGTTGGTTGGAAATGCTAACATGAAGCTTTAGCAACAATCAATACGAAACTAACGATTTTAAATTGGCTCACCACTTTAGTAGCCTATTGGTCCCAAGCAAACGATTAACGTACCCTATTCTAGTTGAAATTCTATTACTACACTATGTTTGTTTTGATTCGCTATGAAAGTTTGACAGATAACATCAGGGGTGTGTGGATTCATGCTGAACATGCAGGGGTGAGTGAAATAGCTTGGGACTGCTTGGGACCGTTGTTCTGGTACTGAGTGAGCCAAAAATAATAATGATTTTCTTCGGGACCCAGTAGTCTTAGAGTTACCTCTATGGCTTTAGTGTGATGATTTATTAGCTAGAGAATGATCTTTAGAAGAGGGTAGGTGAATAGTTCCGTTAGATACGGCAGTATGAAACTTGAATAGAAGTTGAAAATGAGCGAAGGGCCATTAAAGCGACAGTTTTCAAGATAGACGCACATTTTTTTTGCCTAGCCCGTACGATGTACGCGGGGACTTGAAGTATGTCTCCAAGTTCACAGGCAAAAATGTGCGTCCCTCTTGTTGCTCATAAACTGACTGCGGCTGTGGAATAGTTCTAGCGACGTTTTCAGGGGGGCTAGGCAAAAATGTGCGTCTATCTTGAAAACTGTCGCTTTAATGGCCCTTCGCTCATTTTCAACTTCTATTCAAGTTTCATACTGCCGTACTCTAACGGAACTATCCACCTACCCTCTTCTAAAGATCATTCTCTAGCTAATAAATCATCACACTAAAGCTTCATGTTACCATGAATGAGTTATTATTTGTGAGAAATCGACGATGATAGCCAAAAAGAACAGTTGCGTTATATCGAGGTTTACATGTACCTCAAATTACATGAGCATTCAAAAACCAGTTCCCACGGAGAGGTAACCAGCTTCTGACTAGGTACAAAATCCATCATGCGATACCTCAATGAGAATTAAGAAAATGATAAAAAATTAGTATGCTGAAAAGGGCAGTACAGTGAACGATGCATTTTAAAACCCGTGCATTCCGCCATTACCGAGCATGGAAAGCTGGATATATTTTATGCCAAATGGCTGTTTGGAAAAAAAAAATCTTATGCCATGACTCATGGCCCATGAGGTAGCTTTAATTTAAATTACCCAATAACGCTGTTAGACCTTTTCGTGGTGCGTTACCGGTATAAGATCTAGTCCTGACAACTTCAAACTAGGGGTACAAGAGTTTTCAGTAATCAAGGCAACAAAGCTTAGTTCTTGTTACATTTTATGTCTTGTTAATAGTGCTTCCACCGAGGATGATCTTGAAACAAGGAAAAAATGAGTTAGTGTTCATCTATCTAGGGTAAACGCACCAATAGTGGAAGTACAGGGTGCGTGACGAATTTTTGCAGTAAATTTCAAATAGTAATTTCTCATGCTTGTGCATCATGATTTAGATATATTTGGCAGCACTGGATAGCTTATACTGTTAGGTGTAAGATTTAAACAAACAATGTTGAGTAAACGTAAAGATGTCGAAACAATAGAGCTATCTGTCAGCCGTTGTCGCTTTGTTGCGCGCCGGAGTATGCATGAAAGAAATAATTCGGTCGGTAAATGTGTCTGAAAGAACAGTGTATAATATTAAAAAAGTAGAAGGGTATGTGCCTAGGGGCACGAACGGAAGCTTGACGTAGGACCGCTAGTTGACGGACCAAATGTGAACGTTTAGTTCTTTTAATTGATCAATCATCAATTATCTTAACTCTTTCCGTTTTTTATTTGTAAGCGTATCAAATTTGTAGTATTTATTTCAAAGAGAAAGTTGATGAAGAGAATCCAAAGGACTGTCAACTTGAGTACTTTCGATTCATCTACCTGACTTTAAAAGGTGTATGTTGATTTTTTTGTTATTTATGAATTTTTAAGTTTTGTGCATTTTGATATTAAAGAGTATTCAATTTACCCCTCACAGGATTTCCTTCCGAATTATATGAATGGGGTGGGGCGGAAAGTATCGTTTGTGCAGAATATGTAAAAAAGGAGGGATTTCGAGAGATTGAACTCGTGGGAGCTAGTTTTCTCACAAATTTGATTTTATTGGCTTTCTGGGGACTGAATATACACCCAAAGCGAATTATTCCCACTTCTCTCAAATTCTATATGGATTTTTAACACTTCCTACCAGCGTGTTCTGGAAAATGTTCGGACGATGATAAATCTCACCAATACATTCGGGCCTACAATTCCATACCTTCTATAGAGACCAGGTTGAGCCTTGATAGCTAGCTGCTTGCGGGAACTGATGACCTTGACAAATGTCAAAATAATACTCTTGACAAATTTATGGTGGTCCTGAAAAGGACCGTTTTGTAGTGATGGTTGAGTAATGCTGAGCTGAGCAAGACGAGCTACTGATTCCGATCCTTGGTTGCTCATATGAGCTCTGCAGCTCGCTGCTTGCAGGCAGCCTTTCATTGTTGTTGTTGTTGTTGAAAGCACTCCTGCTGCTGCTGCTGCTACTACTGCTGCTGCTAGACTGGACACCACCACTTACGGAGATTGAATGAGCCTCGTTCAGTGGGACTGCATCGAATTCGATTTTTAAGTCTGTGTTAGGGAATGTGCTGTTTTCAAACATTCGGTGATAATTTTGATCACCATTGCAACAGTTGGACATTTGGTATTTTTCAAAAGTGACTTATTGAAAATTAACTAAGTGTTCATTTTAGCAGATTGGTAGATACATTTCCAATCGTTTGGCTTGTTTAGAATTAAAATCTATCTGCTATTGGTCGAAACCTGACCTCTTTTCGTAATGCTGTGCATTTTGGTTTTTTGAAATTGCGTGGATTCTATAGATCCTGTGGAGATCTATCTAGCCCTGATGTATATGTTGGTAGAGGGAAAAATGTAAACTTTGTGGGAGACGATGCCTTAACACTCGAAAGCAATTTTGTGAAATATGAAGTAAAACAAATCCTAGCTAGTTCTGTGCATGATGATTTTGTTTGATTTTATTTATTTGTTAAGTCACCGGGAAATACCAGCTTACGATTTGTTTTTTATGATAACTCCTTACTTGAAAACAGGCAAAAACTCACAAACAGGCTGCTTTTTCATGGTATACAGTGTGATAATTCAATAATCAATAAATTATCTCAACATTTAGTGGCAAACCATTCATAAATTGTGGTAACATACACATAATTCTATAATCCACATTAAATTTCATATGTAAGCGCCGATTGAAACAATCTTTTCGACGTCACTACAAGGGTGATTGATTAAACGAAAGAAACGAATCGTGCGGAATGAAAGACGAGGAAAAACTAATTGCACCAATATATTCAGGCCTACAATTCCACACCTTCTATAGACAGGTTGCGCCTTGATAGCTAGCTGCTTGCGGGAACTGATGACCTTGACCAATGTCCAAATAATACTCTTTAACAATTTTTTGGTGGCCCTGAAAAGGACCGTTTTGTAGTGATGGTTGAGTAATTCTGAGCTGGGTATTCAACACGGATGAGGCTGTCGAGCTGTATGTCGTTTGGAGCGAGGGTGACACGCTTGGCATAGATGACCGACCCACAGAGACTCACGAAGCTACTGATTCCGATCCATAGCATAGCGGTGCAGCTTCTTGCTCCTTTGATGGTTGCTTAAGTGGGCTCTGCAGCTCGCTGCTTGCAGGCAGCCTTTGGTTGTTACAATTTTCAACGCCACACGCCGAAAGCACTACTACTGCTGCTACTAATTTCGACGACCGAACACCACCACACAGTGGTGTGGTCGTTGGGAGCGTGTGGTTCTGAGTATGGCGATGAGTGTGCAAAATATTACGCAATTCCATCCTCCCTATTCGCACTCGCGCGAGGATCGAAGGCGAATGGCACTTCAACTTGTTTCGTCTACTTACTACTCTCTGACGACTGTGCTGGGGAAGCAGCATATGCATGTAGGTAATTGTTTGATTTGTTAGTTAGTTCGACGCTTTTGGACAATGTTGGACAGTTACCAGTTTTACAATAGTTTTTTGTTGAAAATTAACATTCCGAAGCATTGTTATCGATGCGTAGCCATATTTTTGATCGATTGGTGATACAATTGCAGCTGAGTTATTAACGTTCAAAATCTTTCTTAATTTGTTACATGTTCCATTTTCGGTTTTCACAAAATGTACCCCTAAATAGAAATCAAAGACGTAGTCCTACGTCAAAAGGCTTGGGAAAGTGATAAGACCATAGAGGTAACTCTAAGACCACTGGGTCCCGAAGAAAATCATTATTATTTTTGGCTCACTCAGTACCAGAACAACGGTCCCAAGCAGTCCCAAGCTATTTCACTTACCCCTGCATGTTCTGCATGAATCCACACACCCCTGATGTTATCTGTCAAACTTTCATAGCGAATCAAAACAAACATAGTGTAGTAATAGAATTTCAACTAGAATAGGGTACGTTAATCGTTTGCTTGGGACCAATAGGCTACTAAAGTGGTGAGCCAATTTAAAATCGTTAGTTTCGTATTGATTGTTGATAAGACGGAGCACCTGCTCATACTGCTAATAAAGCACAGAAATGGCTTACGGAAAATATTTCGTAAATTTGGGAGGAAGAAAGTTGCCCCCCCAAGCAGTCCCGATATCAATCCGTTGGATTATTTTGTATAGGGCGTCGTCCAACGGGATACCAATAGAACCCCTCACACCACACTTAAGTCGCTAAAAGCTAAAATCAAGGCAGTGATGACATCTATGGATCGAAACATTTTAAAACGTGCATACTGCAGTTTCCGGAAGCGTCTAACCATAGAGGTAACTCTAAGACCACTGGGTCCCGAAGAAAATCATTATTATTTTTGGCTCACTCAGTACCAGAACAACGGTCCCAAGCAGTCCCAAGCTATTTCACTCACCCCTGCATGTTCTGCATGAATCCACACACCCCTGATGTTATCTGTCAAACTTTCATAGCGAATCAAAACAAACATAGTGTAGTAATAGAATTTCAACTAGAATAGGGTACGTTAATCGTTTGCTTGGGACCAATAGGCTACTAAAGTGGTGAGCCAATTTAAAATCGTTAGTTTCGTATTGATTGTTGGTCTAACTACAGTCGTCGAAAGGGAAGGCAATTTTTTTGAATAAATTTACTTACAACTTCCATATGTTGCGAAAGAAAATAAATCGCACAAAATTCAGTGCTAGAATAACTAACTGGTGTATTTTTTCTCAAATATGCCATTTACTGCAAAAATTCGTCACGCACCCTGTATGTTAGTGCAATGTGTTCTTACAGTGGTTTCTGGAAACTCCATAAGCCACTATAGGAACATATTGCACTAACGTACCTCCACTATAGGTGCGTTTACCCTTTGTGATTCCTAATTCGCTGTTCTCTAGTTTGAACTGGTTGACACTAGGGTCCTAGTCCTGATGCATGGTCAATATGGGTTTCATTTTGTTGAAGGGTGCTCTCACTCTTCGAAGGGTATAATACCGGGACCTTTCAATTAGAATCGGTTTCTTGCGATGAAGGCAAGAATGACAACTGTTAGTATCAAATCCGAATAGTTCATCATTTATAAATAGTGATGGAGTAACATGACATGCACTTAACTAAGGCCAATGGATTAAATCTGTGCCAACATTTCAAAGGGGCTTAATTGCTTTGGTAAACAATGGAAGCTCACTCCTCTAAATTAACAATACTAACTGGTAGAGGAAACATTCGACGAACGCCATTGTTTACAACTGCAATTACGCCCCTTTGAAGTGTTGGTACGGAAATAACTGGTCGCAGTGTTTTTATGTACCGAGCAAAGGAAACAAAAAACTACAATTTTCCATAAAATATCAATGATAAATTGTTTGTGGCACTAAAGTAGGGTAAGGTGTGGCTACTTGATAATTTTTTTTTAATCGTCAACATCAACAGGCTCAATGTAGTCCCAATGCTGCTTTAAAAAGTAAACCATCATTTTGCGTTGAATCCGTTGATGTTTACAAATAAATAATTTTAGAAATATACTAACTAAACAATATTGTCCCACCTTACCCTACACTGAAAAAAGTTTTTATATAGTTTCCATTGGGAACGCACATGATATTTTTCCAATAACAAAATTAATGATTTTTACCTGAAATTCACATAACATTCATATGATCACATGAATTCTATGTGATAAATCACATGAACTTAATTGGACACATAAGGTTCATGTGATTTCGTGGTGCGATTCACAATTGTGAGATCACATGAAAGTTATGTGAAATTCTAATGGATATTTTCCATCGGAAATGTGATTTATTTTTGAGTGTACTATAAGGCATCGAGTTGAAAAAATATCGAGACTAGGTACGATGCTTCGAAAAATGGAGTGACCGCTGAATCAAGTTATAGAATATCGATCGTATGAAAGCGCTGTTAGCCGAATATAATCCATCTAGTAATTATGCTAGCATTTCTCAATAATATCCACTCCACTTCACCATTCGTAAAATGAAAACACTCAATAGAAATTATTATATTTTAGTCTATTTTATTACCATTTTTTTTTCTTTATTTTTTGTTCACCTTACCAATACCAAACGCTGACCAATCATCACTACTATGTCTAGAGCGTCTGCGCATCTTATGTAAGTGTAGAGTGTGGTTTTCAAGTTGAAATTATTTAATATTGTTTCGCCTTTTGCGATAAAACGCCTCCTCCGTGCATTGCATACCTTGGCGCCGCACAGCACACGTCTAATCTGTTTATGTTTTCTTCTTCCTTTTCTTCCCGCAACCAATCGCCAAACCAGAGCAATAATGCAGTTTCTTTGTTTTATCCGGGAACAATGCAGTAACCTTCTCTTTCTAGATGATAATGTTTTTCTCCAATTATGTTAGACTAAAGTACTACTTCATTGAACGTGTATTTCGTGTAATAAAAATGTAAGATAAGGAAAGTTACGTAAAATCGGACAATTGCTGAAATTTAGGTACGACAGAAGAAATCAGAGAGGGCGCAGTTTTTTGTTGTTGGTTGAATCAATAAATATAAATAGGTAAGGATTTCTCTACTGGCTACGTCGTTTCATTCTATCAGTTTGATGTTTTTAATGGTTTGCTGTTTATATAAAAAGATAAACTTTCCTTACGATAAATATTCGTGTTTTATGAAATATTAGAATTCTTGAATCAGAATATATGTATCGTACTCGGTATAACAGATGACCCCTTTCGCGCGAGTGAATAGCGTTTCATTTATTCTTCCGATCGAAACCAGAAGAAGAAATTGGGGCAGAGCTAGAGAGTGAAAGGGTCAATTTATCGGCTTTCGGTTTGTGTTTGTGTGTACCTGTAGTATATGTGTGTGTGTGTATCTATTCTGCTTGCTAACAATGGGGAATGGGCGCGTTACGGATGGACATTCTCGCTCATTTGATATTCTACGAATTGAATATTGCTGCTGCAACAGTCTAACTATAGAGATCATCATCCCCATTGTCGGCGGGATTACTCGTCGGTTGGCTTGATCCCTGTCCCTGTGAGCTGGATCCTCCCTGGCCGCCTGGGAATCTGTTCACCGAATGGAAGCTAGCATTAGAGTTTATGTTCAATCGATTGCTAGTGATAGCCCTACCTGAAGTTGTTTCCAAAACCACGAGACTGCTGAAGCGTTTGGGCAAACATCTCATACTTGCGGATATCGTTATCAGATACGGAACGGCGGGCGAACTTCATTGCTTCCTCGAAGTGAGCACGGGTAATTTCCGGGACCGGATCTTCCTCATCCATCTAAGACACAAATATAAAACCATTTAGGTACACAAAAAGACCCTACGAAAGTTGCACTTACATCCATAGCTGAGCTCTGCTTTTCCGTGCGCTCTCGCTCCCGGCGAATTTCGGCTTCGATCGATTGACGAATGGCCAACTTGCAGGCACGCTGGCAAATTTCGGTCAAATCAGCGCCAGAGAATCCCTGGGTTACCTTGGCCACGTATGTCAAATCGACATCGGCAGCCACTGGACTCTTGCGCAAGTTGGCCTTCAGAATAGCCTCACGAGACTTATCGTCCGGCAGCGGAATGTAGATCAGCTGATCAAGACGACCAGGACGCAAGATAGCTGGATCAATAATATCCGGACGGTTAGTAGCACCAATGATGAAGACGTTCTTCTTCGCGCCCATACCGTCCATTTCAGTTAGAATCTGATTGATGACACGATCAGCTGCGCCACCGGCATCACCCACGTTTCCACCACGTGACTTGGCAATACTGTCCAACTCATCGAAGAACAGGACGCAAGGCGAAGCCGAACGAGCCTTATCGAAAATGTCACGAACGTTGGCTTCGGATTCACCGAACCACATAGTCAATAGTTCCGGGCCCTTGATGGAGATGAAATTGGCTTGGCACTCGTTGGCAATAGCCTTAGCCAACAGGGTCTTACCACAACCAGGTGGTCCGTAGAACAAAACACCACGCGATGGTTGCATACCGAACTTCAAGAACTTATCGGGATGTTCAACTGGGTACTGCACCAATTCTTGCAGTTCACGCTTGACATTCTCCAGACCGCCGATATCGTGCCAAGTCGTGTTGGGAACCTCAACAACCGTTTCACGGAGAGCCGACGGGCTGGATTTAGTCATGGCATAACGGAAGTTCTCCATCGATACTGCCAACGAGTTCAGCACTTCGGCGTCGATCTGATCATCTTCCAGATCGATCAAGTCCATCTTCTCTCGGATCTGCTGAAGTGCAGCTTCCGAGCACAACGATGCCAAATCAGCACCGACATGACCGTGGGATTCAGCGGCAATCTGTTCCAGATCGACATCGTCGGCCAGTTTCATGTTTTTGGTGTGAATTCTCAGCACTTCCAACCGTCCAGTGGCATCCGGAATACCGATATCGATTTCACGATCAAAACGTCCGAAACGACGCAGCGCAGGGTCAATCGAGTTTGGCCGATTGGTAGCAGCCATCACAATTACATGCGCACTCTTCTTCATGCCGTCCATCAGCGTCAGAAGCTGGGAAACGATACGGCGTTCGACCTCACCGTGAGTTTTCTCTCGTTTCGGAGCAATAGCATCGATTTCGTCGATGAAAATGATAGCAGGGGAGTTCTTTTCTGCCTCCTCAAAGGCCTTGCGCAAGTTGGATTCCGATTCACCGGCCAACTTGGACATAATTTCTGGACCGTTGATCAGGAAAAAGAAGGCGCCAGTCTCGTTAGCTACGGCCCGAGCGATCAAAGTCTTTCCCGTTCCGGGTGGACCGTACATGAGAATACCCCTCGGGGGTTTGACACCGATCGCCTTGAACAGCGAAGGATGTCTCAAAGGAAGCTCAACCATTTCCTTGATTTGGGCCAACTGCTTGCGGCATCCACCAATGTCGTCATAACCGACGGCATTTAGCGCTTCCTCTTCCTCTTCGCGCTTGATCGGATCGCCCTCGCAGTGGATAACCGTTTCCGGGGCCACAATACAGTACGGCGACGGATCGGCACCGACTACCTTAAACTCTACAGCCCGCATGCCACCACGCACGATGAAAGTGTCATCCTTGTGGATGGGCCGGTAAGCTTCCAGGAAGTACGGTCTGAGGTAGACATCGAACAGGTTGCCAGTCAAACCTTCAACGGTGTCGTCGATGGGCAAGATGTGCACCCGCTTGCCGTACTTGACATCCGGGCAGGACTGGATGGAGACCACATCACCCAGACGCACACGCAGATTATTCCTAACCACGCGGTTCATGCGGATCTTCTCGTCTGGGCAGTTCTCGTCCGACAGGACGATGCATACCGTTTCCTTGCGGCGTTTGCCCTTCAGCAGGACCGTATCGCCCCGGAAGAGCTGCAGCTCGTCCATTTTCGCCTGCAAGTGAAAAAGGGGGAATCGACATTAGATGGTGGCTACTCAGTCGTTTCAGGCTGTTCTATAACTTTAACTATTTGTTTGTATTACTTCTGCGTGAAGTTAACGATTTACATAGTTGAAGATGCTAATTTCAAATAACAGACTAAAGTGGTTATACGATAGATGAGGAGATGAAAGGATAGAGTAGAGAGTTCCGTTAGAGTACGGCAGTGTGAAAATTGTATAGGGTAGGTGTTCCAGTAATAGTGGTGTGCCTATAGTTGCGGTATTGAGTTTGTGCCGGAATAGTGAGGAGGACCCGGATATGATTATTTTTCATCGGTAGCTCTCCTAAAATAAAGCATATTTGCATATTTCAATCTTAAAATATGCCCAAAAGTGACGGAAAATAATTAATTTTCCTTAAGATTTTCAGTCCTTTGCACCTATAGTTGCGGTAGTGTTCCTATTATAGTGGAACCCATAAGAAACCAACGCATGCCACTATTATAGGAACCAAAGTTAGCAACTACCACAACTACTGGAACAGTGTTCCTATTAATGGAGGACGAGTTTTCTAAAATTGTATGCAATTATATTACAAAGTAATATTTTTCTATC
Source organism: Ochlerotatus camptorhynchus (assembly GCF_037179485.1). Lineage (NCBI taxonomy): Eukaryota > Metazoa > Arthropoda > Insecta > Diptera > Culicidae > Ochlerotatus > Ochlerotatus camptorhynchus. The sequence goes on from NW_027040849.1 coordinate 3,434,244, forward strand.
AAAATAGAGGTTGAAAGCTATAAATTGATGTATAACGATTGTGTGTACATTGTATATTTATTTTTATAAATAAATTGGCTAAGTACCTCCACTACTGGCTCACCCACCCTATAGAGAGTAGAAAGCGAACAAGCACAACTTTTTAGGAAAGTACAAATCGGTTTGATCATCTCTCTTTACCAAACTCCCCCGTTGGAGAGGGATGGTGAGGGGTATCTCTGATCCCTGATCGCGTGATGATCTTTGGAATATTTTCGGATCCACCTTGCATCCTGAGAGAAATCCTAGAGATAAGATTTGAATTGATGACCACCTGAAATCTTCATAAAAAATGTAGACGACTTTATGGAGATCTTAACACTCCGATCCGAACACGATGCCACGATATCAGTAGATTTAAAATCTATCGATTAATTGCTGAGCAATGATTTTTCAAACATTGCCAATTTGCTATTACACATTTTACCGGAGGCATTGTGTTCGGAGTGTTAAAGCATATGAAGTGCTTTGGAATAAATTCCAAGCTGCCATGTTTCATTGGGAAGAAAATTTGAGAGATGCATGGCTTATGGAATATTTGGAAATCTTTAGCATGATACCTGATCAATCTGAAATCTTGAAAAAAAAAAACATCCAGATGCAAGGTGATCTTGGTTTCATTTTAAATCATTTTTGAGCAAACTGGAATCTTTGAGATGTTATTTGAATTATTGGACAGTTGAAAATTTTCATAATGCTACCTGACCACGCTGAAGTCTGTAACAGTTATCTTGAACATTTTTTGGAGAACCATGATTATTTGGAGCAGGGATGGGCTAGAAACTCGCGTAAGTGCACTACATTTTGACGGAAGTAGCACTTTTCAATTGGGGGCACATGGCTTAAAGACTGACAGGAATGACTGCAAACGGTATGGGTTGCGCGCATACCTAATATATATATATATAGACACTCATGTAAAATATGTTACGATGACTGTATGATGTTCAATAGTGCGGGAAAATACCAAGTTTGATGCTGTTACTAATACAATGTATATTTTAACTTCAATGAGTAATCGTCTTTAAATTCTTGTAAAGAAGCTGCTTTGGGTCCTTTGTGGGGAATCAAATTGCAGAGAAATTCAATCCATTGTGGGAAACAGCCCAAAAGGTTTTCAAGTATCAATATTTACACTAGGCTAGGCTATTTATATGAGCAGGCCCCGCTGGCGCTGTTTACTTCAAATGCAGGGCTGGTAGCGATCACTGCTGTCAAAAATAGTGATTTTAGTGACCATGTTGAAGAAATAAGTGACCAAATAGTGACTTATAGTTGTAAAAATAGTGACTCAAAAGTGATCTAAGAGAAGAAAAGCTGTTGTTCTGATAGCACACCAAATAAATGTTTGATGTTTTAGACTTATTCAATAAAAATCTCATAAACACTTATGTACGATATGAACCTTTAAAGCGAAAGATTCAATAGAAAGTTTATGACCAAACCCACGGTATTAGTCAGGGTGTCTAATAACTGCAAAAACCTAGAAAACCGGGAATCTTAAGGAAACTTTATTTTTCCTTAAAATACCTGGACGTGTGTTTTAATAATTTGTGTGGACGTGTGAATTTAATAATTTTATTACTAAGGATATTTTAAAGAAAAGAATTAATTTTAAAATACAAGCATTTAATTTTTCTCGTTATTTTCATTCACACTTTAAACATTATAGATAGAGTGGATTAATCTTCAGTAACAAATAAATTAAAAAAAAAAAACCGAGGCTTGAAATGTTGTTTTTGTTTTGCTTATGAAAATGCATATTTCCTAGAAATTTTAAATTTGAACTAGTTCTGGACTTACAAGCGATAATACTTCAAGAATCGGGAGTCAAATTCTATGCACAGTTTTAAAAGCTCGTGGAATTTTATTAAAATTCGTTAGGACCTCACTTTGAGGAAGTTCTGGGAAAAAATCTTTCAGAAATCATCAAATGCAATCTGCTTTCAAGGTAGTTCTGAGGAATTTAAGATTTCTTGTGAAGCCTGATAGTTTTGAGTAGAATTTCAAGAAACCCTGAATTGAATTGAAAGCAAATTATAATGAAAACTCTTAGTAATTTCTGAGGAGCAACTCCTTCAGAGGAAAATTCCAAGGGTCTTCTAAGGATAATTTCATAAAGTGTGTGGGAGAAAACGAATCCGGGACATAACCCGCATAGAAAAATACCATTTCTAGAGTCGGAGACGAGCCAGCCAACGGCTGAAAGTCTCCTTAATAAAGATATAAAAAAAAAAACCATTTCTAGAACAGTTCAAACTTCACTAACACCTTACTAGCTATGTTAACTTTACACAAAATAGTTTTGATATGGTTTATGGAATGTAATTACGTGTTTCGATTATGGTTGCTTTATGTTTTTACAATTGGTACAAACAGAAGAAAACGCTTTTGATTGAAACGGTGCTCGTGAGTTCATTGTGTTGTTTTGTTCGTTATTTTATTTTTAAAACCCTCGGTAATATTAGCTTAAAGTATAAAATATTTCTTAAAAGTGCATGCATTTTCTACATAAATGTTCAGGGCTAACAGCGGTTTACATGTGAAGGAGATTTCGATGCTGGTGGCTCAAATCATCCAAAAAGGAAATCGAAGCAGGTTCGTTATGCCGGGGCCTTTTTATCTTCCAGAAATGGAATGGAGTTTGTTTTGCAGGGCAAATTCATTCATCTATTCATTTTATATTAAGATCAATAAACATGTTACCAAGAGCAAGGGAGGTATCCACAAAAAGAAATCTTGTAAATCACTTTAAAATTAAAGAACAACCCATGACAGCTGTATTCCGGATAAGCTACGACAGTATTTATTATAACGTCAATAAGTATGGTAATTTATACCATTTCATAGTATATCATGAAGTTAACAACAATGGTTGGTTCTAAACCGTACTACCTTATTCGAAAGTTAATGGAAATAGTTTCACATATCCAACTAGAACCTTTTCTGATGTGGTAAGGCTATAGTTGTTTTGCTAAAAATGTATGGGAAAAGGCGAGATTTCGTATGGTGAACGTTCTTAACCACCCATTGTTCGTATGGTTGGGTCTTCGAAAACCTTAATCAATATGGTCAAAACTTTATCTAGGTATGGTTTGATTAAAGTTGACTGAACCTTTCTCATTATCGTTTTCAGAGGAAGATAAACCATTTTCAATGTGGTAATCGTATGGTTGTGATTTATGCGGAAGTCCTTGGAATCTTTTTGAAAATACTAAAAAGAGGATTACAATTAAATCTGAGAATAACTCCAGAACATCTTCAATGGAATTCGGAAAATAAATTCAGAAGAGTTTGCCAAACAAATTATGAGAAGAATTTGTGAGGAGAAATGCCAATGAATTCTTAGGAGACTTTCAATGTGAGTAGAATTCCAAGGAAAGGGGTGAGATTCAAAAGGAACTGTAAAATAAAAGAAAATTGAATTCGAAGCTTCATCGAAATGTTGAGGTATATTTAAATGGAAATCGGAATGGACTATTCTGAGGTCTTCAGAACTACTTGAAAGTTCCCAAATTTGTCCTGAAGTTACTGAAACTGCTTTGCAGTTCTTTTTTGTTTGAGAAACTTCAAATTTGCTTAAGTTAATGGGTTAAACAAACTGATCGTTCTCGAAGTACTCGGCGCTTCGCTGAATATCATAAAACCAACTAAAAATATCTAACTGTATTAAAAGTTCTCTGGATTTCTTTGAAGCTTGCTAAAAGTTCTCGGATTTTTTTTTAATTAATGGAGCTTCGTTGATGTTCTCTAATCAACTAATCTAAATTTTCGCATTTTTTTTAAGTTCTTGAAATCTCCATGATATAAAACCCTTAAAATACTCTCACGTTTCCCGGATGTCCATATAATTTTTATCACGTTCCAGAAATTCTCTCGGAGCTTTGCTGAAGTTTCCGGGGATTGTCTGAGTTTCTCGAAATTTCCTTAAAATTTCTACAATTATTTGAACTGCCCTTTGATTCTCTAATCTGTCTTGATGTTCCCGAAGCTTCGATAAAGCTCTAAATTCTATCGAAGATCTCAGTTCTGCTCGGAAATAAATGGAATTCATGTTAACACCTTAAAATTTCCCTGAAATTCTCTGGGCATCTGTGAAGTTCCTGAAATTTTTCTTAAGTTTTCATAATTTCTCTGAAGGCAGGGCTGGTAGTGCTGGTGCGATATAATAGTAGTGACTTTAGTGACTAAAATTACGGAAATAGTGACCAAATAGTGACCTTTAAATAATAAATAAGTAACCAATATTGAATTTTGTATGATGACTCAGAAACTCAAATAAGGTTTAATATTGTAATAAACTGTTTTTGTTATGAAACTTAAAATCACATTTCATCAATAATTCCTCTAATTATATCGAAACTTTCAACGGAAGCTCCTATGAAGAGCACTTGAAGTGATTTGAATAATTTCCATTTGATTACGTTATACATAGCAATTTCCAGATTTTCCCGGACTTTTTTTGTAATGTTACTGGTTGAGCGTTACATAAATTTCTGCTTAGAATAATCTTGCACCTCTCCCTTGAATTCTATTGGAAATTCAGTTCGTATTCTCCTCAGAATTTCCATGGTATTTCCTCAGAATTCTCAAAACAAAAATCCATCTCAGAACACTCTTGACACTCTTCGAAGAATTCCTTTGAGATTCAACCCTCAAAAGCCGACTCCATTGGAATTCTTCTCGGAATTTATTTGGAACTCTTTAGAGTTCTCTTGAAAGTATCCTAAGAAATCATTCCATAATTCTTTTATAGCTATCCGCAGAGATCATCTTTGAAGTTCGCGGGATTCACATGGAATTCTCATCAGAGCTTTCTTAAACAATGTCAGAACTAGTTTTGAATTCTTATTAGAATTGAACACAGAATCCTCATCCAATCATTATAGAATTCTCTCAATTATATTGGAATTATTTCCAGTATTGTTTCGGAGCTGAATTTGGCATCTTTAATAATTTTAAACAATAATCAAAAGCAACGCTCGTATGTGTCAGTCTCAGGTCTGGGTTTTTCGCTTAAGCCTTCAACCAGGTTTAACTATATGGATAAATCTGGTTTAAGATTTCAGCGGATGTGAAGAAATCGGCCCTAAGAGCACTTAATTTTACATGAGACTTTCGTAGTCTGTACTTTGGTATTCTTCTCTGAAATGTCTTGGTGTCATTCCAAGAATTCATTTAAAATTGTCTTAAGCTGTCATTTGATTTTTTTTAAGTTCTTGAAGTTCTTCAAAGACTTCTGAAAATCTAGGACAGTCAAATACCCCTGAAAAGTTTCCTAGATTTTGGATATAGGAGGTATATTTTCAACGATTTTTTATCGAAATTGAAGGCATTTCCCAGTAGATATCCTGGTGTTTCAAAGGTTCTTGAATCTTTGCGGTTCACTGGTCATCCTGGTTAAAATTGTTAATTTTTCAACAGATATACATATTTTATCATAACTACTGTAGACTTCCTTAGTGCCAAGTACTCAATTTAAAAATAGTGTTGATATTTTTCCATTTCACTCTATTTTAGTTGTGAAAAAGTGACTTTAGTGACTATTTTTAGGGAAATAGTGACTTTAGTGACTTTTTGGTGTGAAAAGTGACTTTTTAGTGACTGACTTCAAAATAGTGACAAAGTCACTAAAAAGTGACCTGCTACCAGCCCTGCTGAAGGCCTCTGTACATCCCTGAATCGGAACATCTTAAGGGTTCTCGATTTTTTTTTCAGCACATCATGGAACTATCCTGAATTTTTCTAAATGTACGATTATAGATCTATAACTGCTCCAAAATTCTGGACTAAAGCTACGGAAACTGCGCTTAAGATCTGAAATTCCCCAAAGATTTCTAGATCTAGTTTTTCTGAGGTACTTGGAACTTCTTAAAAAAATGCACAATATCCCTCATGTTTTCTATATTTCTCAAGTTCGCTTGACACCTGTGAAGTTCTCTAGGAACTTCATAAAAGTTCCTGGAAATTTTCGGATGCTAAAAGAACCGCTTTGAGGTTCTTAATGTTTCCAGTAAGCTCACATATTTTCAGCGTATTAACTTCCCTTACTTTCCCGCAGTTTGTTTATGTTTATTTAGAAAGATGAGTAGACACCCTGTAGATAGAGAAAGACGATTAAACGTCACAAAGCAAGGAATGATCAATCTTGAAATAAATTCACGCTAAAAAAGTTGAAAATATTGACTGATTACAATAACAAGTGACTTTAGTGACTTGGCCTTAAAAAAAGAAACTTTTTAGTGACTGGCTTGAAAAAAGTTACTAAAAAGTGACCCGCTACCAGCCCTGCAAATGCGCACACCTTGTTCGAAACGTCGGATTTATCAACTTGCGTGTACATACAGATATTAGGAAATGGCTATATTTGTAAAAATGCACCAATTTTTTTTTCTAATATTATATTTTAGAATCATCTGATTTATTAAGCACCCAAACAAACTTTAAAAATATATGTTAATCAAATCGGCACTCAGCAAAATAAACTTTCGACATTCATAAAACTTCACTCAAATGGTTTTTATCCACATAAAATTTGTATGAATTTCATTAATTTGCCTCCACAAATAATGTTGAAGATAAACCTATTATCGAACCATGAACGCTGAGATTGTGGAACCCTTGTATCAACCACTCGCTTGTCATCGATCGTGCGACAAGCAAGGCCAAAGACGCATAAAGTGGACCCTACACGTTTGCTTCTATTGACAATAATCGTATTGTCAATACATTCTATATTGACGTCAATATATCGGTATTGACAATAATTCTGTATTCACATCATCAATATAATTCTCGCATAACTTTTCAAAAGGTCCTATCTAACATTTCACTCTTTTCGAGAAAAACGAGGTTGAAGATTGACAAAATCTTTTTTGATACTATTTTAAACCAAATCAACTTTTGACATTTTTAAGACCTTTAATAGTAAAATGCGATAGTAAAATTGAAATTGAAATTATAATCTACCCGTTTTATACATTTTTTTCTATGAAAACGTGAAAAATGTTACATAGGACATTTTGCTCTTGTCAGGTGTACATTAGACATGTTATATAGGACGTTTTGTTATAATCACAGTTATATAGGTCATTTATGTTTTCAACATTATTTGTTTGTTTTTAAGCATTATGAGTGCATAATTTAAGTTATACGAGTTAAACGAACAATATGAGTATTGGATAATGCATCAATTTTTAACGGTATATCGCAACACTGCACACAGATTGTTTTGGTCCATCGTTGGTGGTTGCGTGAGCTGCTTTTTATTTGATAACAGTGTTATTTTAGGAGCTGTTCATTAACTACGTAGACAGCTTTTCGGTATTCTTGAACCCCACCAAACCCCCCTCCCCATGCGTAGACAATTGTCCATATAAATTTTTTTAAATTTGTATGAGCCGTGGATAATTGTCAAATCCCCCAACATCCATCCCCCCCCCCGCGGAAATAGTAGATAAATGCTTGACATGAAAATTCCGCTCTACACAATCACATTCTTTTGGTTTGTTTGAACATTTTAGACGTTTGACTCGTATAAACACAAAGGACCGAAGTACAGATCTGCATTGTTTTGGTTTTTCTGATACTTCAGACGTTTGTCTTGATGAACATAGACAAACGTCTTATGTAACAGTGAAACATCGTTAATGCAAATTTGGACTTCAGACGTTTTGTTAATTTAGAATTATTTCAATTCAATTGACAATAATCTGAATGTATGTGTGTGCATAATGTTCTTAGGTACAAATGTTACAATGTGCATTTATAAACTCGATTTGTTTACATTTGTTACTTAGGACCTTTTGAAAAGTTAGCCGAGAATTGTAAATAATTCCCCTTCGCGTCAATACATTGATACGTGTGGGGTTCGCTTAAGAGCTACCTCATGTAAAGCACCCATTACACATATCACTACACTCAAAATAATTTTAATCAGGGTGGCAAGTGAATATCCATTTTGAAATTCCTGGTTTTTTCCTAGTCAATAATTTAAAAATTTCCTTGTTTTAAAAACCATGTTTAAATACAATTTTTAATAAAAATAATAAAGTGAATCCTTGTACCATCATTCTTCGCGCAATGCGGAATTTGACAAACCAAAATAGGTATTAAGGTTCTTGTGAATGTCCGTGAAATCTTTATCTGATTGTTTGCTGTAAAGAAGCTAGTAGGGAGCCGCGCTACTACGTCGCATCATGACACCTATTTCCGTTCTATGTGCTATAACCAGAGCTGGTAAATATCACCGCCGTCATATGAGAATGAGAAAACAGGTTCTCTCACTATCACGAGACGAAACTACCTATCATTCGTTTTCTTGTCATTTTCCAATGATCAAGCACTCATGAGAATAATTCTATTGCGGTTTTTACATCTACATTTCTAACTGATTTAGATTAATTCAAGCATGTGACAGTATGTTATCGGTAGAGTGAATATATTGTTACGATTTTCTCGGTACAAGTAACTTTGAAAGTAATAAATGTGCTAGTAATTACGATGATCACAACACTGTCACGTTTTGTCATGACGAAAAATTCGATGAGATTTTGAAGAAAATCTCTATCATCGTTTTCTCATCCGATGATAGTGACAGGAGTATCTCTGTAAATATCGCGTGAGATCTTTCATTGAAAATGACATTTGCCAGCCCTGGCTATAACTACAATAGCAAAGCATTTTCACTCATGTTTTTGCAAAAATATCTTTGCTTACAAGATTAATTACGATTGACACTGGAACATTTGCGATAACCCGTAAAATGAGCGATTTGAGGGGTGTATGGCGAAGAAAAACTGAGATACGACGGACTAGCGCGGAGCCCTATCTAATGTCTGAAATTTAGAGATCTATAAGCCCCTAAATCTTGAGATTTTTGTTTTTGAAACTGCGATTTTTTTAACTTTATTATTGCGATTTTTAGCCAACGGGCTAGTTTATCTCAAGGTGAAATTGCGTAGTGTGATATGTATGAGGATTCTTTAAACAAAAACCTTTGCTTCTAACAATTTTACGGATTTCCAGTTTGTTTAAATTTTCCGTCAACGATGAAGGATCTTATTTAGCGGAATTTTGATTACAACATGATTTCAGAATCATATGATTAAAAGATTTCATAAACAATGCTTGTTTAATAACTCTTATAACTATTATAACCCCCTAAAGTTCGTAGAACTTCCCTGATGCGTTAAGGTCTTTCCTGAAGGGTTCATTGAAGTTTGTATTGCCTGAATTTCATGGGACTTCCCCGAAGTTCAAAGGACTTTTTTTTTAAGATCTTAGGACTTCCCTGAAGTTCGGAGTTTTTTTGAAAGTCATAGGAATTTCTTAAATATCGTAGAAGTACCACGAAGTTCGTAGAAATTCTCAGAAGTTCGTAAGGCTTCCTTCAAGTTCGAAGAACTTTCTCGAAGATCTGAGGACTTCCCTGAAGTTTGAAGAACTTAACTGAATATATGAAGACCCTAAATTTAGAAGAGCTTCCCTGAAGTTCATAAGGCTTTAAATATCGAAAGGTTTTCCAAAAGTTTGTGGGTCTTTCCTAATTTCTTGGAAATTCCCTGAAGTTTGGAGAGCTCCCATGAATTTCGTAGGACTACCTGTAGTTCCATCGACTTCTCAGAAGTTCTAGAAACTTTTTTGAGCTTGGAGAACTATGTTAAGTTCAGAGGACTTCCCAAGAATATTGGAAGACTTCTCTGAAGCTCGGAAAAAATCTACAAGTGTCATAGGATTATCCTTAAGTTTTAAGCAATGCCTAAATGTCGTAGAAGTTACATTAAATCTGTAGAAAATTCTTAGTTATTCCCCAAAGATTAAAGGACTTCCCTGAAGTTCGTAAGACTTCTCTGAAATTTGTAGAACTTCTCTGAAGGTTCAGAGAGATTTCCTGACCATCGTAGGTCATCACAGTAGTTCACAGGATTTTCCTGAAACTTGTAAGACTTCCCCGAATTTTGTAGAACTTGCATGAAGTTCAAAGGCCTTATCTGAAGTGTTTAGAAATAGAACTTTTTTATTGAACATGTTGAACAGGTACTTCAAAGTAGTTACGCGTCGGCACTGCTATCAATTAAGCACAAATCATACATGCAATTGATTCGAGAAAAAAATTAAATTAAAAATAAATACAAAATATATTTACTAAATTCTCAGGGTAAATTTTGTTCATCAATGTTTAGTTGTGTGAAAAATTTTGCTTGAACAAAATGGTTAGTTTTGACCTAATTATAAAAAGAAAGTTTGAAATACATAAAATTTAAAACCTATTTAAAATATACAAACAAGATTATTTTCCTGGTCGACTTATGAAATTCCTGGTTTTTTTCCCGGTTTTTAATGGTGAAAATAAATTACCGACTTTTTCCCGGTTTTCCTGCTTCACTTAACACCCTGGTTGTACTACCATGAATTGTTCTAAAAATGTTTAAACTTGCGTGAACTTGACTTATGTGAAAACCTCAATAACATCTCTTAAGTTCTCTGAAAATCTGGGAACTTCTTGAAATTTCCCGCTAATTTAGTGAAACTAATGGAACTGAACTCCCCTGAAATTCCCTTTGTTTTTGGAGCTTTACTAAACTTATTTGAGATGCTCCAGAAATGTCCATAAAAGTTCCTGAAGTTACCGGATCTTCCCTTAAGTTCCATAGACTTTTATGAAGTTCTCGAAATGTTTCTGAAGATCTCTGTACTTCTGTGAGTTCTGTGTAGTTTTCAAAGTTATTCTGATTTATTTCAGGATCTTTTTTAAGCTTCCGCAGCGAAATAATTAATATAGTTCAATGATTTTCACTGAAGTTCGCAAGGTTTGTCTGAAGTTAAAATTACCGAAACTAAGTCATAACTTTTTCAATAGTCTAGAGTTTCCTGATGTTTTTAAAACTGCCCAAAATATTTCTGGATTTCCTTAAAATTCTCTAGACTGCCCTGAATATCTTAGTATTTTTTAAAAAGTTTAAGATCACAAATTTTCCCTGAAAATTCTGGACATCCCAGAAGTTTTCTATGCTTACCTTAATTTCTCTAAATTAATCAAATGTTCCGGTAAATTTTCTGATATACCTATATTTATAATTCCCTGAAGCTTCTAAAGTTTTCGGATCAATCATAAAATTCTCGGGATCAATCATAGAATTCTCGGAACATCCTATAGTTCTAAGGAACTCCTAGTAAGTCGCTGCAAATTTCCTTAAGGTAATGTGATTTTTCTTATGTTATCTGATCGTCCTCGAAGTACTCGGAACTTCACTGAATATAATGAAACAATCTAAAAATATCTTAATTTCTTAGAAGTTCTCTGGAATTTCTTGAAAATATCGGTGCTTGCTAAAAGTTCACGTTTTTTTTTTAAATTAATGGAACTTCGTTGATGTTCTCTAATCAACTTAGCTAAATGTTCGACTTTTTTTAGATCTTGAAATTTTCATAGGGGAAATGTCTCTAATGTTGGCCTATGGATCTAAGATTGGGCCCATCGCTAAAAATCTGCTATTTATCAATTTTATCTAGATGAACGCGTTATTGGGCGTTACTAATAGATAGTTTTGGTTGCTATTGAAAATTTAGTCGATTGCTGAATTTATGTATGGACCCAAGTTAGGGACACTTAGTCCGACATTACCTGCATTTCCCCTATAATACCATTGAAATACTCTCACATTTTCCGGATGTTCATATAATTTTTATTGCTGTCCAGAAATTTTCTCTGAGCAAACCAAAGTTTCCGGAAATTCCGATTTCTGCAATTTCCTTGAAATTTTTTGAACTGCCCTTTAATTCTCTGATCTGTCTTGATGTTCTCGGAGCTTCCCTAAAACTCTCAACTCTAATGAAGATCTCGGTTCTGCTTTAAAATAAATGGAATTCTCGTAAACACCTTTAAACTTTCCTGGAATTCTCTGGATTTCTGTGAAGTTCCTGAAATATTTCTGAAGTTTTCATTAATTTTCTGAAGGTCTCTGTACTGAATCTTTCGGGACATCCTATGGGCAGGCTTGCTAAAACTCCTCAAACTCACTGGCACATCATGGAACTATCCTGAATTTGTCTAACCTCACGCTTAAAGATTTTTAAACCAATTTAATAGTCTGGGCTAACGTTTCGGGGACTTCCCCTTAAGATATCTGGAATTCCCCAATGATCTCCATATCTAGCTTTTCTGAGATCAATTGAACTAAAGTTTTTGTTAGTTTTGTTAGTACGCAACGTCAAGACATTAAAAATGTTGTGATCTTAGACTTACTAAAATAAAGTAAGTGTTCAACTTCAACATTTAATGGATTTGATAGTAAAGCTGTTTCTTTAAAACTGATTGTTATGTCTTAAAAACGTTTGCGTTAAAAGCATATTTTTAACGCATTTCATTAATATCATTCTTATTATAAACCTGGAAATTATTCGCCAAAGTTATGGAAAAACCTGGAAAACTAAGGGAACTTTATTTAGCCAAATGAGTGGACACCCTGTAGATAGAGAAGAACGATTAAACGTAAAAAAAAACTCTATACAAGGTCGTCAACTTCGAATTGTTTAAAAAATAGAACAAAATGTAGGCCTAATTCAGAAGAATGATCAAGCTTGAAATAAATTCACGTTTAAAAAAGTTTAAAATAGTGACTTATTACAAAGAAAAGTGACTTTAGTGATTTGTCCTTAAAAAAAGAGACTTTTTAGTGACTGGCTTGAAAAAAGTGACAAGTCACTAAAAAGCGTACAAATTCTATACTACATAAGCTCAAAAGCGTTTGACAAGCTCTACCGAATTGCGTGTCACTTCTGCGTAAGCTCCGTAGACGTAGGCGCAAAAAGTTAAACATGCATCGATGCAGCAATACCACATGACCGCGGCATGAGCCAGCAACGCTGGCCATAAACCTACCGTCTCCATAACTCCACTTTAAAGCATGAGATTAAGCCCGCCCACCAGCAACAAGGTGCAAAAACTAGCCAAGGGCCTCCTATCTGAAATCGTAAAATTTCACATATTAGATGTTGAAATCATATAAAAAAATCATGATCCAGAAACATCGTAAATTTAGGGTAAGTTAGAGAAAGAGTGGTGCTTAGAAAATTGAAGGGACTTTGAAAATCATCTAATTTGTTGAAAGAAATAGCAACATAAAAAAAAAAAAGTTTTCGTAGTCATACGACAATAACGCGTCCGAGTCTAGGAAAAAGCCCTTAACCTTTTGTATTTCTTATTTTTTTTTCGATCCAGGCAGGAATCCAAGAACCAAAGGCCACGAATGGCCCTATAATGTTTATAATGAACCCTATCGCATCTTTAAACTTTTTCTCATATTTACAATTTTCAATAAACAAAAATACAACACTCTACAAAGACATCGTAATAGCCTCGAAAATACTTTTAGAACTCGAACTCGATAACGATTTTACGAATATCGCGCTACCTAAATATAGATAGTTGACTATATTTTGATTCAAAAGTTTAATTGATTGTAAAACTCTTATATAAAACATAATCCTTACCTGGGACAGCGAGATGACCGAGTTGTCATCGTTGGCGGCCTCATCTACGATCAAACGGTTCGGGCGGTCCTTACGCTTCAGAATCGCGGTCGCCAAATCATCACTGCATTCGCCAGACAGGGTTGACAACAAATCAAAGCATTATCATCATAATCCAGAAACACGGGTGGAGAAAATGCCATGAAAAGAGAGACAATAAAAATTCGTTACTACCATGTTTCAGGAACACAACATTCATTACATGGATCAACGCAAGTCATTAGCCTTTTGACGTTCGCTATGCGGTATAATACGATTTTCCTTTGTTTGACAAAGGCAAGAAAATCCCAGAAGACGGTGGAGGAAAATTTGTAGGTTAGGAATTATTCGGCCAAAACTATCCGAAGATGTTTCCGAGCTTTTTAAACCTAGATGGTCCGAATGGTTTAATGGAATTAACAATGTTTACGTAAAAGTCTTCCGGGGCAAATCATGTTTATATAATTTAATGATCAGTATAATTTTTTGCTGAATGCTTTTCTGCATAAAAACAAAATGGTAAGCTGACCTATTCCTAGCCAAATTCGGAATATTCTAGATAATGAGTAATTGCCATGTATTTCGCAAACATTCTCTGAAATTTCGAAATCGGTTAGTTTGCAGCCCACTTCCTGATTGGCCAAACTTCCTCGTCATCGACTCTGTTGACTGATTCAAACGAGTGCGCTTCGAACACATCATGACAAGCGAAAATTGAAGCAAATGGAGCCACCATCGCTCGGAAAGCAGAAAGACTTGAACGAGTCACATTCGCGAAATTAGAACACCCAGTTCTCCGTAAAATACTTACTTCTTTGCATCGGACATCGTTTCCGGCGGCTGGGCACTAGTTAGGCTTGCTTTTGAAATAGAAATTGAATTGTCCTTGTTCCTCCGAAATCGACACAAAGCCTTCTTTCTGGTGAGCTTTCTTTTTTCGTTTTCAAAAAACTTGCTGAGAAAAACTGTCCGTCCCAAACGAGATGACTCTTCCAACTCCAAAACTCAACTACTGACGGATGACGATCGGAAAAACGAGAAGTGGAAGGAGAATGACACACAAAAGCGGCTTTTTTTCCTCGATTTTCCTACGATGACAGCGAGTTTTTGGACGAGACGAGGACGCGCGGGGCGGGTCTTTGCTTGCGTGTTCGTCGAGTTTGCGCCGGTGGGTTGTCGCGAGTGCATTTGGCTGTCGACGAGGGGTTGTTGGGATGTGGAATTTGTTGGGAACGCTGAACGCATAGTGGGTGATTAATGATTTTTGATGAGGGAAAAATAATATATATCGACAGTAAGCATGCATAAGGGCGTAAATGCGATGATCGATTCTCTTCGTCGATTTTCTCTTTTGTTAATAACTTGTTTCTCGGTGCGTATGCTGTTGGTTTTGATAGCCAATAGTTACAACTTGAACATTGAACAAATTCTATAAAATTATTTCGCTTAGCTGTAGAAATGCAAAGAGAAAATCGATGAAGAGAATCGATCATCGCGTATACGCCCTTACGTATGCTCACTGTCGATATATGCATGTATATGCAGTGCTGCAAAATCTCGACAGTACACGGTGATATTGACAATTCTGCTTTGGTCACTCATTTTAGCTAACAGTCATAGCACAAACGAAGTGACAGACGGAGCGGTTCGAAAACTTTGGTGACTAACCTGCTATTTCAATTTTTCAGTGTACCACATGGCAACACCACTACTACTGGATTGTACCACATGGCAACACTACTATTAGATTGAACTAGCATTTTCACCAAATGTACTAGAATGTTTTGGTCCTTTCTCTTTCACTCTACTCAAAACTGAAATGCATAAAAAAAATGACAAAATGATACGCACTCTTTGCACACTGTCAAAGAATCATTGTAGACAAAATCAACTTTGTTCAAATCAAAACAAAAAAACTAACCCATCTGGTGGATGATGGCACAAGCTTCCAAGAAAATTCTATTACAGTGAAGCACATTATTTAAATTGATTTCTTCGCCAGTTAGTCGTCTGTCACTTCGTTTGTGGTCATAGTCAAGGCAAACCATGTCAATTGTCAATGACAATGGTGTCAGTGACGAACATGTGCAGATTTGTTTATTAACTAAATTTGTAACAAAATTAAATAACTTGAGCAAAACAATTACATGGATCCATTTTAGTGAACAAGTACCCGAAAAAAAATAACAGCAAAAATACAATAAAAAACAATGTAACAATAAGACGAAAATTATTGTCTTAACAATGATTTATATTGTTACGTCTACAATAAATTTACCTTGATTTATGTTGTAAAAAACAGCAAATTTCATGGTAAATGGAAAATTTACAATAAAAAAGGGGGGTTGTTAAGTATCTTAACAATGAAATTTTCGTGATTTCCCCATATAATTTTTTTTCAATAACTTTATATATTATTGTTATTTTACTGTTGGTTGGCGAATTTATTGATTGAAAAAAATAACAGTGTACTTTAGTGTTGGCTTGACAGATCTACTTTATCGACTTTAAAAATAAATCGAAAAAGTAAAACATCGCCCCGGAAAGGGAAGGGGGTGGTATGTCTGTTACGGGTGAGTCCTTTTTTTACTGGTTATGGATTGAGATTCGATCCGGAACTTGTGAGAAATGGAGGTCAACTCCCCTGCACTCGATCTCTCTAGGTCACGTCTCCTTGGTGGTTGAGCGTCGTTGATAAGTTAATGCATTCAACTGGAGAGAATCGCCCATGAAATATGCTTCCACCAGAGTTATTTCCTGACATCTTCAAGTGGTGGATTTTTTTTTATTATTATTGTATGCACGATAACCGCAAAATACCCAATAATGACTACAAAGTAAGCAAGAATGCTTACTACTTATTTTTGTAGTTGTAATTACTCATAAATGAGTAAAATTTTACTCATTTAATTGGTAGTTCCAGTTTCCCTCGAAAATGCTTACTTTGTAGTCATTATTGGGTATTTTGTGGTTACCATGTGATTATTGACTGCACGGAAAAGGTCTGCATTAAGCGGGATTTAGATGAGGCAGGAGAGTTGAGTTCAACTCAAACCGATCTGATCATAGGCGTTCAATTGACTTGGCAACGAATAGAGCCAAACGAACTGTCAAAGCAAGAGCCATCGAGCATCGCCTATCTTGATTACATTGGCAGTGTTGCTGGGTCACAGAGGGTCTCTCATAGTCTGCATGCTTCAATCAGATTTATTTTTATTGTTCGTGAAGTAACCCACAATAAAAACACACCAATATTTAACAACAATTTTTATTGTTATAGAGTTGTTCATTATTGTTCGTGATCGAATCATGTTAACAATAAAATAAATGAAATATACAATAAAAATCATTGTAACAACATTTTATTATGTACATTCATTGTACAGCTAGGTAGCAGTTTCGCCATTTTCGGAAGGGTACAACATTATAACAATCATTTTTATTGTCGACAATAAATATTAATGTTAGAGCATTGTTTCCACTGAAAATTTCACTGTAATTTTTTTTTCGGGTATCTACGTCCTGAGCTACTTGGATAACAATAATGTGACACAGAATGTACTAAATTACACTTTTTGTTACCAGGTGAATCTTTGTCATTGACGAAAAAATTAATGAGATTTTGACGAAGGTTTTTTTGAGGATCAAGTCTGTCAGTGACTTTGTGACGAACAATTTTGTCAATATCGCGCGAAAGTCTGTCAATGACAATGACAAATCTCAGCACTGTATATATGTTTAGCGTTTAGAATCAAGACGGCCTAACTTTCTCTATGACATGACATGAATCAATACGAAACTAACGATTTTAAATTGGCTCACCACTTTAGTAGCCTATTGGTCCCAAGCAAACGATTAACGTACCCTATTCTAGTTGAAATTCTATTACTACACTATGTTTGTTTTGATTCGCTATGAAAGTTTGACAGATAACATCAGGGGTGTGTGGATTCATGCAGAACATGCAGGGGTGAGTGAAATAGCTTGGGACTGCTTGGGACCGTTGTTCTGGTACTGAGTGAGCCAAAAATAATAATGATTTTCTTCGGGACCCAGTGGTCTTAGAGTTACCTCTATGGTTAAGCCATCTTTTATGGTTATTTTTTATTAGGGATGTCTCCTACTATCACCCAATTACACACATTCAAGCCTATCAAGTTCACGATCCTTTGCAGATGTGATACTTTCCACAAGGTACCACCAATCAAAACCAATGGCCAATGTACCACAAGTGAAATCCATCAAATGTCCCTCCACTTCATATCTGTCATACCTCGGAAAGGGTGCACGATCCAGATAAACTTCGCATCCGCAGTTCAACCAACAATCAATACGAAACTAACGATTTTAAATTGGCTCATCACTTTAGTAGCCTATTGGTCCCAAGCAAACGATTAACGTACCCTATTCTAGTTGAAATTCTATTACTACACTATGTTTGTTTTGATTCGCTATGAAAGTTTGACAGATAACATCAGGGGTGTGTGGATTCATGCAGAACATGCAGGGGTGAGTGAAATAGCTTGGGACTGCTTGGGACCGTTGTTCTGGTACTGAGTGAGCCAAAAATAATAATGATTTTCTTCGGGACCCAGTGGTCTTAGAGTTACCTCTATGGTACCTGTAAATTACTGATTACCAATTCACGATATATTTCACGTAAAGTTGAGCGATAATACAAAACCATTAATGGACCTTACTGACTACCATAACCATAACCATTAATGTTCTCAAACCATAAGTAAAAACGTTCTAATATAGTTCTCTTTCCAATAATGTATGGAGAAAACAAGAATTTGGAATGGTAATGGTTCTTAACAACCCATTATTTGTAAGGTCCGCTTCCAAAAAACCATAATACATAAGGTTAAAACTTTATCAAACAAACGTTCATGTAAAGTTCCATAACCATTTCAGTTGAAGTTTAGCAGGGATTATAAACAATTTATAACCATTATCGGTAAGGTCATGTGATGGTTCGCGTTTATGCGGGTTGCTATTCATTTGACTCATACATTTCATATGTTCTTCTGAGTGGATTCTGTTTATGTGTGGACACATGATAATCATGTGGAATTTTACATGGAAATTCACCAATAAAAATGTAGCGAATTTTATGAGTGTACTTATGCAAAAATGGTACAGGCATCGAAAGCTCTCAATTAATAACTGTAGAAGAGCATCATGAACACTTAGCTGCGAGCACGCAATAGCTAATATACGATAATCAAACAACTTAAAATGCGAAGAAGAAGAAGAAGAAGATTAAATCCGATTGAGTCCACATTTTGCATAAGGTATATTTTTTCGAGGCAATGAACATTTTGTATATGGTCGGCTTGCTTCGATGGCCACTTTTTTCCCATACATTTCATTGGCACCATGGTGCATACCCAACCCTTTTATTCAACATCCCGCAGTGATTTCTCGCACGCTTAGAAAATACTACCGAACTCGGTTTAATTTTCTATCGAACCACATCGGCTACCAACGAGGAACCGAATAAATGGTTTGTTACAATCAAGGGGTGGTCACTCTGCACAGAGTGCCCAAAAGAGATTTGGGCACACGTGGGCACATTCATTGGCACTGTTTGGCACCCATGCTTAGTTTTATTTTTATTTTTAAAGTAAGTGGCAACACTGCCCTATCCCTGCACCTGCGCAGTGTGCATGTATTAAAATCCAATTGTTGTTGACATAATCAAACTTTTGAAAACCGCTACAGTTAATTTTCGCATGGAACCGAGTTAGATTTCCCGAAACACAGTCAGCCCTAATGCCTGTCCGAAGCAGAACATCATTCTACACGAGACACCCCAACTAACAATTTGAGCTGATTAAAAGCTTAATAAGCTATTTTTTAGCTGAAGAAGCAATAAGCTCTTATTCAGCTTTCAATGTTTGTTGGTACTGTATGAAAAATACGGATCGAACGAAACAAGAATATGGGTGAATGTTGGGAAATTTAACCGTGTTGGTTTGCGTCTGCCAGCTAAGAGTTTCGACAAATTGACGGCTATTTTTAAATTCACTCTTGATAATACAGTTGCATTCAATTTATGGGATGACCAGTGAATTGGGAAAAAAAACCCCGTGAATTGCATGAGCATGATTGTACGCCCGCGGTTGTTACTCCGTTATTGCCAGATCACCTGTAATTACACAGAGAACCAACAGCTGATGCTTGGGACTAGGTATCATCCTCAATGTGTTAAAACTGAATCCAGCTTTCCATGCTCGGTAATGGCGGCCTGTTTGTATGAATAAATGTATCCTTCACTGTGCTTTTTGACACTAACTGGAGGGCGTATGTTGTTCCATTTTCTACTGTTCCTGGGAGAGGGAAAGGAAAGGGGTTGAAATTCGAACATCCAGATAGTGTCAAAAAGCACAGTGAAGGATACATTTATTCATACAAACAGGCCGCCATTACCGAACATGGAAAGCTGGATATCTTAGGCTCTGAACCATTTGGTGGATTATTTTAACTTTTGGTTAAAATTTGACAGATGAAAAGTTATCGATTAACCCTGCTATCCGAGCATGGTTATTTCTGACAGACAAGAAGTTAAATTTTGACAACCGTGGCTCGAAAACCGGTCGATCGACAGCACGGGGATTTTCGAACATAGAAAATAACTTTCGAAATGTCACTTTTAACCACGAGTTAAATTTAACTTGGCAAATGGTTCACAGCCTTAAACTTTATAATAGGCAAAACCAGTGCCGGTCGCCTCGGAATGCAGTTCAAGAAAGGAATGGCTAAGAATGTGTTGACGTGATACTCGCTTCGTTGGAAGCCGAGAAATCCTCTTCACTTCCATGCACACTTAGGCTGTGTTCCATTTGGCGAATTTTCACTTAAATTTGACACTTCGAAAATAAATTCAGATGTTCGAAAATCCCTCTGTTGTTGATCTTCCTATTTTCGAGAAGGTGTTTGTCAAAATTGATTCCTGGTCTGTCAGAAATAAGGCTGTGTTCCATTTGGTGAATTTTTACTTAAATTTGACAGATGGAAAATTTTCAAATAAACCTGCTATTCCAGCAGACTTATTTCTGACAGACAAGGAATAAATTTTGACAGACGCTTTCTCGAAAATCGGCCGATCAACAACAGAGGGATTTTCGAACATCTTAATTTATTTTCGAAGTGTCAAATCTAAGTGAAAATTTTCCAAATGGAACACAGCCTAAGGCTGTGAACCATTTGCCGAGTTAAATTTAACTTGTGGTTAAAAGTGACATTTCGAAAGTTATTTTCTATGTTCGAAAATCCCCGTGCTGTCGATCGACCGGTTTTCGAGCCACGGTTGTCAAAATTTAACTTCTTGTCTGTCAGAAATAACCATGCTCGGATAGCAGGGTTAATCGATAACTTTTCATCTGTCAAATTTTAACCAAAAGTTAAAATAATCCACCAAATGGTTCAGAGCCTAAGTCTGGTACAATAGCAGGTTTATTTGAAAATTTTCCATCTGTCAAATTTAAGTGAAAATTCACCAAATGGAACGCAGCCTTAGAAAATAAATCCGGCCACAAATTTGTCGGATTAGAGGGGGGATATATGTTAAGGTACGCTTTTTGTTTTGTTTAGCCGCACGTACCTAACGAAAATGTAACGATTTCAAGAGGCCGTGTTCGGATGAGACTAAAATCAACGTTTGGATTACACATTAAAAGTAATGTTATTTAAGAAATATAATCAAGTCCAGGTCCATCACTTCCGGCTTAATACTTTCTTCGCTTGATAATCTCCGGTCGCCAATTGACCGGGTGCGACTCTTCCGATGCTTCGTCGTCCTCCTTGTATATCTTGATGGTTTTATCGGCTTCGGTCGTAATGAGTCTCGATCCGGACATGTCGAATGTCATGGCAAAGATACCAGCCTCACTATCCATCGAGCCCGGTTGAACTGCGGCCTGGAAACGCTGGAAGTTGTACCCCGTACGCCAATCCCAGAAGAACATGGTTCCGTTATCACCACCGGACACTAGAACACCTTCCGGATTCACTGCCATCGCATTTACTAGCGAGTTGTGTCCGTTAAGATTCTGAATAAAGTTTCCTTCCGGGCAACGCCACTGTTTTATATTGTCTGGCGATGCAGAAGCAAACATATATAGCGACGGATGCAACACGATGCTGCGGACGCTTTTCTTGTGATTGGTCAATGTGCTCATGCTTTTACCAGCAGCCAGGTCCCATAAACGTACGGTCGAGTCGTGACTTCCAGTTATGACCTGCGGATTTACCGCTTGACAAACCACACTCGCCACTGTGTTGGTATGCCCGCCTAGGGTGTGAATGTTGGCTTTTGTTCTCATATCCCAAACACGAGCCGTCGAATCTCGTCCGGCCGTTATCAAGACATCTATCGTCGGATGAAGCGCCATAGTGTACACAGCCGACAAATGACCATGGTAGTGCCTAATCACTTTATTATACTCCAAATCCCAGCACTTGACCTGTCGATCTTCACCGCAACTGAAAAGATAGGGATGCCGTGGACTCACGCATAGTCCACGGACGGTACTTACATGACCCGTGAGCGAGAGTTTCAACTTTCCACTGGCCAAATCCCAGATTTTAATAACACGGTCCGCTGCTCCTGTTGCAAACCATTCGTTGCCAGGTTCAACAGCAACGCACCGCACCCATCCCAAGTGACCCGAAATGACACGGCACAACTTCCAAGGTGCATGCCACTTTGGCTTTGGAATTGTGGGTGCCTTCTTAGGCAATATTTGTACGGTGTTGGAATTGGAACTCTGGGTACTCGGTATAGTAGCTGACATAAGAGCAGTTTGGGTATTTCCAGATTGATCCTCTTCACCTCCGGCTGTGATCGCGAGCACTAGAATGAAACAAATTCAGTATTAGCATGATGCTCTTTTCAGCATACCCGGCGGTATACGAACTGTGGTCCTGCGTTGGATTTGGCGTTACATCTATTCTCCCGATGTCGCCTCGTCTGACTGCCGAATTTTTAGCCTTTGCAGCACGGTCGAATATCAGCCCATATGAATCGCGAGCTTTGATAGAATATTTCATCCTTTCCCTGGGACAAAACGTGAAATTTGTTAACATAAAGATCGCACATATCTAACTCATCCAAACCGTACAGTTGGTCATCAATCTCCGGAAGCAACGCTTGGTTGGCTACAAAAAAATCGTGCGTTCTTTTCAAAGAACGGAACACAAGCGTGTGAACCGAGTGGCGTTGAACTTCCTCCATAGTTGGGCACAATTTTGAATGGAATCAGCGGTATTTTCTGCAGTTATTTAAAGATAAACTTCGATCTGATTCTACGACGCCGCAAACGATTTGTTCGCGTGTTGTTTACAAAATACAATTTTGACAGCACGAAAAGCACGCTCGGCAATCGACAGTAGAGGCCGAACTGGTGGAGGTGGTGCGTTTGTCGGAGTTTACACGCTAAAGTCGCAGCTGAAAATTATTAACGTTTTTACGCGCTGGGATTGGCAAATCAAAGATGGCACTCGTCGAGAATAGAAGAACTTTACTATGAATGTGATGTTGATGTTCCTAAATTTTACAGGTGAGGTCTATAATCGTTGATAAAATTAATAAAAAAAACATTAGTAAAATTAAAAGTTTGCGTTGGTTCTTTTTGGTAGAAAGCAGTTAGCTTTCAAAAGTAAAGTCAACCAATTGTCTAATTAAAAGTTTTCCGTTCACTACTTTTAAAAGCTAAAACTTTTAAGATGAATTGTACTACACACAAAAAATTATCGTTAATAAAATTAAAAAAACCATTGATAGAATTAAAAGTTTGCGTTGGTTCTTTTTGGTAGAAAGTCTTTTGCATTCAAAACAAAAGTCGGCCAACTGTCAATTCAAAAGTAGCTCATTCTTTAATTTTAAAAGTTGAAACTTTCAAATCGAATTGTAGAACTGTCAATCAAATAGCCTATGGTTTTTAAATATACTCATTAAAGGTTTTAATTTAAAAGATGGGCATTTTTATCGCAATGGTGTACGTTTTCATCTCAAATATTATTTATTGCTTTAGAAAAATGAAACACATACATATTTAATTTAATTAATTTTAGTTTATTAAAATTTTCAATCATCACTGAAAGGCCACTGCATTATGGAATCTTCCATTGGAAGCATTTTACACTAATGGTACAGTTGATATCTGAATAATTACTTCGTGATGGGCTCGGTGTGGGGACGTGCTTGAAGAAAAGTTCCTGCTTAATGGTGATGGTTGATGGGAGTAGCTTTCCTTTCCGGCAAAACTGACAAGGCTGCTGAAGATCAAAACACATCAATTAGTCAAATCGGAAGCAAGATCGAAAGTCTTCAAAAATTTCATCAACTTACCTCCAAATCCGGCAACTGGAGTATCCTTCCACTCGATAGTGTCCCCGCGGGTGCCTCCATATTATTATTCGTATCGTAAAGAAGGGAAACTATCGTGCCGGCGGATGAAATATATGAAAAAATAGAATACACTGCTGCTACTCCTGCAAGTTCTTACAGCTGGTTTTGTTTTATTTTTTATTTCCCATGTCAAATTTAGCGGGAAACGGAGGTCCAGTACTGTCAAAAACTACGCAATGAAGAGGTATTTTGACAGTTTTACAACTTTTATTTAATAAAAATCACTTTTAAAATTACAAGTCGAAAATGAAAGAAACATTTTTAAACCAAAAATATAAGTTTAATTTTGAAAACTTTCATAGTTGAAACTACGAATTTTGGGAAACTTTTAATTTGATTATGCATTATTTTTATAGCAACAATTTTTGTTCTTTGTGTGTAGGTACTGACAAATGAAAAGCACGGCGTATTGAAATTAAAAGTGGGTTCTTTTCAATTCAAAACAATTTTTTTGACATGAAAATGTGGTAAATTTGAAATAATATGTAATGCTAGATGTAATGTTTTGATTTACACAAAAAGCATTTTCAATTTAAATATAAGTATTTTGAAGATTATAAAATCATTTTTAGTATTCAATTCTAATACATAAATATTAAATCCAAATATTTTCTCTTCTATAAAATATAATCACTATATACAAAATGACTACACTTCGAACATGGACACCACTGGAGTAAGCCTGGATATCACATGACGATTACCTGACTGCCTTCGATAACGACCACCGCCATTCACACCATGATCCGCCAACCACGCTAAGAACCAAGACAGGATCTATAATGAACCCTAATAAACGTGTACCATATACTGACGATATCTTAGATGGTGCGACCATACCACATAAAATTGGGATGATATCCCGAATGGGTGGTTAGGCGCATCTTATGGTTATTGTTTATGCGGGAACTCTTTAAAAATACTCTGTACTAAGGGGACTCCCTTCTGGAGCTCCACCAACCTCTAGGTTCTCCAAAATCTCAACTATGTAATTAGGGAAGCCCCCTTCTGGGGTTCCCGGAGATGAACCAGCCTGTGGCTGAAAATCTCCTAAATAGAGATAAAAAAAAAAAAACAAATATTTTCTTTATTTGATAAATAAAAATCTACAAATACAAAAATATATTAATTACGTCAGTTCGGTGCCGGCACGCGTATAAGCGTCTTACGTAGGCTCCACGCCACAGCTGATGAATGATGTATGTGTAGTCGAATAGGTTCGGATTCCAGGAACAGCTCAGAACAGCTGCCCCGCCAGCAAGATGAGATCAGGGATTCTTCAGTTGAAGTTTGATTGCATCGATGTCCAGCACGGCATAAGTATGGGTTGATAAGAGTCTCCTACGTTGGGTTCTACTTCCGTTATCCATCAGCGACGTTACAAGCGCAGAAAGTGACCACACGCGAACAAACCCAGGAAGACATGCCTAAAACGAAAAATACCAAGATGAATTTTCAGCCTCTCAAATCAAGACAAAAAACCTCACTCACTCTTGCACGAGTTCAGGAAAAGCGCTAATGTTCTGACACTTCCCAACAGAATACCTAACGCGATCGCTTGTTGAATACAATATTAAAGTATCCACACTACTCTCGGCTGATCTCCATCCGTTCTTGAGGCCAGGCAGGATGATGAATAAAATAAAATGTCTGTAGGCGGAAGCAAAACATGAGGTTCTCGATGTCAATGTCGGTGCTGGCTGTTTCAAAAATTGACTGGAGCATAGACGAATCAAAAGGGCTGTGAAAAAAGTAATTTTTTTAATAAATGTGAACCTGTTGAAGAAGCGTTTTTCGACATTTCTAAAATTAATTACTCACTCAATATCCGAGACGGTTCTGCTGCTGCAAAAATGAACGCAATACATTTTGGCGCGAAGTAAACGACTACTTAAACTTCAGTGCTGCTAGTAAACAAATCGATGTGAAAAGGTATATTGACAGTTGAACATCTTTCCTTTTAAAAAATGCACTTTTAAAATTACAGGTCAAAAGTGAAAAAAACACATTCAAACAAAAAATTTAATTTTCATTTTGAATATTTTCGCAGTTAATACTATATACGAATTTTGGCAACCTTTCAATATGAAAATGCATTATTTTTATTGGTACAATTTTTGTTGTTTGTGCGTTTGTATGTAATAAATTTTCTAGTATTCTGTGTGGTTGGTGCGTGCTTCGACAGAAATAATGACACAACAATCACCAACGAGAACAACCCTGCTCTGTCCCGTTCTTATTTTCAGATTAATTATCCCGTAGTTGAATAATCATTTAATAAATGTATAATAGTGTTTAATTAAACATTATTTCCCATGAGAATCAAGCGTTTATCTATATACACGTTTGTACCATCGCTGTTTAAGGAAGTAATGATGTCTAATAAACGCTGAATAATCAAAAAATTGATCGAATAAGCTCTGTTACAACTCTTGTAAGTCGAATAAAAGCTTCTCGACATATTTTATTCAACACCCAATATTTCGATGTTGTGGTTGAATAAATTCTCCAGATTTGTGCGAACAAAGCCTGAACAGAAGTTATTACTAAAAATAGTACAAGTATTATTAAGCATGCAGTTGAATAAAATCGTCAAGAAGTCGTTTCTTTAATAGGCAATTGTTTGTTGGGTTGGGGCCGTAAATACGAAAAATAGTTTCACAAAACTCCACAAGAGATTTCATCGCTGTCGTCTCTGTCATCCTGATGTATTCATGCATGCCATATGCAAGCTGAGAGATTGCATTTTTGAAGGCCAGTTAATCCTAGTTAACCAGCCACATCAGGCTTTTGCACGCAGTAAGGATTCGCGGCCTCTATTTCTGCAACAATCTTTGTAAACAAGTTTTGGGACATTAAAACCACCGCCGAACCTGTGGGATACGTGGGATTCTCGGAGAAATAATCCTAAAACAGTCGCTCAGCTCCTACATGAGCGCCCCTGTTGATATTCGGTTGTTTGCCAGGTCGAGATCCTCCTGCTCGATTTTTTACGTCTTCTTCCGCAGCCCTTAACAACAGTTCATGTGACTGGAAAAGATAATGCTGTACAACTTCAATGTCTTACTTGCTTGAGCTTGAGCTTGATTGACCGCCCACGGTTGCTACTCTGTTACTGCCAGATCAGCTGTAATTACACAGAGAACCAATAGACGATGCTTGTGACTAGCAATCATCCTCAATGTGTAAAAACTGGTGATCTTAAATAAGGCAATACCAGCGCCGGCCGCGCCCAAACACAGGTCAAGAAAGGAATGGGAAGGATTGTGTTGACATGACACTCGCTTTGATCGAAGCCGAGAACACCTCTGCACTTCCACGAGGAATCACTGGGATGTTGGATAAGAGGGTTGGGTTTGCAGCAGGGTTCGTTTTGGTAAACGATAAGCTGAATTGATGTCCTAACGATCATATAACGCGAAGGAGCTTGGGACTAAACCCACGGTCTTCTGCTCAGTAAGCAAAAACGTTTGCCACTAGGCAGACGAGCACCTTTTTAATCACCGAGTTGCTGTTATTACCATGTAGTCATTTTAGCAAATAAAACGATTGACGAATCTTGAATGTGGATGGGCCTGAGATTAGACTCATGATGTTCTGCTTAGTAAGCAAAAACTGTTGCTCTAAGGCAACCGAGCCCCTCATATCACATAATACCGTTGCTCAAATTTTTGTATCCATTCAAAACCGGAACCAACGACAACAACGAGTTTCGCAAAATACACGATACACAAGCGATTTTACCATAAATCTCTTTGATATGTAAGGCCCTGGGACTGCGTTTTTCTGCTCAGTAAGCAGGCCACTGTAACCGACGATCTTTCAAATCCGAAAACTAAAAACTACGAAAAAGTACTTAGTTCAATGACAGGGTCCTATCCAGGATTACATCTGAAAAATCCAAATCTGGCCAACGCCCACCCTAAACCTAAACCTGTTCTAATCCACCTGAAATGACTAACGAATGGAAGACTTTGACTACCCAGCCATACAATAGTCTCATTCCGTGCCTTATGGCAACTTGATGATTCTATTGCGCTCATCTTTTGGCACCACCCAGGGGAGACTTGGTCCTGTACCCAATGCTTAACTTATCTCCATTCCACTCAGCTACTCGCAATTTCTTGTGATATAGTGGGCGGAATATTATTATATGAGACAATTCAATGCAGACGTCTTTCCAAATTTGGCAGATCGAAAGGTAATCGGTGAGTTACCACGATAGTTGCTATTTAACAACTCGACAACGTCCCATCGTCAACGCCTGCAGACGCCAACGAAATGACGTCATCGAGCTATCGATCAACTACCCTGGTTATCGCCTGGTACCTTATACCCCGTTCACATTACAGTGTATATCACGTGATATACGCTGTCTTGCAATGAGCACTCATACATCTAGTTTTCACTGGAAATCATATGTATGAGTGCTCATTGCAAGACAGCCTATATTACGTAATATAGGCTGTAATGTGAACGGGGTATAATAGCACGATGCTAGGAGGTGAACCGGAAGAATCGATGAGCTACCTCTCCGCCTGTACAACTTCAATGTCTTACTCGTCACTTAAAATGATGGAATCAGCTGGCTCCGGGAAACAATCTGCCGTCGATGCATTTGGAATATTGATGATACAACAACACAACTACTGCACATTGATCGACCGACAAAAATTATATATTACAACAATATGTCGATGTTCTTTGTGGTAATATTGTTTTGGGTTTTAGCAACACACGGTAGAAAGACATTACTCAAGTCACTAAACTCAAAATAGAAATCAACATGAATCACCGGTGCTAAGCTAAAATAACTAGCTATATGGAGCCTTATTATAGGGATAGAGATAGCGCCTCCCGTGGCGGTGCTCTAAGCAGTCAATAATTTTACGCTCTGATTCCACATGATTCCACCTCGTTCACATTACAGCCTATATCACGTATTATAGGCTGTCTTGCAATGAGCACTCATACATAGGATTTCCAGTGAAAACTAGATGTATGAGTGCTCATTGCAAGACAGCGTATATCTAGACTAACATTTGAAAAGGGCGTAATTCCAAAATGACCATATCGAGAAAATCGCTTCTGAATTTTGATGACCTAAAAATTAATCCTATTTCACGACTTTCCATTTTCTGGATGATTTTATAAGCTTGACATATAGTTAATAGTGTAATCTATCATCATGCATCACTAAAAACTCAAAAAAAAATTTCTTTGTCGTGAAATCGAGAAGAAAACATCATACGCCCTGATAATTTCATACATGTTGTTACCCCCCGGATCATCCACCCTTTGAACTGCCAACACTGGTGATACGCCGTGGAAGTACACCCTCGGGATATTTTGTTTGTTGTTCCGCCTTGGTTCTTCGTTCGCAAATTTTGTGAGAGTGGAATTACGCCCGGAGATTTTTTGGTCTTCTTTTTGTTCGTTGTTTACACGTGAACTATCAATCGGATGCATTTCAAATGAATCGGGCGTGACTAGATACTACAGACTCAATACGTTTAGCATATTAAAACGATATAATTCGTAGTTCTGGTGCAAGGCGTAACAACCAGATGCATCATAGAGTTGAAAGTTGGAAATACGCCACTTAAGAAGAAACGTTTTTGATGATTTGAAGTTATATTTTCTTCTACATTTTCGTGTTTATCGAGTAGTTTGTGAACTATTCCCTCTATATGTGGCAAAATATGGTTTGTTTACATTTTGGCTCTTACGCCCCTTTCAAATGTTATACCCCATTCACATTACAGCCTATATCACGTAATATAGGCTGTCTTGCAATGAGCACTCATACATAGGATTTCCAGTGAAAACTAGATGTATGAGTGCTCATTGCAAGACAGCGTATATCACGTGATATACGCTGTAATGTGAACGGGGTATTAGTCTAGATATCACGTGATATACGCTGTAATGTGAACGGGGTATAAATTTGAGTAGTTGATGGTGAGTGTGTCGCTACTCCGACAAGAGTTCCGTTTCCGAGTGTTTCTCATTTAAGAGGATGCGAGGAAAAGGATAAAAAGATAAAACCTGTTTCTGTGTGCCAAAATGTTCCATTGAGGCAAGGGGTCGTTCGAAGTGTGCCTTAATCATAGCAAGTATTTATTATAATATAAATACGTCGAAACCCGTAAACTTTAACACTTTTTTCGACTAATGCTAACAATTATAAAAATAGTTTTATGTTAGTGCTAGTTTAACCATTATTGTTTCAATGAACAATGAGCAATGATTTAGGAATGATTATCACAAAAACAACCGAATTTGCTTCATCGGGTATGCCATCATCCTTGCTCCCCTCGGTGAGCAATGAAAATCTTTTTATCAATCGAACATAACGGCACTGGTGTGTGCAGTACGAATTTCATTGATAAAAACAGAACGCTGACTGGATAGGTGTTCACCCTCTGACTGGCTGTCAAATTTCTGTCGCTGTTGTGTGAAGAAGAGTGAAAAGTGTTATAGCTTTGTTTCTGCAACAGAGAATCGATTGGCGAAAAAATTCGCTGTTATTTCTTGTGGGAAATACTGCTTATAGCGAAGAGATTAAACAAGTGCAATAGCAATGTCCAGCAAAATCGAGGAAGCCCAGGAGCATATTCGTCAGGCTGAGAAAAGGTTTGGTCCATTTCGTCATTTTCATCCTGGTCCTCCTTCCTTGTGTTGGGGAAAAAGGCGACGACAAAATCGATGGTGTTTTTTTTTTGTTTGCCATCAACTCCCTTGGTTTAGAGGGCTAGGTGTATTATGGGAAGAATCTGTGTACGTGTGGCACTAATAGTATTCTCATTATATTTCAATTTCCTATTACTCATCATTTGCTGCTGGGATTTTGTGGCTTAAACAAAAAAAAAAAAATAAAAGTTTGAAAACCTCCCTTCTCAAATGGAGGCCGGATTATGACTTTGCTGCTGATGAGTACAACAAAGCTGGTGAGTGGAAAATGATTACGATTGTGTATTTTTTGTAATTTGCTAAATTTATGAAACCCCGATTAACTTGACTGGAAGCTGCGTTTAAAGCTATGAGTCGTGCACAAACTTAATGGTTATTCAATAATCAAGACTTTGTATTCGTCTCGAACAGCGACTTGCTTCCGAAATGCGAAGGCTTTGGATCAATGTAAGGAGTGCCTGTTGAAGTCATCAGATTGCCACCGCCAGAATCGAGCCATCTTTCATGCGGCCAAGTGTCTGGACCAGGTGATCCTGATTTGCAAGGACATGAACAACCTGGCCGAGGTACGTAAGTACGCGGAAAAGGCTTGCAATCTCTACCAGCAGCATGGATCGCCCGAGTCCGGTGCTGCGACGCTCGACAAGGCGGCCAAGATACTTGAGGGTACAAATCCGGAAGATGCCCTGCAGTTGTACAAGTTGGCCGTCGATGTAGCCACGGTAGGTTGCCCCATTTTTGAATGGACATTCTGTGACTAATTAGGCTGATTCTGTTTGCTAGATTGAGGACTCCTCTCGACAGGGAGCTGAATACGCCAGCAAGGTGGCTCGAATCATGGTGAAGTTGGGAATGTACGATCAGGCCGCGGATGCCGTTCGTCGCGAGATTGGTTTGCATCAGCAGGTCGGATCGGAAGCTGCCATTGGCCGGCTGGCCGTTGCTTTGGTGCTTGTTCAGTTGGCCCGTGGAGATTACGTGGCCGCAGAGAAAGCGTTTAAAGAATGGGGTAATTGTTGCGATGTTGCCGAAATTCAGACATTGGAATCTTTGCTACAAGTGAGTTGAATGCCCACCGCACAAAACGCAAGCAGAATTCAAATAGCTGTCACTCGAATAAATTTCAGGCCTATGATGATGAGGATCCTGAATTGGCTGCCCGTGCGCTGGCATCGCCCTTCATTCGTCACATGGACGTCGAGTACGCCCGACTGGCAAGGGATTTGCCACTACCGAAGGGTGTTGCCGTTGCTCCGAAGGCCAATGTTATCGAAAACGCTGCCGCCTCGTATGTTTCCCCGAACAGTGGAAATGCAGCTGAGGTAGATTTATAAAGGTTTAAAATTATGGATTGTAACGTTACAAATGTTCTTTTTACTCTTGAAACAGGGAGCTAAAGCGGCCCCCGGTTCCGGTCTGGAAGAGGAAGAGGAAGGCGGTCTGTGTTAGTGTGCATCCATTTTATTAGTCCCTAGCGAGCAGGTTGGGTTGTGTGATAGAGGTGAAGCTGCTATTATTACGATTATTGTTACTAGTAAGTATATTTATACATAGCATAGATTACGATATATATATATATTTTGAAGCAAATCAAGCAAATTTATTGCAAGCACCCAAACTGGTATGAGAGGTGGAAATGTCCCGATTGGTTTAAGCAGGAAAAAAACAAACAAACATTATTTTTCAACGAAAGTTTAGCGTATGTTCCTCTACACATTAACCGGCCAGATGACCTATGTTGCATTTTAGCTTTAACAATAAAAAAGATGTTTTGAAATGGCTGTTCATAACACCTCTACTAGCTCTCGTTAAAAGTATAATAATAATGATGAAATAAAAACACAAATATGTATATCTTGAACTTAAGACAAAGATGTTTCTTGCCGGGAAACAACCCGCTAATCTCGTATCAACAATCTATCAATCAAGTACTAAAATGCTAAAATCAGAAAAGAAATAAGCGCGATTATTACTAGAACTAAGAATTTCTCCAGTATGTTTTTAGAAACAATAAAAGAATCGAACTCGCGCATCAGTCGAAATGGCATTTATGTACAAAAAAAACTTCCCCTTGGGTTTCGTCCTTCCCTCCCATTGGCTGCAACGTCATGAGTGTATTGTATTTTTCTTTTCTTTTCGTTTGCAAGCTAGATGAACGGTTAAAGTCAGGTTTTTATGGCGCGTTTAGTCGAAAGGTATATATGACTCCGCACAATTAAACAAAAACAAAAAAAAAACGCGAACTGAAATTTCCAAATACAATCAATTCGGAAATATGATGAAGAGCTCTGAACGATGGAGTCTTGGTTTGCCCGTAATAGGTAATACTGATAAATGACATGGCAACCGACTCGGATGGCAGGAACAATCAGACAAACAGCAAAAGCGGCGATGTCCGACTGTGACGGGTGGATTGAGGGCTTCGTTGGTGACGATGCGCTAGAAATAGGGCAGGATCTACACGGCCAATGAGATCATGATGAGTGCAGGAACTCAGAGATGAGAAAATTTGCCTTCCAAGGTTTTTCAGGTTTTTCTAGGAAATAAGAGAAAAGAGAAGATTGGATTCTCTCAGTCTATTGGTAGTACTCCTAGAATGAGTAAAATTTTCGTCAAATCTCCGCATTTTCCGGCTGATTTTGGAGGTTTTCCAACTTGCTCATCGCTGAGTTCCTGCACTTTTTGCGATTATAAGTAATCTGAACTCAAATTTGGATTGATCGCATTGATCGATATGCAGTTAAACTAAGCATAAAACTAAATATGATTGAGCCGTATAGATCACTAGGTTGAATGGGTCATTACTACGAACTACGATAGTAGCAATTTACCTGGATCTTGAATTTGGTTTTTGCGTTCGAAGTCTTTAAAATGTGTCTATGTTTAACTACCTACTTTGAAAATTCGCTCAAAATTGTGATTTGATTGGATTGTTCTCAAGAATTTCCTTTAGAATAATTTCCCTTCACTTTATTCCTTTAATATAAATTTGAGCATCTCTCTGGAAACTCCTTCAAAAATTTATTTATAACAGTTCAGAAATTATCTGCAGAACACTCAAAAGAATTGATGAAATTCGTCGTTTGATTTTTTTTTCGAATTTGAATGTTTTTTTTTCTAAAAAGTCATTGAAGCTTCTTTCCATTTTTTAAATACGCCTCAATTTCTTAGAATTCCCATACAATTCACTTCAGAATTGTCTTACAATTTTTGCTCGGAATAATCTTGGAGTTCTCTTCTAATATTTTCTGAAAATTATATACGAATTATCCTTAAAACTATCTAAAAACACTTTCCGAGATGCCCTCGGAATTATCCTCCTAATTCCCATAACAATCTGCGCAGAATTCCTTTGGGATTGTTTACTCAAAGTTCGATTCTCTTGGTAATTTTCACGGATTCTGAAATTCTGTTCCCAATCGCCATAGAATTTTCCACAGAGCCTGTTATTTGTTTTTTTTTTTAATTTTGAAAAATATGTCGGTTACTGTGTATGTAATGTATTTTTTAACTAGTTCGTTTATTTGGAAGGCTCAATCGCGTTAGCTTTACGGAGCTGATAGTTCATCGTTCTTTGTTTGCAACAAAATTCACTCAATTCTAAAAATAATCACTTCACTGCTTGACACTAAACTAACAAATTGACAGCTCGCGCCCATACAAACTACCACAGAGGGGCGCTAAGATGGTGATTTTTGCCAATGTAATCGCACTTATTTAAAATAGTTACAGTGCTCCAAAATTGATGACATTTTGGATTTCGGTTCTATGTGTAATGCAGGTTACGAATATGCAATTACCTCAGTACCACTAAAGAACCCAATCAGGTTGTTTAGCGGTATTGAGGTAAATTCATATTCGTAATCTGCATTAAAAATGGAACCGAAATCCAAAATTTCATCGATTAAGGTGCGCTGCACCTATTTTAAATAATATGTCACTCTCAGAGCACCTAAATTTACATGAATTTTTCTAATGGCTGTAAGCTCCAATCGGTATTATCCTCGGATTAAATCCCGATCAAGAATGTCCGGCTGCTTTGATGTCGACGTCAGAGTTATTCAACACGATGCTATGCAAACAATGCGCAGATCATCCAAACAAGGACGGTATTAAAATTTAATCCGAGTTGGAGCTTACCGCCATAAGTGTGTAGTTGTTCAAAGGTCCATGACCGCTAAATAGACTTCGGAACATTGCGGACCATTTCTGAAGAATGAATAGAACGTAAACAAAGCTTGTTGACTGTTGAAGGATTATTTTGACCCGAACTTAATTAATAGAATAATTTAATAGAAAAACATATTTAATATGTTGTTTCTATTAAATTTACCCATTTGATTGAGATTAGAGCTACACACTTAGATTTTTTCGCCGAGATGGGCACCACCGAGCAGCTCGGCATTTTATTTTGCTGGATCTCAGTGACAAACTTGCCGAGATTCAGCTAACAAACGGGAATTTTGCCGAGATCTCAGCTAACAAACATATTTTTTGCTGAATTTCCAGCAAAATAAAATGCCGAGATGCTCGGTGGTGCCCATCTCGGCAAAAAATCTAAGTGTGACATCTTTCTGATAAAATACCGGTAAGTTTAAAACTAACCGGTATTTTATCAGAAAGATGTAGCTCTAATCTCAATCAAATGGGTAATATCAAGACCAACAATTGAAATGGCCTTAACTCTATTTTGTAAACAAACCTTGTAAGGTCATTTTCTCGCGAACCAAAACCTTCATTCGCAAACCCAAACCTCAATCGGATAGAGGAGAATTTCCCCTACCTGTTCATTATTTTTTTTTTTTTTTTAACTAGTTCGTTTATTTACTAGGCTCAGTCGTGTGTGACACTTTGCGGAGCCAAAATCAGTAATGTTTGATTTACATTTTAAATAGCAGTATTTCTAGGTTAGTATTGGGTACCAATTACTCGTGGCGGGCTCGAGGTTAATAGGTAACAATTTCAATTGGAAGGATCTAGGTAGGAAACTGGTTTCTGAAGCCTGTTCATTATGTTGTACATTGTTTACAAAATGGAGTTAAGGCCATTTCAATTGTTGGTCTTGATATCTTTCACCGACGCTTTGAATCGCTAAAAAATATTAACAAAGAGGACAAAATTACTCTATATCCAATGCAAACTGGTGTTTGTTTTATTTACATTATCTGATAACACAGAGCTGCCAAATTGATATAGTGTCCAAAGCAAACATAGATTTAACTTTTAGGGTAACTATTTTGATGAAAATTGTGTTTTCAGCTTAAAACGAAGGAAGCTAATATTGCCCCAACGCACACTGGCCACTTTATCGGTCAATCCAGATTATCCGGAGAACCAGAATAGTGGCCAGAATATGGCCACTATAACCCAAAATATAGTTATTGATGTCTTGATTCTGAACAACATAGAAAAAATCACAAGGTTCTAGGACATTTTTTATAATGATCATCCTGTAGGCCAGTAGAGTATTACCAAAGATGAATACTAAGATGAAACTGTGAGAAGAAAAACTTTCTATTTTAGTGTCCTCTTTCACGGTCCCTTTCATCCAATGAATACCCCTCGTATACAAGGTAATTTTGTGGTTTTGCTGCCCCCTCGGTAGAGATGAAATTTTGCGCTCTTTTTTATCAAAACAAACACACCAAAATCAGAGATGTCCCATTTTTTAATTACTCGATTAACAACTAATCGATTTTTTTTTTGTTCGCTGTGCTGCTATTTTTCCACCAATGAGAGTGCAGCACATGTTTGAAACAATCGGTGATGATCCTCTGGAGATGTTAATGCTTATATCGGCATGATATAACCGATTACAAATATTTTACTTTTCGGTTCGTTAATCGATTAATCAATTATTCGAATGAAAATCGGCCATCACTAGATGAATGTGAAACGTCATTTCAAATATATGGACCGTGCATTCATAATGATACAACTTGAAAGGGACCGGGGCTAATCACAAATTACGTCCCCACGGTAAATGAAATAAACACGAGTGTTCACCGGTTGGTATTACTGAGGGCGAATTTGGTGCCTTTACACCATATATACTTAGTACTATTAATTTCCAGTAATATACGTTAAGTAAAGTATAAAATTATGTCGATAGATCTAGGGGCGTCTCACTTTTAAAATGCTTATTGACGATGTATTTAATTAAAAAAAAATGCATTTAATTTCCATCGTTTACATCAACCATTCAGTGGGATGTGAATGTCAAAACAAAGCAAGATATACAAACAAAACATGAAAAGAAAAATCGTCTATCCACACCTAGCTCCACACGATTTCGGTGCACTAGAGAATTTATATACTGCGCTGCCAAGGGAGTTTCGACGGTGTTTCCACGCATTGTCGTCGGAGGAGCTTCGGCCAGTGAAGAGTTTGGATGCTGCAAACGGGATTTTCTCTCGTTCTTGGTGGAGGAGGTTCTGCATGATTTTTTTTTGGAGACGGTTCTAGATGCTGCAAACGCAGATTCTAGGAAAGTTTTTCTTGTTCGTCGTTTGACTAAATTACGTAATTTACGAATTACGTTTAACTAAATAAATAACAATTACAATTACATACAGTATGACTAATTAAAAAAAATGTGAAAATACAAAATTTCGATGGCATTCTCTTGCGTTCATGGCGGACGAGGTTCCACAATGGTTTCGGTGACGATTTCTGATGCTTCCAGCGGAGATTCCAAATAATTTCGACGGAGTTTTCTCAGCGAAGGAGGATCTGCACGATTTCGGTGGAGGTTTTATTGTGTGCACGATCGAGAAGTATGATTTCAGAGGATATTGCCGGTGCTGCCATCGGATGTTTCAGGAAATTTCTAAGTCATTTCCTCGTGTTTTCGGTGAAAGAGCTTCCACAAGATTCTGGTGGAGATTTGCTATGCTGCCAACGAAGGTTCAACGGAATTTTGACGAGGTTTTCTCGCAGGCTTAGAACGATTTCGGAGGAGGTTTTCGATGTTGACACTGCAACTTCCGGAGGCAGCTTCTGCACGATTTCGTTTGAGATTTCCGTTGCTACCGGAGGAGGTTGCAGGGAGTATTTTAGAAAGTTTATGCGTGTTCACGACGGAGAGAATACCATAGCATGATTTCGGTGGATATTTTGTATGTTACGGATGTTCCGGGGAGATTCGACAGTGTTTTCAAATGTTCACGTCGGATAGAGTTCCGGGCGATTTCGATGGAGATTTTCGGTGCTGCCAACGGAGGTTCCAGTGGGTTTCATCAGAGTTTATTGCGTTCGATGCTCCCATCGGTTACAGAGAATTTCGACGGATTTTTTTTCCGCATTCTCGGTCGAGGAGCTACAGGAAAAAAAAAATCTCGAGTCAAGAGTGTGGATTTGAGCGAACCGATGTGGACAACATGTTTTGGTAGGAACTGTCATTTAGAGCATCGTGCTACAAAAAAATGCACTGAGAAAATGCATTTTTTTTTGTTTCTGGTCAAAATGCATTTATTTATTTTTTGTTATAATAAACAAAACCACAAGTGATCTGCCCCTAGCGATAGATAGTGGCATTTCCTACTTTACCGTGAACTCGGGTTGATCCCGGCCCTCTATCTCGGTACGCAAAAGTCTCCGGCCAACCACCACCAATCGATACAGCAGAGTTTTTCCTTTGAGAATATGTATAACATGTTGACTGAAACCGTTTGGCAGCCCAGATATTCAATTTAGTCGCGGTTTTGTCAATTTTTGCCCACTGTGCAACGGTGCATGTTACCCCAGGTACCCCTACTCAGCTCATTTTCATACTGGCGGAAGAACTATGATAGCTGTGGTAGGACTCTACGGCAGCGTTGCCAGATATACCGATTTATCGGTATTTATACCGATTTTCAAACTTGATACCGATATACAGATAAGGTTTCTCAGAAAACCGATTTCTGAGTTATAATACCGATTTATACCGATTTTTTTTATTAATAATCAAAATAATTACTGCCTGCCCGTACTGAATTGTCAGAGGAAACTATTGTGTAGGACTTTTATCTTTTTGAAAATTAATTTTTTGAGCCTACTCTGCAAAAATGCCTTATGCTTGATACTCTTTCGACTAATGCTTCCATTTCCTCTCCGTTTTTGGTTACCAAGGAGTCGAGAAACAGCTGATGATGAACCAGTAATTTCTGGAAATCGGGAAATACTTTTATTCAGTGGAAAAATATTACCATAAAAACGTTAATTTAATCTTCCTTTCGAAGTTTCTACCAACTTTCCCTAGGAATTTCCGTCTACCTTACCCTGTAAGTTATTTTGCGATTCCTTCCGAAAAGCTATTTCGACTTCCCTTGGAAGCTTCTTCTGGTTTCGCTCGAAAAGTTCTTCCGTCTGATCCCGTCAGTTTTTTCAACTTCCCCTGGACTTCAGAAATGCTTCCAAAATTTTATTTAGGTTCCATTAGTTTCAGGAAAACGACAGAAACTTTTAAGAAGTTATGAAACTTCAAAATAGTTCGGACTTTTGGGTAGGTTCTGATAAATATAGACCGTTTCATTAACTTCTGTTCAAATCCGAGAACCCGGGAATCTCAGGAAAGCCCAGAGAACTCCAATGAACTTAAGGAAACTGAAATATTTTGAAAACTTCACATGCCCAAACAACTTCAAAGAATTTTAATGGTTTTCAGGATAGTTCCATTTGTTTCAGGAGAATTGAGATAACTTTAGGGAAGCATTATGACATATAAATTCAAGGAAATTTCTGAACCTTTAAATGAGTTCCGGGAATTTCCGAAAACTTCAGTTAAGATCCGAGAGGTTCATGAAAATTTTTCGAAACTTAAGAGAAGTTTCATGAACATTTGAAAATTTTGAGAACATTTTAAGGGAAGTTCTGTGTTTTTATCGGCAGTTTCGAGAACTTAAAAACAAAAAATAAATCGGGAAGTTCAAAGAAATTTAATGCTGATGTTCATTAATATAAAAAATGAAAGCGCTAAAGAAGATCCATGGACTTTTAAAGAAGATAAGAGATTTTCCGGTAGATCAATAATAATCAGGAAAGTTACGAGTACTTCGCGGATGACCAGAGAACTTCAAAACAGCTCCATTAACTTTAGGAAAATTGCAAGAACTTTCAAGGA
Organism: Ochlerotatus camptorhynchus; assembly: GCF_037179485.1. NCBI lineage: Eukaryota > Metazoa > Arthropoda > Insecta > Diptera > Culicidae > Ochlerotatus > Ochlerotatus camptorhynchus. Next base: position 3,474,008 of record NW_027040849.1, read on the forward strand.
GTTCCGAAGAATTATGGGATATTCCAAAGTGCAATTCAGGAATGTTCTGAAAACTTCTGGAACATTGTGGGACTTTCAGGGAAGTTTTATAAATATCAGAAAAATTGCTGGATCAATAGAGCATGTGAGGAACTTCAGGGAATATTGTGCTAACATCCCCCAGGGGCCTCATAGCCTAGTCAGTAAAGGCACGGTATTACCAAGCCGGAGGCGGCGGGTTCGATTCCCGGTCCTGTCGAGGGAATCTTTCGGGTTGGAAATTTTCTCGACTTCCCTGGGCATAGAGTATCATTGTGCTTGCCACACAATATACAAATTCATGCATTGGTATTGGCATCGAAAGCTCTCAATTAATAACTGTGGAAGTGCATTTAGAACACTAAGTTGAGAGCACGCAATAAGCTGATATGCGCTAAGCAATAAGCTTGAAATGCGAATAAGAAAAAGAAGAAGAATCCTCCAGAAATCTATTTCTTCCAGATATTTTCCCATCTTCTCCTTGAAGTATCTTTCGACTGTTCCATAAGCCCTCTGGCGTCCGACTTTTCCACAATTTTCTTCCAATCTACCTTAGGAAGTTTCTCCCAGTGTCTCCTGGAAGTTTCTTCCCTCTTCTCAAAGAAGTTCAATTAAAGTTCTACCGGATGTATCTATCGAGTTCTCCCAGAAGCTTTTTCCGTCTTCCTCTGGAAGTTTCTCCATAAGTCACTCTCTGTAGGTTTTTTTCCGACTTATTGGAAGGTTTTTCCGAGCTTCTCCTAACTTCCCCTGGAAATGACTTCCGGGATTGGCTTCCGATTTCCAAACTTTTCTGGTTTCTGGATTTTGTTTTCCGAAAGTTTCTAAAAATGTTTGCCAGAAGTTTCTCAATATTTTCTTGGAAGATCCCCATCGGATGTTTTTAGACATTTTTTAGAACTTCCTTCAACATTCCTCTACAAGATCTTCTTTATTCTTCCTCTGGAAGTTTTGTCGGTACCATTAAGAGAATTATTCAAATATTTTCCAAAAGTTTCTTCCGACTTACATGGAAATTACATCTTTTGATTTTAGTCCAAAAGTTTGAAAAAAATTAAAATTAATTGAAATAGTGAATACCGATAAATACCGATTTTTTAATCATTTGATACCGATAATCATGAAAACAATCTGGCAACGCTGCTCTACGGTAGCCGCCAGACACGATTTTTTCCTAAGATTCGCAGTAATAATTATCAACAAGAAAAATGTCATCAAGATAGTCAGTAAAGATGATCATAGCAAATGTATTATATTAACAATGTGGCCCACTCTTTCGTTTTCTCAGAGACACGACTTTTAGCTAACACGAGCCCATCAAGAAAAGCTGCCTATGTAGTAGGGTAGAGAACTACTTCGGTCTAATCACCCATTTTGAGCCTATCGAGCAGAAAACATCACATAAACCCACGATTTCGGCTTCAACAAGTCAATTGTGCGTTTGGTACGATACTTTAGTTCAAAAGCTACCGAACGAAGTCAATAAGAACGTGTGATATGAATGTTTGCACCCATTATTCTTAAAAACAAAAGAAACGTTCCGACCGAATCAATTTTTATCTTCAATGCATTATTGCCGAGTTTAAAACCCTTAGGCCGAGATTGGGGTCAAGAAGTAGTGTTAGATTTTAAACAATATCTCAACAATTTGTTACTTTTTATCAAATCTTGCAGTACATATGGAAAGGTAAATTTAGAAGACATTTGCAGTAAAAACATTATATTTTGTGAGAAAATCCGCTTGAAAAATAAAGACAAGGAGCGGGTTGTGCTTAGTAGGTCCAAAATTAGATCTAAGCCCTATAATGAGAAAATCATATATTGTTAATATCATATATTTGATCGTTTGCTATGTTCAGACTAAGGAGTAACATATTACATAGTTATCTTGATAACAAGTTTCTTGTAGATAATTTTTATATGTTACAAGGCCTCTAGTGCGAGCAAGCCATTATATTGGTTTGGTACATATTTTATCAGTATTTTAGACATACCAACTAGGGCATCTGGCAAATTTGGCTCCATCGTTATGGGTTCCCAACTTTTACCAGCAAAACCCATTATGACCATCACACAATCTCTATGTAAATGAGGCGTCACACTAGTAAACAGCTTAAAATCATCCTCATACGCTTAGTTGACGACTTTTTCAGAATCTCTCCCTCTCCTTCACGCCCCAGCCGCAACTTTTTAAGCCAGGCAGATCGCAGCCGGTTTTGTAGACGAGAATTTCCAAATCGCTATTATTCACTCGGGAAGCAATTAAGTGGTGAAAAAGTAAGGAACAGAATAAAAAAACAAATGCCATGATCAGCTAATTAAGATAATCGTGTTTACTAACGATCGTAAATAAAAAAAAAATCGTTACCGAGTACGTGTTTCAGAAACTAGAGAGATGCACATAATAAACACAAAAAATCATGTTAACAGAGAGAAAAAAATTCTATAAATCAAACTTTAGAAAACCCACATCAACAGGTGAATTCCTTCGGTAGGTCTAGAAGACAACAACGGAACAACGGAACATGATTGAAGATTGATCCCACTCCGACATAGATGTATAATACGAGCAGAACGTTTCAATAATTGGCCAAAGTGATAATCGAACCCGAACCCAGAAGGAGTGGGCGCAGCTATTTAACAAATAGAGAAGAATGACGAAATTGTCAAAAGTACTTTTAAAACAATTCAACAGGAATAGCAGTAGGTTCATCATAACTAGTCTAATTGATGAAAGATCCCGCTCATTCCAATTTGCGAGTAACAACACAGTTAATAAGAAAGCATTAGACTACTCTTTTGATTCCGCTTGCTTCACGAGAGCTACAGCTCTGAATGGCATTCAAAATACACATACATCAGGAAACGATATAAATGATGAAACAGAAACCAGAAAGATGTTATCTTCTGTTAAATATGTGGATGTAACGATGGTTATTTGACGAAGAATAAACGACATAAAACGGATTGGTCGCAGAAAGTTGGAAAACAAAATTGACAAAGATCATATTTATTAAGATCGTGAATGAACAATGTTGATACATTCAATTGTATTGAAAATAAATTTGATGAAAAGGATAGACTTCTCGTGAAGTTCAGCAAACCCGAAAAGGTCCCTAAGTGCGTTCCCATTTTCGGTCCAAGTCGAAAAAGTTACGCAACGTTTTTTTATTCGTCTTATCAACCTCTCAATCTCGTTTCACTTTCATCGATCCATTAGCAGATCATCTTCTTGTGGGTGGGACGCACCGTCACTCAATTTACCGACGACGTCGACATGGTAATGGAACCTTCATTTACATATAAGCTCATAGTTTGTAACTCATTAACGACCCTCCACAGCATAATAGTTATTCTCTCTCTCTCTCCATCCCTGACATCCTTGTTTCTGACCTTTCCTCATTTTTTCCGTCAATGTGTTGGTTTCTCGTTCATTATTTGCTGCTAATATATTGTTCGCTCTAAGCCGACAAGATTTTTTTTCGGCTTAGCCCTTTGAACTTTTCGGCCTTTTGGCTTTCTTCTTTTCCGCGTCTCTTGTCGATCTGGTGCTTTATTTTCTAATCGCTATATACGCAGAGGTTTAACTGTCTGTGAACACGAAGACGATGTGGAAAGTGTACAATTTATGAGAAAAACGTAATGTCGTGCCTCCGTGTGAAAATCAAACACTTGAAACATTTCCAGCTTCAAAAACATTTGTATGGTTGTCAATAATTTCTGATTTCTGAACATTATCGCATTTCTCTCGATGATGGACTAAGCATTCATGGTTCATGGTATCCAGAGAGGATAAAGTTTAATCGATACTTCAGTTGGTGTGGATTTGCTCCACATCCAAATTTCCCGAATGCCACCAAATTTCGGTTTGAGTTTCAAAAAAACAGTTTGCTGCATGGGTTTAGCAAAATAAATATTTGCTGGAAATCATAATAAGCATTTTAAACATTGCCGAAATCCAGTAAAACAGACAATATGTCAGAGCATTTGTTGATAATCAGTAACCTGAGCTTCCAGTCTACCAAAATGACAGTTTTCGCAAAACTAGTATAAGCTATCTGACAAAAAATTCAACATTGTCGTTGACTTTTTTTTCATTGCCGCATTCCGGACAGTAATAGCGAAGAAATGTGCTCAACTTTTTGACTCAGCTCTGGTACTATCTTCGGTCCCAAGCTATTCGATGCACCCATCGAAACATAGGAAAATCCACGAACCCCTCATTTTATCTGTCAAACTTCCATAGCGAATCAAAACAAACATAGCGTAGTTCTAGAATTTCGACTAGAATGAGGTACGTTAATCGATTTGCTTGGGACCAAGTAGTCAAGTAGTGAGCCAATTTAAAATCGTTAGTTTCAACCGGCTGCTATAAGGCTCTGAACCATTAAGTGGATTTTTTGTAACTTTTGGTTAAAATTTGACAAATGGATATTTGTTTTTATTAACCCGGCTATCCGAGCGTAGTTGTTTCTGACAGACAAGAAGTTATATTATGACAACCGGTTGAGTTCTGATAGAAAATCTGATTTTCAAACATGAAAAATAACTTTCGAACCTGCTTTCGAAGTGTCTCTTTTAACCCCGAATTTAATTAAACTCGGCAATTGGTTCACTGCCTAAAGAGACTAGAAAATACAAAGAGACGACCATGTTCCGCTTGGAATTCCAATTTATCTGTCAGTGTCATTCCAATCGAGCTCGAGACCTGCCAATCCAAAAAATGTGTTATTTTTATTGGTGGTGACTGGAGAAGTATTGCTAACTTGATGAAGCTTTTCAGGTATTTAAAGGTCCCTAAAAACAAGTGCAAAAGAAAGATAAATTCGTTGGATTCAAATAGATTATCAACTCTAAATCAGTTCCCCAAAAAAATAATAACAATGAGTAATTTTCCTCGAATAACAACAAACGTGACCAAATCTAAAGTCAAGCGAAGTTTTGAACAATGACAGTGTTGCGCGCATCGTCTACCTTGGTTGCTAGATGATTTGTTTTCACAGGGATCAAATGGTGTCCACCAGCAAACCGACATAAAACATAAACTTAACTTTTGCTCGAAAATATATTACGGTCGATTCAAATGAGCAGCGATCCAACCATAGATATTTTTTTATCTACATAAAAATAACTTGTCAAAAATAGATCAGACACAAACCAACTCATACATTTTGCACGCGTGTTCGTGGCTTGGATAAACGTTTTCTGCAAATACGGAGACAGATGTCAGAAGTGTGCTTTGAGCAGATATTTCTTGGTAATTTCTATGGTCATTCATGTCGGTTTGTCGGTGTGTCGTTTCGGGAAAGCATGAAATCAGAAATGGATATTTCTTTCCAAAAATTAACCCTACAGCTGGGTTGTCGAGGAATTGTTTGGTAAGTTCGTTTATTGCAAAAAAAAAACTTTGTTTTACGAAGTACGTGAAGTGCAAATATATATTATCGGTATAGTTGAAAACCGGAGTAACCCACTAGCGACAATCGATTTTACTCTCGTTATGTACGTTGAATATAGTGTCGGAAGTAGTTTCACCATTCTTTTTTGGTTCCCCGCCAAATCGACCGTCTCAACGGCGCCGGTGGTGTAGTGGTAAGCGTGATTACCTCTCACCCCAGCAGGCCTGGGTTCAATACCAGTCGGCTCCGCCGGGATGTTCTGAGGCATGTAGTGCTTCCAAAATTCCCAAATAAAACTCCGATTTCAATTAACTTTCATTGCTCCTTTATTCCGCACGGTTTTTATCTCCTCGTTTTTCACCAACCCTTTCTCTACTGCTCCCTGTCACTCCACTCCCCTCCAGGGTTGCCAATCTCACCGCTCATCAGTTGAATACCGTTTTTCCTAGGGACAACCCACATTACGCTAAGGTAGAACCCTACAACCCCCCCTTACCTTATTTGATTAAAATGGCACGTAATCCTCGAAATGTCGTGGTTCTCGACACGTTCTTTTACGTGACCCTACAGTTGTATATGAGGCATCTCCAAGGGTTGCACCGATTCCGGATCCACTCCATTGTCTGTCTCCTCTACACCTTGCTCCTTATCGCCAAACACCAAGTCTGGTTCATCATCATGTTGCAGTCGCTTCAAATGTGCGACATTCCGGCGATATTCCTTCCCAGACAGCTTCGATTGTACTGTACAATCTGCTCCTTCTCTGCGCTTTACAATGAAGTCCTCATTCAGGAAATCTGCATCTAATTTATTTGTCTTCTTCATTCGTTTTACCAGCACACGATCTCCCACTGCTATCTCGCTAGGATGAGCCTTTCGTTTAGCATCGGAATATTCCTTCCCTTTTTCCTTCTGTAGTTTATCCTTATCACGCACTTCTTCGTCATCTTGTCGTGAAAATGGAACTGATGGTAATTTATTACGAATTCGCCGACCAAACATCAATTCAGAAGGCGCTTTCCCAGTCGTGGAATGATTTGTGGAGTGATACACCAGCAAATACTGACTAAGTGCATTTCTCCAGTCGTGTCCTAGTTCTTGTGCTATTCTAAGACGCTTAAGGATTGATCTGTTCTGCCTTTCTACCTCGCCATTCTGTTGTGGCCAATAGGGAATCGTATTGACAAGTCGGATTCCATTATCTCGACAAAAAGATTTGAACTCATCGCATTCTCCGCTAAACTGTGGTCCATTGTCCGCTCTGAGTGTTACTGGTAGCCCAAACAAAGCAAAAATAGCACTTAATTCCTGAATTGTAGCCTTTGCGTTTGTCAACATCATCTCTCGCACCTCTAAATATCGACTATAATAGTCCACGACCACCAATAGATGCTGACCTTCAGGTAATGGGCCTAGGTAGTCTACAGCCACATCTTCCCACGGTCGCAACGGCATTTCTCTACGTTCCATTGGCTCCGGCGCTTCTGGGGCTGACACTAAAGAACATCCTCGACAGCACTTTACAAATCTGTCCACATCCTGATCTAACTTCGGCCACCACACGTTAGTGCGCAAGTGCGCTTTCATCATCCTGCTGCCAGGATGACCCTCATGAGCTAATTTTAGGACTGTTTCTCGTAGGCTTTTCGGTATAACTATACGATCTACGCGCAACAACACCTCTCCTACAGCACAGAGTTCATTTGCGATGACACGGTATGGAATGGGAAGCTCCATTGTTAATCCCGATTTAAGCAATTCTAATATCGTCTGAATTTCCTCGTCTTGCAAACTTACGCTCTCAATATCTTGCCACCTTAAAGCTATGGCATTTGCAGCCGATGTTGCTACTTCTCTAATGATCAACTCTTCGTTTACGTCGAAAGGTTCTGAATTTCCGGTTGCCAGACGCGATAACGCATCAGCGGCATTTTTCTCCCCCGCAATGTGCTTTACAGTATATTCAAATGCCTGTAAACGCAGGACCCATCGCTCAATGCGGGCGCAAGGACGTGATCGAGGAGTAAATAGGTATTGCAATGCTTTGCAGTCAGTGACTAATTCGAAAGGTCTTCCGATCAAATAAAATTGAAACCTTTCCACTGCCCAAACAAGTGAAAGTGCTTCTTTCTCCGTCTAACAATATCTTGTCTCTGTATCAGTGAGTGATTTTGATGCATAACTGACTACTCGTAATTGTTTATTTTGGTCATATTGCGCCAAAATTGCCCCCAATCCGACAGGACTGGCATCAGTTACAACCACCGTTCGATCGTTAACATCATAAAATCCAAGCTTCCCGGCTTTGTTCATGGCTCGTTTGATCGCTTCAAATGCTTTTGCATGTTCATCGTTCCACTCAAAATGAACACCCTTCTGAGTCAGCCGACGAAGCGGTTCATCAATAGTGGCTAGATCATAAATAAATTTGTTCATATAGTTAGCAAGCCCCAAGAAGCTCCGAACTTCAGCTTCATTTCGCGGTTGCCGAAACGATAGGATCGCGTCTGATTTAGTTTTTACAGGACAGATTCCATTGGAAGTAATAATATGTCCAAGAAACTCTAACTCTTTGACCTTAAACACACATTTCTCCCAATTAAGCTCCACTCCACGTTCTTTGAAACGTTGAAGAACCTAACATAAATAAAGAATTTGTATGTATAATCAGGTGTACAGTTATGATGTCAATTTTATTGATCGAATATTTATTATTAGTTTAAGTATATCGGGAAGTACAAAATCAAATTACCTTGTTTAATCTTTCGTCATGTTCAGTCAGCGTACCGCCTTCTACGATAACATCATCCAAGTACCAGTGTGTTCCATCACAACCGGTTAATATTTCATCCATTGTTCTTTGAAATGCCTCCGGAGCCGTCGCTAATCCGAAAGGCAGACGCTTGAATCGGAACAGGCCTTTGCTTGTGATGAAAGTTGTCACGTCGCGAGATTCTGGAGCCAGTTCTACTTGAAGAAATGCTTCACGTATGTCTAATTTGCTTCGAATCATATTCTTCCCTAGGCGTGCCAAATACTCCTCTACCACCGGCATTGGATGTCGCTCCCGTAAAACTGCTTCATTGACTCTTCGTAAATCCAGGCATAATCTAGGCTCTCCGTTCGACTTCCCAACAACAACTAGCGGTGATACCCATGTGGTCGGTCCAGTTTTCGCCTCAATGATATCCCGGGCAAGAAGCTGTTCGAGCTTCTGGTTCACTGCGCTCTCGAGTGGAATTGGCACTTTTCTCAGCGGTTGGAAAACAGGCTTCACATTAGGATCCATATGTATCATAACCTGTACCTCCGAGATTTTAGCAAATGGTTGTGTTTGTTCCGCGATATTGTGTACATCTAGCCCCACTTTAAGCACCCCTAGTTGCTTCGATGTCAGGTCTCCTAGGAGACACTGCTGACCGCCGTCAACAACAAAAAACTCGGCTGTAGTGCGCTTTTGACCAACCTGTATGTCAGCTATAAAACTGCCTAGAATCTTCAATGGGTTTTCGCTTCCGTACGCTTTCAGAATACGGCCACTTCGCTTATTCGATGAATGTACTTGAATGTTTTCTTCCTTCATCTTTTTCCACGCAATCGGTGTGATCAAGTTACAATCAGCACCTGAGTCCACTAAAAACTGCCATTCGATCTTTCCAACGCAACAACGGATAACGTTTTGTTTATTGCCCGAATAAAAAGCATAGTAGGCTTTTGCTTCAGACGACTTCCCAATGTTTGATGACAATTCTTCCAGTGCCTCCACCACTCGCACCTTCTTTGCTGGCGGCTGAAAAACGGAACGTGTCTTAGCTTTTCGACAAACTGACTTGAAGTGGCCCTTTCGTTTGCAGTTTCTGCATTCCTGGTTCCGTGCTGGACATTGCGGAGAACTGGAAAAATGTCCAGTCATGCCACAGTTGAAACAAGAGATTCGATCACGCCCTGAATATCTACTGTCCGTCTTTAGATTCTGTCGAGGATTCTGTGTAACTTGGTAGGTTTTATTCTCCGGTTGCTGAGTGTTTGTTAAATTTCTCAACTGTTCTTCTACCCCCTCGAACATTGCTCCCAGGGCCTCAATTTCCTGTAGCGTTTGATCCTCTTTGAGAATCCTGCGTCGTAGCTCGTTGGAAGTACACCCTTCTGCAATCACGTCGATCAGTGTTATCTCCATCAAGACTTTTGAAACTTCCGGGTGATGCTTATCAAATCCGCAATCAGCAGCCTGTTGCCTCAACCGCAACACGTATTGTGCAAATCGCTCATCCTTCATTTGTTTCATTTCACGCAGACGATGTCGTTCCAATGTATCCTGCCGCATGGGCTGAAAAAAATCGTCCAATCTTTCCAGCGCCACATCGTACCACTTCTTCTCTAGAGCCACAAACGCAAACTTCTCGGTATCTGGAAGATTCGAGAACACACGCTGAAGTTGTGTGCCTCCAAGATACAACATTTTAGCTCTTTTTATCCTTTGATCTGTTATTTCATGAGCTTCAAAATAACATTCAAGTGTTCCTTTCCATGCCTTCCACTCCCTGGCTAACTTAGTACGCTCTATTTGTTCGCACAAGAACGGTGGTATAGGACGCATATCAGATTCCATCTGCAAATACATGTAAATTTTCCATCAGTGATTACTTCGTAACAGCAAATCAACCTATTTGATTTTGTTTCAATCACACAATTTAGGTACCAAGTTTTAACCAGTTACTCGTTCTATTTTAGCCCCGAGTGACACTTTTCCACTCCTCAATAATTACTTCTAACTTTCGGTTCAAACATTTGTCTCCCGACGAACAGTTGTACTACATCTCCTGGTAAAGTACACTTCCACCTCCCGGCAGACACACTTCTGTCTCCCGACACTTTTACTTCCCAGTAGATTTCAACCTCCCACCAGAAAAATCTTTTGTCTCCCGACCATCACTTCTACCTCCTGGTAGAAAACTTTCGTCTCCCGACGAACACTCTACCTCCCGGCAGATAAATTTTCGTCTCCCGACAACATTCTACCTTCGTCAGATTTTTTTTTCCGACCAACACTCTACCTCCCGGCAGATACATTTCCGTCTCCCGACCACATTCTACCTCCCGGCAGAAAAGATCTTTGTCTCCCAACAAGCACCTCTACCTCCCGGTAGATATCCACCTCCAAGTCAAAAAAACATTTCTTTCGCCCAATCAATACAAAACATAACCTCTTAGTGCAACCGCTTTTCACACACATTTATCTTACTGCCATTTCAACAAAATTTGGTATTTTCATCCCATTTTCACTACATAGTAACATTACGTACCTTTATCCGATCCTCGTCGCCAAGTTGTAGTGCTTCCAAAATTCCCAAATAAAACTCCGATTTCAATTAACTTTCATTGCTCCTTTATTCCGCACGGTTTTTATCTCCTCGTTTTTCACCAACCCTTTCTCTACTGCTCCCTGTCACTCCACTCCCCTCCAGGGTTGCCAATCTCACCGCTCATCAGTTGAATACCGTTTTTCCTAGGGACAACCCACATTACGCTAAGGTAGAACCCTACAAGGCATAACATCTCTGATCACGCCTTCGCCTTCCGGATGGGAAATAAAGCCGTTGGTCCCCGGTTCATGAGTTGATGGGTCGATAGGTAGGGTCCAGGTGTGGGAGCTGCCTTCCTGGCACGTCGGTAGCATTGGTGCTAAGCACGGAAAACAAGATCGACGGAAAAAACAAACCAAAGGAAAAAAAAAATCGACCGTCTTTGATTTGTATTTGCATTTTTGGTGTAATTCAGCCATTTTGAATCATGTAAAATTTTCAAAATGGCGTCTTCGTAACTTTTCAAAAAATTGTAACACAGAAATTCTAGAGCAGGAATAAGGGTTAATGTCGCAATGGGCTTGAACTGAGAAAAATGAATCTGCAATTTTGAACTAGAATAATCAAACATAACATAATCTAAAAACCCATTTCAAAAATTAAAATATTTTGAATTATTGAATGATTGGTTAGTATTATTGTGAGATAAATAAAAATATTATTATTTTTGTTTATTACTAAAAAAAATTAGAATGTTTCATGCATTGATTTCTAGCATCTTGCATTGCCCCCGAGATCGCTCCGATGTCATTCGCCCGGCTGCGTTCACAGAAGCTGTTTCACTCCTATGTTTCACCCGATTGTTTTTGACATTGTCTGTTTCGTCCAACGTTTACGTTCGTTTTCATGACGGTTCGTTACTATCGACCTTTTGCAGTTCGTTGAATTCCAGATTCATGTGTTGTTAGGGTTTCGATCAGGTTAACATTGTTTCCTTTTGATTACCAACCGGTAATTGCAAGGAATAGTGAAAAATTTCAAAATATATCTTTCGCCTTGTGTTGAGAAAATATCTGGATCAACAATAGAAAAGGGCCCATCAGCGTTTGTAAGCAAACCGTTCGAAAGCCCTTTCCGCATAAAGCAAAGGCCGCCCACGCAAACGAACACCATCATCGTGTAGGGGAAACTTTCCCCTATCCAATGATAGTGTTGGTTTTCGTGGGTGGCCTTCGCTTTGTGAGGGAAGGGCTTTAGAACGGTTTGTTTACAAATGCTGATGGGCCCTTTTCTATTGTTGATCCAGATATGTCTGTTTCGCCCCATCTATGTATACGGGAGTAAGCGGGCGTAACAGACAACTCAATTTCTACACAAAAATATTGGTTTCGCCCTTAGGTTTTTTACGTTTTTTGAAGGATTTACCTTATTTTTCCAAAACATTTTAATATCGTTTTGTAGAATTTGAATAGTAGTATAACGTGATGTAATAACCTCAGTTTATTACATTTGCGACATTCGTCCTTATTCCAGATATATCTAGAAATGTCATATAACATTGATGGTGGTAAGCTCTTACCGGTAGTATCCTCTGATTAAATTCCGAACAAGAATATTCGGCTGCTTTGATGTCGACATCAGAGTTAATCGACACGACTCTAAACAAACATGTTGCAGACCATTCAAACAGGGACGGTGATAAAGTTTAATCCGAGTTGGAGCTAACCGCCATGAATGAGTTAGGCTCAGAACGATGTCAATTATGTATAATTGACATCGGGCTCAGAAGACTCGTTTCGCGATGGGAGTTTGGAAAATTCATGAAGTTTCATAATTTTCATTTCACTAAAACCGTCAACAGCTTACCTACCGTGCTCGTTCGTTTTGATTGAACCTTTCGGCTTTCGACAGCATGTTTAGAAGTAGATAAATGTTGCATCCCGGTCATCCATCATCGGATTCGATGTGTGAGTTCGTTCCTTTCTTTGGTTTCCTGTTGCAGGCAATATGAATGAAGCAGTCGGTGTTCTTTTTTGAAAAATACCTACATGAATGGAGAGAACCTGGCGATGATAGGTTTTGCTCAACACGCAGCTTACTGCACTGCTTCACCAGCAACTTGTTGGCTGGATGCTGGTCATCCGATGAACACGGATATACTTACATATACACAACACAGCGATCGGACCGAAATGCAAGCCCGATACCAAACGTTCGGCATTTTGTTTCGTGTTTGCCTATTATTAATCACCTTATTAAGAGCTGCTTAAACGATAATAATGGAAAATTACCTGCGTAGGAATTTGCCTATGTTTTGAGAGCGTTTCTCGTCATCTTTACTGATGTGCGGGCTCCGGTAAAGTGTAATTGCGGCTTCCTACAACCAATTCGAACGTTGTAGGTACTTGTGTGTTGTACAATGGATACAGGATTTGATTCGAATGCATTGCACTAACAACCGTGCTGTAAAGTATATTTCGTAGCTAGGTATGTTTGATAAAGCCTTGCCTTTGAAATTAAATGCGTGAACATCATGCCAATGATCGTGAAGTGAATAATTTATGTAATAGTAAGTACACATGTACCAACATATGATGAAACCATCGGAAATCAAGTCATTTTGAGCAATTCTACGCCAAATAGCAAAAAAATGTAGGGGAAAATAGGTAAAAACGGACACCTTAAGCTTAATTAATAACTGTGCACTAAGAACACTTAGTTTAGAGCACGCTAATATGTGATAAGCAATAAGCTTGAAATGCGAAGAAGAAATTATAAAAATACGTTTGAAAAATATTCCGCCTACAAAACATGTTCTGCATTATTCTGATTCAAAATATGTAGCAGCCACCGGGTAAAAAATAATAAATTGTTTGAAGTAATGAAATTGGGTTGGTAGTGGAATGGTTTAAAAAACAGCAAAAACAGGTTATCTTCCATTTAATTTCCCTTCATTAATTTTTGTATCCATGCGAGATACGTATTTCGACTACAATTTGCAGTTTTCGTCGAGGGGTACGACACATCCAAATCACAATTGTAGATGGTCAAAATATTTCACGCTAGCGAATCAATCTACGAAAAATCTTTTTTCATCTCTTTCATCTAAATCCATCTACTCATATCGCTTTGCACCTTTTGGCAGGAAATCTTCAAAATTGTCATCAATCTTCTCTCTATCTATTAAGCGTGCGCGCATATCACAAAAGCAAAGCAAAAATTGTCCTGCATCTTAGATAGAGTCGCCCCCCTCGGTTTTCGTCATTTTCAACCCCATGTCATGATCATATGTACGACGAACCGACGTGACAGCTCATACAAGCTACTTTCAAAATCTTGCCCAAGGTGCCATATTAAAAATACGTTAAACACTACCGCCATCTACTCATCCGATCGCGACATATCATGAGCAAGGACACGAACACACGATACATTTGTATGGACTTGGTTTGCGTCTCACCTCGTTTGACAGATCTGATCGCCCGTTGGACAGATCAAATCGTTCATTTGACAAACATGAACAACATCGGTGTAAACATGAAACTACAACGTGCAGAATTGGAACCTACCCAAGTAACCAAAAGTTCTGATAAAAGGATATTTATGGCTTAAGCAGCTTGGTTGAAGGTGGTCTAGAGAATTCTAAGCAGCCTCATTTTTGAGTCGTAATAAGAACTTGAAAGTTCCGGTACTATAATTGAAGAGCATTCTAAGCAGCCTCTGGTGGAACTTGAACGGAACTTTTAGAAAATAAATTAAAAAAGGTTTTTGTCCTTCTACACCAATTCTATATTTTGTTCGCACTTTTATGAAAGTTATTTCTAAAGGCAGGTATTAATGTGTATTGATTTTTCAGCATAAGTAGTAGTAATGGAGCTGTTTGAAGAATTAAACCCAGTCCTTCTGCGTGAGAGTCTCAGCACAAACCGTTACGTCATCTGAAATATATTAAAGTGAGCTGTTGTCCCGCCTATTGTTAGAGTTTTCAGAGCCAGCTGACTGACTTGAATACGAAACACAACACCTTGATGAATTTTAAATTGGTGTTTGCCCGCATGATATTCGATCACACTTGTGGCGCAGTGGTTAGCAATCGTAGTTCGCATGCCGAATACCCGAGTTCGAATCCAAGAAAACTACTCTTTTATTTTTTTAGTTTGGATAGAATGTTGATGCACTACATAATTATAAGAATTATTATTTATTCGGGCCACTGATCATTTCATATTTACATTACATTAAATTTTGTTACAAATAAAGACTTGTGCGGATTGCTTCATGTGGCTTGAAAGTTCTGTCGGAACTTTATTTGAACTTTATGGAACTTGAAAATTCTGTCAGAACTTTATTCGATCTTTATAAAACTTGAATGTTCTGTCGGAACTTTATTTGAACTTTATGGAACTTGAAAGTTCTGTCAGAACTTTATTTGAACTTTATGGAACCAGAATGTTCTGTCGGAACTTTATTTGAACTTTATGGAAGTTGAAGGTTCGGTCGGAGCTTTATTTGAACTTTATGGAACTTGGAAGTGATTTTAATCGCTGAATGCGGAACTTTTGGTTACTTGGGTTTATTTTAATTATAAAATATAAATAAATATATTAAGTAAATCAAAGAAGGAAATCAAAGAAGGAAATCAAAGAAGGAAATCAAAGAAGGAAATCAAAGAAGGAAATCAAAGAAGGAAATCAAAGAAGGAAATCAAAGAAGGAAATCAAAGAAGGAAATTAAGTAAAACAAAGAAGGAAAATATCAAACTTCAGGAAAGCTTCGAATACTTCAGATATGTTCCAAGAACTTTAGGAAATATTCGAAACATTCAGGGAAGTTTCAAAAATCGAGAACTACAAGATAGTTGTGGGCTTTGAGGAAGTTTAAAGATCTTTAAGGGTAAGTTCCAAGAACTTTACGGCAGTCCATAATCCTGATAAAATAAAATGATAATTAAAAAATAACCATTCGCACTATTCCTTACAAAAGTCCGAAAATACCCGTCTTTCCAGGATCTAAAGACTATCGTTTACTACATCAAAGCAACATACTTGACAAATCGGTGGGAACTGTGGGAACTCTTTACTATTGTTAACATTATTATAATCCTTCTATTCTAATCACCAAAGTGTTCCGATTGCCAATTGGTGATTAATAGCCGATGGAAAGCGAGTGCCAGGAAGGCGTCTGTTTGATCTTCAATTAAAAAACATTTAACTAACCTAAAAATAAGTATCAACATGGTTTTTGGAAAACCATTCAGATCAATTACCTATCGAAAAGCGGTTTAATTCTTTTCTGTATTTTTTTATGATTTCAATAACAACATTCAATATTAACTTGGCTGTAAACACGCATCTGGTTGTGTTTGTCGTTTAAACTGCTAGATAATAGCCTCGATAATAGCTTCATCCATCAAACTGTTTGTCGAAAATAGTCCGAAGGGATGTTACATGGCCATGGCGATCCAATGAGAAAATCATTAAGAGAATTGATCAATGTAGTTAGGATCTTATGCATTGTTCGGGTTGATTTCAAACCTGACGGTTAAACTTGTTCGAACAAACCGCTATTATAAAATGAGCAGGATTAGTGTCCTATTACGAAAACCCTTACACTTGGATGATAAACTATGAGCATAAGCATTATTTATATTATAATTGTGAGCACAACGGCGCCGGTGGTGTAGTGGTAAGCGTGATTACCTCTCACCCCAGCAGGCCTGGGTTCAATCCCAGTCGGCGCCACCGGGATGTTCTGAGGCATAACATCTCTGTTCACGCCTTCCTTCGGATGGGAAGTAAAGCCGTTGGTCTCCGGTTCATGAGTTGATGGGTCGATAGGTAGGGTCCAGGTGTGGGAGCTGCCTTCCTGGCACGTCGGTAGCATTGGTGCTCAGCACGGAAAACAAGATCGACGGAAAAAAAACAAACCAAAGGAAAAAAAATATAATTGTGAGCACTATACAACAACGATACAAAAACCATAGAAGTGTAACTATGGATGTGTTCATAATTTATTATACAAATCAGTGCCAACATTTCAAAGGGGCGTAATTGCTTTTGTAAACAATGACTTTAGCCGTCAATTTCTCGCGAATGAAATCTTACCTCTCCAAAATTACAATGCTAGCTGGTAGAGGAAACATTCCTCTACCTGCTGGTGTCATTATTTTTCATGAATGAGCTTTGATTCGCGAGCAATCGACGGCTAAATCCATTGTTTACGAATGCAATTGCGCCCCTTTGAAATGTTGGCACTGAAATGATGCTTATTTTCATAGTTTGTCATACAGCTGTCAGTACCGAGATGAGTAAAAAGAACTAACTTTTTGGTACTTTTTTCTTTCCGTGTAGTAGCCCAAATTTATGCAGTGGCGGTGGCAATTTTCAGCACTGAGTGCAACCATTACATGACAGAGAACAGACGTCCAACTTCGATCAGAAACTTATGTAAATGTAAGTGGGACCATCACCGTTACGTGGCGCTAGCATCTCCTGATTTCCTCTAAAAAAATTCCACTTTCCATTTGGTTAATTTTTACCTAAATTTGACAGATGGAAATTGCTATTGTACACTCAAAAGATTTTCAAATCTAAATAGATTAAAAGTTACGCTAAATCGCAACTCTCCTGACCGACGCATAGCTTGGTTTAAAGAGAGAGAATACACACTTAGTATAAAAATGGATTATACATCGTAATGCATTTTCTGCTTGTATACAATACTATAGTTTAAACTTGGTTTGTTTATTTTTAGTCGTCATTAAGCTTTTTATATCATTTAGAGTGAATTGGAAAACAAAATATACAAGCATACATCGAAAGCTATTTATATTCTTTTTTCATACATATATACAATACATTTGATTTTAATACCGCTACCATCACCAGCTGAGTCAACAAATTTCTGGGCCACCATCCAGGAGATAAGAAGGGTTTTTTCCTTCAATATTGCCACTTTACTGAGTTTTCACTCGTTGTTAGAGAAGCAGCCTAAAACGGATGTTAACTTCATATCGGTTCGAATGACCTGACAGGAGTTTCAGCTGAGCAGAACGGTGGTACGTTGCACATCGTATTTGTATCCTTTTCAATTAGTATGAAGCAACTAGCGAAGGGATTCTTCGTCTTACACGCCTGTGTCCAACACGTAAAGTCGAACAGTTGAACCGCTTCTCCGTCATCGTCCCTGAAAGCACTTTCTATCCGACGCAGAATTCTAAACGAGTGACAAACATCAACATTTCGATCCTTCCTGAGGCTCACTTATACCAACGTAGTTTTTGGGTTCCCGCTCATACGGGAAATCATCGGGAAGACCTGCTGAGATGGCTGAGATAGGTAGAGCTTAACCAAATGCATTCCTACAAAACGGAATAATATTTTTGTAATTTGATTTTGATTGCATTTCTTAGTTACTTACAACTGAAAATGGTTTCTTATTCGACGATTTACTGTGGAAATACTCGGTAAAATATGCCTAAAAATCCTTGTTCCACCTTCCATTTATCTTTAATATCTTTCTGGAACTTATAGGGAAAAGTAATGTTTTGGTAGTTTACAGTCCATGTATTAAATCTTAGTATAAAAACGATGGAATTTTTATGCAAAACACAGTTTATTCTGCGGTTATTTGGAAAAATTATTAAATTTAAATCTAACTGTGTTACTTTTATTTTTGAGTGTACCAGACTTATTTATGACAAACAAGGAATCAATTTTGAAGCACACCTTCTCGAAAATCGGCCGATCAACAACAGAGGGATTTAATTTATTTTCGAAGTGTCAAATTTAAGTAAAAATTCGCCAAATGGAACACAGCCTTAGTGTCTAGTGTGAGTTATGCAACGCCAGCGCCATCAGGTTATCAAAGAGGGTTTTTAAGTGGGGAAGACGCCATTAGTGGCACTTAAGTCGAATAGGAATCTTTACACTATTTTTTTAGAAAAAATCCGTTCGAGCCTCTACGTTTGTTCTCTGTGATTACATTACATGATCTATTATAATATTCTGGGATATTCTATTAACCTCAGAAAGAAATGCAGAAACTTTACAGATAGTTCAAGAACAAAGTCAAGTAAACTTCAAAGAAGTTCGGAGTTCTATGATCGTCAAAAAAACAGCGGGAATTTTAATAAAGTTCCGAGAAATTCAGAAAATATTTAATATATTTTATAAGAACCATTTATGTTTGAACATCAGAATTAATCAACATCACATAAATGGCGAGAACCTTCAAAAAGTTCTGATGATTTCCATGAAGTTCCGAAAACATCAGGTTGGATCCGATAACTTAAATAACCTTCAAAACTCCGGGGAACTTTTAACATATTTTAATGCTGGTTGCGATAGATTTAGGGAAGTTTTATAGATTTCTGACAAATATCGAGAACTTCAGTAAAGATCAAAGAGACACAGGGGAGTCATATTAACCGGAAAGTCCGGTAATTTCAGGAATTTTACAGAACTCACCGAAACGTTAGTTGAGTTTATTGTTCTTATTGGAAGTAACGTGAACTCCGGAGTGATTCTGAGAACTTAAGGGCAGTTCCATGAATATCAGGATGATAGTGGGAACTTCAGTTAAGTTCCAAGAAGTACTGGTTAATTTCAAGGTCAGTTACAGTACATTTAGAAAAATAGCGAGATCATTCAAGAATTTCCATAAACTGAAGATGGTCCAGAGAACATCAAGGAAGTTAATAGAACTTTAGAATAAAGAAAGTTCCAAAAAGTTCACGGGAGTGCAGAAAACGTTGTGAAGCTAAGATTTTTAGAACAATTTCATCAATTTCATGGATTTTTTTTAATTTAAACCCCGTTTAATTTAAACAAACGTCATTCAGCATATGGAATGGAGGAAAGCAAAATGGAACAAATGTCGTTCAGATTAGCAGGATTCGCCAACGTTTCGATCCAGGAATCTTCATAAGGGCTAGTTTTAGTTTCAAATCGTAAGCTTTTTGTACAGAACAAAAGACGGTATAACTTTACCTTGAAGAAGGCCAAGCCTAAAGACCGAAATTTAGGCATCGGTCATCGTAGACTATTGGCGCTCTATAAAGAGTCACATGGATTTGAGATGAGCGGGGCGCACATATGGAAAATTTGTAAGTAATCAGCTCTAAATTGACTATGACAGTGCTGGAATACATGCGCGGCGAGTCCAATATATGTTGCCATTACATGGTTTATCTCGTTATTTTGTGGTATCCAGTATTAAGGTACAATGGAGCAAAATGGGACATACTGTGAGGTCTGTACAATATGAAACCACAAACAAACAGACTTAACGCATTGAATATTTTTCACTGTAAAACATCGTCACTAAAACACTACCACCATGTTAAGTACACTGTCATGGGCAGTACGCTCAATAGATGGCTGTAGTGCGTAAATGTCAAACGCAGGGGAATCGCCTATGCACGCCACTAACTACTAACTAAGCCAAATTTAAACTGATCGTTTAATGCGTGTTTGATGAACAACACGCGAGTTTTATGGGTCTGTGATGATGAGACTATCACCACCGACAAACCGACATGATACTAAAACTTAACGCTTGATCGAGAATCCATAACGGCGGATTCAAATGTGCAGCGATCCCATCTGTCAATACAATAGAAATGTGTTATCTAGATAAAAATCATTTGCCCGGAATAGATTAGACATGAACCAACTCACACATTTTGTATACATGTTCGTGGCTACCCGAGCAACGGGTTGTTAAAAAAAATCATTGCCATTTAAGGGGGTATTCCCAATCTTTTGCCTTTTTTCGGCCTGTTTTTCAATTAATTTTTTTTTCAAGGAAAATGAATAGTAATGCGCCTAACTCTTTGGGATTCTTGTTTATTGAACATTAAAGTTTACAAATAAATTTTTTTCGACATAAAAAAAGACATTATTGACGTCACAAAATGGCAGTAAACAGACCCCTGTTCGCCGCAAACGCCTGGACGGGCGAAGACTTTTCTCTGGAACGGCTTCATCTGAAACAGATTTCGTGATGAAATTAATAATCTGCATAAGATTCTCCGGAGCTTCTCCCGTTGGCAGCAAAAAATCTTGCAAATTAACAAAATGGCGGCCATATGAAAAAACAGGCGATTTTTAGCCCGCTTTTTTGCAGCTTTAAGGTGCTTCAAACAATGTTAAATGTTAATATTTTTGGCTGAAAGTGGGAGAAGCTCCAAAGAATTTAATAAGGAACAAAATGCGCAAAGATTCAAGTCAATATCTCTTATAGTTTCTGAGAAAAATCTTCGCCCGATAAAAAAATGTGGTTTCGAGAAAAACGCGTTTAAAGTTTTGACTTTAGTTAAAACCATTTTGTTCTTACCATAAGTCAGCTATGCCTGGACACCAAATTCGCTGATTGGAAAACGGCTTGGGGGGATGAAAGTATATAGTCTAAAGTACAAAAAACGTGAAAAAAAAATTTGATTTTTTGAAAAAAAAGATCGGGAATACCCCCTTAACAAAATGCAAGCAAATCGATATTAAAGTTTGCAGTTCCTATCATAATGAAAACTAATTTTGATTTCAACTGTTGCGACAAAAGTCTGATATCATATTGTGCTTTCATTATGCAGCCAAGACTTTTTAAATGAAAGCAACTTAACTTCAAATTCTGCTGTTAACGTCTTGTTGAAAGTTTAATATAAATTCATCTGTCGTTGAACTAACAATTATTGTCAATTCGTTTTGTTTAACACATTTTAGGTCATTCGTGACTTGTCCGGGTGAGATTTCAACTCAAGTATTTAAGTGTGAGAAGCATGCTAACAATTTAAACCAGACCCGTATTCAGTTAAATATTATGAATGCAAAATCAGTAATCTAATTGATTTCATTGAAAGCGGGATCAGTTTTCCGTTTGATTCAACAATGTAAAATTTTGCTCTCATTTTTGCTGTGTTAACCGTTAAGTCAACCAAAATGAGATCAACTGGAGTATTCAAAATAAACTACATCATAACAGCACATTTTGATTTCAATTTGATCTCAAGCTTTGCTCGGGTAGGATACACATTTTTCGCGAACACAGCGGTAGATGTCAGTTTTGTGCTTTGATCAGAAATTCGATGGTATTTTGTATGGCCATTCATGTCGGTTTGTCAGTGCTATCATCACACTATCACCATTTGATTCTCCAGCATGTTTACATAGTACAGCACATACGGTTATACTGCTAGCTCAAGGCTGATTCGGGCAAAATGGGTCACTTCCTGAAGTATGCAGAAGATGAGACAACTGTGATTAGATTCTCCGCATTTGCTTTTACAAAAAAATGCTTTTTTGCAGGGTTTCTATACATTAAAATCACCAAAATGTTGAATTATTATGGAAACGGTACACACTTAGAAATAACTACCCCGAGTAACACAAATTCATATTCAGTAAATTACTTTTCAACCAAAACTAGTCAAACGAAGGTTATATAAACTGTTAAAGAACATGTGTGTTGCTTGGGACTTTTACACGAGACTTAATCCATCATGGAACATAAAAAAACATTTCATGTAAAATTAAGTGTTCTCAAACCGAAACAACTGTTGATTAAATTTCGCTTCTTTCAACTGATTCTTGTATAAAAAGTGCCGCTTGCATGTGTCGGTCTCAGGGAACCGAAATTTACATGACTTTTTCGTTGTGAGTATGCATGGGAAGACTTACAGTTATAACTAGAGTTAAAGTTCACAAGTTGGGCAAAGTTTTTTTGTTTGAACTTTGCTTTTATTCTTCCCTTCTTAACAACTTGTACGCAAAATTGTCCGATCGTAGCACTAGTTTCCGTAACCTTGCGGTAACTAACTCGCAATTTATTCAAGTGGTGCAAATATGATATAAATCTAAGGGTCAACTAAATACTCATACTAATACTAACTGGATGCTGCAATCGACTACATTCTGGTTTTCAGCCATCGCAATTGCAGAACTGCTCCTTCACTATTCCAGTTGCCAACCTCAACCACACCATTAAATAATGCCTATCACTTCCCAAGAAGCCGTTCAACCACCACATTATCAAGCATTAGAACTGGACTAAATCTGTGTATAGGTATACGAAACCAAGTACCAATCGCTAGACTCTAGAGGGTCTCTCCAAAGTGCTCAAGCATCGCTCGCATCCAGTGTCAGACCTTTGCATGCGGTGTAATGTGCAATGTCGTGTACACAAAAACTTTATTCCTTGATTGAGCCTCTTGAAACGGGGACCGTGTAAGTAGAGCTGCAAACTTGGATCATAAAGCCGTATTAAAGAGAAGGAAAAGGAGGAGGAGGAGACATACAAAGGAGACGGCAGCCGTAGGCCGAAATACAAGATCACTTTTTTTTGTGCTCACTAGTTTTTTGATCTCTCTCTCTCTCCTTTTCTCGTCGTTGATTTTGGTAGGTTATGCAGTTGAGATGAAAGTGACACACAGTGTAGGAATCGCAAAGTGAATTCAGAGGAAGCGTTTAAACCTAAACTCATCCAGTGCTGATAAAAATTTAGATAAAAATCTTTGCTTCTACACTTAACTTAGCTGAAAATGAAGGCAACCTTAACAAATAGATAAACTACATGCATGAATTTGAATTTTGACATATCAATATTCTTTTGATCAAGGAAACCTCTGAGTATCGAAGTCAACACTTGTTTTTGTTCATTTGTGGCTGGATGTTCATTATCGCCTGTGTTGTTGTGTCAATATTAAAATTCATCTTCATCTTAGTGGGGATGATTTGAGGATCAATTGACCAATGCACGGAATTAACTTACGACCAAATTTGACGTTTGAGCGGTGCCGTGTTGACTAAAAATGAACACATGCTGTAATGCTCGCAAACTTTAGAAAAGGGACTATCAACTTTATGAACAATTTGTAAGGCCCTTTTCACGCGAATCAAACAACGCCCACGCAAACCAAGAGCACTATCAGGAAGGAGACAATTGACCCTACTATTTTTTTCAAGCCAGTCACTAAAAATTTATTATTATATTTATTTTAAGATTGATCATTCTTTGTTTTGTGACGTTTAATCGTCTTTCTCTATCTACAGGGTGTCTACTCATCTTTCTAAATAAAACTACCTATGTTTTCCAGAACTTTAACGGTTCAGGCTTATAATAAGAAAGCTATTTTTAAATGCGTTAAAAATATGTTTTTTTTGTATATCAGAACAATAGCAATTTACCCAAATGTTTTTAAGATATGGCAATCAGTTTTAAAGAAACAGCTTTTCAATCAAATCCATTGAATTTAGAAGTTTAACACTTACTTAATTTCTCACTTTATAAAGTTAAAAAACTTACTTAATTTGATTAAGTCCAAAATCTAAAATTATTTAAAATCTTGAAGTTTCGCATTCCTCGTAACTTGTACATCAAAATATTGAAAATTATCAAAGTGCCAGAATAAAAGAAAAATAAATGATTTATTACAAGTTCGTTATTAATTTTATGAAAGATTAGAGATCTTCAATGTAGTCCCATTAACTTCACAACAATGGTAGAAACTTTGGAGATGTTCTGAATGAAAAGAAATGCTGAGATTTTCAGTGAAGCTCCATAAACAAACTGCGGGAACATAAGGGAAGTTAATACGCTGAAGATATGGGAACTTACTGGAAGCTTTAAGAACTTCAAAGCGGTTCTTTTAGCTTCCGAAATTTTTCAGGATCTTTTATGAAGTTCCTAGAATTTCAGAGAACTTCACAGGTATCAAGCGAACTTGAGAAATAAAGAAAACATGAGGGGTATTGTGCAAATTTTTAAGAAGTTCTAAGTACCTCAAAAAAGCTAGATTTAGAGATCTTTGGGGAATTTCAGATCTTAAAAGGGCAGTTTCCGTAGCTTTAGTCCAGACTTTTGGAGCAGTTTGAAGATCTATAATCGTAAATTTAGAAAAATTCAGGATAGTTCCATGATGTGCTGAAAAAAAATCGAGAACCCTTAAGATGTTCCGATTCAGGGAAGGCCTTCAAAGAAACTATGAAAACTTCAGAAATATTTCAGGAACTTCACAGAAGCCCAGAGAATTTTAGGGAAATTTAAAGGTGTTTACGGGAATTCCATATATTTCCGAGCAGAACTGAGATCCTCAATAGAATTTAGAGCTTTCGGGAAGCTGCGGGAAGCTTCGGAAACATCAAGACAGATTAGAGAATCAAAAGGCAGTTCAAATAATTTCAAGGAATTGTAGAAACCTTAAAGAAGTTTCGAGAATCCCCGGAAACTTCAGCAAAGCTCCGAGAGAATTTCTGGAACGTGATAAAAATTATATAAACATCCGGGAAATGTGAGAGTATTTTAAGGGTGTTATATCATGGAGATTTCAAGAACTTAAAAAAATGCGAAAATTTAGCTTAGTTGATTAGGGAACATCAACGAAATTCCATTAATTAAAAAAAAATGCGAGAACTTTTAGCAAGCTTCAAAGAAATCCAATACATTTAGATATTTTTAGATGGTTTCATGATATTCAACAAGTTCCGAGTTCTTCGAGGACGATCAGATAGCTTCAGAATAATCCCATTAACATAAGAAAATTTGAAGGATTATCATACAAATTTAGAGAAAATCAAAGCAGTCTAGAGAACTTTGAGAAAATTAAAATATCGTTTAGGCAGTTTCAATACCACCAGGAATGTCTAGACTATTGAAAAAGTTTTAAATTAGTGCCAATAATTTACGGGAAATTTCATGAAATTCAGAAAAATCTTTAGAATTTCAGAGAAAATCATAGAACTATATTAATTATGTAGCTCCGCGAACTTCAGGAATTTGTATGAACATTAGCAGAATGCGGGAGCATTTTAAAGAAGTTTAGAAAAGTTGGAAAATTGGAAAAAAAAATCAGGGGGAGGTCAGTTTCATTAGTTTCAGAAAATTAGTGAAAAATTAAGGCAGTTCTCAGATTTTCAGATAACTTCAGATGCATTAAAAATTTAATTAAGGTCTTCCCATGAGTTTAGAAGTTCAGTGAAGCTTAAACATTTTTAGGATGGTTCAATTAAATTCAGCGCAGTACAACAAGCTTCACGAAATCTGCAAAAACCTTAGAGAAGTTTTGAGAATTTCAGAAAAAGACAGAGAACCTCAGAGTAGTTCCGTTAACATTAGAGAAGTCACATAAATTTTAAAGAAGTTTAGAGAACTTCAGCGAATTGTTAAACCTTTAGAAGAGATCTATGGTCGTTAAAAAATTGAGGAAACTTTAGGAAGTCCTATCAAGTTCAGGGAAGTTTAAAAATTTAATGAGAAGTATTGTGATCAGCAGGCTAGTTTCTCAAACGAAAAAGAACTACAAAACAGTTTCATTAACTTCAGGTCAAATTTGGGAACTTTCAAGTAGTTCTGAAGACCTAAGAATGGTCCATTCTGATTTCCATTGAAATAGGGTACACGCATTTAGTCTTTCTTAATCTAGCGGAGTTTAGCACCAAACGGAATGTTATTATTGCTGATGGCTTCCAAATTTATTTACCTTTCCGTATGAATCGTAAGATTTAATAAAGAGGAACTAATCGTTGAGATATTGTCAAAATTCCAACTTCTTGACGCCAAACTCGGCCTACGGATTTTAAACTCGGCCTAACGCATTTAAACGCAATTGAAACGCACTTCGGCCTATCGGATGAAGATAAAAATTGATTCTGTTCTGAATAATGGGTGCAAACCTTCATACCACGCGTTCTCATTGACTTCGTTCCGTAGCTTATCAACTAAAGTATCGTAACAAACGCATAATTTACTGGTTAACTCTGAAATCATGGATTTATTTGAAGTTTTATGCTCGATAGGCCCAAAATAGGCGATTAGGCCGAAGTAGTTCTCTACCTTATGGCTTATAATAGAAATTCAGTTGTAGTTTGTATAAGGCATGGAATAATCTGGGAAATACAGCAAACTACTTAGAAGTTGAAAGAATTTCCCAGGAGTTCATCGAACTTCCCACAAGTTCAGGAAACATCATATGGGCTCAGTGAAGTTCGGATGCGGTCAATGGATTGGAAAGACGTTCAGAAGTTTCCATCGATTTCACGGAACTGACTTTAGGCTTACGAAACTTTGTGAAAGTACATAAAACTTCAGAGAAGATCAGGAAGCTTTATAGAATTTTAGATAGATTTGATGAAAAGCACGGATTTTTTATAAAATATAAATAATGTTCTCTGGATGTTTTTCAAGACCAATTACTGCTCTGAAGATCTAAAACTGTTCAAAATTCAAATGTCGCCTATCAGATATTCTTCCAAGACGGCAAGTTGATCATAAAATATTAAAAGAGATCTCCAGCTAATAAGAGATTAAAAAAAGTCTTCTGGGTATTTTTTTCAAGACGTTAATCTTAAATTTTAAGAATCTTAAGAAATTTGTTTTACGATGCTTGGTTCATTTGTTACGACTTTTCAAACTACACGATGTCCGGGAAAATCCAAAAACTTCAACTTAAGTTTTCCGGGAAAATTGTCGAAATTTCATAGCATTCTGCGAACCTTCGGCCAATTTTGTCCCTTAATAAAATGAAAAAAATCCTGGATCTGGGAGAGTTGGGCTAAATGCCCCCATATCAATCTGCAAAGGATCCAGCACAAGATCGTGAGAATGATCCTCAACAGTCCTCCGTGGAATTATCCGGAAATTCTGAGGCCCACTAGCTTTAGAATTCTATGTTCGCAAGTTCATATTGCGATCTCGACTGAAGGTTGCTAGCTTCTGCAAAATTGGTCAATAATTCGCTAAGTAGACGTACAACTGGGATAAAAGATAGGTAGTTCAGTCCAGATTTCTCTCATAAGTGGTGCCAGTATATCATTTGTTCTCTTATATTTTGCTCTAACTCGATATCTCGACTAGATATCTGCCTCTGAATTATGTGCATTAAATAAACAATCTTTGTTGATGTACATTGGCCGTATTTATGTTCCTACCAACATAATGTTCCTCCTCAATTTTCGGCACAGTGCTCGTGCCGTGCCTCTCTCAAACCATCAGCAAACCACCAGCAGCACCACTAAAACATCAACCATCAACAGTCACCTCAACACCATCAGCAGTACCGCCCGCCAGAGAGATAGAGAGAGAGCGAAACCCATGCAACGGGCAAAGGAATGTCTGCTGGCCTGGCAGTTAGTAGTTAGCTTCAGGAAACCAGTTTTCAGTTTAGCTCGGATCGTTGCTCGGAATGGAGTTGTAATGAGAACGAAGTTCAGCCATTTCGTTGTTTGTGAAGGTTCGTCGTCGTCGGAATATCGATTCGTGTGAAAAAGGCCTACAGCTTATGATCTATGCGGTGCTCTAAAGGGAGCTATGGGTCCCGGTAGAAGCTATGTGTGATCGATGCTGTTCTAGATTCGTACGGGTGCGATTCATCCAACGCCAATATGCCCAGTGAGAGTGGGGTTGCTTTAAATAATTTCGTCTATGTAGGGAAAGATCACTGTCGCCGTTGCCGTCGGTCGGATAGTAGTTCCTAGTCGTCGTGATCGTGTTCTTTTTTAGCATTTTCATTGCTTAATTATAGTTGTATGACGGGAGGTGCTGCTGCTCTCCTATAAACCTGACTTCTTTCGCGGGAACTTCCTGCACGGCCCATCGGCTGCTCTCTTCTGGTTCCAGATTCGTTAATAGTTTACGGCCTTTCAACTTCAAACGACGACCATGGAATGAATGAGAATATTTTAACGTATTTCCATCGAGTGCTCGCCATTAGTTGGTCAGTTTTGAAACGGTTATAGTTTATGAGTTTGAGAAGATCCCACAGTGTGTCGTGTGTCAGTCCGTTTTCCTAGAGAAGATATTCAATTAAGCCTATTAGTGAAGTGAGGAATGAAGAGCAAACGGAGTGCGAAAAGTATGCGTGTTTGGAATGGTTATTAAATCACTTAATTAAGATAGAAGAGTCTCGTGCTTAGCTAGAGATTGTGCGATCATTCCAAGAAGCCCCTGAAGATCTCGATCCAACTATATACAGTGTGTTGTGACCGTTGGTGTAAAATAAACCAGTTTGGTCATCAAGAGAGGCAGCATCCAGCCACCCGGCTGCGCACCCTGAGAGAGCGGAATGTCGCAGAACAAACGAGAAGAAATTTATCATTAAAAGTTCAGAAAAGGAAATTGAATACGTCCCTAAAAATAAGACAGGAATTTTGTCATTTTTCTGGCCTGGCCACGAAGCACTACTGTTACAATGTAGTGTCCGGATGGTGTCCAGCAGCAGCAGCAGCACATACAGTGATTGGAAGTCCCACGAGACGGTCCCTTCGAAAATCCGGAGAACGAGGATAAAACGTAAGTGAAAGATGTTGAAGAAAAGAAAAATTTCCAATCTATACAAAACGAATGACGACAACGGTCGATCTTCATCACGGAAAAAGGTCTTCTTTACCGAAACTATGCTTTAATGTGTGTATGATGTATGATGCTGCAGGTACCGGACCGACGAGAGTAAACACAGGACACAGAGAAATTGATGTAAAATCGGCCATCGGCCACAATGACGGGCATTTTGCTCGATCCAAACTATCGGCTTGACCCTAAATGTAGGTAGGTACGTGTGCTTTGGACAGCGGACGAAGTGAAGATAAATGCAAATTGCATTTTGTTGCCTTACACAACATTTTGGAAGCCAGCTTGAAGGAGCCGGTTTTTACTTGGATAAAACTGAGTTTGCGGAAGTATGTTTGAGTTTTTCCAGTAATTCTAACGTTATAAATTCCAGAACTTTGCGACGATTGTTATCAAATTTGTCACTATGTTGTTTTCGCTTCATCTCTCGTGCATTAACTCGTACCTATCCATCCGGGCTTATCAGTTCACCCATTTTTAGCCTTTATAAATGAACAGCCTGGGTACATTCATTTCAGAAGACACGATCCTTTTTGACAGTTTTTATGAACAATATTGGGATGTTTTTTTATGTATAAAGATCTATCTTTTGAGATTGTTTTCAACTCATTAACGCCCAGTGATATATTTATAGATAAGTTACATTTTTGGATACTGTCGAAAAACTTGAGCTCTCTGGAATATTCCGTTGTAACTGATTAATAATTTAATTCGGAATTCATTTATTAGGTGGAGCTAGTGGGTATGGAAAACATCGTTTAATTAATTTTTATAGCATATAGCTTTCGGTTGTATAGAAAGTTGCGGTCTTCGGAAATGTTGTTATGGTTACAAAGGCCATAATTTTAGTGGATTGTCTAGGTCAGAATTCTCTGACTTGATGACTCTAGTGCTCAGGTGAACTTAGTGTACATACGTTATCTCTAGACCAGTGCGCAAAACAGTCAGGTTCAATGAGTAATTTTCATATGAATAAGAACAGTCATCCGCCTCATTATTCACTGCCTCGTGAGAGTTAGAATGATTGGGAAGCAAACGAGTCACTGACAGCAGAGCACCCAGTCAGTAGCTCAGTCAACACGTTTATTGTTCCGTGATGGTACCCAATCCTTGTTTTGAATGACTGGGCGTACATTTTCTATGGAAAAATGCCTCAATTACATGCTGTGTGAGCGAAGGCAAGCGATGTGAGTCGCCCCTTCGTGAGTGACAGAATGTTTTTGTTGGCTCTTTCATTGCCTCGTCCTTGACCATTTGGTACACAGGGGAAATGTATGTAATGTCGGCCCAAGTGTCCCTAATTTGGGCCCATACATAAATTCAGCAATCGACTTAATTTTCAATAGCAACCAAAAATATCCATTAGCACCGTCCAATTATTAAATAGCAGATTTTTAGCGATGGGCCCAATCTTACATCCATAGGCCAGTATTAGAGCCATTTCCCCTACGGTCTGGATAGAGCAATAAATTGAATAGAGCAGTGCCTTCACAGTCAGCCTATGCAGTCAATAATTTTACGCTTTGCTCTAGACCCTGGCTATATACATGGTTGCTGTTTTCTGCAATGTTGTGCAAGAGGCCAATACCTTTTGGACTGTGGATAGTTTAGTTCGAATCTCTCTCACTAGGTGGCTCTAGTGTACCGGTAAACTTCTTGTACATACACGGAGAAAAACACAACCCAAAATTTGAGTTTCTTTTACTTAATATTGAGTTCAGCCTCTCACTTGCACTCCTTATTGTTGTCAAAAAAGGAATGAGAGATTCGACCCAACGATATAGTTCCGCCCAATTAGTGACTTTTGAGTAAATTGCATATTCTCAAATTTATGTGAATTAAACTTAATTTTGGGTAGAATATACTCAAGAGTAGGTATTTTTTTTTGCTAGTGTTAAATGGAAACTACTATATGCAATTTACTCAAATTTGGGTTATTAGGGTGAACCCCGGAATTGAGGGAAGAGTACTTAATTTTTGGCAGTTTTTCACCTCCGTGCACAAGATTGACAACTCTAGATCCTAGCGGCACCGGTGGTGTAGTGGTAAGCGTGGTTGCCTCCCACCCCAAAGGGCCTGGGTTCAATCCCAGTCGGCGCCGCCGGGATTATTTTTGATGCATAAAATCTCTGATCACGGGGAAGTAAAGCCGTTGGTCCCAAGTCCATGAGTTGATGTGTCGTTAAGTAGGGCCCAGGTGTGGGTACTGCCTCCCTGGCGTTGGTAGCATTGGTGCTCAGTACAAAAAACAACATCGTCGGAAAACAAATCAAGAAAAAACTCTAGACCCTTGCTATATACAAAGGTGCTAGATTTTGCAATGCTGTTCACTAGACTAAGACCTTCTGAATGGATAGTTTATTTCGGAAATGTTCTGATAGACTTCGTGTACTTGCAGGATCGACATCTCAAGATCAAAGTTGATTTTTTTTGACTTCGTGAGGCTAAGAGCTTTTGAATGGTGGACAGTTTAGTTCGGAATCCTTTCAATATGTGGCACTAGTGTTCTGGTAAACTTCTTATACATGCAGGATCGATATCTCAAGACCCTGACTGTGTCCAAAGTTGCTGTTTTCAGCCATTTTATTCAGAGTGCTTAGAGCTTTTGAATGGTGATCAGTAGGGTGGGTCAACTTTATATGGCGAATCAATACCCCCAGCACCCCGCAGCTCTTTCGATTCCCAGAACTTTTTGCACAGAAGTCGAATCGATTTTCAATCTTCAATGAAGTTGTTCTGTATAAATTTCTAAATCTAAGTGCCAGGTTTGGTAAAAATTGTGTGATTTTTGGTTTTTTAACAAACAATTGAACAGTTTCGGACCGTTTCCCATACAATCGAAAGAGCTGTGGGGGAGTAGGGGATTGTTAAGTTTACCCACCCTAGTGGGTAATTTGTTTCGGAAATATCTCACTACACACTTAATCTAGCTCGGTAAAATCTCCAACAGCCGATTAACTCGGCATTTACGTTACTGATATCTCTGCAAAATCTTAATTGTTAGCTGAGTCTCGGCAATTGTTTTAATGAATCTCAGCAAAAAAAATGGTAGGACTACTCGGCTGTTCGAATCTCGGCGAAAATTTTCAAGTGTGTAGGTGACTCATCAAGATCATGGCTGTATACAAGGTTGCTGTTTTCAGCAATGCGAAGGCCTTTTGAGTTTCGGATTTGGAACTATCTCACTATAAGTGACACTAGTGCTCTGGAAAACTTCGTGTGCTTGCCAAACTGTTTTCTACAATGTTGTTCAGGGGACTAAGAGCTGTTGAATTATGGAAGTAGTTTGAATTTATCTGACTAGGTGGCTCTAGTGTTTATATGAACTACATGTACATGCATTTTTGACAACTTAAGATCCTGGATATGTACAAGGTTGTTATTCTCTGCAATTTTGCTCAACAGCAGAAGGCTCTAATTAAAAACATAGAATACGATTTGAACCACCGTTATACTGAAAGCCGATATTTGAAAACGCAGCTCAAGTTCCAGTCATTTTCCAATTAGTAAGCATGGACCAACAGATCTCATTCCTCTATTTTGTTTGATAATGCTTTAAAATAAAACCACACACACACACACACACACACAAAATAAATAAACAATTATATTACATATTTGATCATAAAATCATAAATTATGAACATTTTCAATACTGATATTTAGAGTTGGTTGGAAATGCTATCTTACATGCAGCTTTAGTGTGGTGATTTATTAGCCAGAGAATGGTCTGAAGAGGATAGGTAGATAGTTCCGCTAGAGTATGGCAGTATGAAATTGAATAGAAGTTGAAAATAAGCGAAAGGCCATTAATGCGACAGTGCTAGTCAAACGCACACTTCTTTAACGCACACTTCTTTACCTAACTCATACATCAATTGTTGAGCAGACATGAAGTATTTCTTCAAATCTACAGGCAAAAAAGTGCACGTTTGACTTCTATTCAATTTTCATCATGCTTGGCATGCACAGTTGTACACACCAACTTTTCCCTCAATTGTTGAAATTTGTTTTTCTTTAAAGTAATTGATAGATAGGATCATAGTTTACTATAAATATGCAAAGAGTAGGTAAATCTTAACATTTGAATCAACATCAATGAATTTTTACACTTAAAGTCCGAGATGTGCAGCGAGCATTTCTCACTTCATTTTTACAACGCAAAAACAAATACAGTTTATTACTAGAATTAAAATTAACTTTTTCTTACGTACCAATTACAAGCTTAAACCACAGACAAACAGACATAACACATTGAATATTTTTCACTGTAGAACATCGTCGCTAAATCATTACTGCCATCTGTTGAGTATCCTATGGTGGGTAGTACGCAGAACAGATGGCGGTAGAGTGTAAACGTCAAACGCAAGGGAATTGACTATGCGCGCCACAGGTGGTGGTACTACCAACTACGATACTTTTAAATTGACCGTTAAATGCTTGTTCGATGAACAACTTGCGAGTGTTATGTCTGTTTGTCTGTGCTTAAACTTTATTCTATCTACTGCTTCAAACAGAACTATGTTTTGTCAACTGTGTGCAAAGTTATTAGCAAATGAGCAGTTCGTGACCAAAACTGTGTATGCCAAGCATGTCCGTATCTATTATGCATGACGAACCAAAGCAAATAGAATCACCTATTGTTTAGTAACGAGTTCTGCCCGCTCTAATTCGTGATGCATACGAGATACAGATTTGAATTATGATCAAAACTTGTAGCTAATAACAAAACCTACTAAAGCTCTATGCATCATTTTGCGGAATACTGCTGATGAAAAAAGTTAGAGGCAAATGAATGTAAATGAATGCATGAAATGAATGTAAATGATTTTCCATGCCTGGTTGTAACCACCGTGTGGTTTTGAGTGATCCAACCACAGCACATTCGAATCGAACGTTATAAATTTTCGACTAAAAGAGAGATTTAGGGTTCATGTCGACTTGTCGCTGAATCAATACCGCATGTCTTGACACTACACACACACACACACACACCATTCGTTAGCCATGAACTAGACCTTTCAATATAACGGAGTTGTAGCTGCGCATTGTTTTGGGGTTTCGAGAAAAGGTATGTGTTAGTGGCGTCAATCTCTTGTCCTGCCATCTGTAGTTCGAACAGGTCTAAAAACTCTCGGCCTATAAGAGCTCTTTTGTAGTCTGGGCGCAGATTTCGCCGCACCGCTTGTGCAATGTCCTCCTCTGATACTGGTTTTGCCAAACTTTTAAACTTCCTTTCAACGTCCAAGAAAAACTCCAGAAAACTTTCGTTCCTCTGCTGTCTTCTTTGATGAATTTCTAACAGTACGAAGTGGTCTAGGTCGGGATGCCGAAATGTGGCTTTGAGGCTTTCAATAAGTTCTGAATAGGTTGTGAACCTGTGTTTATTACTCATAAACCACATCTTACCTTTTTCCCTCAGGGGCTGCCTACTCTGTCGATCGGGAGATTACGTTGGGCCCGCGCCGTCGCTCGCTGCTCTCTGCGTCGTCGCAGGCGTCGGGGCAATTGCGGCAGGGATTCTCCTAGGAATCCTGCGAGCACACGTGGTTAGGCGTACTTCTTTTGGTTGCGGCGCACTTTTCGGACAGAGGTACGAAATTTGATTTCACCACTCGCGCACTAATGTGGACCGTTCTAACGGCCTGTTCTTTTCCGGCTTCTCGGACCAACACTAGGAGCTCGAAGGAGGCAATTATTCACTCCTTCGGCTACCACACAACCGACGGACACCCGCGAACTTAGGACTGTGCACCAGCTCGGTGGCAAATACTACGCATGCCACGTGTAGGTTTCGGCACACTTCGTCCGAACACCAGAGTTATGCACTACCGAGACTGGTTTTAGGATCTTCTGGCCAGGTTACAGGCCGTTTCACTCGCCACACTCGGCGTTACACACGCGAAAGGTAAAAATCCGTATTATACTTTCTATCTCGACTGTATAATTTTGCGCGTCCGTACGGTCACAAGGTTTTCCACAAAAGAGGCCTCCTCAAGCGGTCGGGAGCCTATTTATCTCCTCCCTCGCTCGCAATGGGAGGACTGAACTTCCTTCCACACACGTTTGCCAACCGTTGAGAAGGGGTGGTAGTCGTCTACTCGAGCAGTTTTGGTAGCGGACGGCGCTCAAATAGGCGAGTTTATTTTAAATATTCTAACAATTTCTAGATCTAGCTCCTATCTTACAAACAATTACAATAACAAGTATATTTTAATTTAATGGGACATGCTCTAATGTTACACATTGTCTTCCCTAGAACCTCTTCATTTCATGTATTTTGTCTTCGATGCGTTGATGGCAAGTTCAATCCGCCTAGCTTCAGCCTTCAGTCTGATATACGTTTCCGCGATCGTCTCAAAGCTCCGTGTCATGATGTCGATGTCATCGGTGAAGCTAAGAAGCTGGATGGACTTCCTGAAGGTCGTGCCGCTCGTGTCTATCCCAGCTCTTCTGATCACACCTTCTAACGCTATGTTGAATAGCAGACATGAAAGTCCATCACCTTGCCGTAACCCCTTGGAAATTTAAAGAGACTCGAGAGTGTCACTCCCCGATACTCTAACAACGCACATCACTCGATCCATCGTCACCTTGACCAATCCCGTCAGTTTATCCGGAAATCCGTACTCGTGCAAAACCTGCCGAATCGCGAATATGAACCCATGAATCCCGCCTGGTATTGCCCCACGAACTCTCTTGCAAATGGTGACAGGCGGCGACATAGAATTTGGGAGAGTACCTTGTAGGCGGTGCTCAGCAGTGTGATCGCGCAGTAGTTGCAGCAATCCAACTTGTCGCCCTTTTTGTAGATTGGGCATACGACACCTTCCTTCCACTCCTCCGGTAATATCTTCTCCTCCCAAATATTGGCAATTACCCAGTGCAGCGCTCTAGCCAGTGCTTCACCACCGTATTTTAATAGCTCACCAGTTGCTTTGTTGTTCTTCAGCCGACCGATCTCCTTCTCAACCACCTTCGTTTTCTGCTGCATCACCGTTGAGATGCTCGTCATAGTACTGCTTCCACCTCTTAATTTTATGGAGTGACCATTTTACGGATGTTTTTGATCTGCCGGACGACGGTCCCATGGCTATCTAGGTACATGTTTATGTCACTACCCCAAATTAATGCTTATATCACAGTTCCTAATGTTTTTTGAAAAAAACTGCGGAGCTTTAGGATCAGTTTCATTGGATCCATTACCAGAACCATTTGGGTCCATGTTTATGTCATTACCCCAAATTCTTTCTTATATCACAGTTCCACATGCTTTCGAAAACAACCGTAGAACTCTAGGATCAGTTTCAAGGATTGACCATTTTTAAAGATGTTCTAGATTTTGCGGAGGACGGTCTCATGGTCTTCTAGGTACATGTTTATGTCACGGCCGCAAATTAATTTATATATGACAGTTCCAAGTGTTTTCGAAAAAAACCGTGGAGCTCTAGGATCAGTTCCATACATTGACCACTTTTACGGATTTTTCCGATCTTCCAGAGGACGGTTCGATGGCCATCTGGGTCCATGTTTATGTCACGATCCTAAATTTATTCTAATTTCACAGTTCCTAACGTTTTCAAGAAAACCACGGAGTTTTCACGGATGTTCCGGATCTTGCGACGGACGGTCTCATGGTCATCAAGTCATCAATTTATGTCACAATCCCAAATTTATTTTATCATCTCAGTTCTTAGTGTTTTTCAAAAACTGCGGAGCTCTAGAATCAGTTTCATGGATTGACCACTTTTACGGATGTTCCGGATCTTGCGGAGGACGGTCCCATGGACATCCAGGTCCATGTTTATGTCGAAACCCCAAATTCTTTCTATCATTATTATTATTATTTAGCTTTATTAAGGAGGCTTTCAGCCTTTCAGCTGGTTCGCCTCCATTTCTATCATCACAGTTCCTAATGTTTAAAAAAACGCGGAGCTCTAGGATCAAGATAGTGGATTGTCCACTTTTACGGATGTTCCGGATCTTCCGGAGGACGGTCCGATGGCCATCTGGGTCCATGACGCAAATTTATTCTTATATCACAGTTTTTAATGTTAAAAAAACGCGGAGCCCTATGATCAATTTCGTGGATTGTCCACTTTTACGGATGTCCCGGATCTTCCATGTTTATGTCACGACCAAAATACCTGTTTATATCACATTCCTAATGTTTTCAAAATAAAAACCGCTGGGCTCTAGGATCAGATTCATGAATTGACCACTTTTACGGATGTTCCTGATTTTTCCAGGATCGTTCCGTTGTCTCATGGATCCATTTATGGGAACTATGACTGTATTCTGGCTAATTGTGAACATTTGTTTCCATTTATCTAAATTATAGATCTTGCGCCACTTGCAAAACCCTATAAACACACCTTTAAAAAAAACGTGTAACAAATCTTTTCGCTTTTAAAAAAAGTAGAACACTCTATTTTCATTTTACAATAAAAATCATCTACAGACCCTAGGAATTATAAAAGTACCACTATTTTTTAAATGCATTAAGAAATGGCTGAACGGCGCCGGTGGTGTAGTGGTAAGCGTGATTACCTCTCACCCCAGCAGGCCTGGGTTCAATCCCAGTCGGCGCCGCCGGGATGTTCTGAGGCATAACATCTCTGATCACGCCTTCCTTCGGATGGGAAGTAAAGCCGTTGGTCCCCGGTTCATGAGTTGATGGGTCGATAGTTAGGGTCCAGGTGTGGGAGCTGCCTTCCTGGCGTCGGTAGCATTGGTGCTCAGCACGGAAAACAAG
Source organism: Ochlerotatus camptorhynchus (assembly GCF_037179485.1). Lineage (NCBI taxonomy): Eukaryota > Metazoa > Arthropoda > Insecta > Diptera > Culicidae > Ochlerotatus > Ochlerotatus camptorhynchus. The sequence continues at coordinate 3,511,819 of NW_027040849.1, forward strand.
ATCGACGGAAAAAACAAACCAAAGGAAAAAAAAAAAGAAATGGCTAAGTTATGCCGTTACACGTTTTTCCGAGGCTTCGTAGTCCGCGTAAAGTTTTTTACCCACCGTATTCGAAATATTAATAGCCCCCTGGTTAATTGGAATGTCCTGGAGGGACCTCAGAAGCCTAGTCAGTAAAGGGCAAAGGGGGGAAGTGACTGTCAAATACGAACAATCTTCGCCTAGCTCACATAACTGTTTCCAAACGACAAAATAAAAATGCAAAAAAAGTAGACATTCCCACACTAATTTCAAACGCAATACGGAAAGCCGGGTTTCAACCAATCGTCCCCAAATTTGGTTTGGGACAAATGCACACGCTTGACGAGGTCAAATTTGCGTTTTTCCGTACAACGGTGACCCACCGTGCTTATGTTTGTTGTATTAGTATTGCCATCCACTGATGCATGGACAGTAATAACAACGAATAACGCCAAAATATAAAGCAATGAATTTTCGAACCTGAAAACTCATCGGTGATTTTTGCGCAGTTGGATTTTACCGAAGACAACAAATCAAGAAGACTGGCAACTCTTCCATTTTCTCATACACGGTTAGAAAAAAGTACCCAAAATTAAGTTCTTTTCACTCATCTCGGCACTATAGTGCAGGAACCCAAAAGTAGGTAAAGCGTAAAGCAAAAGTAAGTTAGTTGTACCCAACAGTAGGTAAATATGATTATACTCCACGTTGGGTTCCCACACTTTACTATCCCTATTGGGTGGTTTTGCTCCTCCGTTTTTGACAACATTGGAAGGAGAAAAGGAGACAAACTACCCAAAAGTAAGTAAAAGTGAACTGGCCGTTGGGTACTTTTTTCTTATCGTGTACGAACGCTATGGGACAGGTACAATCGCGTCATCTGCCGCTTAAAGGTAAATGCTTCGAACGAATGTGATAGCAAAGGTTACATCCTCAGAAGATAGGTTTGCGTATTTGCTCATTTTTCTATGCGTTTCTTCCACCTTCACTCAAGCGCAGCGCTATTGTGTCTGTCGCATGGATTCTGACAAAGTTGCCAGTCTTCTTGATATGATGTCTTCGATTTTACACAAGCATGAGATTTGAGTATTTGAGTTTTTCCGAACACTGCCCCCGGGGCAATATGACTTTTTGGCGTTTAAAATGCCTTTATAACTTCTTTTCCGAGGATCTGTTAAGGAACATTGCTAGTTCAATGTCTGAACTAGCAAACCTGCATGATAAATCCACGAAAATGTATTCAACATTTGTAAAAAGTCACGTTGGCCCGGCGGTGCTTCTTACCCCATCTTACCCTAATACCAACGAAACAGCGCAATCTGTGTGAAAAACAGCCCTAACTAAATGGTTAATTGGAAAATTCTGATCGTACAGTCATCTCACATTCGGTAGGAGGTTTTTCTTTTGACTAATCATTGACTACCTTGAGTGGTTCTAATCTGCGTGGAAGCAAGAAAATTTCAGCCTTTTACCCTATGGACCTACATAGGATCATAAAAATCTCCAAGGGAGAACCGACGACGGTGGTGTAAGCTATTGGAAAGCGAAAACAGGTTGAAAAAAAAATGCAAATCAAGTTTCCCGTCCATGTGCGCGAGGAGTGGAGTTGGTTGAGTCGAGCGAGCGGGCGCACGCACATGCGATGTGGTGTTAATGACTTGTGATCAGGAAACCTGTTCGGGATAAGCTCTCTCTGCTCGCTCTGTTGTTGGATTGCCTTTATCTCGTCTGCCCATGTGATTGAGATGATGGGATATGTATATCGGGCCGGTAAAGAACAAACGTCAAGGGCAATGAAAGCCTACATATTACTTCATAGGTTGGAATATGAGAACACTGACTGTAACGGTCACCATTTGAGTGCTTAGTGCGGTCGGCTCTGAATAACGAACACCTGCTGTAGGGTGGATCGAATGGGGAGCTTTTGTAAAGAGGAGTATCTCAATCTCCATGAAGAGCAATAAAAGATTGTTCATGAAAGTCGTTCGACGGAGGGCACTGTGGGGTTTTTAAGATAACAATAACCGTAGCACTAGGCGAAGCATTCATTGTTGTCGTAAATCAACAGTCATTAGGATTGAAGGTTGGATTTTTCCGTGAAAGAAAGAACGAAATTCAATCGAAGGCAGCTTTTTCATCAGGCAGCAATCACCCTAGCGTTTGTACTTAATTATTTTCTCTGATCCTATTTAAATCCAGAATGAATCCAACATGAAGGAGGAAGGGCAAATTGCAGCAAAAGCGCAATGAAATTTGATGCTCTGATGGTTTTCTTATGGTTTATTTTTTAAAGAGTACATTGCCGTCAAGCTGCGGTCTTACATGAAACATTCGGACGTCTCACATTCAGCCGAGTCGCCGATCAGTTCATGGTAGCATCTCATAATAGTTGGGCTGTTGTAAGTTCCATTTGAATGTGTGGGATGTGGGATAGGTATTTGAATATTCACACATTTTTGGCTTATTTTGATTCAGAACCTATTAAAAGAAAAAGAAAAATTATCGTCGTGTGATGTTTAATTGGAATTTCCATATCATCTTGAGAAAAAAAAAACAACTTAAAACTATCGGACAGTTCTAAGTCCTTGTCAAACATTTTTCTTCTTCAATCCCCGAAGTTCTAAGTGCAACTGAAAAAACATTCTAACTACGTCACCCGATTCCGGATCATGCCATCCACGCTTTGGTCAGACAACATGAACAATGCCAGATCTTCAAACGAAGGGTGAACTGAGCAACACTTGCAAATGCTACCACATCAGCACCCGGCTGTTGCATATATAATGCAAAAAAAAAATACTGCGAAAAGTCATGCAATGGTGCGGGCAGAATGAATTAATTTGCGAATTAAATGAACGTATTTTCTCGAGGAAGCGCAGATGGTTACGCACATATGTTGCCTCTCCGGTTGCCGTCTCTCGTTGGGCTTGTCAGTCACCATCGAGAAGAACGTTTGCCGTCGGCTTCGTCGGCTGGGTGCAGGTTGACTCTTTTTTCTGCAACAATTTCTGTTCCGTTTGCAAACCGGGAGAAGGAGGGGGCAAGAAAAGTTTTTCTCTAATTTGCGGTCTTTGACAAAGACGACTTTCCGAGAGCCCCTTCGCCGTCGTGGTAATACGCATTGCGTGACGAACGATTACTATTATCGCGGTAAATTGCTGTGAAGAGAAGATCATTGTTCTCGGAAGATCGGTGGAGTGCTGCCGAAGAATGATAATGCCACATTATGCCGGTCTAATGATTTTTAGAAAGTGAGCAGAACAACTCAACTGTAAACAATGATGCATGTGTCGGGTTTCTGGCTGCTAATTGTGCGACAATTAGAAGAGAACATTTCCTAACATTTTGCTACGAGATCTAAAGATCTCGAGTATCGTGAACCTTGATAGGTAGGTGTATTACTATTTGTGAATGGACAAATGGAATCTTGGTGCTGATCCGAGTGCTGATCTATGAATGCGACACTGTGACACTCCCTTCGTGGAATCAGGAACTGATCGTTGCAGGAGAAGTAGTAGGATTTTTTACGTTGAGAATAATTATACATTACCACACATTAACATCGCCAACGCCCATGTTAACATGCCGTTTGATCTGTAAAACGCGAGCTCTTACGAGCATGCTGGCTGCCACATTGCTTCCATTTATCTCACGTCTACAGACGTCTGGCATACACTCCTTGGTGCTTTGAGCAAGCGTAACGTAAAATACAACAAATTGGCAACAGGTAACGACTTTTCCAATTGGGTTTAACATGCGGATTCCTTGGGTAAGATAGTTTTGCTAATCGCATGAATGTCGAACGAACTTATAAATTAAGACTGTCAAAAAACACATTGCTATGGGTGAGTCAGAATATTTTTGAATTTTATTAATAAATTAAAAAAAAACTCTAACTAATCCTACCGCTATTCCTACCGGTGCTTTCCGGATAAATCTTAAATATATAACCAGCCCTTTTTGATCTATAAAGAACGGTCGCGAAATGTCAAACATTAAATTTGACGTTCGATGGATTTTATTGAATGAAACCAAAAAAATGTGTGTTGCAAAAATCGCGAAGGCACTGTATAAAAGCATATAACCTTGCTTTATGTCATTGAAAAGGCTAATACTCGTGGTCAACACTTTCTGAGTTCACATAACCTTGGCCAAGCCATGGTGAGTCCCTACGTAAATGTACATTTTTCTTATAACATTTTCATGACAATTACCGATGAGCCTGCAGTATCGAAGGCAATGTCTAGAGTCAGTGAAATACCCAAGGTTGCAAATACTCATTTCAGCTAAAACAATGTTTTTTTTTTAATTATGAAATAATTAGATGCCATGATCATATTTTGAATTGGTAGGATACAAGAAGAGGTTGTAAAGAATGTGTTTGACATATTAAACCTGTTTATTTCACTTCATGAGAGTCACAATCAGCGAGTTTTCACACACACACTCACTCACTCACTCACTCACTCAGTGATCAGCAAATCTCTGATTGTGACTCATAGAACGCAAAATTTATAGGTTTTATGTTTCAAACGCATACTTTGTAACCTCTTCTTGTAAGTTACAAGTAAAACATGCCATCATACCATCTTTAGGTTTTATTTTTCCGAAAAACATTATTTTAGCTGAAATGAGTATTTACAACCTTGGAAATACCCATAGTTGTCCCTGATGATACAACAATATCGGCTGATGTGGTGATAGCAGCCATCAAATCCAGCAAAAATATCAAGGCCGCTGGTGTCGATGGAGTGGTCAACCTTGAGTTTAAAACTTGAATGTTGTCTTCTTCGAGCCCCTCGCAGCAGTCTTCAACAAGTGATTGGAACTTGGCTACCTCCCGGCATACTGGAAGTTATCCAAAGTCATACCAATCTACAAGCCTGGTAAAGACCCTACCAGCGCCAAAAGCTATCACCCCATCAGCCCCATGTCCTTCATCTCGAAGCTATTTGAAAAGTTAACATTTTCCTCAATAAGCAATTCGTGTCTAGGAAAATTCACTCTACCATACACCAACTCGCACGGGTTGGCGGAACAAGTCTGTTTGCAAGACATCTGCCATGGCATTGTTGGGCGTTGAGCAGGCATTCGACAATGTCTGGCATGATGGCCTTGCTTACAATGTCCTTGTTAAGATCATCAAACACTACTTGTCGGATAGATCATTTCAGGACTATCTGATCTCCCTTTCTGTACCCCGTTGACGCTGGTGTTCCCCAGGCTAGTACCTAGGAGACTATCCTCTTTAACATCTTCACGTCAGCTGTTCCCAAGCAGAGAATGAAAACAAAATGAAAACTAAATTTGATATTTTGATATAAGCAAGTTCGTGATAACATATTTTGCCTACCGTGTGGTCGAGTTAACAGTAATCATAACAAAAATTAGATCTAAATGGTAAATGAAGAATATTAAAAAGATAACAAATTATGTTTTTTTGATAACAAATCTATGTATGCGTTTTAATAATTAATATTAGTAATTTCGTCAATAATAAACAAAATAAGTAATCAATATGTTATCATAACTATGGTAGGAAACAAAAAAAACTGAATTAGTTATTATTTTGATATCATGATATCAAATTTAGTAATCTGAATGTTTTGAAGTCTATTGGTTGATATCAAAACAAAACAAAGTGCGAAATATATTAAAGTACAGAACTGGAAATAATCATCCAGTGGTACAAATTACAAGAAAATATATAATGAATCGCTTTTGTCATTATAGACAAATAACAAAAGTTAAAATATGACGAACGATTGAAGTTTATTAGATCCAATAGCATAGAAATAAACGATGTGGAGTTGAGTTAGCAATAGCATAGAAATAAACGATGTGTTAGAGTTTTGTTTTCATGACAAATTCAAGTGGAATTATATTCAATAAAGGAATAGGACACACGAATCATGTAAAAAATTAGTCTACGAATCCTTTAAATTTGTCGAACCTCTTAACGGAATCCCTGTATGAAGAGCTTTGAGTGGGTTGGTTTATTTCCTTTAAATTCCTTTATAATTGCTTATCTTTTGACAGATACGTGTATTTCGTCTACTACTTGCAGACTTCATCAGTGCCAAGTACTCAACACCAACTTCAGTCAACAAGTCGAAATACGCGTATCTGTCAAAATATAAGCAATTACAACAGAATTTAGTCTACGAAGATTCTTATATTATTATGAATGATCAGTTCCTTCGCATCGAACGTATTTTAACAGACATGAATGACCATATTTATTTAGTTGGGAGAGAACTGATACTTAATGAGTTTTATGACAACATGTTTAAATATGAGCCTATGAAAATTAAATTACAATATTCGACAATGTATTAGTATAAGTATTACAGACAAACAGGACGAAATAAATTTAATATCGATTTGTAAATTCAATTTGCTGGTAGATTCATATTAATAAATGATGTAAATAAACACTGTAAAAATCATAATTGTCTTTGTGATGTTCATAAAGAAAACAGCAAGTATCCTGATTGACTCGTAAGAAGAAAAAATAAAAATAAATGTAGATTTCAGTGATAAATGTGAATGCTCTTTTTATAAAATATCAAATTTTGTTTTTAATTATATTTTTTAGAAATATCAAAATAATTTCAAAGTATGAATTCAACCGAAATTAAAAAATAGCATATCAAAATATGTTATCAACATAATTTCTAAAACTATTCGGCCCAACTCCTACTAGACATATAATTAAGTGAATTTTGTTACAAACAAAGAACAATGAACTAACGGCTCCGTAAAGCTAACGCGATTGAGCCTTCTAAAATCAGCCAAACAAATCGACATGTACCGTTTATTGGATCCATCTTATAATATAGCAATGTCAGCAGATTTATGCATTCTATGTGATGATTGATAGATTCCATCGGATTATCACTTAAAAACTATGACTGCGATGTGGAATGATTTATATCGTAATTTCAAATACTTAGTACTTGATAAAACTTTGCTTCGAACGTGGTTAGCGATAGGTAAAATGTATATGAATATTGTCTGATATATTTCATGGTAAAAAACTGGTGATATATAATGAGTGGGAACATACATCTAGAAACTAATGGAAAATCATATAAGTTTGCACTATGAGAAAATTCATTAAAATATGCCTGTTTTCATGATGAATATTGCTCACTAAAATATATATCTTATAAGATAATCATGTATATTTTATTGGAGTAGCTTCCTTTGATTTTTGATGTTCAAAGATTGTAAACAGATCTATCCCAATCATTATATAGTCATATAGATTTGCCTTTTAAGAAATCCACCAGCAAACATTTGTTTTGGCATGGTTTTCCGGGATGAATATCGCTCCCAATAAAAAACATCTTACATGATCGTTCTTTATGAATTATTGAAACAATTTTCAACGATGTTATCGTACACTCATTAAAATGATTAGTCGAACTAAATATTGCTAACAACAATGATACTGTATTGAAAAATCTTTGTTTGTTATTGCTCCATAAGATAAGGGGTTCCGGAAAAGAATGATTGAAAAAAATGATTCTACTGCAATATTTACTTTGCTAAAATTCTAATTGTAAGCCTTCTACACGGCTAATTCAGATTCCAGCACTAGTACTCGAACTTCATGAACCAGTTCCAGGAACTCATATAATGTAGTCGTTGTTTTATTGCACACAGGAGCATTAAGATTTGAATACACGACACCACCGAAACGGAGCATAAATTTGTCAGTGTAATTTTTTTCACTCTAGCAAAACGAGCTTAACGTTGCACTACATGGCATGTCGGGAGAACTGTTCTTACTTCATGCTAATTGAACGAGCTCAATCTTGAAGTCAGCCGTGGCCCAGTGGAATCGAGCGTTGACACCGAAAGCATCACACCTCAACAGTTCTTGATCGAATCCCAAATCAGCTACAATAAATAAGACACAGCTGTGAAAGCTGCCTGATGTTTATTTTTCGATTTATTTTTAGAAATCGATTAAAAATATGTGTCAAAAGAAAAAGAAAATATCATGTGATTTTCACATAAACTTTACCTCAATTGATTTATGACACATATATTATATTGTGGTGAAAAGTAAAGCTTATGCTTATGGGTTTCAAATCCATTTCAGTTAATTATTATAATTTGACCGATTTTCATTTAATTTGACCGATTTATATGACGATCATATAAATGTTACCAAATTATCAGCATTGTAAACGTATCAGATATTCATATAGAATTTACCTGTTACATTTTCAATCATATCATTTTCATTTGATTATCTTATAGCGCAAATTAATTAGACTTCCACATAACAGGAATATGTCATATTGGTTCAGTGTTGTCAATGCTTGCGGATAACCCTGCCATCATCTGTAAGGGTCGAGTGATCCGTGCTCTAACAAGTAAACTCCAGGCAGGCCTGGATGTTCTGCCTGAATATTTCAATAATAGGTGGAAGATTTGTATCAATGCAGCTAAAACACAGTCCATACCGTGTCAGAAATCTAGAAAAAGAAACGTCGAAGGTCACCTTAGTAATACCAACCGGTCAGCACTCTATTTTTTTGCAGAGCATTTCACGATACGTTTCTGATTCAACTCATGAATGAATTTTGACAGTATACTAACGGGTGTTCAATAAAAAATGAGAGCTTTTTCAGTCATATAGCTAGTGTAAAAAACATTTCAACGAATTCAGTATTTTTTTTATCAAAAACATAATGTTTATTCTTCAAAAAAAAAACGTCAATGAATATTGGAAAAGTGGCCCTGGTCAACCGTACGACACAACTTAGTCGCGATGCTCTTACTAGAGCGCTGGACGGCACTGAAATCATTCTTATTTTTTATTGAACACCCGTTATAGGCGGTATAAACACTCATAAAATAAATCACATAACCAGTGGAAAATATCCATGTGAATTTCACATAACTTTCATGTGATCCCATAATTGGAAATTGCACCACTATTTCACATGAACGTTATGTGTCCAATGAAATCTATGTGATTTCTCGTATAGAATTTCTAATGCTATGTGATATTCAGGTAAAAATCATTGTTTTTGTTTTTGGAAAAATACTATGTGCGTTCCTAATAGAAACTAAGTGAAAACCTTTTTTCAGTGTAGTCTAACGACTGTAAGAACCATTATCAATGTCATTAAATTCTGTCAGGCAATCCAACTCCTGTTATTTCGTAAAATGGACTATTTGGCTCATTATTAATGGCAGAGCCCCTAAACAGTGAAGATAAGATTTATTTGAAACGTGATATATTTGAAACCCATCGAATTTAGATCTGAAAACACTGCCACTATATGCTAAATGCACGATTCAACGACCTAATTTGTTTTAAGAACATCTAATGTATTAATTTATTATTCAAATTGTATGACAAACGTTGAGTGACATTTTATGACAAAAGGTCGAAAGGTACAAAAGGTTGAATGGTTCCAATGATGAGAAGCGGGACAAAAGATCGAATGGAGAAAAGGTCGAATGGTTAATTGTTCGAATGGACAAAAGGTCGACTGATGAAATGGGGGACAAAAGTTCGAATGTACAAAAAGTCGAATGATGAGAAGGTCGACAAAAGATCGAATGAACACAAGGTCGAATTATTAAAATAGGGACAAAAAGTTGAACAATTCAATGAGGGACAAAATAAAAAAGATTAATGGACAAAAGTTCGATTGATTCACAGAGGGACAAAAGGTCGAATGGTGGTAAATTTTGGCCAGATGGCAAATAGTGCACATGCAAACATTCATGCATGTAAACTTCTTTTTCACGTTAACTAGCAACTTGTAAGAAATGTTGCTTACAAATATGGACGGTTGCATAAAATATTTGGAATATTTCATGAAATGGCTCTTAACTTTACACGATCTATAATGTAAACTTGTATGATATATGCCGCTCCATTTATGTGCATCGTAGTAACATAAATTTACACTACTATTTCAAATTGTGTGGAAAGAAGACTTGACAGACTTAAGACACCGTTACGTTGAATATTAAATGAATAATCATCAAAATTGTTAAATGTTTTGTAGAGAACGAGCTGTGATTGAAGGAATAATATTGATAATGGAATTCTTGTTTTCCTTGTCAGTGTAACTACACACTTAGAAAAAATCATGTAAATTTAGGTGCTCTGAGAGTGACATATACGAGCGTCAATTTTGACATAAATTTGAGTCATAACAGAGGGGAAATATAGCTCAATCAAACGTACTTTTCGTCGAGCAACGAACTTTTCAGTCTCTTTGAAGTCATTGTTTACAAAAGCAGTTACGCCCTAATTCCAGTTCTATCTAGAATTATTTTTCGAAGGGATAAAGGCTGGGGAATCGAGTGCATGTGGTTTCATACGCCGGAGAGCCTCCTAGGTTTTGCATAGAATGTTTTTTTCACAACGTATATTTTCGTAAAATATTCGAGGGGGGCGACTCTATCTAAAATGCAAAAAAGATTGTGTTTTGCTGTGGCTAGCTATGAATGAAGATTGATTACGATTCTGAGGATTTCCTGCAAAAATATGATGAGCGATGCAAGTAGATGCGACAAATGAAAGAAGATATTTCGAAGATTGATTCGCTAGTGTGAGATTTGTTGAGCATCTAAACTTGAGATTTAGATGTGTCGCCCTCTCGAAAATATTAACATGTTAGAAATGACTGTGCCAAAAAATATCTCACACGGCTAATTAAACCGTTAGCGTTCGGTATTTATGCATTCAATCGGGTTCTCCCTCGGTAGAGAAAATTGTTCGACTGCCTTTCAGATTATCCTTCATTTCTTCTAAGTACTGCTGTCCAGGCATGGAAAATCATTTGCATTCATTTCGTGCATTCATTTACATTCATTTGCCCCTAACTTTTTTCAACAACAGAATTCCGCAAAATAAAGTATAAAGCTTTTGTAGGTTTTATTATTAGCTTTTGTAAACAACTCAAATCCGTATCTCTTATCTATGACGAACCAGAACGAACAGAAGCCACTACTGTTTTTCGGTCAATGTATTTTACATTCACTGAAAAACAGTAACAAGTTCTGTTCGCTCTAATTTGTGATTTGGTTGGAATGATTTTTTCCATGTTTTTTTCCCCTTGGGTTCGCATGATTTTTTCCATGCTTGGCTGCAATGTTGTCCAACAATTTAAATGTGAATTGAAGGTCATATAACACCATAAATAATACTTAGAAGATGGGATCTAAATTTCCTATAAGATAAGTTTGAAAACAAAACACATTTTAGCCCAATATACTTTAATTTTCGAAAAAAAATTCTTCTTTACTGTGGGAAATCTTCCTGTTACTTAACAGATTTTACCATTTCAATTTTTTGCAATACAAAAGTCCTTGGTCGTATTACTTATTTCACCCTGTATGCTTCTATATGTTCAACTCAAAATTCTCTAGTATAAATGGCTTCAATGAGCAATGTCCTCTAGCAAAATTGGAATTGAAGCTAACTAATTACTTTTAGCAAAAAAAAATGCTTGGAGAAATGTACCCATTTGATAATAATACTATAAAAAAACAAGGCTCATTTTATCGCAATATACCTTAATCGTTATTTTTTCTCTGTGCATCAATCTTTTTGTTCACTCAGAAAACCGCTGGTTTCAAATAAAAAAAAATAAAGTGCATGTCCATAGATTTTATTTTACCTTTACATTCCCCTATATCATCCATCCCAAAATTTCTTAGCATGTAATTAAATGGGCTCAATGGGCATTATTGTACAGATATTGTCATGTGAATTCAAGATCACTAAATACATTGACAACATTTTATTTGTAAAAATATGTACTCATTGAACAATAAGATAGCATTTAAGTTAAAGCTGATTTTACCCCAATATACCTTAATATAACTATTATTTTTGTTGTTATTTTCTGCATTCAATCTACTCTTACCGTTCGACATTTTATGGAATTTAACCATGCCACTTTTACCGCATAATCCCCTATATATTATACCTCGCAATCCCCTAATACTTCTTCGATTGTTAAAATTTTACAAAAAATAAGGTTCTAAAGAAACTTTTCTTTAAAAAAATAGGTCAAAATGTGGTAAAATATCATAAAACACATAGGCTCTCCTGTATATGAAACCACGCGCAATCGATTCCCCAGACATTCCCCTTCGGAAATATTATTGTTCATGCCCAATAACCAGCGTCCTTTTAAGATATTGAATTTTGGGTTATTTTGGACCCTTTTTTGCCATAGTGCGATGGTTCCAAAATAGCACTTGTCATTCTATCACAAGTCAACTGTTTAACCACAGACAAACAGACGTAACTCTTTAAATAAATTTACCTCAAATATATCGTCACGGAACTCACTAGAGTCATCTCACGAGCTATTCGCGGAAAAAAGGCTTGCCAAATCTCAAACAAAGTTGAGCGGTTCCATACTAATTAGGGGCGATACTAAATGCCATCTATTGCACTATAGGTCATAATGGAGAAATGATGGATAAAAAAGCTATGTTTTTTTGAAAAACTGAAACTTTTAGAAAAATATCCAAAATATAGCCCAATTTTTCTTTAGACTTGATTTAATGAAAGAAAATTAAATAAATTTACAATGAAAAAGCACTGGCATAAAATATTTTTAAGTGGCACCGTTTTCGAGATGTAGAGGTTTGAATGTCAACTTTTTGAAAATATTGGCAATATTTAGCCCTTTTCAAATGTATTTCGCGATTCTCCAGTTCCAAGAATATTTTTTCCGAAAGGTCGGAAAATTTTCAACGAAACTAATAATATTTAAATTGAAAGTTAAATGCGTGTACGACGATTGAAGCGAGAGAATATCGTCTGTTTGCCTGTGATATAACAGTTTTAATTACACTCAGAAATTTTTTCACTTAGATGTTACATGAAAACATACATAGATTTTTCCATCTAGTTTTTCACGTAAATTTTACGTTTGTCATATGTAGATCGGTTTGAAAGTTCTACTTTAAATCCACATAAAACTCTTATAGGTAGTATAGGCTTTGGAAGTAAATTTCACTTTTTTTTTCATGTAGCATCTAAGTGAAAATTACTCAAAGTAAAAAGATCTTTGCCCAATCCACTAGAAAGCAACATAGATTTTATGGTACTTTCATCTTCTCTTCTTCTCCGCATTTCAAGCTTATTGCATATCGCATATTAGCTTATTGCGTGCTCTCAACTTAGTGTTCTAGATGCACTTCCACAGTTATTAATTGAGAGCTTTCGATGCCTATACCATTTTTGCATTGATATAATTGTGTGGCAAGTCCAATCATACTTCTATGCCCAGGGTAGTCGAGACCGAACCGGGAATTGAACCCAGCCACCTCCAGCATCCCAACAAACAATTCAAAGTCACAAATAAGCATACACATTGAATAAATGCTGTATAACAGTGTACAATGCTGAATAAAACAGGATGTCGAATTATGTGCTGAAAAAAGATCATTGAGATCGGTAGATGCGCCTTTATTCCGCCGTTTGCTCTGATATGATTAATTTCCTTATTAAAAGCTTTATAAACGTTGACTGTCTTCCTTATTCAGAACCAAAAGTTAGATCTAATAACAAACTGAATAAGTGTAATTTGCACATACATTGTCGCTTTAATTCGACTGTTTTCAATTGATTGAATAAAATGCTTTATTAAACGTCTTATAAATGTTTTCTGGCTCCATTATTAGATTTCATTGCATTGCTTTACAATATTGCTGTATAAAGGTGAATACACTCAGCAAAATAGCTCTTATACCACCCAACAAACAATTCAGAGTCACAAATAAGCATATATATTGAATAAATGCTGTATAACAGTGTACAATGCTGAATAAAAAGAGTTGTCGAATTATGTGCTGAAAAAGCTCATTGAGATCGATAGATGCACATTTATTCAACTGTTTGCTCTGATCTGATTAATTTACTTATTAAAAGCTGTAAAAGTGTTAAATGTCTTCCCATTTCAACGCCAGAAGTTTGATCTAATAACAAACTGAATAAGTGTAATTTGTACATACATTGACACTGTTCGACTGTTTTCAATTGATATAATAACATGCTTTATTAGACGTCTAATAAATGTTCTCCAGCTCCTTTATTAGATTTCATTGCATTACTTTACTATATTGCTGAATAAAGGTAAATACAGTCAGCATAATAGCTATTATACCACTATGCGTCCATGTTGTAATCACATGATTTGTAAATGCTTAATAAACGACGTATTAGATTCATTATTCGACAACACTGATTCAATCTAACAACAAGGCGAAATCAGTAGAGTAGTGGTTACCGTTTCCGCTTTCCAATTAGAAGGTCGTGAGTTCAATCCCAAGCTTAACCTTTTTTTTATTTGTGTTCTACATCTAATTAATTTAAATAGTAATCATCGATCACATGACTCACGATAATGAATGCATTTATCTAGTTCAAAAAATAACCTTCCTTGGGATTGGAGTGGTGAAGAGGTAACATTGGTCTCATGTTAAACAACGATGAATGAATTAATCATTCCCACAGGGCCTTGAAGGAGCTAGAGTTGCGATCGGGAGTGCTGATAGGTATTTACTTTCATGCAAGCTTTTATTGATTATTGAGTTGCCCATATGATGAATTCTAGGATAGCTCAGATGACAAGGCAAGCGGCTGGTGATCGGAAGGTACATGGTTCGAATCCCATACAACGACATGTATAAGTATTTATAAATTTTCTAATATCTGTGTGATGCGAGCAACGTCAGAAATAATGGATACAATTACACTTAAGAAACACACCCTTCCCTGTCTGTCCCCCGTCCCCTCTTATTTTCGGGTTAATTTTCCCACAGTTGAATAATCGTTTAATAAATGTATAATAATGTCTAATTAAACGTTACTTCACATGAGAATCAAGCGTATACAGAGCATCACTGTTTAAAAAGGAAGCAGTGATGTCTAATAAACGCTGAATAATCAAAAATTTTATCGTATGAACTCTGTTACAACTCATATAAGTCGAATAAAAGCTTCTCGACATACCTTATACAACACCAAAGTAGTTCAATGTTGTGGTTGAATAAATTCTCCAGATTTGTGTTAACAAAGCCGGAACAGAAGTTGTTATTAAAAATAGATCAAGTACTATTAAGCATGCAGTTGAATAAAATGGCTAAGAAGTCGTTTCTTCAATAGATGATTGTTTGTTGGGATGGTCTTGCTTTGTAGCTGCGCCTTTACCGACTGAGCTAAGGGAGGCCCCTATGGTACTTTCATGGTAAATTTTATTATGTTTTCACTTAAATTTTTACTAAATTTCTTTGTAGCATCCATCCATTGTTAGGAATTTTAGAATTATTTTTCGAAATAATACAAATTGTATTGTTTAGAAAGCTGATCATATATGCCTTATGTTTCCCAGAAACCTCCAACCAGCTGCACTTCCTCTACCAATCTTTCGGGTGAGATCATTGCTCGTTCTAAAACCATACCATAAATAAATGGTGCATCATTTATATCACAATCATAAAACATCATACTTATATAAAAAAAATCAACGAATCCAATGGCATTTGTGAATCCACAACAACTTGTCAGCAATGCACCGTGACACCATGTTAGGTTTTGTTTGTGTTATCACCACTCAGAAATTTTCACGCTATAAATTCATGTAGATTCTAAGTGTAATGAAATTCACATGAAACTTATATATATTCAACTAAGTTTCAAAGCTTATGACATTGATTTTAATACGATTTGTAATGAATTTTATTAATTTTATGTGCTTTACAGCAAATTTTTAATATCTGAAGGTTACGTGTTTTTTTCCAGTGAAATTTATGTGACAAATTTTTTGAGTGTAGCATAGGCGTCCTAAACACAACTCTGCTTTACACGCTATTTCAAAACTTCCCAAATTTGGGTGGAATCCACCCAGATAGGTCAAAACTGAACCTACCCAAAAATGGGTAAACTGTGTTGGGAGTGACAAGTTGACAAATGAACAACATCGACATGAATCCGATCAACATTGTTCATTTGTCAACTTGTCAGTCCCAACACAGTTTACTTATTTTTGGTAGGTTCAGTTTTGACCGATCTGGGTAGATTCTACCCAAATTTGGGTAGATTTGAAATAGCGTGTAGTCTCTCACTTTTCCATACCTTTTAGAAAGATACCCCATTTATGAAAGATTTATTTTTTTCAATATAATAATATAAACATGCCATAGCGAAAGTGCACAACTACAAAAAATCCACACATAAATTAATATCTAAGCCTTAAGAAAATACGTCATATCACCGGAATGGTTTGGAATTTTGGTGTCTCTCAGCACACTAATCTCCAGTAAAATGAAATCAATAAACCGTAACAATGTTTCAAACCGGACAGATCTTCCTCACCTGTGAGCTGACGGTCGATCGCGAATCGATCGTAAATAAAACCACCAATAAGCTGAACAAAAACCGGCCGAAATCAAACCGCAATTCTTTCCGGCCCAAAACGATAATCATCCGCAAAGAGCAAAGCAAAATCAAAATCGAAGGAATATGCACATCAGCGAAACACAAAAGCCAGTAATCGGATAAAACCAAAAAAGTGGAACCTTTCGCTGAATTTACACTGACCGCCGCCGCAGCATCACGCGACTGACAGTACGACGAACGGCTGTTCACAAAAGTCTGTATACAGTTATTCATCTCTGCAAAACCGGTGCGAGAGAGTAGCCAAATCAGGCAGCGTAGACGCCCGGTGGTTCATTCGGAAAGTTGTTGATCACATTGCATTGGCCTTTTGACGAGGGAGTGACACACTTTTCCGTCGACGAATCCCTTGGCCGCGTGATCACTCAGTGACAAGCAGCGTGCGTCTCGGTTGTTATTCCATGTTTTGTGTGAAAACAATCCTATAAACTCAACAGCTTCAAGGAAGGTAATTGCCATGGATGTTCGTTGCACGGTTGCAGCATGACTGCAGCAAAGCCATATTTCTCAGCGTCAGTAAACACAATTCGCAGTAAACATTTAAGGAGGGGGTGTGCGCGGTCCAATGGCTTGATCGTGATCGTACACCGTGCTTGGCTGGATTTATTTAGTGTAAGGTAGGTGTGTATTTGTAATAAAGTTTATTACTTTTATGCCATCTGTGTAAACGACAAGGTGAGACTATGTGTAGCATATGGATTGAAAAGGAAATGTTGGTTTCAAATACTACCTGTGGTCATTCTTAAAACAGTCCTGATAGGACTAGGAACAGTAATTAATAATAATTGAAATTTCAAAGGAACTAAAGTTGAAAAGACGCATCTGTGTCACTTGATAAGTAATAGATGTGAACCACACAAGTATGTACAAGAAATAAAGATCATTTAAAGTAAAAAAAAAGTTTTACAGTCAGTTGTTGGTAATTCATCGAATGTATGTCTCATCTTATGTAATTTTTGTTTTGAAAATTTTAGCTCTGCGGGTAAAAAATTGTTTTTACTCATAAGGGGCTGTTCATAAACAATTTGGCAACTATCCACAGACCATACAAATTAAAAAAAATTGTATCGACAATTTTCTACGCAGGTGGTGGTCATGGTCATGGTTTTCTCCTTTAGTTTACTTAAATCTTTGGGTTTTATTAGTTAGGTAGGTTCCGATTTAACACATTTTAGTTTCATTTTTATACCTGTGATCTTGACTTTTTTACCTATGGGATGAGTACTTAAGGGGGTTAGGGTAACCAACTTGAATTGGACCCCTACATATTTTGGACCCTTTTCATATATTTTCCTCGCTTACTGTCTATTTTCTTCAAATTCATCTGGGTTGATGTTGTAATTACATTCTTTCAATTACTTGCTATGTCTCAAGATCATTAGTTCACCTCAAATTGCTTACAATTGCTCAATTTATGCAGTTTTAGAAAATGTTAACGAAAAAGTTTCATGTTTCGACGTTTGTCAAGAGGAATCGGCGTTAGTGTACTTGTTTTAAATTTGGTCTAAAATATACAATTCAATGATTTTTTTTATCAAATCAGTTTATCTGACTTTGGAAGATGAATTTCACGTGTTTATAAAGATTTCACCTTAAGATTTTACTTTAAAAGTATTAAATAAAAAGTGTCCAAAAAAGATCGTAAAAAAATGTTACCAACTTATTTTGGACACTTATCAAATGAGAATCATCAAAAGAGCGACAAAAAAAATTCCGGTTGGTCGATCGTGCTATTATCTCTGATTTCTGATGGTAAGTAAATCAATCAAAATTATATGAATTCATTGTTTTTAAATATATTTCTTGTTTATCAGGCGATTCAAAATGGGAAAAACGGCAAAACACGTAGAGTGGTCCACTCTGAGTTTTCCTAGTTTTCCTAGTTCCTAGTTTTCCACAAAAGTTTTCCTATCTCCCAAACGCATTTAACTAAGGGGCTGTTCATAAACTACGTAGACGCTTTAGGGGGGTGGGAGCGCTTGGCAGATGTCTACGGTCCATACAATTTTTTAAATTTTGTGTTTGAGACTGTCTTCTACAGAAGGAGGGAGGGGGGGTTGAAATCTCTCAAAAACCGTCTACGTAGTTTATGAACAGCCCATACAAAAAACAATATGGACTGCAAGCATAGAGTCAGGTCTCCGTATTAAGATTTACTTGTGAATGATTTTTTTTTATGGTATGATCAGTTGTTTCCTTATGTTATATTATATTTCCTCCGTTACTCGCGCCAACTTTTGTAACACGAGTACTAACGCGTTGTACTTTGTACAACAGTGTGAGTTTTCCATTTCCATTTTGCAGCCGAGCTACCAATCGATCTGAAACCAACGAGTATTCCTCAAAAAACTTGCTTTTAACTAAACAAGCTAAATATTTATTACAGTTAACCCCCAAAATATGCGGATAATAAAGAAAATGTAAATGGAAACCGCGTAAATGGTGTCCATACTACGAGGGTTCTGACTTTTTGGTTACAACATGGAATATCTCGAGATCCTGACCAGATAGAAAGTTACTGTCTTTGCCAAAGTAGTTCTAGAGATCATAGCCTTTTTGCTGGTGGACAGTAGTTCAAAATTTACTCACTACATAGCGCTAGTATACATGTGAAGTTCTCGCATGTGATATATCTCGAAATCCTGACCAGATAGAAAGTTACTGTCTTCGAAAAAGTTGTTCAGGAGTTCAAAGCCTATAGTTCAGAATTTTTTCACTATATGGTGCTAGTATATACGTGAAATTCTCATATAAAATATCTCGAAATCCTGATCATATAAAAAATTACTGTCTTGGGCAATATTGTTCAGGAAGTCAAGGCCTTTTTGCTGGTGGACTTAAGTTCAGAGTTTTCTCACTTTGCAACGCTAGTATACATGAGGAATTCTCGCATATAAAATATCTCTAGATCCTGACCAGACAGAAAGTTACTGTCTTCGGCAAAGTTGTTCAGGATGTTAGGATCTTTTCGTTGGTGTACACTAATTCAGAATTTTCCCTTTACGTGGCACTAGTATGCGGGTCATTCAGAGATATTTTATATGCAAGGATTTCACGTGTCTTTCAACGTCACCTAGTGAGAAAATTATGTACTTTCCACCAACGATAGGGTTTGATCTCCTGGACAACTTTGCCGATTACAGTACATTTTTAGCAGGTCTTGAGATATATCATATGCGAGAATTGCACGTATATACTAGTACCATGAAGTGAAATATTCTGAACTACCGTCCACTAGCCAAAAGGCCTTGATCCCCTGAACAACTTTGCCCAAGACAGTAACAGTAACTTTCTCGCCACGTGGTGAGAAAATTCTGAACTACTGTCTACCAGTCGAAAAGTCTTGACCCCCTGAACAAGTTTGCCCAATACAGTAACTTTCTAGCTGGTCAAGAACTCGAGCTATTGTATATGCGAGAATTACACGTATATACTAGCGCCTCGTAGTGTGAAATTTCTGAACTACTCCACCAACGAAAAGAGCTTGACTTCCTGAACAACTTTGCTCAAGGCATTTACTTTCTATCTGGTCAGGATCTAGAGATATTTTATACACGAGAATTTCACATGTATACTAGCACCACGAAGTAAGATGTTTCTGAACTATTGTACAGTAAGAAATAGGCTTTGAACTCCTGAACAACTTTGCCGAAGACAGTAACTTTCTATCTGGTCAGGATCTCGAGATATTCCATGTTGTAACCAATTAAGTCAATCCCACGTAGTATGGACACCGTTTACGCGGTTTCCATTTACATTTTCTCTATTATCCGCATTTTGGGGGTTAATTGTAATCAAAGTTTAGCTTTTTTAGTTCAAAACATGTTTTTTGAGGAATACAAGTTGGTTTCAGATCGATTGGCAGCATCAAAATGGCAATGGAAAACTCATATGTGTTGTACAAAGTACAACAGCGCGAGTAACGGGGGGTTAACTTTTATGCATACCGTAAAACGGGGTGTAATTGATCAGCGGGGCAAAATTGATCGCTGAAATTTCTCGTGATATTTTTTCATGTGTAACATGTTTTTCGTTACTAAGCGTACGAATGTATCTTTGTATACATTGTAAAAATATTATGCATAAGTACAATATTCGGTATACTCAGCGATCAAATTCACCCCGCTGATCAATTTCACCCCGTTTTACGGCACCTTCTTTAAAAAATTTCCCACCTAGACGGACCTAACAAATGCGAGATAGGAAGAAGTGACCGTCGTAATTAATTTTAGGCTCATAGGTTGAAAGAACTTCAGCATGTCCAAAATATATTCGTTCCCATTCAGTGTGTCCAAAATATATTATGGACACTGTCCAAAATCAAGTGGAAGGGTCCAAAATATGTGAATATCATGATGTGAAAAGAATTATTTTTCGAGTATATATCAATAAATAAAACATCTAGTGACATTTTACATCCAAGATGAGTAGCTTTCGAGCACAACCGCATGTAAATTGCATAATAATAATAAACAAATAATATTATTTTGACATAAACGTGATCTCACTTCCTCTAGGGGTCCAAAATCAGTTGGTTACCCTAGATTTTGATAAAATTCTTTAGTGGGAATGACACTGATGAAGACTGCACATTGTAGTCGAAATACGTGGATATATTTTAATATCTGAAGGTTTATTGGATACCAAAATTAATTAAGTGGAATTAAATGGAAGATAACCTTTTTTTGCTGTTGTATCTTTTTTTTCATTGTAGTCACTTTAACGCTCTTGGGTCATTCGTGACTTGTCCGGGAGTGATATTTGAACTCGCGACTTTGGCGTGAGAGGTATGGATGCTAACCACTACGCCGTCGCCCCCAACTAAAAATATCTTGTTTGCGATTTATGTGATTTTATATAGCGACCCTTCCTTAATATTCAAAAGCTTTTTTTTATGAATTGATTTATTTGTTCAGGCTCAATCGAATAAACTTTACAGAGCCAAGTTATCATTTTCGTTATACACATTTAATCCTAATCTTAAATCTATAGTTACAGGGATTGAACCGAATACTCGCGGTCGTCTCGAGGTTAGAGGAGATTTACAATTTTATGGATGGGGAGAGGGAGGAGGAGATTTCACTATTTCTAAAACATGAACTTATTTCTATTCAACTTGTTATCAGCTATATAATTTAACAATTATTACAAAAAAAAAAATAAAAAATAAACCAAACACACAAAATACAAACTAAACACAAGGTTAATCAAACTTACAATCTAAGGTTAATATTCTTCAAGAAAACATAAATGAGCTTCATAAACTCCAGATCGCGTCCAGCCAAAACATCCCGAACTGGAACATTAGGTTGTCTGCCTCGAGCCCGAAGGGAATCATACAGATCAGATCTGACTCCACGATGCTCAGCACAAGACCAAATGATGTGATCTGCGTCTTGGTAACCTTGTCCACATTCACAGAGATTGCTGTCCCCCAGCTCAACACGGAACAAGTGAGAGTTTAACGAATAGTGATTGGACATGAGGCGAGACATCACACGAATGAAATCTCGACCCACATCCAACCCTTTGAACCAAGGACTCTTCGACACCTTAGGGATGATCGAATATAGCCATCATCCCAAACTTCCTTCGCTCCATTTATTCTGCCAGCTGACGAGTGACTGTTGACGATAAATGAAGAAAAATTCATCGTAGGCGATTTGTCGATCGTAAATATCGCCTTCCATAGCGCCCACCTTAGCAAGTGAGTCCGCCATCTCATTGCCCGGAATCGAGCAATGAGATGGGACCCATGCAAAGGTGATGACAAAAGATCTTAAAGATAAAGCACCTAGAAGACCTCGTATTTTCATGAGCAAATACGAGGAGTGCTTTACCGGCCTCATGGATCGAATAGCCTCGACAGAACTGAGACTATCCGTAAAAATAAAGTAGTGATCTGGTGAAAGTGAGGCGATGGTTTCGAGCGTATAATGTATTGCCGCCAGCTCAGCAACATATACGGAACAAGGAGCTTGAAGCATTCAAGAGTCGCTATGAAATTCGTTATACATAAATACCAAAACCAGCGGACGCCCCTATTACTTCAAAAGCTTTATAAAAGATCAATTTATTTTTCATTTGGAGTTGAACACAATCCTGTTTAGTGGTAGACGTGATACACGTCTTTCAAAATTTTGAACTCGTTCCGACCCTGAAAAAAATCATAGATTTTAGTCATAGATTTTATTCAGTGCGAGCAGGGGCATGAGCATGAGCATGATTGACCGCCTACGGTTGCTACTCTGTTATTGCCAGACCAGCTGTAATTACACAGAGAACCAATAGACGATGCTTGGGACTAGCAACCATCCTCAATGTGTAAAAACTGGTGATTTCAAACTAGGCAATACCAGCGCCGGCCGCGCCCGAACACAGGTCAAGAAAGGAAGGGGTAGGAATGTGTTGACGTGACACTCGCTTTGATGGAAGCCGAGAACACCTCTGCACTTCCACGAGGAATCACTGGGATGTTGGGTAAAAGGGTTGGGTTGGGTTTGCAGCAGGGTTCGTTTTGGTAAATGATACGCTGAATTGATGTCCTAACAATCATTTAACGCGAAGGAGTTTGGGATTGAACCCACGGTCTTCTGCTCAGTAAGCAAAAACGTTTGCCACTAGGCAGACGAGCTCCTTTTTAATCATCGAGTTGCTGTTATTACCATAACAAATAAAACGATTGACGAATCTTGAATGTGGATGGGCTTGAGATTAGACTCATGATGTTCTGCTCAGCAAGCAAAACCGATTGTGCTAAGGCCACCGAGCCCCTCATATCACATTATAGCGTTACTCAAGTTTTTATGACTATTCAGACCCGGCACCGACGACAACGAAAAGTTTTACAAAAGACACGATAAACAAGCGATCTAACCATACATTTTTAATATGAAAGGATCTGGGACCGCGTTTTTCTGCTCATTAAGCAAGCCACTGCAACCGACGAAAGAGGCCTTTATTAAGATCCATTTTCACGCGACGTTAAATGTTTCGATTTTCTCTTTACGGGTTCAGGTAATCATAACAAGCTATGACCGACGTGACGATTGTTTAATACCTAGTTGAACAAGCTATTCAAATGAAATTACGCTCTCGAATTTTACTTGGCATGTAATGAACAACAGAAATACGCGATAATTCATATTTTCAGCGGTTGGTGGTTAATTTTAAATATACTAAAGGTACTGCCTACGACTACGACTGCGATTACGACAGCGACTACGACAACGACAACAGCGAATTTGTAACTTACTATTTGTCTAGGATAAACGCCTTTGCCCGGCACCTCCACTGGTTCTTCATGTCCGCTATCTTTCACTGTTTGCAAAATATCTAATAACAATTACCTTCCAATACCAATACTTCCTGTATTGCCATGGTCATCTGGGAGGAGGGTCGCATCTAATGCTTTCCCCAGGAACCGTTCACGGCCACCAGCTACTGCCCGTCCAGTCTTGGGCGTATCCAGCGAGGCATCCTTCAGATTACTTACAATCTCCGACACTCAATGCAAATCGCAGGCACAATTACGCTAGTTACAAAAAAACACACCCGTGCAAAGAAACGGATCAAATAAACGTCACTCTCGCGAAAGCACACCCGTCGTCGTCGAACGGCAAAAAAAGGAATCGGTGGGCAATTTTGTGACACGGATTTCCAAAATCAACCGGGAATGCATGAATTTCACCACACCCAACTACGAAACACGTTCAGAAGCACTTTTGGTACACTTTCGTTCGAAAACACTTATTTTTTTTCAAAATAGTTGCGAGTGAACCAACATCATCACCGCGTAAATAAACTAAAATTAAAATTATCACTCGCGATGTCACAAATTTCTGGACCGGGAGAAAAAATCAAACAACGCAGATAGCGTCAAATCTTCTGTTGCTTGCAAACATGATCCATAGATTTTATTCAGTGTGAACACGAAAAAAGTTTTTGTGGAATAACTTTTTTTTCTTTAAAAGTGCCCATCTTGGGATGTATGAACGAGTTGTAGATAAATGGTATGCCTATCTGTAGAAAAAGTTTCAGATTTTCAAAAAAATGCGTTTTTAAGAAATCTAAATTTAAAGTTTTAAAAATTATTTTTTTCAGTGTATTTTTTATATTTCCTTATGAATGCTCATTTTTTTACAAATCATTCTTTGCAACCAGGCTTGCTTCCACTCACTTGCTATAAAAAAAATATTTTCTGAATATTGAAATAATTAGATTTTATAATGATATTTTTTATTGTCAGACACAAGAAGAGGCTGAAAGGTAAGTATTTGACACATAAAACCTGTTAAATTCGCTTTCAGATAGTCACAATCAGCGATTTTACGACTCGCGAGCGCTCACTCTGACTTAACGCTCACGAATCATAAAATCGCCGATTGCAGCACTCTGGAATCGAAATTGACAGGTAGTATGTGTCAAACACTTGCCTTTCAACCTCTTCCTGTATCTAACAAGGACAAAATATTATTATAACATATAATGACTTCAAAATTCAGAAAATCATCTTTTTATAGCAAGTGAGTGGAAGCAACCCTGTTTGCAACATTTTTGTAGGACTTGACATTATTGAGTTATAATTTTTTGAAGAAAATGATGACACAAAAGTTCTGCCCTTTCCAAATGTTGGTCTAGATTTTTTTAATGAAAATAAGTATGCAAAGTTTCTTAAGTAGACGAAATCTATACACTCACAAAGTTTCATTGAAATCTGAGAGGGTGATGCCAACCATTTGTCGAGTTTAGCGTGCAATTGATCTTTCTCGAAAATCACGAAAAACAGAAAATGCTCCCCTGGACCGAGGGGTGCTTCGATCGGCATAAACATTTGGATTCATAAAAGTTAGACAAAAAAAAACATCTCCTCCAAATTTGGTCCGAATATGTAGAGGTCAATTTCACGTGCCTCGGTCAATCGGTCAAATTAACGGGGTTCTACCAACCGGTGCAAACTAACGATTTTAAATTGGCTCCCTACTTGACTATAGGCCAATAGGTCCCAAGCACATCTATAAGCGTACCCTATTCTAGTCGAAATTCTAGTAATACACTACACTGAAAACGTATTTTCGTTATATCTCTGAAAACCGTTTCGTAAAAATGAATATCGTACATACAACACATCTTTCATAAATGGTACGAAACATTCGTTTTTCCTGTCATCTAGCGTAATGTCAATATTACGCCTTATTCGTATAGTATACAAATACATCTTCGTACAATCAAACCAACAACTGCGCTTATTGTCTCCTAAAGTGCTGATTGTGTGTGGGAGATGGGATATTTTTTTTTAGAAATATTGTCGGTTTGACCAATACATGCAAGCTACCACAATGAATCAAATTACTCGTCGCGGTGGTTTTATGTCAAAGAAAAAAAAATACATGCAAGCAGCAGAAAAAGTAAGCGAAATTGAATTACCGTTCCATGAGTGCTTCTTATTTGCCTTTAGCTGCACAGATAAAGCGATGGATAAAGCACAGATCTGACGATCGCAAGGTTCATGTGTCGAGTCCAGCCTGAAGCCTATTTTTATTTTTTGTCATGTTTATACCTTCCAATGATGAAGTTATTTTTACCCATCCTCACTAACACACTCCACATTTTTCGGTTTCCACAACCAACACTTGTGACCCGCTGGTTGGGTGTAGCGATAGCGAGTGTGGCAGTTCTAACGAAACTAGCTTCATACAATGTACAAATCCATTTCGTTGCAGAAAACAACTAATAAATTCGTAGAACAAACGAGTGATTTCGTTGAATAAACGAAATTTTATTTTCAGTGTATGTTTGTTTTGATTCGCTATGAAAGTTTGACAGATAAAATGAGGGGTTCGCGGATTTTCCTATGTTTCGAGGGGTGCATCGCTTAGCTTGGGACCGAAGATAGTACCAGAACTGAGCCAAAAAGTTGAGCACGTTTCTTCGGGACCTTCTAGTCTTAGAGCTACCTCTATGGTTCTACGGTATTTGTATGTATGCTTGTTTCAAGGGCAGGGTGGACTTCCTGTTGATAAACAAGTAGGTGATGACCCGGGGTAAAAAAGCCATCTTTTTTTTCCCTTGATTTATTTTCCGTCGATCTTGTTTTCCGTGCTGAGCACTAATGCTACCGACGCCAGTGAGGCAGCTCACACACCTGGACCCTACCTATCGATCCATCAACTTATGAACCGGGACCAAAGGCTTTACTTCCCTTCCGAAGGAAGGCGTGATCGGAGAAGTTATGCCTCAGAACATGCCGGCGGCGCTGACTGGGATTGCACCCAGGCCTGCTATGGTGAGAGATAATCACGCTTACCACTACACCACCGGCACCGCTAGCACAGCCATCCTTTGGATTATTGAAACAATAAACTCTTGAAAAAAAAATGCTGTAGAGTTCTTTGTTATAGTACAGTCATTAGTGTAAAACACATTTTAGCTTGATAACAGATGAAACGTGAAAATCAACAAAAACACCAAACATTCCCAAGTAACAATCTAAATGCTTGGAAGATTTATTCTTATTTTATCATTGTTTTATCATAGCATCCCTTGCAGCCTGTTGTATTACGGTTTTGTGTGCTTGTCATAAAATCAGGCCTTCAAGTCGAATATAAAACTTTTTTATGACTACTAAATTAAAACTCAGACTTCATAGTTTTAATAGTAGCTGTAAGGTGGCTCTATATCACTGCTTATAACTGCAGAATAAAACCAAAACAAAACATACAATTATGTTTTATGGCATACTTTTTATGACCGATATAAAACTTGAAGCAGTCTTAGACCTTCATCAAATCCTCATTACAACCATCATCTTTATCAGAGGCCTAAGATTTACAGATAAGAAATATACTACAACAATAACAAAAAAAGCTCTGAAAATTGTTACCAATATAAAAAAAAACAAATCTATTGAGATACATGAAATGAAAACCCCTTCAGTGTTTTTAAACACGATGAAAATGAGAATATCGCCATTATGAAACTCCTGGAGTATCTACAGTTATGGGCTCCCTTATTCAACATAAGGCAGAGTGTGGTGAATGAGCTTTTAAAAATATTGAATAAGCGGCTTTCCGATACACTTCCGACAGATCCACGAACCCTTCTTAAAACAACGCAGACAGTTTCACTAAATCCGGTTGGAGATGGTCAGTATTTGCATCACGGCTTCACACCTTGTATTGTAAAAGCTTTTAAAAGATCCAATAAGCATTTCTTACATCTTGATTACAAGAGAAAATAGGAGGATCGCTTGGAATGTTGACTCTTTGACAGGTTGCCATGGTTTTTGTTTTGTTTTGATTTGCTGTACCGAATAAAACCAGTAAGCTATTATAGAGCTTAGATATAACTTAACGTTCTCAATTCGGACTACGAAATGCTAAGATACAACCATTAGGTTTATGTTATGCTATAGAATTCCAATCTAGGAGAATATGTTATATTGAGGTATTTTTAAGGAGTAGCAAGTTATAACGAAAAAAATGTCGCCGTATGAACAAATTTAACACAGTATGAATAATTACGCTTTAATTGATAGGCGATAAAACACTTTCACACATCTATGTATAATTAAATAATAAATGACTGGTTATTGCTCAACAGTAGTAACAGTTTTGTACTAAATAGATAATCTTTTAATGACTCTTTAATGCATGGTGCAAATGCAGACAAATTAAAAATATCCCTATTTTTTAGTATTCATATGGCGCACTGAATTTATGCTCCTATTTGGTATAATAATTACCACAAATATTGCACGGCATGCTGTGATTGGTTTAAAATTGTAATAAAGTCGTTTTATTTTCAATATACAATAATATCAGGTATTATTACCAACTGACAAGGATCATGATCATGATCATCAAACATCGAAAGAATAAAACCACAATAAAATATTTCTCAATATTAACTATCATCCAAAAACCCCAACTTAAAACCTTCAAGGTTGTCAAAATGTTTTGCGTATCATGTTTTATCAACTTCTTCAGGAGCGATTTATGCGGTTGTAATATAGTTTTATGGTAGTCATCAAAAGGTTGTTAAAACTTTCTGACCTGGACGAGGTTTTATGTTTGCATTTTTGACAACCACGTGTAGAGTGTGATAAAACTAACATAAAACCTCCTAAGGTAGTTCGCATATCAAGTTATAATGAATGCATTAAAACTGGGCCAATTGGCCATGACATGGCTGTATAGCGGTTCTCAGGAGGTTGTTAAAGTAATGTGGTCGTCAGTGAAGGTTTTATAATTTGGTTGTATCAACTGCTATAGAACTTCAATAAAACAAAAATTGTTGCTTGGGTTGTGTATTGTGGTGGCCTGCACTTGTTATTTTGTGTTTACGGAATTTAGTGTTTTAGAGCCGTTATGTATATCATTCATCCTGTAAAAGTAATGTTGCTTTTAGGAAAACACAAGTCTGTTCGATGTACTCACAGAGAAAACATATTTTTCTTTTAAATTATGAGGTAGGGGATGACGGGGTAAGACGGGCAACCTAAGCATATAGTAATATTTTACCAAAACTACGCTGAACATATTTTTGCTTTAATTTTCTTATGCTCGTTTTGTAAAAATTGGGTTTGGTATGGCCTGTCATCTGGCAAAATGCTAATATTACGCCTTATTTGTACAATCCACGAACTGAATTTCCCCAACTACTGCTCTTCTTCTAAGATGTCTGTTCATATTTGTTTTGCTTCTCTTTGCTGATATCACTACCTGTTCATATCAGTGCTATTTTTTGTCCAATTGTAGTTCTCTTTGCAGTTGTTGTAAGGCAATGAATGTAACTTACTGAGTTGGTATGGAGCTCAACCTATTTTCCAAATTTTTGCATATTAAAACTTCAATTAAACTTACAACAGCGATAATCCATACTATTTGGTGACCCTAAACTTTCGACCGATGACTTGAATAACTATTGTGTTGATTTTTAGCATATTCTTAAAATTTCAGCCAAACTTTCACAAACGTATATCGATAGGTGTAGAATAAGGGTTCTACTACCCCTTTAATTTCAAAATTTGACCGACCCAATTCGGAGAGAATCAGTTATGAATATTCAGTGCGAATTTAAGAAAATGTTAAAACTTCAGGAGAAGTTTTGGCATACAAAAATTGAAAATCATACGAACTAAATTTCAGTCAATACCTTACTAGGCAGACATATGAGCAACACACATTTACATGTTTTTCACATGGTGACCCCAATCGTATGATTGGGAGTGTATGCTTCGTTAGGCCTATACGACTACAAATACTTTTTTTTTCAAAATGAAGCACATCTGTTATTGTTCAAAAACCACCCAATCTCGCATCCAAGCCGGAAAATAGTAATCCGTACAGCTTAAGTGATTTCGCAATGAATCACGGCAATGAAGCCGGCATTATGGCCGGTGCGTCGTTGGCGGCTTATTGAATGGAACAAAATCTTTAACTCATCAATGAACTTAGAAGATGATGAACCACTCTGTGCGAAAATTTGAGCCAAGACTCGTCAGCTCACGTGTTTATTGGTTCTCCCTCCAACTGTTGATTGATTAATTATTATGCCGGCGCACATGCAGAAGGCAAAACGCTTGTAATGCATTATTGGTCCTACTCGCCATCGATTTATGAGCTTTTATTGAGGTGCTCATACCTTTTGTTTTATAACCATCCATTGAAATCATGTTCGCTTGTCATTAGATTCGGCCCTGAATTAAAAAAAAACTATTATAGCTCAATAATTCCCAAAACCTGAACCTATGATTTTGTCCCATGACCGTAGCTTCTACCCTTGAGGGATATATTTAGTCGTATTTCATGGTGAGATGTCCACCCACCTCGAACATGGTTTCCGTTCGTACCCAGTAGGGATCGGTGATAAATTATCCCGTTTTATACAAACTTGTTTCCCCTCTAATTTCTGAAACGGCTTATTTCTCACGTATCTACCCATGTTGCTATCTGCGCCATGTCTCATGCAATTGGCAATCAAATGCCATAAAAAAGGTCCTAGATACGGTACCTGACGCTGACAGTAACGTTGCCTTGTCATTTTTATTCTTTTTATAATTGTGTAGAAGGAAGAATTTCTCAAAATGCACCACTGTCGTCCAAATGTACCTGGCTTGAGTCAACCCCGCTGAACTTTGTAGCTTCACAGGTTCTGGATAAACACATTTTCCATCCCATACCGAAGGTCACAGGTAGAAACGGCAATCGTACGATGGTGAAGATTGACAATTAGGTATTTGGGACCTCGTTTTGTTTCGTTTTCATGCTTTCCACTCACGGTGCTATAGAAATTATACGCCTTGAACTCTGAAAGAGGGGTCCACCCTAGATGAATCGATTTCTCAAAAATCATCGATTCCCCGAATGACTTTTCACATTGTAATTATTTACAGACGCTTCGTATACTCATTTCCTGTGGGAATTCGCTTTTTAACACGTTGTTCTTATTGTTTTCCTCTCCAACTCCAGGTATCCTTCCGAACGTGGGTGATTCAATGAATGGAAGTAGCGGCAACAAGTAGGTACCATGACGATTCAGTCTAACCTGGACTCGCCTCAGCAGCACCACCGGGTCTTGGATCGCTACCATCAGCATCATGATCCGGCCTACAACATTACCAGTGCCGAGGCGGACGACTACAACAGCGATAATAGCATTGCGGTGCTGCAGCATCATCATCGCTACATGCCATCTAGTTCCAGCTCTTGTGATAACACCAAACACCATCCGATGCAGGGTTCCAGCGTGCCGGGATCCTGCGACGAGAATACACCTAGTGTGTTAGATATTAATTTAGATAGTAAAAAAATTGCCTTGTGAGTATTGCGTATTAGAAAACAAAGTGACAGTTAGTTCTGAACGATGACCGTTGTTTCAGATCCAATCCAAATAATTCGAGACTGAATTCTCCCGCTCGGTTCGAGAACGAGAGGAAATATACGAATCATATAGAGATCTACAGTGATAACACGAACAAACTGGAGGAGGAAATTTCTGAGGACGATCGGGGGCCACCGCTGCCGCCACGACCTGCCCCAAGAACCAGAACCCTGCAGCGAGCTGAAATTGGTGAGCATAAATATAATGTCCGCTCATTTTTCGTCTGTTGCGTTAAAAAATGGTAGGTAGGTGGGTTTGCTGATCTACAGATTTCTCCTCTTTTGAGAAATTGTTCTGAGTTCATGACAAAATATAAATTTTCTCAAAAAAAATAAAACGGAATCATTAATAAAGGGCTTTTTCTTTATAATTCACTGAAATAGTCAGTGCTTTAAAATTATTTTTCGTCATTTCTAAAGCCTTTTTTGCGTATTTTATTGAACATTTTTAGACGAATTTAAGTCATTTTGACTATTCATGGTTCTTTTGGCGCTTATGTGACAATTTTAGCGATTTTAATGTAAATTTGTTTTTTCAAGCCGAACTTAGGTCCTTAGCAGTGTTGGCAAAATCATCAATCAAATTATATTTTGCCGCTAGTGGAAAAACATATCATTTGATTGATTTTACAAGCTTCTTTGATATTGCGAGACTATTCACAGGGTGACCATTAAACTGGGAAATTGGGTGGAACCTGGAAAAACCCGGGAATTTTGATGAGAAATCGGGAAAAAATATATTTCGTCCTCTCTTCGAAAAGGATCAGATTATGGGCCTTGATAAAATTTAAAACCATTGCACAGTGCCCTAGCAGCACACATGTCACTGAACAATTGTTGTTACTTATGTGCCACTTATTCCAGTCACAATCAAGTTGCAGCAGCTTATTTCGATCGAAGTGTGCTGCTTGGGTGGGCAATTCTGACCCAAAACCGTACTTGACGTTTGAGACACCTATTTTTATGAATTAGAGATGAACTAGCCTAAGGCTAAAAATCTCTTAAATAAAGAAAAAAAAAAAAAAAAAAAAACCTATTTTTATGTAAAAAAAATGGTGGGGTTGTGTATAAGGCACGACCGCATGGTTGACGAAGACTACGTTAAGCGGTGTTGTGAAGCTCTCGTGCATTTTTCTAGATATTGATTTAAAATACAGTAGAAGCAACCTATGATTTCGGTCCCATGTACACGAAAACCAAAAATTTATTACAATAAATATTAGTTCCGTTTCCTATCATCCTCTGTTCATGAACATCACAGCGAATGTTAGAAGTTGACCTTGCAGACGATGTAGTGATTTTTAATCTTTTTTATTCCGTGCTCTGTATATGCTTTCACCTACACAAGCAAGCATTTGTCTTGATTTTTATGTATAACATGGTTGAACGACGTACACACTTGCCTCGATTCTCTCCAGCAGAAAAAGCAAACGAAGTCGAGTATGCGAGGGAATTCTTGTTTGCTTTCAGTCTATCGCTTCTTGTTTGCTTTTAGCCTATCCATATCCCGAAGCATGGAGAGAGCAGTGTAGAAAGCACAGGTCTGATAATTGCCACGTTCGTGGTTCCAGTCCCCCAGTCAGCACTTTTTTTTTATCGACATGATTAATTTCACTCACTACTATGTACACTGGAGCCGCTTTTTACGCGGTTTTTTTACACGGTTTTTTACGCGGTTTTTTTACGCGGATTTTGTAATTTACACGGTTTTTTTCACGCGGATTTCGGAATTCACGCGGTTTTTTTTTTTACGTGGATTTTTTTTCTACGTGGATTTCAGAATTTACGAGGTTTATCGTTATACACTAGAGTCGCTTTTTACGCGGTTTTTGCACGGTTTTTTACTTGGTTTTTTTACGCGGATTCCAGAATTTACGCGGTTTTTTTTACGTGGATTCCGGAATTTACGCGGTTTTTTTACGTGGATTTTGTTTTTTTTTACGCGAATATCAGAATTTACGAGGTTTATCGTTATACACTAGAGTCGCTTTTTACGCGGTTTTTTTTACACGGTTTTTTTACGCGGTTTTTTTTACGCGGATTTCGGAATTCACGCGGTTTTTTTTACGCGGATTCCGGAATTTACGCGGTTTTTTTGTACGTATCACCCGCGTAAAAAGCGACTCCAGTGTACACTCCACATTTTTCTTTATCCATTTTCTTACATTGGACCGCAGCTCGATATATTGCATCCTCGCCTCATGGGGTCTCCACTAACATCCTCTGATGATAAATCCCACATAATTGTAAGCGAATCTTACATCCCACGGTTGGGTGTACATATTTTGGATTTCCTACTTAGTAAAGCTTGGTTAAATTCAGGACCTCATAAAAATGCGATGCGAATACATATTCTGTTACATTCGTTTCCTTAATTACAATCAGATATTAGTAAGGCTTTCTTCAGGTGATTCATTGAAGCGTCCAACAATGACCGTCATGACAGCTGATATTCCCTATCACTTCAAGATTTCTAGGGCACAAATCTTGGACGGTTGTGACATCACTCATGAAATTGAAACTCCGTGTGTACTGCACTGCAGCAAACGTGAAGTTCCAGTTTCTTTGTTATAAGTTTTGTGAGAGGTGATATTTATGCTCTTGAATTTTTTATGTGGTAATGAAATTGTTCAGAAATAAGGTTTCCACAGCTATTCAACTTCAAAACGCTAAAAAAATGCACGCAAACAAATTTGGCACCAATGTTATGCAACATTTCGTACTTGATCGGGAATATCTCGATTAGCCATAAATCCCTTCACAACCTGTTACAGCACTACATTGAAAAAATTTCTGATAAGCTGAACATTGCATTAGGTCCTAAGCAAGGTTGCAAAGACTCATTTCAGCTAAAATAATGTTTTTCGGAATAATAAAACCAAAAGATGGTTTGATGGCATGTTTTACTTGTAACTTTCAAGAAGAGGTTACAAAGTATGCGTTGGAAACATAAAACCTGTAAATTTTGCTTTCTATGAGTCACAATCAGCGATTTGCTGATCGCTGAGTGAGTGAGTGAGTGAGTGAGTGAGTTTGTGAAAAATCGCTGATTGTGACTCTCATGAAGTGAAATAAACAGGTTTAATATGTCAAACACATTCTTTGCAACCTCTTCTTGTATCCTACCAATTCAAAATTTGATCATGTCATCTAATTATTTCATAATTTAGAAAAACATTGTTTTAGCTGAAATGAGTCTTTGCAACCTTGGTCCTAAGTAACATTGATCGATGCTCTTCGTCGACTTTCTCTTTCGTTAATAAGTTGAGCAGTTGAGCACGTTTCTTCGTGACCTTCTGGTCTTAGAGTTCCCTCTATGATATAACCGTTTCTTGTTGTGTTTGTCGTATTAGAGATGCTAGATAAAAGCTTTATCGATCTGTGTGCTGAAAATACCTGGGAATGTGTTTAGATGGCCGAGGGGATTCAAGGAGAAAGTCGACGAAAAAAATCTTTTCCATGTTAATTAGGACCTAATGCAATGTTTCGCTTAGCTGTTGCAATGCAAAGAGAAAATTTATGAAGAGAATGGATCATTGCAAGTAGACCCTTTTCAACGCTCACTGTCGAATTTCAGTACCTAGCACTGAAAAAAAAACTTAACTTTAAATGATCTTTATTTCTTGTATTTGTGTGGTTTACATGTATTATTTATCAAGTGACACAGATGCGACTTTTCAACTTTAGTTATTTTGAATTTTCAATTATTATTAATTACAGTTCCTATTCCTATTAGGCCTAATTTAGATAATGACCATGGTGGGATTGGTTTGTTTCAAATTTGAAAAAAGGAGACTACTTATAACTACTATTTACAACTACAACTAACCTACAACTACTATATACACCTAATCTACTATGTACAAATTGCTTCTCAAAGCATGTTCTGATATCTTAAATTTTTGTGCAAATTTAGTCTTACTTTCGTTAATTCTGAAATCTATGCAGCAATGCCTGCCTCTTCGCGTAAATTTGTTATTCTAGTGTCGAAAGGACGATCAAGTACCATCCTCAGCACGCAATTCCGAGCGACCTGGATTTTGTTCCTGTGAGTCTGTGCACATGATTCCCACACCGGAGCTGCGTAGAGGATCGCAGGTGCTATGATTTATTTGTAGACAGCTAGTTTGTTCATCCTTGAGAGGCGGGATCTGCGGCAAATCAGCGGATACAGACACATAACCAAGGTAGAACACTTGACTATAGTTTTCTCTACATGCGAACGGAAGAGGAGCTTTTCATCGAACAACATCCCGAGATAGGGTACTTCGGCAGACCACTCAACCCTTGTGCCATCCATGATTACAGTACAAGAGGGAGCCGGTTTTAGTTTGGGCGATTGCCGATGGAGGAACATGATTGTTTGAGTTTTGGAGACATTGATTTTAATTTTCCACGTGGTGACATAATCAGCAAAGGCGTTAAGGCATCGTTGAAGGGTTGAAGTTTGCTCGTTATTTCGCGAGGCATCCTTCATTTGACGGCTATTGCGGAATCATCTGCGAACAGGAAAAACAAGCATCCGTCTTCCAATGCTACCGACGCCAGAGAGGCAGCTCCCACACCTGGACCCTACCTATCGACCTATCAACTCATGAACCGGGGGCCAACGGCATTACTTCCCTTCCGAAGGAAGGCGTGATCAGAGATGTTATGTCTCAGAACATCCCGACGGCGCCGACTAGGATTGAACCCAGGCCTACTGGGGTGAGAGGTAATCACGCTTACCCCTACACCACCGGTGCCGCTTATTAGAATAATTTGTACAATCTCATTGTAAGGTAACCCACACTTTTACCTAACATGAAGATTGCCGATTCGGAATCCTAGATTGTGAACCTTCGAAAAATGTGAAGATTATTGGCGTAGAAAATATGTTATGTATTAAGACTTGAAAATATTTGAGAGATCTCACAAATTGGAATATTTTCCGATGGGGAATTTTAGCCTATGCTTTTTCATAATAGATTTCACTTCTTTCAAACATGAGCGAGTTTAAATTCTGAGTTTAATTTTTTCATCTGATGATATTTCTAGCTTTAGATTTTTCCATCTTTGAAAAATGTGCGGTTCTTTTGAGGCTTATGTAGTAATGGTTTTTGACATCTCGGATGAACAATGCATCAACATAGGTAATGTAGCTTTATTTATATGCTGCTGATTTTTTTTAGATGAAGATCTGTTATGGCCAAGGGGTATTCAACTCTGCACAACTCTGTGCCGAGTGATTGAGCTGTGCCGAAAACTCTCCCAAGCGTTATGCCGAACGTGCCTATCAAGGTGTAAATCAAAGTATGCCTATCAAGGTGTCAATATTCCATGAGTTTGGCAACCCCGAAAGCTATGACTTTTTTTTATTGTGTTTACATTCTCAATTTCTCTGATGGATCATGGCAAGCAATCAGCATTCCCTTCTGGGACGGGACTTGACAATCGGGTAGCGATTTCGAGCCAATTTGCTGTCAAATCCGAGCCAGTTTCTGATTGGTCGATTAGACAGTAGCAATCGTGGAATAAAAAGGACAGAGGGATCGCATCAATCTGGCTAGCAGTGATGCCGGAATCAATGTTGACGTGAATGGCGTTGTTAATTTTTTATATTTGGGAAAGGAAAGTTGAAAAATTGAGTGCATTGCGTGTTTTAAGCGTTGGATATTGTTGTTTGTTTATGGTTGTTGTGTTGAGCAAAAATGATGTACAAGTTGCTAAACTGCGGAAGAAACTCCGAATAAAATCTAAATTAAAATAGAACAAATATTTTACATTCCTGGCATCCTTGGTCAACTCCGTCAAACACCACGCACAAGTTTCCGAAGGGCATTCTTCAAAAACATTAAGAAGAGTGAGAAGCTTGATTGTCAAGTCTCGTCCCGGCTTCCCTTCACTCTTATTAGAGCGTTAGCGGATTGCGAGGTGGAAGAAGAAGTGCAAGAGGGAGTGAAAGCCACACACATTATTTGTTAAATTTCCATACCGGTGATCCTCGGCAAGAGCAATCTGGGGGGATAGCTTTTTTTTTATTTATTGATTATTTTGCAAAACAAACTTATACCCTTAAACCTGCAACTCTCGCAGGTCATCCTACTTTGATTCTTCGTTGTAAGCTTCGAGATCGGATACCCACGACTGTAAAAAATATTTAGTCCAAAAATAAGAAGCGTTTTCTGGAAAAGCCTCCAGTTGGTGACCTTTGGTGAAAGCATGTGGGCAAGAATGTGAGGGTTTATCGAGGTTCATCCATAGGGGATCCATTTGTTTGATATTGATGAGATTGTCTGGCTTTTCAATTCTCCCATCAATGGAAACCGCCGGGCATTTTTCGGTCGGTAAGTCCAGTCGGTCGGTTTGACCAGCTTATATTTTTCATAACATTCTCAGCGTAGTCAAAACTTGTCAGATGTACAAACAATGTCCTTCTCAATTTCTTGATGATACGATATCAAACTTCTTCAAAATTTCCTCCGCAGCCGGCTTAATTTTGATTTGCGTCTCAACAATGATATGTACTGCGAACTTGCATAAACTGATGTTCAATGTCTCCAGGTTTGATTTTGATTTTCATGGTCGCGGGATCCAACTACTCTGCACGATAGGAAGACTCAATGACTTCGCCGACCGCATTCCGAACTGTACCAACATATTGGGATGACCAGATCTTCCAGGCTTTTGGCCAACCGTAGCTGGAGGTAACCCGTTTAAGCCGTCTTGACTGCCGTATTGACAAGACCCTCTCAACTGGCCACTTGATCAAACTTGATTAAAGTGAAGTCCGAATATAAGCTGTTCAGGATGAACACTCGAGCCGCTGGAATTTTTGCTGGGAATCGAATGACTGAGTTTTACTAGATTACAGATTTACAGATTACTTACAGATTTTTTAGAATGATCCTAGAAACCGGATTGTCGTCCATATTTTTTTTATTGAATCGTTGTTCTATCAGTTTTATGTATGACAAAAAATTCTCTCACTAGTCACTTTTGAGTAAACAAAGTCTTCAATCGAGTAGTCAACCTTAGCAACGATTGACTGAACGTCAACACTCAACAGTGATGCCGTTTTATATTATATTGTTTATGTCCTACTAGTCAAAGTGTACCCCATCGTGCCAAACAGTGTGCCATGATGTGTTTCGGCACAATGTGCAGAGTTGATTACCCCTTGGTTATGGCCTTATTTCTGATGAATCCCATCTTCACTTAGAAAAAATAAAATCACAAATATCAGCTCCAACGATAGCAATATGAAAATGGATCCCAATGTATGCTACAAACATGAAGTTGCATTTGCAAAGCTTGAAGTTGATGCAGTTTCCGTGATTTGTATTCTAGCCCATTTGAAGTGATAGTGCAATTCCGTCATTATGTCGGTCATATTTGGACTCCATAAGGTATTTCCTAAAATTAGAACAACGCAGATGTCGCAAAAGCTCTTAATTTAAACTGTTGAGTAAAAGCCCCTCTCGTTTAATTACTGCCTAAAATAGCATATTATTTCCATTTGGATTTTTGTCAATTTGAAGATAACTACGTTATCCACTATCAATAGGTATATACTTACATATTACGTGATAAAACTGCGGGCTTTGATAATGAAAAATGTTCAAAGTAATCGCATATCCGTCCCATCCTGAAATTCGATCGTTCAGAGGTCAAGTTACAGTTCTGCTTTTTGGATCGCCATATTTTTCGGTAATATAACAAAACATGCCAGTTTCTTTGTAACTGATTTTAACTAGAAAAAAAAATACAAATTAATTTACTTTGATTTTTCACTGAGAATTCTACTTCGTAACTTCAACTGCCATTTTCTCAATGCCTACTTTTTCATATGAGACTGCAGTATAGTTGGCATAAACATCAAAATTGCTTACAAGCTTGAATACAATATTGCAGATTTATTATGTGATATTGCGCTTAAATTTACATGAAACATCGTATACAATACGCCAAATCTAGCGTAAATGACGTGTGCCCCATATATCGCACAAATTTACATGAATTTTTCGTACGGTGTATGACGAAAAGCGAACAACTATAAAAAATTCGGCTTGATGACTCACTCGGCCTAATGGTATTCTGTGATTCAAATTTTTGTTTTAGATTGTTTTACGATATTTTTCAATGAATTTCCAAGAAAATGTTTTCTTGCATTGTTTTTACATTACATCTGATGCAATAGGGGTGCTAATGGCCTTTTCGAGTAGCGGGACTTAAAATTGGTCCCTAAACGTCTCCTTCAAATTTAAAAATCCTTTATCACAGCATCCACACTCCGGGATAAGAAATCTCTGTACTGCCTGACGTACAGTGATAATACAGAGAAACGGAATCACCTCTTCGGTGCACTGATTTTGACACGCGTCTGCGCATAAATTGGCATGCGCTTCCCTCCGGCTCCGAATGCACACGGCACCGTGCGTTCCCAAACAACATACACACTAAGCAAACGAATCTCAGCCATGGAATGCCATCACACTGGCTGTATGCTATTATCCTTGTGCAATCGAACGCCACAAGGATAATGTAACCTGTCAAAACATATACAAACGCATACCAGCAGAAACCTGAGTTGAATGTGTGACCAAAGTCGAAAGCATCGGGGAAAAGTTTATTTCAGCGGAATCGAAAGCTATCAATGGCCAGGAATTTCGTTTGATTCAAGTGAAAATAAGCTACTTCGATATTCCGAATCCTTAGAAGGCCTTCGAGTCATGCTTTTGCAATAAGCTGTGAAGATCTCGAAAGGGTGCGACAAAGATTGCGCGTTCGGATCCGGATCGACTTTGATTGTATAATAAGCTTTTGTGAGTGAGCGAATGAGAAAGTGAAAAAAGTTTTCCAAATGTCGATTGGTGGGACTTTGGCCTTTGTCCTGTTGAATTTCGACATGGAAGTAAAGATTCTTGGACACATTTACTGTAAAGCTCCCGTAAATCCA
The DNA here is from genome assembly GCF_037179485.1 of Ochlerotatus camptorhynchus. Classification (NCBI taxonomy): domain Eukaryota; kingdom Metazoa; phylum Arthropoda; class Insecta; order Diptera; family Culicidae; genus Ochlerotatus; species Ochlerotatus camptorhynchus. Next base: position 3,552,119 of record NW_027040849.1, read on the forward strand.
TCGACAACATGCCAATAGAAAGGACAATAAAAATGTCAAAACAGTAATAAGATAGTACAACCTAACAATAGGATATATTATTAGTACGCTTAGCTGATGTTGTGTACCCCGTCGACACCCCCGCCAAGAAGTGCAGTGAAGTGAAAGGGTGTAATGTAAAGAAAAGGATTTGTTTTGTATGAATGTTGGAAGCAGTGTTACGAATTTGGCTTAGTATTTAAACGCCTAGAAGAGTATACTATTTTGTTTTTCACATATAGTAATAAATATAACAAAATGCACGGATATCCTTTCATGCAAGTGGTGCAGTACAGTGTACCTACGTGCACTTGGGCACCTCCACCTGTGGATCCACCTCGTCCCCCATCGGCTACAGCGGGTCATTATTCTACTAGCAACACCAGTATATGTGTCCAATTGTAATGAATGTGATTTCCAAATTTATCCTTCAACAGCGCCCACGACCCCTGGAGTACGGAAATACGTCATATGGTGCCTGATATGTGGCGGAATATCTTGCCTGTTGGGGATTCTGTTTCTGGGGATCTACTTCCTCCTTCGGTCCTATACCAGCACGGTTGGATACTTCGAAACGGTACCAACGTTCGTTCCTGCCACATTGGTATGTAATTTGATTGACTTTAAATTTATTTGGCGATCGCATAAAATGGATTATTTTTTTTGTATTGTAGCTAATGGTAACCGGGATCTGTATTATGAGCCTTGCCAGGCGGAGAAATCGCTATAGTTATTTGGTAAGTATAGTTATTTGTTTACTCAAAATGTTTCAATAGGTAAGTCGTAAGGAACCTAATAGGGGTATTCACTGTGCGCATCGTAAACATATACACTATCGTAAAAATAGCAGGGTCAATTGGAGTGTAATGGAAGTTTACGCATTTACGAGGGTTTATACGTTTACGATGCGCTTTGTGAATACCCCTAATGTCTCAGTTGAGAAATTAGGATCGAAAGATTTTTTAACCGTTTTTAATCTGCAAATTTTTCAATCTGAACCCCGCTAAACTAAAGCCCTACAGTAAAAGTATGGACGTCTGTCAAAAGTTTTTCCAATCGAACCGTCAAAATGCACCGCTTTGCTCGATTGGAACAGATTTTTTTCAGTTTTGTGGTGACAGTCGTCCATACTTTTACTGTAGGGCTTTACGCTAAAATGCACTGTGCAAATTAAAAATGGCTCAAACGTCATTCAGGTCATGGAATGGAGTAAAGTTAAATGGAACATTGCGAAATGGAACGCATAATCAAAATAAAACAACAAATAAGGCTACCAGAAACACACGATTTCCTGATGCTCGTAGGCTTACTAGAATTTCAAATTGAAAATGAACCTCAGATTAGCGGGGGTCAACGGTACTCCTAAATGACACTTTAACCAACCGGTGGAAATGTGGATTTGAAATTGGCTCACTACTAGACTAGCCTATTGGTCCCAAGCAAATCGATTAACGCATCCCATTCTAGTCGAAATTCTAGTACTACACTATGTTTGTTTTGATTCGCTATGACAAATTTGACAGATAATATGATGGTTCGTGGATTTTCCTATGTTTTGAGGGGTGCATCGAATAGCTTCCCGAGCAAAGTCGGTTAACAAAATGAAAGCAAATCGATATTAAAGTTTGCAGTTCCTATCATAATGAAAACTCATTTTGATTTCAATTGTCGCGACAGAAGTCTGATTTAATATTGTGCTTTCATTATGCAGCCAAGACATTTTAAATCAAAGCAACTTAACTTGAAGTTCTGCTTTTAATTTCTTGTTTAAAATTTGATTTAAGTTCATCTGTCGTTTATTTCTTTTGTTTAACATATATTAGTTCATTCGTGACTAAGCCGAGGTGAGATTTGAGATCAAGTCTTTCAGCGTGAAAAGCATGGATGCTAACCATTTATGCCGTGCCCGTATTCAGTTAAACATTATGAATGCAAAACAGCTATTAAATTGATTTCATTGAAAGCAGGATTTGTTTTCCGTTTGATCCAACAGTGTAAAATGTTGCTCTCGTTTTTGCTGTGTTAACCGTTAAGTCAACCAAAATTAAATCAAATGGAGTATTCAAAATAAGCTACATCATAACAGCAAATTCTGATTTCAATTTGTTCTCTAATTTTGCTCGGGTTGGGACTAAAGATAGTATCAGAGCTGAACCAAAAAGTTGAGCAGGTTTCTTCAGGACCTTCTATGCTTTAACTATGGTTTTTGCACCGCTTTGATTATGATTCAAATAATGTTTGAAAATAAAGTAATTTTTGAAAAACAAATATTATTCGTCGTTTTGTAAGCTGATGAACCAGCCTAAAGCTGATTTCACACTGTTTGCCTACACGACAAATATTTGACTCGTTAAGTTTTGCAAAATAATGCATTTTGTCATATTTGTTTGCCTACGGGAAGGTCCATTAATTATGTCACGCAAGTTTGGCCCATTTTCAACCACCCTCCCCCCTTTGTCACATTTTTTGTATGGACCTTATTTTTTTTTGTATGGCTTGTCACAGTTTCCAAAACCCCTCTCCCCCCTAAATGTGTGAGATAATTAATGGGCGATCCCTCCTCAATGTACCAATGAATTGCTTATCATTGATGAGTAGTGCGAGTGTAAATCATGAATTACCGCATTTTCGTAGACATTGGCCAATGCACGCAATGAACTCACGAAAAAATTGACGTTTGAGTGGTGCCGTTTTTACTAAAAATGAACACATTACATAATGCTCGCGTAACTTTAGAAAAGTACCTATCAACTTTTATAAACAACTTATTAAGCCCTTTTCGTGCGAACCGAAGTACGCCCATGCAAACCAACACCATCACCCTTCCCGATAGCATAGAGATAACTCTAAGACCAGAAGGTCCCGAAGAAACGAGTTCAACTTTTTGGCTCAGCTCTGGTACTATCTTCGGTCCCAAGCTAATCGATGCACCCCTCGAAACATAGGAAAATCCACGAACCCCTCATTTTATCAGTCAAACTTTCATAGCGAATCAAAACAAACATAGTGTAGTACTAGAATTTCGACTAGAATGGGGTACGTAATCGATTTGCTTGAAACCAATAGGCTAGTCAAGTAGTGAGCCAATTTAAAATCGTTAGTTTCGTATTGATTGTTGCTAATACTTACACAACTGCTGACGGCTTCGACCAGTGCAACCAGAATAATGCATTTGTATTCTATAGAAGTATAAGGAAATTGAAATAGTGCTAGTTTCGTAATTGAACACAGTTTAAGCAACTAAGTTGACTAGCTGATTAGTTCCAAGTACATCTATAAGCGCGCCCTAATCTCGTACTAAATTTGACAGAGTTTAATTAAGGGGTTCGTGGATTTTTCTGAATTTCGAAGGGTGCTTGAATTATCTTGGGACCGAAGGTCTGTTACAGCGTTGTAAGATATACCGATTTATCGCTATTATCCCCTATTTTCGAACTTGATACCGATATACATATATGGTTCCGCAGAATACCGATTTATACCGATTATTGCCTGTCCACGCTCAAATATCAGAGAAAGCTATTGTGAGAGACTTTTAACGATTTGAATATGTCAAATTTTTGAGCCTCCAAATGCTCAAACAAAATTTCATCTCTAAAAATGCATAATTAAAAACCATTACCGACTTCGGTAATTTTTACCGAACTTTCAACAGCTTAAGTGTTCGGTAACAATCAGTCATTAATGAACTGATAGTTTTAAAGCTTTGAAATGAGGAAAACTTCACCAAGTTTTACCGAAATATCAGCTGTTGAAACTTCGGTAAAACATTACCGAAGTCAGTAATAATTTTTAAGTGTGTGTGTGTGTGTGTTATGCTTGATACTCTTTCGACTAGTGTTTCTATTTCATCGCCGTTTGTGGCAACCCAGTCTAGAAAAAGTTGATAGCTTATCCCGGTAATTCCTGGAAATCGGGAAATATTTTTATCTTTTATGTGGCCAATGAATGTAATTTTTTATCTTTCTTGAGTTTATTTAATTATCCCTTGGAAGTTTATTCCAACTCTCCCCTGAAATTTTCTTCCAACTTACCCAGTAGATTGTTTCCGATTCCTTCCGGAAAATTATTTTTACTTCCCTCGGAAGCTTCTGCTGGCTTCGCTTGAAAAGTTGTTTTGTCTTCTCTCGCAAGTTTTTTTCAACTTCCCCTGGAATATTGTGCTAACATCACCTAGAAGATTCTACCGATTTCCACTGTAAATTTTTTTTGACATCCTCCAGAAATGTCTTTCTTCCGGATTTTGTTTTCCGCAACTTCTCCTAGAAGTTTCTTTCGCCTTTCCCAAAAACTCTCTGGCTTCCGCCGGTAGAAGCTTCCGACTTTCTTCAGAAGTTTCTTTCAAACTACCTCAGGAAGTTTCTTCCAAACTACCGCAGGAAGTTTCTTCCAAACTACCGCAGGAAGTTTCTTCCGTCTTCTCCAGGAAATTTCTTTAAACTTCTACCGGAAGTATCTATAGAATTCTCCCAGAAAATTATTTCTTCTACCTCTGGAAGTTTCTCCATGAGCTTCTTCCGGATGATTTTTTTTTTGAAGGTTTTCCGGCGCTTCTTCTAGCTTTCCCTGGAACCGGATACCCCTGGAATTTTATTCCGATTTCCGAAACCTTCCTGGCTTCCTCTGGATGTGTCATCCGATTTGTTCCGGAAGTTTCTTAAAATTTTCCCAAGAAGTTTTGCAATATTTGTCTTGGAAGCTCCCCAAACGTTTTGCCGACTTTTCTTAGGACTGTCTTCAAACTTCCTCCTTCTTCTTTTTCCACCATTTTTGTATAATTGTGTGGCAAGTACAATCATATTCTATGCCCAGGGAAGTTGTGTAATTTTCCAGCCACCTCCAGCATGATCTTGCTTTGTAGCTGCGCCTTTACAGACTGAGCTAAGGGAGGCCCCAATTATAATAGTAAATACCGATATATACCGATTATTTTAAACCATTGCAATGGTTTAAAATAATCGGTATTTATGTCATGTGACAATGAGAAAACAGGCCCTCTCACTATCACGAGACGAAACTACTTATCATTGGCTTTCTTGTCATTTTCCAATGATCAAGCTCTCATGAGAATAATTCTTGCACGGTTTTGACATCAACATTTCTAACTGATTTAGATGAATTAAGGCAAGCAACCGTATGTAATCTATAGAGTGAATATATTATTAAGATTTCCTCGGAACTAGTAACATTAATAGCAATAAATGAGCTAGTAATTAGGAGTCCTTGGTCTTAGTGTTAGTCTACGGGAACTCTAAATGCAATAAAAAATTGTTTTTACACAATCTATTGCAAGTAAATCGATAACACTACCCAAGTAACCAATAAGCCCGCCAATTCGCCTTTTTGCAATACTAATATAAAGCTTAGCATACCCCTATATGTTAGCCGTGTATCAGCCTTATATTGCAAAAAGGCGAATTAGCAGGCTTGTTGGTTACTTGGGTAACGATGATTGATCACACACCTTCACACTTAAATGCTCCTAGAGTTGCGAAGAAGCTTTAGATTCCTTATAATTGTGCATGGAGACTCAATACACAACTATAGGAACCTAACGCTTCTAGCGTACTGCAACTATAGGAGCGTTTACCCTGGATGGTCGTCAATCATACAAGGTCTGGAACAACAAGTAGCATGCTGGTGTTAGAAGCAAAAATGTTGTAAACATTGCTGAGCAATCGAATGCCGATGTCACGGCAGCACAACATTCCATACTGCGAATAGCAGACGTGTCGTCACAGAAAACAGCTGTTTCGTGTAAAAAGATAAACATTGCGATGAAATACGACCACCACTAGACATTTTCACATTTCACTAATACCAATAAGCTGGATGGGCCAGACCTTGTATAATTGACATGAGACCATCATCATTTAGCCAACTTTGAAATCCATTGTTCTATACAATGTAAATATTAGTGAGAAGTTTCACTAATACATACATTTTACTGGTTGAAAATAAAAAACAAACCGCTGTCAAGTCGAACACTTTGACAGCTGATTTTGTGGTTGAAAATATTAAACAAATCGATTTTACACGACTAAGCCACAGAGAACAGACATGGAGGCTCGAACAAAATTTCTCTAAAAACTTGTGTAAAGATTCCTATTCGACTTAAGTGCCACTAACGGTGACTTCCCCACTTAAAAACCCTCTTTGACAACATGATGGCGCTGGCGTTGCACAAACTACACTAGACACTAAGTGCTAGTAGCGCCAAGTGGCAATTTTCAACAGAAAAAGTATCGATACTAGCGCCAAATTGGTCGAAAGTGGAAAATTTATAGAGAAAATCAGGAGATGCTAACATCACGTAACGGTGACGTTCCCACTTATTTTACACAAGTTTCTGACCGAACTTGAACGTCTGTTCTCTGTGACTAAGCTCACTAGGTTGTATTAGTGAGATCTTACGTCGAGAAGTCAATTAATCAACCTTTCACATTCTCTTCTATTCCAGATCAAACTGTCAGGTGCATGTGGGCTGGCATCGGCTCTAACCTGTGCCCTCGTAACAGTGACCACCACGGTGCTGCACATGAGCCGCCTCCAGGTGCTACGGGAATGTGAATACACGCAAAAGACACGAACCTGCACGTGCTACTCGGTAACAGCCGAGAAGCAAGCCGAAGGCCTCGACGACAACGTAAGATTTGTGTTCGATTCCACCTCCGACTGTGGGGTCGTTCACGGGGCGTTGTACTCTTGCTTGCGGGCGGTCTTTGGCCTATCGGTGGCCGGGGTCCTGGTAGCAGTTTTCAGCTGCATGTTGGTTTATCAATTGCTTAGTCATGAACGCAAGAAAATGTACTGGGAGCAGCTAGAGCTGAGGTGCCGCTCGCTATATTCCGGACAGCAAGGACCTTCAGTGCTTCCATCTGGGCCTATGTTGGCGTCCGGGCGGAGCGGGAACTGCCGATGTTGCGAACAGTGTCATGCCCATCGGAATGTGATGCCATCGGCTTATCCCTGGGAAGGCGATCAGCGATTTTGGGCTCCTGGACAAGCGGGAAACTTTTATTCTCCCAACCCTGGAGGGGAAGAAAATCCCGGTGGAAATAGACTGAATCAAAATGGCAGAAGGATGCCCGGGTGGAGTTGGCCAAGGATGCCCTGGCAGCGAAATGATTCTCAACGCATGTCTCCACATAGTCCGGATTCCCAGTATGGATTCTCAAACAGAACTGGCAACGTTCCAGATCCTGTGTCCATCGCAGCCAGTCAGCCAAGGTACAATGTGATTGAGCAGCAGTATGGCATCTGGGGGCCACCACCCCCCTACAGTGATCCGAACAGTCCAGCCCGAAGAGGCCGTTATCAGTACATCCATCCAGCACAGTGTCAACCAATGATTGAATCAAATGCTCCACCAACCAACATAGCCATACTGGAATGCCACCAACACCCGATGGCAACCGAAAACCATTCCATCCAACAGTTCAACAATGCCACCCAACAAAATGTATTCCGCAATCCGGGTAAACGACAAACGTTTAAACCAGCGAAGGACAACTACGAAAACACTCCGTCGGATAGTGATGGGCCAAGGGATCGTTTCTCCAATACGCTTCCCTTGAGGAAGACCAAGAAACGTGTAGAGGCTGGCGCGAAGAGTATCGGACCGAATCAACCTGCTACGCGAGTCAACGTCCAGAATGTGTTCAACTCAAACTCAGCCAATGGTCAACAGAATTCAGTTGAGACGTCAGAGAATGAGTACAACGAACCGTCGTTACCGAGCAATGAACCCGGCTGCAGTAGTCAACCAGCGCCGGTCCATGCCAAAACACGAAGGGTTAAAGCCGGTGTCGAAAATACCGGTTTCCAAACTGTAGAAGCCCTAGAGGCGGATGGTATGAATGGCAAGATCCCGGAACCAACCGAGTCGGAAGTTTATTTTGCCGATGTGAGTAGTTGTTGCAATATGTCCGTCAAGAATGACAACTACTATGAAGATGCGAACCAAAGACGTAAGAATATGAAGGATAAGAACAAGCAGGTTCATGAGCATGAACAGTTTAGTAAGGATCAAGCCGATGATTACATCGCTCAGAGATTCGGCAAGAGAGAACCATCCGTTCGCAGCAGGTTACCCTTCCCACAGATCATCCCGGAAACGTACGAGAAACCAATAGTTATGCCCCGTCCTTCGTTAATGCACAAGGATATCTCGCGCCAGAGTATGTGTTCTGTTGAGTCGGGTGAGAAGACTGACTATACCGATCTGTCCCCTGCGACTCCAAGTACAAATTTTCCCTCGGTAACATATCCCCAGCAGGACTCCACCAATAACTTCAACGCGTCAACACAACCCGGTAGCAGTAGCGGTGGTGGACCTACGACGTCTATGGGCACTGTAGCAGACTTTACTGCAGAGCCCAACAGTTCCAATTTCATCGCATCCTATCCGTACTCGTCGAACGAGCAAAGCCAAGAAGCTCACCGACGTTCGACGAAGAACCTCCAGGATATCTTCTTGGCACCCGACTCACAGTATGAGGTAATCACGGAATCCAGTAAGTACAATGAAACCACTCCGCTAACTCTGTCCTACATGACCCAGCAGGACATGTCCGCCCAGTTCTCCTATCTTCCGAGCAAGATGCCACCTCCTTCGTCCCGTGAGCATCTCAGCTACCAACATCAACATCCTGCGGTCGCATCGCAACAAGCCCATCAACCACAGCAGCAGCTGAATCCGAAATCCCCCAAAAACCTGAACATCACTCCAATCAAACGGCAAAGTTTGGGGACCAACATTAGCTCTATCATACAGAATCTTAGCGGTAGTGACGCCGGGCTACTTTACCCGGAAGGGCGACATAGCCATAGCCAAAGTTCATCCGGTGGGGCAACGGCCGGCGGTAGCAGTAGCAGTACAGGCAGCGGTGCACCAACTGGACTGATTCGGGATTTGGATTCGACCCAGCAGCCCAACCGGGCGGCGGATGATAGCAGCAACGACGAGAACAATCTCTCCGATCCTAGCGATCGACATCGATTGTGAGATGAAGTGTACGTGTGAGTAGATCCTACCTGCTGAAACAGCACGCACGGTCCGAAGGGGGCTTGATGGTGCGATGTGTGGGTAAAGGGTGTACGCTTCAAAATCTGACCGGTTCGTTTTGGATTCAACTCCGGCATTATTATAGGGCTGATACAAGAAATGGTGTGTGTGTTTGTATGTCTAGACAACCGATAAATCAACATGAATTTACATTGAAATGTTTTATCATAGCATGACCGATTGTTTTCGGAAAACTTTTTAGATGAACCATGAATAAGTGTATATAAGAGTAATGCAGAATTTGACATTTTCGCTGGTTCCAAATCAGGTTGTGATCATCGTCCCAAAGTTTGAACTAATTTAATTTAAAACGGACAGTGCACAAACAATTTAAAATTTGTGTGAGAATTTCTATGAGAAGAGTAAACTTTTTGTTAATATCTTTCTAGAACTTCACATCGATACCTATGCTTGTGTGAAATGTTCTTTTCGACAACTTTACTGAACATCACTTTTCGGTTAAATGTAAGGAATAAAAGTTGTTTTTCCTTGGTTTGTTTTCCGTCGATCTAGTTTTCCGTGCTGAGCACCAATGCTACCGACGCCAGGGAGGCAGCTCCCACACCTGAAGCCTACCTATCGACCCATCAACTCATGAACCGGGGACCAACGGCTTTACTTCCTTTCCGAAGGAAGGCGTGATCAGAGATGTTATGCCTCAGTACATCCCGGCAGCGCCGACTGGGATTGAACCCAGGCCTGCTGGGATGAGAGGCAATCACGCTTACCACTACACCACCGGCGCCGCTGAGAAATAAAAGTTATTAATGGTTCAAGACGCTAATGTTTTATGATCAGACTCAATCAACTGCTCAGCAGGGAACATTGGTATTTCTGGCGCGTTATATAGAGCACAAAAATCATGGCTGATATGTCACTCTGCACAATACAGTGTTGCCCATAAAGCAGCTGCTGGATCATGTCATAAGATTACCAATCGCTTAAATAATTAATTATTTTTCATTTGTCGTTTGACAAAAAACGGCCTTTAACGATCTTTCCTTCAAAAATGGCTATCAAATTTTGTCTCAAAGCAATATTGAAAAAAAATCCCATGCAAACTTCAAATGATTTGTGCACAGTTTATTTCTAACCAAAAAACCTAAACCAAGTTTTGGGAAGCTAATCAGGACGCGATTTGGAACCGTTTAAGAATTGTGCAGCGAAATTTTCAAATTATCAGTCTACATAGGTGCATATATTATTAGGTGGCGAATGCTTGACCTGTTCTGGGATTTTTTTTATCGAGATCAAATAAATCCGTTGCATGACCGTTGAGCCAATAAAGCAAATAAATTGAAACAATAGAGTAAATAATTACCAGCTATATTGTTGAAACCAACTTAACATTGAATAGTATTTCACTTATTTTCGTAATAGAGGTTACTGTCAGCGAAGCTGTCAGCGATTCCATAAATACTGATACGAAAAAAGTTGGGCCTCCTTGTTTATTTTGATACCGTAAGGTACTAGAATATTTTTTTTTTTAAACTGTATTTGTGGCATCACTGGTTGCTGCACCCGAGCAAAGTCCAGCATCAAAATGACAGCAAATCGAAATCGTAATTTGATATCAACATCAAACTGAAGTCAAAATTTGATTTCGGATTACACAATTGATAAATTTGATAATAAATTTTGGTTTAATTTCAGTGTACATTGTTCTTCAAAAATATGTTGTTACAGTTTTGTTTTCATTGCCTTAGCAGAAAATCAAATTAAATACAGTCGAATTTCGCTCGTTGGGCTACGTTTTAGTTGGGCTCCCGTTAGTTGGGCTGTAATCCACCTCAATCGAAGTCAACGGAATGCAATTGAGCCGAAAAGATCACTAAGTAAAATAAGCCATTACAAATACTGCAAACTTTGCCTATATTTTAACTATTTAAAAAATTCGCATGGATCTCTTTACAGGATTCTTCTGAAATGTTCTCAAGAATTTTCTTTAACATAATTTCCTTTCAAATAGTTCTATTCAGAAATCCTCAAAAATAAATTTGAAAATCTCTTTAGGATTCCCTTGGGATTTTCTTTATAACAGTGCAAAAATGCTATACAGATAACTTCTGACAAAAATCATGGAATTCATCCTAAGATTTAAAACGAATTTATTTAAAATTTGCTTGAATTCTCCATAGAATTGTCATGCAATTCACCTCAGAAAAGTCTTAAAAGTCTGCTCAAAATAATATATATTCTCCTCGAAATGCTCTTAGAATTCCCTTGAAAATATACTCAGAATTTAATTGAAATTTTACCCTAATAAATCTATTCCTTTGGTATTCTTCTTGGAACTTTCTTCAGAATTCACTTAAAATTTGTCCTTGAATTATTTTGTAAGAATCCTCAGAATTGAATACCCTCGGATTATCATTGGAATTATCATCGCAACTCTAAAAAAATCGTATTAGAACTTATTTGTAATATTCATTCGAAATGGACCTGGAAATTTGTTCCCAACCGCCATGAAATTTTCCCCAGAACAATCTAAGAATTCAATTATGATCTCTCCTTCATTCACCTGGAGCTCTTCCAACAACTACCTTGGAAATCTTCCTAAATTTGACATAGAGTTCTAGTCGAAACTCTCTTAGAATTCTTTCCAAAACTATCTTCGAACTTTCCTCTAAAATACTTTGGTGTTATCCCGTTTATCCCATATATTTTTAAAATCTCTTCATAATTCGGAGTAGGTATAAAAATTCTCTAAATACTGCTTGAAAGCAGTGCCGTAAAACGGTAGGGCGATGGTAAGCTAAAGTTAGGGCACCCAATTTAGAGGAGGATTTCAGATGTTTACTTTTGACCCCTTTGTTGTCTTCTTCTTTCCTTTATTTAACGTCGGTCTCTGTTCCGCAATCTAGTGTCAATCACCGACGGACATCGATTGCCATCCATTGACGGCAATCGAATGTGCAGGAAGGCAGCTTCCACTCCTGCCTAGGATATCGCACTATACTGATGCAAAATTGTAGCTGGGAAAGATTTTGAAGTAGACCGATATGGTGAATTATTAGATAGACATGAACAAAAATCTTGGTTTTACCATACTAATTCCCATACAAACTTCAAATGGTTTGTGCCATCTCAGTTTCTCACCCAATGGGTTCAAATTTTGAGAGGTTAGTCAGGATACGATTTGGAATCGTTTAAGTATTGTGGAGCAAAAACTTCAAATTTTGCATCACTCTAATATCGCACCCATTAAATCACACATGGGCAGCCCTTTGTTCTCAAGCTTCCAGCTGATCATGTTTACATAAAAAAAAATCACAACTGGTGAATTCATTTGCGTACGAAAACGTCAATGAAATGCTGAAATGGTAAGAGTTCTAAAATTAACAGATGATTTTGGCAGTTTCCAAATTTCGTCGAGAAAGTCTATATAAATATTCATAGAAAACGCATATATTGTCAGATTACAGAAGAACATTAGGGCAGTTAGGCCGCTCGGTTTACAAAGCACCAACTTTTTAAGCTTTCTGTTTAGTTCTTGTTCCCACCGCCTAGAATCTACTTGATTTTATCATTGAAATAGAGTGTCCGTGGGATAGGGTTTCTTGGGTTTAGTTGTGCATTTTATAATATCGAGTAAGCCAGAACTGGGAACCAGAAGAAGATGGGCTATACAAACTAATTATTGACATATGGACTGAACCCAAGAAACAAGTTATTAAAACATTTCATAAATCCAAATAATGAGCATTTAGGCTGTGATAAAACCAAAATTCCTATTTGTGAAATTGGTTTTCCCAAATGTGGAAATAATCCTCTAAATATTTAAATGACCACCAACTGCTCAAAATAGATTAAAAAGGGTAAAACATAAATTAAGGGATGTTTAAACCAGACTAAATTGGTTACTGATCATGATTCTTCAGTGGGAAATATTGATATCAACACTTCAATTGACAAATTCGCAAGTATGAGGAGTCGTAAACAGATTTAGTTTATTCAGTTTAAATGTGTGTTAATATAAAAGCAAGTCAAGTAAATTTAATCGAAAAAGTATTGACGCTAGTAACTATTTTTATTTTTATGTGTGCCTTGAAGAAAATTTCAATAGGTCCCTTGAATTTTGAAGATTTTGTCTGCAATAATCAAATATTTGTTATGTCCGCGATCTCGAAGTGCTTTCCTAAAATTAAAGGCTTGAAACAATCTTGGATTAATCTTCACCATCCAATATTTGGGTCCATTGCCAAAGCAACTAAATAACGTCTTTTAAAAACTTCATATTTCCGCAACTAAAACAAATTTCGAGGTTTGGGGGCCTTGAAAAAAAACTATAAACACTTAGAAAAATTGATCATTTGTCAAGAATTTTTGCTAACCATTTTAAACAGAATTTAAATAAATTTATTTTTATGCTGAGTTAGAGGGGAGGGGGCTATGCCTATAGGGTCTCGGATATGAGTATTTTTCCTGTTAGGAAAGTGTTTTAGGATGATAACATAGACGAGTCACGAGTGCACGGTTGGATTTGAGTTCACTCACTCAAGAAAAAGTGACACAAGCTGCGGGCATTGTTTACTAGTCATGAACATTAATGGTGGCAAGCATCAGCTCGGATTAACTTTTATTTCCGACCCTGTCTGGATGATCTGCCAACTGTTTGCTTAGAATCGTGTTGATTAACTCTGATGTCGACGTCAAAGCAGCTGAATATTCTTGATCAGGATTTAATCCGAGGATAATACCGGTTGGAGCTCACCACCATGAAGGTTCATTGTTCAGCTCCAACCGGTATTATCCTCGGATACACTCACGATCACGAATGACAGGCTGTTCTCCTGTCGACGTCGATGTTAATTAATCCTATCCTATTGTCCGCAGCTTGTGCCACTTTTTCTCGAGTGAGTGAAATCAAATCCATCCCTGCACTCGTCTATACCGGTCTATACCACCGCTCGACAATTAGGTTTTGCACCGTCGGGGTTAACCAAAATCTGATGACAGTTCAGTGGTACTGTTTACGTGGACTTAGTCGATTTTTTCTTGGTAAGGTTCTGCAGCGTGACGTCACGAATTAATTCAGTGTTAGTCTGCTGAACCTTTTTGACAGTTCAGTGGTTTTCGAAAAAAATATTTTAATATTTCCGAATTTTAACTTGAAAATTGTCGAGGAACAGCGCGGTGAAAGGATGTTGCTCGTGGACAATGCAGAAGTGTGGTTTACATCTCACTGCAGTCTGAAAAATTGTCGAGAAAATGTACTCAAGAAAAAATCGTCCACGTTAACAGTACCACTGAACTGTCATCCGATTGAGGTTAACCCCGACCTAGGCGCTTAATACAAAGGTGACACACAAGGAAGAAGAGTTAGTTTGTTTACTAAAATGAACTATGCCCATTTTGTTATGGCAAGTTTTGCTATAAGAAATGCTCCTCGTGTTTATTAGCGAAATTCACATCAAAGGTTGATTAATTGCGTAGGAAATCAGTTTGGCACGGCATTTATGACATTTATGATATTGAAGGAACATTTTTTTGGTATTTTACCTCTTATGTCAGACTAACCAATACCAATTTAGGGTATCGAGATATTCGTTCCTGCTCGGGAGGAACCGATAACTAACCGATAACATATGAATATCTTAATGTGATATGATACCATATTTTGGTATACTTGTGGTGTAAAACCTTGTTTTGATATTATTCAGTTTTCGAAATATTTTGTAAAATATCTAATAAATACCAAAATAATATAATGGGATCTACCAATTTTTAGAGAATAGCACCTACAAGAGTATTGGATTGTAATTGTAATAACAAAATTATTTATTAGTTCGCTATTTGTAAAATTTTTTTGATGTATTGCTTTTGTTATTTTACCTCTTATATCAGCCTCGTCAATTAGGTACTTCAGCGTGACGTCACAAATGAACTAAGTGTTCATCGGCTGAACTAAGTCCACGTGAACAGTACCACTGAACTGTCATCCGATTGAAGTTAACCCCGGCGGTGCAAAACCTTATACCATATTCAGGTTGCCAGTTATACTATTTTCATACCTGAATTTGGTATTAATAAGCTATTTTCTCCTGCTCGGGATAATAAACCTACATTGTTTGAATACGTTTGGAACCAATTTCATACAATAATGATCAGTAGACTGATTTAACAGCATTTATGTGTTACTCGTTTTTTCGAGCAACACTTACTCAATTTCCTACATTTTTTTAGTAACCTTTACTTAATTTTGAGCACTGTTCACTTAATTGTTTAGTACCGTTAACTTACAGTTCTGAACAAGTGATTAGCCGCAGTTTTAACGAAGAAGGGTGAAATCCTTCTCAATTTTGAGTTCGTTGTAACCAGGCATGGAACATCATTTGCATTCATTTTGTGCATTCCTTTACATTCATTTGCCCCTAACTTTTTTCATCAACAGAATTCCGAAAAAATTATGTATGGAACTTTGGTATGTTTTGTTATTAACTACAGCTTTTGTTAAGAACTCAAATCCGTATCTATTATGCATGACGAACCAAAGCAAACAGAATCACCTATTGTTTAGTAACGAGTTCTGCCCGCTCTAATTCGTGATGCATACGAGATACAGATTTGAATTATGATCAAAACATTTGTAGCTAATAACAAAACCTACTAAAGCTCTATGCATCATTTTGCGGAATACTGCTGATGAAAAAAGTTAGAGGCAAATGAATGTAAATGAATGCATGAAATGAATGTAAATGATTTTCCATGCCTGGTTGTAACCACCGTGTGGTTTTGAGTGATCCAACCACAGCACATTCGAATCGAACGTTATACATTTTCGACTAAAAGAGAGATTTAGGGTTCATGTCGACTTGTCGCTGAATCAAAGCCGCATGTCTTGACACTACACACACACACACACACCATTCGTTAGCCATGAACTAGACCTTTCAATATAACGGAGTTGTAGCCAAAAACCCGATCGTACAATGATGGTGCTTACAGCATTGATCTATTGGAGGATATGTTTCAAGAAATACAACACGCAGACGACTGAGTAAAAATCTTTCTAAAAAAAAACTACTGTACCAAGTCCCTCCCTCAGCAGTAAGAATCCTTACTCCATCAGAAAATGATTCGCAGAGACACAGTTTTTTTTTTTTCTGTCAACAAAGTGAAATCTAGCAAGCAGTGTAGGTATTGTATGTATCCAACAACAAATGATAATAATCGTATTTTAGTGGTCTAACGGTAGCGCAAATACATTGAATAGAGTCCAACATGCTTTAGGCTAGCCATTGTTGTAGCAAATTTGGTTCCAAACGAGCTTCAATTGAAAGTATTATTCCAAATCCTTCCAATTTGACACGTAGTTTATACATATATACTTGTTGATTAATTAAATTCTTGAAAGTATTCCAATTGATAGCCAGAATTAGTTTAATAATTCTTTCCGAGTAGTGTTCTAGACCCAGTAAATGATTCTGAAGCTAACCATTATTGTATTACGATTTGCGGCATGTTTCCCCGCAACGGAGAAATAAATAAATTTGGTTGCAAATCCATTGGATACGTTATAATTGACTGTAGCTGCTATATTGTAGAGAGATGATGTAACTTTAACAAAAATATTACAAGAGGCCGATCTCTTTGGTTTAATTTTCAGCTTTAATTTTTTTTAATAATAGGAGAAAACTAGCTAAACCGCCCCTGAGGATTTCAAAGAGATGATCGAATGATTTAAACGGTGCTCATGAGATTAAACCGAACGAAAAGCGAAAACTGGAAGACATATATCAACCACTTTGGGTACGCGCAATTTTGTATTGATTGAATGTGGCATGTACGTTATCAAACATTGATCGGAAAGTATCTGTTATGTGTGGCATCTTCAGTGGCTGAATGAATGTTTACGTTAAATGAACACTATTAAGGTGACGACAAAAAATCATCTCAATTAAAGCAAAACAAAAAAGACATTTCATTTGTTCTTCTGCAATTGGATTTCTAAATGAACGATATTTTAACAACTAAATGATACTCTGTTCAATCGAGGCAAGATAACAATGCATACAAGCAAGTAAAACAATATTAAGCTGTACATATGTTATTTACGATTATTCATTAAGTCTGACATTAAGTAAATGAAATTATATACGCTCATGATATTCTTATACAACAGAAAAAAAACAGAATGTATTAATTTGTTAACAAAATCAATAAAAGGAACGATACAAATGTATGCTGCTGACTAGCATTGAAACAATTATCCGAAATCCTTTTCCTGCTTTTTTAAATAGAATATATTTATTTATTTATACTATACAAGAATAATAGCACAAGTAATCTACTAATGATTTTCAGAGTATATGCTACCGATGTACCTATTAACCTAACTGAAGTAGTTGATGCATAAGTTTTTGAATGTTGTTAAACTTCTTGCTGTCTTGCATTCCCTCGGTAGTTCATTCCATAATCGAATCGAACGATAGCGCATTGATTCACTTAAAAAATGTGTCGAGCATCTTGGAATAATTAAAACACTTGACCTAGAAGATTGTGAGTTAATAAAGAAATTTCGAAGATATATCGGACTTTCGTTTAAAATTTTAAAAGTTTGAATACACATTCTAAGTTTCATGTAGTTGACGAAATCGTAGCCGCGTAATAAATTAGAAAAGTTAGAAATGTGATCGTATTTCCGCAGGTCGTATACGTATCTGGTAACGGCATTAAATACCAAGTTTAATTTCTTTGTATTTGTATTAGAAGTTAAACTAAAGAGAATATCCCCGTACAAAAATAACGGAATGATCAAGGATCTAGCAAGCTGAAGTCTGATATGTTGAGGCGTGGAGTGACGTAACAAAACTAGGGAGTGAAGCGTACAATAAACTTTGCTGCACACATCATTGACTTGAGCATTAAAGTTGAGGTTATATCCTGAATACCAGTTCGTTTTGATCTAAAAATAATAGTTTGTATTTTTGCCCTGTTCAAAGTAAGACCATTAGTTTCACACCATTTTAAGATATTTTCTATATCACTATTTAATAATGATATAGTTTCAGAAATATTATTCAATTTGCCAGAGATGTATAGTTGACAGTCATCTGCATATAAGTGAAATTTACAATTTGATAAAACGTTGGGCATATCATTGATGAACATAGAAAAAAGTAGGGGTCCCACGATGGATCCCTGAGGAACCCCACTCAGAACATGCACGTAATTGGATTGCATGTTATTAAATTCAGCATACTGTGATCGGCCAGCCAAATATGATTCAAGTAAATTCACTGAGGAATTACCAATTTTAAAACAACTAGCGAGTTTATTGCAGAGTTTCCGATGATCAATTGAATCAAAAGCTTTGCTGAAATCTAAGAGCGTCATCACGGTTAACATTTTGTTATCAAAAGCATTTCTTAAATCGTCTTTAATTTTTATAAGAGCTGCAGTTCTTACGATAACCAGATTGTAAAGAACATAGCAGATTATGATTATTAAGATATTCGTTTAGTTGTTTGGATAGAATTGATTCAAACATTTTCGACAGAGCACAAAGTATGCTAATATGTCGATAATCCTTTTCTGTAGTTGGATTGTCAATCTTACCAATAGGAACAATCTTAGCCACTTTCCTTGAACATGGAAATTCTGAAGTGGTTATACAAAAATTAAATAAGTCTGTGATGTAAGGTAGAGTGACACGTAAGGACACTTTCAAAATATTTAGAGGAATGAGATCAGTACCCACAGAATCACATTACTAGTAATACCTCTGAATAAAAAATTAGCAGAAAGTTCATCAACTTGCTCAGTTTCAATAAACGATGATGGGGCAAAATGTGAAACAAAATAATAATTCAATGAATCAGCAGTGACATCGCCACCACCAACATTCATATTTGAACCTTTTAACCCGAGTCGCTTAATATTATTCCAAAGTTTTTTAGCAGGAAGAAATGCACTAAGTTGGGAAGCAAAGTATTCACGTTTAGTGTTTTTAACCGTACGGTTAGTTATGTTGCGTAGCTTAACCAAATTGTGCCATTTTTTAGCATTATTTTTATCGCGTTTCCAACAGTCATATGCTTCTGAACGGTTTTTGAACATCCTGTGGACATGTTGGTTAAGCCATGGAGTTGAAGGGTCTCTTACCAGTTTTCTGGTTAAAGGCGCATAACGGTTTATGTGTGACAATAGTGCATTATTCAGGTAATTCAATTTGTCATTTACATCACAATAAGAATAGATAGCATCCATATTTAATTCTTGTAAACCCCGTATAAAGGAATCTTGGTTAATGTTATTGTAATCGCGATGGAAATAGGTTTCGGGTGTAGTTTTTGAGTTTTTTAATTTATAGTCAATACATATTAAATCCTGGTCACTAATACCGCCAACAGAAGACTGGTAGGTATTATTCACATTGGATGTACAATTTCCTGAAATAAAATCAATTAGAGACGGGGTGCTTCCGGGTTGATGGCGTGTGGGTGACTGATTCACTATTTTAAAAGAGAGAGTATTCAGTTGGTCTAACATACTAAGACATTTGGAAGAATTTACATCTAAAATATTTACGTTAAAATCACCCATTAGCACAACATTAGGCTCAGTAGCCAGTGTTTCTGAGATGAATTCAAAAAGCGTTTTTATTTATTTTTTTTTTAACTCTTTATTTGTTCCAAATTCAAAATAAATTACATTTCATTTTTAACCTAGGTGCTCCAGTTACTACAGTAACTTACCAGCCTTAATTGTTATGATATATATCTAAGTGTTTTTACATTGTTCCTGTCTTGGCAAGTCAGTATTTTAAACAGGTTTTTTTTAACCTGCATGTCAGTATAACAATTGATATCTTAAAACTAAATCTTATCTAAGTATAAAGGTAATTAATCGTTGCAATTGAGGATTGTAACGATTTTTGCCGGAAATTATTAATTATTTTGTTGGACATTTGTGCTAAAGTCTCAACATTCGAAATTCTATGTACTTCGGTTGTACTGTACCAGGGAGGCAACTTCAAAATCATCTTCAGAACTTTGTTCTGAATCCTTTGAAGTGCTTTTTTCCTGGTAAGGCAACAACAAGACCATATTGGCACAGCGTAAAGCATGGCCGGTCTAAAAACTTGTTTAAATATTAGAAGTTTATTCGTCAGGCAAAGTTTGGATTTCCTGTTTATAAGAGGATACAAACATTTTATATATTTATTACATTTGGCTTGAATGCCCTCAATGTGATCTTTAAAAGTTAATTTTTGGTCAAGTATTAATCCAAGATATTTCACTTGGTTTGACCAGGAAATTGGAACTCCGTTCATAGTGACTATGTGACTACTACTAGGTTTCAAAAACGAAGCTCTAGGCTTATGTGGAAACATTATAAGTTGAGTTTTGGAAGCGTTGGGAGAAATCTTCCATTTTTGTAAATAAGAAGACTAAACTTTTCTGCAGTCTGATGCAAATAACACGAAGACTTCTTCCTTTTGCGGAAATGCCTGTGTCATCAGCGAACAAAGATTTGTGGCAACCCTGAGGCAAATCAGGGAGGTCCGAAGTGAAAATGTTATACAATATAGGCCCAAGAATGCTACCCTGAGGAACTCCTGCTCTAACAGGTAGTCGATCAGATTTGGAATTTTGATAATTTACCTGCAGAGTTCTGTCAGTTAAATAATTTTGAACTAATTTCATAATGTAAAGTGGAAAATTAAACTTTTTCAATTTAGCAATCAAACCTTCATGCCAAACACTGTCGAATGCTTTTTCTATGTCTAGAAGAGCAACTCCAGTTGAGTGGCCTTCAGATTTGTTTGAACGAATTAAATTGGTAACTCTCAAGAGTTGATGAGTAGTTAAATGCCCACGGCGAAATCCAAACTGCTCAACTGCAAAAATTGAGTTCGTATTGATGTGAAGCATCATTCTATTCAAAATTATCTTTTCAAAAAGTTTACTTATTGAAGAAAGCAAACTTATTGGACGGTAGCTAGAAGCTTCAGCTGGATTTTTATCCGGCTTCAAAATTGGAACAACTTTTGCATTTTTCCATTCATCAGGAAAGTATGCCAAATGGAAACATCTGTTAAATAATTTTACCAAGAAAGACAAGGTACTCTCTGGGAGTTTTTTGATGAGGATATAGAAAATTCCATCATCACCTGGAGCTTTCATATTTTGAAACTTTTTAGTTATAGACCTTACTTCGTCCAAATCAGTCCCCCAGGAATCATCAAAAATATTTTCCCGAGAGAAAATATTCAGAAAATCCCGAGCAACCTGATTCTCAATAGGACTAGTAAGAACCAAACAGAAATTATGGGAACTCTCGAATTGCTTAGCAAGTTTCTGAGCTTTTTCCAAATTTGTGATCAAAATTTTACCACCTTCTTTAAGCGCTGGAATTGGCTTTTGAGGTTTTTTCAAAAATTTTGTGAGTTTCCAAAAGGGTTTGGAACTCGGGTCTAATTTAGAAACATTATTTTCAAAAGTTTTGTTCCTCAGGGCAGAGAATCGTTTTTTAATTTGTTTTTGCAAATCCCGCCAGATAACTTTCATGGCAGGATCGCGTGTTCTTTGATATTGTCTCCTACGGACATTTTTAAGACGGATCAATAGCTGAAGATCGTCGTCTATTATAATTGAATCGAATTTAACCTCGCATTTTGGTACTGAGGCAGCTCTTGCTTCAACTATAGAAGTAGTCAGAGATTCAAGAGCATAATTAATTTCATCTTTGGTTTGCAAAGGAATGTTTGGATCGAATGTTCGATATTGCTCCCAATCAGCCCTATGGTAATTGAAAGTAGAGCTGTTGGGATTAGAAATTATTTCTTGAGATATTTCAAAAGTTACTGGAAGGTGATCAGAACCGAAGTCAGCATGGGTAACCAATTGGCTACAAAGTTGACATGAATCAGTTAAGACCACATCAATAGTTGAGGGATTTCTTGCAGAAGAAAAGCATGTTGGGCTGTTTGGATATTAATTAGTGTAATAACCTGCAGAACAATCATCAAACAGAATATTACCATTGGAATTGCTTTGAGCATTATTCCATGAGCGGTGTTTTGCATTAAAATCACCAATAATGAAGAATTTAGACCTATGACGGGTAAGTTTCTGGAGGTCACCCTTGAGAAAATTCTTTTGCTGGCCTACGCACTGGAATGGCAAATAGGCAGCTATAAACGTAAGTTGTCCAAATTTTGTTTCAACAGAAACTCCCAAAGTTTCAAAAACTTTGGTTTCAAATGAACAAAAAATTTTATGTTTTATTCGTCTATGAACAATGATGGCAACGCCACCACAGGGTCCATCAAGACGATCATTTCTATAAATCAAGTAATTTGCGTCCTTCTTAACCTTATGGTCAGGTTTAAGGAACGTTTCAGTTATAACGGCAATATGCACGTTATGAACTCGCAAAAAGTTAAATAGCTCGTCTTCATTATCTTTAAGAGATCGAGCATTCCAATTTAAAATGTTTAAAGCTTTAAAATCCATTACTGAATTTTAAAGTCATGACAATATTATTTGCAAATTTTACTCCAGTTTGAATAGCATCAAACATGGAGTTAGATTTAAGCATATCAGAAATCATGTCAATTAATGAATTCTGTAAAAATTCCATTTTAGGAGCAGTAATGCTTCCTAAGTCAAAATTGTCAAAATTTCCGTTAGAACGTTGGTTAGTACGAGGGGGGCGACTCTATCTACGATGCAGGAAATATTATGTTTTGCTGTTGCTAGCTGCGCGTACGCTGAGTAGATAGAAAAAGATTTATCACGATTTTGAACATTTCCTGCAAAAAGATGATGCGCGATGCAAGTAGATGCGAGAAATGAAAGAAGATTTTGCGAAGATTTATTCGCTAGTGTGAGATTTTTTGAGCATCTAGAATTGAGATTTAGATGTGTCGCCCCCCTCGGGTTAGTATTTTGATTTCTACCCGTTGCAATTGTAGCTCCATTAACTCGTTGAACATTGTTAGCAGCGAGGGGAGTAGGTACAGATGAAACATTTGAAGCAGGGGTGATATTTGTACCTACGGGTACGAATGTAGAATTTGTTCCTCGCTGACCGTTGTTAACAGCAGAGGAATTTGTACCTGGTCGGAAACGTGGAGCGTTTCCTACCTGACGGTTAGAACGAGATTGTAGGATCGCTTTGCGAGTCTTACATTCCCAAAAATTGGATTTGTGGTTTTCACCACAGTTTGAACATTTAAATTTCTTACGATCTTCCTTTACAGGACAGTCGTCCTTTGCGTTAGAGGAATCACCACAATCCATGCATTTAGCTGACATGTAGCAATTTTTAGTTCCGTGACCCCATCCTTGGCACTTACGGCACTGGGTGGGATTTTGGAAATTTCCTCCAGTCTTCCTGAAGTGTTCCCACTTCACTCAGACATGGAGCATAAGGCTAGCTTAGGTTGTCTCGTTCACTAGACTTGAAGTGAAGTAAATAAAAATCATTAGAAATCCCGTTGCGCGAATCGCCAGGACGGGATTTCATTTTCATTTTGATTACTTGGAGTGGCACAACTCCAACTCCAACGGCATTCACCCCGACGTCCAATTTGTAGTGAAAACTTAACTTTCACGAAATTCAAAAGTTCCATGCGAAGAGCATGGAAATCGGAAGTGGTTATCACAATAGGGGGAATCTTTTCCTTCTTGGCATTAAGCCGGGAAAGTTTACTAGAATTTTTCTTGGATGATGGATCATTCTCATCATCCGTAAGCAAATCAAATTGATTACTCAAATTAATTTCATCAGAAGGGAGATCAAGAGTTTGCCCCTTTCTTTTGCGTTTAGGCGCCATGGCGGCAGTAAATTTTTATCCAAATCGACTTCCAAGCAGATTACTATAAGAATCTGAATGATCGAAGAGGAATTTTCCAAATCGATATCCAAGAAAGATTACCTAGGGTAGGGTCCAAACAAGGATCGAAGAGGAATAAGAGTTGAACAAGGTAGAAATTTTTTACAGGTTGAGCATTGAAAAGTGCTGTTTAAAGTTGTTGTAGCTTTAGGTAGTAGTAACACTTCCTTAAGCAAAAAGCAAATAGATCCGCACAGCAAGAGAGCACGATGCGGACTCAAAAACCGTTTTCATTTTGTTCAGGTTTACATCGGGTGGTTTGTAAACAATTCCACACACTAAGTTAGCCTTTGTTAACTTAACAAATAAGTATTCGATTTCACTATTAGGTTCAGACTTGGCAAGAACTGAGAACCGGATATTTTTCTTCAAGTAGAAAGCAACGCCGCCTCCACGATTCCGTTTTGTACATTTCCGGTCGGATCGTATTATTCTATAACCCTGCAATTCAACGGATTTGTTGGTGACAGAAGGTTTGAGCCATGTTTCAACTAACCCCAAAACATTCAATTCTGACTGTTCGAACAGTAGTCGATAATTGTCTACGTTACTACAGAGGCTGCGAGCATTATGCAAAGCAAGCTTCATAAAGTTTATCGAATGTTTTCAAACTATAGTTTAGATATCCCCATAGTTTAAATGGTGTTGTTTTACGGTCGGTTCAAAAATTGAATCAACAGGAAATGGAATTGTAGAAATAGGAAAATGGCAAGAGTTAATAGGTACATCGGTATTCATTACTTTCATGTCGGTTTGGTGGAGATCTGGACTTAGTCGTTTTTTGGACGGAATTCTCTAACTTCTACTCACTCTGGCCAGTAGAAAGCGTCACCGACGATAGAAGCCAAATCGTCAGATACGGAGAGCTTGAACGATACGAATGTACATTCTTCGATGTTTTTGTTGCGGGGCACTAGCTTCACACAATTGATCCTCGAGGTATCGGTGTTCGTAACTTCACGCAGGTAATCGATGATGTGTGAAAAGGCGTAACGTAGAACGATTTAAGGGAGTCAATGGATTCACGTCGTATCCTCAAACGGTTTTTGCAAACCACTTTCAAGCGACACTTGTCATCAGCCGACAATGCTACTTTTTCCTTGATTTGTTTTCCGTACTGAGTACTAATGCTACCGACGCCAGGGAGGCAGCTTTCAAACCTGGACCCTACCCTACCCTACGGAATTACTTCCTTTCCGAAGGAAGGCGTGATCAAAGATTTTATGCCTCAGAAAATCTCAGCGGTGCTGACTGGGATATCCTTTAAACAGCTTAACTCATTTGACGCACATATAGCTGTTATGGCAACGACCTGCTGTTGTTCATAATTCTCTGCTTGTCCGTCAAGCAGTACAGTTCGGTTTTTTACTCGCTCTCTCAAGTTGTTCGCTAGATCTTTGTGTTCGCGGTGTTTGGTGAAGCATTGCCCGACTGTTAACGCGACTGCTAGTGTTCAATTTGTATCGAAAAAGCTGTTGGCGAACAATCGGTTCGCCATCCTAGAAAACGGCGATGAACCGAGGGTGGAAAAGAAGGAGAGAGTACCACCGTTCTTCGTAAAAGGATTCCTTGTGGGAGAAAATCGACTTTTACATCGGTAAAGGTCTCAAGTATACCATGCGCCTGTGCACTGATGCTGATGGTCCCAGCGATGAACCACTACAAGGCTGTCAAGGTGTAGCTGAAGCTGAAAATCGTGGAGTAATGATGCACCAAATTTGGTCCCCCTCCCTCTTATAATGTATTTTTTCTAAATAGCTGGTCCCCCTAAAATGCAACGTCATTTATGCATCTTCCCTAAGGGCCTAGCCACAATGATCGATACTCTTCATCGATTTTCTTTTGAAGTAGGACTATGTCTGTGATTTCTATATGGTGGTACACTTTGTGAAAACCAAAAATGGCACATGTAACAAAATTATGATAGATTTTGAACGTTAATAACTCAGCTGCCCCTGGACCAATTTCAATAATTTTATCACCAATCGATCAGAAATATTTCTACGCATGTGCTTATATTAAGACTTTACCATTTTTCAAGATGTCACTATTGAAAATTGTGTGAATGTGCAACTGTTGCTATGATCATTAAAATTATCACCGATTGCCTGCGAAAATCGATTTCCCTAACACAGATTTCAAAGTTGAATTCCATTCGGTCTCACCAAATGGTGTTTATTCAATCACCGCGTCGCGAGTAGTGGTGTTCTCCAGTACACAACGAAAGGCTCCCTGCAAGCAGCTGGCTATCAAGGCTTGCCTCAACCGCTGATCGGATTCAGTTCCAATCACCGTGTGTGGTGGTGTCCGGTCGTCGGCATCAGCAGCAGCAGTGCTTTCGGCGCGTGGTGTTGAACTTTGTTCTCTAGTTTACAACGAAAGGCTGCCTGCAAGCAGCGAGGTGCAGCTCACATGAGCATCCATAGAAAGAGGAAGAAGCCGCACTGCTATTGATCGGAATCAGTAGCTCTTCATGAGTCGCTGTGGGCCATCTATGCCAAGCACGTCACCCTCATTCCAATCAACATACAACCATAGAGGTAACTCTAAGACCACTGGGTCCCGAAGAAAATCATTATTATTTTTGGCTCACTCAGTACCAGAACAACGTCCCCAAGCACTCCCAAGCTATTTCACTCACCCCTGCATGTTCTGCATCAATCCACACACCCCTGATGTTATCTGTCAAACTTTCATAGCGAATCAAAACAAACATAGTGTAGTAATAGAATTTCAACTAGAATAGGGTACGTTAATCATTTGCTTGGGACCAATAGGCTACTAAAGTGGTGAGCCAATTTAAAATCGTTAGTTTCGTATTGATTGTTGATACAACTCACCAGCCTCATCTGTGTTTAACACCATAATAGTTCAGCATTACTCAACCATCACCATCACCATCAACCATTTCAGCATCTATGTCATGCGCGTCAAACTAGACAGACGGAGAGAACCCCGCACAAATTCCTATTCCTACACAAAATACAAGCTCCTGCTGCAGTTAACAAATAAGATTTATTGTATAAGACCACGTAGTCCTACGTCATCATTGCTTACAACCCCATAGGGCTGTCCCTTGTTAGTTTTTTGCTAATAACTCGGCTGAATGGATCAATGAAAATGCTGAGATTTTGAGAATAGCGCCAAAAGCATGCTGTGATGGGTTCAAAACTGGACCATCTAAAATGATCAATTAACATTTCTCGGTGCGTTTCTTGATAATTTTGCTAGCCAAAAAGACCTTTTACAGTAATGCATTGGAAACATTTCGGAAAATTGGATCACTCAACAGCAAGGCCCTACATTTTCGAAGCTCTCAAATGAACTCGAGTTTTGCTTCTATCATACAATGTTCAACGCATCATGTCTATAACACCTAGCTAGACTATCAGCACGAAGCGAAAATGAAAAGACGCACGCTTAGAACGAAAGGATGGCTGTGGATTTTCTCGTCATTGCTTTGCTCATCGCTTCCAATGAAACTAACATCTAACAAACTAATTCAATCCCTTTCACCGACACTCTATCACCGCTCTTTCAATTTGTTTAATATTTTTTGTGTCCAAGGGGTAATCAACTCTGCACACTGTGCCGAAACACAGTATGGTACCATAGAGGTAACTCTAAGACCAGAAGGTCCCGAAGAAACGTGCTCCAATTTTTGGCTCAGCTCTGGTACTCTCTTCGGTCCCAAGCTAATCGATTCACCCCTCGAAACATAGGAAAAACCAATAACCCCTCATTTTATCTGTCAAACTTTCATAGCTAATCAAAACAAACATTGGGTAGTACTAGAATTTCGACTAGAATAGGGTACGTTAATCGTTTGCTTGGGACCAATAGGGTACTAAAGTGGTGAGCCAATTTAAAATCGTTAGTTTCGTATTGATTGTTGGTAATAGTGAGACAAAGAGAAAGATCAATGAAGGCCAAAGAAGAATGCTAAGATGAACCAGTCGGAAGAAAATCTTTCTATTTTAGTGTCCTCTTTCACGGTCCCTTTAATCCAATGAATACCCCCCGTATGCAAGGTAATTTTGTGGTTTTGCTGCCCCCTCGGTAGAGATGGAATTTTGCGCCATTTTTTTTGTTTTGACACCAAAATCAGAGATGTCTCATTTTTTAATTACTCGATTAACAACTAATCGATTATTTTTTGTTGGCTGTGCTGTCATTTTTCCACCAATTAGAGTATAACACATGTTTGAAACGATGGGTGACTTGAGTGTCTGGAGCAATTGATGCTTATATCGGCATGATATAACCGATTACAAATATTTTACTTTTCGGTTCGTTAATCGATTAATTGATTATTCGAATGAAAATCGGCCATCACTAGATGAGTGTGAAACGCCATTTCAAATATAAGGACTGTACATAAATAATGATACAATTTGAAAGGGACCGGGGCTAATAAAAAATTACGTCCTCATGGTAACTGAAATAAACACGAGTGCTGGCTGGTTGGTTAGGCCCTTATGATTCTGAACGCTAGATTTCATTATTGGATCAAACAATTCTGGGCAAATTGAAGGAGGATTATAAATTATTTATTATATTTTGTCGGTCAAGTTGGACACCGGAAAACCCCACACGGGACATTCGATATTACTCTCGTTCTGTATGTTGAACATAACGTCGGACATAGTGTATAGTGCATCATTTTGCGAATACAGCGCACTAATTTTTAACGTAACACATATTTTTAACGTACAGAACAAGAACAAAATCGATTTCCGCGCGTGGGATTTTCCGGTTTTCAACTGTATCGATAATAATTAAGCTTTGCTGTATTTCAAAATTGGGAAATTTTGCATTGGAGAGGGGGGTCTGTGGTATCAACAAATGACGAACTGCCCTTTTTTTCAATCGTCTTTATTTACAGTTTTCTGATCTTAAGACTACCTGCACACATTTACATCCACTAGCATCTACGAACTGTTTTTCCTCCTCTACAAAACTCTGCTCAACACGAGGGCCACTACCACAGTGAGTACACCCGCCCCAAAACTCAACCGCTCCGCACCGCCTCCGGTAACTGGCACTTTTGGTGTCGACCCATCCACATCGTCTGGCAGATTGGAGATTTCGTTCTCCTGGTTCAACTCGTCAATCGCCACCACGATGGCATCGTTGACCGTTCTCAGCAGCTTGTACTTCTCCTGAACCGGAGGTGGGATGTTAAGTTGAATTTTATTTTGATCCCCGAAATCGGCAAAGGTTTCCTTCTCCGTATCGCACAGCCCGTTGAAGTCATCCGTATCAACAGACCAAATCATCAAACCACCCAGATTTTGACGAATGGCATAGCGCACCTTGTTAGCCATCGAGCGAGTGTTATCGTAGATAACTACTTTGGTCTTGTCCCCATCTGGCATGGTGGCAATGGCCTCCGAAGCTTCCGCATCCCATGATACAGTCCAACTATCGGGGCTTTCCTTCAGAGCTTCACAAATTTCATTATATCCCATGAAACCGTTCTCATTGGTCGATGGACCGGCAAATCCTTTGTCGTCCGAATCATCACCAATTCTGGCACGTTTCGATTCGGTCACAAAGGTCCTTCCATAGAAGGGCAGTCCCATAACGATCTTGTTCGAAGGTGCTCCCAGATCAAGCAAATGCTCGATTGTAAACTCAACGTTCAACACGTCGCGACTCTGCAGTGGAGCATTCGGCCCGATTTTCCTGTTCCAACTGCCATTGTAGTCGTAGCTCATGATATGCAAGAAGTCCAAGTACTTGGAAAGATTTTTGATATCGTAGGCCGCATCGATCGTATCTTTTCCAGCTCCGATGGCCGATGTCAGCAAAAGATTGTTTTTCTTGAGCAGTTGACTCAGTTCCTTAACCAGCGAAACGAAATTCTCCCGATCGAATGGTTTTCCACCACGCTGCGTTGGGTATTCCCAGTCCAAGTCGAGTCCGTCGAAACCGAAGCGCCTGAAATGGTGGAAGAATTTAACCCGGTTATCTGATTAAAAAAAAACTAAATAAAAACACCCATCATACTTAACAAACTCCAGCGCGTTCTTGACGAACGCTTGGCGACGTTCCGGATTGGCTGCCATGTTGGAGTATCTTTCGGAACCCTCGTTCCAACCGCCGATCGCAATCAGCACCTTAAGGTGCGGGTTGGAGTTGCGCATACCGATCAGTTTCTCGTAGCCACCCTTGCCGTAGTTGTCTTTCAGGTCTTGCCATGGGTCTGGATAATGGGAAGATAAATAAGTGTAAGTAGGTATACTTTGTTGTCGTTATCTGTAAGTACACGCGTGGGAACAAGTGTTTCTAATTTATGAATAAACAGAACATTCGTGTACACGATTAGTCAGAAGAAGCGAATTAACTTTTATCTTTAACAACGGGCGATGACATGGAAGGTAAATCAAGACCAACTGGTCCCATACAAGTGATAGCGTTCATTTGATACTTGGCAGTTTATTAAGTGATTGAATTAGGGGCTGAATCACCAAATTTGTGTGACTAACGCATATAGCTCGTAATGGATTCTACGAACTGTTCTTTTGAAATAGTCCGTCTACAATGTATGAGGTACTTTAACAGTTCAATTGTATCTACCTAAAAAAACTAATATCTTACGCGAATCTTTCCGATTTAAATGAAATTGTGTCTACGTTTTCAGCAGTAGGGAGCGTCACACACCGGCACATGCACAGGAACACGCCGCTCCGTAAAACCACAGACAAACAGACGTAATTATTTGAATAAAATTATCTGCAAAACATAGTACCGCTAAACATAGGACTCCAGTAACGACATTTCGCGGGCTTCTCGTGGAAAACAAGCTTGCTCGCTGATTCGCAAACAATGTTGCATGCAAGAAAAACCGAATAAAATTATTATTATTATTATTATTATTATTAGGGGAATTTACGTATTCTCGGCAACCTAAGCAGCGACCTTCTTTCTATAGCCTTTTTCTCTATGGAACGCACACATATGCAGTATTGGTTTGTTTACAATCTTTTGCTGCCAGCTGCTCTAACAATTTCAGTCGAAAGAATTGTCAAAAACTGTTTTGAAACGCTTTTACAAAGCTCCAATCTTCTCTAGTGAGAGCGAGTATTGTCGGCAACCAGTTTTTCTTCGGCAACCGTTCCATTTGAACTGCATGTAAATCTGCTGTTATATTATCGGCAACTCGAAATCTGCTACAATTTGTAGTGCGTGTGTTTCATTTCAAGAAAACCCTGCTAGATTGCTTTTTCTCAGTGGTAAAAATATAGTCAAATTGAAGCTGAAAGCATAAATAATCGTTTGCATGCATTCAGCGAAGTGTTTTCGTAAGAAAATCCAGTGAAAATAGTGTTTCAATTTGGGTTGCCGAAAATAGTCTGTCATGCCGAAGCCGTCATTTCCCTATTATTATTATAGTCCATCTGACTTGATAGTCTCAATGAAACACTTAAATCTAAATGTAGTCACTAATTAAAAATTAAAAATTGGCCGACAGCAAACGATGACGAAACCTGGAGGCACAGACAAACAGACGTAACTCTTTGAATAAGTTTTGCTTGAAAACATTGTACCTCAATAAATAGGACATCAGTAACGACATCTTTCGGGCTTATCGTGGAAAATAAGATTGCTCGCTATGTCGCTAACAATGTTGCATGCGAGGTCAACAGAATATATAGAAACGTCAAAGTGTTCCGATGCCAGCGCTGCGATGAGAAGTTCTCGCAAATGATAATATTCAAATCAATCGTTAAATGCGTGAACGATGATCCAGTATTAAGTGTTACGTCTGTTTGTCTGTGCTGGAGGCATTGATGTCAAAGTCAAAGAGGTCAGAGGCTTCGTTGAATTGATGAATCATGGCGACAAAGGAACCGTTTGCAGCATAGTTGGTTGCATGTACTGCTTCATGTAGCAAGGTTCTCGAACGGAGTGTTCGGGCAGGAGCATACAGATTAATGTTGGCCAGTAACTCAGGAACATCATATTCTGCAAGCAAAACTTTAGCAACGAAGACGACCTGCGATACGTTTCGTCGCTTAGCAAGAGTATCCAAACCCAGTAAACGACAGCGGTCAGCATACGGTGGTAAATTCAGCGGGACACTCCATGGAAGATAGCGCAGTGCGTATCTGACGAATTTGCGTTGAACAGCTTCGAATCGTCCACTCCATACTGCTTGGTAGGGATTCCAGACAACACACGCGAATTCAAGAAGTGAGCGTGCCAATGAACAGTAAAGGGCTTTAAAACACAGAGGATCACGAAATTCCTTAGATATCTTGAACATGAATCCAAGCTGACGATTAGCTTTGTCGATCGTGGTTGAGAAGTGGCGAGTGTATGTGAGCTTTTCATCCAACATGACACCGAGGTCTTTAACGTGATCGACACGTTGAACTGCAGTCCCAGCAACGTTATAATCAAACAAAACGGCAGTCCTAGTTCGACGGAAACTAATTACGCAGCACTTTGAGACGCACAGGACCATAAAATTACGTTCACACCAATCATTAAAGATTTCAAGAAGGTTTTGTAGTTCTAAACAGTCGGCATAGCCTCGAACGACTAGATCAATCTTCAAGACATCAGCGAAAAACAATTTACCTCAACGTAGTAGAATAAACGTTACATCGTTCACAAATAAAGAGAAGAGAAGTTGTCCCAAAGTGCTACCCTGTGGAACTCCTGATCTGTTCGAGAAACAGTACGATGAGTAGTTTCCAATGCATACAGTAACTTTACGTTGCACGAGGTACGATCTAATTAATTAATTTATCTTTATTAGGGAGGCTTTCAGCCTTGGGCTGGTTCGCCTCCACTAGGTACGATCTAAGCCAGCTGCAGAAGGAAACAGAACATCCAATTTTTTCAAGCGTTGCTAGCAGAACGTCGTGCACAACTGTATCAAACGCAGCTTTAAGATCAGTGTAGATCGAGGGGGGCGACACATCTAAATCTCAATTTTAGATGCTCAATAAATTTCACACTAGCGAATAAATCTTTGAAAAATCTTCTTTTATTTCTCGCATCTACTTGCATCGCGCATCATCTTTTTGCAGGAAATCTTCAAAATCGTGATAAATCTTCTTTCTATCTACTCAGCGACTCTTCTTCCATCTATCAGCGACTCTAAAGCTGGGTTTAGACTAGGCAATCAAATGATCAATTCAATTGGCTTGAAAAGTTGAGCCTGGTTCAACTTTTTTCAATTCAAGTGAGTTGATCAAGTCAGTTGACTGGCATGGTTTACACGTTCAATTCGCGTTCAAGTCAGTTGAATTCAACTGCCTTGATCCATTTACTTGCCCTGTCTAAACCCAACTTAACAACTTAGATTCAACCCCAAGCGAGGTAATCCCACGGTAGTTTTCCACATTGCGTTTGTCTCCTTTCTTGAAAACAGGGAACATAGTAGAGCGTTTCCATAGTGCGGGAAATTTCTGTTGACGAAGTGACAGGTTGAAGAGCAAGGACAACGGAGCAGCTAAGATATCGGAGCATTTTTTAGGACAGCAGATGGAATAACACTCGGACCTGGTGACCATTTGTACATCTACGGCAAAAACATCCATGTTTACGACGTCGGTTGGCACATCACGGACGGCTCGCTAAATTTCTACTTGCGATGGGGAGTCATTCGAGAAGACGCTTAAGAAGTGCCTAGCAAGCATTTGTCCTCAGTTGTCAATGCTACGTCATTGCCGAGAAACATTTTTGACGGCAGCCCAGTTTCCTTCCTCTTCGTATTCACAAACGACCAGAATCCCTTGGGGTGGCATTGCAGATTATGTTGAGTACGAATTACATACCTCTTGTAAAGAAGCTTGTTGTAGTGGCGATAATCATTGCTGGCAATTGAAAAATTTCGCTTGGTAAGGGTACATCCATAGAGGTAACTCTAAGACTAGAAGGTCCCGAAATAACGTGCTCAACTTTTTGGCTCAGCTCTGATACTCTCTTCGGTCCCAAGCTAATAGATTCACCCCTCGAAACATAGGAAAAACCAATAACCCCTCATTTTATCTGTCAAACTTTCATAGCTTATCAAAACAAACATTGCGTAGTACTAGAATTTCGACTAGAATGGGGTACGTTAATCGTTTGCCTGGGACCAATAGGCTAGTCAAGTAGTGAGCCAATTTAAAGTCGTTAGTTTCGTATTGATTGTTGGTACATCGTCGATGAGTGAGAACACGGAGAGCTCTAGATCGCACTCGTTTCAGGTTGCGGAGAGTAGCGTTAGACCAAGGCGGTTTTCTTGGAGGTAGGCACTTCGGTACTGAAGCACAAGCACAGTCGCGCAAAAGACTATTATAGCAAGCGGCTGCTGTATCGATATCAAGGTCATTCAACACGTTTCAGTTGATTCGAGACAAGGAACGCCTCAGCAAACGGATATCGGTCTTTCGGAAATTGAGCCGAGTGGCAGCCATGGTTTCATCAAAACAAATTTGAGATCCGTTCGCGATAGATATATCCAAAGCAAGGTGGAAATTGTCAAGAGGAACGATAACATATATAGAATATGTAGAAACGTCAAAGTGATCCGATGCCAGCGCTGCGGCGAGTAGTTCGCGGAAACTTAACATTCAAACCAATCGTTAAATGCACAAACGATGATCTAGAATGAAGAGTTACGCCTGTTTGTCTGTGGTAGAACTCTCTGGTGGAATGCCGCGCTTCGACATCGACATCGACGTAACATTCTTCGCAAAGTTCGCCGCCGCTTTTTCATTCTTCGTAGCTGAATATGAAGAATGCGTCTCTTCCTCTTTCCGTGAGTATATCTTCCAAATCGAAGTCACTCAGTCGTTCCCATCGGAAATGACATTCGATGGCAGAACGAGTCATGACATCGTAGGTTCAGTCGCATTCTTTGCCGATTATTTCAAATCAGTGTACAATGCTGTCCCTCCGGCAGACTCTCCGGATTTGTTAAATTCCTTGCCGTCATACGATATACCTTTTCCGTGCCCAACGTTTGCTATAGCAGATGTCACCAATGCGCTGAGCTCCGTAGGTCCTGAATCGGAAAACTACCTCCCGTGTTTATTCGTCGATATTCCGAGGGTTATTCAACCTTTCACTATCGGAAGCTGCCTTCCCGGATGCATGGAAGTTGTCTTCGGTTACACCAATACACAAGGCCGGAAACATTCCTAGCGTTGAGAATTGCCGACCTATTTCTATTCTTTACTGTTTAGCAAAGCCGTACGAGCTTTTGATTCACGATAGAATGTACTCTGCTGCTAAACCCATAGTTTCTCAATATCTACCTGACGTTGTGAAGAATCGTTCTACCGCTACGAATCTGATGGTATATACCGCTATACTTCAGTTTGGAAAAGTGCTGCCAAGTTGACAGTATTTACGTGGACTTTTCCAAAGCATTCGATAAAGTGCCACATGAATTAACTCTGAGAAAGCTCGAAAGGTTGGGATTTGCTAACGTACAATCATTCCGAGCACCTAGCATAAAAAAAACTATAAGGGACAAACCTGAGGTTGTACGCAATGGTGACGTAGGACTACGTGGTCTTATATAAAAAATCTTATTTGTTAACTGCAGCAGGAGCTTGTATTTTCTGTAGGAATAGGAATTTGTGCGGGGTTCTCTCTGTCTATACTCTAGTTTGACGCACTTGACTTAGATGGCCCACAGCGACTCACGAAGAGCTACTGATTCCGATCAATAGCGGTATGGCTTCATCCTCCTTCTCTGGATGCTCACGTGGGCTGCAGCTCGCTGCTTGCAGGGAGCCTTTCGTTGTGTACTGGAGAACACCACCACTCACCACGCTGTGATTGAATAAACATAGTGACATATTGAAAAATGATAAAGTCTTAAGATAAGATGCGTAGAAATATTTCTGATCGATTGGTGATAAAATTATTGAAATTGGTCCAGGGGCAGCTGAGTTATTAACGTTCAAAATCTTTCATTATTTTGTTACATGTTCCATTTTTGGTTATCACAAAGTGTACCCCCATATAGAAATCACAGACGTAGTCCTACGTCAAAAATCAGGACAATCGCTTGCATAGCAACACTCCGTCTTCAAAATCGTTACACCGGTGACGGCACATTTCCCAGACAAAGAACAGCTGACAGCGGTATCGTGACCGGACCGAGGTTTCCGGCCACGCCTACACGAACTAGCGATGCAGCTCCCACGGCTGCGGCTGCTTCTAATGCTATTGCTACAGAAACCGAGGGGGGCGACACATCTAAATTTCAAGTTTAGATGCTCAACAAATCTCACACTAGTGAATCAATCTTCGAACAATCTTCTTTCATTTGTCGCATCTACTTGCATCGCTCATCAAGTTTTTGCAGGAAATCTTCAGAATCGTCATCAATCTTCTTTCTATCTACTCAGCGTGCACGCAGGTAGCTACAGCAAAACACAATCTTTTTTGCATCGTAGATAGAGTCGTCCCCCTCGACAGAAACAGATTTCAAAGTTGAATTCCATTCGGTCTCACCAAACGGTGTTTATTCAATCACCGCGTCGTTAGTAGTGGTGTTCTCCAGTACACAACGAAAGGCTCCCTGCAAGCAGCTGGCTATCAAGGCTTGCCTCAACCGCTGATCGGATTCAGTTCCAATCACCGTGTGTGGTGCACAGCAAAAAAAGTTGTTGAATATTACATCGAAACTGCTGCAACCAGGTCAATCCATCGGTTGTGTTATATCACATTGTACGATGTACATCGATTTCGCGAACAAAATTACATCCATTGATGTAATATTGTATCTGCTTTTTGCTATTACATCATTATTTCATACATCAGCTTGAATTACGTTGATCGATATTACATTTTTTTTTTTGCTGTGTGGTGTCCGGTTGTCGGCATCAGCAGCAGCAATGCTTTCGGCGCGTGGTGTTGAACTTTGTTCCCTAGTACACAACAAAAGGCTGCCTGCAAGCAGCGAGGTACTGCCCACATGAGAATCCATAGAAGGAGGAAGAAGCCGCACTGCTATTGATCGGAATCAGTAGCTCTTCGTGAGTCGCTGTGGGCCATCTATGCCAAGCGCGTCACCCTCATTCCAATCAACATACAACTCACCAGCCTCATCTGTGTTTAACACCATAATAGTTCAGCATCACTCAACCATCACGACAAAACGGTTCCCATATCTAGATAGAGCTGGAATTAGGGCGTAACAGCTTTTGTAAACAATTACTTCTTTCGATGATGTCTTGAAAGCCAAGGCTCGCGCACGCAAATCAACAACCATATTCCAGCTCTACCCAGATATGTTTAAATCTAACATACCAAGCTCTTGAAGGCAACAATGGGGGTGCAATTTCAAAAACCAAAGTCGGTCGCGGCATAAAAGTGGTCTGATTTTGATCCAGCCAATCGATAGGAATTTTTTCTTCAAATCTGTTAAAATTAAGACTTTATCATTTTTCAAACTATCACTGTTGAAAATTGCGCGAATGTGCATCGCTAATTCGTGTAGCCGTGTCTTAAAATTTAGCTTTGATATTGGTTCAATGTTTTCTCCCTTCAATAAGCGGATGTTATCAAGATCGATCTTCCGCCGTGTAGTCTCGAATCGACATTAAAGGACATTACATGGGGGGTGTGTATGTGTGGTATTGGATGGTGCTGACAATGACGATGATGATCGTTGATGTGGGGTGAGACCTGACGAACGAGTTACGTCGTTGCTTTTGCTTTCCTTCTAAGAAAATGGACTCCATCTTACATTGGTTTATCGTGTTCGGATTTGAGAGAGCCGCCCTCCACCGAAATGGACGTCACACCACCGGGCGCTGCTGCCACGACGGAGGTTGTCGCGGCCGCTGCCGACATTGGGTTGCCAGGTGCTGGTGCCATGCACATGCCCATGTTTTCGATGTTGTTCCATGTTCATCGTCTTGGACGAGGAGAAACACAGCTTCATCGGGAATTGTGTGCCTTTGTGATCGATTGCGCTGTGGTTGCACTTCATTATGGCGTTCACCGCCAGGGCTACGCTCGGGAGCTCGACCAATCCGAAGGAGGAACGTTCCGATTTCAGCGGGAACATTCACACTTGCGACGGGTGGTAGTCTTTGGTGGTGAATGCAGTCAGCAGCAGATCCTCGGATATAACGGATGGGTATTGAAGAAGTGGAAAATCTTGCTCGGTGGCAGAAAGCGATTTTTGCTGGCCTGGGTCAACGAAAGGAAGCGATTGTTCTTGGAGGCGCTGTAGCCCTTGAAGCTGATCGAATTGTCCGACAGGGTGTAGGGGTCGGTGGACTCTGACAAGAAATGGAAAATGCAATCTGAATTTTGCTACCATCATTTTCGATTAGAATGTTGTTCAAGTGCTGGATGCTGCGTTCGACTGCGATGGCGTCTCCCATCTGCACCATGATGGCGATACCCTCTTTGCTCTTCAGGAGCTTAATCTTGACATTTCCGTACAGGCAGAACAGATTGAACAGCTTATCGGTGTTGGCTGTGTTGTTATCGAGTCCGTAGACCATCATCACTGCGCCCTGTTGCTGTGCCGTTTGAATGAAATTGGCTGGTCCATTTCTATTTATTTATTCGTCAATCAAAAACGTAGACTGCATAATAACATCATAACTTATGATCTATGATTTCGCAGTTTTTGGAAATATTTTTTTCAGTTTTAGGGGCGACATATTTAGGTCTATCATTTCACAGTATAGATTATAAACAGATATCATCCGACGATCTACCGCGAACAAATATAGATTACGCAATTGACGAGAAGGTACATAAAAATTAAGTCTTGATAATAAATAAGCTGAGTCAATGCGTTGCGAAGCAATATTGTTCACGGAAGAGACCATAGCATAATCTCGGCGCTCTTTCAATGACTGAATGTTGATTAACAAGCAACGAGCTTCATAAGATGGGAAAGGCAATTCTGTCCATCCCAATCTACGTAGTGCATATAGTAAAAATTTCCTTTGGATTGACTCTATTCGTTCTTCATGCTTTTTCATATAAGGTGACCAAACAACACTGCATTATTCTAATATTGGCCTCACATAGGCAACATATAGTGTTTTAATTGTGTAAGGATCTTTAAAGTGTAAACCAAAACGCTTTATAAAATTAAGCATATTGCCTGCTCTATGAATAATTGTGTTATAATGATCCACAAATGTTAGTTTAGAATCTAGAATAACTCCTAAATCTCTTATTTTATCAGAACTTTGAACAATGTGATTTCGGGTCAGTGGTGCGTCCTTCATTAGTCCGACATGTGTTCCGGCCGGTGTTGGTTTACAGTTTTCCGACGGATGAAACTCGGGCGGTGAAAAATTCGATGTAAATCCGTTTTTCCGCCGGCTCCCAGAAGGACTGGTTTAGGACCATGGTTGGTCGTTGTAACGGGGTCGGCCTTCCGCCAAGATGGTAGGATCATAAAGGTAACTCTAAGACCAGAGCTATGTGATAACCACTTCCGATTTCCATTTCGTGAAATTCAAGTTGGCCGTTGGGCTGAATGCCCTGTATTTGCTGAAACCTTGGACGGATTCAAACGTCTTCTCAAGTATCTTACTGAAAACTGAAAAACAACACAAATTTTTCACTTACTACACCAAAACTGAAAGTCTGTTCAAGGTTGTCTTGAAAGGGCTGCCCAGTGGTAAATCTCTGCATCAGACAAAGATGAATTGGAGTTGAGGCAGTCCAAGTAATCAAAATGAAAATGAAATCCCGTCCAGGCGGGCTTCATTTTTGGTAAGCAAATAAATAGGATCGTTTCGTTTCCCATACATTTTCCCATTTAAAATGTCCCGCAAATCGAGAGTTTAACCAAATTTGTTCAAATGTTGTACAGTTCTTTGGGACCTCAATACGCATTGAAAGAGCAGTGGCGAACAGGAGGTTGTAAAGTTGATAATTTGTGCAGGCGGGTCTCGGATACACCGTATACCTCGTCTAATTTAACATCGCAGAATGAATGCAAAATTAAACGAGTTCATGTTCCCCCCAGATGCAACGTAAATTCGTTATGAAGCACCCTAATGTATACATTATGTACAACTCATTTGTAGTACAAAATGATACCCTTCTACTTTAAATATACAGGCCATTGTAGTTGTAATCCACACCCCGTACCTCAATCGATAATTCACCGATAAATCCGGTTTACAGTTCACACGCTTGTTTTCCTCTCCGCAATCACACAAAGAAAGACCATCACAGCACGGGACAGGAAGGCATGTGTAATCCGATACCCGATAGTCTACATTAATCCACATACCGACTCATATGCATTTGGGGGAGGTCGATGACAAGGTGTTTGCTTTCTTCGATTAATGCAATCTGACGCTAAATTTAGGATAGGGATATAGACTTTATACGGTGATAGGTACTTACCAAGCGATTTCATGGCATTGCTTTCGATGTCCAGACCGGCAAACGCGTAGATGGCGTGCGTGCAGAGCTTCGGATCGAAGTGGTCCAAACTGTAGGACGCCGAACCTTTCCGGTATACGGCCCACGTCGAAATGTAGCATACCACAACGCGATCGTGGTCGGTTACTGATATGGGCGATGGACGTACATGAAAGTGTAACAAAACAGACAAACAGAAGAAAATAAGATTTTTTTTTTTTGCTTTTTACTAGACTTGTTTGTTATTGCTTCGCTCAACAGCGGATTATTATGAATCAACGACCGCGGTTGAAGGGAATCGAAAATGCCGGTGCTCTTCTGTTGCTCTCCGTGAATGGATGGAGCATGAGTCATCACTGGTTTTACTTGGTGGAACCAAAAGAAAGTGATGGTGGAGTGGTGGCCTAACGATGAAAAATAAATCAAATGCTGACCGCAATCTGCGGCGGGTGATAACGCTATTGATGGCGAATGAGCTAATTATGACACACGAAGCATGAGGGACAGAAATAAGCAATCAGTGGTAGAAAATAAGCATAAATATAAATGATTTAAATAAGTAATCGGTTCACCCCTGAATGAAATATCAGCTCCATAAAGATTACGCGATTGAACCTGCCAAACAAATGAATGAAAAATAACAAAAACACATTTTTTTAAAATAAAATCACGCATTACAATGTCCTGCTCTTGACCATATTGAACAAAACAAAAGAACAGAATATGGGTGATGATCTGTGAAATAGCACCACAGAAATAAATCAGATGGTAATGCAAATTCAATTAGAGAGGGACGAAAAATCAATTGGTAGAAGTTCCGGTGAATTTGGTGGGTTCACATCTTTTGGCACAAAATTGACTACGTTGGCTCTGTACCACTCCAACACATTTCGAGCGTAGTGGCAGGATACTAGATCAGGTCAAAACAGAGTTGATCCTTTCCCTAATAAACAAATACCATAAACGAACTGTATCCCGGATGGGTAAACTATCCCACAAATGGTTTTGATGATACCCCAACCCGTCGTTAAGCTCTCCTTTATGGTTATTTTTATTAAAGCTCGATTCAAAGTAAATCTGGACGCACGGTTTAATACACCACCGCACCCCAGGTGGTTGGAACAAAAAACGTTTGACAGGCATTTGTGGATGTTTCATTGACGAAGAAATTGGTGAAAAGTTTTTCTCGATTGATCGACGCATCCCGAAATTACGGATCATGGAACTTGAGTAAAGAAAATTAATTGTGCACAAACATCTAGAGAACCCTTCGTGGTCTGCCTCAAAAATAGCAAAAGTGTTAAAATTCCCAAAGTCAACGGTGAGTCTTGTAATCAAACGTTACAAGGATACTCTGAGTGTGGATAGAGCACAGCGCATCTATCATAAAAGTGGCACTAGGGACAAAAAGCTGAGGAGCATGGTGTTGAGGTACGTGAAAAGTATACGTGATTTGGCAAAGAAATACGATTCCAACTTTTCCACCGTGCGTAACATCCTTTCAAGAGAAGGATATAAGCACAAACGAAGTGACAGACGGAGCGGCTCGAAGTTTGATTTGACGCACTTTCATTTGAAATTTTCGAGTGTACCTCACGGCAACACTATCTACTCATATGTACTATCTTAAAGTAGTTGATGCTATTGGGGCACCGCCTGTTATCTCTTTTTCTCTAACGAAAAATGAAAGGGAAAGCCTGTTGTCAAACAGCATGTCACTATGTTGTGTTCATTGTTATCTGCACTTCTTTTGTATAATGGAAGACCATAGGCCGAAATGATTAGGGGTAAACACATCGAGTTAACGTTTGCTTAGAAGTAAACGATGTTGAGCTGTCAATGACTCGCGCTTGTTGGCGGCAATTGTTGCTAAAGATTTCATCAGTCAGTGCTCCTAACCAAAGCCACAGTCATTCGCGACCGAGAAGACATCGTTGTTGGACGCCAAACAGGACCTGCCCGTGAAAAAAAACCAATGATTTTGAATGGAGATTTTTGTTGATTAGGGGTAGGAGGGGCATAGTGAGCATTCCACACTTTGGCTCTGAATCTCCAGCTGCATGAAACAAATCAACTGATAGTAGGTTGATATTGATCCTACCACCAACCAATTTGTTCCAAACGGCCGGAAGACCAAGCTGGGGCATGGGATCCTCACTATTCCCCTCTTACCCCTACCATAAAATCACAACGAAAATCGTGGTATATGAGAAATGTACAGTAAAAAAGGGGGGTTGTTAAGCATCCTAACAATAAAAAAATTGATTTTTCTCGAACAAATTTGATCTCATCAAATTAATTTTCATTGATAATTGTTTCGTTAAAAACGAAATTTATTTTTTCTCCCGTCCAATAATTTAACAATAAATTTTTAATGTGCCCAAAATTCAACCGTAAAAATCATTGTAATTTCGTTATTTAACTATATTTTTTTTGCGGCCATACTCGGTATGCATTCGCTCCTCCGTAGCGGAACCGGAAGCTCTCGACGAGGGCGATCTGAAGGAGGAAAATTTACTCCAAAATCATGTCGAGATCCATCGAATCAAAGAGGCGATCGACGTGCTGGAGGTGAGAATGAAGGAGGATCGGATGGAACCGATTTTTTTTAAATTTATTACGGCTAAATATGCTGTATGTCAAGCGTTTGAGCATGATTGCGGTACGATGCTCTATTCTGGACCGGTCTACTAGACGTGAAAAAACTAGTCATTATACCTGCTACGTGTATCTTGTTACCTGAAGACGAGGAGGGAATCTTCGGATACATGGAGGAGGACTTCAGAAATGAGGAAGCTCATATGCGAGGACAAAAGTGTTACATCTGCAAGAAACGGTATGCAAACGTTTTGTGTTGCGCGAAGAAGTGCTTCCGTTCATTTCATACGCTTTGTGGGATGCAGAATGAGTGCCTGTCGCATTACGTGGATACGTTCCAGTCGTGGTGCGATAAGCACGTAGTGCTGGTGGGTAAGGTGAAATACTCCGAGACCGAAAAGACGAACCACAATAGACAGTGACGACAGCGATTCCGATCTGGTTTCTAGACGAAAGAAACCAACGTCGATGCGAAGGCTGTCCACGTCTTCGTCTAGTTCTTCCTTGCTCGTTTCTTCGAATTACGAATAAATCAGTCTGGAGGAACTGGTCAAGAAGATTCCACTCGAGATTCCACTGCCACGAGGAACTTCCGTCGAAAAATTGCTTCGAGCCAAACCGGTCGTAAGGCTCGAGAAGCTCAGCTCGGAAAAGATCAAATCATTGACTTCTTCGGACAATGAAGACGAAGCATCCTCCTCCGGATCGTCAACCATGTGAAGTTAAACAAAAAGTAGTGCCGAAAATCGATGGTAGAATTGCAGTCGATCAAAGAGGTCATCCGTTCCGACACGGACACGCTAACGGATGCCTCGGTGGGACAGGAAATCGTGCGTCCCAAGACGCCTTACAGAAATCTTTTGAAAAGCTAATTGAAGCTTTTTGGGTCGAAACCCGTCCCACGAAAACGGTCCCTCAGCGAGTCTGATACGGAGTACGTTACAGCGAAGAAAATTAGGTTGATTTAATTTTAATGGCGACCTTCCT
Organism: Ochlerotatus camptorhynchus; assembly: GCF_037179485.1. Taxonomy (NCBI): domain Eukaryota; kingdom Metazoa; phylum Arthropoda; class Insecta; order Diptera; family Culicidae; genus Ochlerotatus; species Ochlerotatus camptorhynchus. Next base: position 3,596,008 of record NW_027040849.1, read on the forward strand.
TAGACGGCGAATTTTCCAGCGCTAGTCAAGTCTTTCCCACGGCGCAGTAGATTACTGCCAACGGTGCCACCTCAGTGGGAATGCGATTCGAAACCGGGTTGACGTTGATGCTCAAAAGTGAGAAAATGTTCCGGATTTCACGTAGCGAATGTCAGCTGGTATCACGTTGCTTGCAGGTACTGAGGGAGAACCTTCCAAAACTTCTAGTGTTTGGACTGGTGGTATAGAGATTGCTAAAGTATGATTGTGTCAGTGATTTGTTTTCATCGGGAAAATTTTCCGCTATGAAATTTTTTTTTTCCCGATGAAAACATTTTGCGTATACGTATACGTGACGTAGTGTGCGTACGATAAACGTCAGCAATCACTATGACACAAATAATGCACCTGAAACCGACGGAGAATCGCAAGTGCTGTGATCAATGTGATTGGTCAGGCAGAAGGAAACAAGTCAGCACTTTCATTATCACGACGTTCTTATGCATAATCTAGTGTGACGAAACGTTGGATCATGCGTAAGAACACCATGAGAACGAAAGTGTCGACTACATTCCTTCTGCCGCACCTATAGTAACGCACATGGTTCCCGCGCTGACTGTTCCTTACTTTCTCACTCTAATCAAAATTTCCTTCGATGAGTGAGAAAACAGCTCCCCGTCAACGCGAGCGAGAACGCGAGTTGCCAGATCATTGCACACAAAACCAACTTGAATTAATTCAAAACAAAAATACTAACGAACCTGGCGGTGAGGGGCGGAAGGTGGACTAAAATTCTATTACTGAGAACCACATTATTTTAATTATTTTCTTCGGAGAAAGTCGTCTGTCACTTCGTTTGTGATATAAGTCTTTTTGTGCCAGTAAACATCCGAATCGCTCCCTGAAACAAAATTTAGTGGCCAAAAAGCGAGCACGATTACTATACGAACGAGTTTTGACGAAATTTGATGGCTGTATTTTAATGGATGACGAAACATATGTCAAAATGGATTATAAACAAATCCCCGAACGAAAATTTTACCTAACAACTGGTCGTGGGGATGTCCCTTTCAGGTATAAATTTATTTTTGCTAATAAGTTTGCTCGGAAACTAATGATTTGGCAAGGAATCTGCAGTTGTGGCCTTAAAACCAAGGTTTTCATCACATCTCACACCATGACGTCGAAGGTTTACATTAAGGAGTGTCTGAAAAAGCGGATTTTTGTTTTTTTCATTCGGCAACATAAGACCAACGTTATGTTTTGGCGGATATAGCAAACAATGTTAATTTCGTCGCCAAAGAGATTAATCCTCCGAATTGCCCTGAGTTCAGACCGATCGAGTTTTCCCCATGTGCATTTGGAATCGAACCAGACACCTAAATAGCTGTAACCACAAACGAAGTGACAGACGGAGCGGCTCGAAATTTGATTTGACGCACTTACATTTACAATTTTCGAGTGTACCTCACGGCAACACTATCTACTCATATGTACTAGATTAAACTAGGGGGTACCGCCTGTTATCTCTTTTTCTCTAACGAAAATTGAAAGGGAGAGCCTGTTGTCAAACAGCATGTCATTATTCGCTTCTTTTGTATAATGAAAGACGATAGGCCAAAATGATTAGGGATGAACACATCGGGTTAACATTTGCTTACAAGTAAACGATGTTGAGCTGTCAATGACTCGCGCTTGTTGCAATTGTTGCTACAGATTTCTTCAGTCCGTGCTAGAAGCCTAAGTCACAGTCATTCGCGACCGAGAAGACATAGACATCGTTGTTGGACGCCAAACAGAACCCGGCCATACTCGGTATGCTGGTATACATTCACTCCTCCGTAGCGGAACTGGAAGGATCCACCCAAGCTGCCGGATATCAGTTTTGTCTGCTCCAGTTTCTTCTTATTATTCTGCAGAACCAGACAGTGCGAGTACTGGTCGTGTTTGCCAAACCAACCGGTGGAATACTAATCTGAAAGCCGATTTCTTAGGCACGTTGCATTTGTTGCAGTAGATCGTCACTTGCCGCTGCACTTTCATGGAGCGGATTACAATCGCCGTGGCAGTAGTTTCGTCGTACAGATCGATCACTGGATCGATATCAACCCGATAGGTATGGCCGGCATGCTTCGCGTAGTGACGCTCGCTCATGTCACGGGGAATCCTTTCCGAACAGGCGGCGCATTGAAACTTTTGTACGAATCGATCGGGACATAGGATTTGATGTCACGCTTTTGTCTTGTTTTTGAATTGCGGACTGTTCGAAAAAAGTTTAAAACTCTGCAGGAAATTCAAAAATATGAAACTTTTTCTGAACTTGTACAGATAAAGTTCTGTTAATCTCATTTCTTTTTTTTTTCCTTTGATTTGTTTTTTGTCGATCTGGTTTTCCGTACTGAGCACCAATGCTACCGATGCCAGCACTGATAAAAATCCCCTTATACCTTTTGGCAAATTTCCATTGCTGATTATTCATAAAATGTATAAGGCTACCACGAACCAATTTGTTCCGAACGGCCGGAAGACCAAGCTGAGGCATGGGATGCTCACTATGCCCCACTTGTTCACTATGCCCCTCTTACCCCTACCATAAAATCACAACGAAAATCATGGTATATGAGAAATGTACAATAAAAAAGGGGGCTTGTTATGCTAAGCATCTTAACAATAAAAAAATTGATTTTTGTCGAACAAATTTGATCTCATCAAATTAATTTTCATTGATAATTATCGTTAAAAACGAAATTTATTATTTCTCCTTTCCAATAATTTAATAATAAATTTTTAATGTGCCCAAAATTCAACCGTAAAATTCATTGTAATTTCGTTATTTTATTATAATTTTTTTTGCGGCCATCCTCGGTATGCATTCGTTACTCCGTAGCGGAACCGGAAGCTCTCGACGAGGGCGATCTAAAGGAGGAAAATTTACTCCAAAATCATGCCGAGATCCATCGAATCAAAGAGGCGATCGACGTGCTGGAGGTGAGAATGGAGGAGGATCGGATGAAACCGATTTTTTTTTAAATTTATTACGGCTAGAGATGCTGTATGTCAAGCGTTTGAGCATGATTGCGGTACGATGCACTATTCTGGACTGGTCTACTATACGTGGCAAAACTAGTCATTATACCTGCTACGTGTACCTTGTTACCTGAAGACGAGGAGGGAATCTTCGGATTCATGAAGGAGGACATCAGAAATGAGGAAGCTCGTATGCGCGGACAAAAGTGTTACATCTGCAAGGGTTGATGCATATATTATGTCACGCTCTAGGGGGGGGGGGTCTAAGATTTTGTGACAAGCAATGCATTAGGTATTCTTCGATTTAGCGTGACATAATTAATGCATGGGCCCCAAGGAACGGTATGCGAACGTTTTGTGTTGCACGAAGAAGTGCTTCCGTTCATTTCAGATGCTTTGTGGGATGCAGAATGAGTGCCTGTCGCATTACGTGGATACGTTCCAGTCGTGGTGCGATAAGCACGTAGCGCTGGTGGGTAAGGTGAAATAATCCGGGACCGAAGCCTGTGGGATTTGCTACGATGAGATGGGACCGTACAGGAAGCTGGAATCGATTCGTGCTGTCAGAATGTCTGGTTCCATCGGAGCTGCATGGCACAGTTTGCCCAATCGGCGGGGTACTTTTTCAAGTGCCCTTTGTGCAACAAAAAGGACGACTTTAGTCAGCAGATGCAGCAGCGTGGCATTTATATTCCGGAAAAGTAAGTGAAGCAGAGGTGGGTATTTGAATACTGAATATTTTATTTTATTTGTTCCAGGGATGCCTCGTGGGAGCCTGAACCGAATGCATTCAACGATCAGTTGGAACGTCCTTCGGAGTGTGACGCTGAAGCGTGTCGCTGTCGGTATGGGCGAGATTACGATTGCAAGCGTTGGGATATGATCCTGTGTGCAACGTGCAGTTCGACTTGTCGCTACGATCAGTGCATGGAGGTTCCCTCGAAGAACTATGTTTGCACCTTTTGTCTTCCGATTGTTTGAAGCTAGCCGAGGCTTCCCGAAGAGCGGAAGCAGCTTGACGTGCGGAAGCCAGTAGCAGAGAGGGGAGTTCTAGGGGTTGATCTCGTGGCAGACGTCATATTAAATCGGATGATTCAGATTCTGAAGAGTCAGTTGCATCAACGACCAAACGCAAATCTCAGAAAAGACGAACCACAAAAGACAGTGACGACAGTGATTCCGATCTGGTTTCTAAACGAAAGAAACCAACGTCGAAGCGACGGCTGTCCACGTCTTCGTCTAGTTCTTCCTCGTTCGTTTCTTCGAATGGCGAAGAAATCAGTCTGGATGAACTGATCAAGAAGATTCCACTGCCACGAGGAACTTCCGTCGAAAAATTGCCTCGAGCCAAACCGGTCGTATCAAATCGTTGACTTCTTCGGACAATGAAGACAAAGCATCCTCCGCCGGATCGTCGACCGTGTTCGATTTCAACTATCGTGTGAATTTAACCAAAAAAGCAGTGCCGAAAATCGATGGTAGAATTGCAGTCGATCAAAGAGTTCATCCATTCCGACACGGACACGCTAACGGATGCCTCGGTGGGACAGGAGATCGTGCGTCCCAAGACGCCTGCCAGAAATCTTTTGAAAAACTGTTCAAATTGTAGCTTTTCGGGTCGAAAACCGTCCCACGAAAACGGTCCACCAGCAAGTCTGATCCGGAGTACGTTACAGCGAAGAAAATTAGGTTGATTTAATTTTAATGGTGACGTTCCTTAGACGGTGAATTTTTCAGCACTAGTCAGGTATTTCCCAACGGCGCAGTGGATTACTGCCAACGGTGCCACCTCAAGTGGGAATGCGATTCGAAACCGGGTTGACGTTGATGCTCAAAAGTGAGAAAATGTTCCGGATTTCTCTACCCACATTAAGCGAATGTCAGCTGGTATCACGCTGCTTTCAGGTACTGAGGGAGAACCTTCCAAAACTTCTAGTGTTTGGACTGGTGCAGATTGCTAAAGTATGATCCCGATGAAAACATTTTGCGTATACGTATACGTGACGTAGTGTGCGTAAGATAAACGTCAGCAATCTCTATGACACAAATAATGCACCTGAAACCGACGGAGAATCGCAAGTGCTGTGGTGAGGCAGAAGGAAACAAGTTAGCACTTTCATTATCACGACGTTCTTATGCATAATCTAGTGTGACGTAACGTTGGATCATACGTAAGAACATCGTGAGAACGAAAGAGTTGTCAACATTCCTTCTGCCGCACCTACAGTAACGCACACAGTTCCCGCGCTGATTGTTCCTTACTTTCTCACTCTAATCAAAATTTCCTTCGATGAGTGAGAAAACAGCACCATGTCAACGTGAGCGAGAACGAGGGTTGCCAGATCATTGCACACAAAACCAACTTGAATTAATTCAAAGCAAAAATACTAGCGAACCTGGCGGTGAGGGGCGGAAGGTGGACTAAAATTCTATTACAGAGAACCACATTATTTTAATTAATTTCTTCGGAGAAAGTCGTCTGTCACTTCGTTTGTGGCTGTAACTGTGCAGGATGATGCTTCCTAGAAAAACTACAAGAGACAGCCCAATGGGGTTGTACCATAGAGGTAATTCTAAGACCACTGGGTCCCGAAGAAAATCATTATTATTTTTGGCTCACTCAGTACCAGAACAACGGTCCCAAGCAGCCCCAAGCTATTTCACTCACCCCTGCATGTTCTGCATGAATCCACACACCCCTGATGTTATCTGTCAAACTTTCATAGCGAATCAAAACAAACATAGTGTAGTAATAGAATTTCAACTAGAATAGGGTACGTTAATAGTTTGCTTGGGACCAATAGGCTACTAAAGTGGTGAGCCAATTTAAAATTGTTAGTTTCGTATTGATTGGTGGTTGTACGCAATGATGGACTACGTAGGACTACGTGGTATGATATATTAAATATTTGATGTTGTGATTTCGCTGATAATGATTGCTCAGGTTGCTGTCGTTTTGGTCGTTTTAACGGTTAAAATATCAAAATTGAGAGCAAACAAATCTTCCTGTGACATCACATTGAAAACTATTTCTGCTATCAGTGAAAGCAAACTGAAAACTAAATTTGACATTAATTTTTCCTGTTGATAACAAAACAAGTATTCAATTTGATGTTATGCTAAGGTAATGGAATCAAACCCGCAACAACATATTTTTGAAGAGCAAATGTACAGCAAAATGAAAACAAAATTTGTCAATTGCATAAACTGAAATCAAATTAGGACTTCAGTTTGATGTTGATATCAAAACTTGATTTCAATATGCTTTCATTTTGATGCTGGACTTTGCTCGGGTATGATTGCCCTGAAAAGAACCTTTTGATACGAATTTTAGTTGGGACATGTTCAGAAAATTAACTCTTTTGGAAAATGTTGGTGGCCCTGAAAAGGACCGATGGTAGGCAGGCTTTGGAAGATGATGATGACGTGTAGGCAGCTGCGTATTCAGTCGTGGACAGGATGGCAAGGATTTGGTAAAGGAGTCGTCATGTACGAGGAAACCCGAGGTGTGCTGAAGGTGTGCCGAGAAAATGTGATCCGTGATGCCGTCACTGAACACGCAGACAGTCCCAGCCATGGATGTATTCTACGCATCATTATCACCAACAACCAAGTAACAAAACGGCCCTTTTCAGGGCCTCATAGTTCATGTAAGAAAATAGTTAGAGTAGATTTTTTAAAGAACTACAAAAATAGTTTTCACCATTAAGTCGAGGCTATTTTTTCTCATTGATGGCGCTGTTCCATTGATAGTAAGTTCGAAATTTGGAAAAGTGGATGGAACGTATGATGTAGGTATTATGGTCAAAATAGGTCAAAAGAAATCATTCATTATCGTTCAGTTTTGACGTATGACTACGAAATGGAACATGTAACAAATTATGAAAGATTTTGAACGTTAATAACTCAACTGCCCCTGGTCCAATTTCAATAATTTTATCACCAATCGATCAGAAATATGGCTACGCATCGAAAATAATGCTTCCAAATGTTGATTTTCAACAAGAAACTATTGAAAAACTGGTACATGTCTAGCATTGTCCAAAAGCGTCGAATTAACTAACAAATCCACCAATTACTTACATGCATATGCTGCTTCCCCAGCACAGTCGTCAGAGAGTAGTAAGTAGACGAAACAAGTCGAAGTGGCATTTGCCTCCGATCATCGGGAGCGTGCGAATAGGGAGGATAGAATTGCGTAATACTTTGCATCCTCATCGCCATATTCAGAACCACACGCTCCCAACGACCACACAAAATGCTCTCCAGAGTTGTAATCTTGTAACCAAACTTGGAAACAGGGGATACACAAAAAATATATCACATATGGGTCATTCTAGCTCAAGTGGGTACCCCACCTGTGGTCGATGTCACCGATTTGAGCCAAACTTGGCCAAAATGCTTATTTTGAAATTCTGAAATTTTTGATTTTGCTCTAATGTGCCTAGATCCTTCTGGGCTACAACCCTGGATTTTCGAGATTTTTAAAAATTTCAACTTTCAGAAGAGATCCACAACCAAATAAGCTATTCGTGATCTTAGAACGTCAACTTGAAGGTTTTTTAATGTAGATTCTTATAAGTGTAAAAACGTTTTGGTTTTGTTATAGTAACTACAGTAAACATACTGATAACTGGAAGGTGTCCAAATTGTCAAAAAATGACCTATTTTCACCATGCGCGGGATTTTTTGTTTCTTAATATTTTGGACTCAAATTTTCACCACACTTTGGAAAACTCTACTTTATGTGTTTCCAAGGGCAAATGATTTGGACAATTTTTTTTTTTTTGAGATATGGCCAGATGAGTGAGAGGTAGTTTTAAGCTTTTCTGGTGAAAAATCAATGCTATTTCATATACATATTTTTATTTTTTCTTGAATTCCTTCACGCTGATGGCACAATAATATTTTTATGTTATTTTTCACATGTTTTTGGCTGGATTCTCATTCTTTGAAATCATAACTACACAGCAAAAAAATAATTTTGATATCACATCAAAGTGGATGCACTACAATCAACAATCAATACGAAACTAACGATTTTAAATTGGCTCACCACTTTAGTAGCCTATTGGTCCCAAGCAAACGATTAACGTACCCTATTCTAGTTGAAATTCTGTTACTACACTATGTTTGTTTTGATTCGCTATGAAAGTTAACAGATAACATCAGGGGTGTGTGGATTCATGCATAACATGCAGGGGTGAGTGAAATAGCTTGGGACTGCTTGGGACCGTTGTTCTAGTACTGAGTGAGCCAAAAATAATAATGATTTTCTTCGGGACCCAGTGGTCTTAGAGTTACCTCTATGATTGTAGTGCATCCACTTTGACGTGATATCAAAATTATTTTTTTGCTGTGTACCTCATTTATTTACTTCTGTCCATAATTTAATTGTGGTTCTGAAAAATACGTTCAGCCAATACGGGATACAGCCAAAAGGTGAAGTACGATGAAATCTGATAGATTGTCAGGTATATAAAATTACAGTTGTGGATGACAGCTGCTACTAGGACAGCATCGCGATGGGACGGTACGAGTTAGAATCCGACGCGGGTTTACCGGGTTTTCGAATGGAAGGGAGCGATTATTTCACCATTTACCTGCCAGATGAGGAAATATTCTTGTTCAGGAAGGTGACGGAAGTCGGCCTTGACGTAAGCACCACTTTCCTGGCCATTATACTGTGCATTGGACCACTTTTATGACCACTCCCTTCCTTCCTTCGGGCACTCAGACGCTCTTTGCAGGTTCTTATCACACGAAACACAGTCAGTTGTATTTGCAATTTCAAGCTTTTTAGCGATCCATCGGTTGGACGCCTCCGGATTTTGATTGTAAGTGTACAACATTTTTTCACTGACAATTTCTTGTTTCGACTACATGACTGGAACGACTGTAAGAATATCAATGAAACTTGACAGATGTACACACTTAAATTTTTCGGCCGAGATTTCAACAGCCGAGTAGTTCTGCAATTTATTTTGCTGAGATTCAGTAAAACAATTGCCGAGACTCAGCTAACAAATAAGATTTTGCTGAGATATCAGCAAAAGTAAATGCCGAGGTAATCGGCTGTTGGAGATTTTACCGAGCTAGATAAGGTGTGTAAGTAATACTCTATGAATAAAATTCACTCGAATTTTCAGGTTGTTCAGTTACAGAAGATTTTCGGTGTGCCATTTTTATCGAATACACCCTTTAGTTTGTGTTTGATTTTTCCCCTCGTCTTTATTACACTGAAACAAATCTACATGTACCGTTTATTGGATCCATCTTATAATACAGGGTGCGTGACGAATTTTTGCAGTAAATGGCATATTTGAGAAAAAAAATACACCAGTTAGTTATTCTAGCAATGAATTTTGTGCGATTTATTTTCTTTCGCAACATATGGAAGTTGTAAGTAAATTTATTCAAAAAAATTGCCTTCCCTTTCGACGACTGTAGTTAGACGCTTCCGGAAACTGCAGTATGTACGTTTTAAAATGTTTCGATCCATAGATGTCATCACTGCCTTGATTTTAGCTTTTAGCGACTTAAGTGTGGTGTGAGGGGTTCTATTGGTATCCCGTTGGACGACGCCCTATACAAAATAATCCAACGGATTGATATCGGGACTGCTTGGGGGCCAAATTTCTTCCTCCCAAATTTACGAAATATTTTCCGTAAGTCATTTCTGTGCTTTATTAGCAGTATGAGCAGGTGCTCCGTCTTATCACTTTCCCAAGCCTTTTTTAATATTATACACTGTTCTTTCAGTTTCTGTTTTACCGACCGAATTATTTCTTTCATGCATACTCCGGCGCGCAACAAAGCGACAAGGGCTGACAGATTGCTCTCTTGTTTCGACCGAGGGGGGTGACACATCTAAATCCCAATTCTAGATGCTCAAAAAATCGCACAATAGCGAATCAATCTTCGAAAAATCTTCTTGCATTTCTTGCATCTACATGCATCGTGCATCATCTTTTTGCAAGAAATCTTCAGAATCGTCATCAATCTTCTTTCTATCTACTCAGTGTGCGAGCAGCTAGCCACAGCACAACACAATTTTTCCTGCAGCGTAGATAGAGTCGTTCCCCTCGGTTTCGACATCTTTACGTTTACTGAACATTGTTTGTTTAAATCTTACACCTAACAGTATAACCTATCCAGTGCTGCCAAATATATCTAAATCATGATGCACAAGCATGAGAATTACTATTTGAAATTTACTGCAAAAATTCGTCACGCACCCTGTATAGCAATGTCAGCAGATTTATGCATTCTATGTGATGATTGATAGATTCCATCGGATTATCACTTAAAAACTATGACTGCGATATGGAATGATTTATATCGTAATTTCAAATACTTAGTACTTGATAAAACTTTGCTTTGAACGTGGTTAGCGATAGGTATGTATATGAATATTGTCTGATATATTTCATGGTGAAAAACTGTGGGTAGGAACATACATCTAGAAACTAATGGAAAATCATATAAGTTTGCACTATGAGAAAATTCAGTAAATATACCTGTTATCATGATGAATATTGCTCACTAAAATATATCCCAAATCAGCTACAATAAAAAAGAAACAACTGTGAAAGCCACTGCCTGATGTTTATTTTCGATTTATTTTTAGAAATCGATTAAATATATGTGTCAAAAGAAGAAGAAAATTTCATGTGATTTTCACATAAACTTTACCTCGATTGATTTATGACACATATATTATATTGTGGTGAAAAGTAAAGCTTATGCTTATGGGTTTCAAATCCATTTCAGTTAATTATGACCTATATGACCTATTTTCATTTAATTTGACCGATTTATATGACGATCATATAAAAGTTACCAAATTATCAGCATTGTAAATGTATCAGATATTCATATAGAATTTACCTGACTCATTTTCAATCATATAATTTTCATTGGATTATCTTATAGCGCAAATTTATTAGACTTCCACATAACAGGAATATGTCATATTGGTTCAGTGTAGAAATACTCGGCGGAGAAAATAAAATACAATTCGGTACTAGCACCACCTGGTGTGTTAATTCTGAGCTAAACCCATTATCATAAAAAAAAAATTGACGAGGCTCGGTAGCTCAGTGGTTACCGTTTCTGCTTACTGAGCAGAAGATCGGGTGTTCAATCCCAGGCCCGTCCCCTTCCTTGCAATTGTTCACTTTGCCTTATGCTATACCCACTAGTTTTTAATGAAAACAAATTCTTCTTTAACACCGATCGCATCACTTACCTCAGTGTGGGTCCTGATCTAAAAATAGAAATTGGATGAGTGCGCGCGCGTGTGTGTGTGTGTGTTTGTGTATTATAATCGTTCTACCAAAAAACGATCCCTGCGTGTGCGTGCAACCTTTCCCCACATCTCCAACATCCCAGTGATTTCTCGTAGAAGCGCAGAGGATTTCTCGGTTTCCTTCACAGCGAGTACCACGTCAACACATTCCTTCCCATTCCCTAGTTGACCTGCATTCGTACACGGCCGGCGCTGGTATTGTTAAATATTAGATCTCCAGTTTTTACACATTGAGGATGAATGTTAGTCCCAAACATCATCTGTTGGTTCTCTGTGTAATTGCAGCTGATCTGGTAATAACAAAGCAGCAACCGTGGGCGGTCAATCATGCATGCTCATGCATGCATGCTTGCTAAACCCATTATCATAAAATAGGCTTTGTCCATCTCAACAACTTTGCTGAATACGGGACCATCCATATAAGCAGGATCTGTAGATAGTGTTATAGTGATAGTGTAGTCAAGATGGCGTAACCTGATTATGTTTTGATTGAAAATCCAACAGATTATTTAAAAAAAATCAGGTTGCCTAAAAAAGTCTTTGGGTGTGACTGAAAACATAAGAACTGCTCTCAAAAATATTTACGTTCCACAAACTGATTCAAATGTCACCATAACCATAATCTTCCGTCTAGACAAAACGTTGTGGCAACTTTTCCGAAAAAAAATACCTTTCTGGACATCGAGATAATAGGGGGGATCAATTGTGGCCAACTTCCCCTACACTTCATTGGAACTATTTCCTTTTCTATAAATGCTTTTAATTTTTCTAGAAACCTCTTCGCAACCGATCCGAAACGATGTCGTAAAAATCATAATTATCTCATGTCTGCTTTGATCCATTCTAACCCGGACCCCGAAGCTCGATAGAAAACTTTCCTAATAATGGTCCCCACAGAGTCGGGAGCGTTGAACCTGTTCTTGGGAACGAATGAGCCCTAGGTATATCTTCCAGAATAACAACAACCACCAGTTATAAACATGCGTCTTCGTCGCTATCTCCCCCATCTTGGATAGTCGCGCTAGGTCGTTCATCGTTGTTGGATGGTTCACACTCCCGTTGGGGTGATGATGATTAAAATGAGCTCTGCTGCTTAACCTTGAACTGCCCGGCTAGAATTATGTCTGTTTCCTGTTTCTGCTGCGAGTGTGGTACAATTATCACCAACCGCAGCGCAGCACAAGTCTCTTCAAGGAGCGGTTCCCCTCGGGCTTCTTATAGCAAATTTGCTTCATGCTTGATGTTCCTAAACGAGGGCATCACGACGACGCACGCCATTATAAAAAAAAAGTGGATCTAGGGGCGATAAGTTTGAAGAGATGGGTAACAACGAAAGACTTCAACTATGGTTTAGGAATGGTGGATTAGAATGATGAGCTTAATTTTGATTTACGCTGTAAAGGAGGGATTATTAAAGGGTCCGTCCTATAATCTGGATATTGATGTATAATTTAGACATTCTACAATTTATGTCACAATTGCTATCTTTTTATCAAATCAATACATTACTCGGGCAAATAGTCAAATCAACGTAAGTGCTTTTGTAAACAAAGGCTTCAATTATCAATTTATCGAAACTGATAGCTCACCCCAGAGGCGAAGTGAGGGCAATCTGATGCCCCTTTCCAAATTGAAAAAAGGTGTCAGGTTTAGACGTTGAACTGATAAGGGGCTGTTCTACTGGCGTGCACAGGGTGGGGCAAAATTGCCCCTCCTATTTATAAATAAGATTTTTATTTCCACATTTACAAAATTATGATATAAAATAACTTGATTTCTGATAACTTGATTTGAAGGTAAAATAACTTCATTTCATAATATAAAGGCACTGAAAACCTTTTATTGCGTCAATGCCTTTGAGATGGTGCCTGCAAATTGCACCACAAAGGTACATGAAGGGACAAACTTCAATTAAATTTTTTGGTCAAAAAATTGCACATACGAAAAATTGCTGGTGTAAACTGGGAGGGTAAATTGGGCTTAAAGAGGAGGGTAAATTTAAGGTTGAAAAAATTCACCTTCGTGGTGGTAAATCGAAGAAAAAGCTTTTTATTTAATATTTCTGGTGTAAACATATTATCAAGGTGGGGCATCTAATCAAAATGCATAATTCTGGTGAAAAAAATGAATCACGCTAAGGGGCAAATTTAACTGAAAATTTCTGGTGGAAAGTTTGCAACACTGTGGTGAATGTAGAATAGACTGATGCCAAATTTGACTTTTTCGCTCCACAGTGCTTAAATGGTTTCAAATCGGGTCCTGATTAGCCTCCCAAAGTTACAACTCATTTGGTTAGAAACAGACTTCGCACAAGCCATTTGAAGTTCACATGTAAATTAATATGGGAAATCTAAACTTTTTGTTCATTGCCTTCTAGTCTTTTTCCATATTAAGCTGCGAAACAGTTCGATAGCCACTCTTATAGAAAATTTTCTCAGCTACAACTTTGCTGAAGATTGTTTCTATGTAAAACGAGACTGGAAAAAGTTATTAATTATTTAAGAGATTGGTAACCTTATGACATGATCAAGCAGCTGCTCTGTAGGCAACACTGTATTTTGCAGTGAGACATACCTAGTAGCCGTGATTTTTGTGTCCTATTCAACGCCCCAGAAACACCAATGTTGCCTGCTGAGCAGTTGATTGAGCATGATCATAAGACATCAGCGCATTGAACCATTGATAACTTTCGATCCTTGCATTTAATCAAAAAAGTGGTTTTCAGCAAAGTTGTAGCTGGGAAAATTTCCTACAAGAACATATGAAAGCTTTTGAAGCAGACCGATATGGTGAATTATTAGACAGACATGAACAAAAATCTTAGTTTTACCATAATAATTCCCATACAAACTTTAAATGGTTGGTGCCACCTCAGTTTCTCACCAAATGGGTTCAAATTTTGAGAGGTTAGTCAGGATCCGATTTGGAATCGTTTAAGTATTGTGGAGCGAAAATTTCAAATTTTGCATCACTCTAATGTAGAAGCAAGGTTTATTCATATTCCGGTGCATAATTTGCAACGTTCTGATGAATGCAAGCTTCATTGAAAATTTATGGTGAAAAATTTGCACCATTCTGGTGCATGAAGAGGCAAAGTCTGAAAATTTCACCACAAAGGTGCATGTTGAAACAAACTTCACTGACAATTTTTGGTGCACCATTCTGGTGAATGGAGGAGCATGCTTTATTGAAAATGTCTGGTGCAAAATTTACATCGCTCTGATAAATAAAATGAACAGAAAATTTCTGGTGGAAAACTTGCACTGGTCTGGCAAATGAAGGCACAAGCTTTATTGAAAATTAAGCTATATTGAAAATTTCTGGTGGAAATCTGCACCGTTTTGGTGAACGGATGAGCAAGCTTTTCGAAAAAATTTTGGTCTTAAATTTGCATCCTTCTGCTGAATAGAGAAACAAACTTTAATAATAATTTCTGGTGCAAAATTTGCACCATTCTGATGATTGGAGGGAAGCTGCTTTACTGAACATTTATGATGAAAAATCTGAAAATAGGGGCAAGTTTTATTTGGTGGAAAACCTGCAACATTCTGATGATATTAGAAGCAAGCTATATTGAAAATGTCTGGTGGAAAATGAAAAAAAGAACTCTGCACTAATCAGAAGATTAGAGAAGCAATCTTTATTGAACATTAACGGTGGAAAATTTGCATCGTTCTGGTCAATTGAAATTTTCAGGTGTAACATTTTCTGGGGGCAAGTTTGAATAGGTGTAAGATTTCCAACAATCTGCTGCATGGAGGGGCAAACTGAATTGAGAATTCCTGATGTAAAAATTGCACAGTTCTGGTGAATGGAGGGGCAAGCTTTATTGAACATTTCTGGTAGAAAAAACTACAACGGACAACTTAAACTTGACTTCCGAGAAGAACCTCAAGGGTATTGAATTCTGAGGACAGTGAATTCTGAGGAAAGAAAAGATTTCTGGGGATGATTCCATGAAAATTCTGCGAATAATTTCTAGCGAATTCTGCAATTAGTTCCAGGATAATTTTGAAAAGAATACTGAGAAAATCAAATTTTGAATAAAATTCCAAAGGGATGTTGAGGAAAATTTCAAGCTCATTCTGGGAAGAATTTCTGGAGAATACAGAGGAAATTCATCTGAAACTTTAGGGGAATTTCAGTTCCAAGGTGTTCTGAGAAAAAAAAAGTTCCAAAATATTCCGAGAAGAACCTCAAGGATATTGAATTCTTAGGACAGTTCCAAAATATATCTGGGGAGAATTCATAGAAAATTCTGCGGAAAATTTCTAGTGCATCCTGCAGATAGTTCCAAGATAATTTCGAAAAGAATACCGAAAAAAAACAAATTTTAAGTGAAATTCCAAAGGGATTAAGCTCATTCCGGGAAAAATTTCTGGAACTCTAAAGGAATTTCAGTGTCAAGGTGTTCTGAGAAAAAATATGAATAGTTCTAAATATAATTCCAGTGGACTTCTAAGCAGAATTTCCATAAAGCTCTTAGGAGAGTTCTAAAAAAATCCGAGAAGAACCTCAAGGATATTGAATTCTGAGGACAGTTCTAAAGGATTTCTGGGGAGTACTCCAAGAAAATCCTGCGAATAATTTTTAGTGAATCCTAACGAGATAGTTCCAAGATAATTCCGAAAAGAATACCGAGAAAATTAAATATTGATTTAATTCGAAAGGGATTTTGAGGAAAATTTCAAGGGAATACCGATAATTTCTAGCTCATTCAGCGAATTATTCTGGATAATACTAAAAAAATCCTTCTGAAACTCTAAGGGAATTTCAGTTCCAAGATGTTCTGAGTAAAAGTCAAGGAGAGTTCTAAAAATAATTCCAGAGGACTTCTGAGAAGAATTTCAACAGAACTCATAGAGTTGTAAAAATTTCGAAAAGAACCTCAAGGAATTCTGAGGATGGACTTTTTTGCAACTGTACAAAGTTTAAAGACAGATTTTGGATTCCCTAATTGAAAAGTGGGTATTAGTTTGCCATTGAACCTTGGTCTATTGTTGTCGTACTAAAAATTCATCTAAGAATCTTCTCTGAAAATTTCTAATCATTTGTTACCGCAATAAATTCGGGTTTGTTCTTTAAATCATCTTTAAAACATGTTGAATGTTTGGCATCATTTTCTGTCACCCAGAGTGGCGGTACTTTGGGACAGGGTTGACATGCTCAATCCTTCGCACAAGTCGTCATTCCGTTATCAATCCTGTACCCACTTGTCAAAATAGTTTTGTGCGCATTTGTTTGAATCGGTACATATTTTTTAAACCTTTTTAATGATCTTGGCATTTAGGTCAAAATTTGAAAAAAATTGAACTAATTTTCATTGGCTGTCTAAAAGCAGTTTGCATTGAAGAAGATAAACCACAACCGGAGCAAAAAATAAATAAAATTTGTTAAATTGAACAGTAGAAAAACAGTGGTGGGTGGACAGCACCATCCACCACGCACTTTGGAGTACTCCCCCATACCCAAATTAAATGCACCAAAGAAAAAACATTGCCCCTCCTGGCTGTTCATTAACTACTTAGACAGTTTTTTGGGATTCTTGACGTAGACAATCGCCCATACAAAAATTTTAAAATTTGTATGGTCCGTGGATAATTGTCAAACCCCCCCCCCCCCCCCCCCATAAACTGTCTACGTAGTTTATGAACAACCCCTAAGCATGACTGTTTTCTCACCCCAGTTAGCTTGGGTTTATTGGCAACCAAAGTCGTTTGGATTTTCAGAGGCGAAAAATTTCTGGTCACATTTTTCTTCGGAAGGGAAGCAAAGCCCATCAACACATTGGTTCGATATTTAGGGTTCAGTTGGAGTCGCTTCCCTGACGTCATTGATTGGTGTTTACGTGGTGGAACAAATTAAAATAATGTGCCAGGTTTTTAAATAAAATCATTCTCTGCTTGACCGTCAAGCAGTACAGTTCGGTTTTTACTCGCTCTCACGAGTTGTTCGCTAGTTCGTTGCGATAGTGTTCGCGCTATTTTTTCGCGGTTTTTGGTGAAGCATTGCGCGACCCTAGCATGGGGAAACCACCGCGTGTTGACGCGACTGCTATTCCGGCCGGGGAACGATCCCGATCGGACACCGCCAGTGGTCAATTGGCATCGAAGAAGCTGTTGGGGAACAATCGTTACGCCATCCTAGAAAACGGCAATGAATCGAAGGTGGAAAAGAAGGAGAAAGTTTCACCGTTCTTCGTAAAAGGAGTCCCGAAAGGCTTGCTGGAGAAATCGACTTGTACATCGGTAAAGGTCTCAAGTGTATCATGCACCTGTGCACTGAAGGCATCAAGCCCATCAAGCGGATGGTCACAGCGATAAACCACTACAAGGCCGTCGAGGTGTTGCTGAAGCAGAAAATTGTGGAGTATTTCTCCCACGATATTGAGGCGACCAAGCCACTCTAGGCGGTCTTGCGTGGACTTCATGACATGGAAACAGTCACACTGTCGGATGAATTCGACAGTGAGCATTCATAAGGGCGTATACGCGATGATCGATTCTCTTCATCGAATTTCTCTTTGCATTGCTACAGCTAAGCGAAACAATTTTCTAGAATTTGTTCAATGCAGAGTTGTAACAAGTTGTATTAGCTATCAAAAGCAATAGCAAACGTACCGAGAAACGTTAAATCTAGCGAGTTATTAACAAAAGAGAAAATCGATGAAGAGAATCGATCATCGCGTATAGGCCCTTATGCATGCTCACTGTCGAATTAAAGCATTATGGACTCAAGCCAATCAAAACCTTCATGATAAATAATCCACCTGGAAAGGAATTCAACATGTTTGAAGGACCTTCAAAGCACTCGGGCCCTTTTCCACAACGTGGTGATTTGGGAACGATACAAACCAGTCCACTGTGACATCACCCAATGCGCGAACTGCATGCTGTTCCGGCATGGAACGAGAAACTGCCACATGGCCTACCGCTGCAGCAATTGTGGCAATCAGCACGCACCTGATGCATGCGACCTAATGGAGGACGCAGATCCCAAATGTGGTGTAGCACATCGGGCAACCAGCAATACATGCCCGAAGTGAGCGGAATTAATTAATATTCGCAAAAAAAGCCTCTACCAAGAATCAACCTGGCCACAGAAGGGTGCCGCAGAACTTTTCTGCCATCCCTCAACGGCACCAAATTCCGGTGCTTCCACCACTTCAACTCAACAACCGTTTTACTGCTGCTGCATCGGTCCCGCCAACAGCTGGGGTGCCTGACACTCCGGAAAACGTCAGTCGGCAACCTCGGCATCCCGAAGCACCTCTCCACCTCCGGGGCATCGTGGCAGCAACGATCGAGAACGCAGGACACTCTGCTTACAACGGCGGAACTTGTTACACTCGTGACAGAACTCATCATGATCCAGCGAACCTGCAGGACCCGAACAGAACAGCTTCATGCTGCCGTATCCCTCATCAATAAGTATGGGCCGTGAAGCCATCAAAATTGCCAATTGGAACACTTGCTCGCTCAAGAGCAAGAGCATCGACTTCGTTGAATACCTCAACGAACGAAACATCGATATCGCCATCATTACCGAAACGCACCGGAAGGCCGAGAATAACGTCTACCTTGTCGATTTCTGGGTTGTGAGGCTGGATCAAACCAACTTCCAGCTGAAGATAATCGAAGTCGTAGGGGTGGAAGTTTCTACTCCTATCGGCCCATCACCATCGTTGCGGCTTACTGCCCCAAACAAGTCAACACCAGGGACGAGTCGGCAGCAGACCTTCGACGAGATATTGTCAAGCTAACACAACGGCGGGAAAATTTCATCATCGCTGGCGTCCTGAACGCCAAACATCAAGCTTGGGGAAACATTTCTGCAACCTGTGGTTAACCAAGAACTCAGCTCAAACCACTATCCAGTGGTGGCCCAAGTTGGTACCTCGGGGAACCCATTCGAAGCTTCCCGGCGCAACTACCATCGTGTCAAGTGGGCTCAATATCAACACTGTGTCGACACATCCATCGGCTACGGCTATATTGACCACACCATTCGTAGGCAGTACCTGCGTTCTGGTCTGCCTAACTTGAAGACCAATTGTAATCGATTAACAAAGATCATGCAGGCCAGGGTGGTGGATCTCATAAATAACGGTTTTGCCAATAAGATCCGTTCTCTACTAGATTGTGCAAAGCCTTTCTGAAAGCTATCCAGAATTTAAAAAAAAAGAAGCCCAGACCCATTCCACTACTGGTTCTACTCAATCGTCCCGATGAAAGAAGAAGTTGTAGGGTAGAAAACTATTTCGACCTAATCGCCCATTTTGGGCCTATCGAGCAGAAAACTTCAAATAAATCCATGATTTCAGAGTTAACAAGTCAATTATGCGATTGGTACGATACTTTAGTTAATAAGCTAGGAACGAAGCCAATGAGAACGCGTGATATGAAAGTTTGCACCCATTATTCCCAAAAACAAAAGAAGCGCTCCGATCGAATCAATTTTTATCTTCATCCGATAGACCGAAGTGAATTCATTGGCGTTTCAATGGCGTTTCAATGCGTTAGGCCGAGTTTAGCGTCAAGAAGCAGTGTTAGACTTTTGACAATATCTCAACGATTGGTTTCTTTTTATCAAATCTTACGGTACGTACGGAAAGGTAAATAAATTTGGAAGCCATCAGTAATAATAACATTCCGTTTGGTGCTAAACTGCGCTAGATTAAGAAAGACTAAGTACGGTTTGTGCTTAATAGGCCGGAAATGGGGTAGTTAACCCTATTCGGTATCCAGTATCACCCCTGGGTACTTCTATCAATAGACCTTTAATTCAAATTTACATCTACGTATACTCATTGAACGTGGAGACAAATGCGCAGCATCAAAAACCACAACGTACGTTGATTTCCCCTCAAAATCCGAACCGTTCAGGAGCCCAATCCACACGAGATGATTTAGCACTTGCTGTGGAATAACGCTCTACTCATCAAGACATCGAAGGGCACTATAGTTCCTGGTTCCAATGGGTGAAATTCATTATTTCTGCACCAGCACACTAGTTCCCCTCCACTAAAGCTGGCAAAGTGCTTCAGATGGGCAGCTGTCTTGGAGCCCGCAAGATTGCAGTCCACGCACCGTGGAATGGTCTTGGCAAACGTAGCGAACGATGGGTGGACAAAGGAAACAGCAGAACTAGAAAGAGACGTTTCACTTGCTCTGAACATTCTCCAAGGGGTTTCCAATAGGCTGACTGCAATGAGAATGAGAGGAGCAGTTGGATTTGGACTACTCGATGCTATGGAGTCGGCTATACAACCAGAAGAAGCCGAATTGAGCCGCAATCTATCGTCTCCCGTGACTGATTGTGACCACGTAGATCATGCGTGAGAGCTCGATTTAATTATTGACCCCTCACCATCCCTCTCCAACTGGGAAGTTTGGTAAAGAGAGACTATAAAGGCCATTCGTACCTTCCTCAAAGTTGTCTTTGCTCGCTTTCTACTCTCTATATACAATTTTCACACTGCCGTACTCTAACGGATCTATCAACTCTATACTTTCATCTCCTCATCTATCGTATAAAATGACCACTTTAAGTCTGTTATTTGAAACTTGGCATCTTCAACTATGTAAAATCGTTAACTTAACGCAGAAGTAATACAAACATAAATAGTTAAAGTAAAAAATCAGCCACATACTACGAAGGGATGGAAACAAAATCTGCAAGCAAGCGATGGATTGAAATCTGGCAGGACATCGCAGGAGAGGCAGACCCAGGGGCTCATGGCGTTGAGTCCCAATACAAAAACCCGAATTTATCCACCTATGGTGTGATCAGACCCTTCTTACTTATTCAAGTTTATTTATTTTATTGTCATTATCAGTGACCAAGCCCCCCACCCCCGTGTCATCCAGTGACGCTACGCCACTGTCTGGGGATACCCGGAATATATCCGGGTGTAGTCTATTTGGTGAGGCTACCAATCACCTTATCATCGCATTTTAAAATCACATCAATGGGTTTTAATTCAATTCATATTCAAGCAACTTCCCCGGGGTACCCGGAACATGTCCAAGTGTGTCCAATGTGGTCTGGAACACTTAACACGACTTGCATTGATCTTATTTTTGAATTCTGTAGTAATTTGATGTGTCGCATGATGGTTTTGATACGTTTTCCGTTAAATCCAGCGTGAAGGCCCGTATTCACCGGATCTTATT
Organism: Ochlerotatus camptorhynchus; assembly: GCF_037179485.1. Classification (NCBI taxonomy): domain Eukaryota; kingdom Metazoa; phylum Arthropoda; class Insecta; order Diptera; family Culicidae; genus Ochlerotatus; species Ochlerotatus camptorhynchus. Next base: position 3,617,500 of record NW_027040849.1, read on the forward strand.
CCGGTTATATCTCCGGAACCGGTTCACCGATTCCAAAACCGTTCGATAGTGTTCAATGAGACCCCAAGACCTATCATTTGGCGTCGAGTTTGTCCAAATCGGTTGAGCGGTTGCTGAGAAACGTGAGCGCATTCATTTCGTTACATACACACACACATACACACATACACACACACACAGACATGTTCCGATCTCGTCGAGCTTAGTCGAATGGTATATGACACTCGGCCCTCCGGGCCTCGGATCGATAGTCGGTTTTTCAAGTGATATCTATACCCTTCTTTGTAAGAAGGGTAAAAATAAAGTAAGTCGTCAAAACTGTAACCTACAGTCGCCCAATTGAATCTAAGCGAAGACAACAAATCAATAAGACTGGCAACTCTTGCATTTTCTCATACAAACGCTATGAGACAGGTAAAATCGCGTCTTCTGTCGCTCAAAGGTAAATGCTTCGAACGAATTTGATAGCAAAAATTACATCCTCAGAAGAAAGGTTTGCTCATTTTTCTATGCGTTGCTTCCACCTTCACCCAAGCACAGCGCTATTGTATCTGTCGCTTGGATTCTGGGAAATTTGCCAGTCTTCTTGATGTGAACTCATTCAACCGTGAAACAAACAGTAAATTTGAAACAAGGTTGAATTTGGTTTGAAATTCTACGATGAAGATTAACGAATTATTAAGTGAAATGTATTCTTCTCAAAATTAGCGGCACCGGTGGTGTAGTGGTAAGCGTGATTGCCTCTAACCCAAGCAGGCCTGGCTTCAATCCCAGTCGGCGCCGCCAGGATGTTCTGATGAGGCATAAAATTTCTGATCACGCCTTCCTTCGGAAGGGAAGTACAGCCGTTGGTCCCCGGTTCATGAGTTGATGGGTCGATAGGTAGGGTCCGGGTGTGGGAGCTGCCTCCCTGGCGTCGGTAGCATTGGTGCTCAGCACGGAAAACAAGATCGACGGAAAACAAATCAAGGGAATAAAAAAATTTTTTTTTTTCAAAAATCAAACACACTTGTCGTTTTTCCGAACGCACGTCACATTCTAAGGAAAATGGTGGGTTTACAAATGTATGACAAGCAATGGATTAGGTACAGGAAAAACGTGATGGGAGGGTGGGTATTAATATTCCCTAAATTTAGCGTGACGTACTTGATGTATGCTTCCATACATATGTGTAAATCTTGTATAACCTGTGGGAGCCACACCTAGGTGCACCTGAGACTGCAAGAGTTGTTCAAAGAATATTTTATGAAACTGCCACCTACCGACCGGTTTCTGGCACACAATCCAACTCATTTATTGAACAGCCGGTTATTTTAATTTTGGAAAGTTTCCGTCGCTTGTGCGAATCCACCACCATCGGTAGATCAGCCAACCACCGTCTGTTGACGGAATGCTTAAGTTGTACATGGTTCCTTCCAAATCTTTTGAACTCACCTACGCTTGCAACGGTTCGACCATTATTGTTGATACAAAGCACTAGCAACACGGCCAGTACAATCCAATTTCGCAGATTCATTGTCGAATTTTTCATGCCGCGCAGCTCGCAATGTTCGATGACTTGTAACCGATATCGATCAACACATTTGATAACGCCCCGTGCACACGCAACTACTTCTGGTCACTGCTCGTCGACCACCACCGGAACGATTCTTCTCGATAGAATTCTTCACTCGATATTGAAAGTAAAAGTATTGCACCACTTTCGAGGGATTGGCACTGCAAATGCCAACAATGCAGCCGCACACCACCGTACAAAAAATAAAAGATCACTGCGAGCTGCTTCAATAATAACCGACCCAGCCAATCGCGAGAGGTTGTGCACGCGCAAGGCTGAGGTGAACGGGATGGCGGAAAACAATTAGCGCTCGCGAATGGATTTCTTGTGTTCCACCACTCTCGCTGCAGCAGAAAACACTACCACCAGCACCGCAACGCAACACAAAACGGCTTTGAGCGAACTCAATCAAAATCCACGTCCACAACGATCCGCGCCGATCGAATTCCGAATACGAACTGATTCATAAAGTGGTTCAACCTGCCTGCCGCTACGCTATTGCTATACCAGGCTATACCAACTCTGTCTGAACTGAAGTATGAAAGGACCTTACTCTGCTTCTGACTTCTGGGCTTCGGCATGGTTGGGGTGGCTCTCGTGGGAACGGCTCGTAAACCGGTTTGCTTTGTGCAGTCCAGAAGCGCTTGCAGACCATCAGATAGATTGGAAAGGTAGGTTAGGTACATGTGCAGAGCGTTTCCTCTATACATTTGAATTTAGCAGGCGGGCAAGCATATTTGGAAAAGAGCGGAGTGCACCATTCATTCATGAGATCTCAGTATTTAGCATGTGCGTGTGAGAAGGTTCTCAACCATATAGGGGACATTTTCTTAAGTTGGACTCCGTGTGTCAGTAACTTGGTTTTATGTTTTATGATGCATCAACGTACAGCGCACGTTGGCTGCTTACCAATCCGAGAGCTATTTACTTTTTTAAATGTCGTAATCACTACGTGAGTGAATTCACTCACATAGCGATTACCATATCAAAAAGGAACTTGCAAAGCATTGAGTCCCTAATGCACTCATCTTCAGAGAGAAAGTTTAAATTTTACAGCTTAAAATTTCTGAATCATTTCACGCAACCAACCATACTGTGACTCATCCTACATATTCCTTTCACTTTTCGATACCACATACCACGACGAACTGGTAGGTACTTGTATGTATTCCTCTCGGCGCTATACCACAGAACAACCAAGAGAACAGCTCGCATCAAAACCTGCTTAGAAGAAGCGCGTAAGCGGAAATCGAAATGCTATCTTTGCTAGATTCTAATCTTTTCAACTTGATCGTTGGAAACCGGTGTAGGGCGACGGAGGTCTAGAACGAATCATGCTTCAGACATAGGGTTGCTCTCTGCTATACGCCTCACTGATCGATGCACTTCCTTTGGATCCTATCAAATCCAGGTTATCGCAGACATTTACGCTGAACGAGCTTTTTCAGTTACTTGACAGTAAGCATCCTTCGATATCAATTGGTTGTTTGTACGATTAATGATGCGGAATGGCTTTGTTGTACAGTGTGCGATTCTAATAGATAATTTTCATCTTCTTTTACAATAAGGTGGGTGAGCCAGTTTTGGCATTAGCTCCAGTGTTTCACCCTAGTGTGAATTGTAGCTAAAAATACAGACTGTGCTAATAATAAGATTACGGGCCTTATTACGGGTGTCACTACACGGAGATAATGAAGTGATACTTAGAATAAGAGCCGTGATTGCCATACAAATCAAATGGGAATCACTTCGCACCGTGACGACAAGTGACAAGTTTTCACCGTAAAATGACATCCGTAATAAGCCCCTGCATGGATTATTTGGGCTCTGGGCGGCTGTATTTCAATAGAGAAACATATATTTAGTTTAAAGGCTTAAATTCAATTCGTAAACATCAAATTCAACATCTAAAACTCGATTCTCAAATATGTCTTCTCAAGGTGGCTTGCGTTCTTACGAGCATTCTTTAGTTCTTAGGCACCGGTTATCAAACTAACGATTGGCTCACACTGTACTAGCCTATCGGTCCCAAGTACATCGATGAATATACCTAAGACCAGAAGGTCCCGAAGAAATGTGCTCAACTTTTCGTCTCAGCTCTGGTACTATCTTCGATCCCAAGCTACGCGATGTACCCCTCGAAACATAGGAAAATCCATGAGCCCCTCATTTTATCTGTCAAACTTTCATAGCGAATCAAAACAAACATAGTGTAGTACTAGAATTTCGAACAGAATGGGGTACGCTTATAGATGTTCTTGGGACCAATAGGCTATTCAAGTAGTGAGCCAATTTAAAATAGTTAGTTTCCACCGGTTGGTACCAGAGCTGAGCCAAACAGTTGAGCACGAAAGTATAGAATTGATAGTTCCGTTTAGATTACGGCATCTCCTCCTCATCTATCGTATAAAAATTACCACTTCAGTCAGTTATTCGAAATTAGCATCTTCAACTATATAAATCGTTGACTTCACGCAGAAGTAATACCAACAATCAATAGAGATCTCCAAGCGCAATCTCACGAACACTAAAATCCAACATCCATACATAAAAATAAAGAAGAAGAAGAAACAAAAAGGTATCGCGATATCACAACTACTTAAAAAGGTAGCGCGCGGTCTCACGCACACTTTTGTGCATCTGGAGAACTCTATACGAAACTAACGATTTTAAATTGGCTCACTACTTGACTAGCCTATTGGTCCCAAGCAAACCGATTAACGTACCCCATTCTAGTCGAAATTCTAGTACTACATTATGTTTGTTTTGATTCGCTATGAAAGTTTGACAGATGAAATGAGGGGTGATTGGTTTTTCCTATGTTTCGAGGGGTGAATCGATTAGCTTGGGACCGAAGAGAGTACCAGAGCTGAGTCAAAAAGTTGAGCACGTTATTTCGGGACCTTCTAGTCTTAGAGTTACCTCTATGGTAATACTAAACATATAGGGGAAATGACGGCTTCGGCATGACAGACTAGTCCCAAGTAACAATTTCCAGTTGAAGAAACGCTTTCGTTTTGATTTTGTTCAGCTGCATGTTGAATAATAATTGCACAGTGTGTTCACCACAACTTTTATAAAACCCTTGTTTACACTGGTTTGGAGAACCTATACAACTGCAACACAAAGGTGTTGTCTAACGTATTCAGTAAAACGTTTACCCAAAATCAATTTCTTGTTGAAGAAACGCTTCCATTGTGATTTTATTCAACTGCATGCTGAATAATAACTGTACAATTTGTTTATTACAACTTCTGTAAAACTCTTGTTTACACTGGTTTGGAGAACCTGTTCAACTACAGCATTATATGTATACGCGGTATAGGAGTAGAAGCAACTTTTATACAACGTTTATAGATACATATTTAAACTCAAGCTTTATTATTTTGGTAAAAGCTCTTATGCAACGATTGTAGACACTTCTTGACAGCTGCTTTGAAATTTAGTAGAGAGTAAACCTGAGAGGCGTTTGTTGCACTCTTTTATGACTCCTAAATAATCATTGTACAGCAAGCGGTGAAAAGCGTTTATGGCACTTTTCAATGACTCCTTAACAACCGGATAGAAGCAACTTTTATACAACGTTTATAGATACATATTTAAACTCAAGCTTTATTGTTTTGGTGAAAGCTCTTATACAACGTTTGTAGACACTTCCTGACAGCTGCTTTGAAATTTAGTAGAGATTGAACCTGAGAGGCGTTTGTTACACTCTTTTATGACTCCTAAATAATCACTATACAGCAAGCGGTGAAAAGCGTTTATAGCACTTTTTAATGACTCCTTAATAACCGTTGTGTAAGTACTCACAATATTCACAGATTAAAATTAGTTTAACAATTGTCGTGGTACGCCAAAATAATTGCTTGTACAGTTTTTATTAATTTAATTTATTTGTGCACATTGAAAAAATATGTAATTATGCCATAATTCACATTCTGTGATCATGGAGGAAGTAGTAACAAGCATCTGTTTAATCTTTGATTGATATTCTTTCAATTAATCTCTCTAATCATTAATTGAGAGAATTTATCTAGAAATGTTATCGTTGATTATATGATATATGTCTTAAATTAATGTTTGCATTTATTAATAACACCTATATATAATTTACCTCTACTCCACCGAGGGTTTCTCGAAGCAAGATTCGAACTCCTGATCCCGGATTGCCAGCCGCTTCTGTTTCCATCTGCTCTATTCTTGAATACATATTTTGATCATATGAGAGAAGTATATCATTGCCTTATATGTCGAATAATCATTGCCTTATGGTCATATAAACGTGCCTATCACTTGTGCTATTTTTAGCAACAAAATTGTGGTTGGTGGTTGGTCGAACGTAAACAATCATTTAAGAGTGCTCCAAGCAGTGTTTGAAGCTTTTAACCAAATGGCAATACAACTACATTCTTGTACAACTCTGGAAGCTATTATTCAACGTTTGATCAACTCAGGTGTTTTATAAGAGCTCCCAATTGTTTGTTTTGATGCGTTTATTCCACGTGCTGTATAGCTCTTGTGAATCAGTTTAACTAAGGTGCTATAAAAGTTATCGTAGATCTTATAAAGCATATAGTTAAACCGAACGTAAACAATCATTTAAGAGTGCTCCAACAGCTTTTAAAACTTTTAATCAAATGGCAATACAACTACATTCTTGTTCAACTCTGGAAGCTATTATTCAACGTTTGATCAACTCAGGTGTTTTATAAGAGCTCTCAATTGTTTGTTGGGTTGTCGGCAACCCAAATTGAAACGCTAATTTCACTGGTTTTTCTTAAGAAAACACTTTGCTGAATGCATTCAAACTATTCTTAAGGCTTTCAGCTTCAATTTGATTATATTTTTACCACTAAGAAAAAGCAATCTAGCAGGGTTTTCTTGAAATGAAACACACGCACTACAAAACGCTGCTGATTTCGAGCTGCCGATGAAAGCACAGCTGTTTAACACGCAGCTCAAATAGAAAGGCTGCCGAATAAAAAGAGGTTGCCCACAATAGTCGCTCTCACTAGAGAATATTGGAGCTTTGTAAAAGCGTTTCAAAACAGTTTTTGACAATTATTTCGACTGAAATTGTTAGAGCAGCTGGCAGCAAAAGATTGTAAACAAACCAATACTGTATATGTGTGCGTTCCGTAGAGAAAAAGGCTATAGAAAAATGGTCGCTGCTTAAGTTGCCGAGAATACGTAAATTCCCCTAGTCAAAGTTGAGCACGTTTCTTCGGGACCTTCTGGTCTAATAGTTACCTCTATGGTCGTTCTAATCCTAAACCTAAAATCAACTTAGTAAATTGTTTGTTTTCAAAAAAATCGAGGTTTAAACATGAGTGCAGAGTGAGCAAATGGAGGTTAGAATTGGACCGTATTCTTGATTATTTATATAATACTGATTTTTTCGAGAACAAATTAATGGAATCCTTAAACCACTTGCTTTATTTTCAAAATGCACGAAAAATGCTCATTATGGGTTTCAGGGTTGAAAATCGCCTCAGAGTGTTTGCAGAGCAACTTTTTACATGCTTCGCATTAAGCGTGTGGTTCTCCCAAGGGGCAATCAACTCTGCACACTGCACAGTGGTTCCTGGCTGGCCAAAACCTCAAAAATTAAAGTTGATATGTTTTTATTTCAATATTTTTTATCATTTTTAAGTTGTTAAGAGTATCTTAAATTGTATGATTTATGCAGTTCTGTTGATTACATATTTGTTTATGGTTGTTATAGTGTAGCGATATCACAAATTTTTGAAAAAAAATCGTAATGTTTCTTGTTACTGTTTTGCTCAAATATAGCAAAAAATAATGTGTTTATCAACTTGGTTGCTTGAGAAGAAATGTTCCTCGGCTTATTTCACGTCAAATGGATGGTAAAAAAGAGTGTATTCACTGTTATAAGTGACAGTTTCAAATAAAAAAATAGCAAAAATATACTTTTTTCACATTTAGATTAAGCAAAACATATGACGGACACATCCGCCCACTATCCTTTAGTAACCAAAAGATAGCTAAAAAAGCTAGCTTTCAGATAGGCTTTAATGTGTTTTGCGATTTTCTGCGAAAGATTTTGAAATTAGGAATAACGAGTAAAATGTTCATTCGAAAATATCCGTTTCTAAGTTATATAATCCGAGGGGGACGACTCTATCTACGATGCAGGAAATATTGTGTTTTGCTGTGGCTAGCTGCGCGTACGCTGAGTAGATAGAAAGAAGATTTATCACGATTTTGAAGATTTCCTGCAAAAGATGATGCGCGATGCAAGTAGATGCGAGAAATGAAAGAAGATTTTTTGAAGATTTATTCGCTAGTGTGAGATTTTTGGAGCCTCGAAAATTGAGATTTAGATGTGTCGCCCCCCTCGATATAATCTGCGGTGTATACTGTAGCAAGCTTCACAATGCCTTTTTCAAAGCACACCAACATGCACACACAAACACACACGTACCATATATCTATCTCTTATGGTTCATGAGTTATGATTTTTTAAACAAGCAGGTTAGGGTGGCCCCTAGACAATCGGCATTCTTTAAATATCTTTTTATACGTTCATTTCTCGTGAAATTTTTATACTAGGCACTTTAAGAACTTTTTATGACGCATATTTTTGCTAAGTTGTTATCTCTTTTATTTGAAAAGCTATGGCTAGCTTTTGCTGAAAAATATTACTTTTTTTTTTTAATTAAATTAAATGCTTTAAACAGTAAAAGCTCTTATAGTTTTTTACAGAAAAAAAATAAGAAAAAAACGATGTTTCCTATGGAATTAAATGTTTGAAAATCGGTTTGCTCCATTTCGAGATATTGACAATTGAACAGAGCAATTTTTTCGAAGAAAATAGCCTTTAACTTTCTAATCAAAAAAGATAGTAACCTAGTTGCTCGAGAAAAAATATGCGTCATCAAAAATTCTAAATGTAATCAGAACAATGTTTTTACGAGAAATTAACGCATGAAAAGATATTCAAAGAAGCCCCATTTTTAGTGGCCACCCTAACCTGTTTGTTTAAAAAAAATCATAACACATGAACCATAAAAGATAAAAACGTTGTGTCTTCAACAAGGTTGCTTTGAATTGAATGTTCTACAACTGTTTAGAACACTACTTTGGTCTATCTTAAATAATAAAAAAAGTTTGTATTTTTAATTCACCAATTTTATGGACCACCCTAATTTTATGAACATAAAAAGATTGAACAAAACATATGAACAGGGTGTCCATCCAACCGGGAAATCCGGGAAAAACCGGGAATTCAGATTTACCGGGAAAAACCGGGAAAATGCAGGAAAACCCAAATTGCACCGGGAAAGATCATATATACTCATCCCAAGTAACAATTTTGATTTTGTATTAGTCTTATAGGCCATAATTTGGTCTTGAAGAATCCTTTAAACATTTATACTTGTAATGTTACTTGGAATCAATCAACTTTATAGCACATACATCATTATATTCTCTTGCTTACAACTTTCATATTATTCTTTTCTCTCACTCGCTATCTGTTCACGCCCGGATCTAGCGGTGATTTTGCGTTGTTCCTACTACGATAGCTAAATTTATAGAATTTCATATGTTGTCATTAGAATGCATATGGTGTCATTGCTTGAATTCTTTTGCCACAGTTTTCCGAGTGAAATAGTTCTAGTATAAAGGCTGAACGAGACATATCCTTTTAGGAAGCTACTTCAAGATAGAAAAGCAGATTCATGCCGTCTCAAACTCCTTGCAAACTCCGATCATGCTTGGCATGCAATTGTTCGATACCGGACATAGAGATAAATTAAACATTAATTTCTGCACTTTGTGCTAACCAGATACCAATATTAGGATATCTTTGAATACCGAGGTTAGTCGGTAAAACATAAAGATCTGAATTCATACCTCTCACTTCAAAATCATGAGTTCAAATCTCACCTGTATAAAGCACGAATGATCCGAGAGTGTGAAAACTACTATAAATAAAAAAAATACTTTCCTTGAAATTTTGCTAAGCATTCTCAAATCATCCTCTTGGAATCCTGTTAAGATTCTATTAAGATTATTTTAAAAAATCATTGGAATTTCCTTGCATTTATCTTCTCAATTCCAATCCCCAATTGAGAATAACATACTTTGACCTTACTATATATTACAGACTGTATTGTTTAGGGTCAACAGTTAAGTGATTTTTTCAAAGTCCTGAATTTCGTTAATCTTTGAAGGCCGGAAGCTTTAGTATCGGCAAACATCAAAAAATCATGTAGTAGGATCTTCTTTTTTCAGAAGTTCTTTTCCAAGCCCATCAAATTGTATTTTATACAAGTCCGGAATCAACAAATTTCCAATCCCAGATTTTAGATAAATTCATGAAATCTTTTCTATATTTTAGAAACATTAAATTTTTCTCGGACTGTGAACTTACATTCTAACATATCGTAAATTATTCTACACTTTCTTAATTTGTTTGAATTAAACATCGCGAATTACTAAGTACCAGCATTAAAAAAAATGTCCAATATCTCTAAAATGTAGGCCAGAATCATACAACTTTTTGGAAGATCGAGATTTTTCGAGAAAATTTTCCTCGTTCCAGAATAATGATAATTATTGATACGATCCAGAACACTTGTCTAGGTTCCAGAAATATGAAAATTTGTCTATGTTTGAAGTTTTACAGAAGTTTCTATATTCGATATCTTTAAAATTGCTTGTCTTAAAATTGACAAATTTGTCCAAGACGTTGAACATTTTTCTCTGGGCCTCAATTTTTTTTTTCAATTTCAAGATTTCCCAATAAATTTCTATGTTCAAGCATCCACATCCCGAAATTCAACCAATTCGCGGTCTGAATCTAAATTCAACTTATTCAACGGTTGGTTTTCAAAAAATCGTGGCAGAAAAATGAGTACTGTGTGAGGAAATGGAGGTTACAAATTAATCTATTCATTATCCAATTAATACTGATTTTACGAAAACAAATTTATAAGATACTTCAACCATTTTTTTTATTGACAAAAAAGCTTGTAAAATGCTCATGGTGGTTTGGGAATTTACAATATTTGTCAAAGCGGATCGCATTCAACGACAGATTAGATCCATATCTTTAATATCTTTCCGATCAATAAATATCACTATTGGTCACTTTTTTTATTGTTTTAGAGTCACTATTTGGTAATTTTTTTCGTTATTGTAGTCGATACTATTTATAAAATACCCATTACCAGCCCTGCATATTGTAGAGGAATTCTGCAGACAAAATTTTATCATTATCTCTAAAGGGTTATTTTTGAACGCCTTTTTTGTTTAAGGTAGAGTTTTTCTTTAATAACCCGGAAAAAAACAAGGAATTGAAAAAAAAAATTGAAGCAAGTTTACCTAAGACTCGACCTAAGAAACCATATACCTTAAACTGACGGTTTGGGCGCAAACATTTTTGTCTTCCTAAATACGGCTTTGGGACCATTGTGCATTGGTTCTGGCTCTACTATACTCCTTTTTGTGACGTCTTGATTGTCAAGGTTTCTTTGTACAGCTAAAAAACATCTATTTCAACTGTTTTATGCCTATTTGCAACCATTTTGAGGTTTTGGACAACTTTTGTTCTAAGGGGAACCACTGTGCACTGTGCCGAAACACATCGTAGCACACGGCACGTTAGGGCACTCCATGATAAGTATAAGATAGAATATAATATAAAATGGCATCACTGCTTTGAGTTGACATTTTGACAAGCGTTGCTAACATAGTAAACGTTTGATTTCTTCAAAGTAAAGGGGAAGTTTTTTTTTCAGATTATTTTTTTTAATTTTCCAGCGAGAGTATCCTCAATCATAATAAAAGGTTGCACAATTGGAAGGATTTATGTTTTGGGTCAGAATAGGCCTGCTTACGTATTAACCCCAGATGGCAATAGGGTACGGACTGAAAAAAATTGTATAACAAGGATAATTGAATCCAGTTCCAATTGCAGCATTGATGTACGGTATCAACAACAACCGGGTACAGAACGATGGAACGATCCCGCCATTCTGCAGATGCAACTGTAACTGCAGCAGTTTCTCCCGCAGAACCACTCCATTCTATGGACTGTACGATCTCGTAGATTCGATTGACTGTGGCTGGTGACATCAGTAGATCTTGTATTAGCAACATTACACACTAAGATTTTGTTTTCGTCTTCGGTAAAATTTTACCGAAATCAGAATAACTGAACGTTCGGTAAAACTTAGACCTTCATTTTAAAGTCCATTGAATTAAAAAAATAATTTCAAAGCATGTTCAACCTTGTTTAAACGATCAAATCTTGTCATTTTTGTGTAGTTTCAAAGTAACTGAAAAGCAATTGAATTAAATTGCATACATTTTACCGAAAAGTTCAGCTGTTCAGATTTCGGTAAAAATTACCGAAGTCGGCTATAATTTCTAAGTGTGTAGGAAGGATGCTGCTAACAGAATTGTGAAGGTAACCACACCGGAGGTAACGGATCCTGGTCAATCTCAATCGCGGTATTTATAAACGCGATCGGAGCCGCCAGCAGGGGATAAGTATGCAATTCCGGCAAAACCAAGTTAGGATGAAAGTTATGAAGGAACAACAAGCAAATACAAAGAGAAGGTAGTAATCAAACGTTGGCAACCGGTATCTAGATCCTGGACCAAGATTTGCATGCTGCTGGAAATTATTTGATGGACGATTAGGATAAACAGATTAAAAGTAAAAATCTGAGAGCCATGACAAAGAAGAAGAGCATCACTATATTTGTTTTTGTGTTGTTAATGAACAATCTAAGTGATTTCCTGGGTCTCCATTTTATTTATTAGGGTGTTCAAAAATTCAAAACCATGGACGCAGTTGATTGACTATCCCACAAAAATATGTTTAGCAAACATCTAAATTCAGTACCCAAAAGTTAAGGCTAACAGTAGGAAGCAACTGAAGGTCTATTGCTGCTTCTACTATCGCCAGTGGAAGTTTTAGGTCGAATCCTTCTTGATTTCTAGGTTGTAGCATTGTCCGAGTACCATGATGATAATGTGGGTCATAAGTACAGGTTTCGGCGAACGTCTACCAGAATGAGGCACGATTAAGATATTTCTTGTCCTGGATGGACAGCTTCTGCCATCACTCACCCTTTTCCTTCTCGTGGAGGAGTTGAGCTGGCAACGTTGGCAACGGTCAGCGTATACTGGCAGTTCCAGCAGTGACCGACGATCTCGCGCTTACCAATCTTATCACTTGTTTGGCATCGTTAAAGCAAGAGGAATGAATGTTGTGCAAAGAAAAACTCACATTCGTGTTATTTGATGCACGTTTTACTTTTTAACAGGACAGGCACAGTGATTGCCCTCGTATATACTGTGCAATATACGCAGATATATAGCTCATTTAATGATCCATGAGAACTTGACAATGTAAACAAACAATCTCAAAAGTCATAACTGCAGGGTTGCCAAACTCATGGGATACTGAGATCGACAGCTTGATTGCCACACTTCGGCACACTCGGCCCAACGCTTGCCCCAGCTTATGGCACTGATAAAGTTCTCGGTACAGATTGAGGTGTGCAGAGTTGAATACCCCTTGGTCCACCAGGTTTTCATCTACGACCTATAGAAAATGAAAATTAGACGGAAAATGGCAGTTATATGAACAATAACCATTGGCATGATTTTTATGGGGTGACACCAAGGGGTAAGTCAGTCAGCACATTGTGCCGGAATTATATTCTACACAACTTGGGCACATCCATCGGCACATTTTCAGCATACCTTCGGCACAATCTCGTAGGCATTAGATTGTTGTAAATAAAATGGAAGCACTGCTGGACAACTGTCATTGAAGTTGCTCAGAACATTACGTGCTGTTTGACTATATATTCAGGAACATCTTCTAATTGAATATACCAGAGAAACTCAGACCAGCAGTTCACTTATAGATCTAAATACGAAATGTAGGTTCTAGAGTGGACTCAAGAGGAAGAGACAGTTAATCAGACTTTATTAGTACCCTTAATTCAAACAATGCCGCAGCTCACACAACACAACAAAAAGAAGTCTATTACCCTCTATAGTCGGTATCCAACAATACTCCCCACTGGTTCCAACTCTTTCCGGCCGAAAGGCTAGGTTTCTGGTCTGCCTTTGAGGGCATTATAAAACACTAAAACACAGGACTTTTATTACCCTATGGATCACAAAACATCGAAATTTCGCACACCCGTTACTTCCCGCGTCATCCTCAATCCGATTTATCCTTGCGATTTCAAACCAAAACATTCAAGGTGTCAGAAATACCGGGTTGCCGGGATGGGTATTTTACAAACAATCGCAGCTTGCTCTATGATCGGCACAATCAGCATATTTGCGGCACACTGACAAAAAAGATGACCCAAAATTGGTGTGCGGAGTGCTTTTGATGCGAGATGAATGGAAGTAACCCTGGATGGAAGACCTCCAACGGCATCACCCATCGTGCTATTCGAGGGATTCCTGTACATATGTTTAGATTGTGAAATTCCGAAACATGATAAACGTTATGAGGAGATTTGAACTGGAAAACAACGCCCTTATCATTATTAATGTATTAACATCCTTTCTGGTCATCATCCCAAATTGGAAAGCTTGGCAACGATAGTTGTCGCTTTTGTAATTTGGAGAGCGAAAGAACATTTATTGTGTGATTGCGCTGTACTATTTAATATACGATGCAGATTTCTTGATAAAGGACTCACCGTACCTGGAGAAATTTGGACCAGTATACACAATAAAGTTGTAAACTTCATTCGAAGTGCAATTCCATATTGGGATAATGCTGATGAACAATGATGAAGATCACTCTAAATAGTGGTTGACAGGGATGAATCGCTCTTTTGGGACTTTTTCGTTACTTTTTAATATAGAATGCTTGGGATGGCAAATAGTAAAAGAGGATACACCACAATAGATCAAAACACTGGTAAATGTCCCCGACACGGGGGAAAAATGAAAAACGCTTCTTTGAGGTAGATCTTATAAAGGGAATTTTTGTGTCATACGCAAGGCTTTCACCAACTTATTTCAGCAATAAATTTATTTTATTTCGCATCTAAAATTGCATTTACAAGAAATACGTGAGCGAACCTTTTGTAATGCAAGTAGCTAGGTACCTACCCTTCAAACATAATAAAACAGTAAGCGAATTCGCCAAGTACCTATGAAAATGTACAACTTCTTCTGGAAACAAAACGGAACAGCTTGAATCATTCATTTTATATATCTTTTAATTTTATTCAAAACAAACAAAAGCTTACAATAAAAAAAGAGTGCCCTTTCATCAGTACATATTTTCCCTTACGCTTATATGCTTGAAACGACCGCATTCAAGTTGCAAAAACCGTATTGAAAAGGTTTTTGATAAAATCACATTTTTTCCGCAGTGTCTCCGCTGCCTTTTATCATTCGCACACAGCCACAAACACACACACACACACACACGCAGACCAATCGAGCGATAGCTCCGACATTCTACGACGGATTGCATCGCAGAATCATACGGTTCTCGTCGTCGTCTTCCGCACCGTCGCCAGCGGCTCCGGCTCCACCTGCGCCGCCACCTCCAGCACCTCTAGCTCCACGTCGCCCTCCACGTCTTCCACCGCCGCCGGCACCACCGCCATTACCATCGCCATCCGCTTGATCTTCGCTGTCCGAGGAAAAGTGGCGGCGTAAACGCCCACCAATCCCCTGCCGGCTGAACATGAGAAAATCCAGAATGCGATCCTCGCTGAACGACGCACAACGACTGGTCTGGCGGATCCGCAAATTTCGCCTAACGCACTTTTCCAAGCCTTCGCGGGAAAATACGGGCGATTCGTGCTGTAAAATGCATGGCAAAAATTGTTCAGTACAAAGCATTCCGGAAATAAAACTCAAACACTATCATTACCTCATCATCTGGTCCACGTGGAACCCAAATTTTGGCGTCATCATCCAGTCCCGAAGTGGCCATAATCGGAAACTCCGGATGCGGTTCCAGGCAATTTACAACTCCGGATTCATCGCCATGCAGCCAATTGACGATGATTTCGGACTCCTTGTCCCAGAAGAAGATGTTTCCACAGTCGCTTCCGCTAACTACAAACTCGGAATTCGGACCGAAGAAGTTGACACCCTTGATAGTTTTCATGTTGCTGTGAGGGAGAAAAAGCCCTATTAGGAATAACAAGCCGGCAAACAACACGCACAACGTATGAATACCAGTGTCCACTGTATCGATGGAGGAATTTGCCATCCTCGTGGTTGACGTTGTCGAACAGGAAGACATCTTCGTCACTATAGCTGGCCAAAATCTCCGTTCCGGTGCTGTTGTAAACCGCACATGTTACCGTTAGGTATTCTTTTTTCTATAACAAAATCAAAACAATAAACTTTCCCAGCTCGGCACTCACGGTTGCCTATAAACGTGAGCGAACGCAAACTCACGGTTTTCATGTGGGCAGCATAGTGATATTTCATCGGTTTTGATGGGTTTCGCCGATCGTACACCCGGACGGATTCGTCGTTACCCGAAACGCAAAACTCGTTGTCCAGTGGATGGGTGGAGATGCTATATAATCGCTTTTTGGCATTTGTTACTCGCTTGGCCACGTTATCGCGCAGATCGTAGCTTTTGACCACTCCATCCTCGCATGCTGTCAGGAACTCAAAGGGACACCGAGCCGGAATGGCAATCTTGTGGATGGGTTGACTTTGCTTGAACAATACCGTACGCTTGACTTCGCCTGCCGGTCCAACGCGGATTTGCCGGACCTATCCAGAATCGAATTAGAAAGCTGCAATCTATTTCTCGGGATAACCTTACCTGTCCGTCCCTACCCGTTGAGATGATTTCTATTTCACCGCGGTAACCGGAGGCATCAACGAACTTGGTCTGGAAAACGTTCGCACGGTGTCCACTGCTGATCGACTGCATCAGCTTGTTCGTCTGCCAGTTCCACAGGTTGATCTTCAAATCATCGGATCCGCTAGCCAGCAGCGTACCGGCCGAGTTGAAGTTCAAACTATTGACACAGCCCTCGTGTTTGCACAGGCGATGCGACATCTCCAGCCGTTCCACCAGGTGCTTCGATCCATAGGCACGCGATTGAAACTGGTACGGTTTATAACCCAACCCACCCAGGGAGGCTTTGTTACGGAACGACAGTCCCAGCGAGCGAAGTTGAATGTCACGGAAGTAGTTCCAGTTATTCCTGTGCAAGAAAATGATTGATTTAAATCATGTCCAGTTGATTTCCTAAAAAATAACTCACTTTACACCGGCAGTCTGCATAAAGTGAAGACTCTCCACGTCAATCTGCTCGTTGGCATTGTTTTCCGAACCACCTTCGTTGTCGCTGTCGTCGCTGTCATCGTCATCATCGTCGTCCGCGGAAACCGCCGGTGATGAATCCGAGTCATCCGAATCTGCTGAAGAAGTATCACTATTGTCATCACCATCATCGTCATCGGCATCATCATCATCATTGTTACCATTGTTGTCATCATCATCATGGCTGCCATTCGCGTTCTAAACATTGTACAATGCGAATATAAGAGTATTTCAATCCCCTAAACCAAAATCAAAACCAAAACGTTAACATCACACTTACCTCCTGGTTGATCTCATCAACCAAACGTCTAATCATTGCCTCTACATCGGGATCGTCATTGGAATCATCCTGCGCGGCCCGCTCCGAGCCGGACGAATTCGATCGTAGCCGATAATTGCGACCGCGGAAACGATTCCTCGGCCTATTTGGCCGATTACGTCGCTCTGCGGCCAGCGCACCTGCAGCTGGAACTTCCGGATCTACATCGCCGTCAGCTGCAGCTGCAGCAGGAGCAGCAGCAGCACTAGCATCTTCAACTGCACCTCCTACGGAAGCGGCTACATTCCCATCTTCTGCGTTTGTGGCATTGGCCTCAGCTTCGGCCGGTGAGCCTTCTATCGGAACATCCTTGCCATCGCTCTGTTTTTTCACCACCGGCGGAGAGGACACCGTTTCGTCCTCCACGCTCATGTTTGAAGGTTCGTTTTCCTCGGGAGGGCCTACGGTCGGGATCGGATTGTCCTTACAGAATCCGTCTTCATTATCCGGTTCTGACATTTTGGTGTCACTGGAAAAAAAAATTACAACGAAGGTGTTATAATAATTATCGACAAAAAAAAGGTCATCAAGATAGCCTTATACCGAAGACAACAAATCAAGAAGACTGGCAACTCTTCCATTTTCTCATACGAACGCTATGAGACTGGTACAATCGCGTCATCTGCCGCTCAAAGGTAAATGCTTCGAACGAATTTGATAGTAAAGATTACATCCTCGGAAGAAAGGTTTGTGTATTTGCTCATTTTTCTATGCGTTGCTTCCACCTTCACTCAAGCGCAGCGCCATTGTATCTGTCGCTTGGATTCTGGCAAAGTTGCCAGTCTTCTTGATATGATGTCTTTGCTTATACAGAGGCCAGCGAGAGACATCACTTTCGAGAAATCACCGAGAGAAGTCATTGTTTACAAAAGCTGTTACGCCCTTATTCCAGCTCTATCTAGATTTATAGGATAGCTCAGAAATTCAAACACAGTCCGGAAAATCCTACCAATTGAAAAAAATCTAAATTTTGAAACTTGTCAAGCTTCAAGATAACGACGTATTGCAAAATTATATTTCATAAGTTAGCTAATTTTTTAAAGTCTAAAATTTTAAACATTTTTAAAAGTTTCAGTTATACGTAAATTTTTTGAAAGGCACTAGGCCAAACTCTACTGGGCCCAGTGGGTCCTTGAACCGAATGTTATAAAGTGATAGATTGATAGAAATCTGAAGGCCAGTGATGTGTGAACTTTCAAAAATTTCAGACTTCGTTTTAAATATGGCGTTATTTGCAAGATCTCAGACGAAAAAAACGTAAATGTTGAACTAAGGTAATCAGAGATGAACTAGCTTCCGGCTAAAAATCTCTTAATTAAAGAATTAAAAAAAAAACTAAGTTAATCATTTTGGGTCTTGAAATATTTAAGAATTGTGTGGAAAATTTTGATGAGAATGCCAAATGAGTATTGATGAGAATTAGTTTTCTACAATACACTCTCTTTAGGACTTCTGAGGACACTTCTTAAGTAATTTAACTAGAATTAATTTTGAGAAGCATTTCAAGAAATTTTTCAGGAGAACTAAAGATGATACAGTTCCTTTTCGATTTTGTCAACCCTATCTGAAATTTTTGGCTGACATAAACGGGAAGCTGTTTTTTTCAAATTTTTTAAACCTTCAAATGATTTCAAATACAAGATTAACCCTAGGGGCACGCAATAACCTTTAACTCCAACGCAGGCAACGGCTGTAATTAAATTAATTCCATCATTCATCACTAATGTGCGTGGTCCTTTACCAATGACATTTATATAAGGTCTGGGCCAACAGGCAGCTTGCTGGTGTTAGAAGCAAAAATGTTGTAAACATTACTGAACATCTGCGAACAGATAGACATACGTCACTGCCAACAGCTGTTTCGTGTTAAAAGATAAACATTGCAATATAATACGAACACCACTAACCATTTGCACATTTCACTAACAACAATAAGCCCTTGTGCCCAGACCTTATATAAACGTCATTGGTCCTTTACAGCGTCTCGCCTGGTTTTTTTTTTTTTAATTCTTTATTTAAGAGATTTTTAGCCTTAGGCTAGTTCATCTCTAAGATCTCGCCTGGTTACCGTCAAGACCAATGAGGTACAGAAAAAGGTGAAGCAGATCGTGAAATATGGTTGTATTAGTAATCCAAAAAATCAACGTAAACGCAATTAGTGACGTCACTAATTGCATGTATCTTACAGGGGTTTTACTCACACAACTTAACCGACTGCTTCACCTCGGTAGTCCAGCTCATTGCGTCAAGGCGAGGTCGTCTGCAAGGCCAACGATCTCATCTCCTTTGAGCACGCCGTTGTACATCCCGTTCCAGAGCGTTGGATCAAGGATGGATCCTTGTAGAACTATTACCGTGATCGTAATCGATACCTGTCCCATATCTGTCTCTTAGACCAGAACCAGGTTCTGGAAGTAACTCCTTAGAATTCTGCACACGTAGTCAGGGACTCTCGTTCTATGCAGCGCTTCGGCGATGCACTGTGGTCCAAAACGGCAAAAAGTGGAACTTTATTCCTAGAGCCTAGCCTTTACATTTTAGCCATATAGTGTCTTCGGAAAAAATGTTTGTTTAAAAATCTTACATAATATAAAACTGTCAAAAATTAGTCATGTCTTACTATGCAAAAAATAAAAACACTAACTTTTTTCTTTGAGGATATAGGGGAACGATGTCTTCAGCAAAGTTGTAGACAATGTAAAAACAAGCAACTTCATTCAATGCATCAAAATTCTAAATCCTATATTTTCAGAGTTATGGAGCTTTTTCTATGGAAGTTCCCTTAAACTTAGTTTTTCATACTTAACTTCTTTAAATTTCATTTTTCAAGTATACAATGTTCTAGACAATTATTCAAACAATCAAAACACACGTTTTTGCTAAAGATCATGAATCATTACAATTACTCCTTGTAAAGCTATAACAACTTTTATCTTTATTTTTCCATTACTTCATAAGCTTTTAGGAGAGAATGGGGCAAGTGAGGACACAAAACCAACTTTTTTTTCTTGAAGCTTAGCTCAAGTACTATAAAGTTGAGAAGGTTTCATTTGTCGCTCCCTTCCCAAATTTGAGTACAATAACCTTATTATTTATAGTTTTTCATATATTTTTCACTTTCTTTTTTAGGTTTTTTATACATAATTTTTTAATCTTTAAAATTTGAAGTATATAATGTTCTAAATAATCTTAAAACAGTAAAAACACATGTATTTGTACAAGACCGTTAGTCTCTACAGTAATGCATTGCAAAGTTATAGCTTATTTTAACTTTATTTTGCTTTATTTTTTTGTTTATATGGGAGAATGTGGCAATGGGAACACAACATCATCTAGCCTTCTTGAAGCCCAAGTACCAAAAAGCTATGCAGATTCAATTTCACCCTCCCCTCCTCCTATTTGAGTATGACAAGTTTACGCTGTTACATATTTTCTTGTTTTTATAGAAAACTTAATATATTGAACATTCGCTGCAATAAAATTAAAGCTCAAAAATAATACACCATGTACTTACGCGAATAACATATTCAGTTTCTTTCTTTGTCCAAATGCTCACGACACATACACCTAAATATCAGCAACACTGCCAGCAGGCAGTGAAATCACACAAACTGTTATGCTATTCGCGTATAGCTCAAAAATAATACATGGTGTATTATTTTTGAGCTATAATTTTATTGCAGCGAATGTTCAATATATTAAGTTTTCTATAAATACAAGAAAATATGTAATAGCGTAAAGTTGTCACGCTCAAATAGGAGGAGGGGAGGGTGAAGTTGAATCTGCATAGCTTTTTGGTACTTGGGCTTCAAGAAGGCTAGATGATGTTGTGTTCCCATTGCCACATTCTCCCATATAAACAAAAAAATAAAGCAAAATAAAGTTAAAATAAGCTATAACTTTGCAATGCATTACTGTAGAGACTAACGGTCTTCTACAAATACATGTGTTTTTACTGTTTTAAGATTATTTAGAACATTATATACTTCAAATATTAAAGATTAAAAAATTATGTATAAAAAACCTAAAAAAGAAAGTGAAAAATATATGAAAAACCATAAATAATAAGGTTATTGTACTCAAATTTGGGAAGGGAGCGACAAATGAAACCTTCTCAACTTTATAGTACTTGAGCTAAGCTTCAAGAAAAAAGGTTGGTTTTGTGTCCTCACTTGCCCCATTCTCTCCTAAAAGCTTATGAAGTAATGGAAAAATAAAGATAAAAGTTGTTATAACTTTACAAGGAGTAATTGTAATGATTCATGATCTTGAGCAAAAACGTGTGTTTTGATTGTTTGAATAATTGTCTAGAACATTATATACTTGAAAAATGAAATTTAAAGAAGTTAAGTATGAAAAACTAAGTTTAAGGGAACTTCCATAGAAAAAGCTCCATAACTCTGAAAATATAGGATTTAGAATTTTGACGTATTGAATGAAGTTGCTTGTTTTTACATTGTCTACAACTTTGCTGAAGACATCGTTCCCCTATATCCTCAAAGAAAAAAGTTAGTGTTTTTATTTTTTGCATAGTAAGACATGACTAATTTTTGACAGTTTTATATTATGTAAGATATTTATACAAACATTTTTTCCGAAGACACTATATGACTAAAATGTAAAGGCTAGGCTCTAGGAATAAAGTTCCACTTTTTGCCGTTTTGGACCACAGTGCGATGGCCTCCCGGCTGGCGCTGTTGAACGCATTCTTGAAGTCGATCGTTTTCACGGCGCAATATCGATCTCCTCGCCACAGTTGTTCAGGCATTCATTCTCGGCTCTTTCAACCACTGTCCGAATTGCATCTACCGTTGCTCCCTAACTGCCTCTGCGACAATCCGTGCTCACTCTCTGTGCATTTCGTCAGCCTGTTTAGAATTATGCTTTCCAAGCGTTTTCCGAGTGTATCCAGCAGGCATATAGGCCTATGCGATGCTGGATCCCCCGGTGATTTTCCTGAGCTCCTCGTTGGTGGCTTCGACGTTATGTCCCTCTCCCTCTCCATTTGGTGTAGGTCGTTGTGTCGTGCTTCGAGAAAAGTCATTCCACGATGACTTTCAGCTTCTTTGGGCATCTTAAGCGGGCATCGTTGGACCTCTGACCTTCGCCATCACGACACGGTATGCGTCGTCAAGTTGAACCATTCTGAACGCCCATCCCATAGTGGTTGTATCACATCTTTGCTAATAATGTATATATCTATATCTTTTCCGGTACCATGGAGTCGACAAAGTAAAAGTATAAGGAGAGCCGCAAAAAGAAGCACATGCGATACGAAAATGGAATAATGCTCGTGTTACGGTTTTATAAGTCGCAACTAGGAACTCAAGATCATCACACTAAAAATGTGGACGTCAATATATCGTGGATCACATCAGAAATGACATGGGAGACTTTCAGGAACTAGCAGTGATGCACACACTAAGATTTTTTTACAGTATACTGTAATTTTTTACCGAATATGGCACAGCTGAACATTCGGTAATCCTTTCGGTAATTTTTTAATTTACAATCCGTTCTGTAAATTTTCTTCGCTTGTGGCCTGTCAAAATGTACTGACCTGGACTGTAAATTTTACTGAAAGATCGGTAAAGTTTACCATAGCGTTCAGTATAATTTTTACCGAATCGACTGTACTTTATTTTCAGAATAAATAATAAACATTGTAATTTTTCTTGATTGATTAACTGTTTCTTTCTTTCACCAAACCAAAAGATTCATTCCTTATAACCATATATTTTTTTGGAAGATGCATTTTCATCTTGCGTTTGTACAGCAAATTATAAAAAAAAAATCAGTAAAGAACCCGGACGAGGTTATCAACTAAGTAGCGAACCGTTCTAAAATGCAGTTTCTGCGGTAAAGGAGGACATTGAGTTGCATAACGTCCATGGCGTCTGATAGAAATTGACCCAGAAATGAAAAACTAATTATATTTTCGGCATAAATTGCACAGAATCTAGCGAAAAGTAAAGTACTTACGCTTCACAACGTAGAACCGAAGGACACTCAACATCGAAATGGCAGCCAATATTGAGTTTGACAGTACGAAAATCTGTTCAGTAACTTTTACAGAATTCGGTGCTTTATAGCTGTTTGATTTTGTAAAAGATTATTTTTACAGTATACTCGTCACAATTTTTACAGAATTGCGAAATCGCAGCCTTTTACAGTTTCGATCCGCAAATTTTATTTACAATTTTCGGTAAATGTATGTAAATTACGGAAATTCAGCAGTTCAGATTGCGGAAAATTTGTAAAATAATATGTTTTACAAAGTATTCGGTAAAAATTACATTTTACCGAACAAATCCAGCAAAAAAGTACCGAACACGATTTAAGAAATTTGGTGTGAGAGAAGGACAACGGACACGACAATTGAACATAAGAGTGAAGAAACAGCGAAAGTTGGTGAGATCGTTTTAAATTATTGCTCATATTTGTACAAACATTGCTTACAGTGCTTTCCCGATTTTGTCTACCCCCGATTTTGTCAGCCTGCAGATTTCACTAAATTTTTGAGTTTTTAAACATGAATTCTCAAACTCTACGCTATGAATAATTGTTATTCTTACACTTCGCTGTAATGTGAATGTTAGGGGAAGCGGGGGTAAAATGTGCTTACGGGGTAAAATTAACAATAAATTGACGATTTTAAGTGCTTTTTTATTCAAATATCTATCAATTCAACGCACAGGTCTTTCAGCCAATGTAACTTTTAAATTTTAATTCATTTACATTAATGTGATATACTACTACTAGGAATTATTAGTTTTGAATTGGTGTTTGCTGGAAAAATCATTTTCACCACGGAAAACCTGTTTCTTTTTTTTTTTGCAATTGTAATAAAAACATTGCTTCATTGTCAGCAACATTTATTCTTTAAAAAAGAGCATTACATATTTCATTGAATTATACATAAATGTTTTGATTGACTTTCAATTTTCAAGAGATTTCGTCATCACAAATTCTCGAATTCAACGGAGATAAATAACATCGTTAATTGAAAGGGACAATGCTTCAACCTAATCAGCCCTATCAGCTTTTGTTTTGGATTTTCGGAGAGGCAGTTTGGATTCCGGAAAGGGAGATCAACGATGGATGCAATTCGAACAATGGTCGAGAGAGTCGAGAAGGCGTCGAAACAGAAGCGAAGAGGAGATCGATATTTTTTTTATTTTTTTTTGTAGTGATCCAGTGGCAGCAACTTGCTAAAACTCTACACTGGACCCCTTTTATTGATAAATTTTGCTTCTATGAGCCTCTATTTTAAATCAACACACAGACGTTCCTAGGCTATGGTGCCCGTTTGGTAACTGTTGTTTTTGTGCTGATACAAATAGTTTTGATAATATAATTGCGCATTCTTGTTTTTTTATTAAAGGTTGATTTTCGTCCCAGTCTTGTCTTCTGTCGTCACTTATTTTGTCATTTTGTCTTGTGTATTAACCCCCACTTGTCTTGTTTATTGTGTCAACTTGTGTCTATTGTCCTTTCCCATCTGTAACTCTGTCATGACTAATTTCATTGATATATAAAAATAGTAATATCAATTACAGGATAATATGGTTATTTCTCGATTACTTTTTCAAAGGGAAGCACCAGCTCCTGCAAACAATGCATCCGATCGTCGATCCGGCGCAACCGGCAGCTCGCACACGCTTATCAACACCACCAGCAGGTAGAGGAAAATTTCCCCTATCTGATGATAGTGCCAGCACGCGCGGGCGAGCCACCAGTTAAGCCAAATCGACGACCAAACGCACTGCCTACAAAAGCCGATACGCTCCCTTGAAAAAGTTATCGAGATTTCTACTAATTAATGAATTATTGACAATTACCTCTCATGATCCTTGGCTCTGATTTTAACTTACCACTTTTTGATTATTTATCAAATACCTCTCCCAGAATATATAACTCCCCGATGCTTTGTTGGTTTCTGGTCTCATTTGGATTGGTCCTGAATTTGTTTGACATCCTGTTCGAAGTAATTCTTTGAGTTCCAGCTTGTACGTGTCTCACGTCATATGATTCGCCATTCATAAAGATAATGGGTTAAAAGGGAGTAAAACATACATAAAGGTAGATTAGTATTAGTTGTACTTGATCCAAACAATAGAAAGAAGCATAGATGACTTAGTAGAAAAATAAAACTAATAAATAACTAAAAGTGCAATGGATAAGTGTTAGTTCCGGGATCATTTTAGTGTTAGTAGTTATGTTAGTTTTGATCCGTATTCAGCCCTGCTGGCCCCTCAAGCACTATTTGCAGCAATTGTGATAAGATTATGCGACACTGCTACTACTACTATGTTAGATGTATGACTTGTCAATTTTCGCAACGCAATGTCTTTCAATAAATCACTCAATCAATTTGATGTTTGAAAATTTGCTCAAAAGGGCTTTGTTGACACATCATACCTTACCGAAAACTAAAGCACAACAATCCTAATTCTTATTTCAAACCTATCAACATATTTAACATATCTTTCCTAAAATTTCACTTGTTCGTAAGCGCCTGGTTGAAGATATGACTTTCGCTATTGACATTGTCTGTAATTAACAAATACACTAAATAGGAAGATTTATTATACAACTTCATAGGCTAGTCGCCTCCCTAAGCGGACCCCTCGCGTCCTATCTCTTATGTTAGTTAACTTTCTGAATTCTATAATTGAAGTTTATTTAATAAATAACTGAAATCTCTAATCTACCTACATAACCCATGCTTTTAAACTACAATTCAACGTGTTTCAAGTACTTCTGGCTTTTACTTATCTTATCTTATATCTTTGTTCGTCCCAGATGACACCTTCAAATGACTAAAATGCT
The DNA here is from genome assembly GCF_037179485.1 of Ochlerotatus camptorhynchus. NCBI lineage: Eukaryota > Metazoa > Arthropoda > Insecta > Diptera > Culicidae > Ochlerotatus > Ochlerotatus camptorhynchus. Next base: position 3,643,528 of record NW_027040849.1, read on the forward strand.
TCACTTTGAAGTTAGTTTCCAAGCTAATTTTAAATTGTATATTGTATAGGGTAAATGTTCCAACTACGCTCTCACGCTCCCACTATGTGGCACCACAAAAATACATATGGGTATGTCACAATAGAAGCACACCACAGTGGAAATCCCGAGCCATAGTTCAAACACTTATCCCAAATCAAAATGAAGCACATATAAGATTAGTTACAATACCATGTACAAAAATGATGTTTAACATTGTTTTCTGAGTAATACTTCAATGAAAACAACAATGAAAGCTTGTCACGCAAATAGAAGGAGCACTGTTGGGCACTTTCTGAAATACTTCAATAGTATAATTCCGTTGCAAACCCAAATAAATCTATCTGCGTAAAAAATAAATAAAATAAGAGTGATTTGCGGCAAAACCAGCCAGTATCACACCCAACGTCAGTGCCTATACGTAAGCGTACTACGACGCGGCGCTCAATAAAAGGAGTAACAAGTGTGATACTATCACTGCTAGACTAGATCTTTGGTTCTCTCATGCAGCGGTTTATCAGAGAGGGGAAGCTTAGTAATCCCCATCGCCTGCCCATGTCGCCATTCTATCGCGGCATGAGCCAGCAACGCCGACCATAAACCTACCGTCTCCAACACTCCACTATAAAGCATGAAATTAAGCCCGCCCACCAACAGCAAGGTGCAAAAACTAGCCAAGGGGAGGGAGAAGCGAAGAGGAGATCGATATTGTACCGTTATAACGATCGACGTCAAGAATGCGTTCAACAGCGCAGTTGAAAAACCATTACCAAAGCGCTGCATAGAATGAGGCTCCCTGACTACCTGTGCAGGATTCTGAGGAGTTACTTTAACAGCCTGGTTCTGGTCTACGAAACAGATATGGGAAAGAGATCGATTAGGATCACAACGGGAGTTCCACAAGGCTTCATTCTTGGTCCAACTCACGCCTTTGCCTCGAAGCGCGTGTTGAAATACCTGGGAGTGATGATCGATGACCGGCTAAACTGCAACAGCCACGTCGAATATGTCTGTGAGAATGCTTGGAAGGCCATCAACACAACAGCTAGAATCATGCTGAACAAATCTATTCCTAGCAATATCAAGAGGCGTCTTCTGGCTAGATACTGAGGTATGGAGGTCCAGGCTGGTTGCAGCACTGGAAACGAAGCAGAACCAAAGGAAACTGAGCAGTACGTTCCGGCTCATGGCCATGCGAGTCGTGAGTGCGTACAGAACCATATCATCGGAAGCAGTATGCGCTATCGCCGGAATGATCCCTATCGGCATCACCCGGCGGAGGACAGCGAGTGCTACAGTCGAAGAGAAGCCGATAGAGTACGGAAAGTGGTGAAAGCGGAGGCTTTGGCAAAGTGGCAATAGGAGTGGAACACGGTGGATAGCGGTAGACGGACACATCGGTTATTACCGATTGTTTCGACCTAGGTGACGAGAAAACACGGAGAAGTCAATCACCACCGGACGCAGTTCCTCAGGAAATACCTGCATCGGTTCGGACACGCAGCGTCACCCCTATGTCCGGAGTGTGGCAACGTGGATGAAACGCCGGAGCATGTGGTCTTCGACTGTCCAAGGTGCGAGACAGTGCGAAGGGAGATGCCTGTCCTTAACGTGGAGAATATCGTCGATGAAATGTGTCCAGAGGAAGGTAAGTGTCATTCCGTCGAAGTAGTCGCTTCAGTGTGGTCCCGGGGATCCAGGCAGAGGAGAAAGTAAGGAATGGGCTTTAGTGGAGCTACACTAGGCAACTAGTGGATACCACCCCGTCCCACCACAACTCCCCCCATTTTCTCTGCTTTGAAAGTTGATACATATTTAGTTCTATAACATTCCCCAGCAAACCATTTTCCTGAAAACCATTCTCCAGAAAACCATTCCCCATAATTCACCATTCCCCAGAATGAACCATTCCCCAGAAAACCATTCCCCAGAATGTACCATTCCCCAGAATGTACCATTCCCCAGAAAAGTATGCCATGTATTAGATTGACTATTTTGTGTTTATTATAGTCACTTCTGGAATCTTCTTTCGCGTATCTAAAAAAAAATAGAAAAACTTCTTAATGGGTCAAGGGATTTTCCTTTCGTTGAAAATATAACAAAAGGAAATAATTAATTCTTTGGATATACGATAAAAAAGGGAATATTCCCTTCTTTGAAAATATAAAAAAAAGAAAGAATTAATTATTTGGATATACGATAAAGAAGGGAATATTCCCTTCTTTGAATATATAGAAGAGAACATCATTAATTGGCTAAATGTATGATAAAAAAGGGAATATTCTTTTCTTTGAGTATATAAAAGAGAAAATAATTAATTCTTTGGATGTATGATAAAAAAGGGAATATTCTCTTCTTTTAATATATAAGGAAAATATATAATCAATAGCTTTTCGCAAGAGATTCGGAGTAATGACCATTTGGGATAATAACGAGAGGAATAATGTTATAAATTTGTAATCGGTAGTTCAACGTTCTATGCATCGATTTTTTAATCCATCACGAGAAATTCTTCAACTCAGGTCGAACAATTTCTTCGATAAGGTTTAACAGTTTCCGACTGGTTGAATTGGATTGCATAAAAGACCCATTGACTTATTAAATGATGAACGAAGTGCTCAAAAACTTGAAGGTTGTCATTTTATAAAGAGCTAAAAAATGGTTTGGAATTGATAAATACATAGTTCCATAAAAGTAAACATAGTGTATTATCAATAGTAAAAAAAAGAAACGTGAAAATTACTAATTTCATCAACTTTTCTGGGGAATGCTTTTCTGGGGAATGGTACATTCTGGGGAATGGTACATTCTGGGGAATGGTACATTCTGGGGAATGGTACATTCTGGGGAATGGTACATTCTGGGGAATGGTACATTCTGGGGAATGGAATTCTGGGGAATGGTGCATTCTGGGGAATGGTTTTCTGGGGAATGGATTTCTGGGGAATGTTATAGAATCACATATTTCATTATCGTTAAAGGAAAATTAATTCAATACTTCTAATTATTTTATGGTTTAGAAGAGTTTTTACAAATAATAGGACAAGGTGGGGTAAAACGCACGCTGGCGTTATATGACCAACAGTGTTTTTCTCGTACTATTAAAAGACTACTTGATATAAACAATTTCTCAGTTGACTGTTCTGCAACTCTTCTAGTGATTATGGGTGAAACCCCATTAAATTTGATTTGCAAAACACGTAATTAAGCACGGATAGTCATATTATCCCATAGCACCCCGTACCCTATAAGGATTTCATTATTCTGCACTCCAAAAAATATGCACGTCCGATCTACGTGAAAACATAGGTAGCTTTCGTCCATACTACTTTGCACGTAACATTTACGTTAATACCAGGTAGGGTTAGCGTTAATACCAGGTAACGTGATTTCCACTTAAGTTGGAAGCGGTTATCACGTAATGTTTACGTGATTTTGAAATGATATTTACTGGAAAATACTGTTCATCTCGAGGGGGACGACTCTATCTACGATGCAAAAAAGATTGTGTTTTGCTGTGGCTAGCTGCGCGCACGCTGAGTAGATAGAAAGAAGATTGATGACGATTCTGAAGATTTCCTGCAAAAAATTGATGAGCGATGCAAGTAGATGCGACAAATGAAAGACGATTGTTCGAAGATTGATTCGCTAGTGCGAGATTTGTTGACCATCTTAACTTGAGATTTAGATGTGTCGCCCCCCTTGGTTCATCTTATGTTTACGTTCCGTGGTTTCCACAATAATTAGAATGGATTTGCACGTAATGTTGACGTGATTTTGAAGTGATCTTTACCGGATCTAACAAATACTGTTTTCTATTTTTTCCAAGAAAATAATACTTAAATATTGTTAGCATTTTTTATTAATACGTCAAGTATGTCATTGAAACGTTAATATTAACCATTTCGCTTTTCCAACACTTAATTAATCATGACGATTCAGATGCAATATCCGTTTGCACTGTTTACTGCTGAGTCAGGCTAAATTGACCTTGGGAAATAATCCCCGTAAATTGTATCTTGTAACCCAGCCTATGAAATCGAAATAAATTTAATTAGCAGTGTATGACGGATTTCAAATAAAGCAAAATTATATAAAAAATACCTTCAAACAGTTGCAGTATGCTGAATCACTTCTTCCACTAATATAATCGATGCCACCATATTGTTTAACTTTTTCATACATGTAAATCACGTAAACTCATTTTACGTAAGCACACCACAATCACACAACCGCAAATAGAAGTTTGATGTGACAATGTTGTCACATTCATCATCAGGCCCAGTGAACATGACATGATATATTTATCAATTTTTCTACCATCATGTAAACATGAAAGTTGAAGCATTCGAATGAGCTACGTGATTTTTCACGTAGATTGGATGTGTATATGTTGTAGAGTGTACACGATTATCCTTTACTTTTTACGTGAAATTTTCTTAGCATCAACAAACATGAAAATCACGTAAATTTTATCAAAATTTAATCTGACATTGACGTAAGCCACGTGCAAATGATCGAAGTGGGGTGTTAAAGAGGTTACGCGATTTTTCACGTAGCATTAACGTGAAGATTTTTTTGAGTGTGTAATAGTTTTGATCAAAAAATAATGGGAAATTTTTTCCCGATTTTGTCAGTTTCCCGTCAGCCTAAAATTTGAGAAGGGGCTGACAAAATCGTGAAAGCACTGTAATAACTTTTTCCTCAGAAGTCTAATCGATTTGCAGTCTTGGACAAAGATTTTTTGTTTTGTTTTTCCTTTATTTAACGTCGGTCTCTGTTCCGCAATCTAGTGCCAATCACCGACGAACATCGACTGCCATCGATTGACGGTAATCGAATGTGCAAGGAAGGCAGCTTCCACACCTGCGTAGGATATCGCACCCATTCAAACACACATGGGCCGGGGCCAACAGTTTTACTTCCCTTCCGAAGGAAGACGTGACCAGAGATTTTTATGCCTCAGAAAAATCCCACCGACCTCGGCTGGGATTGAACCCAGACCCATTGGGGTGAGAAAGCAGTCAAGCTTACCACTACACCACCGGCGCCGGTTATCTTGGACAAAGATGTTCTCCATAGTATTCCCAATTTATTTCCGAGATTTTAAGAATTTTTGCAAGCAAATGAATAGGTTTCGTTTCTTATTCATTTTCCCATACAAAATTTAAATTTCTCCCGCAAATCCCGATCATAAACAAATTTGTTCAAATTTTGGAGGACGTCAATACACATCGGAAGAGCAGTGAGAACAGGGTGTTGTGATCTACCATACAAACGTGACCCATCCCAGTGTTTAGGTGTTGACCTAAATCATGATCAAGACCTTGTTCAGACTACAAAGTTGTAACATCGACAAGAAAACTGTCATCAAGATAGGCTTATAAAACATGTTATAACTGCACAGTCTGGCCCGCGTTTGATCAAGGCATTATGACTTTTTTACACAAAGGCCAGGCTGAGCAGTTATAACATGTTTTATAAGCCTATCTTGATGACATTTTACATATCGATAATTATTATAACATGTTATAACTCTGTAGTATTAGGAAGCCATGATGACTTCCTCAGACTACAGAGTTATAAGATGTTATAATAATTAACCACTTCATTCGAGCAGTTAAAATTACGTTTACTACCATTCAAACTTTGAAATAAAACATTATTTTGAGATTTTTTCTTCTAGAATCACGAGAAAAGTAGCCAACATTTGTGCGTTTCTTAAAAAATAGAGATTAGTTGGTCCAGTTTTGTGAAATCGCAGGTAGAAAGTCACGCCAAAACTGCTTGGCAAAGTGGTCAATTATCGACATGAAAAATGTCATCAGGATATATAAGGCACGTTATTACTCCTCAGTCTGACCAGTGTTGTTTAATGCATGGTTCACATTGGCGAGTTATAACATGTTATAAGGCTATCTGGTGTGTTTATCTGTAATTGAAATTATTATAACATGTTACAACTCTGCAATCTGAACAAGACATAACCCTCCTATCATGGACAAAACCACAGTGCAGTACTGCTCTTGCATTGGAATTCAATGACGAAAAAGCGCATAGATTTCTTTGTCGCAAGCGCAAGAATTGTCTGATTGAAAACATTGCACCGCCTTATCATAAATCTTAGAATTACTAACTAACGTTATGCAAATACCATTTCTTCTTAAATATTACACAAAATCATTCTTATTAAAAAGAAGAAGATAGTATTAATTTTAATTCAAATCTTTCAATAGTTGTCCACGTAGTTTATGGACTGCCCCTTATATCAAACAAAAATACAACAACGAAAATAAAATGTCATTTTGAGAGATATGATGCAAAAACTTTCATAAATTCCAGTGGAATTATTCTCATGACAACATCCAAGTCAACATATGAAGTTTGTTATGGCAAATCTATATAAAAAAACAGACATAGGTTAATAAAACTCACCCTTCAGTATCCTCTGGACAAGCAGATTCTAATGCTTCTGATGGCGTCGATGGTTGAAGCAGCTGTTTGTGAGATTCTTCCACAACATCTGCTACTGCTTCTGCTGCTGCTGTCGTGGACGATTCCAGTTTATTACGTTCGTCCGACAATTTTGTTTTCTTGGCCTGGGAATGATTCCCTTCTCCTACACCCGCATTCTCATCTTCCATGATTTTACTCCTCCGTGCGGGATTCTCAGTCTAAATAGTCCAGGGCTTGTGACCACTTATACGGCACGTCCAATATTTACTCCTCCTCAGTAGACATTTTGCATTTTAAGAGGAAAAAAAAAAGATGGGGCCCACACTGCCACCCTTGCATTCGGGGAGCACCCCGAATTTAGTGTCTGATTGAATCAACCAAATTACATCTACCGAAACCTCTAACTAGACCTGGCGACTCCAGCCCACATCGGTGGACAAAACTGACACCGAACTATACCGGGTATTCCGTTATTTCAATCGAATTTTACAATAATTATTATTTTTAGGCCTTGTCACTATTTTGTTCGTCTCTCGTGTCCATCGCACAAAAAAAACACACGAAAATAAACCTACTACGTCGATCTGGTCGCTGTTCTGTCTGATGGCGGAGCAGTGTTGTTAACTGTTCATGGAGTACGATCCGTATATATAGGTAAAAAAAAACATATTCCAACGATAAACCAAATGATAGAACTATTCCACAAATTGTTTGGATTATAACCCGAACGTCATTAATCAAAATAACTATAAACATTGTTTTACCTAAGTAATGACCATTTCCCAAAAACGGTCTTTCAAAAAAAAATTTGAAGTGATGAGCGGGTGCTGAGCCCCATTTTTTAGAATCATTAGAATTTCTTCGGAACTTTTAAAAAAATCCCTAAAAATCTGGAAAATCCGTAGAATTACATGGTCGTTCCGTAGATCCGTATAGTTAATCTAAACCTCCGTAGATCTGCGTATAATTCTGTCGAACTGACAACACTGCGGTGGAGTGGATGCGATGCGTTTTAAGGATGACAACCTTTTCGCTCGCACACTGGTCGCAAAAGCGCACGTGAGAGGGAACGAGAGAAAAACAAAAATAATAATAGCGGGGTGCAATGTTCGAGAGATGCATCCGTGCACCCGTGCATCTGTGAATGAAAATTTGGATTGAAAATAACACACGGTCGATTGAACCAAGGTACATATAGGTGTTTTAATGTGTGAAATTCATGATTCATTTTCAAACATTGAATGAAACAATAATACAAGAGCAAATTTTCATTATGTCGTAAGTAACATTCGCACCAATCCGAGTAAAATAAAGTTTTGTTTTGATGACCGAAAAGTTATTCCTATTTTCAATTAAACTCGTATGATCTCATAGTGATAGCAATGTTTAACATATATAGCAGGGTTCTAATCATACAAATGCAATTCGCTAGCTTTCATGTTAAAAAATACTGGTTTTTAAGTCAAAAGTTATTATACGTCGTTTGGTGGCCCCTATTCACGCAGAAAAAACATAGTTCAACCAAACAAAATCCGTTTCATTTTTAACAAAATTTTGAATAGAATATAGATCAATAAAATTGATGGAGTAATTCAACAAAACATTGAGTTGAAATAATACTTAAATGTTTATTGAATGGAACATCTGTTTTTATTGATTCAAAAAAACTTGAACTTGAAGCATTATTTAAAGTAATAAACGTTTTTAGTTAGCTTGAAACATTAATTTTTTTGTTTCAGAATCAAATATATAGCTAGTCTTTATTGAAAAATGAAGCAATATTTTTTATTTATTTATTTATTTAATTATTTATCAATTAGCCTATTCCGGTGCACCATTTGCTGCGTGAATGAGTTGTAGAACGTGTTGTCCTTGTGTGTCTTGATGTGCACCAGGATGTCGATTTATGTGCACCATGATGTTATTGTTGGTGGTAATTTTGAAGCGATTCTGCTGCTAACTCGGCTGCCACTGAGCTGCTGATGGTGACGATGCTGCTTCAACAAGGAATGGTTCTGTTGAATCTCCGGAATCAGACGTAGGTTGAAGTTGGTTAGATTCTGTTCCTCGCAGTTCGGTGAGACACAGGAGGTACTGTATATTCAGCGCCAAAGAATGAATCCGTCGATGTCAGTGTAGCCTTATTTTGCCCTATCGCACGTCAGCACTGAAATTGTAAATGCAAGTTAATCGAGAAACTTTATTAATCGACATTATATTTAAAACTACTTACTTTTGAAGATCAAAGTTTAAAGGCAGCTTTTCCATAAGGAGGAACTTTTTAACTATAAACAGCAACGATGTCGATATAGACTGACAGTTTGAAACGTGCACTTAAAAATTATTTAGTTATAACAATGAAAACAGCTTTAAACAATTTTATTGGTTTGATTTAAATGAACTTCTGCATTCATTTGAATCTTTTTAGTGAACTGAAGCAAATATAAATTTCGTATTAAATAATAACAAAATATTTTGTTAATTTACGCCTCAGTGTTTTTTCTGCGTGTTGTTACTTAAGTCAAAGTGTATTTACCAGGATATTCGGGAGAATTATAAATTACATCTCCTTACGTGCAGCCCATTCATCATTTTAGGACCACCGAAATCATCTTAGCAACAAACAGTTCGATTTATTCACTTTAATAATGAGAAAGCGAAACGACGAACGTACACTTTTTACGGGTTTCTCAGCGCTGTTACTTAAGTCAAACGGCATCTCCATAGAAATCGGGTGACTTAAGTAACATCGAAAACTATTTTGATCGGAAAGTGATTACGTCAAAAAGCAATTTGACTGGTAAATAAATTTAAAAATGGGATGTGATCCTATATTCGGACAGTATATAGTGTAATAGCAGGAGCATCGATTGACGAAACTCATTTTGATTACAATTGTCGCGACAGAAGTCTGATTTCATATTGTGCTTTGATTATGCAGTCAAGACATTTTAAATCAAAGCAACTTAACTTGAAGTTCTGCTGTTAATTTCTTGTTTAAAATTTGATTTAAGTTCATCTGTCGTTGAACTAACGATTATTGTTTATTTATTTTGTTTAACACATTTTAGGTCATTCGTGACTTAACCGAGGAGAGTATAGATTCATTATGATTAATTTATCAGTGTTTTAATATTGTGAATTATTGTGAAAATTCCCGGGCTAGAATTTTGTTTGAATAGTTGTGTTGCTGTAGCGTCGTGCTAGTGTGTTCCGGTGCTACGCCTCCACTTCCGGAAGCATTGGTGTTCTGCCCCTGGACAAAAACCGGGAAAGATGAATTTGCAGATTAGACTACGATGCTTCCACGTCGAGGACACAATACATAAGCGGTGAGATCTAACTGATTACAACTAGATATAAAAATATGAAATGCATCCTACTAAATACGTGCCATCTACAAAGCAGGAATTGCTTTGATGATGGAAGTGTACACGCAGTACCAATATACATTTTATATCGGTACTACGAGTATGCGGGGCTTGTTGTAAGTGAAAGTAACCTCGGAATGGACGTGAGTGACCAGACATTCTGAAATGGGTTACTGAATCTCAACAGAGCTATCACCTTTCAACTTCCGGGCTAAAATTGTTTGCAATGAGATCAGTATAATAATGATAGATTATATTGCAAACATTTTTCTTCCATAAAAACACTGCCGGACAGCCCGCATAAACGCGAACCATAAATTGACCTTACCTAAAATGGTTAAAAATTGTTTATAATCCCTGCTAAACTTTAACTGAAATGGTTATGGAACTCGAGATGGAACTTTACATGAACGTTTAATGATAAAGTTTCAACCTTATGTATTATGGTTTTTTGGAACTGGACCTTACAAATAATGGGTTGTTAAGAACCATTACCATTCCAAATTCTTGTTTTCTCCATACATTTTCAGAAAGAGAACTATATAAGAACGTTTTTACTTATGATTTGAGAACATTAATGGTAATGGTTATGGTAGTCAGTAAGGTCCATTAATGGTTTTGTATTATCGCTCAACTTTACGTGGAATATATCGTGAATTGGTAATCAGTAAATTACAGGCAACCAATTCACGATATATTCCACATAAAGTTGATCGATGTTACAAAATCATTCGTGGACCTTACTGACTACCATAACCATTACCATTAAAGTTCTCAAACCATAAGTTAAAAGGTTCTAATATAGTTCTCTTTCCGAAAATGTATGGAGAAAACAAGAATTTGGAACGGTAATGGTTCTTAACAACCCATTACTTGTAAGGTCCAGTTCCAAAAAACCATAATACATAAGGTTGAAACTTTATCATTAAACGTTCATGTAAAGTTCCATAACCATTTCAGTTAAAATTTAGCAGGGATTATAAACAATTTTTAACCATTTTAGGTAAGGTCAATTTATGGTTCGCGTTTATGCGGGAGTGGAAGTTGGATTGTATATACATACATACATACATAGCAGGAGCATCGATTGACACTGATAGCTCGACTTTGTTTACCTTTGTTACTTTCGACGTAATGAAAATTTGCTCTTGAATATAAATATGCAATTTTGTTGTCCTTTGGCATTGACGAGTGCACGGATGGATTTGAGTTCACTCACTCGACAAAAAGTGACACAACAGCGGGGCCCTGTTTACTAAAAATGAACACATATATGTTCATTTTTAGTAAACAGGGCCCCGCTGTTGTGTCACTTTTTGTCGAGTGAGTGAACTCAAATCCATCCGTGCACTCGTCTATGTTGTTTTTTGATGCAATATGGTCACAACTAGAAATACTACACTGAACCAAATTGTCCATACATCAATGTATGATTATTGCTTCACTTGAGCCCCATACGGATTATTTGTCTATTTGTGAAAGATTATCATTCTCTGATTCAGCTCTCAAAGCACAAAAGAACTGAATAGCATTAATTCTAAAACAGGATGAATTTCGTTCTGCACGCTGTAAACCATTAGTTCTAAATCAGCATGATTATCATCTTTTCTTGGAAGACTTGTAATGAACAAACCGTATGATTAACATTGAGAAAGATACGGACTCGTCATACAGTTTCAAAATAAATTGTCATGCAATGTTTAAATGAAATATAAGAGCAATCTGAATGAAAAATATATGGAAGAAGAAAGCTTATTTTACAGTTTAAAAATTGTGATCATAACGAAATATATCTCTTCTAAATTGTTGGAACTGTAAATTAATGTTGTAAATGAAACACTTCTGTTTCATAAGTTGAACAATTGTTTTATTCATTTATGATAAAACAACCACACTAAATGCTGCACTGGGCCGGCCTCGCCCCTGGCGTCCCCATTGAACTGTGGATTCGCCGGTTCGGTCTCGTCATCCACGGAATCGAACCCAATCACGTTCTGTAGGAACTTGTGCAATTTAGGATGTTTGCTCGGGTTGTTTATGGCCTCAAAAAGCAGTTTGAAAATGTTGTCCAAAATCTGCTAAACGAGCTCATCCGCTGGTTGGTCTTGAAGATATCACTGGAAGATAAATTTGTTTTGTTAGAATCGTATTGCTTGAAACAAAGGACCTCCCTCCCAGTAACTTACTGAAGTCTAGGAATTTGAATCAACCAGCGGATGTTGTTCTGATTACACGTTTCTGTCGATGGCCACTTGGCCAGTTTGTAAAACTCCACTCGTTCGGCGACTTGCCGTAGTACGAAAGAGGCAGTTCGGCGTTCTGGTACTTGCTTTCCTCAAAGTCGCTGACCACCTCCTCGAGGGGGGGCTGGATCGTGAACAATCCACGGGCACTGAAGCATTCTTTTTTCTCGTTCGCTTTTTGGTGACACTCCCCGTGGTATGCGAAAAAAACTGTGTACTGCTATTCGAGAGAGTCACAACAAGCTGCGCAAAAAATGGTAAGGCCAAAACGCAATGGGAGATTGAAACGATATGAAAATGAATCGCATGACAGTTGTTGTATGATTTTCGTTATGGGGTTCACTTGGATGATTTTAGTTCATTTCTGTTCTTGAATTCATTTATTGTTAATACCTTTCAAAATTTGAACGGTACTTCATTAAGTGGTTGATGTTATTTCCTTATATGATATTTATGATGAATCATCCCATTTAATGTCAATTATCAGTCAATCGGGTATCTCATATTATTTTCGATGTTAAAGAAATCGGATAGCTCTGAATGATTAATCATGCAATGACGACATGGTAAATTCGCTCAGTGTAGAAGGAGAGATGAGCGTAGAGAATGTTTTGAGCCAAATTAAATTGTCAAAATCTGAGCCAAACGAACATTCCCATTAGATTTTTTCCGATGATTTCTTATTATTATTAGATTAAATTTGAGAGTATTGCAATGGAACAGAAATTCAATCACCCTTATCTTTCGTGTGCTTCTCAAATTCAACTAGTTTTTGGAATCAAAAGCAATATTCTAGCTCTATTGATTGATTGATCTTAGTTGGTTAATAAATGGCACCAACAAATGTGCAAAATATTGCGATGCAATCAATTATTAATTTACACGTAAATCGAATCAAAAGTAAAAGTCATGTGAAATGCTAAGTTTTAGCAAGGGTTGCAAGATAATTTAGATACAATTCCCTGCTGCCGAATTGTATTTTGTTTTCTCCGCCCATCTATCCTTCTAGTATTTCTAGTCACAACTCAAAAAAGTAAAGCCATTTTTGCATGACAAAGCGGTACACCTCAAATAAAAAGCAGTAAAATTTTTTGATCGGATATTTCATAGAATGAATGAAACACACTCGATTCACTCCAATGGAAATGAAAAGATTAATAAAATTGAAACTTAGCACAGAAATGCAGAAGGTTTTGTGAACCCAAATTTTCAAACATTGAATGAGACAATTCAAATTTTTCGACTTGTCGCCAGTATTGCACGAAACCGACGATGTTACTCCGACCCCGTTCGGAACTTCAAACAATGACGCGTCGCTATACAGGCATTCTTTCCAATAACTTTTACACGCTTTTTACGTTTATTAAAACCAGGGAAACAGCGCAATTTATTGCAAAACATACATTCAGAAGCCGTACTTACTTTGCGTTTGCCGTCGCGATTGCCGATTGGAGGACCACATGGCCTCCAGTTCCTGTGCGTTGGCTTGCGCTTTCGTTGCCAGATAGGTGATGTGCGACTTTCGTTTGCTCGTACAGGTCCAGTCGCCGGTGAGATGACCCGTCGGTACGTACCCGGTTTCATCCTGCAACTGGCGACGCATAAAGTCCTCCCTCGAGGGAACAATGTCCGCCGAGCTGATTTCGATGATGTTGACCTCATCCAAGCGGGCTCGTTTGGCCTTGTTGCCACCGATCAGTGACGATAGAGCCCGTTCATTGGCCAAGTCGTTCGGATCTTCTGAAGAGCGAGGGACATACTGCTGCAGTCCGCTGGTGCCGGGTTGCTCCTCTGGAACTTCCGGTTCATCGAATTTCTTTACCGCTTCTGCCATTTTGGCAGCACGTTTTGCAACCATTGCATTGATTTCGTTGGCGCTTATTTCCGGCAACTTCTCTTCCATGTTCAGTGAGAAGAAGTCCAACTTTTCGTCGTCATCGCTGTCTTCGCTGTCGTTTCCGGTTGCTTTGACTGTAGTTTCCGGTTTCTTCGCTGGAGGCTTCTTGGGTAATTTCGGTTCCGGCTGAACGTTCCTTGGTCGATTTGCAACCGAATCCGGAATAAGACGATTGACAATCGGTTTCGATTTGGAGGCCAGTGGACCATTCTGGGTGAATGCGAGCTCCGATTTGGGTTTCGGCAGCATACTGATAAGGCCGGTTGCTTTGCTGGGAAGTTCCGCTCCGATGATGGGTTTGGCCTTCGGCTTTACATCGTCGTCGTCTCTGAAATCCCTCAAGGAAGGTATAGTGATTTGAACCTTACCGTTCTTAACGTTCGGTCGGATGCTAGCCAGTGAAGTTGGCAGTGGAGTCGGTTTCAGTTCTGGGACTGCTTTCTTGCGTAGAAACTCGTCATCTTCTTCCTCGACGTTCAGATCGTTGGTGACCTTCTTGGGAGCAGGCAAGGGTAGATGGGTTGTTGGTTCATCTTCGTCTTCTATAGGATCCTGTGAATCTTGGCTGCCAGGTTCTTTCGGTAAAATAGTGTTGGTGGTCGAGGTCGTACTTTTCGAATGTTCATTGCCTTCGTTTGCAAGAGACGCTACATGTGATTTTGATTGTTCAGCATCCTCTGGATCTGAATCTCCATCACTGCTGTAATCGTATGCAACTAATGACATTTTTTTTGTGCAAAAAAGTTAATTTTTATCATAAAAATGTTAGCACTTAGAAATAAACAAATACGCTTGACAGATGGTCACTAAAAACAGGTATCAGACAATTACACCGTACATGTTTGTTCCTACTGCAAAATGATTCATTACTACTGCTGCTATCGAAATAATAAGCATCAAGCGGGAATTCTAGTATAGTGAAACTAATTGTGTTTTAAAAATGAAGGTCGGAAGCTTTTGCAGGATTAAATTCTGAATTTGTTTAGAGCAAAAGGAAGAATTAAATAATCAAAGATGATTCACCGGAAAATTAGAAACATACTCGAGGTAATACAATTTAAATTACCCTTGAACTAAGTTGAAGTACAGGTTCTAAGAAATATACAATTATCGCAACTTGGGTGCCAATGAGCGCAACTCATGTCATTTGGACTGCTGTACTGTTTTATTCACACGAGAACTTGAAAGTACCCATTAACAAGATGCCTCCGGTAAAATGTGTAACGGCAAATTGGCAATGTTTGAAAAATCATTGCTCAGCAATTCATCAATAGATTTTAAATTTATTTATACGAATAAATCTTTAAAGTTTGAAGTTTCAAATGGCAGCAATAGATTTGAAATTTGTCAATAAATGGCTGAGTTATGATTTTACAAACATAGCAAGTTTTCCGTTACACATTTTACCGGAGGCATCGTGTTCGGAGTGTTAATGAGTTCAAATTTACCCATTTTGTTCAAAGTGGCTTAATTCATTAATGAGTATTTTTTATATTTTATATCTGTTACCCATTAATGAGTAACAGTTACTCATTAATGGATAACATACTTTTTTTCCTTGATTTATTTTCCGTCGATCTTGTCAACTCATGAACCGGGGACCAACGTCTTTACTTCCCTTCCGAAGGAAGGCGTGATCAAGAGATGTTATGCCTCAGAACATCCCGGCGGCGCCGACTGGGACTGAACCCAGGCCTGCTGGGGTAAGAGGTAATCACGCTTACCACAACACCACCGGCGCCACTAGCTAACAAATAATCATTAATGGGCAATAAAGTTACTCATTTAATGAGTAACTTTTCTTCAATATGCGTATTTTTTAACCCTTAATTCTAGACTAACATTTGAAAGGGGCGTAAGAGCCAAAATGTAAACAAACCATATTTTGCCACATATAGAGAGAATAGTTCACAAACTACTCGATAAACACGAAAATGTAGAAGAAAATATCACTTCAAATCATCAAAAACGTTTCTTCTTACATGGAGTATTTCCAACTTTCAACTCTATGATGCATCTGGTTGTTACGCCTTGCACCAGATCTACGAATTATATCGTTTTAATATGCCAAACGTATTGAGTCTGTAGTATCTAGTCACGCCCGATTCATTTGAAATGCATCCGATTGATAGTTCACGTGTAAACAACGAACAAAAAGAAGACCAAAAAATCTCCGGGCGTAATTCCACTCTCACAAAATTTGCGAACGAAGGACCAAGGCGGAACAACAAACAAAATATCCCGAGGGTGTACTTCCACGGCGTATCACCAGTGTTGGCAGTTCAAAGGGTGGATGATCCGGGGGGTAACAACATGTATGAACTGATCAGGGCGTATGATGTTTTTTTCTCGATTTCACGACAAAGAAAACTTTTTTTGAGTTTTTAGTGATGCATGATGATAGATTACACTATTAACTATATGTCAAGCATATAAAATCATCCAGAAAATGGAAAGTCGTGAAATAGGATTAATTTTTAGGTCATCAAAATTCAGAAGCGATTTTCTCGATATGGTCATTTTGGAATTACGCCCTTTTCAAATGTTAGTCTAGAATTAGTACTTTCAAGTTAGCATATCGGGTAATTTTATCACATTTTTCAGGAAGCAACCGTTAGAATCAATAAATTACACGTACCATACGAGAATGAATTCCGAGCTCAAATCCAGTATCTCAATCTGCGGGAAAAGGTAAGTCTCCAGTTCCGAAAACTACGATGTTTTTAAGACTGTGAACCATTTGCCGAGTTAAATTAGTTCGAAAATTCCTGTGCTGTCGATCGACCGGTGTTCGAGAAGAACATAGCCAAGATTGTCAAAATTTAACTTAAAATAATCAAAATTCTGATACATTGACCATTTGTCACTTGCTGTCTAATAAAATAATGTATTATTAATTCATTAATGTAGTCCCTTCCCGTTTTTGGTAGCACATAATTTTTGTTTTCTTCGCCCTCTAGAAAATTCATCGAACGCTTTTTTTTCATTTGTTATTTTACTAGATCATTCCTTATAAGAATTAGAGATGCTTGGTATTTTATGAAAAACTGCATAGAACGCAGAAACACAAATTTGAGGAAATAAATAGTTGATGAGGTCATGTTTTCCAAAAACGGAATGGTACTGTAATACCACAAACAAACAGACATAACTCTCGCACGTTGTTCATCGAACAAGCATTTAACGGACAATTTAAAAGTATCGTAGTTGGTAGTACCGCTACCTGTGGCGCGCATAGTCAATTCCCTTGCATTTGACGTTTACACACTACCGCCATCTGTTCAGTGTAGTGCCCACCACAGTGTACTCAACAGATAGCGGTAATGTTTTAGCGACAATGTTTTACATTGAGAAATATTCAATGTGTTATGTCTGTTTGTCTGTGGTAATACTATCATGCTTTCAACCAACAATGTTCAATCAATTTAAGAGAAACTATTCCTTACTCTTGTGACTATTTTCAGGATGTATTCCGCCAGTTTCTTTTCGCACATGAATGGAATCTGGGCAGTTCAAAGATGCTATCCGTGTCCCAAAAGGCTGGAATTATCACCGCTAGCGAATATATACTACGGTAATGATTATATCCCATTACTTCGTCCTATGAATCGCTTAAATATCAAAATATTACTCTAATAGATTACGCTCCCGAGAAACGATCCAACAGGTAATGAATGACCTTCTTGAAGTGGAACATGTTCTGCTAGCAGATCTGGTCAGCAATTCATTGTTAGGTAATTCATCATTCTCATTTGTAAACTATTCTTGAACCCTGGTAAATTTCGCAGACACGGAAAGCTCCACGACCCTGAAGGCAGTCCTGCATGAAAGTTTCAGCTCAGTGTTGGACGATCTGATCACCGATCCTAATGTTGTTCCCTGCAACTATTTGGAAAAGTTGAAGGTCCATCTAAATGGCCCTGAGCTGACACAGGTACGTTTGCAACACATGCAGCTGCTATTGGCGAAGGAAAGTACCTGTACCTTAGGAGAAGCCATAGGATTGCAAGCACAGTGGAGATCGGAATGCAGCGAACGGTGCAGTACTTCATTAGGGCGAATTATGAACGAAATTGTTGTCGATCAAGGGAGTTCCATTGAAAGTCTTTTCAGCGTGGCCAAGGCGGGGAGTGTGTCTTGGAAATACTTTCTCTCGTTGCTTCATCTAGTGATGATTGCTGTCGAAAGGAACAAGGTGGAAATTGTTCGCGTTAAAGGGATTATGAAGGATCTGTTCCTACAGATGGTAGATTCAGGGGATTTCCAGATATTTTTAATACTGATGATAAGCGCCCGGGAGGTTTGTGTTTCGAACGAGGATGTTTTGGGTACATATGCCGTTTGGTATAAATCGACGATTGGGGAGATGAGTTACCGAATTAAGAAGGAACAGTTTGTACGCGTGGTGGAATTGCTGACAAGGATGATTGGTTTGGAGGAAGACCCGGAATTGCTGAAAGTTCATATTAACATATCAGTGTCTACGCCACCAAAATGTATGGAGCTGATTGTGGCCTATAAACAACTTTGCAGGGCTCAGCTAGCAAAGCTGCAGAATGAAAAGAATCGTAGCAGTGCAAGTACGGAGCATGCAGAATGCGAAATGTCCATTGTCATCGATGATGATTGAAACCGAATAGTATTTAGCAATTTTAATATAAATTTACAGTACCTCCGCAGTCGTATAAGCATACCTACACCTTATTGATTTGTTACATCCATAGTCCCTAAAATTATGGCAATTCATAGAGCAGAGTTGTCTTCTCGTCGTTTAAAACCCGCTAGAGGCCTGTCCCGTTCGTCCCAGATTGTAACTCCATCGCAGGCGCAGATTTTCTTATAGTTTTCGAAAATGCCAGCCGATCGTGCAATTATTCCACAAGCCAACCTTTTGTCGGCATCAGCTTCCGCTATGACAACCGACCTTCCGATGATATCCCACACCGCCAACCGATCATTTACAAACCGTATCGTTGCCCTACCGTCCTCGTCCGAAGTGATATCATTGGAATCATAAATCGTGCCTACCGAGGCACATCCTTCCGATATATCGCCACATTCATGGACGTTCAACTTGTAGGGTCGATTTGCTTCCAGACCATCTATAGCACCATCCACAACGGCACCTTTCTCGTTGGCCGTTAGAGCACAAAACCGAACAACCCCTCGAACCTTGGTGGATTCGTTTCCATGGTCCACCATTGAAACAGCTGACTGACCTGCGAACCGAGTTTTAATTAGTCTTCAAATTTGCGACATCCTTTCTGCAGTATTACCTCCAAACCCGGATAGAACGGCTCGCCTACCGGTGGCTTCAATTCTCCGTTGAATGTCGGTCCACGGAAGGCTAGTATCCACCAAAACGCTGCCTTTAGCCACATCAATGTCCACCTGGCCTACGCCTTCGAGCGCGGTCCGTACTTTGTCTGCACACTTGGAACCGGATATCTGCACCGCAAATTCAATCTGCGTGTTTTGCGTCGTACACGGACAATCGAGAAAGGTTTTCGTTATAAGCCGGTTTATTTGAAAGCAGGTTTTTACTTACCTTTATGCTGCCTCTATCGGTCATTTTTTGCTCTCTAAATATTAGCTGCTTCAGGAAATCGATGAACATTAAATTGAATGTAAATTTATACACAAATTAAGCTTAAAAAAAATGTATGTGCGGTTAACACTGTCTATACCGCATAGAAAACTAATTTGATAACAGGAAAAGGTAAACAAATAAACAAAAAGCGTCAAATCAGTGCCAACATTTCAAAGGGGCGTAATTGCATTTGTAAACAATGACTTTCGTCTTCGATTTCTCGCGAATGAAAGCTCACTCATGAAAATGAATGACACCAGCAGGTAGAGAAATGTTTCCTGTTCCAGCTTGCATTGGTAATTTGGAGGGGTGGGCTTTTATTTGCGAGAAATCGACGGCTAAAGCCATTGTTTACAAAAGCAATTACGCCCCTTTGAAATGTTGGCACTGAAATAGCGTTTAAATTACACCGTCTGACTTTACACTGATCCCTACAATAGCACCCACTTTTGTGCAATATGCACGGAGGTAAGTTAGTCGGTAAAGGCGCACAGTTAAAAAATTTATCACATGAATTTCACATAGCTTTCCTGTGATCACAACAGCAAAATCACATGAATATTATGAGGCCGATGATATTCATATGAAAAATCACATAGAATTAATGTGATCGCATGAATGTTATGTGAAATTTAGCTGAATTCTATTAATTTTGATTATGGATGAAAATCATGTGCGTTTCCAATGGAAGCTACACTGAAACAAGGACCATAATTAGGCACAAATGAAGTGACAGACGACTAAGTGGCGAAGAAATCAATTAAAATAATGTGGTTCGCTGTAATAGAATTTTCTTAAAAACTTGTGCCATCATCCGCCAGATGGGATAGTATTTTTGTTTTGGTTTTGCACAAAGT
Organism: Ochlerotatus camptorhynchus; assembly: GCF_037179485.1. NCBI lineage: Eukaryota > Metazoa > Arthropoda > Insecta > Diptera > Culicidae > Ochlerotatus > Ochlerotatus camptorhynchus. The sequence goes on from NW_027040849.1 coordinate 3,663,960, forward strand.
TGATTTTGTGTACAATGATTCTTTGACAGTGTGCAAAGAGTGTATCATTTTGTCATTTTTTTTATGCATTTCAGTTGTGAGTAGAGTGAAAGAGATAGAACCAAAACATTCTAGTACATTTGGTGAAAATGCTAGTTCAATCCAATAGTAGTGTTGCCATGTGGTATAATCCAGTAGTAGTGGTGTTGCCATGTGGTACACTGAAACATTGCAATAGCAGGTTAGTCACCAAAGTTTTCGTTTGTGATAATTAGGTATACTATTTTACAGAAAACACTTATTTTCAATATAACCACGATTATTACGGTTCAATCTACTTTGATTTCAGTAAAGTTTGCTATATGAATAAAAGCAAATTTACCATAACTCTGGCAAAACTACTATGCTTGCTCAAAATGCATAGTTCTAGATAGAGCTGGAATAAAGGCGAATGTCGCAAGTGTAAACAAACTGAGGTTAATACATCACGTTATACTACACAGAAAAAAAGTTGGTGAATATTACATCCAAACTGCTGCAACCAGGTCAATCCATCGGCTGTGTAATATAACGTTGTACGATGTACATCGATTTTTCGAACAAAATTACATCGATTGATGTAATATTGTATCTGCTTTTTGCTATTACATCATTATTTCATACATCAGCTTGAATTAAATTGATCGATCTTACTTCTTTTTTTTGCTGTGTACTATTAAAATGCTACAAAACGATACTAAAAATGTTTAGACAAATAATGTACTTTCTTAAAAAAAAACGCAAAAAACATAAGGGCGGTTCCTCCCATATACATAGATGGGGCGAAACCTAGGGGAAGGACAGGTCCAAGTATCAGCATCAATATCGATGGTGGAAATATTCAATATTTTAATATGTGTGATATTTGCGAATCTTATACTTAGTCTGACACTTGTTTTTTTTTTTGTTTTTGACTATTTTTGGTTTGAAGTGTACTTTTGACATTCGTTTGATAAAAAATGGATTTCACACCAGATGCAAGTCATTCTTTGATGATCTTGCTGGCCACTGCCACCAAAATCCGCTCCTTGTTCTAAAAAATTCGGCATTATTTGTTAGCTGATCTCAGTGCAAATAATCGGTCGCACTTCTGTCCCAGAAAATAGTCATTAATTTCCACGAATTCTTCATCGTCTGCGAACCAATGTGCTGTCCTCCCATGGAACGGGAATTGACTGACAACGCCTCCCCTGTAAACGGAGTCCCAGAGTGATGGTTCCGTGGTCGTATTACACTTGATTTGCCATGAGCCTGCAACTGGTAAAATTTGCTGCTGGGGGAACGTCCAGTACCGTTTTTATCATGAAAAGTCGAAGTCAAAATCGATCAGAGCTATCGAAAACGAAAATCTAGGCAAAAATGAAAGCTGCAGTAAACATAAACAACAACGGTGAAACGTCATTGAGTGTATGCGTTAAAGTTACCCTGTTATTTTTTTACTTTGAAGCTGTTCGCTTGACAGTAGATATCATTAATATGTATACTAAAAATTATAATAATTACCAATTTGAGCAATTTTTACACCAAATATTACTGCAGATAAGCTGTACTTCCCCTAGGGCGAAACAGACATATTTTCTCCATACAAGGGAAAAATATAATTTGATTTTTTCACTACTCCTTGCAATTACCGGTTGGTAATCAAAAGAAAACATTGTTAATCTGATCGAAATAAGCAAAAACACCCCAACACATGAATTTATCTAGAATCCAACAAACTGTAATAGCATAGAGGTAACTCTAAGACTAGAAGGTCCCGAAATAACGTGCTCAACTTTTTGGCTCAGCTCTGGTACTCTCTTCGGTCCCAAGCTAATCGATTCACCCCTCGAAACATAGGAAAAACCAATAACCCCTCATTTTATCTGTCAAACTTTCATAGCGAATCGAAACAAACATTGCGTAGTACTTGAATTTCGACTAGAATGGAGTACGTTAATCGTTTGCTTGGGACCACTAGGCTAGTCAAGTAGTGAGCCAATTTAAAATCGTTAGTTTCGTATTGATTGTTGGTATAATAGGTCGATAGTAACAAACTATCAGGAAAAAAACGTAAACATTGAGGCGAAACAAACAATGTCAAAAACTAGCAGGTGAAACATAGGGGCGAAATAGCTTTTGTGAACGCAGCCGGGCGAATAAACGGAATGAACTCAGGGCGATACAGGATACTAGTCATTGGGACTATTTCTAGTCTGTTGATGCAACCATAACAAATAAACAAATAAACAAATCAAAAGGGCGCATGCAACATTTTAATTTTTGTTCGAGTTGTATGTAAAAATAATAATATTTTTATTTATCTCACCATAATGCTAACCAATAATGTAATAATTGGGAACAGTTCATTTCTAGGAATGGGTTTATAGTTTAAATTACATTTAATAAATTTTGTTCAAAACTTCAGATTCATTTTTCTCAGTTCAAGCCCATTGCGACATTGGCCCCCTTAAAGTCTCCTTAATAAAGATATATAAAAAAAAAATTCAGCTATATCTAGAGTTATTTTGATAGACATAACATTAACATTAAATGAAATTGTTTTCTGCAAAAATCTATTGGTGTGGGTATTTAGGCTGTGTTCCATTTGGTGATTTTTTACTTAAATTTGACAGATGGAAAATTTTCAAATAAACCTGCTATTCCAGCAGACTTATTTCTGACAGACAAGGAATCAATTTTGACAGACGCTTTCTCGAAAACTGGCCGATCAACAACAGAGGGATTTTCGAACATCTTAATTTATTTTCGAAGTGTCAAATATAAGTGAAAATTTACCGAATGGAACAAAGCCTTAATTTAGGGGGGTATTTAATTTAATATCTAATATAGTATTTTTGCCGCTGGATTTTGTATCAGTGAACATGAAAACTTTTTTCGGTGCAGCATCGACAAGCTGGCAGCTGGCAACCTTTGACAGAAGAACGGCCACATGGGCATGCAATTGACGCATCGATCGCGAGTTTGCCGAGTTTCCTTGGTTGTTTTTGTCTTCATTTTTTGTGCGAGAAAGAAAAATGCATCCCGAGGTGCATCCATTCCATTCGTTCCGCAGTGCAGTGAAGTGACACAATCAAAACAGACACGGGAGATTTTAATCGCTTTTTCATGTTTTCTTGTGTATTCATCAATTTTGTGCTAAATTTTGCCTATTTTCGGTTCAGATTGTGCAGCTAAATGTGGCAGAAGCAATCGGAATAAAAATTCGCTGTTAAGTGCTTGCTGGCAGGCGTGTGGATTTTCGTTTGTGCAAAATCAGTATTGTTTTCGCTTGGCGACGAGGGATCGAGTAGAAGAATAAAAATATTCAAGAAAAGTTAGCTGCTTCTGCCAAAATCCTCTACGATCATCGAAGAAAACAAGGTAATTGATTACCGTTCGATTAAGTCCAATTTAATCACCTTTCGGGTCAATCAAGTATGGGGCCGATCTTGTTTTGCTCCGCTATAGCTTCCCTCAACCTTGAACGTATTGAGAGAGGGCATTACGTAGCTATCTATAGCACGGCCTGTGTACTATAGGTGTCCACTTCACAGCTTCCAATGCTCAACAAGATTTTGGAGGCCATTGGCGCAGTAAAAAAAAAACTCATACAATTAATATCTGTCGGCAGAACAGGGCAGAACGTGCGAGGAGAGACAATGACTATCGCATTTCAGTTTATCTCATTTCATATAGCGCTTCTCCGTCTCGGATCAAGGCTTGGTTGTAATACGAATCCCTGTAGTGTTTTTCCTTATGAACTTGTTCACTCCATCTGGACGAGACCTACTCCAAATAGATGTCTTTCCCATATAGATTGAGATTATATTTCATATTATTTTTTTCCCAACGTATTTTTTGACTCTTCGCGAAAAGCAATGCAATCGGATGAACAGGATCGGGAGAACCGTGATACAGCCGAAGCCGAATGCGAAACTACGCAACAACCACCCAGCGGGACTGCTGGAAACGGCTCCGGTTCGGCTAATGGTTCGTTCTAGCTTTCCATCTGTTATTTTTTTCTCACGAGTCAATCTTTATTTCGATGTGGTGTACAGCCTCCGAAAAAAAAAACAAACTTGTTGTGAATTACCAAGAGCACTTTCCCTCGTGATCGGTGTGTTATGACAACAAGTTGATTTGTTTTATTTGATTACCCTTCTTCCCTTTGCCATCTCTGTGTTCTACTGAATCTGCCTTCCACATCTCTGCAGAGGAACTTTTCTTCATATCATCTCTGTTTTGCACACTTGCCTTACATGTGATCAGCATATGGCGATCGAATAGATGTTTGCTGTTTATATATTTCTTTTTTTCTTCATTGCATTTAAGTCACAGACGTAACTCTCTCTCCCCAATCGTCGTACACGCATTCAATGTTCAATTTAAATATTGTTAGTTTCACGAATTCCCCCACCACAGCGCTGGCATCGGATCACTTTGACGTTTCGGTACAATCTATCGAACGTGTATGCAACATTGTTTGAGACTTGGCAAGCAAGCTTTTTCCGCAAATAGCTCGCTAGATGTCGTTAGTGAGTTCCGTGTTGATGTTTTAAAAGAAAATTTATTTAAAGAGTTACGTCTGTTTGTCTGTGCTTAAGGCATCCTCTGATGTTTCAACAAATATTGTTTTATTGATGTTTATTGATAGTTCACTATTTTCCAAATCCTATCACTGTCGTCTGTTTTTCTTTTATTCATTCCTAGCTTGCTTTCTTTGATGATCCACTCTATAAGTTGCATGGTTTATCGATCACTAATTGAAGCTGAGACAATACATGATATATTATTTATATGTATGTATTTTTATTACGTTTTTGGATAGGTACGTAAGGACCAAAGCACTATGTATCCGAATATCATACCAATACGGAAAATGTTTCTCCCACGTTTATCATCATAATTCGATATGAGAACGCAATCAGTAGGTTGTTAGATTCCGTGGGAATCCGTACCGTAAGATGTTCTTACTCTACCGTAAAGTCTCGAAATCCGAAAACTTAGTCAAAAAAAATTGAACCCTTATAAAAATCAGGAAAACCTGGAAAACCGAGACTCTTCAGTGATTTTTTTTTTTCTGGGAAACCTGAGATTCTCAGGGAATTTTGAAATTCTTGTATCAAGCATCAGGCAATTCTTCAAAATTAGAATGGAATAAATCGAAGTACGCCAAGAAACAGCCATCCCGGCCCTGGGTTTAGATGTGGGTGGGGGGTCTTCCAACTTGCTATACCAGGCAAGTATAAATTCAACATTAATCATTCGCTGCCTGAAGTCGGTTTGATTTTCAGAGCACAGGAATCTCCTAACGAAGGAATCGCACGTCATGGGAACATGGAATCAACTCCACATCAGTCGGTTCCATCTTCTTCATCTTGGACCCTGGGACGCACCGTGGACAGTATTTTGGAAGCCCTCAGTCCTTCCGACGCAGTCGTGCTCCCCGCTGACATCGCTCATCGGAGTCGGCCCGGCCCTGCGATTGGAAATCGGAGAGGGGGTCTTCCGAATCTCCCAATCAGGCGAGAATAATTCAAGATCTATCTTGGAACATCCCCTGCCTGATGTCGCTGCCAATTCTAGATCGCAATGCAGCCCCCGCCAGGCTACTTATCCTCACAGTCAGGCGATCTGCATGTATTACCAGAACGCTGGTGGGATGAATTCCAACATCGATGATTATCGCTTAGCGCTTTCGGATCGTTGTTTCGACGTCATCGCTCTCACTGAGACTTGGCTCGATACTCGCACATTGTCAAGTCAAGTGTTTGGTTTCGAATACGAGTTTTTTCGATGCGATCGGAATCCGCACAACAATCTACTGGTGAAGGTGTTCTCATAACGGTCAAGTTTAGATTGCCATTAAGCTCGCTGACCGCACTTTGTTTTTGTGTGTAGTTTACTTTCCTCCGGATCGAACTCGCGACTCTACGCTAATTGAATCCCACAGTCAGGCTATTCGAACTTTAATGGAGATGACTACAGCTGCTGACGAGATGATAATCATTGGCGACTTCAATCTACCGGCAATTTCTTGGCGATCATCTTACAGTTGATTCCTATATCCGGACCACGACCGTTCTACATTTCACTCTGGAGCTGTAAGCCTTTTGGATCATTACAGTATCGCCACTCGGAAGCAAATCAACCACGTGGTTAATGAGAACAATCGTAGCTTCGTCACCGCTCATGATACTGCTCCGCATTTGTCTATGGCTGTGTCTCCGTTGATAAAGACTGTTCCTCACCATCCTCCTTTAGTTATTGCACTTGAAGTGAAGGCATCCAAATTCCTGAGGTCATTCCACCCCCCTGCCGATATCAGTGCAGCTGCCCAAACGCTCTCGCATATGTTGGCTTACGTCATTGAGCGACACGTTCCGAAAAAAGTTCCTAAACAAGGTAATCATCATCCTTGCCAAACAAGTGAACTCCATATGTTAAAGTCTTCCAAAAGAGCCGCGCTAAGAAAATACACCAAGTACCACACCCTACAACTCAAGAACCATTATGCGAGGATCAATCATGCGTATCAACGAACCAGTCGCCATCAACGAGATGTTCAACGGAAGCTTCGATCTCACCCGAAAACTTTTTGGAATTATGTGAATGAGCAACGAAACGAATCTGGCCTTCCATCGACTATGGTACTGAACGGCGAAGAAGCTTCATCCCCTCAGGACATTTGCCGCCTGTTCTCAACCAAGTTTGCGAGTGTATTCTCGGATGAGAACCTACCTGCCGAGCACGTTTCTCCAGCAGCCAGTTGGTCGTTATGGAACCATTAGTCTCTCACTTCAAGCAGCACTTGAGCGAAGACCAGCATGGTTTCATAGATAGGCGGTCGACTACTTCCAACCTTCTGTGTCCCACCTCGTACATTACGGAGAGTATGACAGACCAAATGCAAACAGATGTCATCTACACTGACCTATCAGCCGCCTTCGACAAGTTGAACCATCCTATAGCGATCGCCAAACTGGATAGGCTCGTTATAAACGGCAGTCTCCTCGATGGTTCGCATCCTATCTATCTGATCGTCAGTTGGAAGCTGCAATCGACGACTGCCGATCTCCTTCGTTCCCTGCCACATTCGGGTATTCCGCAAGGTAGCCACCTCAGCCCGTTGATATTTCTTGTGTATTTCAACGACGTCAATTTCGTCCTCGACGGTCCACGACTGTCACGACCTTCTCCACGACCTTGTAAATCCAACAAAATGTTCAGTAATCACGTTCTCACGGAAGAAACATCCAATTACATTCAGTTATATCCCAGAAGGCGTTGACGTACATCGTGTGAATCACATTAAGGATCTGGGAGTCATCTTAGATTGTCAACTCTCATACAGCCAGCATAGCTCGTACGTGATCGACAAGGCATCCAGAACGCTCGGCTTCATTTTCAGGATAGCTAAAAGTTTCACGGACATCTGGTCGGTGTTAGAATACTGCTGTCCTGTATGGAATACCAATTACCAAAACAGTGTGCAAAGAGTAGAGTCTATTCAACGACGATTTATCTGGTTTGCCCTTTCGACGATTGCCTTGGAGGGATCCTCATCGCCTTCCAAGCTACGAAAGTCGGTGCCAGTTAATTCACCTGGATCCTTTGTGGAGTCGAAGAAATACGACAAGGGCCCTGTTTGTGGCAGACATTCTACAGGGCAGAATTGATTGTCCTTCTATTCTACAACAAATTGACGTTAACGTTCAACCACGAGCACTCCGTAACAATGCTATCAATGGGCTACAAAGGGTTTTCAATAATGTTGCATCCTTATTTGATTTTCACTTGGCACACGAGACACTGCGTCAGAGATTCCGTGATATATTTTTAAGAATTATTTATTTATTTATTATTATTAGAGTCCATCTGACTTGATAGTCTCAATGAAACACTTAAATCTAAATATAGTCACTCATTAAAAATTAAAAATTGGCCGACAGCAAACGATGACGAAATCTGGAGACATTGATGTCAAAGTCAAATAGGTCAAATAGGCTTCGTTGAATTGATAAATCATGGCGACAAAGGAACTGTTTGCAGCATAGGTGGTTGCATGTACTACTTCATGTAGCAAGGTTCTCGGACGGAGTGTTCGGGCAGGAGCATACAGATTAATGTTGGTCAGTAACTCAGGAACATCATATTCTACGAGCAAAACTTTAGCAACGAAGACGACCTGCGATATGTTTCGTCGCTTAGCAAGAGTATCCAAACCCAGTAAACGACAGCGGTCAGCATACGGTGGTAAATTCAGCGGGACACTCCATGGAAGATAGCGCAGTGCGTATCTGACGAATTTGCGTTGAACAGCTTCGAATCGTCCACTCCATACTGCTTGGTAGGGATTCCAGACAACACCCGCGAATTCAAGAAGGAGCGTGCCAATGAACAGTAAAGGGCTTTAAAACACAGAGGATCACGAAATTCCTTAGATATCTTGAACATGAATCCAAGCTGACGATTAGCTTTGTCGATCGTGGTTGAGAAGTGGCGAGTGTATGTGAGCTTTTCATCCAACATGACACCGAGGTCTTTAACGTGATCGACACGTTGAACTGCAGTCCCAGCAACGTTATAATCAAACAAAACGGCAGTCCTAGTTCGACGGAAACTAATTACGCAGCACTTTGAGACGCACAGGATCATAAAATTACGTTCACACCAATCATTAAAAATTTCAAGAAGGTTTTGTAGTTCTAAACAGTCGGCATAGCCTCGAACGACTAGATAAATCTTCAAGTCATCGACAAAAAACAATTTACCTCCACGTAGTAGAATAAACGTTAGATCGTTCACAAATAAAGAGAAGAGCAGTGGTCCCAAAGTGCTACCCTGTGGAACTTCTGATCTGTTCGAGAAACAGTACGATGAGTAGTTTCCACTGCATACAGTAACTTCACGTTGCACGAGGTACGATCTAAGCCAGCTGCAGAAGGAAAGCTTTGATAGCTTTGATAGCAGAACGTCGTGCACAACTCTATCAAACGCAGCTTTAAGATCAGTGTAGATGGCATCCACTTGAAGTTTCTTGCATACATTTTCCATACAGAATGACGTAAAGCTGACGAGATTAGTTTCCACGGAGCGGCCAGGAAAGAAACCATGTTGACATGTACTTATGTAATGCTTGCAGGAAGCAAACAATCTCTCATTTATCAGCGACTCAAACAACTTAGATTCAACCCCTAGCGAGGTAATCCCACGGTAGTTTTCCACATTGCGTTTGTCACCTTTCTTGAAAACAGGGAACATAGTACACGGTTAGAAAAAAGTACCCAAAATTAAGTTCTTTTCACTCATCTCGGCACTATAGTGCAGGAACCCAAAAGTAGGTAAAGCGGGTCAAAGTAATTTTCATTTACTTGTGTGCAGTTCAAAAGGAATTTTCCACTGGCTTTTTAACCAAAAGTATGTTATTTGTACCCAACAGTAGGTAAATATGATTATACTCAACGTTGGGTTCCCACACTTTACTACCCCTGTTGAGTGGTTTTGCTCCTCCGTTTTTGACAACATTAGAAGGAGAAAACAGTGCTAACATTTGAAAACGGTACAAAAGCCATTTGTAAACAAATGGTTTGTGGGCCCTTTACTCACTACTTGAAGTACACCCACGCGACACAACAGCAACATCGGGTAGGGGAAATTTTCCCCTTCCTGACGATGCTGTTGGTTTGCGTGGGCGTTCTTCGGGTAGCGAGTAAAGGGCCCACAAACCATTTGTTTACAAATGGCTTTTGTGCCGTTTTCAAATGTTAGCACTGAAAAGGAGACAAACTAGTCAAAAGTAGGTAAAAGTGAACTGGCCGTTGGGTACTTTTTTCTTACCGTGTAGAGCGTTTCCATAGTGCGGGAAATTTCTGTTGACGAAGTGACAGGTTGAAGAGCAAGGACAACGGAGCAGCTAAGATATCGGAGCATTTTTTTAGGGCAGCAGATGTAATAACACTCGGACCTGGTGAAAATGATGATTAGGTTTTACTCATCACAGAGAGAACCATTTGTACATCTACGGCAAAAACATCCATGTTTACGACGTCGATTGGCACATCACGGACGGCTCGCTAAATTTCTGCTTGCGATGGGGAGTCATTCGAGAAGACGTTTAAGAAGTGCCTAGCAAATAGGCTGCATTTGTCCTCAGTTGGCAATAGTACGTCATTTCCAGAAACATTTTTGACGGCAGCCCAGTTTACCCAGAATCCCTTGGGGTGGCATTGCAGATTATTTTGATTACGAATTACATAGGGGAATTTACGTATTCTCGGCAACCTAAGCAGCGACCTTCTTTCGATAGCCTTTTTCTCTAAGGAACGCACACATATGCAGTATTGGTTTGTTTACAATCTTTTGCTGCCAGCTGCTCTAACAATTTCAGTCGAAAGAATTGTCAAAAACTGTTTTGAAACGCTTTTACAAAGCTCTAGTGAGAGCGAGTATTGTCGGCAATCAGTTTTTCTTCGGCAACCGTTCCATTTGAACTGCATGTAAATCTGCTGTTCTATTATCGGCAACTCGAAATCAGCTACAATTTGTAGTGCGTGTGTTGCATTTCAAGAAAACCTTGCTAGATTGCTTTTTCTCAGTGGTAAAAATATAGTCAAATTGAAGCTGAAAGCATAAAGAATCGTTTGCATGCATTCAGCGAAGTGTTTTCGTAAGAAAATCCAGTGAAAATAGTGTTTCAATTTGTGTTGCCGAAAACAGTCTGTCATGCCGAAGCCGTCATTTCCCCTAGGGGAAAAGTTTAACGTCAGGGGGTAAAAACGTCCTTGAGAGCTCAATTTTGGCATGTGGATACATTGTGTTTCAGAGCAACTATTGGCCAAATTTGAGTGCTCTAGGACTTTGTTTACCCTCCTGACGATAATAGGTTAAGGTATTGCCGAAGCCAACTTTTCCCCTACCTCTTGTAAAAAAGCTTGTTGTAGTGGCGATAATCATTGCTGGCAATTGACAAATTTCGCTTGGTAAGGGTACATCGTCGATTAGTGAGAGCACGGAGAGCTCTAGATCGCACTCGTTTCAGGTTGTGGAGAGTAGCGTTAGACCAAGGCGGTTTTCTTGGAGGTAGGCACTTCGGCACTGAAGCACAAACACAGTCGCGCAAATGGCTATTATAGCGAGCGGCTGCTGTATCGATATCAAGGTCATTCAACACGTTCAAGTTGATCCGGGACAAGGAACGCCTCAGCAAACGGAAATCGGTCTTCCGGAAATTGAGCCGAGTGGCAGTCATGGTTTCATCAAAACGAATTTAAGATCCGTTCGCGATAGATATATCCAAAGCAGGGTGGGAAGAAGTGCACTTTCGCTAACAAAAACCAAGTCAAGAAAACGAGACCGGAAATTTATCTGGCTCAGTCCACGAAAAGCCGTGCCATCAACAAGCAAGCGGCTGGCAGGAATAGTTGAAGATGCAATCGGATCTGGAAACGCATAACCCTGGCCTGAGGGTGACCAGCTAAGCCCAGGCTGATTAAAATCATCAAGCAGACTTAAGTTGGACTTCACGGCCTTGTTATTATTGCTTGTTGTTACTTCTCGACTATATTGTATTTCCTAGTATTGCTTAATCCACAGACAAACAGACATAACAATCGCAAGTAGTTCATCGAACAAGCATTTAACGAACAATATAAAAGTATCGTAGTTGGTAGTACCACCACCTGTGGCGCGCATAGTCAATTCCCTTGCGTTTGACGTTTGCACACTACCGCCATCTGTTCAGCGTACTACCCACCACAGTGTACTCAACAGATGGCGGTAATGTTTTAGCGACGATGTTTTACAGTGAGAAATATTCAATGTGTTATGTCTGTTTGTCTGTGCTTAATCCATCATTAGGACTAAACCCAGTCTGTTGATATAGAACCAAATAAACAATAAACCTTCTCAAGATTTTCAAAACATTTTATATTGTTATGGATTTATTAACAGTAACAGCACAGGCACATCAATTGTGATACTTGAATTGTTAATTTCTACAAAATTTAAACTTGGCCAATTTTTTGAAACCCTGGACGAAAACAAGTATTGCTAAACTTGTACAGCTTATGAACTAAAATGAATGAATTTTATGTGAATTTCCAAAGAACTCTAGGGATTACTTCAAAGGAATTCAGAGGATAATTCCAAGGGAAGAATTTTTAGGAAAGCATGAAGTGAAATTCCTTTCAAATTAGTTCTGTTGAACTCCAAATTTCAGGTGAACCATCAGGAGAGTTCCAGTGTAGTTCTGAGTAGAATCCCAAGGGAATTCTTAGTAGGGTTCAAAGGAAATCTCCAAAAAGAACTCCAAGAAATTTGTAAAGAGAACTCCATTTTACTTGTGTGTAGAATGCCAAGAAAATAAGGATAATTCAAAGTTAATTCTGTAACGCATTCTATGAACATTTTGAGTTTAATTCTAAAGGAATTCTAATGAAATTTCAAATGAAGTTTTGAATAAATTTCAAACGAATACTAAGGAGAGTATCAAGGAGCAATGATATGGAAAAAGGTGGGACTCACGATTCAGCATGGAGAGCGTATGGGAGCCGTTCTACGGGTTTGTTGGGGCATGTGGTTCATTTTAGACATTATAGTTTGACGTGATAACCATGTTTCACTCACCTTCTGAAATGTGGCCTTTAGATTTGAGATCTTGCCTTCATAAGACCCCCTTCTGTCTCGCAAAATAAAAAAAAATCAAATCGAATACTTAGGAGAGTTTCAAGGCTATTCCTGTTATCATTTTTAGAGAATTCAAAGAAGAGTTCCAAGGGTACTTGTAGCCCCAATTATAGATAACTTAAAATTAAAAATGAAGGCCACAAATAAAAAAAACTTAACTGATACACAATAATTCACGGTTCACATAGCCAGACCACGAAACAAACCGACATAAATGCACATAACAAAAACAATAAAATTTCTAAACAAAGCACACTACTGACATCTGGCTCCGTGTTCGCGGGAACTATTTAGTTAAGCCATGAACCTGCATGCAAAGTTATGAATTGGTTCGTGTCTGATCTATTCTGAACAAATTATTTTTATCTAGATAGAAAAATCCTATGGTTTTGACAGTACATTTAGAACGACCGTTTACGATTTTAAGACATAAGTCATGTCGGTTTGTCGGTGGCCAGACAGCATGTCGTGGCAGTATGAAATCAAATATCAAATAGACTCTATTGCACAATCGCTGCAGCCCACCTATAGCACCTTTTATTTCGTAGTTTGTGCGACGAAGTGGCAATCTCAACATAACGTTGTTACGCAGCGCTTGGAGTTGGTCGTTGATGTTAACTTGCTCCAAGTTTGCGGTGCAATCAATTCTGCCCTGTCATATGTCCGCGATGAGCAGGGCCCTTGAAGTATATCATCTAGTTTGGAAAAGCTCCAGATCGATGGCAGCTACTTTCATAGCTACTCTAATACAAAATTACCATACCATAACGATAAGTATGATGTTTTCTGGCGATAAGTATGATCGTTATGCTGCAATTCACTTTGGTGCTATGTCCGGAAATTCAAATCATTTCACAATGACACGACCTTTTTGCAATCTAAAAAAACTGGGTTTGAATGTAACAAAGTAAATTGTAGCTTAAGATGTTCCATAGTACGCTTTCAATATTTAATTATCGTGCTTCGAAATGAATTACATGGTTGCTGAATAGTTCGCGTTCAAACCGGAAAGTCTGCACTGCATCTTTTCCGTCAAAAATAAGTCCTGAACAAATATTTTGTTTATCATTGTTTTCACACTCCCCTCTTATCAGTTAATCACATGTCTATATAGCAGCACTACCTACTAGGAATGAAAAAAAAAATATTTATTTGTATAGTCACTCTGTGAATGAATGCAATGAACCTATCTCCTCTTGGTTCCTTCCACTCCGTCTACTGATGCATCAGTTTCAATCTAGATTTTGATCTGTTCAGTTCCCTTGATCGACACGAATTACAGTTTGAAGCACCGCTGATTTGTTTATTTTTTGTATTCGTTCGCTTCTAAGTGTTCTACTCCTACCGAAGAACCATGCTCATCGAGCATATAGTGGTCGAAAGGATCGAGGTGGAAAACCTCATCAAATACTTCAAATCTCTGGAAAAGAAACGCCAACGGCGTAAAATGGTCGTCCACCCGGATCTGAGTACGACTTTCTCTGGTTACCCTCTCAATCTAGTTTATACATCATTGTTCCTTGATTTCTGGGTCTAAATATGTACTTTGTTGTGATTTACAGTTCGATCCCGTGTCCGGTACTGGCTCAACGATATCGTCGATGAGATGCGTAAAAAGAGTCCGGCATCGGTCCAGAAATGGGTCGACTCGATACAGATCCCTGGCCCGGCCGGTGCCGGACCCAGTGCCGAACCAGGACCATCCTCTGCGGAGTTAGCAGGACAACATGGCAGTCACACTTATGTGGTTGAATCGACCGGACTGACCGAGTCCGGTGATTCGGGTTCCGAGTTGGACCGAGAAAGCAATGAAGATGTACTTAGAATCGATGCTCCCGTTTCTACCTCCGACGAGGAGTTTTTACCCTCCGCAAGTCCACAAGTCGAGCATCGAAGCGACGCTGGCTCTGCCATGTCCATAAAGAGCTTGCTCTCGAAAAAGTCGTTACTGGAAAAGTTCAGCCGCAGTAACACGAATTTACAGGAGAAGGAAGCTCACATGGCGGTGGAACAGGAGTCGGTGGATCTACCAACGGAGGACGAATCTCGCAAGGGCACTTCGCTGGCATCGATCGGAAAGATCAAGATCAACGAGTTCTATGACAGGCTGAGCATGAACAAGGCAAAGTACAACCTGATTAAAGCTAAGAAGATCGACATACGTAACATGCTCGGTGCGAGCAAGGATAATCTCGTACAGAAAGTTCATCAGGCAGCAGAATCCAAGTCGGAAGAATCGATCATTGTGAAGGAAGAGGAAGAAGGCGGAGTCGATTCCGTCGTGGTGGAGGGCAGAAGCGAATTGAAGCAACAGCAATCTGAGGTAAGTGTTCGGTCTTATTCGTAAATTAGTTCTATAGAATAGTCGTTTGCAGGCAAGTGGAAAGCTCAGCACCGCTGACATCTACGAGTTCTCTTTTGATGAATCATTTCCCAAGGACGAAGACCTACCGGATGCCAGTGAGGACGAAGAAAAGGAAAATCTGGAAATGCCGACTCAGGTATATGATACTTATTTGAACCCACCGACAGCCTTCCATCGAATGGGTATAGGTAAAATCGGGCGGAGCTCTAGTGAGAATCCAAGCGCCAACATCAAGCGCTACAATTTGCTGGATATCGGTCGAAGTTTTAGCGAAATGAACGATGACGACAACTTCGTTATTAGTGAGTGCAACAATAGTTGCCCAAATCCGTCATCATTGAACACCAGCTCCAGTATCAACAATAGCAGCAGTAACATTCTGGCCCGATCCGTGCCCGTTAGTCCCATCCCTAGGACGTCCAGCAAAATGAGCATTCAGCAGGAAATTTCCCTCTCCGAATCTCCTCGACGCCGGAGCGCAATGCTAATGAAGGAAAGCTCATTGCAATCCGATTCTAGTCGATGCTCTAGCGTAGAAAGTCTACTGAATGCTCGCAAACCGGACCCGGAACGGATACTACTGAATCTTGGTTTTGGCCCGGCACCGCATAGTACGGATGTTCTGTCGAAAATTCCGAAAAGGTAGCTGCCGCTTGCGTTCCCGCACGATTCAATGCCTAATGTGTTGCCTTCTTACAGATTCCTCAAACCATCCCAGGTGCGCGGGGTGGACACGGAAGCTTTCCTCCGTCAACAGCAACTGTCAATGCACATTCATGAGAATAGCGTCCTCGGATACCGTGGATTAGTCGGTGAGTAATCTTTTTTTCCAATCCGCGTGGATCAATCACCTCAATGGTGTAACTATAATTCGGACTAAGGGTTAAAGGTTCACAACATCACAAGCACCACATCCATATCCAAAGGTAAATCTAACCAGTGTTGTTTCTTTTCTCTTTTCATCCATTTTGAATCGCATTTATATACTTTCGGGTTCCGTTCATTTCACTTAACTGACCATCAACAATTCCAGCTGATTACGAAAAGTTGCACATTCTTCAGCGCTTTCAACAGCGACCGATGTAAAGCTAGAATGTAGGACCATCGAGGATGTTGCTAATAATACCAAAATCACAACTCCACTTAAAATCTACACACACAGACACTCTCACACCCACGTTCTCACTCTTCTAGTTATCATGGTAAAGGATCGCGTCGAAATGTTTACACTGGATGCATGCCAATATTTTATGAGGTGTACTACTTTCTGATGTTTCTGGTATATGTACTTCATTGCTTTGTTGGTAAAGTTTGCAGTTTTTATTTTGCATGCTATACTTATTTATTTAGGCGCAATTTTGCATGTTTGCTTTATTTCTGTTTTCTAGTTGATGTTTGCAGCTCGTTTGTTCTAACTATGTTTGCCTATAAGCTGCCCATGAAAGCATTACGGTCACATCTCTGCTTGATTGGGCTATTCTAACGGGACTGTCATGCGTTTATGGGTAGGAAGGTGTTTATATGTAGGGTTAGGTGGGGCAAGATGAGTCATCAACTTGATTTTTTTTTATAGGCTCAATGTAGCCCAAATGCTGGTTTGGTTAAGCAAACCATTATTGGGGTTGCATTGAACCTGTTGATTTTGACAAACAATTAAATTAATAAATGTACTAGCCGACCCATCTTGCCCCACCTTACCCACTGAAAGAATGGTTGCTCAAATAACCATTCTTGATCTTAAAATTACGTTGATGTTTTGATAGAATTAAGCATTGATATGCGAATATTATTTTTGATAAGGGAGCTATTTTCTGTTAGATCAAACAAAAAATACCCAATGTTTTAATGCTTTTTTTTTAAGAATAATCCAGAATAAATCAAAGAACGCGGTGTTCAAAAAAAAAAGTAACGTTTAAGGTGTAAGGATTTCGGAGGCATTTTATTACCACATTTCAAATTCATTGCACCTAAACTAATCGTTAGGGCTTAAATTTAGAGAAACTGGCCACACATCTAGGATTGGCTGGAATTGACCACTCAGAATCGATGTCGAAATGATCAATGCTTGGCTATTTTTGTACGGAGCTGAGTAACTTACAATCAGAATGTACACCACACCCCCATGTGTACTGTCCAGGGAAAAATAGACTATCCGGTGGTCCCGGAGGCACCGTAGATGTTGATCAGTGTGCAGTTTATCATTTTCATTCAAGTCGTGCGGCACCTCAAAATTCGTAGAATTTCAAGTATAGTTCATCAGAGGCCATGTCAACATGTCCGGGCAACAATGGCCATCAGTTAGTCTTGGAACAGGTTCCGGGAACCCCAGAAAGGTGGTCATTTTATAATTTTTATTGAATCAATTCGTGCGACAGCTCAAAATTCGCAGAATTTCATGAAAAAGTCACCAGAGGTTATGCCAATATGTCCGAAGTAACATTGGCCACCCGATGGTTTTAGAACAGGTTCCGAAAACCCTGCAAAGGTAGCCAATTTATATTTTCATACACACCTCAAAATTTTCAGAATTTAATGAAGAATTTATCAGAAGCCATGTCAACATGTCCAAAACAATATTAGCCATCCGGTGGTCTCGAAACAGATTCCGGGAACTTCGGAAATTTGGCCAACTTATAATTTTCATAGAAGCAATTCGTGCGACATCTCAAAATTTGGTCATGCCTGTATATGTTTTAACTTGCAATCATAATGTACCCCACTGCTCATGTGTACTTTTCAGGGGAATAAAGCTAGCCTATGACTCTAGAACAGGTTCCGAAGGCACCAAATGTGGACAATTTATCACATCTATAAAACCAAGTCGTGTGGTACCTCAAATTTTGCAGAATTTCATGAAGAGTTCATCATAGGCCATGTCAACATGTCTAGGACAATATGAGCCATCCGGTGGCTTAGGAACAGGTTCCGGGAACCCTGGAAAGCATTTATAATTTTCATAGGACCAAGTCGTGCGACACCTCAAAATTTGTCGATTTTCATGACGAATTCATCAGGCAACATTGGTCACCTGGTGGTACTGGTGCACAGGTTACAAACTCTAAACGAAAGTTGTATCAAACTATTAGCGTAACTGTTTCTTTAATTACTTTATTTAATCTGGCTCAACTGAATGAACTTTACAGAGTTGAGTTTTCTTTTTCACTATACAAATCCCTAAATACTATAAATCTTAAAACTATAGTAAAAAAGTTCAACACGAAAACCACCTTATCCTCCGCTATCAAATATCTTATTTCTTCCATTAGAACGGGGTTCACTTCCAGTGGTTTCACAAATATGGCAATCTCCTATCATAATGAAAACTCATTTTGATTTCAATTGTCGCGACATTAGTCTGATATCATATTGTGCTGTCATTATGCAGTCAAGACTTTTTAAATGAGAGCAACTTAACTTGCAGTTCTGCTGTTAACGTCTTGTTTACAATTTAATTTAAGTTCGTCTGTCGTTGTACTAACGATTATTGTTTATTTGTTTTGTTTAACACATTTTATGTCATTCGTGACTTGCCCGGGGTGAGATTTGAACTGAAGTCTTTCAACGTGAGAAGCATAGATGCTCACCAATTCCGTTTGATTCAACAGTGTAAAATTTTGCTCGGGTAGCGCTTCCACTGGCGAAATAGACGCAATTCGTGCTCTTTACTATCGCGAAATGTTTGCTTCCAAGATCGACAATAACATGATCGACCGAGCAAACTTCAGATGATGAACAAAGCACACCAAACAATAGCCGCTATCGATCGCTTGATCAGGGTGGCCAGCGACTCGGGAAACCTTGGAAATAACCGAAAATTTGAAAAGTAACCGGGAAAACCGGGGAATACTCGGGCATTCGATGAAAGAACCAGGAAAACTAAATATACCTTGCCGTACGAACAAATTGTCACGTCAGAATTTCAGAATAAACGAATAAAATAGAAGGAGTCTTTACCAAAAGAATGATTTACCCTTATTGTTGCATAATTTCCACCAGAATCTCGCCTTATTTTTTTAAAGGATTTAATCACTCAGCAATATTTCAAACTGAATTTTCGTCCTATTCCAATTTCCGATGTAAAGTGCATGAACTTTAAAAGAACATATTGAAGGTGCTGAACTATGAAAGAAAAATATTTGTAAAAACCGAAACTGAACTCAACCTTTTTGGGGATTTTTTTTTTGTTTTCAATTCGACATCAAAATAACCATGCAACTTTATTCACAATTCCCATGATATACATTCCAGAATTAACTTGACCGTATGTTCTGAATAATAATGGAATTTTTCGTAAACTAAGCAAAAAACTCTCCAAAGACCCTGAAACTTAATATTTACTTTGAATTTTATTTGATAGTTTCCTAAGAATATGATTCAACGACGCCGGTTGTGTAGTGTTAAGCGTGATTACCTCTCACCCCAGCAGGCCTGGGTTCAATCCCAGTCGGCGCCGCCGGGATGTTCTGAGGCATAACATCTCTGATCACGCCTTCCTTCGGATGGGAAGTAAAGCCGTTGGTCCCCGGTTCATGAGTTGATGGGTCGATAGGTAGGGTCCAGGTGTGGGAGCTGCCTTCCTGGCATGTCGGTAGCATTGGTGCTCAGCACGGAAAACAAGATCGACGAAAAAAACAAACCAAAGGAAAAAAATAAGAATTTGATTGAAATTTTCTTTTTATTTTAGTTAGAACTCTTAGCAGAAATCCTTTAAGCATTTTTAGGAGTTCCCTTCGAATTAACAGCTAATTTTTGGAATCAATTCTATTGGAATTCTCTTAGGAATCTTCTGTACTATTCCTTTGAAATTATACCCATAACGCTCTTTAAATTATGTTTATTGCTAAAGTCTCATAATAATTCTCGTGGAAGTCTCCTTCAAATTCATCTGTAATTTTCCGCTCAATTTCCTTACAATTCTCTTCACAATCACGTAGAAATTTTCCTTGCAGGTTTCTTCACAACTCCTTTTTAAATCTTCTTGAATTACCTGAGAAATTTAGAACATCCCTTCTTCTCCATAAAAATCCAGCCAAATTCCTTCAACAATTTCTTAAGACTTCATGTTTGAATAATGTTTGAATTTTGCTCAGATCTTCTCATTCCAAAATTACATAGGAATCCTCCGTGCTAGATTTTCAGAAGTCCTTAAAGAATTATCTAAAAATTTTGAAGAAAAATTCAAAGAAATTCTAGGGATGGCACCAAAATATTTCAGAGAAGAATATCAAACTACACACTATGAAAGTGTAATGTAAATTTACGTGCTCTGAGGGCCGATTTGTTCATCTCCGCTTAAACATTAAACCAGGTTTAACCATCAGTAAAAAATTGGTTTAAGACTTAAGCGGAGGTGAACAAATCGATCCAGAGTCTGACACATACGAGCATCACTTTTAATATTAAATGATTAATACGTAAAACTTTTAGCTGAAAAAAGGTTTGGATGAATTCCAGGTGCATTTTAAAGAGAGTTCTGAAAAGAATTCTATGACGATTGGATGAGGATTCTTGGTCCAAATTCTAATAAATATTTAAAATAAGTTCTTATATTTTTTTAAGAGCCTCAAAAAGGTTTCCAAACTCAGCGGATAGTTGTAATGGAATTATGGTGCGATTTCGGAGATGGATCCCATGTTCCTAAAGAGAAGAAGAAATGCAGGGTCCAAGAGCATTCAGAGAAGAAATTTAAGATATTTCTGAGGTTAATTGCATGAGAGTTCTAAGGAGAATTCAAGTAAATTTAAAATGGATTTTGGAATGAACCTTCAGGATATTCCTGGAAGAAACATAAAAACTTCAAATTTTGTAGATTGTTCTGCAGAGAATTTCAATAATGCAATATTATTTTTGCTCAACAAGTTAAAAAAAGGGGAATAGCAAATTATCAAAGTTAACTTACCTAGATATATACAAATTTTTTAATATTTCGAAAGCAGAATCTACGAAAAATACTGCTGTTTTAGTAATGATCCATTTAGCCCCATTTAACCTAATGGTTTCATTGGTTTATACATTAGTTTAAATGTATATTTCACAACCAGTAAAATTTACAAACCTCCAGAAAATCCGGAAATTTTCAAATTGCTATTTTCTAGTCATCATGTATAACGTATTTGAATTTCTGAGTCACCATATAAATAGTGACATTGGTTACTTATTTATTATTTCAAAATCACTATTTGGTCACTATTTTCGTATTTATAGTCACTAAAGTCACTACTGTTATATCGCATAAGCACTACCAGCCCTGCTGGTATTAGATCACATAAGTAATACTTGACATAGTCGAGCAGTTTAAAAATCTTTCACAACTAGAACTTTGTAATGGAATCATAATTTGGGACAGTTTGGAAAATCATGCGATTTAGGCAAAAAACTCGAAGCAACTCTCAAATTTAAGACTATGTTGTTATCTTTCTTGGTAAGTTGTTGTTTAAATGAAGAAAAAAATTATCATTATCATAATTTTTGAAAGTTTAAATATGGCCGCAAGTTTTAAGCTTTTCACATTTCTCGACCGCTAAATTTGGCTTTTTTTGCCGTGAATTTCCACTGTTCCTAGACCTTATTGATCTTCTCTTTTCTCCTCTACTGATTTCAAACAATGACTACCAAGGAAAAAGCGCCATATCTCGGAAAGTAATTAAAACAGCTCCATATAGAAATTTGGAAAAAAATATAAATAATACGCTTTTGATGCATATTCAGGTCAAAAAAAGTTGACGACATCCTTATGAAATCATTCATGGACTGTGTCGTTCAAATTTTCCCGGAAATTAATGCTAAATAAGTTTCATTTTTTCCATACATCTTTTACCCGCTTTCCTACCAGTCGCCATAGATCCTAAAAATCAAATTTGAGAGAGAAAATTATCTCTCTCGAGCAGGGTTGCCAGTACTTTTTTCGAAAAGTCTGGAAGTCTCCCAATAATTTGTCTGGAAAACATCTGGCATACGTTATTAACACAGGAGACTTCCAGACTTTTCTGAAAATGTTGTCTGGCATCGCTGCTCTCGAGCTCAACATGCCATATATTTTGATGACCCTCGATTTGTGATTTCGCTCTCGCAGACTTCAGAATAGAGTACGTGGCGCAGAAAATGTTGTCTGGTACCCCTACACTGAAAAAAGTTTTCATATAGTTTCCATTGGGAACGCACTTGATATTTTTCCAATAACAAAATTAATGATTTTTATCTGAAATACACATAACATTCATATGATCACATGAATTCTATGTGATAAATCACATAAACTTCATTGGACACATAAGGTTCATGTGATATCGTGGTGCGATTCTCAATTATGAGATCACATCAAAGTTATGTGAAATTCTAATGGATATTTTCCATCGGAAAGGTGATTTATTTTTTGAGTGTATATATGTATTTCGATTAACATCCGAAGTCCCTATTTTTTACATATTCTGCACAAAAGATGCTTTTTAAGCCCTATTACTTTTCATTTGATATTTTGAACTTTAAAATCGGACCAATAGTTCAAAAGTTTTAAATTTTTGAAAAAAGGCATTTTTGCAAAAAAAAAAATTAACCGCTTAAACATGGAAATTGTCTCTTTAATGACAAAAAAAAACGGGTCTAATATTTTGGAATAAGGTACAAAACTATCAATTTTTATAGAGGTACCATGTATGTTTTGGACAGTACGGGGCACCTCTGTGAACGTATAACGGAAAACAGATTATGCGTAGTTTCCGATAGATACCACCGCAAACAACAGCAGTGGCATCTGATAGCCAAAAAGCGCAGAAACCATTTCCATCGGCTTATTGAACCTTTGTCTTCGCATTTGATATTCACCTAGGGGAAATGGCAATACTTCTTTACCTTTTATCACCCAAGCCGTCATTTGTCCTACTTCATCGTCACTTGTATTTTTTGTCATGCACGTTTTCAGCTCAATGTTTTACCATTGTCCATTGCCATTAGTTTTTTTATTTTATTTGAATGTTCGCATCCTTGTCGTTTGTCTGGCATCATCGGCGTTAACTACACAGCCCGCAAACACTGCCCCAGTCGCTAATCTAGGACTCGTTACCCTTTCACAGGAAATCCGCACATCCCACCATCGATGATAGTAGCGAAAATAATGGAGCGTTTTCAGGAGAACGACCGAGGCCGATTAGTACGCAGTCGTACCCTGGGTCGGGGAGGACCCGTCGAAATGTCCACCTCAGCACCAACCGAAGGTGGACACATGGACAGCCGCAATTCTTCCGGCCCTCCATCACCAATTCCGATTCCGCGCCATCCATCTCTTGCCTCAGAAGGGCGGGTCTAGTTTTTTCTGTCCCATTTTTCCCCCTTCGAACCAAACGGACTGTGCACGTCGTTTTATAGTATACTATTTACAATCACAACTTGACTTAATCGAGCTTCGGAATAGTTCTATCGTACCTTTTTTTATTGTTTTTTGATAACTCCATTCCTCCGGAGAAGACTTAGTGTTGTTTTGTATTGAAGAAAATAATATTTTAATTACACATTCCTCTTCGTCTGATGCAAATCAAACAAACTCAGTATTCGACATCCGGTTGATGATTACAAGACTAAGACAACGCATGATTCATATTTTTGATAGTGATTTTCCCTAGCAACGCATTCACCTATATACTTATAAGATGGACTTTGAAACCTTATGACAGAAATCAAAATGATAAAAAAATAAAGTTGGAAAAGGAAAGCTTTAAAAAAAAGTTAGGAAACAATACTGCACACACACATATCTATTTGTATGACATGAGATGTGAAGCTGAATTTTATGGCTGCTACAACTGCACCTTTTAAGTCGATATTTTTTGATTCAATTTCTCTCTTTAAAAATTTGCCTATTCAAGCTATTAATAATTTTTAAAGTGTAGTCAGTGAAATTCTTTTGAGAACATTTGAAAATCGTGATGCGTGACAACATTATCTTAGCCGTCTTATATTAGCCGATGACAAGTAAATCTAGAACTCAAAGAATCTCTGTCAAACAATTATTTAGAAAATAACATATTTATATGAGTAGGAAATAAATATAGGCTTAAAAGCAATTATTGTTGAAAACTGGTAACTCCTATTTTCCTGGCGTTGTAGTGTTAGATATCACTTTCCTGAGCTCCGACCGATGTTTCCTCTACCACTCTAGTTCATTCCATATCCTTGGTTGGAAAGTAATATCAATCCTCCCCCATTCGATATTCTCTACAATTCGAGGGAAGTCTGTAGGCCTCTAGAATCGGCCATCTTGAAAGAATGGACTCACTTAGAAATGAAAGTTTCGAGCGTGTTGTCCATAATCCGGACGGCCGCTCCAGCCCATTCTGGAAGGTAGTCAAGATCCTGAAAACTCATCCCAAATCCGTTCCACTTCTCAGAGACGAAAATGATGACGATCGGCTCTTAATTACCCCACAGGAGAAAGCAAATGCCATCGGCGAGCATGTCGCTACATCGCATTTGCTTGACTCGACTATCCAAAGTCCGCTCGAAGATCAGGTTGCGCAATGCGTACATCCCCTTGTGTCGTGCCTCCGGCGGATATGATTACAGTACAGCAGATTTGCTCAACGCTGAAATGCACAAAGAACATGCAGGCTCCCGAGTTTGACGGCATATTCAACTTAATCTTGAAGAGACTTAGCATAAAAGTGCAGTCTCTTTTGACCACTATCTTCAACAGATGCTTGGAGCTGCACTACTTTCCAAGAATCTGGAAGGTAGCAAAAATTGTACCAATCCGCAAACCCGGTAAGGACCCAACATTGTCACCAAGCTGCAGGCCAATCTGCCACCTTTCAGCGCTGTTTGTTTGGGAAACTCATTCTCAATCGTTTGCTCAAGTTTGTCGAGGAAAACAACATTCTCCTTCCGGAATAGTTTGGGTTCAGAAAGCGGCACTCCACCAATCACCAGCTAGTACGGGTGATGAATAACATCCGAAGTAACAAAGCTGTATCCAAGTTCACAGCCATGGCCATACTAGACGTTGAAAAGGCGTTTGACAGTGTCTGGCATGGCATGACGGACTTGTGTACAAGCTTTGTAACTTCAACTTCCCATTACATCTGGTTAAAATCACCCGTAACTACCTCCAGCGAAAGTCGTTTAAGGTATCGTTGAAAGGTTGTCTTTATGACACGTTTTCCATCCTAGCAGGAGTCCCGCAAGGCAGTCTGCTGGGCCCCTTGCTTTACAGCATTTACACTTCCGACATTCCTCCCCTCGGAGACGGTTGCGTGTTTTTCCTGTTCGCAGATATACCGCAATAGCAGTCAAAGGAAGGATGCCTCGCGAAATAACGAACAAACTTCAACGATGTTTTAAGGTGTTTCGCTGTGAGATCCTTATTCTCGTAGCCACTTCGAAACTTCAAATGCACAAATATCAGCTTCCACGACACGTAACCACAATGAAACTGTTAAGGGTTGATGCATATATTATGTTACGCTCTAAGGGGGGAGGGAGGGGTCTAAGATTTTGTGACAAGCAATGCATAAGGGATAGGAAAAACGTCACGATAGGGGGGGAGGGGGTAATTTGTTGCCCAAACGCAATGTACGGAAGCGGAACGGAAACGGAAAGTTTGACAGTTGTCACAAATGACATCAAGATGCCTAACCGAAGTCGATTTGGTTCCAACAAGTTTTCAACCCGACAAGTTGGCTTACTCAGATCGGGCTTTTCCGCTGCCGTTGCTGTTCCACTTCCGCTGTCATTGCGCTTGGGCCTTTACTCCACGTTTGCTGTTCTGCAGCATATATGAAGTAGCAATTTGGGACATTAATTTCCGAGATGTTTGTGATTGAAAATTCGAAGTGGAAGCATAGAGGTAACTCTAAGACTAGAAGGTCCCAAAATAACGTGCTCAACTTTTTGGTTCAGCTCTGGTACTCTCTTCGGTCCCAAGCTAATCGATTCACCCCTCGAAACATATGAAAATCCACGAACCCCTCATTTTGTCTGTCAAACTTTCATAGCGAATCAAAACAAACATAGTGTAGTACTGGAATTTATACTAGAATGGGGAATGTTAATCGATTTGCTTGGGACCAATAGGCTAGTCAAGTAGTGAACCAATTTAAAATCGTTAGTTTCGTATTGATTGTTGGTGGAAGTGCATGTACACAGCAATAAATAAATTTTAATATTACTTCCAAGAGGATGCACTTCACTCATGTCGAAAATCTCATGTAATTTTTATGGCCACAAAAATAAACAAATGCAGTAAAAGCAGCGTAACGCCAGCTCATGCACTGTATTAATGATAATTTTGTTCTTTTTGGCAAGTAATATTGCACCATATTTTTGATACGATTGAAGTGCATCCACATTGATGTGATATCAAAATTAATTTTTTGCTGTGTATAGTCTACACACTGATTTTTTATTGCTGGAAACCAGCAAAATTTTGCCGAGCTGGAAAGCCAGCAATCCTTCCAGCAAAATAAATTTTGCTGGTTTTCCAGCAAATCTTTTTTGACAGAAGTTTGCTGGAAAACCAGCAATTTTTTTCTGAAATATTATGGTGGAAATATTGCTGATCGTTCAGCAATTATAAACGCACGTTTTTCTCACTTTATTAAACAAAATAATGCAAAAAGAATGAGAACTCATTTAAAAACTATTTTATTCAGTTCATATCTACGCTTAAGCACTAAACGTTCAAATATATCCAAGATCATCTCCACTAGCACCGGATGATAATTTTTCCGAAAGAATCATTTCCACCGGAATAACTTAAACACAACCTGCTAAGAAATAATATTTCCTTAAATGTATTCCCGTCTTATCGTTATTGTTACGAACAATAGTGAACTTCTTCAATCAGAAACCAGGAATTCTTAATACAATACATTTTTGGAGAATTTTGTTTGTAAGCGCACAGCAAAAAATAAATTTTAATATTACATCCAAGAGGATGCACTTCAATCACGTCGAAAATCTCATGTATTTTTTATAGCCACACAAATAAACAAATGCAGTAAAAGCAACGTAATGTCAGCACATGCACTGTATTAATGATAATTTTGCCCTTTTTGGCAAGTAATATTACACCATATTTTCGACACGATTGAAGCAACCGGTGGAAACTAACGATTTTAAATTGGCTCACTACTTGACTAGCCTATTGGTCCCAAGCAAATCGATTAACGTACCCCATTCTAGTTAAAATTCTAGTACTACACTATGTTTGTTTTGATTCTCTATGAAAATTTGACAGATTTTCCTATGTTTCGAGGGGTGCATCGATTAGCTTGGGACCGAAGATAGTACCAGAGCTGGGTCAAAAAGTTGAGCACGTTTCTTCGGGACCTACTAGTCTTAGAGTTACCTCTATGATTGAAGTGCATCCACTTTGATGTGATATTAAAATTATTTTTTTGCTGTGCGGTCGTCAAACTAATGTGAAAAATCACAAGTCTTTTTGACAGTTTACGATTTGCTGGTTTCCAGCAAAAAAAAAAACTGATTTACTGGGTTTTCAGTAATTAAAACGTTGTTTGCTGTTGTTTCAGCAAAAATCGTATTGCTGGATCATTTTCAGCAAACCATTTTGCTGGAAGATGTAAACAAAATTTGGTGTGTACGTGGTGGCCATTTGTGGATTCTACAAGGAATCACCTTAACGCCTTTCCTGATTATGCCACCACGTGGAAAATCAAAATCAATGCCTCTAAAACTCAAAAGCAAACCCCACACGTATCAATATATTGACGCGAAGGGGAATTATTGACGCGAAGGGGAATTATTGACATTAATATTGATGATGTGAATACAGAAATATTGTCAATTTCGATGTATTGACGTCAATATTGAATGTATTGACAATACGATTATTGTCAATAAAAGCAATCGTGTAGGGTCCACAAAACAATTATGTTCCTCCATCGGCAATCGCCCAAACTAAAACCGGCTCCTTATGGTACTGTAATCATGGATGGCACAAGGGTTGAGTGGTCTGCCGAAGTAACCGAGGAAGTAACCCATCTCGGGATGTTGTTCGATGAAAAGCGCATTTTCCGTTCGCGTGCAGAGTAAACCGTAGTCAATTGGTCAGCCTTGGTTAGGTATCTGAGTCGGCCTTGACGTAAGTCCACTGATTTGCCGCAGATCCCGCCTCTCAAGGGTGAATAAACAAGATGTAAACAACCAAATTATAGCACCTGCGAAGCGATCCTCTACGCAGCTCCGGTGTGGGAATCATGTGCACAGACTCTTAGGAACAAAATCCAGGTCGCTCAGAATAGAGTGCTGAGGATGGTCCTTGATCGTCTCTTCGATACAAGAATTTCCGATCTCCACCTAGAGGCGAACGTTGCAAAACTAGATTTTTAAATTGATGAATTAATTAATTAATTTATCTTTATTATGGAGGCTTTCAGCCTTGGGCTGGTTCGCCTCCACCTTTTAAATTGATGACATTAAGACTAGGCTTGCGTAGAAATGTAACACGTCAGAACATGCTTTGATAAGCAATTTGTATATAGTAGGTTAGGTGTTACGTAGACGTAGGTTAGTTGTAGTTGTAAATAGTAGTTATAAGTAGTCTTCTTCTAAAGGGGTCATGTTGTCCATATTCCACACTTCGCGAATCAAGATGAAGGGAATCCCGCTGGCGAAGTCTTCTCTCTGGTGCGTAGACATTAATTTGTGCGAGGATATTCGGAGCATCAATTTCTCCTTTCAGCATTTTCGCCACAAAAACTGCTTGAGCGATGGAGCGCCATCATTCGAGCGACTTTAGTTGGCAACGTTCTTCATAAGGCGGTAAGTTGAAGGGATCGAACGATTTTTTTTTCTACACTGTTTCGATCCTAGCTATCCAATTGGCGTGATACGGAGACCAGGTAACCACACTTGATTCCAACATGGATCGTACCAGCCAGCAATACAGGGATCGTAGGCAGAGTGGATCCCGGAACTCTGAAGAAATTTTGAAGAATAAGCTGCCTATTTGCTTTAGATATTACATCGCTATAGTGTACTAGAATTGTAAGGGCACTATCGCACTATCGAGCATAACGCCCAAGTCTAGTACTGGAGTTACTAGTTGCATAGGCTGTCCTGCGATAGTGTAGTCAAAAACAAACAGTTTGATCTTTTAAATGGAAGGAAATAATACCATAGAGGTAACTCTAAGACTAGTAGATCCCGAAGAAACGTGCTCAACTTTTTGACCCAGCTCTGGTACTATCTTCGGTCCCAAGCTAATCGATGCACCCCTCGAAACATACAGGGCTGTTACAAGATTTTCTAAATTTGATCCGCAAAATCCGCGATTTCTCAAAAGAAATCCGCGACTTCAAATACTAATCCGCGACAAAAAAAAACTGTTTTCATACCTAAAAATACCGTTTGTATACTACTACATGGCATTTCAAGCTTATTGCTTATAGCATATTCAAAAAATAAAAATATCTCCAAATGACAAAATGACGAGCGATCAACGAACCGAATGATATCGCTATGTCAGAAGTGGAAAGCAATAATGATATAATCTTCTTCATTCTTTTTCATGACAAGCATCCCGTGCGACACAGCTCACTCAGGGTGGTAGGAGGAAACGAGCAAATTGTTGGCAAGCTGCTTCACGAAGCAAAGCCGAAGATGATACACGTGTGTTAATGGGAATTTTTTTGTTATATCTTTTATCGATTCAGATCAAGCTATGTCCTCATCCGTGTATATTGCAACAAAGAAGGCAAGCAATATATCATTATCCTTCTACCACTCCGATCGAGCTGTGTTGCAGTGAGAGTTTGTCGTGATAGTCGCAGCAAGCGTTTTGTATGTATCGTTGGTTGCTGTATGTGTTTGGATTCGCTGAGCATATTAGATTTTTGCCTGCTCTCAACTTAGTATTCTTTGAAGTACTTTCACATTTTAATTGAGAGCTTTCTATGCCTGTACCATCCTATGCCCAAGAAAATAGAGAAATTTTCCAACCCGAAAAATTAATAGACCGGACGGGAATCGAACTCAGTCGCCTCCTGCATGGACTTGCTTTGTAGCTGCGCCTTTACCGACTGAGCTAAAGGAGTATCGTTTGTAGCCTTTGAAAAAAAATAACAATGTATCATCTTCAGTTATTTATGTATAGTATAAATTCTGAGTAATTAGTGAACATAAAAAACACCCTTACAGTATTAGATTCTATTGAATAATACCGGTCTAGATTTAATGAAACATTATTAAAAAAAAATTAAAACATTTTCATTTGAAATGTAAATTTTCTTGAAAATTACCTTTTCGTCTCTGACGTATTTTGCTGTCCTAAATGTTGTAGTTAATTTGGCTCTAGTTTTCTCTTATTTTTTACCGATTCAAAACAAACACCCTGCACATAATCGATAAATTACCAGAGTTTCATAAGTCACACTTGTTGGTCACGTCGCGGTTGTGTATTTACACGGATATTCCTTGGGGTCTGTCCAACGGTGAGACATTTTCATGATATTTTTTTTTCGTTTCTAATATGAACCTTTTCGTTATCAAATCATAACCGAATCGTATATATGTGACTTGCACGACTTATTACTATGTATACCGGAAATTAAAGGTTTTACAAATCGTCTAGGACATCAGTTGATTTGTTCTACTAGATCAACCAAGACTGCAATAATGTCTGTAGTATCGAAAAATGTCCAATCAGATTCAAAGTGTCTATGTGGATCATGCATGATCTATTTCCGAGTAATCCAGATGTTCAAGGTTCCCCAAATCGTCCTGGAGTTCAGATAATTTGATCTACTATATCAACCGAGGTTGGGACAATGTCTTTAGTATCGAAATATTTCCAGACAGATGCATAGTGTCTATGTGGATCATGCATGAACTATTGCCTATATAGGGGAAATGACGGCTTCGGCATGACAGACTATTTTCGGCAACCCAAATTGAAACACTATTTTCACTGGATTTTCTTACGAAAACACTTCGCTGAATGCATGCAAACGATTCTTTATGCTTTCAGCTTCAATTTGACTATATTTTTACCACTGAGAAAAAGCAATCTAGCAGGGTTTTCTTGAAGTGAAACACACGCACTACAAATTGTAGCTGATTTCGAGTTGCCGATAATAGAACAGCAGATTTACATGCAGTTCAAATGGAACGGTTGCCGAAGAAAAACTGGTTGCCGACAATACTCGCTCTCACTAGAGAAGATTGGAGCTTTGTAAAAGCGTTTCAAAACAGTTTTTGACAATTCTTTCGACTGAAATTGTTAGAGCAGCTGGCAGTAAAAGATTGTAAACAAACCAATACTGCATATGTGTGCGTTCCATAGAGAAAATGGGCTATAGAAAGAAGGTCGCTGCTTAGGTTGCCGAGAATACGTAAATTCCCCTACCAGATATTTTAAGTTCTCCAAATCGTTCTGGAGTTCAAATGATTTATTTTACTAGATCAACCATGACTGGGATAAAGTCTGTAGTATCGAAATATATCCAAACAGATTCATAGTGTCTATATGGATAATGTCTAATTATTTCCACGTTTACCAGATGAGCTAGGTTCTCCAAATTGTCCTGCTGTTCAGATGATCTGTTTTACTAAATCAACAAAGACTGGAATAATATTGGTAGCATCGAAATATCGATTTGGAAATCCTAGAACATTTGGCATACACGGAAATAGGTTGGCATGATCCACATAGACACTGCAAATTTGTTTGGGCATATTTCGATACTACAGATTTTGAATTAGTCTTGGGTGATCTAGTAGAAAAATAATCTGATCTCCAGAATGATTTCAGAACCTATAACATCTTGTATACGTAGCAATAGATCGGACACAAACCATAAAAATGTCTCACATTGGACAGACCCCAGGGAATTTCCGTGTGAATCCGGTGTGAGTTATCGAATTGAGATCATTTCTCGATAATTTGCAGGGTGTTTGGTTTAAACCGGTAACAATTGAGAGCCAAATGAATAACAAAATTGATGAAAAGGTTACAATGAATTCCACAATTTTTGTGACAGCACGCCAGTCCCTTCGCGATTTTCGCGACATCATTTAATGTTTCCGCGATTTTCGCGACTAAAAGTTCAAATCCGCAACAAATCCGCGAAATTCGCGAAATCCGCGCCTGTTGTAACAGCCCTGAACATAGGAAAATCTGTAAAAAATTTCATAGAGAATCAAAACAAACATAGTGTAGTACTAGAATTTTAACTAGAATGGGGTACGTTAATAGATTTGCTTGGGACCAATAGGCTAGTCAAGTAGTGAGCCAATTTAAAATTGTTAGTTTCCACCGGTTGGTAATACCACGATAGTTTTCAATATTAGCCATATCACCATTCTTGTATACAGGGAACATGTCAGAAAATTTCCAGGAAAAAAAGAAATTTACGTTGCGCCAAGGAAGCATTGTATAAAACAATGAGCCGGCGGCAGTGGTGTAGTGGTAAGCGTAACTGCTTTCTCACTCCAATGAGTCTGGGTTCAATCCCAGCCGAGGTCGGGTGGGATTTTTCTGAGGCATAAAAATCTCTGGTCACGTCTTCCTTCGGAAGGGAAGTAAAGCCGTTGGTCCCGGCGCATGTGTGTTGAATGGGTGGGATGGGAATGGGATATCCTACGCAGGTGTGGAAGCTGCCTTCCTGCACATTCGATTTCCGTCAATGTATGGCAATCGATGTCCGTCGGTGAATGGCACTAGATTGCGGAACAGAGACCGACGTTAAATAAACCAAATAACAAGAAGAATAAGATAAAACAGTGAATGGGTAAACAAGAGCATCAGAACATTTATTCAATACACAGGCGGGAATTCCGTCGGGACTAACAGAGCAAGAAGGTTTCAATTTGTCTATAGCTGCTTCGACGTGATGCGTTGAGATTTCAAAGATACTGAATTCGATTTCATCCCTTGGATTACCATCGAGTGCAGCAATTATTCGTGAGTCCGATGCCACTGAATTGTTGAAAGCAGCCTTGAAATATTTCGCGAATGTATGAATGTACTATTAAAAAGTAATGAACCATGCTAAAAAAAAGCGATCCATCTCTGGCTGCAAATCCCAGCTCCCTAACCTGATGACGCTCCAAGATCATGGAGATAAATGGTTAATAAGCGGCTCTTGAACAGGGTGTCTACTCAATCCAAGGAATCAAATTCCCTGAGTTTTCCAGGTTTTTCCAGGTCGGATGAAAAAATTCCAGGTGCATACAAATTATACACATTATTATTTTATCTATTTATCCATCTGGAATCCCTTTTATGTACTTATTGATTTATGTTATTTTCGATTGTTCAAACTTGGGCGTTGGTACTTATAAGTCGGCACAGCAAAAAAGTTATTGAATATTACAGCAGAACAGATAAACATAGGTTGTTTAATATTAATTTGTACAATTTATGTTTAGTAAATGCATCAATAGTAAATACTTCCATCATGAATTACCGGAAAATTGTTCTAGTTTCGGCAGACGTATTTGCTTTTATTATTTTAAATAAAATGAGAAAGAGAAGGTGAACTTTGTGGAGTAGAACATGGTTGCTCAGGAGGAACACCGGCAGGGATCTGGCTCATCTTGTCCTTCAAGAGCTGCGATATGAAGATGAAAATGGATTTCAAAACCTCGCCAGGATGTTGAAACCAACTTTAGACAAGCTAGTGGGAAAAGTTCTCACTAGATCTACATGATTCCTTGAGTTCTGAAAATTTCTGTTAACAACTCAATTCTACAAGATCTTCAAACCTTCTAACGTCCCTGAAGTTTTGTTTCTGTTTTCGGGTAAAATTTCTTTAAAGGTCAACAATCATTCCTGACGATCTGCAAATTTCTCGGTAGTTCTACAGATGTCTTTGAAGTTCTGTGTGTTCTTCAGAAGTTCTGCAAATTTTCCTAAAAATCTACTAAGTTCCTGAATCCCTGAAGATTTAAGATCCTTGAAAATCAACAATTATCTCTGATGTTCACAAAAATTCTAATAATCTACAAAATTCTCGAAAGTTCTGTAATTTTCTCTGCAGATTTTCATGATTCGATGAATATCTGCAAATATCTCTGAACATCTATACACTTTTCTAAAGAATGAAAAGATTATCTAGAAATTTTTTAGCTTTCCTGAAGTTTTAGGGGTATTCTGAAGTTTTTCTAATTTTTCTGAAGCTGTGCAAATATCTCTAAAGATCAGCGAATTTACCTGAAGTTCTGTAAATGTTTTTCAAAATCCAAGAAACACAGTAAAATTCAGAAAATTTATTTAAACATCTGCTAATTTTTGAGTAGATTTACGATCTACCCTCTGAACTTTTCTGAAGTTCCTAAAATTTATTTCAAATTCTGTAGAGTTTTTTGAAGTACTGTATTTCTGCTCTAAAGATCTACGAACTGCCCTGAAGTTCAATAAATTTCACAGTAGATCTCCGAACTTTTCCAAAGTTCTTTAAATTTCTTTGTGGATTCTTGATCTAAAGATCGGCGAACTTTCCCTAAGATCTGCGAGTTTTGCTGAAGTTTTGCAAATTTTTCTAAAAACGTACGAACTTTCTGACGTTCTACAGACTTCTCTTAAGGTCTACGGACTTCTCTGAAGTTCTTTAGATCTATCTATTTCCGACTTCCATGGAGTTCTGCAAAATATTGTACTTTAGTACTTAGTTGCGATTTGTTTTTGGAATTGAGGTGCTTTTCATTTTCATTTGCATTTAACGAATTTTTCTGAAGATCTCACATTTGTGTGAAACTGTGAAACTTTCTGTCAAATTCCTGCAAATATCTTTAAAGTTCTGTAAAGTTATCTTAAGCTCCGTAGCTCTATTCCCAAGGTCTACAAAAAAAAACTTGAGGCTCAATAAATTTCTCAGTAGATCTGCAAACTTCTCTGATGTTTTGTAAATTTCTCTCGGGTTACCCTTAATATTTGAAACTTTCATTGAAGATTACCTAAAGTTGTCAAAATTTATCTGAAAATATTTGAGCTTCCTTGAAGTTTTAAATGTATCTCTAAAGATCTACAAATTTTCCTGAAATCACGTAAATATTTTTTTTAATCGCCGAACTTCCCTGCAGTTCTGCAATTTTTACTGAAGATTTATTAACATTTCTGAGATTCTTCTGTTTTTTTCAGAAGTCCTGTGATTTTTTTCAAAGTTCTGTAGCTTTGTTCTGAAGATCTACGAACTTTTCTGATGTTGACTAATGTTTCGAGGATCTCCAAACTTCTGTGAAATACTTTATATTTCACTGTAGATTCTTGGACTTGTCTGAAGTTATGCGAATTTCCCTGAAGATTTGCAAAATTTCGCTTATAGTTTTACAAATTGATTTGAAATTATTTTTGCTTGCTTGAAGTTTTGAAAATTTCTTTGAACATTTATCTGAAGATCTACGACCTCTCTTGTGATTTTGTTTTTATGAATTTCTGTTAATTACTTTTAATTTGTTTGTAGTTCTGTTCTCAAGATCAACGAACTACTCTGAAGCTCAACAAATTTCTCAGTAGATCTCCGACCCTCTCTGAAGCTCAAAAAAATTATATGTAGGCTCTCAGACCTGCTGTCTGGCATGCTTATTCTTATACAATACATGCTTCGTATGCTTCCTTTTGTCGGTTGCCAGTCTCTCTTCTTCGGTCGTTTCCTTTTTACGACGATTTTGATCCTCCACATACAAATCAGCGAAGAGCGAGCGTGACAAGACTCTCTGAATGAACTTGTCTCGTTCGCACACGTTGTCTTAGCTGTCAGATGCTTGTCAAGTTCAGTGTACTTAAGAAACGTTTCGAGAAACTGAGCGAAAAACTTCTTTTGAATTACGAATGAAGTGATAATTGGAAAATTCCCTGAATATTCCAGGTTTTTCCAGAAAAAATAAAATTCCCGGTTTTCCAGATTTTTCCAGGTAGTAGACACCCTGTTGAACATCCTAGAAAACAAAGAACTTCTCGACCACTGGCAACACTCTGAATGAACGCTTTCGAATAGTAAAATCGTTGATTGTGACGATTTGAAAGCAAAATAGACAGGTTTTTCGAGTCAAACATACTTTTCAAAATATCATTAATTAGATGTATTTCATAACTCCGAAAAACAATAGTTTATAGCAAGTGAGTAAAAGCAACCCTGAATAGGACCTGGATGCCTGACGTCATTGGACAACTAGCGAAATAAGGCCTTCGCGGACACTTCATAAAGAATTATTTATTCGGCCGAACCTTCCAGGTGCCTATTGGGAACTACCTCACGGGGACTTTCTTGGAGGAGACTGGGGTTCCTATAAGGATCGGATCGGTTATCACACGGATGAACGGGATCTTCCAAAACCTCCCTAAGGAAATCTATATATTTGTTTACTCGGACGATATCAATCTGGCCGTCTTCAGGAATTTACGGGTTGCCATACCTCCGCGGAAAAAAAAACTCATATACCCACAATTGTCCACAACCCACTCCCTCCCCGCGAAAAATTCACACACTCCATCCAAGCATTGAACAACATTTTTTTTTTTGTTTTGGAATAACTCTTTTTATTGGAAAATATTTAAACTCAAATACACCGCGTTGACACTACATAATCTGAATTTGTGTGTTCGGATCATCGCTTCCTGCATCTGCTCCCAAACATTGTTTTACTTCTGCACTGTAACGCTAATACCATCCATTACTTTTTACGCTACAAAAGATTACCTGGGTTACAGTTTTTTTTTCTAGTAGATTTCATCAGTGAGATTTTGTTCTTCACAGTTTCTTTTGCTTTGTCGAATTTTGCTTCGCCAAAAAAATTACCTACCAATTTTCCTACATGTATAAAAGTTTAACTTTTACATGGATATACGACGGAAATTTTTCTTGGTTACCTCTTAATAACTACCATTTTTTATTAGATCAAGAATTACAAAGGATTGATTTATTGTAAGCACACTACAAATGAAAACTTAGACTCAAAGTGTAATGAACAGAAAGTTTTAAAAACTAAACACAGCACAGTCTATTCTAGTGCAAGCCCCAATCCACTAATAAAGGTAGGTACTGCACGCGAGCTCTTAGGGTTTCGGTTAGTTTCGAACAGCAACATTTACAATGAACATTGATTTAGATGTGGCGGAAAAAAGTTGGTAACGGCGTTTTTAGTTGCTAGTTCACACATTTATGATTCTCCTTGCTTCAGCAATATGTTCATCGGCAAGCAAGTAATTCCCCGTTTCTGCAGATCACCACACGTTAGTAGGTAGTTTAGGGTATTATTTATAAATAATTCTAGCTTCATCCGGGCCCTGAAACCCGGATCCTGCTTCAAATATAAAATTAATGAAAACAGAATCCGATTATAGGTAGCTTAGTAGTTTTCCAATAAACATCGTGATATAAGTATACACTAAATCCGAGATGCAAACTATCCTATTCGAATGCAATCCGCAATTGGTTGCTCAGTTTGTTTTAGCTAACTTTGCGAAAATAAAATAGGTAGCAGACTAAAATCTTAAACAAATATTCAAAAATAAATGAGCACAGCCCGACGGATCGCATTCCTTCTCAGTGAAGAACGTTTTCCAAATCTCACCCTGTTTTGTGTGTATGTAGGTATTATTTTTACGCGTGTATGTGTTTAATATTGATATCAGCCAGAAGAATATAAAACCACTTGGCATTCTATCCTCAACGATCACTTTTTAAATGTACATCATTTCGGCCATGCTGGACATCTTCTTCGGAATAT
Organism: Ochlerotatus camptorhynchus; assembly: GCF_037179485.1. Lineage (NCBI taxonomy): Eukaryota > Metazoa > Arthropoda > Insecta > Diptera > Culicidae > Ochlerotatus > Ochlerotatus camptorhynchus. Next base: position 3,701,692 of record NW_027040849.1, read on the forward strand.
GCACCAGCGTTTCGAAGTAGCTGGCCATTTCGTCGATGGTGATATCGCAGGGCATTACATTGTTGAGTCGAGCTTGTGTGGAGCAGGAAGCCGAAGCCGACGAAGATGGGGATGACGCGCTGGGAGATTGCTGTTGCGGTGGATTCTGACACTGCGAGCTCTGACTTGTAGAAGGCCCCGTCGTACAACTGACGGCGGTTCCCAGTGGTCCAATACCGAATGGAACGCTACTATTGCTGCTGCTGTCCGATTCCAGCGACGAGGTACTGTTGTATCGCTTGAGCTGCCGTGCTCGGCGGTTCCGGCGCGAGTTGGCCGTGCTGCTGCCTGTGGATCGGTTCAGTTGGAAACTGGCAAAGTCGGGCTGGCGAAGAGATTTGAAACTGCTTTGTGAGTAGTTTGGACCGTCCGATGACTTGCTGGTACTGGCCGAGGAAGAAAGTGTCAGTTCACTACACTGGGCAACTAGTAACCTAAAGTCCAGGATATCACCGCTCTCGTCGCTGTTGAAACATTTGGTGAGATTAGTCTCCGAAAGTGATGGCTTCAGCTGTGATGCGGGTGCCGCGGCTGGGAGGAACGTGTTGGGAGAGTTCTGCTGTTTGGCTGCCTCCTTGGCAATACTGTTTTGCTTGACCAAGTTCTGGTGGACACATTTTCCAATGTTCTTTAGCATCGACTCTCGAACGATTGCCTTTTTCTCACCCTTGACCTTGTGCTTGAACGGAGTTGGATTGATGATACCGTGCTCTAGACTAGTGCTGTGTTTGCCGAGAGGCTGATTATGCTTTCCGACGGTGGCGGCGGAGCTGTTGCAAGAGGATGTGGTGGGTAGCATTCTTTCGGCACCGCACTCGCAATGCGTGCCGAAGATTTGCTTCACGACGGCTTCGTTATCTCGGAAAGCTTCCAGCGCGGTCGGTCCGATTTGGAACGGATTGCCAGCCGGGACGGTTACAGTTGGCGCTGGGGAAAGGCCCGTCAACAGTTGAAAGTTTTTCAACGCTTCATCGAAGCCCTGGTCGTCCGTGTCGGTGGCCATCTGGAAGAAATGATAAAACAGTGTCAGGTCTGAATTCTTTAAATATAAACGTACAAAAACGACAATCTTCTTCTTCTTCTAGGAGGCTTTTACGCTTCTGTAGCGAGCGTTCTACCGGCTCTCAGACTGTTTCAATTTGAAACTATAAATGCACCCATTGCAATGCTGAGTTTCAGTTTCATTATTGGAGCACTATTTTACACCAGATTTGCTACTGCTCGACTATTCTGTTTTCTATTCGCTTAGAAATGCGAATGGAACTTTTTGGATGTATTTATAGTTGTTTCTCCTCTGGTAACTGTTCTGAGAACTTCATAGAAGTTGGGAGGATTTAATGGAAATTTGGGAATTTTACAGTAGTTTTGGGAACTTCTGAGAAGTTTGGGGATATTTCTGTAGAATGTATTGTCAATACATTCTATATTGACGTCAATATATCGAGATTGACAATATATCGAGATTGACAATATTTCTGAATTCACATCATCAATATTATTGTCAATAATTCCCCTTCGCGTCAATATATTGATGCGTGTGGGGTTTGCTATAGAAGTAGGTATATAGGTATTTCATCGGTAGATCGGGGAACATCATGGAAGTACTGCGAATTTCATGTAGAGGCATGGATCTTCATAGAAATTCATGATAGCGCTCGTGTCTTTTGCACTGCATGAAAAATACATTTCTGCGAAATATAGTACACACGTTATAAACGCTAGATTTGGAGTTATTTCATAATCATAATGTTTACAACAGGGTGTCTACTACCTGTAAAACCGGGAATTTACAGGGAATTTTATTTTTTCTGGAAAAAGCCTGGAATATTCAGGGAATTTTCCAATTATCACTTCAATCGTAATTCAAAAGAAGTTTTTCGTTCAGTTTCTCGAAACGTTTCTTAAGGACACTGAACTTGACAAGCATCTGACAGCTAAGACAACGTGTGCGAACGAGACAAGTTTATTCAGAGAGTCTTGTCATGCTCGCTCTTCGCTGATTTGTATGTGGAGGATCAAAATCGTCGTAAAAAGGAAACAGCCGAAAAAGAGAGACTGGAAACCGTCAAAAGGAAGCAGACGAAGCATGTATTGTATAAGAATAAGCATGCCAGACAGCAGGTCTGAGAGCCTACTTAGAATTTTTTTGAGCTTCAGAGAGGGTCGGAGATCTACTGAGAAATTTGTTGAGCTTCAGGGTAGTTCGTAGATCTTGAGAACAGAACTACAAACAAATTAAAAGTAATTAACAGAAATCCATAAAAACAAAATCACAAGTTAGGTCGTAGATCTTCAGATAAATGTTCAAAGAAATTTTCAAAACTTCAAGCAAGCAAAAATAATTTCAAATCAATTTGTAAAACTATAAGCGAAATTTTACAAATCTTCAGGGAAATTCGCATAACTTCAGACAATTCCAAGAATCTACAGTGATATATAAAGTATTTCACTGAAGTTTGGAGATCCTCGAAACATTATTCAACATCAGAAAAGTTCGTAGATCTTCAGAACAAAGCTACAGGACTTTTGAAAAAATCACAAGAATCTCAGAAATGTTAATGGATCTTCAGTAAAAATTGCAGAACTTCAGGGAAGTTCGGCGTTTAAAAAAAGAATATTTACACGGTTTCAGGAAAATTTGTAGATCTTGAGCGAGACATTTAAAACATCAAGGAAGTTAAAATATTTTCAGATAAATTTTGACAACTTTAGGTAATCTTCAAGGAAATTTTCAAATCTTCAGGGTAACCCGAGAGGAATTTCAAAACATCAGAGAAGTTAGCAGATCTACTGAGAAATTTATTGAGCCTCAAGTTTTTTTTTTGTAGATCTTGGGAATAGAGCTACGGAGCTTAAGACAACTTTACAGAACTTTAAAGATATTTGCAGGAATTTGACAGAAAGTTTCACACAAATGTCAGATCTTCAAAAAAAAAACATTAAATGTCAGAAAAGCACCTCAATTCCAAAAACAAATCGCAGCGAAGTACAAAAGTACAATATTTTGCAGAACTCCATGGAAGTCGGAAATAGATATATCTAAAGAACTTCAGAGAAGTCCGTAGACCTTAAGAGAAGTCCGTAGACCTTAAGAGAAGTCCGTAGACCTTAAGAGAAGTCTGTAGAACGTCAGAAAGTTCGTACGTTTTTAGAAAAATTTGCAAAACTTCAGCAAAACTCACAGATCTTCGGGAAAGTTCGCCGATCTTTAGATCAAGAATCTACAAAGAAATTTAAAGAACTTTAGAAAAGTTCGGAGATCTACTGTGAAATTTATTGAACTTCAGGGCAGTTCGTAGATCTTTAGAGCAGAAATACAGTACTTCAGAAAACTTTACAGCATTTGAAATAAATTTTAGGAACTTCAGAAAAGTTCAGAGGGTAGATCGTAAATCTGCTCAAAAATTAGCAGATGTTTAAATAATTTTTCAGAACTTTACTGCGGTTCTTGGATGTTGAAAGATATTTACAGAACTTCAGGCAAGTTCGCTGATCTTTAGAGATATTTGCACAGCTTCAGAAAAATTAGAAAAAAATCAGAATACTTCCTAAAACTTCCGGAAAGCTCAAAAATTTCTAGATCATCTTTTAATTCTTTAGAAAAGTGTATAGATGTTCAGAGATATTTGCAGATATTCATTGAATCATGAAAATCTGCAGAGAAAATTACAGAACTTTCGAGAAGTTTGTAGATTATTAGAAATTTTGTGAACATCAGCGATAATTGTTGATCTTCAAGAATCTTAAATCTTCAGGAATTCAGGAACTTTATAGATTTTTAGGAAAATTTGCAGAACTTCTGAAGAACACACAGAACTTCAAAGAAATCAGATTGTTGATCTTTTAAGAAATTTTACCAGAGAACAGAAACTAAACTTCAGGGACGTCAAAAGGTTTGAAGACTTTGCAGAATTGAGTTGTTAACAGAAATTTTCAGAACTCAAGGAATCATGTATATCTAGTGAGAACTTTTCCCACTACCTTGTCTAAAGTTGGTATCGACATCCTGGCGAAGTTTTGAAATCCATTTTCATCTTCATATCGCAGCTCTTGAAGGACAAGATGAGCCAGATCCCTGCCGGTGTTCCTCCTGAGCAACCATTTCCTACTCCACAAAGTTCACCTTCTCTTTCTCATTTTATTTAAAATAATAAAAGGTTAATACGTCTGCCGAAACTAGAGGAATTATTTCCAAAATTGTTTAGGAGCTGAATTTTGCGTCTCTAATAATTTAAACAATAATCAAAAGCGACGATCGTATGTGTTAAACTGAGTTTAACTATATAGGTAAACCAGGCTTAAGAATTAAGCGGATATGAAGAAATCGGTCCTCAGAGCACTTAATTTTACATGAGACTTTCGTAGTCTGTACTTTGGTCTTCTTGTCTGATATATCTTGGTGTCATCCTAGAATCCTTTAAAATTTACTTTGGATTTTTTAAAGTTCTTAATCATCATTGAAAGACTTTTGAAAATCTATCACAGACAAATAACTTTGGAAAGTTTCCAAGGTTTTCAATTTATTTTCTTGGAAAGCAGTTTTATTTTTCCCGATTTTAAATCGAAATTGAAGGTATTTCCCAATAGTTTTCTTGACGTTCTAAAGTTTTGCGGTTCACTGGTCACCCTGGTTAAAATTTTCATTTTTTTAACAGATATGTATATTTTGTTAAAACTACTGAAGACTTTCTTAGTGCCTAGTACCTACTCAATTTAAACATTTCGTTGATATTTTAAATCTCACTCTATTTAAGTAGTGAAAAAGTGACTTTAGTGACTATTTTTAGGGAAATAGTGACTTTAGTTACTTTTTGGAGTAAAAAGTGACTTTTTAGTGACTGGCTTCAAAATAGTGACCAAGTCACTAAAAAGTGACTTGCTACCAGCCCTTCACGAGAAAAGGGCCTATCATTGTTGATCGATTCTCTTCATCGATTTTCTCTTTCGCAAGCTAACATTATTTCGACAGTGAGCATTCATAAGGGCGAATACGCGATGATCGATTCTCTTCATCGCTTTTCTCTTTGCATTGCTACAGCTAAGCGAAACAATTTTCTAGAATTTGTTCAATGCAGAGTTATAATAGGTTGTATTGGCTATCAAAATCAACAGCAAACGCACCGAGAAACGTTAAATCTAGCGAGTTATTAACAAAAGAGAAAATCGACGAAGAGAATCGATCATCGCGTATAGGCCCTTATGCATGCTCACTGTCGATTTTCTGTCTAACTGTACTGCGAGCTTAGCGTGAAATTTGTTTATGTCGCGTGGTAAACCAAAGAGAAAGTATATGGAGAGAAACGATCAACGAGGATAGGCCCTTTTAAAATGTTACGCGAGAAATAGATATTATCTCAGGCAGCTCAGAAATGAATCCAACGATCTTCAGGTGTTCTAAGATCTCAATGAAGTCCTCATGATATTTTTAAGACTTCAGGTTGATCAGGTGTTATTTTAAAGACTATCCAATAACGTTTATTAGCTCTCATGATACTAGGCAGCTCAAATATTATTTCGAATACCATCAGCTGATCAGAGACCCTGCATCGTTGTGCCAATTTGGTCGTGGCACATTTCGAGTATGAGAAAGTGATTGCAGTTTGCTCAAAATTGGCTGAGTAAAATCGAAGACAACAAATCAAGAAGACTGGCAACTCTTCCATTTTCTCATACAAACGCTATGAGACAGGTTCATGCTTCGAACGAATGAACGAGAAATGTATCGCTTCAGTTTGAGAAGCACTTCACTTCGCAATCTATGAACCATTCTAACGGCGAGGGGGAGTGTACCCCATTAGGCATAATGGACGTTATGCATAATATACGTTAGGCATAAAATACCTTGCTGCTGTGTAACTCTAGAAACCTGTTTCGAGCATAGTACACAATGTTTAAATTAGGCTAAGCATTGAATAAAAAATGATACAAGTTTAACAAACATAGTTTATTTAATAAGCACAGTTTGGAATCCATTATTTATCATATCATAAGTGACGTAGCTACATATTTGCTTAGATCCAAGATTAGTAGCGAAAGCGGTTAAGTAATCTGAACTATAATGAACTATATCTTGAAATCAATCGCATCTAGAAATAAAAAATTACACATTTGTTGTAATATATTCTTACACACATATTGCAATTGTCAAAGAAGAAAAGGTTTTTCTGAAAGAACAGCACATGAAATAATGAATGGTGAATTCTGTGATTTTTCATTCAATAACAAAAAAACAGCTAAGGTTGAATAAAATATGATGTCAAAGAACAGCTCATGAAATGAAGAATGGTGCATTATTTAGTGTGTCATTCAATAACAAAAAAAAAACCTGCTGCTTCCAGGATTTCCTGCCATACTTTTCGATACAACGATTCTGTTTTTGTTTTCATCAGAATGAAAACTAGCGGAACCGTCTGCTGATGTGAGGGAGCGATACTGCCATGAACAGTGACGAGTTGCCGAAACAAACAAGGAACTGTGGCAAACGTACCATATGTTCCAACAATTAAGGCTCTTTCATTATTGTCACCGAAGTCAGCAATCAATAGACGATCCCAATTATCATCCTTCTGGAATTCATCGGGTAGATTATGCCTAGCGTCCATTATGCCTAACGTCCTTTATGCCCAACGTCCATTATGCCTAACGTCGTGTACCCGTTTTGAAATAGTACTGACGGTAATTAAAATTATCTATCCGTAATTAATGTAATTAAAAGTAATTACGAAATTTAAACTGTAATTAATTGAGTTAAAAAGTAATTAAAGCAGTAGTTAATGGAATTAATTTAATTACAGCCGTTGCCTGCGTTGGAGTTAAAGGTTATTGCGACAGCCCGCATTGCCGTGCAGGTACCGTGTGTTGGCAGGGTCCAATATTGGACAGTTTGATGTTTATAAAGTACCATCAGTTAAAACTGTATTTTTGAGCTTTATCTCTATACATTCTTAGGTGTTTTTTAGCAGATTATCATGTTATTGTACGTTGATTCAAAGAGTAAATGGTATTAACATTGAGCTGCCCATACTTGGGCGTTGTTGAACTTGTGGTACTTGTGGTAGCTTTGAATGTGGATTCAGAGTGAGACAATGTAACTGAGATATGGTTGGTTGGGTATTCAGATGAAACTATTAATTTGGAGAACTAATCCTGGTTGTATCTCTTTTTCGTTTGCATTTAACACTATTTGATAATTTGATATTACTAATCATATCAAATCATAGAAGCCCCGGAACGAGTGTATTGTTAATGATGCTTCAAAGTCGGTTTCTGTTATGGTTGGTATCACAATAAAAAGAGGTATTTAGTATTTGGCTGATTTCAATCGACTCGCATAAGTCATCATCTAAGAGCCATCTCATCTTTATCTATTTTATTGCTGCATGAAAGGTGTATAATTGGTCATCAACATTACACTGGCGACCAGGCTCAATACCCCCTCCAGCATGGTACAAGAACAATAACAATATATAAATAATCCAGTTAATATTCAAACAAACCACTAAAAACCTGTATAGTAGCATGGTGGAGTCGGAATTTGAGACAAGCAGCTACTCGGACTGGGAGAGTGATTCAGAAGACCTAGTTCCATCAGACTTCCTCGGATTTAGTGATGAGGATCCCATCATGAGAGGAACCGATTCTGATGACGAGGTCGGTCCGAGGCAACGACAATGACAACCCACAAAGCATCCTCAACCAACTGATGATTCAGCAATAACAATCCACACAGCATCCCCAGTCAACCGATGATGATTGAGCAACACAAGTAAGCCCAGAATTCATAGGTAAGTTCACACAATCGTTATATTAACATGCTTTCCCAATAGGTCACTACTCAAATGTGTTAGCAGTGCATATTCGACCACCATTGGTTATCTCTTCTGGCGTTCGAGTAGTGGATTTATTGGATAGAGCAAGCCTTGACAAATGAGCTCCAAAAGGGCTGCAACCTGTAGTCTACAAAAAAAAAGAAGACTATCAGCTGATCAGAGATCCCCATGATAACCTCAGGCTTTGTCAAGAATTCAGGTTGATTAGGCATCATTCTGAAAATATTCAACTATTCAAATCACATCTCTCAGATATTCTCTCTATGATACCAGGCAAGACCGTCATCTGTTTTAAGATTTCCATAGAGTCCTCCGGGTACTTTTTTAAGACTTCAGGATGAGCAGGTCTCAAACTGTCCAACAATTAAAATCACATCTTCCAGATATTCTCTCATGATACCAGGTGACTCAGAAATTATTCCAAAGACCTTCAGGTGATCAGAGATGTCCAAAAACTTCACATGATATTTTTTCAAGTCTATTCAAGTTTTATTCTGTAGATCTTCAACTGTCCTAAAATTTAAGACACGCCTCTCAGATATTCACCCCCGATACCGGGTTGCTTGGAAATTGTTTCAAAGACCAGCAGGTGATCAGCGATCTCCATATTTTTTTTTTTTTTTTTTTTTTATATCTTTATTAAGGAGACTTTCAGCCGTTGGCTGGCTCGTCTCCGAATACCCCAGAGGGGGGTATTCCTAGGGGAAAAGGGGGTTTACAGAGTTTTTAGAATGTACAGAGTTTTGGTTTTTGAAACTTATGTTTCCTGTCTCAGCTAGCTGTCAAATTTTCATTTCAGAGGCTGTCTAAAGGACCCCGGTAGAGCCCCACCGGCAGAGGCTGCCAGGTGAACCTGGTAGTTCCTACCGGCAGGGGTTGCCAGGCCTGCTATCAAAATAGTATTTTTCGTGTTATAGTGACTAAATTCAGGACCCCGGTAGAGCCCCACCGGCAGAAACTGCCAGGTGACCCTGGCAGCCGCTGCCGGCAGGGTTGCCGGGTCTGCTATCAATATCGTATTTTAAATATTTTTGTAGATTCCTGCTTCCTTCGTAAAGCAGATGAGTTGGATCCGTGGAAACACGGGCAGTTGATAAGGATGTGCTCAACCGTCATCGTTGTTCGGCACGCGTCGCATCTCCTCCGGAAGCCTCCACCGCTGCTGCTTCCCATGTTGTGAGTAATCCGGGTGTGACCGGTTCGAAGTCTGGAGAGTATTCTCTGTTCCGCGTAACTTTTGGTGTCCGTCCATGGGGCCGTTTCCCCTTTGACCTTTCTAATGAAAAGCTCTTGGTTGCTGTTCCATTCGTTGCCCCATGCTGACCTGATGGTAGATTTTATCCAGACTTTCAGGTCTTGTCTGGGGACCGACTTGTGGTCAAGACGGCCGCTTCGTCCGGTGGCCGCGAGGTGGTCGGCTTCAATGTTACCGGCGATTCCGCAGTGGCCCGGTATCCACATGAAGGTGGTGCCGGGTTGTGTGTGCTTCTGGATGGCCTGAATCCACGGGATGGCGTGCAGTGGAAGATTCCAATGCAGCCAGAGCGCTGGCGGAGTCCGTGAGTATGCATAGAGGGGACGAGGATGGTAGGGAGGCCGCGTAATGTAGGGCTGCTGCTTCTGCTGAGAAGACCGAGCATTGGTCCGGGAGTTTCCAGAAATGGGATGTTCGGCCATCAGTTACTCCAAAACCTACTCGGCCCCTAGCCTTCGATCCGTCGGTGTATCGGAGTTAGAGTTATGATACATCGTTCTCAGTCGCTCGGTGAGGCAGGTTCTCATTTCCGCCGAGTTGTCCCCTGCTCTGAATCGGTTGGCCATGGTTCTATCTGATCGGATGGGGGAGGCATCCCACTCCCTGGCTCCGACCCAGTGGAGTTTAGCCACCGGAGGGAGCTCCTGGTGGGCGGTCTCTTGGAGAATTCGTTTCCCCTCCGAGAGGAGATAGAAATCTCCGTCTCCGCTGAGTTGCTCGTCGAGTCCCACGGCTCTCGTACAAACCGACTCCGCGATGAAATCTCCATAAATAATTAACAATCCAAACCACATCGCTAAGCTGGAGGATACTGAGATGTAAACACATATCTTCGGTAAGTTACCTTCAGGTTAAATAGGTACTATTCTGATGGTATCCAGCAATTCAAATTGCGTCTCTTAGAAAGGATTCCAAAGACTTTCAGGTGATCAAATATCTCCAAAAACTTCTATGGCCATTTTTTTTTTTTTTTTCAAATACTTCAGAAGTTCAGTAAGTATTATTCTAAAGATCTTCAACTGTCCAACAATATCCTCACCTTGGCTAGTTTTTGCACCTTGTTGTGGTGGGCGCACTTAATTTCAAGCTTTATAGTGGAGTGTTGGAGACGGTAGGTTTATGGCCGGCGTTGCTGGCACATGCCGCGATAGAATGGCGCCATGGGCAGGCGATGGGGATTACTAAGCTTCCCTTCTCCGATGAACCAAAGATCTAGTCTAGCAGTGATAGTATCACACTTGATTCTAAACTTGATTTTTTAAATGGCTGTATCTTTGATCGATTACTATGTTTTAAGATCCATTTTGGTTTATTTCTCATTCATTCTGGGCTAAAATTCATAATTATGAATAAAATTGCGCTAGAATGATATCCTTGCTGAGATCCAGAGATTACGTCCGGCCCGCGGGCCGCACGTTGGGCAACGCTGCAATAACAGCTGTTTCTAGTATGATTAATAATCAAAAGGTTATGTTTATAAACAAGCATTAATAGATTTCACTCAATTTAAGACGCATGGCCCTTTTGCCACACTGCAGTTAAAACAAAAAGTTTTGAGATGACATTTTAAAAAAAAATGACTAGATATAATTTAAATTACATTGCAGATGTATAAAGGTAATAATATGGACTTGCAATACGGTGTAGAAACTCCTATAAATACAACTATTTGGCATATATAGAAGGTACAATTGTTAAGGTGGCACTCTTGCCCCATCATACCCTACTCCAAATGATTATGCATATGTACCCCAGGTTTCCATTACAGGGTTAAGCACCGTTGATTTTAGTTCATACAACTTTAATCATGTCGTAACTAAATATAACAAGTCCTATAAATTCCACGCTACCCTTATGAAATGTATTTTACACTTATCTCTAATTCCCTGAGTCGCCTAAAATATACATCAAAAGCGTATAATTTCCACCTTTTCAAACTTTTATATAGGGATTTTTATTACATGAATTAAACAGCGCCTTTTCTGTGTGAAAAATAGTCCTTACTAAATCAGTATAGAGCTGGAAAAAGGACCTAAACGATTTTGTAAACAATAATTTTTCTCGATGATCTCTAGGAATTCAGGACACGCCCAAGCAAACCAACATAACCATCGGGTAGGGGGGAAGTCTTCCCTAGTGTTGACTTTCTAGAAATCATCTAGAAAAGGCATTGTTTACAAAGCTCTTAGGCCCTTTTTCCAGCTCTGTATTGATATGGTTAATTCTAATCAGCTGAAGCCAAAGCTGTCAATCAATATAGCTTATCAGCGTGACCCCGAAAGTCATGCCATGAAGTTGCACAGAGTGCATTGTCATAAAATCTCGATCAGTCGATCAACCTACTGCAACCTATTCGTAGAAAAACTAATATAGATATGAACTCTGGCACTGCATGCCTTAACTCACCTTTGCCTATAGCGCTGTAACTGTCGCTCAATACAAGAACTGGTTTCGACTAAGCTTGTACAATCCGCGTAAGTTGCACCGCTGGTTTGCGTTGAGTTGATTTGGATTTTTTCTCCTTCTGTTTCTTTACTCGTATGGCTGGCTCTAGCTACTACAGGTACGATCAAACAACCTCAAATGTACCACCGATGGATGGTTGCTCCGCTAGAGTTTATTAGACGAGGGTTATGGTACTGTGGCAATCAGGAAGTTCATTGACATTCCACCGAGTTTCAATGGCGAATGATTCGCTGGATCCTTTGAGTAACTTTTTTTTTTGGTCCTAAAAACACAAGGATAGAGGAAATTGCGTCAAGATTTTCGTTCGATGTCATTCGCAAATTAAAATCAAAATCCGCACTTTAAACTACAAAAATGCATTCAATGTATCAGCTGTCACAGGAAGAGGGGAAACTTCCAGAAAAGGACGGCAACAAAACAAGATTACTTTAATAATGGCGCTTCCGAAAAAGGAAAACACTTTTTCACGTCACTCTCTGCTAGTTACACTGTTGACTCTTTTGTTTTGTCGTCTCGAGTCGGAGAGCGCAAAGTGCGGATGTATATTGCCGCAATTGAGGGCGGGTGTCCTTCGGGTCAGATTGATTCCGTTAGATCGAACACAACAACGATTAGAGCGTACATCGACACACTACGAATACCGTTATTGGGAAAGAATTTTCACACCCTATAATATCTTCACCACCAAAAACAATATGATGCACGAGATGTGTGGCCAAGCAAATGTGTTGTGGCATTAGGAACTTTTATTTTGCGTATTTACTGCGCTCACACCGACCACACGACACCGAAACAAGGAGGAACCTCATTCTCATTCATGGGAAAATGTCATGACGTAGAAAACTGCGGATTTTTCATCATCGTCTTTACCGTTGTCTTCTGGGTTGCAATTTTTACACAAAATTCACTGCGGATCAATAACCAACACTTCACAGCTCAAATTATGCTTATATAATTGCACAAAAATACGTAAAATTGAACTCACTCTTGGGCAAGGTGCTTTTCTCTGTATGGCTGTCACACTATAATACAACACAGTAGTCGCTGCTGCTCATCGTCGATGTACAAATTTTTGCTTCAATATTTTTTTTTCGTCAGACGTCTAGTCGACTCTGGGTCGTTTTGTTCTCTCTGGTTGGTGCTTGGTGGACTTGTGTCGAATGAAAACAAACTGCCTCATGCACACACTGTTACATGTTATTTATTTATGCCAATGAAAATACGCATAACTACGTCGTTTTAAATCGTATATGTGAGAATGTGTGAGTATGTTGTGGCCCGCAGTGTAGCAAAGTGATTCATCAAAAATAGAGAATGGGTCGATGGCGGTAAACAACACATCGGTTCGTCGTTTCGCGCTCGTCGTCCATCTGACAGAACGGGCATAATATTCTCGAGTACTTTTTCAAAAGGAACAATGTAACATTTCCGCCATAATATGTATTAAGGAAAACCTCAAGAAAAACTAAGTTGAAATTCGACATGTTATTTTTTAGACTGCTTTAAAACAATATGTTAATCAAAACTATTTTCGCCGTAGTCAGTGAATAATAATGGTGAACATTCAGCAGCATTTTATTTTGAATTACGTGCTTATAGCTCGAGTATAGCCAGACAATATGGAAAAAATAAAAAATAAAATAAAAAAAGTTGTTGAATATTACATCCAAACAGCTGCACAGAGGTCATTCCGTCGGTTGTGTAATATTACGTTGTACGATGTACATTGATTTTGCTAACAAAATTACATCTATTGATGTAATATTGTATCTGCTTTTTGTTATTACATCATTATTTCATACATCAGCTTGAATTACGTTGATCGATATTACATTTTTTTTTGCTGTGTAGGTTTTTTTTTTCCCTTTATTATAGAGATTTTTAGCCATAGGCTAGTTTATCTCTTATTTGCTGTGTAGGGTTTATACATGCTATTTCAAAACTATCCAAATTTGGGTAGAATCCACCCAGATCGGTCAAAACTGAAACTCCCCAAAAATGAGTAAATTATGTTGGGAGTGACAAGTTGACAAATGAACAAAGTCGATCGGATTCATGTCGATGTTGTCCATTTGTCAACTTGTCACTCAAAACATAGTTTACCCATTTTTGGGTACACACTTAGAAAATAATACCGAACTCGGTTTAATTTTCTACCGAACCTCTTCGGTTGCCAATGAGAAACCGAATAAATGGTTTTAAAAAAAAATTCAGGCGTATTTATCGAATCAGACCCGAATTTCGGTAAAATAGTATAAATTTGACAGATAGAAATGAAAGCTGAACCGAAAAGTACGGTAAAGTATCGACATTTCCGAATTCGGTACGTGAAAACCGAGAAACTCGGTAAACAGAACCGAATATTCGCTAAAACATGTTAAACGTCAAACGCTTAAATGTCAAAAGTTCCACTTGCGCTCAACTTCGCGACGGAAATTTTAACCGAAAACTCGGTTCTCTAAACTGAGTCTAAAACTAGTCAGCCATTTTTTCTCGCGTGTGCTCGTCGGACGTGTGCAAAAATTAGGGGAAATTGGAAAAGTTCTGTAGCAACTGCAACAGGAGGATGCGTTATAGAGTGGATAAATGTAATGCCTTGTTCAGACTACAGAGTTATAACATGTTATAGTGCTATCTTGATGGTGGTTTCTGTATTGCAATTATTTGACAACCGTTATAACATGTTATAACTCTCCAGTCTGAACAAGGCCTAATAGCATAGAGGTAACTCTAAGACCACTGGGTCCCGAAGAAAATCATTATTATTTTTGGCTCACTCAGTACCAGAACAACGGTCCCAAGCAGTCCCAAGCTATTACACTCACCCCTGCATGTTCTGCATGAATCCACACACCCCTGATGTTATCTGTCAAACTTTCATAGCGAATCAAAACAAACATAGTGTAGTAATAGAATTTCAACTAGAATAGGATACGTTAATCGTTTGCTTGGGACCAATAGGCTACTAAAGTGGTGAGCCAATTTAAAATCGTTAGTTTCGTATTGATTGTTGCTAATAGTACGTTCAGACTACAGAGTTATAACAACAATCAATACGAAACTAACGATTTTAAATTGGCTCAAAGTTTGACAGATAACATCAGGGGTGTGTGGATTCATGCAGAACATGCAGGGGTAAATATGTATGTAAAAGAAACCACTCATTGCTGCAGGCACAACCATTAGACAGTGGACTGTCCTCCTCTTACGACTTGATCAAGTACAACACCTGATTGTATTCAATTTACCATTGTATGAAGGGCCAAAAACGGAGGGCAAACACCGACAAACCGACATGAATGATCATACAAAGTATCATCAAATTTCTGATCAAAGCACAAAACTGACATCTGCCGCCGTGTTCGCGAAAAATGTGTATCCTAGCCACGAAAATGTATGAGTTGGTTCGTGTCTAATCTATTCCGGGCAAAATATTTTTATCTAGATAACAAATTTCTATGGTTTTGACAGATGGGATCGCTGCACATTTGAATCCGCCGTTATGGATTCTCGATCAAGAGTTAAGTTTTAGTTTCATGTCGGTTTGTCGGTGGGGCAAACCCGTAAGCAGAGACACTTACGCTTAGTCCGCGGGATTAAGGCCTGTATAGAGATCGAAGCGAAGCGAAAACCTCATACAAAATAACTAAAATTTTCGCGCATGCAGCGCTAGTGAAAAGAGCAGCAGCTAAGCGAAAAGTTGACGTTTCGAGAAAGAGCGTATCTGTCAGATTTTCACTTCACCGGAGGTGTAAACTGATCGATTTCGTGTCACATGTACTGTAAACTGCGAAAAAAGGAAACTGGAAAATGTGCAACAAACATTTTTTTACAACCTTTTTCGCTAGTGAAATTTCATGATTTTTCGCGTGCTTCAAATTTCGTTTCACTTCGATCTGTATACTAGGCTTTAAGGAGAATCTCCTTCCAACGATAAAATCCTACAACCCGGTAAAGGCCTGTATGAGATCGAAGCGAAGCGAAAATCTCATACAAAGTACTAAATTTTTCACCTGCGTGAAAAACGCAATTGTCAAATTTTTCACTTCGCTTTGAACTGTAAACAGATACGATCCAGCGAAATCTAATTTTGTGGATCGCATCTTTTTCGCTTACGTTTATATTTTTTCGCGCATGCAGCGCTCGCGAAAAAAAACAGCAGCTAAGCGAAAAGTTGACGTTTCGGGAGAGCGTATCTGTCAGATTTTCACTTCACTGGAGGTGTAAACTGATCGATTTCGTTTCACATGAACTGTAAACTGTGAAAAAAGGAAACTGGAAAATTTTCCACAAACATTTTTTCACAACCTTTTTCGCTAGCGAAATTTCATGATTTTTCGCGTGCTTCAAATTTCGTTTCGCTTCGATCTGTATACTAGGCTTAATGGGTAAGCGATCGTATACGAAGGGATGTCCCAATGAGTGGGGAAGAAGAGCCCGCCTTCAATATATGATCTGGGGCCACATTGCGCATCTCAAAACGAAAGACTTTTTGTACGAACGGTTGTTTGAAAAAGTTTTTCGTTTCGAGATGCGCAATGTAGCGCAAAGTAGTTAACGACAGGAAGTTGGCAATTCCACTCTCCCCATTCAAATCGCTACAATCAGGTGCCCTGATGGTCCCATCCCTACCCTCATAATATGTACATATATGTTGTTGCGATAGTTTGGAAACAAAACACTGAAATTCTGCTAGCTGTTACTTACAGCTTCAAAGCTGCAATTTTATTTAGGTTTTAATTATATCGATACATAGGTATCCAATGTACTTACATTTCAGTATTAGAATAACAAATTTAGATTCCAATTATCTTATTTTCAACTTTAGATTTAGGTAGTGGTGAATCTAGGTTAGGAAACTAATTAGATCAAATTCTGAATGTAATAATACAAATGACTTACGGATTTATAATATTTAGATTTTACTAATCCAGACCACTATTCTAGTACTAAATAAAAGCAATTAGGTTTATATCAATATTAAATAATTCCACAAGCAGATGAATTTCACTTTGTGTTAACGTGGTTCTTAGAAAAACACTTCTGATTACTGTTTTCGATGTCAACGGTTGTCATTCCTGATACTATATGTCACTCGACCAAGTCGAGGGAGCGCCCGGTCGCACAATCGCCCGGTGACGACCCAGTGGTTGTCGCAACATTCCCCGACCCGTGTGGTCCGGGACTACCGAAGACGTCCAAGACAGCAATCTTCGCTGATGGTCGCAAGATGATCCCTTTCGCTGTTAGAATCCTAGCCTTCCTGACTTGTCCATCTTGAGCAACGCAAACCTCCGTGATCCTCCCTCTAATCCAGTGATTCCTCGCCGTATCATCAACCACGATCACAATGTCGCCTACCTGGAGTGGCTTCACCGGCTCGAACCATTTGGACCGTCTCGCCACCACCGGTAAGTACTCACGAGTCCATCGGCGCCAGAATTCGTCGATCTTCCATTGAGCTAGCTTCCAACTATCTCTGAGCGCGCTACGATGGTCTATTGGCTGCACTGCTGGTTGATTTACTCCCTGTGTCCCATACAACAGGAAGTGATTCGGCGTAAGTGCTTCTTGATCCGCCGAATCGAGAGCGATGTAGGTTAGAGGACGTGAGTTGACGACTGATTCGGCTTCTAGAACAATGGTTTCGAAAGTCTCCTCGTTCGGTTGTCGCAGTCCGTTCCCAATGGCAAACATGGCTGTTTTTACGGATCGTACCATCCGTTCCCATAGGCCACCCATGTGTGGTGCTGCAGGTGGATTGAAAATCCATTTTGTGCGCGCGTTGGTGAATGTCGAAGCGCAGTTTTCATTGATCTTCTTCATTTCCATCTTTAGTTGTCGATTCGCTCCAACGAAACAGGTACCGTTATCGCTGTATACTTCTAGAGGCGCCCCACGTCGTGCCACGAACCGCCGAAATGCCATTATGCACGATTGCGCCGATAGAGTGTGGACCACTTCCATATGCACCGCCCTGATGGTCAAGCAGGTGAATAAAGCCACCCAGCGCTTGACTTGGCTTCTTCCCACTTTGACCAACATCGGCCCGAAATAGTCAATACCAACGTACGAAAACGGCTTCACGAACGGAGTCAGCCGAGCTCTTGGTAACGGTGCCATCCGAGGGATCCGAGGAATCGCTTTGGAGTTCTTGCACCGCTGACATTCGGCAGCTACTTTTCTCACCAGCCGTCGCAAAGCAGGAATGTAGAACCTTTGCCTCATGTCATTGAAGACCGTCTCGTTGTTGGCGTGAAGCAGACGTTGATGGTAGCTGTCAGTAAGAAGGAAGGTTATCGGATGCTTTTTCGGCAAGATAATGGGGTACTTAGCTTCGTATGGGGCGAATGGAGCAGCCCCAATACGACTGCCCATTCTAATGACTCCCAATTGATCCATGAACGGCGACAGTTTATAAAGTGGACTCGATTTTTCCACCATCGGTTCGTTCTCTCCATCTCCTTTTGTCTTCAGTAGCAGATATTCCAGTGAAAACGCTTCCTCCTGCGCTTGCCGCCACAATAAGTTTTCCGCTTCAGCAAACTCTTCCGAAGACAGCTCTCTTCGGATTTTATAGTTCCCAGCTCGTTCCTTAAACAGTCTGGCAGCTTTACATACGTACGCAACTGTCCTGTGCAAGCGAAGCCAATTGGAGAAGCGGCTCACATCGACAACAGGGTCATGCACTACTTCCTGATGGTGAAACAACTGTCGCACTTGTTCTTCCGCAGTGTCTTGAGGCTTTCGGTGAACCGGCCATTCAGTTTCTGGTAAGCGAAGGAACTTGGGTCCGTTGAACCAGAGACTTTCCTTGCTGAAATCTGGACCAGCTTTCCATTTCGTGGCGTCGTCTGCTACATTCTGCCCTGATGGCACATACCTCCACTCGTCAACTTTGGAGGTGGAGAGAATTTCTCCAATACGAAATGCCACGTATTGATGATAACGGACGGCATCCGAATTTAACCAGGAAAGCACTGTCGACGAATCCGACCAGAATACCCTCCGGGTAGTTGGAAGCGTTAGATGCTGGCAAACATTTTCCATCAAGCGGGCTCCAATCAACGCCGCCTGCAATTCCAGTCTAGGTATAGATACGGGTTTCAAAGGGGCAACTTTGCTTTTGGCGATGATGAGGGAACACTCAACTCCACATTCACCTACTGTTCGCAGATAGATGGCCCCTGCATAAGCCTGTCGACTCGCATCCACAAATGCATGTAACTCCGATACCCTTGATTGATCCGAACGAGTACAACCCAGAAGACATCGTGGAATCTGGATTTCACCCAGATGTGTAAGGTACTCCTGCCATGCTCTCCAAGTGTGTTGCAAATGCTCAGGGATCAGTTCATCCCAGTTTGTCCCAGCTCGCCAAATATGTTGCATCAAAACTTTGCCGTGTATTATGAAGTGAGCTATCAACCCTAACGGATCAAAAATACTCATTATGATTCGAAGTACTTGCCTTTTTGTCGGAATTGACAGACGGCTATCCAGAGACGACAGCTCAGAGTTTGATGGAGACGTGAACGTGAATATATCACTACCGGGAATCCAGAACATTCCTAGAACTCGTTCCGACTCCGAATCCAGATTCAGATTCTTGTTAGAAACCTCCTGCAGTACTCCAAGATTATGTAAAACTTCCCTGGAATTCGATACAAACTGACAGATCTCAAATCCACCGCTGGCGTGGATATACTTCACCTGCTTCATCAGCTCAATCGCCTCGTCCACTGTGTCCACGCTGTCAAGGTAGTCATCGACATAGTGGTTGTTGGTGATTGCCTTCGCTGCTCGTGGAAACTCCTCAGAGAACTCCTCCGCATTTCTGTTCTTTACGAACTGCGCTATACACGGAGAGCAGGATGCCCCGAAAATGGCTACATCCATGACGTACACTTGCGGTGGATCCTCCGGGTTATCTCTCCACAAAAAACGCAAGAACTGTCTATCTGCTGCACGAATAATGATCTGGTGAAACATTTCTCGCAGATCTCCACCAATCGCTATATTTCTCTCGCGGAACCTTATCAGCACGGCGATGAGCGAAACCAGCAAATCTGGGCCTTTCAACAAAAGATCGTTGAAGCACAAACCCTCCACGGTTGCAGCTGCATCCCAAATCAAACGAACCTTGTTCGGTTTTTTGGGATTTTGGACCACCCCAAGTGGCAGATACCAGGTATGTCGCTGGTGCACGGAATCCAACTCAGTCTTCGATGCGCGATGTGCGTAGCCTTTGGATATGTAACTTTGAACCAATTCCTTAACCTTGACGTAGAGGTCTGGGTTCCGCAGCAAACGCTTTTCTAAGCATTTTAAACGACGGAGTGCAAGTGGATAAGTATCGGGAAGGTTATGTTCATCCTCCTTCCACAGAAGGCCGACTTCGAAACCAGTTGGAACGCGAATAGTTGTATTCTCGAGAATTTGATTAGCTCTCTTGTTATCCTCGGATTCCGGTTTCAATGTGATACACGACTCTTCGATGTTGAAAAATTGCTTCATCAGGTCATACAGCATTGCGTTGTCAGGAACTTGTTTCTCCTGGACCGTGTGAAAATGCAGCTGTTCCCTACCTTCAGGTTCCGAATGCCGGCCGTAGATGCTCCAACCAAGCCTGGTTTTAGCGGCTATGAGACCTCCATTACCTCCTTCTCTTATCTTTAACGCGCTGATCAGTTTCACGTTATCGACCCCAATGATGAGCCTTGGTCTGACATCGGAGTAACTTGTTATGGGCAAATGCTTGAGGTACGGATGTACATTGCAGATGTCCTCGTAGTTCAATGTCTGGCTCGGTAGCTTGAGGTGTTTGACCGTTCGTACGTTTGACAAAGAGTATCGTTGGTTCTTAGTTGTTCCAGAAACTATCAGCTGGATCCGTTGTGACTTTTCTTCGACCCTCGACACGTCACCTGTCCAGCAGAGATGCAGTGGTGCTTCTGGGCCTTCTACTCCAAGCCGTTCAGCTATCTCAGCGTCCATGATCGTCGACGTTGACCCGTCGTCCAGAAAGGCGAACACGTTTACCTCATTACCGTTTGCGTAGAGTGTAATCGGTAGGTAACGTAAAAGAGAGCAAGCTTTCAGAAAATGGTGGTTCTGATGAGCAATATTACTCGAATTCACTTGAGCTTTGGACGAACTGGGCTGATTGTTGCTTGGAGCTGCACAATGCAACAGTGAGTTGTGACGTAATCGGCAGTTCTCGTATACGCATTCCCTTTTGGAACGACACGGCCATGATTTGTGAGGCACCAAGCAAATGCGACACAAACCTTTCTCTCGGACTGCTTTCCATCGACCCTCAACGTCCAATCGTTTGAAAGAATAACAATCCATAATACGATGTCCAGCTTGACTACAGTAGGTGCAGGTTTTCACTGGTGACGATTCCGCCGAATCCTTAGGGGAAGTTTCCTGTCCTTTGCTAACCTGGTTCGCACTCGATCCCGTATGGTGAATAAATATTTTCTCCTTCTGATGTTTTTCACGCGTGTTCTTCTCCTGCCTGGCACACGCTGCATGCACTGGATCAACATGCATCGTCACATCGCTTGCCATTGCTACCAAGTCGGCCATAAACTCGGTGAAAGTGGCCAGGTTCACGTCTATCCTTGTTCGCTTGTAGTTTGCCCACTCAAGCTTGAAGTTCGGTGGCAATCTATCCACCAACTCGTAGAGCAACATAGGGTTCGACAGATGATGTTGTTGTTCTGCGACGACCATATGCTCGACCAGATTCTGTACAGCCATGCCATATCTGATCAACGTCTTCAGATCGTCCGCCTTCGGAGCAGGCACGTTACGCAGTTGCTTGAGTAAAGCGTTTATGATCACCTCCGGCCGGCCATACAATCGTTGTAGAGTGGCCATCACATGCGGAACTGATTCCGGGATCAAAAGTCGACTGCGCACAGCCTCCAAGGCGTGCCCTCGCAAACATCGCTGCAGACGTGCCAAATTTTCCGCATCGCTGTAGCCGCATACTTCGGTGGAGTTTCGAAATGAACTGTAAAAAATGGGCCAGTCTTGGGGATCTCCTGAAAAAATCGGCAGCTCTCGTGTTATCACTTGTCGGGCTGCGATTTGTACTGCATTAGGGCCCACGCAGCCTGTTGAATTACTTTGCCCCGACCCGTAAGCCGCTGACTGACGCGGTACGTCCATGTTTTGTGGTACGTACGGTCCATATCCTGACGGAGGAAGCCCTGGTACTTGTGTTTGGGTTAGTGTACGAGGAATAGTACCAGAATTCGTAAACTGCATTGTTCCAGCAGACGAGCTGATCGTTGGGAAACTGCGTGATATCGGCAAATCGGGCCCCGGCGGTGGCTCCGATGCCAACGAAGGAAACGCGGGAGGCACATGACAATCCCATGGTTCGAACCTAGGTTGTTGGTTCGTATTAGACGGCATAGCTGCTGGGATGATGTGCTCAGCCTGGTTAGGCCCCGGCGGTGGCACTAACGGCAATGAATCATTCACTGACTGAGTGTAATAACGCGAAGATTCCAGCCCCGGTGGTGGTTGTGGAACGAACGAAATACGTGACGGAGGTACGTGATACGCGCTGTTTACCGTAGGCGCTGTCGTTATGAGACCGATATCAGCATGATGAATGGTCTGCTTGGCCCTCGAGAAGCGTACTGACGTTGACGTCCCGAACTCGGTCCCGAATGCACTGTCGTTGTGTAATGGAACTGGCTTAGGAAGCGCTTCTGGCGCATACCTACTCGTATCGAAATCATACAGTGTCCATTGATTACGAGGGGGCACTGGTCTTGAGGAACTCATCATATCTACGTTGAGATCCATAGCAACACTCCTCGCTGGTTCAACTATTGTTGCTACATTACTTATAGCTGTTCTCGGTACGGGCTTGTAGTTGTTTGCTGCCATAGCACTGGGAATTGACGTCGGGGGCAGCACTGGCACCGACGGAATGGTCACTAGTGCGCTTGTAATTGGCCTCGGTGGTAGCGCTGATTTCGGCACTATTGACATTGTTGACGCGGACGAAACGATCGCGATGGTGTTGGGAACCGATACATCAGGTCCCGGCGGTGACACTGTTGTCATCGAATCGACCGCGACGAATCTATACCGCATACCAGGCCCCGACGATGACACTGGTACAAGCGTAAACGATGTACACTTTCCCTCAGATTCAGCTGTATTACCTGGAAGATCGCTGGATTCTGTTGAAGTATCTTTAGGAGTACTTGTTACTGTGGATTCCGGAGGAACCTGTACCGAAACGTTTGGTTCTTCTATCTGTCCTTCGGCAGTAACGACCAACGGTTGAGCGGTTACTTCAACATTGCTCGGCGAAGACTGTTGTGGATGATTACTGGACGACGCGGCAGCATTACTGTTTGCTCCTTCAGTCTGACCTCCTTTTTCAATCCATGACTCAGTGTTTTCCCGAACTATTCGTCGACTAACTCCACTCCTATTGCTGGCCTTGTCATCGTCACGATCAAGGTCCGCTTGAAGTAACTCAAACTTTTGCTTCAATAACTTTTCCTCTGCTTCCAATCGCATCCTCCTGAATCTTTCCTCATCGTCGATTTTCCTCTTCCAACTTCTTCAAACTTAATACCAGCTGAGCCGAGCTTCGGCTACTCCGGGATCCCTGGCTGGATCTTCTGGATACGCTTGAAATCATGTCATCCTTCTCTGTACACTGTTTACATAGGAAACTGCGATCAGGGTTAGCTATCGACTCGTTCACCCCTGCGCAGCTGAAGTGCACGAACTGATCACAACGATCACACTGCACTAAATCATCATCCGAATCAGGACAATCGCATACAATGCAATGCCTTGCGGTTACTTCACCTGGATTATGGGCAACATCCGTCGTAGAATCCTTAGTTTCATCCATCGTATTCCAAAAATGTCCTTTCGTTATCGAAATCGATGAAATCTTTGAAGAAATGTTGCGATAGTTTGGAAACAAAACACTGAAATTCTGCTAGCTGTAAGTAACAGCTAGCAGAATTTCAGTGTTTTGTTTCCAAACTATCGCAACATATGTTCAACAATAGTTATCTTGAAAAACTTACCCCTTACATTACGAACACAAGCACGAATCTTGATTTACGGCAACGCTTTTACCCCTTTTCCACTTTATTAAATCACTGTTCTCTCATCACGTTTAACTTCTTATTTTCGCTTGTCATACTTCTTCCCTTTTTTATTCTCATCTGATGACTCTCCTTCTGAAATTTCACTTTCTTCATTCTTATGTATTTCCTTTAATTTCCTTTTCATATTTTCCCTGTCCGTTGATAGTACCTCAAAACTCGCTCTATATCCATGTTATTAAATTTTTGGAAGTCTCACCTGCAAATTTTCTTAGCTGCTTTTTATCGACTCAGCATAACATTTTATAAGCTACGTTACACATGGATATTCTTCTGAATTGGTTTGCTTCTGATGCCCTTGCTTTCTTGGGAGTTGTTTTCTTCCATTCGTTAGGCATTTCATTTCTAATGTACACTTCCTGCATTATTTCTGCTAATCTTAATCTCAATTGAATATTCATCGGCACATTTAATATACTCTGCAAATATACGATCTGAGCCTGGTGACTTATGCTTTCAATTTCTTCTATTGTTGGTGGGTTTGTCAATGGGGTAAAATCATATTTTGAACCAAATTCTATTTCTGGACCCTTACAAGTTTTCAAAATATTATCCCAAACTCTATTACCAATAATCGCTGATTTCCTCTTCTTTTGCTTTACGAAATTTTTAAGATATTTGTGTGTTTTCCGTATTCTTGTACCTGTATCAAAATCTTTTATGTTTCTAAAAAATGTTATGATTTCCTTATGCTCCTTTACTGCTTGTTGATATTCATGTCTACGATGTCCTACTTTGTCCTTGTAATTCTGTTATCGCTTATCGCTTTTTTTTTTCCTGCGCGGTGGGAATCTTTGAGACTTTAATGGTTTTATGTGCAGCTCTTCTCATCCTACTAGCTAGTTCTTCATAACACTTGTCTAGTGTGTCTGTTTTAATATCTGTTTTAGTTGGTAAAGTTGATAGCTCTTCCCTATACTTTTTCCTTATTCCTGCATCCTTAAGTAAATCAATCTGCACTTTAGTAGCCTTTCTCCCCTATCTGATATTATTGGAATACTTTTCTAATACTAATCCAACTGTTATTAGTTTGTGATCCATCTTTAATTGTGTTACCGTTTGTAACATTTGTTGATGTATTTCTGTATGTTTATCGTATTCTGCATGTCCATTTGAATTTAAATAATAATTGCCAATTTGACAACCCTAACGGCGCCGGTGGTGTAGTGGTAAGCGTGATTACTTCTCACCCCAACAGGCCTGGGTTCAATCCCAGTCGGCGCCGCCGGGATGTTCTGAGGCATAACATCTCTGATCACGCCTTCCTTCGGATGGGAAGTAAAGCCGTTGGTCCCCGGTTCATGAGTTGATGGGTCCATAGGTAGGGTCCAGGTGTGGGAGCTGCCTTCCTGGCGCGTCGGTAGTATTGGTGCTCAGCACGGAAAACAAGATCGACGGTAAACAAACCAAAGGAAAAAAAAAAAAAAAAAAATTTGACAACCCTAGTTTTAGTACATTATACAGTACCACAGTTTACTACCAACTGCTGGGATAGGTGATGAGCCAACAATTTGAGTTCAGTTGAACATAAGATTCTATACGAGAAGTACAGAGAAAGGGAACGGTGAGTAGCACGGAAACTTCTTCCGCGACTTGCCAAGTAACCTTAAAGAAGAGCAGTTGAACAAGCTAAAAAAAACCGTTAAGTTTTCCTACTAAGTACGCTCGATCGAGGTGTTCGGCCAGATCACGCCGACAGGCCTTCCGTGGGCGATTGACCGTTGGAGAGCCAGTTCCGTTCGACGGCCCGGAGGAAAGGACCACTTTGAACCTTTCCGTTCCGAACGAGTTCCAACCGGTTTCGTAAACTGATCGTTCCCGCAGAGCCACAGAATCCTGAGAGGGACCCGCTAGTACCTCGTGTATAAGGTGCCGGGGCATAACCTCCTACCGAAGAAGACACCTCTCCACCGTCCACCATTGTGACTTGGCATACCTACTGGCGCCACCAAACGTCCTTACTCAACCACCGTCACCATCACCAACGCTGTAGTCTCCGGTGTAACCACGGCCAGCGTCACCGCCATAATCGCCGCCACAACTGATGTTAACAACGCCGAATCCACCACCAGCCCGTACAGCATCACCACCGCCGTATCAACCACCACCACGTGCAGCATCACCGCACAAAAGATCCAGCAGTCGCCGGCCGGCCAGGTATCTGGGGAAACTTCCACCTACACGATGATGGTGTTGGTTTGTGTGGGCGGCCTTCGATTTGTGATGAATGGGCTTTGGAACGGTTTGTTTACAAATGTTGATGGGCCCTTTTCTATTGTTGGTCCAGAATTGTGTGGCAAGTCCAATCATACTTCTATGCCCAGGGGAGTCGAGAAATTTTCCAACCCGAAAAATTCCTAGACCGGACCGGGAATTAAACCCAGCTACCTCCAGCATGGTCTTGCATTGTAACTGCGCCTTTACCAACTGAGCTAAGGGAGGCCCCGAAACCGGATCTGTCCAATCTGCGAATTTTTTTTTTCAGTATTTTATGTTAAAAATTATGTGACATCAACGTTTGAAATAAAAAATCATGATATGTTTATTTTAAAAATATTATTGGCAGCTTTGTAAACAAAAATACATGTTTTTATTTTATGCATGATTTTCATGTTTATTTTTAACGGTTTTTTATGTTTAGCATAGAAGTTAGCACGATTTTCTATTTATTATTGTAAATTATTTTCGAATGCGTGATAAAACAAATAAAAGTGCTCGATTAAAAAGGAATCATTCCTATGAATCAAAAATATTTATTATTTAGGAAATTGATTATTTAGAATGAATATTGATTATTTAGAAAATAACGAAATCAGTAAAACTCGAATGAACTGCTCATGTTTAAAAGAAGGAAGCACAGACAAACAGACATAACACATTGCATATTTCTCACTGTAAAACATCGTCGCTAAAACATTACCGCCATCTGTTGAGTACACTGTGGTGGGCACTACGCTGAACAGATGGAGATAGTGTGTAAACGTCAAACGCAAGGGAATAGACTATGCGCGCCACAGGTGACGGTACTACCAACAATCAATACGAAACTAACGATTTTAAATTGGCTCACCACTTTAGTAGCCTATTGGTCCCAAGCAAACGATTACCGTACCCTATTCTAGTCGAAATTCTAGTACTACGCAATGTTTGTTTTGATTCGCTATGAAAGTTTGACAGATAAAATGAGGGGTTATTGGTTTTTCCTATGTTTCGAGGGGTGAATCGATTAGCTTGGGACCGAAGAGAGTACCAGAGCTGAGCCAAAAAGTTGAGCACGTTATTTCGGGACCTTCTAGTCTTAGAGTTACCTCTATGGTACTACCAACTGCGATAAATTCCGTTAAATTCTTATTCTATGAACACCTTTCGAATGTTATGTCTGTTTGTCTGTGAAGGAAGCATTACATTTGAATAACTTGCCAGGTTGAAAGAATCCAACCTTCTTAATCTTTTTTCGAGACTGATTTCTAAATTTACTGAGCTTTGAGAAAAATTCAATACCGTAGAAAATGGTTTGTTCTTCGGTAAAATGACCCATTCGGCGAAATGACCCGTTCGGCAAAATGTCCCGCTCCCGATGATTAGATATATTAGGGCCAGCGCAGTATGAGCAACAGTATGAGTTCGCATTCTAATGAGCTCAAACTTTGGGAGAATTATCAGGACCTGATTTGAAATCAATTGAGCTTGGTGGAGCAAAAACGATATTTTGAAGCACCCTAATGGATATAGCGATATAGATTAGACCTGCTCATTTTTACAAAAAAAAATCTGGGTCCCACTGGTCAACTTCTTCTTCTTCTTTATTTTATTTAACGTCGGTCTCTGTTCCGCAATCTAGTGTCAATCACCGACGGACATCGATTCCCGCATAAACGCGAACCATCACATGACCTTACCGATAATGGTTATAAATTGTTTATAATCCCTGCTAAACTTCAACTGAAATGGTTATGGAACTTTACATGAACATTTGTGTGATAAAGTTTTAACCTTATGTATTATGGTTTTTTGGAAGCGGACCTTACAAATAATGGGTTGTTAAGAACCATTACCATTCCAAATTCTTGTTTTCTCCATACATTTTCGGAAAGAGAACTATATTAGAACGTTTTTACTTATGGTTTGAGAACATTAATGGTTATGGTTATGGTTATGGTAGTCAGTAAGGTGCCTTAATGGTTTTGTATTATCACTCAACTTTACGTGAAATATATCGTGAATTGGTAATCAGTAATTTACAGGCAACCAATTCGCGATATATTCCACATAAAGTTGATCGATGTTACAAAACCATTCATGGACCTTACTGGTTACCATAACCATTACCATTAATGTTCTCAAACCATAAGTTAAAAGGTTTTAGTATAGTTTTCATTCCGAAAATGTATTAAGAAAACAAGAATTTTGAATGGTAATGGTTCTTTATCTAGTTCGTTTATTTGGAAGGCTCAATCGTGTAATGGTTCTTAACAACCCATTATTTGTAAGGTCCACTTCCAAAAAACTATAATACTTAAGGTTAAAACTTTATCACACAAACGTTCATGTAAAGTTCCATAACCATTTCAGTTGAAGTTTAGCAGGGATTATAAACAATTTATAACCATTTTAGGTAAGGTAAATTTATGGTTCGCGCTTATGCGGGTTGCCATCCATTGAGGGCAATTGAATGTGCAGGAAGGCAGCTTCCACACCTGCATGGATATCGCACCCATTCAACACACATGGGCCGGGACCAACGGCTTTACTTCCCTTCCGAAGGAAGACGTGAACCCAGACCCATTGGGGTGAGAAAGTAGTCACGCTTACGACTACACCACCGGCGCCGGCACCACTGATCAACCAGAATTATTATTCTTGTTCCTCTAATCATCAGTCGTTAGTGAAAAGCAATATGCTACTTTGTTTTGTTAGTCTGATTGCCGCTCTTCCTGACTGGCCACTGACAAGGTCTATCCAGCTTTCCATGCTCGGTAATGGCGGCCTGTTTGTATGAATAAATGTATCCTTCACTGTACTTTTTGACACTAACTGGAGGGCGTATGTTGTTCCATTTTCTTCTGTTCCTGGGAGAGGGAAAGGGAGGGGTCAAAATCCGAACATCCAGATCATGGTGGGTATATAAATGGTGATACAGCTTTGTCACTATACACGGATAGAAATCTTCTTATACCTTTTGGCAAATTTCTATTGCTGATTATTCATAAAATGTATAAGTCAACTAATAAGCAGACGCCTTGCAAAAAGTTAATGAAGATCATGTGTTGAATGAAATGTATAAGCGGTCACACATACCTTTTCTGCATTCTTATAGGACCTATGTGGTTTGTCTTATGGAATGTATAAGGCTGATGTAATGGCAAAAATGTATAAGTGAAACACATGAATAAAATAATTGATTTTCGTTTCGTGTATAGGCGAGGAGGTCGCGGGGTGGAAAATGCGGTTTTAGAGCAAATTGTAAACAAACTCGGTCGCTGTCCCATACAAAAATCCAACATGGCTGAATCACGAATTTGACACATTAGAACACCTATATGTAGCCACCTTGATCCAGATAGTGTCAAAAAGCACAGTGAAGGATACATTTATTCATACAAACAGGCCGCCATTACCGAGCATGGAAAGCTGGATACCAACAGCAGCGTTTGACAATAGACAGAATGTCCCGGGCTCAAATCGTTTATTCTGCTGTGCTGGGCCCGCTGTCATAATATAACATGTTGCCTACACGAAACGAAAATCAATTATTTTATTCATGTGTTTCACTTATACATTTTTGCCAAAAGATCAGCCTTATACATTCCATAAGGCAAACCACATAGGTCCTATAAAAATGCATAAAAGGTATGTGTGATCGCTTATACATTTCATTCGACACATGGTCTTCATTAACTTTTTGCAAGGCGTCTGCTTATTAGTTGACTTATATATTTTATGAATAATCAGCAATAGAAATTTGCCAAACGGTATAAGGAAATTTCTATCCGTGTACGCGCCTGCCACTGGGCTGGTATTTTGCAATGAATTTTATCCATTACAACCTCCTTTTAGATTTTTATCAATTAATCTGTTTAAGACACATAAAAGATAAAAACTAAAGAGCCTGAATTTATAAAGAGACGACATCTTATCCATTTGTCAGGTCTTCTGATCGATTGGAATGACTTTTCATATGACTTTGACAGACAATCGATTGTTCCAATTTTGACATGTCGCCTCTTTATAAATTTAGGCTGTTTAATAAAAACTATGTTCGAACGAAATGTCGAGAAAAGTACAAGTAACATTATACCGTAATAGTACGTTCAGACTACAGAGTTATAACATGTTATAGCGCTATCTTGATGGTGGTTTCTGTGTTGCAATTATTTGACAACCGTTATAACATGTTATAACTCTCCAGTCTGGACAGCGTTTAACGTTCATGTTTTTATATTAGGGGCTGTTCATTAAATACGTAGACAGTTTTGGGAGGGGGTTTGGCAATTATCCACGGCCAGGCATGGAAAATCATTTGCATTCATTTCTTACATTCATTTGCATTCATTTGCCTCTAACTTTTTTCATCAACAACATTCCGCAAAATGATGTATAGAACTTTTGTAGGTTTTGTTATTGTCTACAACTGTTGCTCTTAACTCAAATCTGTATCTCTTATGCATCACGAACTAGAGTGGGCAGAACTTGTCACTGTTTTTCAGTGAATGTAAAATACATTCACTGAAAAACAGTAGTGGATTCTGTTCGCTCTGGTTCGTCATGCATAAGAGATACGGATTTGACTTGTTAGCAAAAGTTGTAGCTAATAACAAAACCTACAAAAGCTCTATACATCGTTTTGCGGAATGCTGTTGAAGAAAAAATTTAGAGGCAAATGAATGTAAATGAATGCACGAAATGAATGCAAATGATTTTCCATGCCTGTCCACGGCCCATTCAAATAAAAAAATGAGTATGTAAAAATAGGTTTAGGTAAACGTAAACTCAGTTTGTTCTGCCCACAAAAATATTTTTTTGATTTAAATGAACAAAATTCGCAGGGGAGGGGGAAGAGCAAGAATCTCAAAAAACTGTCTACGTAGTTAATGAACAGTCCTTTACAATGGCAAAAAATCGTAGGAAAAATACTGCAAAAAAAAATGCTTTTTTGGGATATTTCAGGCATAACATTTGATAACGGCACAAAAGCATTTGTAAACAAACTTTCTAAGGTCCTTTACACGCGAACCAAAGTACGCCCACGCAAACCAATACCACTTTCGGAAAGGTGATAGTTGCCCCTATCCGATGATGATGTTGGTTTGCGTGGGTGTACTTGGGTTCGCGTGTAAAGGCCCTTAGAAAGTTTGTTTGCAAATGCTTTTGTGCCGTTATCAAATGTTATGCCTGATTTCTAAGCAAAGCCAAATGGAGCTAAGCCAAAATACAATAAAATCATTCTAATTCGACACATTCTGTTTACAGATTTTTTATATATTATATTAAGCTTTAGTATGCTAGTTGTGACAGCAGTTTTCATGCTTTCAGTCACGAGATACAAATATTATAGGTCAGAAATTTACTGAATATCACAATGACTTGTAGCACATCTAAATCATCACCTGAAAACTTGTCCAGAAGCTCAACTTAACATTCGGAGATGAACTAGCCTGTGGCTAAAAATCTCCTTAATAAAGTATTAAAAAAAAAATCAACTTAACATGAGGAATAATAATTATGGTTGACCGCTCGGATCCCGAAAATTTTGTATTAACACGAACAGGTCTAATGTGTGGAATGAAAATTTGTTTTCAGTAGATAGATTCGATAGGCTAAGATTTTTCGAGTATCTGAAATGTGACTGAAGATTGTAAATTAAAAGAGCAGTGGGAAAACAAGGGTTGCAATTTAATTGACCCACCCTAATGCTTATATTCACGTTTTTTTTTGTAATTTTCATACAAAAATATAGCAAGTTATTCACCCATATCCTCGTTTACGAGAGCGGTTATATTTTCCATACACAAAAAAATTGTATGGGGAATACGCAGAGACCATAAGTGACGTTCGACTCGACTAACATAATAGGGCCCATAATCGTTCTTCCACAATCGCCGGTATCGCGTGATGCAATAATAATAACAATTATTGTACTATACCGAATAACGTGAGCAGTTAATTGGTTTCTTATTGATCAGAATTATTTTGCTAGCTACAAGTCAATAAAAAACACTTAGATGAAGAGGTCATCGTAACGTAACATGATTGATAACCTTCCTCAATGACAAAACACCTTTTGTGGGCAATGAAGAAAACAGTATTTTTAATTTAATCGGTCTTGCATTTTATCATTTATTGTTTCAACCTGATTCAGGACCACTTTTCTTATCATCTGAAAAGCACTGGCACACTTATCTCTTAAAAATGCTTAAAGTCAGTAATGAGTTATGGAATAAACGGGCTGGCAGCTTATTCGTACACCCAACCTTCGTTGGCTGGCGTCCACGAAACCAGTTCCTTTTCGGTAAACCAGAGGGCAATTTCCTTGTTGGCAGATTCGACGGCATCCGAACCGTGCAGGATGTTACGTCCGACCTGGACGCACAGATCTCCACGGATGGTTCCGGGGGCGGAATCGGCCGGGTTGGTGGCACCCAAGATCTGGCGACCGGTCTTGACGGCACCCAAGCCCTCCCAGACCATCGGGACAACTGGTCCGGAGCTCATGTAGCTGACTAGACCGGGGAAGAAGGGGCGGGCGGACAGATCAGCATAGTGCTTCTCAAGCAGGTCCTTGTCAGCCTGAAATGAACAACCGTTTTATATACATATTAACGGTGATATTTATAGATATTCACAGTTTTTACACCACGAGGTCCAAATTTTTCGCTACTTTGTTTTTCGTGGTTAGGTTTACTACTTATCACGCACGCAGTAACAGAAAGGTCGTACGTGGAAGACGAAGAGCAGAGAGAGAATAATCGATTGCGCTACTTACCCACATGAATTTCATGGCGACCAACTTGAAGCCCTTCTGTTCGAAGCGCTTGATGATCTTGCCGACGAGTCCACGCTGGACAGCGTCCGGTTTTACCATGATGAAGGTACGTTCCTTGTTGGCGGCCATCGCTGATGAAAATAATGAGAAAAATGCAAGAATCGATCCGATCATATAAAATGCACAACACGGAATGTTCGTCTGGCTACTGGCTGATGGTACGGAAAAGTTAATTTCGACCAGTGATGCCATATTTTTCATTTGAATTTTAAGATCCGCAAATATTTACCGATTTTCAGCTTAAAATGTCTGTATCAATCTGCTAATTTCCGCAAAATCTACAAAAAATTTGAATATTGTTTACAAAAATGTGGAATCTGTAACACAGATTTTTCTGTATCCACAATTGTCCAAATCTAAAAATCTGTATCATGCCAGATTAACCTTATATGTGGCGACACTGGTTTCGACGACGACCGGTGATGTTGCTGTGTTTTCTGAGCAGATGGATTTTCTCTCTTCTCTCTCAAATGGAAGCTTTTTAGCTCTTCCTACCGGCGTTTGGTTTGTGCAAGTGCGCACAGCAAAAAAAACAAAGTTTGTTGAATACAAGGGGCAAGACAACTTGCACGGACGATTAAACCAACTCAAACTGGAGTCGAGAACAAACATGAGGTATTTTTTACATGTAAATATTAGTTGTTTTAAATACTCAAATATTTTCGTTGGTATTTAGAAATATTTGATGATATTTTCAAATATATCCACACGGATCAGACCTCCTCGAAATTGAGTCGAGTCGACTCAATTACGTCAAAACTGAATTTACTCAAAAATAAGTTGATTTTTCCGGGCTTTTCCAGGAAAAGCTTCTCAAATATGAGCAAAATTCATAAAAACTAT
Source organism: Ochlerotatus camptorhynchus (assembly GCF_037179485.1). Lineage (NCBI taxonomy): Eukaryota > Metazoa > Arthropoda > Insecta > Diptera > Culicidae > Ochlerotatus > Ochlerotatus camptorhynchus. The sequence continues at coordinate 3,735,331 of NW_027040849.1, forward strand.
ACATTAAATTAAATTCAAGTTCTTCTGAATTGATCGAGTAGTGGAACGTTATCTGCTAACGGGTTCTACTGAAGCTTATAACCTTGCAATTTATAGCGTTCATCTCCATACCATTGAAGACACTAGTTAGATACAGTTTTAAGGTCTTGTCGTAGAGCAGCGTAATCATGGCTGCACACCGTATATAAGCAATCCACAAGCCAACCAGGAAATCCAAATCGTTCTAAAGGCCGGCGCACAATGCATACGTTTTCGGGTTTTTTTTTACAGATAATGCATGGGCTAACTGTCAAAAAACCTGAAAACGTATCTATTGTGCGCCGGCCTTAACTTTGTAGCATTAACTCGTGCGGTACCTTGTCGAACGCTTTAGAAAAATCAATGTCTAGATACTGTCAACCTTGTCTTCAAGACAACTACCCAACTAACAATTTTAGCTGCAGATTAGCTTATACAGCCAAAAATTGGCTTATACAGCTAATTTTTGCCTGTATAAGCTAGTCTGCAGCTAAAATTGTTTGTTGGGTATTTAGTGAGCTAACATACGGCATGAGGTTTGTGATGGTTGAACGGTTCCTCACAAAACAATGCTGGGAATCGGAAATGACAACCCTAATATTCTGGCACCATAAACTAACGATATCATAGATGATACGACCATGCCTTATAAAGTTGGGATGACATCCTGAATTGGTGATTGGGCGCTTCTTATGGTTATTGTTTATGAGGGAAGGATACGGCAGGATACATTTTATCGTAAATCATCGATTCCAAGATCTTCGAGATGCAGCATAGAATCGAAATAGAACGATAATTGTCCACGCCGTGAGTGCTCCCAGATTTGTTTATCGGCGTTACCGCATCCAGTTTGAAAGACTCCCTCCTTTTCAAAAACGCATGAGGAAGCTTGGACCCTTAGACGAATCGATAGAGCTCGAAGCGTTTCTAACGTCTGCTATTGAGAATTTGAGAATGTAGGCCTTGAGAAGTTAATTGTGTACGATGGTGCTTTCCACCAGATTAAGGAAATCAGGTGCAGGAAATTTGAGTTTAGTTCACTCATAATCGCCAGATGTGCAGGAGCTCCCCTAATAAAATTGTTATGGTTATTTGCTTTAACGACGTGTTCTGGGTATAATCCAAACCATTGGTGGAATAGTTCAATCATTTGGGTTATCATGCGTTTATGGTATTTTTATTACCTCAAAAATCTGCCGGAAAATTGACGACAAATTTACTTAATCTAGGAGTAGCATAGACTAAGTGAATCTAATCTTTACTTTTTCATATTCGGGAACTTTTTCCTGAACGAACCTGGAAAAACATTAGGCAAATTCATCGCTGAGTTCCTGCACTTTATGTGATTTATGAGTTAACTAAACTCAAATTTGGGTCGTTCTCATTTGCCGTGTAGATTGTCCGAAGATTTTCCTCATATCCGAGAATTTTTTTTTCCTGGAAAATTCAGCTCACTTTTGACGAAATTCAGTCGACTCAACTCAATATTGAGTTGGTCTGATCGTCCGTGTATAAATTTGTGTTAGTGTATGCGTTCATTCGCGTGCAATGATTAGCAAAATTTTCCACAACGCGGCGCCCGACACTGGAGCTCCCAGCCGACACGAGTAGATCAGTGGCTAGAAAATTAGAAAATCGCGTGCGTGCGAACGCCAGTTTTGTCGACGTTGTTTTGGTGGTAAAATAATAATAATAAATTAAAATTGTATTTTGCAACGCTGTGCGTAAGGCCGACAACATAGTAGAAGCGATTCGAAGCGATTCGATGCTATAGCAATTGGCAAAGCGAAATGCAGCGGCAAGCGAAGCAACCTATGACATAGTGAAAGCGTTTTTGAAAACATTACAGTCGCGCGCGCAGTGCAAAATATTTGTTCAAATTTGTTATTCCTCACTAGAATCAGTCCACTTGCGTTCGAAGGCGTCAAAACACAACACGAACAGCTCTGTCGCTTTGCTGAACGCTTTACACCTCTTCGCATCGCTTTCACTATGGCTGGTTTGGGCGATTCCCATAGAACGCTCATAGAGGGTGCTTTCACGCAAGCGCTCCGCTTATTGCCAACGAATCGAATCGCTTCGAATCGCTTCTACTATGTTGTTGGCCTAAAACTTACGTGAGGAGTGCATTTTATCGACGTGGCAACGTGTCACTTGGAGAACAAAGTGAAAATACTTTTCGTGATCACACTTTCATCGGCAGTCGCATCGAAGTAGTGTTCTTTTTCTTTGCGCTACGTGTTTGAAGAGGTTTGCATATCGCCATCAATGCATGATGAAGGAAGGAAAGAGATAGATGAATCGTCAGTGCATGCGAGCGTGAAAAAGACAGGTGTGCGTTTTCACCAACACCAACCGTGTACGGTCAAAACTAACAATCAGCTGCAGCCTGCAGCAACTGCAATCGCCATCGCCCACCACACACACTGCCGAAAGCCGTAAAAAGAAGAAAACAATCGCATTTGGTTTTGCTGCTGGTGTATTTTGCCATTATCGATAGTCTGCTAGAAGAGAGGTATGAAAACGTTTGGTAGTTTTACTCGTAGCTCCGTTCGTTAGTTATATTTTTTTTGTTCTGTTACCGTGGTGATCAAGAAGAGAAGTGGAAAGTTTTAAAAATTTCGGTGAAAGATCCTTGAAAAGTTAGTGCGTGCGGTTACAATACGGAGAGATCCTGAAGGTCTTCGATAAAACAAAATAATAGCCCCCCAGGGACACAACGATGTCATCAGTGCAACTCGTTCTCGATTCAGACATTGGAAAATACCAGACATACCAAACAGTGTACTACATCGTAGCTGATAATAGTGATTCCGTGGCAGGCGGCGAAAGTTCGACGGAAATTTTACAAGTGCAAACGGTAGTACCCTTTTAGAGCTTGATTACATGTTACATTCTGTACTTCTCTCCACAAAAATAGTCGACCCCTGTAGTACCTTCAAGATACAATGACTCGATGATTCGCGGCAGTACTTCATTTTGAACAAAAATGATTGCTCGACTTGTTTTCTATTTACGGCTTCTGTGTGTTTGTACTGTATTATCCACCTCCCTGCTATCTGACTGTATTGTGTCGATTAGGTCACTGTCACATGGCGTGGGGCTTAAATTATGTTCAACCTGGGATGTTGGCTTGGTGCGGAAAGAACCACGATTTTGGAAATTTCCATCGCCATTGCCGTTTGTTTACCTTTTGTATTCAATGGGAGGATTAACCTCTAGTATGCGCAATTGTAAATCTTTTGAACTTATAAATTTGACGAGGATGTTAAACATCAACAAATCGAAGCTCAAATTTATTTGTGAATATTCAATAATTCTATAGTATTTTTAAATTTTTCATAAAATTAGCTTATTTTAGTAGTTTTTGTGAGACAGACGGATGCCATTTTAGGAGTCTTGCCGTCTGAGTTTGCTCGTTCACGATGGCTTGCAACAGCAGCAACAATTGAAAACTTTTTGCGGTCGTTGCCTATTGAAAATTTTCCCATTTTCATAGCATCAACCACAACGAACACTTACCCAAGCCGAAACCGTAACACATCCGTATCGGTTTTGATTGGCGCAAGCACACTCGTTGAAATTTGGTTTTACAATCCTACCCTACTCATACTAGGTAGGACTGATGTACTCGGAATCAAACTCTCGTTGTCGTCGTCATCGGGCACCGTACGACGATGTACGCAGGCACCACCGCACTCTGGCCAAGCTACTCTCTGCGTAATAGTTACAGTGGGGTGTTGTATTGGTGAATAAGAAGCAGTTTTAATATTAGCAGGCACTCAAAGAATGTACGGGAACTAAATTGAATAAATTATCAAACTTTTAAGGCTTAGACAGATCTGAGCATCGGATAGAAACCCTCCCCGTAACAGATGGAATTTGACCAATCAAAATTTTGCGAGATGATTTAATGAAGTAATGCTACACACTGGCTATCACGTTGTTAATCGAGAGTTTTCTTTGTCTGTAGCATTTTTGCATTCATATATTGTGTGGCAAGCACAATGACATCCTATTATCATAGATATCAAGAAATATGCAACCCGAAACATATGCTATACCGGACCGGGAATTGAACCCGCCTCCTTTAGCATGGCCTTGCTTTATTACTGCACCTTCATCGACTGCGCTAAGGCCTCTATAAATGGTGTTGAAAGAGACTGTTGTTGTCTAAAATTGCTGTGGAAAATTTTTGCTTCTCCTTCGGTTTCCATACACGAACCTATATGGAGTTGTTCATAAACCACGTAGACACCTGAGGGGGGAAGACGATATCCAAAAATTTGTATGGATGATTGTCTACGCAGTGAAGGGTGGGGGATCTAACCCCCCCCCCCCCCCTAAAACGATCTATGTAGTTTATGAACAGCCCTTATAATATTCATGTAAGTACCGATTAAGTACGTCACGTTCTACGGTGGGAGGGGAGTTACAAACGTGTGACAAGCTATGCATTAGCTATATAGAAAACGTAACGAAAGGGGGAGGGGGATTGATATTCCCTAAACTTTGCGATACGTAATTAATGCCTGCTCTCTTACCTATTTTACTTCCCCTACTACCCAAAACGTGTGCTACACTCATCCTTCCTGTCCCACGCTGGAGATTTTCCATAAAAGTGTTTACCGTTCGCTTATAGGTATCTCCATTCCATGTCTGCTAGGTACTTATTTTCAACAAACTCAGTTTTCTAGTTTATGATTTAAAAATGTACCAAATCAACATAAGGGACAAGTGGAGTAAGAGTGCCACCCCCAATAATTGATGAAGAGAATCGATCAAAGCAAATAGGACCATTTGAAATGTTCATCGAGATATGTTCAATAATAGCTCACCCATGAAACTATGAATGGGTGTTCCTAGGCAGCATTATAGAAAGTCTTACAAAAGTTGCAAAAAATCAGTTTGTGCTGATGTGTCGAAACTCTAAATTATTTATAATAATTAGAAATCATAAAATAAAAGTTTTTGAAAATTCTTACAATGACCGCATTGAGGTATCCCTATTAATGATTAATTGAAACATTAATAACAAAGAATAAGTAAATAGCTTTGACATTTTGAAAATCACCTCTTTAAAAATGAATCTCACATGGGGCAAGAGCGTCACCCTTACATTTATGAATAAAATTAATCAAAAATGACAAAGAAATTGTTTCATTGTGCATTTCAGTCTTCGGTAAGTTTGTTTTCACCATATTTCGCAAAACCAGCTACATAAAATATCATCAACAATAGTTCAACTTCCCCTTCAAGGGATGGTTCGTTGAGACTGAGATTCATCTTTGTTCTAGTTAATTGGTTAATTCTAATATCATGATTGTGTTTAGCGCTTATTTACAGGATACCCTTTTAAGGGCTTGTTTTTATTGAATTTAAAAATTTGATAACTTACCTACTTAATCTAAAGCTTAACCTAACGTGCCAGATTCCTAATGATCAGCTGATCGGATTGCCTACAACAGGGCTGGTAGCAGGTCACTTTTTAGTGACTTGGTCACTATTTTCACGTCAGTCACTAAAAAGTCACTTTTTTCACCTAAAAGTCACTATAGTCACTATTTCTTAAAATTTAGTCACTAAAGTCACTTTTTTACGACTAATAATGTCAAGAGTTAATAATTTTCATTTAAAAAATCACATCAAGGAACAGCTCGCTTTGTTAAAAAATTGTTTAAAAGTTTCATTAAAAATCAGCTTCTAAAGTCCGACAAAGAAGAGTTGCGAACAGACCAGAACTGTCCAATTGGTGCTGATGAAATCACTAATATTTTTTTTTCATCCGTGATTTATACATTCAGGTCCGTTCTCTTCGATTTTTTTCCAGACAAAATTATAAAATTTCTAAGTTTCTTTTGTCTTGTGATCTTGAAATAGTAAAAGAAAATTTATTCGCAAATTTTCTGAGGTTTCGATAAAAAAAATCTGATTTCAACATCCTGACTTCTTTACTTTGTGATTCCAAGTCTAAGATATTTAAAAAAATGGTCTAGGAAAATTTACTAATTTAAATTTTTCAAGGACTGTGAACTTACATTCCCTATATTCAAAATATGAAAATTATTCCGGGCCGCACAAGTTTCTTAACTTGTTTGTCTTAGAGATTTTGATATCCCGGAATGTTTCAATTTTTTTTTTCGATTTCCAGATGTTAAGTTCGAGACACATGCAAACTGTTGTAGCCTCACTTTTTACCTGTGCATCAACTTTCAAAACTAGATTTAATGCCATATTCATACTCTAATCGGTTGAGAAATACACTTAATCTTCTAGTTTACTTGATATCTATCCATGGAAAGCAATATTTTGATAATTGTTTATGTTTTGAGAGTTGGTGCACAGGTAGATTGAGGTTAAGGCGACGCCACTGCATTTATTCATATATGAGTGAAAATTACGCATCTTTGAGTAAAAATTTACTCATTTCTGTGACTTACGTTTTTGCGAATTTAAGTGAACTTGACTCAAATATGAGTCAGATTAATTTGCCGTGTGTATTCACGATCCCTCCATCTTGGAAAATTTTCCTCGTTCCAGAATAATGAGATTTTTTTTTGGACCGCTATCTAGAAAAGTTGTGTAGCTACTAAAGCATACAAATCTGAGGTTTTTCAAAAGTTTCTATATCCGAGGTCTTTAAAATTTATTGTCTAAAAATTGTCAACATTTGCCTTGTTATTATTATTTGATTACCTAATAAGGCATAAGGAAGATGCAAATAATATTTTCATTTTTTGTCCGACATCACTCAAATAGGACGAGTGAGTAACTCATTTAATGATAAATTCATAAATCAATAATAAAAAAAAATGTATACTTTAAGGATAAAGCGTAGAGTGGAAAATAATTTTAAAAAGAGCTAAATTTTCAAATTTTGGGTGACACAAAACAAAAATCAAATTAGCATTTGTCATAATCATGGTGACCAGCAAATCCCAATTTGTAATTTCCCGGGGCTTTCCCAAAATTTTGGTAACTCTCCCGGTTGATTTGAGCCAAGGAAATTTCTGATAACTAAATTAAAACCCATTTAGCTCAGTGATCTCTTCGGCTATATATGCTTAATTTAAATGTATATTTCACAACAGGGAAATACCCATTTTTTTTAAATCGTTAGCTTCTTATCAAGAAGTCATTAAGATTTTTCGATGTTTTAACTATATTGAAAAAAGTTCGCTCAAAACTCTTTACAGGATTTTTATGAAATGTTCTCAAATTTCCTTTAGAATTATTTCCTATCACAGAGTTATTTTCAGAGTTTCTCTTAAATTAATTTGAGCTTCTCTCCGAGAGACCGTTGAAAATGTCTCAGCATTTCAGAAAAAAAAATCGAAGAATTCATCCTAAGATTCGCTTCGAAAAAACTTACTTACCCTAATAAAAATTGTATGGTTAATTTGCTTAACGACGTGTTCTGGGTATCATCCAAACCATTTGTGGAATATTTCAATGTTTTGGGTTATCGTTCGTTTATGGTTATTTTTATTAGGGTAAACTTACTCTTTACATTCTATTTAGAATAAGTCTGAATATTCCTTATAATTTACATGCAATTATCCTCAGAATTATCACACAATTTGGCTCATAACTATCTTGGAGCTCTCCATTAAATTCTTCTGAAAATTCGCTTGGAATTCTCCTCAGAATACCCTTGAAATTCTTCTCGAGATGGAATTAAACTAGGAATTCTCATAAAACTCATTTCAGAATTCCTTTGGAATTCCCAAGTAACCACCAAGCCCGCTAACTACGCTCTTTTTGCGATATAAGGTAAATATAGTGTTTCCGAACTTTATATCAGTCGTATGGCAGCCTTATATACCAAAAAGGGCGATTAACGGGCTTGTTGGTTACTTGGGTTGTTCCCTCAAAATTCGACTCCCTTGGTTTTTATTGTGAGATCCATGAAACTCTCTTCAGAATTCGCTTGATATTATCTTTAAATTTTCTAATAATTTCCTTTGAATTTCCATCACAATTCTTCTAAAAACTTGTTTCGAATATTCATTTGAAATGGACCTGGAATCCGCTTCACAATCGTCATGAATTTTCCAAAAGAACTACCTAAATATTCTACTCTGAACGTCTGAAGTCACAAAACACATGACTTGGAGTTCTAGTGAAATCTCTCTTAGAGTCCTTAAAAAAAATCTATTTGTATTTTACTCTGAAAAACATTGTTGTTATTTGCAGAATTCATCCTAAAATCTTTTGAAAATCTCATAAAATTTAGTGACTGTATCCTGAAAATATTTCCCGGTCTAGGGGCCTTGCAATTGTTTAAAGGTCCAGAATCTTATTTTTCCCGGTTTGTCATCGAAATTCGCGGACTTTTCCCGATTTTTTCCCGGTGATTTCGAATTTGCGCCTTTTTCCCGGTTTTCCTGAATTCCTGGTTCATGTATAATAAATAAATGATAATTTTTCGAGGCAACCATTATTTGTTTTATTTTAAAGGAGCATGAAAAATGTTCAGGGTGGGTTGTGAATGTGAGTTTATAAAATTTCTCGCAGTCAACGAAATACCATTTTTTTGATCAATAAATGTCACTATTAGTCACTTTTTTATTGCTTTAAAGTCACTATTTGGTCACTATTTTCATTATTTTAGTCACTAAAGTCACTACTATTATATTAGATATCCACTACCAGCCCTGCTACAACAATCTCTGAACCTTTGGATTGTAGTTGTTCTTCGTAACCTTAGCGTCTGAAGACCAACCAGGCGATGGACCTCAGAGTTCCTCATTCGTGGAGGGCTGTTGAGGATCATCCTCAACAACTTGTTTGGACCCTTTATAATTTGAGGTGATGAGAATTTGCGCTACTCTCCCAGATTGGCACCCCGTATTCTATTACAGGAAGGATTATTTGCTTATAGACAGCATGCTTGTTTTTCAGGGACAGAGTTGATCTCCTATTGATGAGTGGATATAAGAATCTCATCAGGATGTTACATTTGGTTTTTGTTTTGTCATTGTGTTCGCTTGAAAGCAGCTTGCTGTCGAGTGTAGGGCCGAGGTACACTACCTCTTTTGACCATTCCATCACTGTGCATTTCAGGTTGATGTTAATATTCTCAGACGGAACAAGTCTGGGTGATTTGGAATCAGGAAAGATGATGACCTGGGTCTTTGCCTCGTTGATACAGATCTTCCAGCTGTTTAAATATTCTGACAGGACATTTATGCCTTTCTGAAGTTTGGCGGTCAGAGCTCCGATGACCCTACACCCACCCTTAAAGATGATGGATGTATCATCTGCGAACAGAGACAGCGATTCACCATCAGGGAGAGCCGGCATATCGGATGTGAACAGGTTGAATAAGATGGGGCCAAGGATGCTTCCCTGTGGAACATCCGCACCGATGTGGAAAGCATCCGATGTGATGCCATTGAGAGAGACTCTGATTTTTTATTATCTTCACTAGGAAGATTGAAAAACCGTGACGCTGCAATTTGTAGGCCAGGCCATCATGTCAAACATTGTCGAATGCGTTTTCAACGTCCAACAATGCGATGGTAGATGTTTTAGATACAGACTTGTTCCGTCTGAGAATGTTTGTTACTCGAGTCACGGAAGCCAAACTGCTCTTCGAACAATAAGTTCTTTTTCCACGGTAGATTCCAGGAGTGATGGTAGACTGCTCCTTTGAACAGTTTGGATAACCCCGAGAAAAGGCTGATGGGTCGGTAGCTTGAAGGAGAGGATGGATCTTTCCCAGGTTTCCGGATGGGGATGATTTTAGCTGACTTCCAGCATGAGGGGAAGTAGCCAAGTCTGAGGCACTGATTGTTTGTTGAAGAATCTGGAACTCAGATGTTTGAGTTCCAGATTCAGGATTTGGTCGAAACCTGGAGCCTTCATATATTTAGATGATTTGGTATAGGCCAACAGTTCTCGGATTCCACAGGAAAGTTGTTGGGAATTCGATGGAAAGTTGTTGGGAATTCGATGGTTGCATTTACCGCAACTGCAGTATCGGATGGACTAGGCATGTTCAGCCCGAGATTACGCGAGTGTTCGCCTATAGCGTCAGCCTTCTTTTCAGGGGTTATGATATAAATGACTGAATCATTTTGTTGATTCAGCGGCACAAGTAGTGGAATGAGTCTTGACTTATTTTTAAGGATTTTAGTTAGTTTCCAGAAGGGTTTAGCACAATCTGGGAGAGAGTTCATCTTGCAGTGATAAAGTTTCTAGGCGGTGTCGACACAGTGCTGGAACCAATCCCATTCAACACGATGGTAGTTTCGCCGGGATGCTTGAAATCTGTTAGCCGAGAACCCTACTTCGACCACCACCGGTTAGTGGTCCGAGCTCAGCTCCTGGAAGGCCACAGGTTGCGAGGTGTTGTGTCCCATGTTGCTGACGAAGATGTCGATGGTCGCATGGACCCCAGACCAACTCAATCGGGTGGGAGTGTTCGGGGCCAAGATGGTATAGTGGCCCTCTTGCAGGTCTTCATTCAAGCTTGGTGTATTGCGTTCAGGTCGCCAGCGATGATGAAGTTCCCGCACCTCCGGGTGAGTTTGATGATGTCTTTCCGAAGGCCACTGACGACCCGTACCACTGCCCTCTGTTAACAATTAACGGAAGGAAGTGTATGCGTAATTTCTGATAGATGTCACAATTAAGACCAGCAATGACATCTGAAGGAAAATTAACGTAGAAGCATGGTAATATGATTAATTGGCGCTGACGGCACGGTCGAGAAGTTGTCTAGCAAATATTGACAGATTCATATGGAAATTTACTTGAAATAACTTGATAAAATTGACAAATAGCAGATTTTTAGCGATGGCCCAATCTTAGATCCATAGGCCAACATTAGAGCCATGTCCCCTATGTAATCTGGAATTTATAAAAACTAAATCCAAAATATATCAAATTTTCACGAAATTCAAAAGAATAAAAATAAGCGAAATCCCAAAATTTTTGTTTTTTTTTTCATTATTTTATCTAGTTCGTTCATTCGTAAGGCTCAATCGCGTTAGCCTTACGGAGCCGATAGAGCATTTGAATCCGCTTGTAAAAGCATATTAACAGATTAATTATCTGTTTTTCTATCAATCCTTTATTGAATTTGAATTATTTCTATGGGTATGCACGTTTGGAAAGTATCAGCACAAAGATTCTGCACTCGGTTTAGAGTTTTTGGGCGGAAAGTGTTGTTTTTTTTATCTATTTATATACTCAATTCGTGGAAATACGAAGCGAAAGACGAATCAAGCACAAGACTTTCAAGAAAATTAACAACACGGTGTCTGAAAATGGCAATGTTTTATTCAAAACGTCAAGTTTTTCAAGAATATCGGGTGAGACCAATCTGATTTTTGTGTTGTACGATATTCAATTGAAGGCTATATAATATTTTAAGCATTTTTCTTAAATTTCTCATGTATCTCAATACATGGGTTGATTTTTATTCTTTTTTGTATACGGTGCTTAGAATCTAGACGAGCGCGCTAAGTGAAGTATTGTCAGTTTTAACTAGCTTAAATTTGATTCAAAGCAGAGCAGAGCTCTCACTAATGAATTCTGAATAACTCATTCAAATTTCAAATTATTTCTAGCTTACACATTTCATATCATTTTGTAGCATCGTGACCAACTCAACTCAATCCAAAAAAAAAATATCACAAGAAATTGCGAGTAGCTGAGTGGAATGGAGATAAGTTAAGCATTGGGTACAGGACCAAGTCTCCCCTGGGTGGTGCCAAAAGATGAGCGCAATAGAATCATCAAGTTGCCATAAGGCACGGAATGAGACTATTGCATGGCTGGGTAGTCAAAGTCTTCCATTCGTTAGTCATTTCAGGAGGATTAGAGCAGGTTTAGGTTTAGGGTGGGCGTTGGCCAGATTTGGATTTTTCAGATGTAATCCTGGATAGGACCCTGTCATTGAACGTCGCGTGAAAGTAGAACTTAATGAAGGCCTAAGTACTTTTTCGTAGTTTTTAGTTTTCGGATTTGAAAGATCGTCGGTTACAGTGGCCTGCTTACTGAGCAGAAAAACGCGGTCCCAGGTCCTTACATATCAAAGAGATTTATGGTAAAATCGCTTGTGTATCGTGTATTTTGCGAAACTCGTTGTTGTCGTTGGTTCCGGGTTTGAATGGATACACAAATTTGAGCAACGGTATTATGTGATATGAGGGGCTCGGTGGCCTTAGAGCAACCGTTTTTGCTTACTGAGCAGAACATCATGAGTCTAATCTCAGGCCCATCCCCATTCAAGATTCGTCAATCGTTTTATTTGTTAATATGACTACATGGTAATAACAGCAACTCGGTGATTAAAAAGGTGCTCGTCTGCCTAGTGGCAAACGTTTTTGCTTACTGAGCAGAAGACCGTGGGTTTAGTCCCAAGCTCCTTCGCGTTATATGATCGTTAGGACATCAATTCAGCTTATCGTTTAGCAAAACGAACCCTGCTGCAAACCCAACATCCCAGTGATTCCTCGTGGAAGTGCAGAGGTGTTCTCGGCTTCCATCAAAGCGAGTGTCATGTCAACACAATCCTTCCCATTCCTTTCTTGACCTGTGTTCGGGCGCGGCCGGCGCTGGTATTGCCTAATTTAAGATCACCAGTTTTTACACATTGAGGATGATTGCTAGTCCCAAGCATCGTCTATTGGTTCTCTGTGTAATTACAGCTGATCTGGCAGTAACAGAGTAGCAACCGTGGGCGGTCAATCAAGCTCAAGCTCAAGCTCGTGACCAACTCAATCCAAAAAACATCCAACCACCTACCTCAATAAATCTTCCCATGGCGATCATGTAGCCTGCATGTGGCGTGTCAGCCATCAATAATACTCCGTTTTACGGTATCAAAGCACCAACATTAACTTGAAAATTTTACAGTTGAATAAATTGGTCGCCCGTCAATGCAACATTTCCTAACACGGACATTAATTCTAGATACCAACACAGCGCTAGTTAAACAATATTCTTCCATTAATAGAGCCGAGTTGAGTCATCCCGCATATTTATTTATCATATATGTTTCGGAACTAGCTGCCATATTCCACGCAGTAGAGCAAATTGCTTCACTACCTTCTGACCATTGTTTTATTTTTACGGATAGTCTTAGTTCATTGGAGGCTATTCGTTCAAGAAGGCCGATGAAGCACTCCTCGTATTTCCTGGTTGAAATACGATCTAAACCGAGTGCTTTATCCAACTGCTCCTATAAACTCACCTTAGCTTGGGTCCCATCTGATTGCTCAATTTCGCGTAACGAGAAAGCGGACTCGTTGGCTAAGGTGGGCGCTATGGAAGGCGATATTTTTGAGTGACAAATTACCTTTAACGAATTTTCCTCCATTGCTCGTCAGCAATTCCTGATCAGTTGGCAACCAAAATGGATTGATGGTGATTTGGTAATATGGTTGCATTCTATTCTCCCACAGGTGTCGAACAAACCATGGTTCAAAGGGTTGGACATGAGCCGTGACTTTATACGCGTTATGTCAAGGCTTATGTCCAATCACTGTTCGTTAGACTCGCACTTCTATCGAATTGGGCTCTCAGGCAGCAATTTATGTACGTGTGTCAGTGGTTATCATGATATCGAACATGTTGTTTGGTCACCTCTACACCGTGTTGTCAGATCTGAGCTATCCACATCCCTCAGGGCCCGAGGAAAACAACCCGTTAGAGACATCTTGGCGAGCTGAGATCTCGACTATTGCAATTTAATTCATGTGTTTTTAAAACGGATAGATCTGAGGATTTAGTAGTTAGTGTCATCTTATGATCCCCCAAGTTGTTAGCTGCCCATCGGTGTACCCCCTTGTTTGTCTTTTTCATCAGTTTGTCGCTTAGTTCGAGATGAAGAGTACATTGCTCTCCAAACCTTGTGTTCTTAATCCCTACTCTGCCATCAATGTATTACAATTTGTTACCCCTAACTTTAAGATAGCGGGGAGTAATCGGCCCCGCTTTACTAACGTTAGTTTTAAGTGATTTTGTAATCTAAACAATGAATATCGACTCCGCAAAGCTACGGCAAATGAGCCTGCATTATAAAAAAAATATTATTTCCTATAAATTTTTACGGTTACCCTTCTTCTTTTGAATATTACGTCTTAACATGAATTTTACGTCGGCCTAGATTTAGTGTTCTAAGGCTGTGTTCCATTTGGTGAATTTTCACTTAAATTTGACTCTTCGAAAATAAATTATAATGCTCGAAAATCCCTCTGTTGTTGATCGTCTGATTTTCGAGAAAGTGTTTGTCAAAATGTATTCCTGGTCTATCAGAAATAAGTAGCAGGTTTATTTGAAAATTTTCCATGTGTCAAGTTTAAGTGAAAATGTGTCAAATGGAACACAGCCTAAGAGCACTTGCACAGTTGCTAATTGGGTTCTTTAGGGGTATTGAGGTAATTGCATATTCGTAATCTGCATTACAAATGGAATCGAAATCCAAAATATCATCAATTTTGGAGCACTGGAACTATTTTAAATAAGTGTGACTACATTAGCAAAAAAAAACACCATCTTTGCGCCCGTCGATGGTACTTCGTATCAGGGGTGAACGAGCTGTCAGTTTGTTAGTTTTGTGTCAAACAGTGAAGTGATTATTTTGCTTTAAATCTTGATTTAAAAATTGAGATGATGTATGAAAACCGACATATTTTTCAAAATTAAAGAACCCAATTGGGAGATTTTTAAGCCTGTGCCATTTTTTGCATTAGGATATATTGTGTGGAAAACGCAATGATACTCTAAACCGGATAATTTCTAAACCGGACCATTGCCAAAAATGAGTACCGGCACGAAAGCAACCCTTCACTGTAATCAGATACTCTCTGCTCTGCGGCGTAAAAATCATAGCCGAGTAGAGATGTGCAGCGCATGAATGAGCGAGACAGCTTACGGGTCGGTTGATGCTTTTGCTCGTTGGCTGAGGCTGACGGATGATGGCTTCCGCGCTTGTTGTAAATGAACGGTATCTGTGTAGTGTGAGTGAGATAGCGCAAGGCCAAATACACGCACATCAGTCAGTCCGTCAGTCTCATCAGCAGATATAGGAAGGAGCAGTCGGTAGCTGGCTGCTAGGTAGGGCAAATAATATGGCGATTGACTTTCTTCCTTCCACTACTGCTGCTGTGTAACCATTTTCGCGTGTTCTGGCTGTTGATGGAAGGAAAAATCCGGAATTTCACAATAAAAAACAGGAATACGTGCCCGCGAATCGATCCTCCATCGGTGAAAACATTAGCTTTCGGTGTGT
The DNA here is from genome assembly GCF_037179485.1 of Ochlerotatus camptorhynchus. NCBI lineage: Eukaryota > Metazoa > Arthropoda > Insecta > Diptera > Culicidae > Ochlerotatus > Ochlerotatus camptorhynchus. The sequence continues at coordinate 3,750,596 of NW_027040849.1, forward strand.
TATCTGAATGTGAGCTTCCCTTGTTGTGCTCTTTGTGAAAACTAGTGTCGATATAATAACCATTTCCTAAGATCAGTGTGCTAATTAGTGATTTTCTCCTCTGTGCTTTTTTCCTCTTGAACAATTCGTTGGGAAATTGGAAAACCACCCATCACCTCACAGATTAATCCTGCCGATAGTGGTACCGAAATAAGAAAGCGCAGGAAAATCGAAGTGGTGCAAAAAATGCAGGGCCAAGTTCCCGGCACACAGACGGCCCAGCCACCGTCAGTGCAGCAGATCCAGGTCCAGACCCAACCTCAGACGGTGGTCATACAACAGCAAGCAACGCCACAGGCAATCCAGGTTCAGGTCCAACAGCAGCAAGTCGTACAGAACAATGCTAAAATCGATCAGAGCCAGCAGTTGTCATCAGTCGGTAAGTCTCCCCTGATTTTATTTCTCCCCTAATCATGGTAATTCAAACAATCCTCGGGCACAATTAGAAAAGCTTGACGGTGGAATGTCGTAGTCAAAATTAGTTCTAATGCTATTTCAATTTTCCCGAAGGAGCTTGTTCCATTCAACCATCTTACGATGATTGTTTGCGTCATGCTTATTCAATATTTCAAAATGTTTTTTTTTATCAAATTCCTCATAATAAAGATGGAATCATATTCACCATACCTACCTAGGTATAAGTCTACTGTTATGTTCATTGAAACGCGATTGCGCTCCGTCAACTACCTACCTATACAGCTTTTGTGTATCGTTTTATGATACAAATTCGCTTGTTGGTTATGGTTTGACGCTGCATAATTCGATATGACGGTATGGCGTGGTTTTTAAAAATAGAATGTCAATTGCGAAAGCAGCGGTACTTACGGTTTAGGTAGTAGTGTACGCAATCTTGGTCGTGTCTATTGAGTTTTGGAATTAATTTAGATTTAAATCGTCAGGATGGGCTCCTGATTGAAGTCTTCTCCATACGGATTCTTGATTTGGATAATGTACCCAGTTTCTTCTAATATAATTGTATTACAAATACCGTTACGATAGCAACTATCAGTGCGTTATTTTTTTATAATAAATGTTCATTAATTTAATTTCCAGTCTGTTTGTTTTCATTCAGAGGGAGTAAATGTACATTTTTTACTTTTGAGATGTCATCACTAAATTGTATAGGGAAAACTTATGTCTCAACTTTTTCATGACGTTTACCACCTTTATTTTCATTCAAAACAAACCGCCCAGTAAAAAATGGTTTGTAATATCGTATCGAAAACTATACATTGCAACCAAATCGCATGTAATTTTACATCGGCTCGATGTATAAATGTAGCGGGTAATGTAACAATTTTCAACCGGTCGCATTGGAAAGGAAGTTGACAAACATATTTGAAAAATCTTGGTTTGCTACATTAATTTCTATGGCTGTGTCAGGGAGATTTGCTTTCACGATCGACACAGATTCCACACAACCAAAAGCAATTTTCTCTTGATCATCAGTATAGGTGCTTGAAAGTGATGTCTTTGTTAGAGAAAACATCACATGGCTGCCATACTTCCACGCAACTTAGGTATCATTTCGATGATTTCTCGAGCTAGTTTCGATTCAATTAAACAAATTTGCGCGAGTTTCGGGTTCTATTTGAGTGTGAAAATTTGAATTCTTTAGGGGATTTTCCTTATTAAAAAGTTGTTAGGATTTTCCTTCTTCACTTTAGTTAATTCACGGTGCGCGCCGGTTGGTTCAGTTGCCCATAACTGTTTTTCGAGATCACATTTTGGGATCTTTAAACCATTTTTTGTTCTATTTTCAAGAAGCATGAAAAATGCGCACAATGGGCTTGTGAGTTTATACAATTTCTTGAAGTGGCAATCGCAATTAACGGAAGATGGGAACCATATATTTTCGATCAATAAATGTCACTATTGGTCCCTTCTTTATTTTTTTAAAGTCACTATATGGTCATTATTTTCGTTATTTTAGTCACTAATGTCATTACTATTAAATCACATACCCACTACCAGCCCGGCCTGTGTAACAAAGGTTCTATGCACCTGCCTGGTGGATCAATATGGGTTTTAAAATATAAATTTAGACGACACGCGCCGAGTGGGTGGCCGAAGGTCGTTGGTTCAAGGCCACTAGACATGACATCAAGTTGAAAATTGCATTATGTCCTAGGTAACTTTGACAGATTCTCTTCGTCGACTTTCTCTTTGTATTCCCACGGCCATGTTAAGACATTCCCAGGTATTTTAAGCACACTGATCGGTAAAAGAAGCTTTTATCTAGCATCTAATACGACAAACACAACAAGAAACGGTTGTGTGCTCAAGTCATTAAAGAAAGAGAAAGTCGACGAAGATAATCGATCAATGTTACTTAGGACCTAATTCAGCTTGAAATATTCGTGGCTTTGATAATTTTTTAATAACGTTCACCACACGTATCCTATGTATGGGGCTTACCATTCCTGCTGACAAAGTTCCACCTCTGCATTTCTCTTAAGTAAGTGTCCAACTAACACTCCTTAGTATGTCCACCAGTTGCTGTAAGGATGTGGCCAGCACAGTGCTCTCTAAGGCGAGGATCACAAGAAGCATATTGAGCCAATTCAATTGCACACTAGCGCTACGTAGTGAGAAAATTATGAACTGCTGTCCACCAATCAATACCTTGACCTACTGAACAAACTTGCCGAACATTGCCAACATGGCAAAGATCCCAAGATATAGCAAATTCAGGAAATTCATTTCCGCACTAGCGCCGCGTGGTGAGAAAATTTTGAACTTCTGACCACCAACCAAAAATCCTTGATCGACTGAAAAACTTTACCTAAGACATAAACATTATATATGGCCAGGATCCTAAGGTATAGGGTAAGTGATCCAGGCTTTAGCCCTATCTTAAATTTCAATATTTTTCATTCTTTTCCTAATTTATTTCCATGCAAGGATAGAGCATAGATTTTGGCATATATCTACGCGAATAAAACCATAAATATTTATTTAAAATTTTAGTCAGACCCTAGGGTAAAAAACTAGAGCATTAGTGCCACAAATGGCTCACTTACCCTATCATATTCAGAAAATTCACTTTTTAACTAGCGTCGCGTTGTGAGAACATTCAGAACTTCTGTCCACCAACTTAAAGTTCTTGACCTACTAAACAAATTTGCCGAAGACTTCTTCTTCTTCTTCCTCGCATTTCAAGCTTATTGCGTATGGCATATTAGCTTATTACGTGTTCTCAACTTAATGTTCTAGATGCACTTCCACAGTTATTAATTGAGAGCTTTCGATGCCTGTACCATTTTTGCATTAGTATAATTATTGTGTGGCAAGTACAATCATACTCTATATGCCCAGGGAAGTCGAGAAATTTTCCAACCCGAAAAATTCCTAGATCGGACTGGGAATCGAACCCAGCCACCTCCAGTATGGTCTTGCTTTGTAGCTGTGCCTTTACCGACTGAGCTAATGGAGGTCCCAAGGGAGGTTGCCAAAGACTGCAACCTTCTATATGACCTGGATCCCAAGATGTGTCATATTCAGGAAATTCACTTGCACACTAGCGCCGCGCAGTGAAAAAAATATAAACTTCTGTCCTCCAACAAAAAGTCCTTGATATACTAAACAAGCCTGCCAAATACTGTAAACTTCTACATGGCCAGGATTCCAAGATATAGCATATTAATCGGATACACCTTGAATAGGGGAAATGGATGTAATATCGACCTAAATACCCCTAATTTGGGCCCATACATAAATTCAGCAATCGACTGAATTTGCAATAGCGACCAAAAATATCCATTAGTATCGTTCCAATGACGCGTTCATATAGATAAAATTGATAAATAGCAGATTTTTAGCGATGAGCCCAATCTTAGATCCATAGGCCAACATTAGAGCCATTTCCCCTATAATTTTTGTGTGAAGACAACATATCAAGAAGACTGACAACTCTTCCGTTTTCTCTTGCGACTTGTAGTGGTAAGCGTGATTACCTCTCACCCCAGCAGGCCTGGGTTCAATCCCAGTCGGCACCGCCGGGATGTTCTGAGGCATAACATCTTTGATCACGCCTTCCTTCGGATGGGAATTAAAGCCGTTGGTCCCAGGTTCATGAGTTTGTAGGGTCGATAGGTAGGGTCCAGGTGTGGGAGCTGCCTTCCTGGCGCGTCGGTAGCATTGGTGCTCAGCACGGAAAACAAGATCGACGGAAAACAAACCAAAGGAAAAAAAATACCTTTGCGTCGTATGAGAAAATGGAAGAGTTACCAGTCTTCTTGATATGTTGTCTTCGTCTAAAGGCTTAATAAATTGTGGATTACGCCTAAGTAAGGGTACCTATTGAGCAGTTCCAGTTCCGTGATTGTTTGTTATGCTTGACTCACATTTTTATTTTTTACTAAAATTTGTCCATTTTGGATCTTGTAAATTTTTTACAAAAAATTGTGGCATGGAAATGGCATTTCCGGATCGAAATAACGTCTAAGGGGCTGACAACGTTGACAGTTTAGGAGGGGAAGGGGGTGGTTGTTTGTTGGCAATTATGCATGGCAATACAAATTTTAAAAGGGGGGAGGGGGCAAGTTACCATGAAGTTGCACAAAAAAGGTCAAGGATAATGCAGTGACACCACGGCTATATACTTTGTGCGGCTAAGAGCTTGGTCACCGAAATAGCCGTTGCAAATCACCGGTGACAGACATTGGTTGTTATGGTGAGGTTCTATTGATTTTTCTTCCTAACCAACGCACGACATTCCACGTTCTTTTCACGCTTATCCTGCTGCATTGGCTGCATTTACTCGTTGTTTGTACCCCTTTGTAGCATGTGTGGTAAAACATCCTGTATTGCCACATAGTGCTAATATGCTTGGTTGAAGGGTTGTATGGTTACATGATGATGATTTTTTATTTTTATGTTGCCACAACATATGAATGCACTTTATTTCGATTTCAGGTCTACTAGAACTGGCACATCGCGAATACCAGGCGGTGGATTACGAAAATGCCGAACGACACTGCATGCAGCTGTGGCGGCAGGAAAGCAACAACACCGGCGTCCTGCTGCTTCTGTCGTCGATTCACTTCCAGTGCCGACGGTTAGACAAGTCGGCCCAGTTTTCGACACTGGCCATCAAACAGAATCCCCTCCTGGCCGAGGCGTACAGGTGAGTTCGTGCAATCCTCTCATAATGTATTGAATATTTTCGACGTCGGAGCCGGGCCGGAGGTAGCTTTTATTAGAGTTTAGTGGAATAAATTTAACCAGCTACAGGAAAACGAATTCTAGGCGGCCATGGCGTCTAGTTCATCGATCGAAGTCCTACTTTGTTATAAAAACACCAAAGTCAACCAAACTCAGTGAATGCCAATCATGTCGCGTTGTTTTTACAGTTCCGCTTTTTCTTACCTTACCTTCTTTTCTTACCGGCCCCTACTCACGACACAAATCGTTCTCGTTTCGTTCCCCCCAACATTCATTGTTTTCAAATTTTACAGCAATCTGGGCAACGTGTACAAGGAGCGTGGCCAGTTGCAGGAAGCCCTAGAAAACTATCGCCATGCCGTTCGCTTGAAGCCGGATTTCATCGATGGCTACATCAACCTGGCAGCCGCGTTAGTAGCAGCTCGCGACATGGAACAGGCGGTCCAAGCCTATGTCACAGCGCTCCAGTACAATCCGGTGCGTGTGCCCTGCCAAGATTTCCGGAACTTTTTGCACTGATTGACGTGTTTTCCCATCTTTTTTAGGATCTCTACTGCGTGCGGAGCGATTTGGGTAACCTGTTGAAAGCGCTCGGCAGACTAGACGAGGCCAAGGTAGGTCGGATTCAGGGACCAGCGAGCAAACAGCGGTTTGTCGTGGATTTATCGTTGATTTTGTTTTTGTTATTGTTTATGTGTGACATACTCTGTGTGGATGAGATTCGGTCTATTAGTACTCTGATTGATTTTGATAATGCATGTTACTTTTAACAGTACATCCGCGAGAGAAAAGGATCGTTCTGCTGTGGACTCGTCCTTGAGCTGTCCTCAATTTCTGTGAATATACTCAATATAGTGTTGTGCCTTATGTTATTATATACGCGTCGGGCGAGAGATGATGTACTACCAACAACTGGACCGAGCGAGGAGAGGTAGGTTCGTGGCAAGGTTTACCTTTTACCAGCACCTGTTTTCTAGTATGTTATCAGTTTGAAGTTAGATTTTCTGATAGATAAGCTGCGGGACAAGTTCACAGTGTAATGCCACCTTTTCGCGTTAATCCCGTTATCAGTTCGGCACAAGTGGAGTGAATGGGAATTTCTGAGCGCGATTTATTCTTCTGTTCATTTTCTGTCACATTCGAAACCTTCGCTTTGAGTTCATTCACTGTTCATTCTAAACGGGTTTTCAGTGAGAGCAATTCTTTTTTGTTTCGTTTCGCTACCAACAAAAATACTGATCGAATTCTCGCCTAAATGATTTCAGCGTATTTCGTCGCAACATAGAGCTAATTTGATTACAGCTTAACCAGGTTGGAATCTTCGGCGCGAGAAAGCCATAGACAAGGGCACCGACAGACCGTCCCATCTGCGAACAACAGTCGCACACAATTCCGGAGTCGCCGATTGGCCCCAAACAGCACCTGTGTGTATTCGATTGACAGTATAGAACATAATATTGACCTAAGTTAAGACCCAATTGGAGCTGTTACAAGGCGACAGGTAAAGTAACGTGTTTGGCTGGAATTGACTCTCCCCTACCCGACCGCCTGAAACCCCTTTCAATTTACAGATAAATCGATGCTTCCAAAAGGTAATAATTTGAGCAGAAAATCTCCCACTTGTACACAAAGAAATGCCCTCACAGTAATAAGATTATTGTGACTTCCGCTTTCGGCAGAATCGATTTTTCTCTTACCCTCTCCATCATTCCATCCCATCCCGACCCCGGTCAGTCAATCGAAGGCCAAACATGACTGAATGCAATTTCTTTTTCTATATATATATATATATATCCCACATATATCTACTTGCGTTTATTTGTCGACTCTGAAGATGCAACCCCTGGAACCAGCTGTCAGTCGAGCTATTTACTAGATTAGAATCGCTTCTCCCCGTAGTGATGCCTTTTGTTGGTCAATTTATAAAAAATACCGGCAAATTGGAAATGTCCAACTCAGGCAAACAAAACGCATCATCGGAAGTTAAGTGGTCATTCGATAGGGAAAACACATTCCGCAGTAGTATGGATGAATATTTTAACCTCAAACGAGAGGATTTAAAACCTTCAATCATCGCTGCGAAAGGTGAACGTTTAATCTCTTTATTTGGCAGAGAAGTCTCTCACACGGGTTTCCTTGAACACAGTTCTGTTGTTGCTATTCAGTTCCGTCCAATACGTTTGCCAAATTTGGTTGGTTGTCGGTTGAGAGCCGGTTGACCACAATCATATCGTCGCAGTTTCGGGCGGAAGGTTCCATTTGATCCGACCCTAGCCATTCCAAACCAATGGGCGAAGTGCAAGAAATGGTTGTCGTTGACGTTCGTTTTCCTGTTGAGAGATTAAACATGTTTCTTTTCTTCTAAATATTAAACAGCTAGATTTATGAACATATTGAAATTTAGAATAAGCACAGTGGCGGAGGCAGCAGTCGGCGGTGCAGCGGAGCGGAACGAGTAGCGGCGCACTTGGTGGATGATTTTGTAATATGGCATTCCTTTTTTTTCAGGCAGTAGTTGTAGTCTTATTGTTATATTAGCATAAAAGCTAACGTATCTTGATAGAGAGATTCATTATTCGTGAACGATCTTTGTTGTTCCTACAGCACAACATGTGAGACAGTATGTCTCACGTGGAAACGATCGGTTATCAGGATACATTAGCTTCGTCGTTTTTCTGCTGATTGCTTAGGTGAACCAGAGAAAATTATAAACCTTCCCGTTACACGGCCGATGAGAGTAACTCAGTAAGGGACCATCCATAAATTACGTCCGCATGGGGGGGGGGTTACTAAGAAACGTCGCAATTTGTAACATATGGGGTACGGGGACTAAGTTCAATCGTAACATCAAATATGTATCGAAATCGGATAGACATTTTCCATCATATTTTAACCCATAATTAGTTTTTTCCTGTTATTATTTTTTTCTTTAAGAGTAATTGATAAAAATATTAGTATTTCAAATCATAGAAACATATTTTAATGTTAGTAAATCTACTTTATGAAATATTAAGTACGGACAGGCTCGACATCAATGCATCAATGACATCTCACGCGGAAGTCTTGAGTTTGAATCTTATCTTTGGACAAGTCACAGCCAGGGTTGTTAATCGTTAACTTCTTCAATGGAAATTTGCATCCAATTGCATTTGGGTTATGACCAGGGTCGTTAATGACCTTAACGTCATTAATGACCCTGATCATAGCCCAAGTTACATTGCAAGTTTTATTAAGGTTTTGAAGCATTCTAAAAGTCTAAATAATGGTCTACGGAACCCTCATAAAACTAAAATTGTTACTGGGGAATGGACTGCAAAATTGGTTAAAGTGTGACTACAGACAAATCTCCATATTTCTATGTGCTGTGTCTCAATTTCTGTAAAGGAATCTAACTCTTGTTACGGTCAAATTCTACATACATATTTACATCCCTCCCTATGTTGATGGGCACAAGAATTCAGAGGTGAAAAATTTGTATAGCAGGGTGCTTTTGAGAAAAAAGTGGTTGAAATCATGCATACCAGAAGTCCTTATCTTGCATCTATTTAAAATGATGTTATCTGTTGATAATTAATTTTGGTAGTTTTTTAAATGAGTTTTAGATTATTAACTTTTTTCACTGTGGATAGATTTTAGTAAATTTTCATTCAAAATACTATATGTATAATGCTTTGACTAGACAAGAAACATTGTAGCACATTTGGATCTTTGTGCTTCAAGAAATATCAATTTAAAAATGGTAGTTAAACGTGCTTAACTTCGTTTAAACTCAGTCAATCAAGCTAAAAACTTTACCAAAAAATCTTGAATATTTGATCCACCAGTTGCCAATATTTCTGAAATTTGCAGCACTTTAAAGTTCTATCGATTGACAAAAAATTATGGCGATTACTTCGATATTTTCGTCATATTCAAGAAGTTCTTCCTGGAAAATTGAACTTTCAGTTGAATTCGACTCAATTTTGAGCTACTCTCATTGACCGTGTATTGACATATGTTCGGTGATGGAATAGTCGAATGAAATATTTTTCCCTGGTCACTTCACTTAATTATATTTGATTTATCTGCATAAATGCAATGTTCTTTACAGGTTTTCACTTTACCTTGAATAATGTTTTTATCGATGATCTCAATTCGTATGTATATCGTATGTTATGGGTGATTATGTAACTATTTTTACTTTTGTATCAAGTCATTTTCATAACATTTAAACGGAAGAAAATACGTAATCTTAAGCAGTCCCTAATGGGTTAAAAAAATAGTTTTCCAAATTCATAGATTAACAGCTATTTTCTTGTTTACCTTCGGATCGTAGTTCATTGTTTAAAGATATGTTCAAAACGTCAACAAGAATATGGAGTGTTCCCCAGATTTGAACTACTATCTCATTGTTGTTATGTTACTCTTCAAGGTTGCAGCCTTTTCGGGTTCAATAATATTTTTTTTAGTTTTACAGGTTTCAACACTCTAGAGTAACATTTGAAATGGGCCTAAGCCCGAAATGTGAGCAAAGCAAAAAAACGATGTGTTTTCATTACTCTTTTTTAAAAACCTATTTAAAAGAATAAACATTTGCAATGATTTTTTCTTCATGAAGTTAATGATTGGTACGCTTTAACATTTTGAGTAAGTATTCACTGATGCATTGGTCCTGGAAAGTATCATGTTCCTTGATTATTTGTTAACGCAGCAATTATGATACTTTGGATAATGAAAGGAATATCTTATTCCTCACATTTCGATGACATTCAAAATTGAAATTCAGGGGAAATAATGGCGCATACAAAAGAAAACCCGAATTCATCCACCTATGGTAAGATCTGACCCTTCTTACTGATTCAAATTCGAAGAAAATGGCTCAAGTCTGCATTTAGGGCAAGATAACTTCTGAATGATATAAGTGGGTCTGTGTCTGAATTTTCATGTGTTTTAATTCATCGCAGGTTTTGTCCAAAGAGTACATGTCCGGGTGTGGCCAATACGAATGATGGCGCACAAATTGGCTGCAAATGATCATAAACTTGAAATTTGATGTGACTTTAGTTTACGTCAGATTCTGACCATATTCCCGGTGGTACCAGGAGCTTTCGTGACCAATGTTACCCTGGGTTCTCAATATTCTTGTTATTGAACTTTCAGACAGTATGATGTGTTAAACGGTTTACTCTGATTAGACTACAATTTTAGACTTCAGAGGAATTACTTATGATAGTTGGTATCCTAGCTAGATTAACGGTCCGACTGCTAATAATCAACACGAAATCTGCAGTCAGACTGATCGATTAATTTTTTAAAATTATTTTGAGTTTATATAATCGATTAAAAATGTGACATCATGATCAATATTTCAATTGACAGAAAGAGATAGGCGCTTGGAGTGACACGAATAATGTAGCATAAACATTACAATTGAACCTACTCTGTCATCCTCATTTTGCAAGCCACAGATGCGTCGCAAGGTAAGTTTAGGCTCCTTTTAAATTCAGGTCATTTCCTGCGGAACTTACGAGGCATGGCCAGGTTTGGCCAATGTGATCCCTAGTACTAAGTATAATCTCCAGAATTTAATTTACTCTTGTGATTTTAAAAGTCGTATGAAAAGTTTTGGTCATTCCAGTTTTTGGCTTCCCCGGTGATATCTGGAACATATCTGGGTCTGACTAATGTGGGCCTTTGAACTCAATATAACCGCCGATGACTTTATTTAGTTTTGATGTACAGGGTGATTCGGAATAACTGTCACTTTTGAACGCGTGAACTTAGCATAATTTAATTCAAATCTCTCTCCCTTTACCTTTAATTACCAGCCACATTTGTCACGAAAATGAACCACAGCTGTCCCGAGCAAAGTTAGAGATCAAATTGAAATCAGAATTTGCTGTTATGATGTAACTTATTTTGAATACTCCATTTGATCTCATTTTGGTTGACTTAACGGTTAACACAGCAAAAATGAGAGCAAAATTTTACACTGTTGAATCAAACGGAAAACTAATTCTGCTATCAATGAAATTAATTTGATTACTGATTTTGCATTCATAATGTTTGACTGAATACGGGCCTGTTGTAAATGGTTAGCATCCATGCTTCTCACGCTGAAAGATTTGAGCTCAAATGTCAGCTCGGGCTAGTCATGAATGACCTAAAATGTGTTAAACAAAACAAATAAACAATAATCGTTAGTTCAACGACAGATGAACTAAAATCAAATTTTAAACAAGAAATTAACAGCAGAACTTCAAGTTAAGTTGCTTTGATTTAAAAAGTCTTGACTGCATAATGAAAGCACAGTATGATGTCAGACTTATGTTGCGACAATTGAAATCAAAATGAGTTTTCATTATGATAGGAACCGCAAACTTTAATATGGATTTGCTTTCATTTTGTTAACCGACTTTGCTCGGGGTGCCAGATATACTGAAACGCACGTTTTAGCTCCAGCACTTTTGGAGTCCTGGCAAAGCATTTAAGCTTTGATGTTGAACGGATTTTCCACGCATGGTTACTTTTCCTCTATAATGATGCGAAAAATAAATGTTTTATACTTTAGAAGAGATTTCAGTTTTTAAAAGATACCATGCGAATTTATACAGATATATGACATGCTCCATTTTGACGTCCATGGCTGCTTGATATAAAAACCGAATGAATTTTCAAATTCTATCAATACAAGCTGATATTTGTACACACTTTAAAACAAAAATACTTGAACATTACCCATTTTACCCATTGAGAATTGCATATTTGTGAAATCTGTGACAGTTATTCGTCGCAGTGTCGCATGATGGGCTTTGGTCCAAGTCAGAATCTCGCCACTTCTCCAGCGGCAACCGGAACATATACAAATATGACCAATGTGGTCCCGTGTACCATTGAATTTGTTTTTAAGTTCTCATGTAATTTGAAGTATCGCATGAAGGGTTTTGGTCTAAGCCTTGATTTGGTTTTCGTCGATCTTGTTTTCAGTACTGAGTACCAATGCTACCGACGCCAGGGAGGCAGCTCCCACACCTGGACCCGACATATCGACCTATCAACTCATGAACCGGAGACCAGCGGCTTTACTTCCGTTCCGAAGGCAGACGTGATCAGAGATTTTATGCCTCAGAAAATCCCAGTCGGTGCATCAAACCAAGGCCCTTTGGGGTGATAGGCTATCACGCTTACCACTACACCACCGGCGCCGCTAGGTCTAAGCCAAAAACTGCTTACTTCCCCGGTGGTTCCCGGAACATGTCCGGGTGTGTTTCAATGTGGTCCTGAAAATTTGATATGGCCATAAAATTAGTTAGTTTTTTTTTTAAGTTTCATGAATTTTGATGTGTCATATGATGTGTTTTACACGTTTCACTCCTAGTCTCAAGACCCGTTTTCACCGGAATAGGTTGGTTGGTTGCCTTTATTAAGGAGATTTTCAGCCAGACGCTGGTTCATCTCCGGACCACCGGAATATGTTCTAAACATGTCTCAGGAACTAGTTGACTTATCCTAAAAATGTTCAACATCGTTCTATCGGACCATGGTACCTTCCGTTTGGCGCTAGTTGCGTCTAATTTAGATCAGTGGGTACTGACAAATACGTCTTTCAAAATTTTATAATACACGCACACACAGTATTTTCCGATCTCGTTGAGCTGAGACGAATGGTCGACGACATTAGCATATCTGGCAGGTATTTTTTTTTAAATCTGCGGTGAGAATGTCTATTAATTTTCAGGAATGTCTGCAGTTCAGTGTTGGGAAAATATCAAATAATCAAATCCCACCCAAGAACAAGATCACGCTTGATTTTCGTAGACAAAAATTAACAAGCAAACAACTGCTTGATATTGCAAGCTGTGATATCGGAATATCAAGCTAACAAAACTCACCAGTTGCAAATCTCACCAAACTGTGGTGATTTTTGCTTACACCCGAACACAACCGAAACTTCCATAACGTCTGGCAGCATAACGTTTCGTGTCTGCCATCGATGAAGAGAAAAAGAGATAGCATTATTATAACTTCTCTTTTTAAGAAAACGAGGTGCAACGGAATCATTTTTGCGACGAATCAACTCTCAGCTTCAACTTTACACGCTTGTAAAATCAATATCAAGCATGATATTTTGCTCCAATATCACGCGTGATATTTACATCAGAAAAATATCAATTTTCCCTTGATTATGCCATAACTGCTGCAGTAAATCGTTTGAGATACTGATTTTTCCGATAGATGGCGCTGTTTCCTTGGTAGCCATCGTTTGGATTCAGTATGGTAGAAAAGATCAAATCGATTATTTCCAATTGAGTAACAATTTCTACCTTCAAATTCGACAAATGTCGCCCCGCTAAACCAGTTTTTGCGGTATGAAGATTTTCGAAAAATCGTCGATTTCTCTTCAAACCTTGCTTCTGGCAGTGAGAAAAATCCTACATTTTTTTTTCTTTTTAGCAATAGTAACATGAAGTAGAAATAATATATCGAACAAATTGATATTTTTAATTAAAAGTGAATTTCGCCATTCAAGTCGATTTTCCACCAGCCCATACGATTGAAGGCTGCTCGGATTACTGGTTTACTCGGTTTACTGGTTTACTTGGTATACTGGTTTAATAACAGGACATTGTCCATGTAAATATCAACTGAATCTAATCGGAAGACTACAAGATGATATATGCCTGGCATAGAAAAGAACGACTCGGAACAGATTGTTTTCAAGCTTATCGGTATCAAAGGTTTAAAAAAATCAATATTTATTATTTTAAATAATTTTATATTTTTGCAAAAACTTTTAACATTTGGACTAAGAAGTTAGGGGGATGACTCTAAGATTTTCGAGGCTAAAAATCCAGTCCAAACCAATCCAAATCGAAATATCAATTTTCTAAGCATACGCATCCCTCACAATCGCTCACACGTCTTTGCAAGATCTTGAAAAAGCTTGTGGACACTTGTGAAGGATGCATACACTTTGTACAAGGATAGTTCGTATTGGAGTGGCTTGGAAAATCGTACCCAAGACCGACCTTTCCAGGAAAGTTGGTAGAAATTTCCGGAGAATGTTTGCCGAAAAATCTTCCAGAGAAATAAGAAAGAAGCTCTTCTGGAGGAATGTTAAGGAAACTTCTAGGGAAAATTCAAAGAAACTGTTGGAAAAATCGGATGACATATCCAGAGGAAGTCAGAAAGGTTTCGGAAATCGGAAGAAAATTCCAGGAGTGGCCATTTCCAGGGAAGCTTGGAAAAACCTGCCAAAAGAAGTCGGAAAAAACCTCCGGAAGAAGCTTATGGAGAACCGGAAGACGAAATAAACTTCTGGGAGAATTCGATGATAATTCCGGTAAAAAAGTTTAAAGGGATTTCTTGGAAAAGATAGAAGAAACTTCTTAATATAGTTTTAAAGAAACTTCTGAAGAAAGTCGGAAGCTTCTTCCGGCGAAAGCTAGAAGGTTTTCGAAACAGTCTAAAGCTACTGGGAAAATTAACACAATATTCCGGGAAAGTTGGAAAAAAAAGTGGCGGGAGAAGACGGAAAAACCTTTCCTAAGCTCGAAGCTCCTGAGGAAAATAGAAATGAGTTACCGGGAGGAATTGGAAAATAATAATTCCAGGGGAAAGTTTAAGGAAATGTCTAAGAAAAGATTCAATAGACTTCAGAAAGTTAAAAAAAAATAACATCCTGTGGGACTTTTTTTGGTGACAAAAAACAAAAGTATTTCCCGAATCCCAGGAATTACCGAGATGAGCCATTAGCTGTTTCTCGATTTCTGGGTAGCCGAACACGGCGAGAAAATGGAAACACTAGTCGAAAGAGTATCAAGCATGAGCGAGCATGCATTAAGTACGTCACGTCATTTTAGGGAAACTCAACCCCTCCCCCCCTTTTGTCACGTTCTTCCTATACCTAACGCATTACTAACAAACAATTTGAGCTGATTAAAAGCTGAATACACTATTTTATAGCTGAAGGAGCATATATTTGCATGAATGCGGCCTTATTCAGCTTTCAATGTTAGTTAGGTTGCTTGTCACACATGCTCTCTAAGACATTTTTTTTAGTTGAATTATTTTTTGGGCATATTCAGAACGATAAATTAATAATACTGATTATTAAAAAAATGGTATAAATCGGAATAAAATGTGTATAAATTGTATATAGGTATCAAGTTCGAAAATCGGTACAAATACTGACAAACCAGTATATCTGGCAACGCTGATGTGCTGTGCTCTTGTACAGCAATTTTTAACAAAAGGCGTATTGTTGTGGACAAGGGGCTTACAAAACCCTTTGATCTATGGAATGTAGCTACCAGCCAAGTGGTACATTTCATTGGAAGTAGTACCTGGCTGGGAGTATGCTTTTAGTCAGTCCATGACGGTCACTCCACACATAGTGATACGACATACTGACCAAGCAATTATTAAAATGGAGAATTTATCACAATAGATCAAAGTAATGCTTGCAGTGATGAATATACGCAACACTGAGTAAAAATTAGCTTCTCAATATGTTTAGCAGTTC
Organism: Ochlerotatus camptorhynchus; assembly: GCF_037179485.1. Classification (NCBI taxonomy): domain Eukaryota; kingdom Metazoa; phylum Arthropoda; class Insecta; order Diptera; family Culicidae; genus Ochlerotatus; species Ochlerotatus camptorhynchus. Next base: position 3,766,305 of record NW_027040849.1, read on the forward strand.
ACATTAAAATTTGAATCATGATTTGAAATATTCTGTTCTTTCATTCGGATTCTTGGTTTGCAAAAATATGACCAATCTGTAACTTTGGCATTCCCAGGGTAACGTGATCATTTTCGGTTCGTCAATTTGGGAAAGATGTCGGCAATCACAATTGGAAACTTTGATTCTGATGTCTGTGATAGGGAGGATTTCTTTCATGATCGACAGATTGAAAAGAAATAGTACATCACACCCATTTCTCTTCAATTTTAAGCCATTTATCATCATATTAACGTTTATTTTCCTTGCTCACCTTCGCAATCAGCAGTAGTAGTAGTCCAGACTGGTGTAAACTTTTCCTTCCAAAACAGGCTGCTTTACTGCCAGAAAATAATAGACATGCCGACTACAAAAGTCTCCAACCAACGAATAACTCATCGCTTTCCGAGTGCATCATCGTTGCTGCTCATCCAAGCAAATTGAACTTTTGTTGAATCGGTTTTGTTTACAGTTTCTCTACACCTTTGTTTATCAAATATTTTCATAAATTCATAGCTGTTTAAAACTTTTTCGAATGTATGCCTGATTGCCGTATTCTACATCACCCTCGTCGCCGTCGCATACTAGCAGGTGTTGTTCCCGTTGTCCGCGCTTCCCTTCAAATACAAAACCTCACGTCAAGCACCGAAGTACTGTTTCCAACTGAATAGAGCGATAAAATCAAAGAATAAAACTCAGATTAATGTTGCCTCGCCATCAGAATGATATGAAATAATGGAGAGCAATTCGTATCTGCCGTATTTTTTCGAAGACACTAGACAGCATTGGTGGACCCTCATCCCTAACAACAATTCTCGTTTTGCACGGAGAACAATGTCCCGTGATTTTTCCTTTCGTTTTTATGTAGCTTTTTATAAGTCTTTATTTATAACACGTTCGTCCCATAGACGACATCATTCGAGAGCAGTCGACTCCCATCCTGGGATATGTGTCGATCTGGTGACGTGCGATTGTTAGAATTGTTTTTATTTTCCTTCCATTGGAATATTCCACGGACTTGGCTGTTCACTGCATTGAAAGAGGGGGGGGGGGGGGGGGATCCCGGAAGTGATGAATCTAAATTATGATTTTTTTTTCTTTCTATAAATAAGAGAGCGCGAAGATATCCTTTCAATGATTGATCAGCCGATTTTCAGTGCCAACAGAAAAAGGAAAATCAAAACAATATGTCGACTCTAGTTTGAGATGTGTTTCACCATCCAAATGGGAATCTTGTTTGGTGGCATGTTTACTGAAAATTTCTTTCGATAGTCCCATGATTATTGTATTATCTTTTCCCTACAGCTGGTGTCTATCGATTTGAGAAGCTTGTGATTTGTTTGTTCCCACCGTTGAGGATTTTCTGTTCGTTTGATCTCGTCGATAATAGCTTTTCCCAATGATTGAATCAGATTAATCGTTTCCATTTTTTTCATTTGATTTCATTTCGCATCGCACCCAGCCAACATCACCAGTTTGTACTAATAATCGTTTTTTCTCTCTATTTTTCCTTTTTCTTTCCCCTCCAATCATTTTGTTATGAAACATTTTCCCTTCCTACCCCCTGAATCACGGCAATTTTCTGTACGCAATGCAATAATCGTACGTAAAATGGCACCCCCAAATCAATTTCAAAACTTGGAAATACAAAAAAAAAAACATCTAGGCATGCTACCTGAAGGCGATCGAAACACGGCCGGACTTTGCGGTAGCCTGGAGCAACCTGGGCTGCGTGTTCAACGCCCAGGGCGAGATATGGCTCGCGATTCATCACTTCGAGAAAGCGGTCGCACTGGATCCGAACTTTTTGGACGCCTACATCAACCTGGGCAACGTGCTGAAGGAGGCGAGGATTTTCGACCGGTGAGTACTAAAACAGTTTGTTTGTGTGTGTGCTAGTTACTGCCAAAGTACACAGTAAAATATATCGTCGGTTGCATGCAATACTGTCACAAGTTGACATTATTCATGTTTGAGATTCTGATGGCATAGTGTGAAGTTTCATTCCACAAAAAAAAAACAATTTTCAAATTCGTGAAAAAATCGGAAGTTATAGGTGGATGTACCTTAGTTGTTAGATTTTCAAAAAGGCCTACAATAAAGCAGCATCAAAGGCACATTTGGAGTTGTACCTTTGTTGCCCATATAAATATGCAATTTTGTTGTCATTTAGCATGTTGTTTTTTTCATGCAATAACTATTTTTTGAGTTTCATTTTATGATGTACAAGGGGGTCAGGGGCCATGTCACCGATGTGAATATTCACACCATCCATAATACACCAGGGAAGGGGAGAGGAGTGAGCAACACAGCATCTTTACCCATGGGGGTTAAAAAAGTTCTGCGAGGTATACTTATGGTAAACCAGCTGCTCAGGGATTGTAGAAAGGAAAGGGTTGGGTAGGTTTTGTGTGAAAAGCGCATAAGTTATTATCGTATCGTTGAAAAATGGCCTCGTTTGGTTTGCGCTCTCGTCACAGAGCGCATTGATTACATCACACCGTCAATGAAAAAGAAATTAAAAGAGATTGAAAGAGATTATTAGTGAGTTTTAAACTGTGATTTACCTATTAGAAATACATTTGTAAAATTGTCTCCGTGTACTGAACAACCATCCCTCTCGCCCTCCCACCGCCTAAACGTCTGAAGGAGTGTGACGTCAAACTCCGTCATCCATTCAATCAGCCGGAGAACGAAAGAGCGTGCAATGAGCGTCAGCGACCCTAATAAAGGGTGGGGAGCACCATACATGAACGATACCACAAATCGTGCCACCGTACCACATATTGTTGGGATGATAACCCGAATAGGTTGTTAGGCACTCCTTATGGTTATCGTTTATGCGGGTGTTTCAAAGGATACATCTAATCAACCCTCTGTGCGACCCAACACGTGCAATGTATTTAATGTTGAGAGCCTTGTGTGCCTTATCATGAGTGGTCACGGATCTGGCAATCTTCACATGACTATGCTTCCCGGTGACGACGACTACTATCTAGCCGGTTTACAATAGGTTTTATACAAGAGTACTAGAATAGATCGGAGTATACTTACAGTTTTCGACGTTCCCATGTACTCCTTGTTTACCTTCAATACTACTTCCTTCTCTTGTTGTATTGTGTTTCTGGATAATGGATCCTCGCTCCGGAATGTCTTCAAAACTGGGGGGATTTAAATCGCTCCTCGTGCACAACCCTTCCAGATGACCGAAAGAGCGCTCAGTCCGATTGGTCTCACCCGATATTCTTGAAATATTTGACTTTTTGAATAAAACATTGCCATTTCGAGACTTCGTGTTGTTAGTTTTCTTGAAGGTCTTGTGCTTAATGCTTGATTTGTCTTTCGCTTCGTATTTCTAAGAATTGACTCTATAAATAGATAAAAAAAAAAAAAAAACAAAAACAACGCTTCCCGCCCATAAGCTGTAGACCGAGTGCAGAATCTTTGTGATGATACTTTCCAAACGTGCATATCCATAGAAATAAATCTAATTCAATAAAGGATTGATTTCTACTGCGACTAAATTCAGCATTCCTACTAAAATATCAAACGCTGTACTTAATCATTTATTATTAGTACAGAGCAATAAACAATGTACGATGATGATTAGTCTGTTGATATGCTTTTATAAGCGGGTTCAAATGCACTTTTGGTAAGTATCAACACTGATCTGGCAACACTAGTGTGCATCTTTCCAATGTGGTAAAGATTCAGATCAGCCCTGGGACCTGGTAGCCTAATTAAACTACCTCAAGGTTTTGCCAAAGCCCAGGGTGCAATAACTATTTTTTGAGTTAAAGCAAAACTCACAAACGTACCTCGATGGGTATATAATAAGGGTTCTACTTCCACGTTCATCTCCAAATTTGACAAAACCAATTCTGAGAAAATCAGTCCTGAATATTCAGGGTGAATTTTGGAAAATGTTGTAACGTTAAGAGAAGGTTTGGTTTACAAAAATTATAAAATATATTAAACCAGTCACCTATCAACTAAATTCAATACCTTTCAAATGACCTGTAAAGGTCGAAATTTGATCGTTAAATGGCAGAGATATGAACAAAAAACATTTACTTTAGGTTACCTTAAATTTATGATCGGGAGTACCTTACCTTACCAATCAGGCTAAGGCCTTGTTGTCCTCTGCTGTCCGAAGAAGTCGTCTCCACTCTACTCGATCCATGGCCACAGTTCGCCAGCCTCGTAGTCTGCGAAGGGTCCGCAGGTCGCCTTCTACTTGGTCGATCCACCTTGCCCGCTGCGCGCCTCTTCTTCTTGTTCCTGTTGGGTCGCTTTCTAGAACCATTTTCACTGGGTCGTCGTGCGGCATTCTTACGACGTGCCCAGCCCACCGTAGTCGCCCAATTTTTGCAATGTGGACGATGGATGGTTCTCCCAGCAGCTGGTGCAATTCGTGGTTCATTCGCCTCCTCCACGTTCCGTCATCCATCTGCACTCCACCGTAGATGGTACGCAACACCTTCCGTTCGAAAACACCAAGGGCGCGTTGGTCCTCCACGAGCATAGTCCAGGTCTCGTGGCCGTAAAGGACCACCGGTCTAATCAGCGTCTTGTAGACAGTCAACTTCGTGCGGCGGCGAATTTTATTCGACCGGAGCGTCCTCCGGAGTCCAAAGTAGGCACGATTCCCTGCCATAATGCGTCTTTGAATTTCTCTGCTGGTATCATTTTCGGCGGTCACCAGTGAGCCCAAATACACGAACTCATCGACCACCTCGATTTCGTCACCGTCAATCTGAACTCGGGGTGGGAGGCTAACATTGTCTTCCCTAGAACCTCTTGCTTTCATATATTTTGTCTTTGATGCGTTGATGGCAAGTCCAATCCGTCTAGCTTCAGCCTTCAGTCTGATGTACGTTTCCGCCATCATCTCAAAGTTCCGTGCCATAATGTCAATGTCATCGGCGAAACCAAGGAGCTGGATGGACTTCCTGAATATCGTGCCACTCGTGTCTATCCCAGCTCTTCTGATCACACCTTCTAACGCGATGTTGAACAGCAGACACGAAAGTCCATCACCCTGCCGTAACCCCCTTCGAGATTCAAAGGGACTCGAGAGTGTCCCCGATACTCGAACAACGCACGTCACTCGATCCATCGTCGCCTTGACCAATCGCGTCAGTTTATCCGGAAATCCGTACTCGTGCATAATCTGCCATAGCTGATCTCGATCGATTGTGTCGTATGCGGATTTGAAATCGATGAACAAATGATGTGTGGGCACGTTGTATTCGCGGCATTTCTGCAGAACCTGCCGAATCGCGAAAATTTGGTCCGTGGTAGCGCGGGCACCCATGAATCCCGCCTGGTATTGCCCCACGAACTCTCTTGCATATGGTGACAGACGGCGGCATAGAATTTGGGAGAGTACCTTGTAGGCGGCGCTCAGCAGTGTGATCGCGCGGTAGTTGCAGCAATCCAACTTGTCGCCCTTTTTGTAGATTGGGCATACGACACCTTCCATCCACTCCTCCGGTAATATCTCCTCCTCCCAAATCTTGGCAATTACCCAGTGCAGCGCTCTAGCCAGTGCTTCACCACCGTATTTCAATAGCTCACTTGGTAGTTGATCTACACCAGTTGCTTTGTTGTTCTTCAGCCGACCGATCTCCTCCTCAACTTCTTGAAGATCAGGGGCCGGTAGCCTGTCGTCTTCTGCGCGTGCTCCAAGGTCTGTTGCCGTGCCACCTTCGTTTTCTGCTGCTTCACCGTTGAGGTGCTCGTCATAGTACTGCTTCCACCTCTCAATCACCTCACACTCGTTCGTGAGAAGGTTACCGTCCAAGTCCTTGCACATATCGGCTTGCGGCACGTAGCCTTTGCGCGAACTATTTAGCTTCTCGTAGAACTTCCGTGTGTCGTTTACGCGGTACAGATTTTCCATCGCCTCGCGATCTCGATCTTCCTGCTGACGCTTCTTCCTTCGGAAAACCGAGTTTTGTCTGTTCCGCGCTTGTCTGTATCGCTCCACATTCAATCTCGTGCGGTGTTGCAGCATTCTCGCCCGTACTGCATTCTTCTCCTCTACTAACAGTTTGCATTCGCCGTCAAACCAGTCATTTCTTCGGTCCGGGATTGCAGTACCTAGTGCCGCTACAGCAGTACTACCTATGGCTGAACGGATGTCCCTCCAGCCATCTTCAAGAGAAGCTGCGCCAAGCTGCTCTTCCGTGGGTAGTGCAACTTCCAGCTGCTGCGCGTAGTCCTGGGCAACTCCGGGAGTGATCGGGAGTGTAGATCTTGAATCAACTTCAACAATCTGTGGGTAATTTTTTGAATAACTCTAAAGTCTATATAGGTCAGTTTATAATTAAATCGCAGATACCTTATAATTAATTTTCAGAGATATTATAGGTCAACAAGCCCACATCACTGATGAGTTCATTAAAATCATGTTCGATATTAAATTGTTATGTGTCAACTATCGAACCTACAAAATGCGTGTCGATGCTGTGAACAAGCTCGCTTCTCGAAAATGGGACAATCCAGCTGTGTCGCAGCCATAGATACGCATTTTGCAGCTTCGGTATTACGATACTTAATGTCTAATTCGAAGATAGATCAACTAAGCAAGCGTTGTGGGTAAATTCCACAGGTCTTACACGATGAACTCAAAGACCTTTCGAGTATAATCTGTGGAAGATTTGTAGAGATATCTCCCCTTCGAACTTCAAAGGCTTCATGATTTAAATATGCTTAAAGAATGTCAATTCTAAAAGCCTCAAGGTCAACTCCACCCGACAAACAATGTTAGCTGCATACCAGCTCTATGCATGCAAAAATGGGGTAATGTAAGTGTTATGACTCAACTCGTAGCTCTAAGAATCGATGTCCTGATAATAAGCCGAAGGTCATTAGGCCGAATGATTCCCAGCTTACCCAGACTTAAATAAATTTTGACGAGTTATGTTAGAAAGATTTTCAACACTTCGATTTTTTTTTTCAGACTGTACGGACGGGGAAAACTTTTTAAGAAATCCGGAATAGAAAAAGAATCCCAATACATCCCATGAAATTTAACAGATTTAAGATTGGCAAGCAATTAAAATGCAATGTTTTCGAGTATTTTTCCTTCTTTCAAACGAGTTGCACTGGATTTGTGATTTTGGTATCGTATACCATTACAATCATTTTCCATCTTTCAAAAGCTGCTCGTTGTTTATATTCCCACTGAATTTTCGAAGATTAGGGTTTGGCAATTTGGTTAGAAATCAAGATGTAACATTTTCAAAGATTTTTCCTTCTGTTACATATGAGCAGGGGTCACACTGCGAATCTCGAAACGAAAGGCTTTATGTACGCAAGACAAACAGAAACTAATAAATAGAGACAAAATAAATAGAAATTAAATTCTTATTCTACTTATACTTTTGCTGGTCTGTATAGGAGAATATCCTTCTACTGCTGGTTATTCTCATTTTTAGACCAGCAAAAGTTCTTCGCAGGTGACCTAAGGTGAAATCTTATGGATCAACTCCGGATGTTCCAGCAGGGTAATTTCTGAGAACGTTCCAAAACTATGCGATTGATTAACATAAGAATCCAGTTCATCTTCCAATATGAACTACATCGGTATCTTCAAAAAGGTCTTCTGGTGAGAAATTTGGGTTCAATTGATCGACACTGTAAGGCACTGCGGTTAAAAGTCCCTGATACTCTTTATACAATCAAATCTTGTCCCCTCTTTTTCTCATGAAAATGGATGTAATGTCGGCCTAAATGGTCCTAATATGGGCCCATACATAAATTCAGCAATCGACTAAATTTTCAATAGCGACCAAAAATATCCATTAGTATCGTCCCAATGACGCGTTCATTTAGATAAAACTGATAAATAGCAGGGTTTTAGCGATGGACCCAATCTTAGATCCATAGGCCAACATTAGAGCCATTTCCCCTATGCATATTAAAATTTTATATAAATATTATAATAATATTATTCAATTATTGAATATTGTCAGGCCATTTTTCGGTTAGTAAAATGTCAAGTACAATTCTTTAAAACTGTTCCCCTACACTATTGATCATAAATAAAATTAACCGATTAATGGAATTCATCGTTTCCCGAGCAGGAGAAAATAACTAATGAATACCTAATTCTGATCTGATACCAAAATTTGGTATTGACCAGCATGAGATAAGAGGTAAAATACCAAAGAATAATACCAAAAAATTACATGGGGAATACTTTGTAAATACCAAAAATTGATATTTGAATACCAAAAGAATACCTGCGTGGTATTGTTTTGGTATTGCATTACCATAATTTGTTATTGTGGGAACATTTTTTTTGGTATTATTTTTTTGGTATTTTACCTCAGGCCTCATCCATACCAATTTAAGGTATCGAGATATTCGTTCCTGCTCGGGTTGTTTTTGCATCGATGTTGATTACTGATCAATGAATCATATATTAGATTATTTGAGAAAATTGTAATCTAGCCGATGTATTGAAACTTCGATTTTTTTATGAAACTTCATTAATGTTTGAGTTGGTTTGGAAAGGTGACAATCACTATTAGAAATTTCGATTAACTACTTTGATGCGTCCTTATCTGTGTGAGGGAAGTTTGATTTCGCAACCGATCCCGAGCAGGAGAAAATAACTAATGAATACCTAATTCTGACCTGATACCAAAATTTGGTATTGACTAGCATGACATAGAGGTACAATACTAAAGAGTAATACCAAAAAATTACATGCAAAATACTTTGTAAATACCAAAAATTGATATCTGGATACCAAAAAAATACCTGTGTAGTATTGCATTATCATAATTTGGTATTGGAATAGTATTATGGGAACATTTTTTTTTTGGTATTATTTTTTGGTATTTTACCTCTTATGTCAGGCTCATCCATACCAATTTAAGGTATCGGGATACTAACTCCGTCCATCCAATAGTGACATGATGCTATTTGTCAGTTTAGGTACTTGAAATGATGTCTTTGTTAGGGAGTAACAAGTTTGGTCTCACTTCGATGATTTTTGGAACCCTTTTAGATTAAATTTTACACAAGTGCGGGTTTCTTACAATCAATGTGAAAGTAAAAATCAAATTTCGTATTCGTGGTAATTTTTTATATTTGCAGAAATATAACATGGGAAACGTAAACTTAATAAAACTTTGAGAACTTTGATATTTGGGCGTAATTGCTTTTGAAAACAAACACTTTTATCGCCGATTTATCGTAAATTGAAACTCAATCTCGCAAACAAACCATACCAAATGATAGAAGAATCATTTCTCTACCTGTTTGTGCCATTAATTGTTTAGATTGAGCTCTAATTTGCGAGAAATTGGCGATTGTCGTGTTTGCTTACAAAAGCAATTACGCCCTTATCTCAAAGTTCTCCGGATATAGTTTATTACTGCTGGAGATATTTTTATTTTAGTAAAAAAAAAACTTTGTTTTAAATGAAATTTTATTTTTAAGCTGTATCTAGAAAACTATCCTACTGAGAATTTTTTTGACTACTTTTTTGGAGTTAGACTGTAACGGCTAATACTGATAACATCCCAATTTTTTTTTTCATAGATGGCAGATGGAGATTAATTCTTTGATTGCTGTGCAGAGAAATATTACATAAACGTAAAAAAAAGGATGATAGCTCACCATTAGGTAGCTCGATTCGTTTTATATTTTTCGAAATTGTTTGCGCATCAACGTAACACAAAAAAAGTTGGTCCCTGATGTTCCCAACAAGTTAAATATAAAGAGCACAAAAAGGTGACATGCTTCAGCAAACTCGATTATTATTCTTCTTTGGGTTGCCGCCATGCAGGAGTTAATTTCCAGTTCAGTTCGGCTCCTTATTCATACACCTTTCTCAATTTTCTAGTGTCGAGACCTTTTCTCGCGTCACTTTTCAGTTTTCACTGCACTTCAACATTCTATCGGGATAATAAAGGTGGGAGAAAAGGTGGGTGGAACGAAAAGCAAAGGAAAGTTTTCCATGCTTGCTGAACCCGCCAAAGTGCCAATTATCGAATCAATTCGCACATCAAGCGATTAAAATTTATGGAAAAGAATCATGGCGTGCTAACGAGATCTATTTCGGTCCACGATATTCTATCTCATCAATTTAAAAAATATCGGCACACTCCTGCTCACATCTACCGTTCCGATTCAAATTTCGGACGATTCAAATTTCGGACACTTTCATTTTTAATTAAATATTACATCCAGTTAGAAACAAAGTAATAATGTTAGATGATCGTGGAGGGCACTAGTCAAAAAAATTTAAAATTTACAAGACATGTGGATCGACCGAGATAATCAACTTTTAAAAGTGTCCGAAATTCGAGTTTAAGTGTCCGAAATTTGAATCGGCACGGTATCTCCGTGTTGTTGCTGTTGCATGGGAAAGATGGATATGAGACGGATGAGGGGAGGAGGTTCCATGATTGCAGAAAACGGGAGTGTGTCAACTATTCCATATTTATTTTCGAAATTGGGAAAAAGCAATTAAATGCTTTTTCAATTAGGATACTAATTTTGTTGCATTGCTGATCTATGGGTTTCGTTGGTGTGTATAAATCTCATTTTTATTTACATTGCACACAGTTGCTACACGTTGTTTTACATTCAAGCCATGGCATATATTTTCCCAGTAAGACTCGAATTCGATTCGTTGAGCTGAAATATGGTTTGTTCACATATACTATCAGAAAGATAGCGATAGGTTCACGAGTAATGAGCACTGCACCCTAAATTTGACCGTTTTATTATTTATAAAACTAATCGGACAACATATGGGTATTCACATACATACATACATAGTAAATGGGCTTGCCTAGTCGTGATAATAAATTATTTAAATCGTCGTCACTTCAACGGCTGTAACACGTTAGGAGTCACATGAACTAATCTAGAAATGAATCGCCAAGCAATAACATTTAATGATTTAATACATCTGTCGATTACTAACTGGGTAGGCTTAATTAGTCCATCCATATGGAGCATTAATTGTTGGCTTTTTATCCAAATAGTCCTGTCTACACAAGCATAATGCGTTTGATTTAAATTGAATTGTTTCGACTTGAGATGTTTGCACTATGTTTAATATAAATCCCACACTGAATTAACTATGCCAATAAACTTAAAGGCATAAGGAAAATGCAATTTTATATACTCTGCACCTGCGCTATTCTTTAGTTATATACATGTCCTCAACTGGAACTTAACGCCTGCCTTCAACTTAGTGTCATTTGATCACTACCACGGTTGTTAATGAATCACTTAGTTGGGGCTATTTTGTCTCACAATGCCCAGTTATGACCATGCAGAAATTTGAAAAAAAAAAATGAAATAATTCGCTTCTGCACACTTAGAAAAAATCATGTAAATTTAGGTGCTCTGAGACTGACATAGAATTATGTCATAATAGACGCGAAATTAAGCTCAATCAAACGTACTTTTCGTCGAGTAACGAACTTTTCAGTCTCGGAGCACTTAATTTTACATGACATGTTTGTTTACGTCTCTTCCTTTATGTCAAAGATGGATTCCGTCACGTGTAAAAATAGGTATTTCGAAGTGTGTGACACATTTTCAGCTCAAACACAGTAAGGGGCTGTTCATTAACTACATAGACAGTTTTTTTGAATTCTTGACCCTCCCCCCCCTGCGTACAAAAAAATTATATTGGCCGTGGATGATTGTCAACCCCCTAAGCTGTCTACGTAGTTTATGAACAGCCCCTAAACGACAACCTGAATAAATTATGAATGGACTTCGTCGTTCAGTTTTTTCGGAAATTAATTTAAAAACAAAAGTTTTCTCCAATACATGTTAACCCGCCTTATGATGATTACCAATACAGAATGATTCAAATGCTTACACTTTAAACTTTTATATTGGAATCGAAATTCGCAACAAACGTGGCGATGCTACGATCAAGCTCGCTTCACGGCAACGGGACAGGCGTGCTGTGTCACAGCAGCGGCACGCATTTCACAGGTTTGGTATTATGACCAGTGTCTGTTTTTATCATTCACCGGTGCTTGATTATCAAAAGCAAAATAATCAAATTCAGTTTGGGCAAAATGATTATTTTGAATATTGTCGACCCCAGAGCCTAAAACCTCGATATTATCAATAATTTGCCATCGATCTGTGTGTAAAGATCAACACGACACGTTCTTTAGAGCTATATTTGTGTAAAATTAAAATAATCATTATTTATTAATAAATAAATTTTTATTAATAAATAAATTTGTTCCTCAAAATCATCCCCATCAAGATGAAGAAGAAAATTAATATTGACAAGAGCAGAGGCGATGATGAACATCCAGCAACGAATGAAGAAAAACGAATGTTGACTTCAATACTCATGTCAATGTTAACCTAACTGATGCTGAGCACTTGTAACATATTAGTAAGTTTCAGAGCAACGGAACCATCTCAAATCTTGCCGTCAATATTAATAATTGTATCTCTGTGGTTTATCTACTAATATTATTTGAAATTATCGGGGCTGCTTCTTATGCCTTCGTCATCTTCTCTTGAGAACGATTGCAACGATTTCAAGACATAACAATCAGCTTAACAATCAAACTATCATAAGTTGAAGCTTAGAATTTACTTTTAAGTCTAAGATCTCTTACAATTTAGAATGAAGTCTAAGCCATTTGTTTAATTTCAAGATCGTAACCTTAAATTTCAAAGTTCGCCATTTCAAATATTTTTGCAGTTATGGAACTTGAAAACTTCTCACGGTCACTAATATTTTCCCAAATCCCCCTCTCTAGGTCCGAAATATTTAATTATAAATAAAATAGAAGAAGATTTGAAGATTTTTCTAAATCCCATGATCATGTAATTTTCTAAGCATGAAATATTAAAAAATCTAAGCCTCAGAATTTCATTTTTTTTTTCCCAAACCTTGTTTTGCAAAATTTCAATTATCTTATAATTTCCTCCCAAATACTCTTGAAAATCTTCTGCAGAACACTTTCTGAATTCACTTTGTAATCATTATTAATAATTCTAGTGATTTCCTGCTCAGAATTCCCATTAATTCCTTGAAATGCCCTTAATAGTTTCCTTTTAACTCTATTTTGAATTTTATTAAAATTATCACCGGAATATCCTTGGAATACTCATCAAAGAATACGCCTGCTCATTAGAATTCCCTTGGAATTTTCCATGACAAGCTCATTTAGAATACTCCTAAGAAGAATTATTTCAGTATTACTGTTCTGAAAAATTAAAATTATTGCATGGTAATTCGTTGGCATGCACCCTATTATTTGTATTGGGATTTCAAGTAAGATTACATTTCAAATTGAAATGCATAAATGTTTTAAAATAACGTTTTTCGCGTAGCATTTGAAAAGGGCCTATGTCCAATATGCAAACAAACCAGAAAATGAATTGTAAATTTTTCCTCCACTATTTAATTCGTATAGGGTAATTTGTCAATTGTTGCACAGCCAAGCACGTACTTTTTTGTTTTTGGAAACGAAATTGCTCAAGAAACTTTTTAATGTGATTCATGAAGCATTTACAGTGCTCATCAGCAATTTATAGTGGTAAAATATGTATATTTTGAATGTCCCTCAGAGTCCAATTGTTGCACGCATCATTTGCTATGAAATTCTATTATTGTACACTTTGTATCTAATTATTGCACTTCCGTAAAACATTCAGTGATTCTGTTAGATGGTATGACGTAAATTTCATGCCTTTATGCGTTATCGCCATAGGCAATAATCCATGACCAAGAGTCCAAATGTGATTTAATTATTAACCATGCATATTTTTTTCCGAAAATTGTACAAGGTTGATAGATGTATTGCAATTGATCGTTCGATTAAAAAATAACCAACATTTTCATATGAAGAATTCTTAATTTAATTGAATTTTGAGCTGGTAATAACTTATTTTATAACTGAGGATTATTACCAGAAAAATTAAGAAATAATTGCCTGAAATTTTATGAACAATGTCAAACATATTTAAAACATGTGTTACCACAATATTCTTAATACTGAGTATCAAAACATATGTTTTATAATTCAACAGTTGATCGCTGATTAGAATGTCACCATGATTGGAAAACTTTATGGTCAGGGATAAATGCTGCACAGTAAACAATGTGGAGTGTGCAACAATTGGCAAAGTACCCTATAAGAAAATTGAAGTATTTTACGCATTTATATTGTTTACAATAACAATAGTAACTGTATCTCAGTACACAACATCCAAAATATGCGAAAAGTTTTGAAAAAATACATGAAACTCGATAACAAATTAATTTAATTAAAGAATAAGCCCTTTTGTAAATCTTTGAATAGTTAGGCCCTTTTTGTTAAGCGGTTGTGCTTGTCATCAGAATCGGTAGGCCCTTTGCTAAGCTTTTTCTTAAACGCAAGACTAATCATCGGCCCTGCCTCAAGCAGTAGGGCTTAGCTTCGATTTGAAAATTTTCAAGCATCGGCCACTAGACTTATCAATGGAACCAAATAGAACGAAACAAATATATATTAAGCCTTTTTAGCATGTGGGTCTATGAATGATTCAGGGCTGGTAGCAGGTCACTTTTTAGTGACTTGGTCACTATTTTGAAGCCAGTCACTAAAAAGTCACTTTTTACACCAAAAAGTCACTAAAGTCACTATTTCCCTAAAAATAGTCACTAAAGTCACTTTTCCACTACTAAAATAAAGTGAAATTTAAAAATATCAATAAAATGTTTAAATTGAGTAATTGGCACTAAGAAAGTCTACAGTAGTTTTAACAAAATATACATATCTGTTAAAAATTGAAAATTTTAACCAGGGTGACCAGTGAACCTCAAAACTTTAGAACACCAGGAAAACTATTGGGAAATTCCTACAATTTCGATTAAAAATCGGGAAAAATATACCTCCTTTCCAAAAAAATAAATTGTTAACCTTGGAAACTTTCCAAAGGTATTTGTCTGTGATAGATTTTCAAAAGTCTTTCAAGGATGATTAAGAACTTTAAAAAATCCAAATTAAATTTTAAGATAATTTTAAAGGATTCTAGGGATGACATCAATCCTCGGGTATATCAGAGAAGAATACCAAAGTACAGACTACGAAAGTCTTATGTAAAATTAAGTGCTCTGAGGACCGATTTCTTCTTCTCCGCTTAAATATTAAGCCAGGTTTACCTACATAGTTAAACTTGGCTTAACACATACGAGCGTCGCTTTTGATTATTGTTTAAATTATTAGAGACGCAAAAGTCAGCTCCGAAACATTTTTGGGAATAATTCTAATATAATTGAGAGTGCATTTTAACGAGAGTTCTGAGAAGAATTCTATGATGATTGGGTGAGGATTCTAGGTCCAATTCTAATAAGAATTCAAAATTAGCTCTGAAATTTAGCTCTGATGAAAATTTCATGAAAACCCCGTGAACTTCAAAGATGGTCTCTGCCGATAGTTCTGAAAGAATTCCGGGGTGATGGATGTTTGTTTTGAGAATTCCGAGGAAATATTATGGGAATTCTGAGGAGAATACGAATTGAATTTCCAATCGAATGCAAGAGAGAAGTCCAAGATAATTCTAAGCAGAAATTTATGAAATTTCTGAGGTTAATTGCATGGAAATTCTAAGCATGGATTTATGGAAGGAGCCTTCAAGGACTTCCTAGAAGAGTCAATTAAAAATCGGGAAATAATCTGCTTTAACTAATCATGTGTTATTATTTCATGCGTGAATTTAACGATTTACATAGTCGGAGATGCTTAACGTCAAATATCAGACTTAAAGTGGAAATTTTATAAGATCAATTAGGAGATTCAATTATAGAGTTGATAGTTCCGTTATAGTACGGTAGTGTGAAAATTGTATATACAAAGAAGAATGCGAGCAAAGGACAATTCAAGAGCCACATGTGAAAAGGGCATACAAGCTTTTTGTAAACAAACCTTTGTAGGCCCTTTTCTCGCCAACCGACGGTGGCCCACGCAAACCAGCAATATCATCGGGAAGAGAAAAGTGTCCCCTGCCCGGTGATGTTAAAGGTTTGCGTTCGTGTCATATGGGTGGCGAGAAAAGGGCATAATAAGGCTTGTTTACAAAAAGCTTGTATGCCCTTTTCACATGTTGTTCTGGAATTTTGAGGAAGGTACGAATCGGGTAGTTGTTTACGTCAGATGGCGACTTGAATGTGAAACAATCGATAGAACTGATTCCGCACATCAGAGGTACATGAGCAAATCACCGATCATCCCTTTTGCCAGCGGTGGCAGGAGGAAACATCCCTCACCATCCCTCATTAACGGATGAGCTTGGTAAAGGAGATGCTCTACCCTATTCGTACATTCCTCAAAATTGTCCCTTGTTCGCTTTCTACTTTCTATATACAAATTTCACACTGCCACACTATAACGAAACTATAAGCTCTATACTTTCATCTCCTCATCTGTCGTATGAAATGTCCACTTTAATTCTGATATTTGATGTTAAGCATTCCCACCTATAAAAATACTCTATTTCCAAGAATATTGTTGATTGTTCTGCAAAGAATTTCAAGAATGCAGTTTAAGGGAAGGGGAATTATTCTTAAAAAGTTCTTGAAATCATCCTGAATGAAAAGTTCTTAGCAAATTGTCAAGAAAAGTAGATAGATATATCAAATATTTAAAGATTTCGAACGCAGAATCAAATTCTAGATCATAAAAAATGAGAATTACTATTTGCTAGTCATCATGTACAACTAGGTGAGCAAAAGTAAATTATTCAAATCACTTCAAATGCTCTTCACAGGAGATTCCGTTGTGAGATTCGATTTAATTAGAGGAATTTATGAAATTTGATTTTAAGTTCCATGACATGTCAAACTGTATTTGAATTTCTAAGTAACTACATAAATGGTTCCTTATTTAGTATTTACAAGTCACTATTTGGTCACTATTTCCGTAATTTTAGTCACTAAAGTCACTACTATTATATCGCATCAGCACTACCAGCCCTGATAATTCGAACAATTTCGTTGATCGACCGTTTTGAAAATTAAGCTATTTTCAATGATTTTATCGATAATGCGGAGCTTAGTCGTTTGCAGTCCATGCTGGAGGCGGCTGGGTTTGATTTCCGTCCGGTCTGTTAATTTTTCGGGTTGGAAAATTTCTTGACTTCCTTGGGCATAGATAGGCATATAAAGCTCTAAAGTTTAAAGTAGACAAACAGCTAATATGCTATAAGCAATAAGCTTGAAATGCCCTGTATTAGTAATACAAATAGTAGTTTTAAGCAATGAAAACGGGTTTTTATGTGTCGCTGATTAGCGATCAGTATTTGAAGTCGCGGATTTCTTTGCGGATTTCGCGGGCCAAAATTTGAAAATCTAGTAAGAACCCTGAAATTACCAAAAGTTACTGCTCTCCGATTTTTGTCAATTTTTAAGTGTCTATAACTTAAAACATTTCAAAAGTTTGCATTCTTCATAAGTTTTTTTTTTATCCTCAGAAATCAAACTATATAGGACATTTTGTGATATTTAGGTTTTTAACATTTCTTTTTGAATTTTTACTTGATAAATTTTTTGTATGTTTCCAAAAAATCATTATTTTCTGTACAACTACCTATCTGATTGTGTAAACAATCCCTTCAATCGACGATTTGTGGCAACTGCTAGCTCACTCACAGAAACTAACAACACCAGCTACTAGGGGAAAGATTTCCCTAGCTGATGATGATGTTTGTTTGCGGGGGTGAGTTAGCTGTTAAGACAAATCGTCGATTGAAGTGATTTTTTACAAAAGCAGATACGTCGATTTGAATAGTTACGCTTGATTTAGATCAGAAGTGCCGTTTCCGCACACTTATAAATTACCGCTGACTTCGGTAATTTTTACCGAAATCTGAACAGCGGTAAAATGTATGCAATTCAATTCAATTGCTTTTCAGTTACTTTGAAACTAATTTTACACAAAATGACAATGGACTTTAAAATGAAGGTCAAAGTTTTACCGAACGTTCAGCTGTTATGATTTAGGTAAAAAATTACCGAACACGAAAAACATTTTGAAAATTTAGCAAGATCCAAAATGACCGATTTTAGCAAATAGGGGAAATGTCGCTATCGAAAATTTAGTCGATTGCTGAATTTATGTATGGGCTCAAATTAGGTGCATTTAGGCCGACATTACATCCATTTCCCCTATGTGAATCATTGCCCATAACAAACAATTATGCAAAGTTTCATGCAAATTGAAGAAGGTCGAGTTTTCCGATTCGTCATTCTGCGTGCTCATGTGCTTGTGCCGGTAGTCACATGTAGGAGGCCACTCACCTTGAAATGTATGGGCTTGGTAGTTTTGAATTTGAAACTGTTCAGATTGTTTTCGTATTTACTCGATTACACTAAAACTACGGCACTTATCCCTATCATTGGCGAAAGCAGATAATTTTTGGGCTTCCGCTGGTAGTACCCGTTTTGCAGATATGTGCGAAATTGATGAGAATTTCATGAATAAACGATTTTTACATACTGGCAAAACTGCTTGACTACCACAGAGGTGGTTGCCATATGTGAGAAAAAAGCTTGAACTAGCAGCATAGGAAAGGGTTAATTAGAAGACCCCTACCACTTACCCAATCTATATCTACCTAGATTATTGTTTTGAGACGCTTTCTGAAGAACTATCAACGGTCTGATTCTGTAAACCATTTCTCGGAAACTGTTCGCAGCGAACCAACAAAACGGACGTGAAAATATCCCTCCCCCACACGGCGAGTGGGTAATGTTGATGGTTTCGATAGCCGGATTACAGTTTGAAGGAACAGCAATCGCTGACTGTACTGAAAGCTGGCCAAAGAAGATTATTCAAATTACATTCACCGTTCCCTATATTGTAGAGAGCTGTGGGTGTTATTCTCTCAACCCAAACTTTGTACGACTCGGTTGATTCCCACTTGACTCGGCAGTCATGATCCCACTTCTTCTCAAACAAAATCATGGTGTACTTTGTCAGGAAGCCATGTAGTTGATGAGATAACTCCGGAGAAAGATATTGGTTGGTCACCAATGGTTACCTATCGCTATATCTCTCTTAGCGCAACCCATCATCCATGTCTGTGTCAGCAACATTGTCAGGTTTTTTTTTTGGTAAAAGGGGTACTAGGGTGAGTACCGACTACGGAAGCTCTTTTTCACCTGTTTCGTCCTGTGGTTTGTATCGTGAAGTAAGCTTTCCCCATCTCACAACAAGATAAACTTGCGTTTGAATTTTTTACCACTCCACTTACTCGCGGATGAAATCGTTAGGTTTGAAGAGAGAACCGACAATCAGAGCTCTCTGTAATTTACACCTACGGAAGCAGGTGCCATTTCCAAAGGCATCCTGGCAGCACTGCCTGTCTACAACCACCCAACCACTCTAGAGAGCGGAACCCTTCGAATCACATGGATGAGCGAGCATCATTTTCTCTCGCTACTGGTGTGGAAAACACTTTCGGGAAACTCAGCTTTTCCCCACAATCGCACTGACGACGACGACGACGCACCCTCGCATATAGGAGGACAAACCGCCAGAGAATCAGAATCGTCTGTTCAGTACCATTCCGGCAGTTATCGCGTTCGGGTGCGTGTTCTCTACCGGAGAAAAACTTGCTGAAAATATCCTTACGGTATAATAGGCGCGAGCCAATCCGGAAGAATGTGGCGTTGTTGTGATTTCGGTGATGCTTGCGAAGGCAACGAATGAAAATGTAATTTAATCGTTGTTTTACCATTATGGAGCGGGATTATGTGTGGTGGTGGTATTATGCTACAAAACATCCGTGAAATGGGAAGTCCTTTTTATGAACCGTGCAATTGATTGATCTCCGATTATATGCGTGGGTGGATGGCACCCGCACACGGGACAGACAGGTGGAGATAGGTCGGGTGCTGCACATATGTGCGACCACCGGATATCGGACCCCGTGTGTGGTTATCATGTAGCAGGTGACATTGTTGCTGCGGAGATCTTTCAGTGCAGTACAGGGCAGGAAAAACGGCACAACACTCCAAGGGATTGAAT
Organism: Ochlerotatus camptorhynchus; assembly: GCF_037179485.1. Taxonomy (NCBI): domain Eukaryota; kingdom Metazoa; phylum Arthropoda; class Insecta; order Diptera; family Culicidae; genus Ochlerotatus; species Ochlerotatus camptorhynchus. The sequence continues at coordinate 3,786,353 of NW_027040849.1, forward strand.
TACCGGCCAACGGATGTTTAATGGCGAACGAACGACCAACTTGGGATGCGGTGTGTGGACGGTGACATTGATAGATTAGGAAAAGTGGGTGGAATGTCTTGTTAGAGGATGACCTAAGGAGCAGTTCCTGGCGGATAAGAAATTTGGGGGAAGACATTCCATAATGCATCCCTGGGGAAAAATTGGACCGTGCTGTTTTTCCATCATTTCTGAATTCGTGCATTTAACGAGCAGCATTGCTAGTTGAATTTTTAGACTACTATTTAAATCTCAGATTTAGCAATGGGACCGCACAGGACCATTTCATCCCAGGGGTGCATTATAGACTGTCTTCCCCTATCCTGAATGAAACTGGCGTGGGATAGCTGGATGCTTGCCCTGAGTCTTATGTTGAGCATCTCCAAGAAAACTACAGCTGTTACAATTTCTTATTCAATCAAAAAACAATCACTTTATGATGCGAGTGAAACTTAAAGCCATAACGCCAAGGGTTTCCGAGCTTGTCACTAAAATTGATAATTATCTAGTGCTGTGCCTAAGATTTTTTCTAATAGCGTAATTAGAAAGAGATTAAATCGATGGCACAAGAAATCGATAATGCTCTAACGATTTATTGAAAAATCATTCTAGAATGTAAGTAAAACGGTGTAACTTTGATAGTTTTTTTAAAATATATTCCAAATATTTTGTCCATGAATGAATGTTTTTCAAATTTATTTATTTTTTAAAGAAGTACTGTGGGTCCTAGAATCGATTGTTTAGTCATATGTTTAACGGAGATTGCACTTTTTTGTCTTGTGACCGAACCCAAGTTTTTGTTTGTTTTGGGCGTTAATTTAATAATACTCGATGAATTAAAAAAAACATGCGAGAAATTCAAACAATTTAATTCAAGAAGTATAAAACTTAGTATATAATCAGAAACTACATAAGACAACATTGAATTTGTGATGGCTATATTGAGATACACTTAAGGGGGTATTCCCAATCTTTTGCCTTTTTTCGGCCTGTTTTTCAATTAATTTTTTTTTTCAAGGAAAATGAATAGTAATGCGCCTAACTCTTTGGGATTCTTGTTTATTGGACATTAAAGCTTACAAATAATTTTTTTTCGACATAAAAAAAGACATTATTGACGTCACAAAATGGCGGCAAACAGACCCCTGTTCGCCGCAAACGCCTGGACGGGCGAAGACTTTTCTCTGGAACGGCTTCATCTGAAACAGATTTCGTGATGAAATTAATAATCTGCATAAGATTCTCTGGAGCTTCTCCCGTTGGCAGCAAAAAATCTTGCAAATTAACAAAATGGCGGTCATATGAAAAAACAGGCGATTTTTAGCCCGCTTTTTTGCAGCTTTAAGGTGCTTCAAACAATGTTAAATGTTAATATTTTTGGCTGAAAGTGGGAGAAGCTCCAAAGAATTTAATAAGGAACAAATTGCGCAAAGATTCAAGTCAATATCTCTTATAGTTTCTGAGAAAAATCTTCGCCCGATAAAAAAATGTGGTTTCGAGAAAAACGCGTTTAAAGTTTTGACTTTAGTTAAAACCATTTGGGGGTTCTTACCATTAGTCAGCTATGCCTGGACACCGAATTCGCTGATCGGAAAACGGCTTGGGGGGATGAAAGTATATAGTCTAAAATACAAAAAAAAACGTGAAAAAAAAATTTGATTTTTTGAAAAAAAAGATCGGGAATACCCCCTTAATAAGTGATTGTTTGTGTGTATCTGAAAAGAAATTTTTTTTTTCCAGATGTTTATTTTTTTGGAAAATATGTAACACATACTATATAACAACTATACGATATCAAAGTTAATACCCAAAGCTACTAAATGGAACCAAGGTTGCAAAGACTCATTTCAGCTAAAACAATGTTTTTCTAAATTATGAAATAATTAGATGCCATGATCAAATTTTGAATTGGTAGGATACAAGAAGAGGTTGCAAAGAATGTGTTTGACATATTAAACCTGTTTATTTCACTTCATGAGAGTCACAGTCAGCGATTTTTCACAAACTCACTCACTCACTCACTCACTCACTCACTCAGCGATCAGCAAATCGCTGATTGTGACTCATAGAAAGCAAAATTTACAGGTTTTATGTTTCCAACGCATACTTTGTAACCTCTTCTTGTAAGTTACAAGTAAAACATGCCATCATACCATCTTTTGGTTTTATTATTCCGAAAAACATTATTTTAGCTGAAATGAGTCTTTGCAACCTTGAATGGAACCAATGTTTGCAATTAATTCGGAAATAGTGAAGAGAGTAAATTTATGACTATCAAAGTTACCCGCATTAGATCATATATTCTCATCCCAAGTAACAAATTTGATTTTATCACAATTTGATCTTGAAGAATCCTTTAAACTTGCCATGTTTCTTGGAATCAATCAACTTTATATAACATACACCATTATATTCTCTTACATATCTGTTTACAACTTTCATATTATTGATATGGTAAAGTGTCAAAAAATCCTAAAAATTACAAAAACGCGGGGTCGCGAGTTGATATCAAGTGAGTCGCAGGAGTTCAGGTAACTACAGGGTGGCCAGGAAAACCGGGAATACCGGGAAATATTATGGAATTTGAAAAGTAACCGGGAAAACCCGGGAATTTGGCGAGAGAACCAGGAAAAATAAATTAACTATACCAAAGGAACAAATTTTTACACCAAAATTTCGAAATAAACCATTAAAACAGAGTGATCCTTTACCAAATGAATGTCTTGATCTATTTGCTGCATAATTTCTTCAGTTTTCCGTCTTATTGTTTTTAGAATTTAATCACTCAGCAATATTGTAAATTCAATTGCAGAAGTAAAGTGCATGGTCCTTAGAAGAAAATATTGAAGATGCTGGACTTTGGAAACAACAATTTGAAAAAAAAAACCGATACTGAATTATTCTTTTCCGGGGTTTTAATTTTTCGTTGTTCAAAATTCTCATGATGTGAATTCCTGAATTAACTTGGAATTCTGCTCTGAATTATCTTGAAATTGTTTTGAAATAAACCAGAAAAGACTCTGCGTAATAATTACCGTTGAATTATGTTTGGAATTTCCTTGCAACCCCTTCCAAGAATTTAATTGAAATTCTTCTTAGAATTCTCTTGAACCTATCCGGAGACTTTGATTCCTTTGAAAATCTTTTCAAAAATTTCTTTTAACTCTGTTCAAAACAGCAGACATTTTTCGAAATTTTATTTAGAAACCCCTTGGAGTATTTTAAAGAATTTCTTTGTTAGAGTTCTGTGATGAATCTTTCGCACTCGGATTGAAATTATTGCCAGAAAACTCTTAGAACTCTGTTTCTTGTTGAATTCTGATCATAATTCGCTTAGAGTACTTCTTAAGGTTCAATTTACTTTGATGCTCATTGAAAAATTTTAAAAGCAGTTTTTTTTCCGATTGCAAAAAGCTCACACTATTCGATTCCTTTTGATATTTTACACAAAATGACGCGAGCTTTTTGCAATCTAAAATAATGCGTCGAAAAAAACTGCTTTTGAATTTTAAAAAATGCATCAAAGTAAACTGAACCTTAAAATTCATCTGTGATTTTCCTCACGATCCCCATACAAATCTCCTCAGAATCATGTAGGAATTTTCCGCAAAGTTTTGTTTTCACAACTCCTTTTTAAATCCTTTAAAATTACATAACCATTTAATTTAGAACTTGCATTCTTCTCCACAGAAATTCATCTAACAATTTCTAAGGATTTCATGTCAGAATAATTCTAAGATTCTGCTCAGAACTTCTCCTTCGAAAACTGTGTGGAAATCCTACTCAATATTTGTTAGAAATCAACACTTTGAATTCTTTTAAATTTACTTAAAACTCCAGGGTTTGTCCACTAAATTTTATAGATTGTTTTGTAATTTGTTATAACCCTTCAAATGCTTCCAAGTCTCAGAGCGTGACAATTATGACTCCACGACTCATAAGTATGATATTTCTTTTCGTTTTTTTGTTGAATATTAATAACCGGGAATTTTTTAAGATTTGAACGGGGAAAACCGGGAAAAAAACCGAGAATTTAAAAATGAAAATTCACTGGCCACCCTGCATGTATTAAAAAAATATCATGAAACATTACTCGAAATTAACAATTGTGTTGAAATTATCCAATTTAAGAATTTATTTCAAAATGATTTTCAATGCCATTTTTGTGATTAATTGGTTATTAAGGTTGTTTTGACGTTATCAAGGTCGTTAAGTAATTTAACTTAAGGATAATTCTATCGTGATTTCTGGGCCGTTTTAATATTTGATCAGTTTGGAAAGGTTTGCCCATTTCGACATTTTTTCACGCTTTTTTTTGTACTAATTTGGACACTTTTGGACTATGAAAGGTGCTATTTGTAAAGCTTTTGGGCAATTTTTGCAGTTTTCATGGCCATTTTTTAATTTTAAAACCAATTTGAAAAGTCTTGGCCTTTTTTAAATTAAAAAAAAAATCATATTCATTGCAAGTTTAAGCGTTCTATAAGAGCAAATCATGGTCTATAACACTACAATAAAACTACAATTCTAGATAGAGCTGTAATTAGGGCGTAACAGCTTTTGTAAACAATGACTTCTATCGATGATTTCTAGGAATTCAAGGTACGTCCACGCAGACCAACCTAGCCATCGGATAGGGGAAGTCTTCCCCTACCCGATGAGGATGTTGGTTTGCGTGGGCGAGCCTTGAATTTCTAGAAATCATCAAGAGAAGTCATTGTTTACAAAAGATGTTAGGCCCTAATTCCAGCTCTATATAGAATTGTTACTTGGGGTTTTACGTTCAATGAAATTTCCGGATTATTAAAATAGTTGTTTGGCCGTTTCAATGATTTTAAGGCCATTTTCGAGTTTTAAAGCCGGTTGGGCAGCAGTCTAATTTAGCGATTGACATGCCTTTTTTGGTGATTTGACGTTTGAAGGGTAATTCGGTGCTTTTTTTTTCAAGATAATTCACGATTTTCATGGTGTTTTAAAAGATCATTTCAGCGTTCTGAGGCCATATTTACGGTTTTAGGCCATTTTTTTGCATCCGTAATTTGCATACTAATATGTCGTTTTAATAGGGTAGAGAACTACTTCGGCCTAATCGCCCATTTTGGGACTATCGAGCAGAAAACTTCAAATAAATCCATGATTTTTAAGTTAACAAGTCAATTATGCGTTCGGTACGATACTTTATTTAATAAGCTACCGAACGAAGTCAATGAGAACGCGTGATATGAAGATTTGCGCCGAAATGAATTCATTGGCATTTCAATGCGTTAGGCCGAGTTTAGAATCTGACTCAGTTTTTATCACTTATATAAATTTTTAATCAAAATTATTTAATAAAATACCGTATATATTATTCCCAGAATTACTTCACTTTACTCAACACTTTGTCTGAGACGTCATTTAAATTAGTGCTACAATTTATTGAAAAATGTCAAAGACGTCATTTTGAAAAAAATCAAGATCCAAAATGGCCGATTTTCAGCAAAAATGTGAATGATGCCCATAACACATAATTACGCAAAGCTTTATGAAAATCGGAGAAGGTCACGCCTTAATTCTTTATCCTATTTGACCTGGAACTGGTCTAATGCTTATGCTTTTAAAATCGTTAGCTGTGACTGTCTGTCACGCCAAACCTGCTTGACAAAATGGTCTATTTTGTAAGAACCTTATTTGTCACTAACAGATGGTAATATAATGCAATCAATTTTCCACAATTTCTCGTTTCAATCTAAAAAACTAACAACACAAACAGGTAGATGAATGGTTCCTCTATTTTTTGGTATAGTTTGTTCACAAGATTGTTCTTTTATTCGCGACATGTTTGTTTACAAAAGCAATTACGCCCAAATCTCAAAGTTCTCCGGAATTTTATATTCGCTATGTCAATATAGTACTGTAGAATCATAGTAAAAGCTGATTTTCGTTCCTACTGTAATATATTCTTTCACATGATTTCCTTTGGATTTGTACCCGATGATTCCCTATTCCGTTTGTGGTGTGTAAGTTGTACTTAGACCATATGAATTAACACTGCCACTATTTTAAAGCAAATTTCCACAGAATTTTAACTTCACTTCAGAACAAGTTTCGAATCATGAATTCAAAAACAACAGCGATACGATGTTTTTGCACATTTAGACTTTTGAATCGATGAATGGTGCGATCTTTTAAAAACGCAGAATTCATTGTCAGACTTATCTGGTCCAGGTAAGATTAAGCTGTATTAAAAATGCATGCATGCTTACCTTATTTATCCCTAGCCAGTAAAACAAAACAAATGGATTGCTTTCGAAATAAATCCCGTTCCACTTTGCACCGTCCTCCTCAGATTTCTTCGATTGAAGCGGCGTGAATGTGATCGGAATCATGTTGCGTACGACAGAGACAGACATCGGGGCTATAAATAGTTTTATTTGCGCTTATTCACCGCAGCATAAACTACGGCTTGGACTCGTGTATGACCTTTAGGAGAGGAAAACAAACACCGGACCACAGCACAGATTCCCATCTTGACCTTGGCTCCTATATCGAACAGTCACATAGCTAGTTACAAGCAGTGCTGTGAAGTTTTATTCCGTTACGGCGTAAAGTGGGAAAACAGTTTCATAGACATTATCATTTGATTCCATGATGCCAAGGCATGTCATATCGTACGCCAATTAGATTTTTTTTTATAGAGTAAGACATAGAGAAAATGTCGGCTTCGGCAATACCGTAACCTATTATCGTCAGGGGGTAAACAAAGTCCTGGAGCACTCAAATTTGGCCAATAGATGCTTTTAAACATAATGTATTCACATGCCAAAATTAAGCTCTCAAGGACGGGGTAAAGCTGACGATAATTGGTTAAGGTATTGCCGAAGCCGACATTTCCCCTATAAAGTAATATCGCAAAACGATGCACTTCTCCATGTCTAAATACTGTAGATCCATCCAATGTAGCAACAATGAATGTACGGTGTGTACTAGCGGATAATGTAACTACAGTCAACTCTCCCTTACTCGATTTTTAATCGATTTTAATTGAGTTACAGAACAATAGAAAAAAATCACAATTTTTAAATTCCTTAATATAACCCAATATATAAATTGTCTATTCAGTTATGAGCTCGATATGAAATTGGAATTCATATTTAACGTTTAATGCCTAAATTAGTCAAGTTGAATTTTTGTATTTCAGATTTTTTGACTAAAAAATTAACATATGATTGTATTGAAAAATCTTTTAGTAGATCACAATCAAGCTCGAACGGAACAGACAAGGAACCGATTGGACTTGTGATTGGCAAAACCCGTGAGAGGTGGCTCTGCGGAAATTCTGATTCACTGGGAAAATGGTCAATGTCTGAAAGTAGACCAACAGATCTACGATTTTTTTTTCTAAATTGCATACAAATACAATCATGAGCATAGAGTGAATATGCAATCACCATGTCGATTCTGCTACCGGGTGGTCAATCAATGGTCCTTTGGATATCCAGAATCACCGGGGAAATTGTCAATACCTGTAAGAAGACCTATTTAGAGATCTGCGTTTTTTTTTCTAAATTGCATACAATCATGAGTATATAGAAAATATGCCATTATCGATTATATGGCACGGAACATCGATTCCGTTCCCGGGTGGTCAAAAAATGATCCTCTTGGTATCCGAAATAACCAGGATAAGTGTCGATTCATGAAAGTAGACCTAGAGACCTGCGATTTTTTTTCCTCTAAATTGCAAGCAATCATGAGCATAGAGGAAATATGCCATCTCCATATTGATGCTACTATCGGGTGGCTAGAAAACGGTCCTGTGGATATCCAGAATCATCGGGGAAATGGTCAATTCCTAAAAATAGACCTAGAGACCCGCGATTTGCTCTAAATAGGATGCAATGATGAGCAAAGAGGAAATATGCCAACACCAATATCGATTCTGATACCAGATGGCCTCTTCATGATATCCAAAGGACCGTCTTCTGATCACCCGGTAGTAGAATCGATATGGTGATTGCATACTTCCTCTCTGCTTATGATTGTATGCAATTTCGAAAAAAAAATCGCGAATCTCCAGGTCTACTTTCAGGAACTGACAATTTCCCCGGTGATTCCGGATACTATGCAATTAAGAACAAAATCATGGATCTCTAGGTCCACTTTCAGGAATTGAATCATTTCCCAGGTGATTCCGGATATCCACAAGACCCCTGGTAGCAAAATCTATATGCAGATGGCATATTTCCTTTATACTCATTTTTCCGGTGAATCCGAATTTCAACCGCGCCACCTCCCACGGGTTTTTTTTTTCGTTCCGACTGGCCAACCACAAATCCCTGTCTTTCGTACGTCGTACGTCTTTCAAATAGTGGCTCAATCTTAAAATTTGATAACCAAATGGCTGAGAACCAGTCATGTCAACATGAATCGACACGCATTTTGCTCGGGACTCCGGGTTTTCCCGTTCTAGCCAACCACAGGTTTCAATCTTGTTTCTATCAATTCTTAATAAAAGTGGATATCCATACCTTTCGAATGGTGGCTGAATTATAACATTGCCGAGAACCAGCCTTGTCAATATGCATCGACACGCTGTTTGCAGCCTTGGGCTTTTTTCAGTTAAAAAAAATCTTGATTTACTTGCGGACTTTTGTTTTCTGAGTCAGGGAAGTTAAGTTTATTTCCACGACCGATACAGGTTTCGTCCTTCTGAAACCGAAGTGCTTCCCTTTTGTCAGTCTAGGCACTTGAAAATGATGTCTTTGTCAGGGAATGTTCTATGCGCTGCCACACGCTAATTATCACACTTTGATGATTTGTCGAGCTCTTTTCGGTTCAATTTCACAGAAGATACAATTGACAGTGAATCTTGTGAAATATTTTTACCTAAATGGCTTGGCATGAACTGTACACTGAGACAAATAAACTTAAGAATTTCATAAGGCTCGACTTATGAACGACACATATGAATTTCATAAGCTTGATTTATGAATGATTTTCGTCTAACATGAGCTAGCTTCCACGTGTTAAAGCTCAGTGGTCAGCACACGGACCCCGTAATCTGAATGTTCATGATTCGGTTCCAGTCTGCTACGTTTTATTATTTTTTTTGACGACAATATTATTTATAAGGAAAATCAATCTTGTGGCTAAAATTCATAATTGATTATTATGGAATTTTTATGTTCTTTTGCCTCAGTGTATTATCAATGGAACATCGCAGTACTGACCAGGAGTGAAATCGGTATAATTTACGAGATTCTTTTTGCCGTCGAAAACATGGTTTTGAACTCAGAATAAAATTAAAATTAAAAAAAAAAAAACCATCCTTTTAGCCTCAATTCGCACCTTTGTCTATTGCCGCACCGACGGCCTGAACACATTTGTCACGCTTTTTACCGGACCATGTAACTGTCAGGTCTTGTTTTGAGTGACGTTACATAAATCTTCTACCCCTCCTCGTCTTGCTCGAAACAAAAAGGCGAATATGACATCGAAATCAACTATTCGCTCACGAGCCGCCGACGTAGCCTGCGCGGTGCCACTTAATAAGCAATTCGTCAAAGATGTTCTTCTTGATTCTTCTAAATTTAGCGGCAAAAATAGGAGCATCACGATGAACTAACGGGTAGTAAAATGAGCTCATGCGTTTGTACGATACGCTACTAAAATATAAATATAAATCTGCATAAAAACGGTTTATCGTGCTGCACACGGTCAGTTTTGCAATGTCACATTTATTTTGCGAGCGTTAAAAGAAAAACCTTATGGCAGCGGGGGTTGCTGGAAGTATTGAACACATTAAATTTAATCGAACCGAACTCGGGGACATTACTTTATAAATAAATTTCTCGGAAACAAGTGGGAAATTGTTGGCTGACATCTCTACTGCCCTGCTGTCCACTGTTTGGTATGCGCCAAATGTCATGATCTCAAAAACGATAGAAATTTTCACAAATCTCTTGCGGCTGATTAACGAGCTGCACACACGCAGCAGGACGTGAATACAGTGTGACATTTCTATGACGGACGATTCTTGAATTGGAATGGTACAATGCTTCGGGTGAATGCCAGTTGAGTAAGTTGATTCCAAAACTGGGGACGGAAGCCATCACTAAATGATCGACAACGAGTTCTGGTTAAATTAGAATTTCCTGCACCAATGGACGAAAGCACAAACAATTACTTTGCAAAAATTCAAAACGTGATTCCGTTCCGCAACAATCCAAGCATTCCAAGTACCAACCTTTGGCATTTTGGTGCAGGATTCGACAAAAAACCCAGATCTCGATGCGTGGGCGATTGTATATTGCTACCACCCCGCTCTACTTATAACACTCGCCTCTTTTACGAGTGCTTCATCACAATTTTCAAACGACGGCAACGAGGACAACATTCTACCAGCACGCCCAGCAGCGCTGGGAAGGTTTTTAAACAGGTTGATGATGGAAACTCGAAGTGCAGCAAAAAGTGCACCTACTTTGGAACCACCAAGCACCAACCGAGGACGGCCAGAGGAAAAATATCACCAACATTATTTACTCAAACGCAGAGCTCGTCCATCAGTGCACCGTCTCCAACAGCCGTGCCTATCCTCCAACTATAGAGACTGGATTTACAGGACATGGACTTGGTGAACGACGGTAAAAAATATATATCTTCAGCTGCGCCAGGAAGCTTGTTGAAAAAAGTGAAGTTTTTATAGCGGCCCTTTACTGTGATTTTTTCGCGATAGTTTCCCCTATCAACGTGGGAGAAGATGTAGTTCTCTCGGGCTCACCATTGACGAAAACCCTGTCCCTGTCACTGGAAAAAAATGGAACGAAAATAAGACGACGTTGCATCACAAACAGATGAGTTCACTATGGAGGTACCTTCTGGCATGTTATTGCATTCTCTTTGGCCCTAAAGCGAGGCATCTTCCTCTCTTCGTAACTGCAACTTGTTGGAAGGAAGCTCTATTTTTGCCGAGAAGAATCGACATATTGATTGTTCTGTTTTCTCAGAAACAAAAAAAAAACTATAGCTGACTTTGAGTTGTTTCGATACCATAGAAAATGGAATGCGAAGCAATTGCACAATTTTCTAAAATAGCTAATTCTAGACGAACATTTCAATAGGTCTGCATTGATCGATTATCTTTCGTTAATAATTCGGCAGAACACACATTCCCTGATGCGGAAATCCAGGCCAAATAGCAAATAAACAAATGAATTTCATACTGTACCCTCTCCGATTTCCATTAAAACTTTGCATAACTTTTCGCTTTCGGAAGTGATTCAAATTTGTGCTGTAATTCGGTCATATTAATTCACACCATATCGTAGGATAAAAACGTCGCGATTAATGAAAATGACGTCCATCACAAAGTTGTGGGTAAAAATACAATATGTTGGAAAAAATACAATATGTTGGAAAAAATAAAAAAAAAAATCAAATAAAAACATTAATAGCAAAAATCCGTATTTTGAATATTTTAAATTCATGTTTATTTTAAAGCAAAGGAAAAATTATATTTTTTCTGACATTTTCAAAATGGTAATTTGATGGACACAAACATGAAATTGTAGTACAACGTTAGACTTTTTCATTGATTTTTTGAGTTTCAACATTTAAGTAAAAAATAGCATTTTTGATATTTAGTAAATCTACACCAAATAGCGAAAAAAATAAACAAATTTCAGGTTTTACCTCTGAGAATTCCATGAAATTTTGAATAATTTTTTGCTACATTGAAACTTGGTCCAGAATGCAGATTTAGGTGCAATGATATGTTTTGAGCCTGAAATTGAACTTTAGACTAAAAGTCTCTTCTACAAAGTTTTTAGTTAGGCCCTCATTTTTATGACAATGAATTCTAGGGTGGTTCCTATTATCATTAAAATCAAGAACCTAACTTTTTTCTTGAGCAAAGTTATAGCAAAGTTATAGTTTCAAGCTTCAAAACAAGGAAAACTGCAAGATTCGACTATTTAATCAAGGCTGACAGTGTTTTGAAATAAAAATTTAAGGAAACAGCTTTTGAAATGAAGGTCAAATTTTTAAGTTCAAAGTTCGGTAAACAACTATCGAAGTCGGAAATAATTTTTAATTGTGCAGATTCAAGTTTTCAATGATTCAAGCTCAAAGGGTAAAAACGTATAGCAATGTTCAGGTAATCCAATTTTATCATAGACACCCTTTTCAGGTCTATTCGAAAAAAAAAATCGGTGGTTTTAAAATGTATCTATTTAGGATTGATGTCCGAAATAAAGCATTTTTGATAGCTTTTTTTAGCCACCAATCCAGATGCCTTTTAAATTAAGAGTAAGTGATTTTAATCGATGGGCCCAATCTTTAGATCCATTGGTCAACATTAGAGCTATTTTCTCTACCATAATACACATTCTTACAAATATGTTAGCTGAATAAACCCCCATTTTTATCTGAATAACCTATTGTTCAGCACTCTGGGATCTCTTCAATTGTCGAAGAAATATTTTATTAAGCTGTTATTCAGCTTTCAAGATTTGCTGGTTATGTACATCCCCATTCAATAACGCATAGCTATTCCTATTCTCTAACCTGGAGTCATTATCTAATTCCTCAACGTTCTTTGCATTCAACTCCTTCGTCGCGGTGACGCGCATTAGCAAATTCATTAAAGACTGTCATTTGCTCATCGCATAAATTATGTTTGCGTATCCAAGATGAAATTCTTGAAACCTACGCGTATTTCTTCCGTACACGGGATATCATCTTTCTTTATGCAGGCATGCCATTTTTTTGTTTGTATGGGTGATTGTCAGGAATTCCTAATCTACATGTTTTGCATTTAATAATCGTTGAGCTCTGAGAGGGAAATTGTCTAAGAATCTGAGAATAATATAATAGCAAATAGTAGCGGATAAATCTTAAAACCTTTTGAAGCTTTATAGCTGGTTTTTAGTTTATAACCGGATGTTAACTCTCAAGCAAGGTTGCAAAGACTCATTTCAGCTAAAATAATGTTTTTCGGAATAATAAAACCAAAAGATGGTATGATGGCATGTTTTACTTGTAACTTACAAGAAGAGGTTACAAAGTATGCGTTGGAAACATAAAACCTGTAAATTTTGCTTTCTATGAGTCACAATCAGCGATTTGCTGATCGCTGAGTGAGTGAGTGAGTGAGTGAGTGAGTTTGTGAAAAATCGCTGATTGTGACTCTAATGAAGTGACATAAACAGGTTTAATATGTCAAACACATTCTTTGCAACCTCTTCTTGTATCCTACCAATTCAAAATTTGATCATGGCATCTAATTATTTCATAATTTAGAAAAACATTGTTTTAGCTGAAATGAGTCTTTGCAACCTTGCTCTCAAGTGCATAATTAATAAATCTCCTCCGTCGTAATTCGCGCAGCACAGAAGTACACAGAAATAAGGCAGAAAGAGTACTTTCCTTATGAACTAATTACTACACTTTTTACGTTGGTAGGTATGGTACCGCTTTGGAATAGTAGTAGGTAATACAGTGCGAATAATGTAAACCCGCAGGCTGCCGCCGCCGCCTCCGTCGCTGTTGTTATATAGCAAGAGGTATCAGAGGTATGCGCCAAAGAAAACTTCATTAATTTTGTTTTCCGTCAAAATGTACACATGTTTTGAAAATATATGTAGGTACCTACTTTCCTGCTTTCCTCTCGTCGTCGTCCCAGACGACTTGACGACGCGAGGTATACTTTCCTTTTTCCTTTCTATTGTTTCCCGTGGCACGTGTATATAGTACATATATGTAGCATGGTCTGGCTGCCGCTTTCATTACGATGATGGGCCGGCGTGCAGTTGCTACTTTTGTCAACAGAAAATCCCACACTTATATTTGCCGACGACAGCGCAGCATTGAGTGGCATTATATTTGTGTACAGCGTACATTTTAAGGGTGCAAATTAAGTGCCGACTGTCGCGAATAAATATGACTAGCAATTAAATTTATTAAATTTTATATTAATTCCCTGAAAGCATGATTTGATGTTAAGCACCATTTGTCGGTGATATTTCAAATGTGAAAGGATCAACGGCGGCGCGGTCTCTGCTACTCTCAATTCAATCTCAGAAATGAACTAATATTTACCGATGACTCTATATTAGCCCACCCCCTCACTTTGCAAGAGGAAATCTGCTCGATGGGGGCGACCGTCACGTAATATCCTGTTCGAAGACGAAAATCCGGTGTACAATTTTCCGCTTTGGATTGAGCGAGAAATGGAACGGTGCAAAACGAGAAATTCAAGAATGGAAGCAAAGGAAAAACAACTCTGCTTCAGCTGCTGTTGCGATTAGCTGTTTTTAGAAGGTGCGGCACGATTTCTGATTGTTTTGCTCTGGCACAATATTCCACTCGTGGTGTACGTACTACCTATTATAGTGGCACAATGATTCAATGATCAGAAAATTTGGCGATGGCAAAATGATTAGTGATCATTTGCAGGTATCTTGAAACCCAATTTTTGTATTCAGGTGATCTACCCTCGTCAAGTCTTGGTTGATAAATTCATTAAGATACCGTCATCATCATGGCCATCGGTATGGGAGCTCAGGATAATTGAATTAAGAGTTCTGCTACAATTAAATGGCTCCGGCGTCGATACCTTGCCATTGAAGACGAATATCACTGTCTCTAATATGATAATGGCCCTCGTGTCATTAATCTATTAATTGATTAAAATTTTCAGTTACCCGGTGGATCTGGGGACTTTTGAAAATGAAGAAAATATTCTGGCTTAAGTTCAAGAGATATTCAGTCATTATTTGAAGAAACAGGTGATTCTATAACGTGTGTCTGAATACGAATCGAAATTCTAAACTCAAGAACAACACGTGAAAAGGGCATACAAGCTTTTTAAAAACAAATCTTCAGAGTTGGTTGGAAATGCTAACATGAAGCTTTAGTGTGATAATTTATTAGCTAGAGAATGATCTTTAGAAAAGGGTAGGTGGATAGTTCCGTTAGAGTACGGAAGGATGAAAATTGAATAGAAGTTGAAAATGAGCGAAGGGCCATTAATGCGACAGTATAAAGTCAAACGCACATCGCACAACGCAACGCATCGCACAACGCAATATCAAAAATATGTATCTCTAAGGTATGACGAACTAAGCAATGTATCGGAAATAAACTATCCACATACATGTGCGTTGTACGCACGTATTTGTGATGGTTTTAATATGCTAATCACTGCATCCTGTGCGTTTGACTGTAATTTTTCGTTTGTTTTCTTTTTTGTACGGTTTAAATTCTTCGTTTCCAAAATGTCACGCATTGAAAATGAAGTGAAAATTAAGGTTTTGGACACATGGCTAAGTGAAAAGGGTGTGACTATGCGATGTAAATTGGCGAAGCGCTTTGGAATTCATCACGCGAGTGTAAAAGCCATCGTAAACAAGTTTGGGGAACACTATTCTTTGGATGAACTGCCAACCCGAAACTGGACCAGAAAGTGGTATCTCTAATTAGGAAGAACAAATCAATGTCGATACGTGATTTGGCCAATAAAGCGGGAACGAGCATCGGAATGATCCAACGTATCAAGAAACGGAACAACCTGAAGACAAACAAAGCGCAGAACAAAAGCAACGTGCTGCAACAAGGGCCCGGAAATTGTATTCTCGAATTTTGCATCGACCGGATGCATGCATTTTCATTGACGACGAGACCTATGTGAAAGAGGACTCAAAAACCCTTCCAGGTCCAGAATATTATACTACGGCCGTAGGGGAGGATGTAAGCGATGCGGACAGGTCGATTCAAGTGGAGAAATTTGGTCGAAAAGTGCTGGTATGGCAAGCAATATGTTCCTGCGGTTTGAAGTCTACCATTTTTTACACTACCGGAACTATAAATGCGGAAATCTATCGATCTGAATGTCTGCAGAAAGGATTGCTTCCTTTATATGAGAAGCATAGTGCCCCTCCACTGTTTTGGCCGGATTTACGCCAAAACAACTCTCAATTGGCTCACGGAAATGGGTATAGAATTCGTTGAGAAAGACATCAATCCACCGAATTGCCCTCAGCTTCGGCCCATCGAACGTTACTGGGTGAGGGTCTTCAAAAAGCCTGGTAAAGCAGCTGGGGATATGCTTGAGCTTAAGCGTCCAAAAAATGTGCTGAAACGCTTGTCCGGACTTGATGAAAAATCTTCGATCAAAAATTCGAAAATTCGTGAAGGAATAATATTAAATTCATCCGGTCTTCACAATGTTCAAGTTCATTCTCGTAGAATAAAGGATCAATCGTTTGTTTGAATAAAACATCATTTTTTGTATGATTTGAAAGAAAAATATGTGGATATCTTATTTTTGATACCATCCTGAGCGGGCAGAACTTGTTTTTGTTTTTCAGTGAATGTAATTTACATTCACTGAAAAACAATGGTTGGTTCTGTTCGTTCTGGGTCATCGTGCATAAGAGATACAGATTTGAAACAGTAAAGTTGTAGCTTATATCAAAACCTACAAAAGCTTCGTACATCATTTTACGGAAATCTGTTGATGAAAAAAGCTAGAGACAAATGAATGTAAATCAATGCCCGAAATGAACGTAAATGATTTTCCATGCCTGGTTTTGCGTACGGAATCTTTAAAAAATTCAATGTTTGAAATCACAAAATTATATCTTTGAAACTTTTCTCAGGATATCTTTGCGAATTTCTCAAGGATTTCCTTAGGACCATTGTTAAATGTTGTCAGAATTACTTTTACTATCAGGATTTTTTTTAATAATCTTATAATTCTGTCCGGTATTCCCAGGAAATTTTCTTGCTTTAATTTCTCTCCAACAATTCATTAAGAATATTCCTCGTAAATCTTTTGGTATGCAATTTAGACTTTAGATTTGTATTCTACCAAAATTCCCTTGCATATTAGAATTTGATGAGAATTATCCTGATAATTTCCTTGAAATTCTTCTTAAAATGCCCTTGAGAGGATCTCTTAGAACTTTCTTGGAATTCTCTTGAAACTCTCCCTATAATCCCTTGGAAATTTCGTCAGAATCTTCTGGAAGGCTACTCACAGTTTCTTTGGAAATATGCTTTACATTTTCTGAAAAAACCCTCCCGGAAACTCCTTGAAATCCCCTCTAATTTCTTATGAATTCTCATAGAAATCGCTTAAAACCTATCTTTAAACTAGCTTGAAATGTTGTAAACAATTGTTTTAGCTATATTAAGAATTAGATTCTCTTGGAAATATTATGTATATTTCCTTGCAGCTATCCTAAAAATTTCTCTTTGATCAACATTAAAGAGATTCTCATGATCATTAGATGTAGATTATCATTCAGTTTCTGCCATAGGGTTAATTCACTTTGAATCCGCATCCCAATTCCCTTAAATTCACTCCGATTCCGACTTTAGGGTTCCCTGGAATTCTACTCACAATCCCCACAATAGTCTACTTTGGAATTCATCTTTAGTTTTTTTAGTTTTCCTCTAGAAAGACATCTAAAAAAATACTAGGAAATCTTAGTCAAATTTGATTGGCTAATCAACTCAGAACTACTTTATAACTACATATCTCCAATGGGTCTGGGTTCAATCACAGTCGGTGCCGCCGGGATTTTCTGAGGCATAACATCTATGATCACACCTGCCTTCAGAAGGGAAGTAAAGCCGTTGGTCCCGGTCTATGAGTTGATGGGTCGATAGGTAGGGTCCAGGTGTGGGAGCTGCCTATCTGGCGTCGGTAGCATTGGGACTCAGAACGGAAAACTATACAAAGGAAAAAAAGAAATATATTTGGCATTCTCATAAAAATTGATGCTTGAAGTGAAGTATCAGAATCCTAAAATTTTGTCTAAGTTTCAAGAGAAAAGATTTTTTAAATCTTAGATCTTTTAAACACGCTTTATTTGAATTCAGAGATCTCGCTAACTTCAAGAATGTAAATTTCCTCATGTAATCTCCAACAAATTTCTTAGCCTGAGAATTAAAATGTTATTCCATGGATCTCATTATTTTCTACCATAATTTCTAAGCTCAATTCCAGACCGATTAGCCTATCTTCCATTATGCTGAAGATAATGGAGAAAATAATAGATGAGTATAGAAAGTCAAAGTACTTGATTACAATTCCTTTTAATAAATATCAGTTTGCATATCAAACTGGTAAATCAACCGTAACAGCTCTTCATACGCTGGTTACAAAACTAGAAAAATCGTTCGAATCAAAAGAAATTTTCCTAGCAGCGTTCACTGATATTGAAGGAGCATTTGAAAAACGCTACGTTCACTCAATTAAAATCGCTATGATACAACATGAGTTCGATAAAAGCATAGTTAATTGGATTAACGAAATTCTTAGCAAAATAGAAATCTCAGCAAACCTTGGAAGCTCATCCATAACAGTAAGAGCTGTAAAAGGGTGTCCTCAAGGAGGTTTCTTTCATCTGTACTGTGATCTTTAATAGTTGATGACCTTCTCAAAAATTTAGAAGCACAGGGCTTCGAGATTATTGGCTTCGCAGATGATATAGTCATATTAGTGCGTGGAAAATATGACTATATCATTTCAAGTAGAATGCAAATTGCTTTAAATTATGTTTCATCGTGATGCACTAGCGAAGGATGGAATATTAATCCATCTAAAACAACTATTGTACCATTTACACGAAGAAAAAATGTCCATAAACAGTATTAAACTGAAAGGAATAATTTTAGAACTTTCAAACACAGTCAAGTATCTGGGAGTTACTCTTGACAGCAAACTAAATTGGAATTCGCATCTAGAGCAAGTCATTAGTAAAGCAACAAATGCTCTTTGGATAAGTAAACAAAAAACTATTGGTAGGAAATGGGGACTAAAACCTAAAATGATCCACTGGATTTATTTGACGATTGTAAGACCCAGAATAACCTATGCATCATTGGTTTGGTGGCCTAATACCAATAAAAATTAGCACAGAAAAAGCTGGGGAGGCTGCAAAGACTAGCTGCTCTCTCAATAACTGGTGCAATGAGTAGCACACCAAGTATGGCACAAGATGCTCTACTTCCAGTCCGCATCGTGCTCTCTTGCCGTGCGGATCTATTTGCTTTTTGCTGAAGGAAGTGTTACTACTACCTAAAGCTACAACAAATTTAAACAGCACTTTTCAGTGCTCAACCTGTAAAAATTTTCTACCTTGTTCAACTCTTATTCCTCTTCGATCCTTGTTTGGACCCTACCCGAGGTAATCCTTCTTGGATATCGATTTGGAAAATTCCTCTTCGATCCTTCAGATTCTTATAGTAATCTGCTTGGAAGTCGATTTGGATAAAAATTTACTGCCGCCATGGCCCCTAAACGCAAAAGAAAGGGGCAAACTCTTGACCCCCCTTCTGATGAAATTAATTTGAGTAATCAATTTGATTTGCTCACGGATGATGAGAATGATCCATCATCCAAGAAAAATTCTAGTAAACTTTCCCGGCTTAATGCCAAGAAGGAAAAGATTCCCCCTATTGTGATAACCACTACCGATTTCCATGCTCTTCGCATGGAACTTTTGAATTTCGTGAAAGTTAAGTTTTCACTACAAATTGGACGTCGGGGTGAATGCCGTGTATTGGCTGAAACCTTGGACGGATTTAAATGTCTTCTCAAGTATCTTACTGAGAAGAAGCACAAATTTTTTACTTACGACACCAAAACTGAACGTGTGTTCAAGGTTGTCATGAAAGGACTGCCCAGTGGTGAATCCCTGGATCAGATCAAAGATGAACTGGCAAAATTACTTGGAGTTGTGCCACTCCAAGTAATCAAAATGAAAATGAAATCCCGTCCTGGCGATTCGCGCAACGGGATTTCTAATGATTTTTATTTAGTTCACTTCAAGTCTAGTGAACTAAACAACCTTAAGGCCTTAGAAAAAGCTAGCCTTATGCTCCATGTCCGAGTGAAGTGGGAACACTTCAGGAAGACTGGAGGAAATTTCCAAAACCTCACCCAGTGCCGTAAGTGCCAGGGATGGGGTCACGGAACTAAAAATTGCTACATGCCAGCTAAATGCATGAATTGTGGTGATTCCTCTCACGCAAAGGACGACTGTCCTGTGAAGGAAGATCCTAAGAAATTTAAATGTTCAAATTGTGGTGAAAACCACAAATCCAATTTTTGGGAATGTAAGACTCGCAAAGCGATCCTACAATCTCGTTCTAACCGTCAGGTAGGAAACGCTCCACGTTTCCGACCAGGTACAAATTCCTCTGCTGTTAACAACGGTCAGCGAGGAACAAATTCTACATTCGTACCCGTAGGTACAAATATCTCCCCTGCTTCAAATGTTTCATCTGTACCTACTCCCCTCGCTGCTAACAATGTTCAGCGAGTTAATGGAGCTACCTATGCTGCTATTGCAGCGGGTAGAAATCAAAATACTAACCAACGTTCTAATGGAAATTTTGACAATTTTGACTTAGGAAGCATTACTGCCCCCAAAATGGAATTTTTACAGAATTCATTAATTGACATGATTTCTGATATGCTTAAATCTAACTCCATGTTTGATGCTATTCAAACTGGAGTAAAATTTGCAAATAATATTGTCATGACTTTAAAATTCAGTAATGAATTTTAAATCATTAAATATTTTAAATTGGAATGCTCGATCTCTTAAAGATAATGAAGACGAGCTATTTAACTTTTTAAGAGTTCATAACGTGCATATTGCCGTTATAACTGAAACGTTCCTTAAACCTGCCCATAAGGTTAAGAAGGACGCAAATTACTTGATTTATAGAAATGATCGTCTTGATGGACCCTGTGGTGGCGTTGCCATCATTATTCATAGACGAATCAAACATAAAATTCTTTCTTCATTTGAAACCAAAGTTTTTGAAACTTTGGGGGTTTCTGTTGAAACAAAATTTGGACAACTTACGTTTATAGCTGCCTATTTGCCATTCCAATGCGTAGGCCAGCAAAAGAATTTTCTCAAGGGTGACCTCCAGAAACTTACCCGTCATAGGTCTAAATTCTTCATTATTGGTGATTTTAATGCAAAACACCGCTCATGGAATAATGCTCAAAGCAATTCCAATGGTAATATTCTGTTTGATGATTGTTCTGCAGGTTATTACACTATTCAATATCCAAACAGCCCAACATGCTTTTCTTCTGCAAGAAATCCCTCCACTATTGATTTGGTCTTAACTGATTCATGTCAACTTTGTAGCCAATTGGTTACCCATGCTGACTTCGGTTCTGATCACCTTCCAGTAACTTTTGAAATATCCCAAGAAATAATTTGTAATCCCAACAGCTCTACTTTCAATTACCATAGAGCTGATTGGGAGCAGTATCGAACATTTATGGAATATAACTTCGATCCAAACATTCCTTTGCAAACCAAAGATGAAATTAATTATGCTCTTGAATCTCTGACTACTTCTATAGTTGAAGCAAGAGCTGCCTCAGTACCAAAATGCGAGGTTAAATTCGATTCAATTATAATAGACGATGATCTTCAGCTCTTGATCCGTCTTAAAAATGTCCGTAGGAGACAATATCAAAGAACACGCGATCCTGCCATGAAAGTTATCTGGCGGGATTTGCAAAAACAAATTAAAAAGCGATTCTCTGCCCTGAGGAACAAAACTTTTGAAAATAATATTTCTAAATTAGACCCGAGTTCCAAACCCTTTTGGAAACTCACAAAAATTTTGAAAAAACCTCAAAAGCCTATTCCAGCGCTTAAAGAAGGTGGTAAAATTTTGATCACAAATTTGGAAAAAGCTCAGAAACTTGCTAAGCAATTCGAGAGTTCCCATAATTTCAGTTTGGGTCTTACTAGTCCTATTGAGAATCAGGTTGTTCGGGATTTTCTGAATATTTTCTCTCGGGAAAATATTTTTGATGATTCCTGGGGGACTGATTTGGACGAAGTAAGGTCTATAACTAAAAATTTTCAAAATATGAAAGCTCCAGGTGATGATGGAATTTTCTATATCCTCATCAAAAAACTCCCAGAGAGTACCTTGTCTTTCTTGGTAAAATTATTTAACAGATGTTTCCATTTGGCATACTTTCCTGATAAATGGAAAAATGCAAAAGTTGTTCCAATTTTGAAGCCGGATAAAAATCCAGCTGAAGCTTCTAGCTACCGTCCTATAAGTTTGCTTTCTTCAATAAGTAAACTTTTTGAAAAGATAATTTTGAATAGAATGATGCTTCACATCAATACGAACTCAATTTTTGCAGATGAGCAGTTTGGATTTCGCCATGGGCATTCAACTACTCATCAACTCTTAAGAGTTAACAATTTAATTCGTTCAAACAAATCTGAAGGCCACTCAACTGGAGTTGCTCTTCTAGACATAGAAAAAGCATTCGACAGTGTTTGGCATGAAGGTTTGATTGCTAAATTGAAAAAGTTTAATTTTCCACTTTATATTATGAAATTAGTTCAAAATTATTTAACTGACAGAACTCTTCAAGTAAATTATCAAAATTCCAAATCTAATCGACTACCTGTTAGGGCAGGAGTTCCTCAGGGTAGCATTCTTGGGCCTATATTGTATAACATTTTCACTTCGGACCTCCCTGATTTGCCTCAGGGTTGCCACAAATCTTTGTTCGCTGATGACACAGGCATTTCCGCTAAAGGAAGAAGTCTTCGTGTTATTTGCAGCAGACTTCAGAAAAGTTTAGATATTTTCTCTTCTTATTTACAAAAATGGAAGATTTCTCCCAACGCTTCCAAAACTCAACTTATAATATTTCCACATAAGCCTAGAGCTTCCTTTTTGAAACCTAGTAGTAGTCACATAGTCACTATGAACGGAGTTCCAATTTCCTGGTCAAACCAAGTGAAATATCTTGGATTAATACTTGACCAAAAATTAACTTTTAAAGATCACATTGAGGGCATTCAAGCCAAATGTAACAAATATATTAAATGTTTGTATCCTCTTATAAACAGGAAATCCAAACTTTGCCTGACGAATAAACTTCTAATATTTAAACAAGTTTTTAGACCGGCCATGCTTTACGCTGTACCAATATGGTCTAGTTGCTGCACTACCAGGAAAAAAGCACTTCAAAGGATTCAGAACAAAATTCTGAAAATGATTTTGAAGTTGCCTCCCTGGTACAGTACAACCGAAGTACATAGAATTTCGAATGTTGAGACTTTAGCACAAATGTCCAACAAAATAATTAATAATTTCAGGCAAAAATCGTTGCAATCCTCAATTGCAACGATTAATTCCCTTTATACTTAGATAAGATTTAGTTTTAGTTTTTAGTTTTAAGATATCAATTGTTATACTGACATGCAGGTTAAAAAACCTGTTTAAAATACTGAATTGCCAAGACATGAACAATGTAAAAACACTTAGATATATATCATAACAATTAAGGCTGGTACGTTACTGCAGTAACTGGAGCACCTAGGTTAAAATGAAATGTAATTTATTTTGAATTTGGAACAAATAAAGAGTTAAAAAAAAAAAAAAAAAAAAAAAAAAAGATGCTCTACTTTATCTGCTTCCGTTGCATCAATGTATTCAATTAGAAGCCGAAAGGAGTGCATTAAGGATTCGACGGTCACAGCACTTCCTTGAAGGTGATCTTAGAGGACATATGAGCATCCTAAAAATGTTCAATATTGGTTCTATTGTGTTACAAAATGAGGATTGGATGATGAAAAAATATCACTTCGATCGTCTTTACAATGTAGCAGATGCGGACCGCGATTTGTGGGACAATGGTGGACCAAACATTCGTCCAGGATCAATTGTCTTTTATACAGACGGCTCTAGAATGGATAATCGTGTAGGAGCAGGGGTAACAGGTCCAGGTATAAATATCTCAATATCTATGGGCTACTGGTCTACCGTGTTCCAAGCAGAAGTCCAAGCAATTCTTTAAAGTTCTAAAATTTGCTTGCGTAGAAACTATAGACATTCGAATATCTGCATTAAGTCATAGCCAAGCAGCACTAAATGCTTTGAAATCAGGTACATGTTATTCTAAACTTGTATGGGAATTTGCAATGTCACTCCAAAAATTGGCCTGCCAAAACCAAGTGAACCTATTTTAGGTTCCTGGTCACTGTGGAATTCAAGGGAATGAGAAAGCCGACACACTAGCTAGGCTTGGATCATCTCAACAATTTATAGGACCAGAACCATTCTGTGGAGTTTCTGCTTGCTCTCTTAGAATGGAGTTCAAGAAATGGGAAAAAATGAAAGTGGAGACCAATTGGAACTCATGGAACTCTCATTGCTAGGCAGTCGAAACGGTTTATTAATCCGAGCATTTCAATGACTAGCCAAATTCTTTTACTATCAAAGAAAGATCTCAGTATGTACACTGGTTTAATAACAGGGCACTGTCCATGTAAATATCACTTGAAGCTAATAGGAAAACTTCAAGATGACATGTGTCGATTATGTGGCATAGAAAAAGAAGACTTGGAATTCAGTTCCCAGCCAAGTAGTGCAATTCATTCGAAATGTAATACCTAACTAGGAAAATGCTTTCGGTCAGTCTGTGTCGGTCGCTTCATAAAGTAGTGTTACAACATGTTGATAAAGCAATATTAAAACGGGTAATATATCACAATAGATCTAAGTACTGGGCGCAGTGATCAAAATACCCAACACCGAAAAAAAGCTCAATTTATGAATTCCGCCAAGTGCCCTTCGAATAATTGACATGTAACTTAATAAATTTCATATTTCTGAGACTCATACGAACATTTCAAATTTCAACCTTCAAAAAATTATATGTCTATATTATTTAACATAATTTGATACTTTAACCTGAATGTAATTTATATTCACCTGTTCGCTCTGGTTCATCATGCATAAAAGATACGGATTTGTGTTATTGATAATAGTTAGTTAATCACAAAATCTACAGAAGCTTCATACATTATTTTACAGTATACTTTTGATGAAAAAGGTTAGAGGGAAATGAATGTAAATGATTTTCTATGTCTGGTGAGGGGTGTCCCTGCCACCACAAGCATTCGATTGTTTCACACTTAGTCTGATATTTGACGTTAAACATCTCCAACTATAATTTTATAATTTGTTCCGATCTTGGAACCTTGGAAGTTGTTCAAGTTTAAACACAGATTTTTGTTGGAATTCATGCGGGATTCATGACATGAAGTGAATATCAAAGCATTCTTTACATTAATATCAGGCCACTTACGCAGTATATAAATTTAGTTTAATTGCACCCTGAAAACAGCAGCCAGTTTTTCTATGCTTCGGATCATTGTGCAGCACCCGCCTCCATACCTACATAAACTCTCTCAGATGTGCTGCTAGCAAACGTTTGTGTTCTTGACATTCGTGCACTGTTTAAAATGTATGATTCCTGCAGGCTTAATGAACTAAATAGAAAAAACCCATTTTCGCCCAGCTTGCTCGTTTCCGCGATTCGGTATGTTAATCTAGCTCATAATGTATCAATGTCACCTGCTCACCTGCCGGCAGCAACTCAAGCGATGAAGCTAAACGCTGTCTCGAAAAATAGCAGTGCCAACGAAGTGTTAAATTGTTTTAATTGCTGTTTACAAACAATGGCGACAGGAAGAAATTACAATCGGTTCTATTGAAGAAGGGACTGACTGCTACATCAATACTTGAAAACCTAGAAAACTAATGTAGCGATAGGGAATTGTGGTTTTGCCAGATTCATCAACCTGGTTGCATTCCTTCAGGGGACAGATGCAAATCCGAGAAAATGGGTTATAGTCAGGTACGGACAATCGAGTGTCAAGTGCAACCGACAAACATCATGTGATTGACCATCAGAACACCAGGATTCGTTTTCCGTGCGAAAATTAATGGCTTACTGGCACTGGTAGTAGAGGGTACACCGAGTTCGATTGCTCCTTCTCCATTAGAAAGTGTTATAGAGGAGTGTGAAGCTAACGTAGACCAACATCCGGTCGAGATACCGCTATAGGCAAGGGGTTTGGAGGGAGTTAACGCCACAAAACCGCACCACAGTTTACCGTTCATGCTCAGGCTGGCAACAGACCACTTGTTGCAGGCATGGATTACCAGTGTATCGTGATCTACACTATCGTCAGGATAACGCCGTACCATCCATACAACTCGCTCTCGGAGCTCGAAGCCGACCAGCATGGATGTGTTGATTGGATTAAGTTCTACATTAAAAGGTTTGTACGAGTTGGCGGCGGTGTTGTTGATTTTATTTTAGAATTTTTTTTACGTCATCTAAATCTACGTGAAGCTTTCCATTATTGTAACTCCCTGTAAACAATTCTAGTATAATCATTTCCGTTATTAAAAATCTTTACAAACACGCTTCCATATGGAAGATTCGATACCTCTTTCTCTCTCTACAGTTTAGTTAAGAAACGCTAGACGGTACCACGTACCATAGTGATTTACAACCTGGTGTACACGTACCCCTGGGTCGCACAAGATTATGCGACAAAATATGAATTTTATTGAATTGAGGATTTACAAACGACTCACTTTTTCATACAAGCGTTTCGGTTTGGGCAATGAGGCCCCTGTTCTAAAAAAAATCTTAATTGCGACTATTTTCGAATGAGGTGTACAATTTTTAATCAATTTTTGTTAAGGGATACACGAAGCTCGGGAAAGTTTGGGAAGCACTGCTATGGAATAATGGGAAGAGATAAGTTTCTCAAACTTACTCCCTCTTGTTATATGCTATGTGTTATGCGACACAGCATCTTCTTTTCCGAAAGATCTCCCAACCGAGACCCTTCGATCGACCTGTCGTCATGTGGCAAAGCGTTTTGAATAATTCAAGCCCTGTCAATAAAATCTATTTTTAGCATCATCCTCTCGATATTCAATAATATTTGCCTGTCGCACACCGGTCGCCTGTGTGTCATACCATTGGATGAAGCAGCACTCACTCCACGGCGACTACAACGACGACGATGATAACATCCCCAGCACACCATTTGACGAACTTTTTATTGCTCTCCCCGTGTTCGCTCCAACCGCACAATTTCCCCCTCGCCCCATCACACAGCATCCTTCTTGTTTGTCATACCTAACCATCTTTGATTGCTAGCCAAAAATTGAATTTGAATTACTACCTTTCGGTCTGTCTCCCCGGAGCACGGACACGGAGCAAAGTATGAACTCTTTCCTGTATAGAGCTTCGTCGAGTCCTATGTTCTTCCTCTGAGTTCTACACACACCTAGTTACCTGCATGCTCGATGTTGCAAAGTGTCCTCTTTTCATTTCCGGAAACAATTTCCCGCAGGGTCGCCCACTGCCTACAAACTTCCTCCTTGCTATGTTTGAAAAATTGTTTGGCTCAGAGAATGTCCTTCTTCTTTTATGTACAGACAGAGACATACAGTGTTGGCCGTAACATAAGTCACTTCAGCGATGGTCATACCAAACATATTTGACCTTAATTTTAACTAAATTCTCAATTAAAAACAACTGTGATGTGAGTTTGAAAAGCTCAAAGAAAGTTGATTATTCAATGACCGAAACTGTAGGTAACTACATCGGTATGTAAATACGACCAAATTGTATGACGATGATGATGGGGTGGGAGGTTGCGGAATGGTAAATCTATGTACAACGTGTCTGTTTAGATTTTGCTAATTCGCTTTAGATGGTTCAGTGCATATACTTCGGTATGTCAAGTCATTTGATTGAATTCCTGCTCTACTTCAAGATAAATAGATGTACGGGTAAGAGTCAATTGTGTTTTCACTGGTGGAACAGTGAATATGGAATGACTGACTAGGAATTTGCGCCGTCCGTGTATTAAAAACGAAGCAAATCCTCGCGAATCAAAATGCTGAAATCATTCTCTTATGGTGAGATGGAACCCTTTTTACACTCAATATGACCAGCAATGATGTTATTTTCGAATTCTCATGTGATTTGCGGTGTCGCATAGTGGGTTTTAGTTCAAGTAAGATTATGTACACTTCCCCGGGGGAGCGGAAGATGTCCGAGTATGGTCAAAGTGGTCCAGGCTACTTATTATGACTACAAATAATCTTATTTTTGAATTCTCATGTGATTTGATGAGTCGCATGATAGGTTTTAGTTCAAATCAGATTGTGTCAACTTCCCCGGGGGATCCCGGAACATGTTCGAATGTAGCCAAAGTGATCCAGAACACTCAATATGATGGCCAATGATCTCATTTTTTAATTCTCATGTGATTTTAAGTGTCGCATAATAGGTTTCAGTTCAAGTTAGATTCAGAACACTTCCCCGAGGGAACCTGGAACATGTCCGAGTGCGACCAATGTGGTCCAGGACACGCAATATGGCTACCAATTATCTTTTATTTGAATTCCCATGGGATTTGAGATGTCGCATGATGGGTTTTAGTTCAATATAGATTCTGAACACTTCCCCTCGGGAGCTCGGAATCTGTTCGTATGTGGCCAATGTGGTCTTGGACACAATTTTCTTTATTAGTGAGATTTTCAGCCATTAGACTAGTTTATCTCAGAGTCTTGGACTCTCAGTATGACTACCAATGATCTTATTTTTGAATGCTCATGCGATTTGAGGTGTGACATGATGGGTTTAGTTCAATTCACAATCTGTCCGCTTCAACAGCTGGTTATTAATATTCAACAACTTTTATTCGAATGTCTAAGAACACCACAAAATATTGATTTTACATGTGTTTCTAGAAAGTTTAAAATGTTCATGGAAAAATTGCTGCTGTTTAGAAAGATAAAGCAATTTCTTGAATTGAGGGGGTTAGAAGGAAAGGAGTGTAAGTGACTTTGATCGATTCTCTTCATCGACTTTCTTTTTCGTTAATAATTCAGCTGCAAACACATTCCTTGATTCGTGTGCCATTCTGGATACTAGATGAGAACCTCCTTTATCAAACTATGAGGCAGAAATAGCGCAAAATCTGTTAATAAAGCTGTGGCTATCAAAAGAGAAAGTCGGTGAAGAGAATCGATCAAAATCACTTACACCCCTTTCCTTCTAACCTCCTCAATTTTTATAGAATTTTGGTGCACATAAGTGAAAGTTCAATAAATAAAATATGCCCTCAATAATTCTCACAGGTGGCGGAGGGAGTTAACCGTCACCATCCCTCCACAGCAGGGGATGTTGGCAAAGGAGACGATCAACCCGATTCGTGCCTTCCTCAAAATTGACCTTTGTTCACTTTTTACTATCTATATGCAATTTTCACACTGCCGTACTCTAACGGAACCATCAACTCTATACTTTCATCTCCTCATCTATCGTATAAAATGAACACTTTAAGTCTGATATTTGACGTTCTCACAAGTCCTATATTCCTTAAAATTCTCTATGAAAATTTGATAGAAGTCTCTTGGTATAAGACTTTTCAGAATGTTAGACTTCTCACACCGGTATTGAAAATATTCAGAAAATTGCCATCAAAACACACTCAGTATTCCAGATAGAATTTGATTCCCATGGAATTCTTCTCAGCATTCCCTTGAAAATCTTTTGAAAATTACAACCTCCAATTTCCCAAAATATTCAGGCTTTCAAATCTTCTTTGGAATGTTGCCTAGAACTTCCTAGGAATTCATCTCAGAATATCCCCGATATTCTTTAGAATTCTCGACAGAATAATTTTGAAATTATCACTAGAATTCAAACGAATAATCCTCAGAATTGCAAAATTCTCTGAAAAACTTATTAATTTAGATGCTGAATCCTGAAAATTCCTTCCAGGTAACATTAATCTTTATTTTAAAATCTGGATTCTCGAATATCTGGAATCTTAACCTCTTAAAAATCGGTAAATCGCTCAAACATTTGAAACCTTGAACTAACGAGGCTCGGTAGCTCAGTGATTACAGTTTCTGCATGCTGAACAGAAAGTCAGAAGTTCAATCCCAGGCCCGGCCCCCTTGCTTGCAATTGTTCACTATGTCTTATTATATCCCCACTAGATTTAAATTACAAACAGAGTCAGCTGCTTTAGTTACTGATCGCATCACTTACTACAACAGTGAATCATAATCTAAAAATAACCTTACCCACTAACACAACTATCCTTCCCGTGTGGCATCTTCTTTATCCGATTTTCAAAATGAAAATTCACTGGCCACACTGTATGAAGGCGGTCGTTCAATTCGCAGTTCTAGTGGTTTGATTAGACGCCGACTTAAATCGTAAAACTGCCGACTCCATTCTCAACGTAAATTTTTGAATATACCATAAACTCAAAACCCGTTTAAGCTCTTAATTGTTCCGACAGCTTTAATGCTTTCTTAATTACCAGCAAATTCCGCCTTTTGCCAAGTGCCATTTGCAGGTAACCTTTTTCATCTAGAGAGCACGAGGTATAGGTATCTATTGTGCGATTCATTAAATTTGTTTCAGCAATTTCGTTAGGAAAATTGTTCGTAACCCTCTTACTGTCCCACCCCCACCACTCGCACACCTCTCAATACTGCTCTCTAGGAAGGAGATATAGGTACTACCCAGCAGTATGATAATCGCGACAGATTGGTTGCTGTACACCCACTTGCGCTGGTGAATGTCTTCTTTTTATTCTGCGTTAAAAAAAATTACTTTCCGGCACACTAATTCCATACAACTCCGAAATCAAGCGTCGTGGGTGTGAAGGTGACATGAATAGAGCGCACTCAGAATTTGATTCAATTTTGACCCCACTTCATCTCTTCATCTTGCTCCTCTTACTCTGCTTTCCAGTTCAGTGGATGTTTTTCAGGATCATATCTTGAAAGAAAATGTTCCGCTGATTGCGCTAACAATTTCGTTAATTGGACGACATTTTGGCAGTATCTACCGCAATGCAAATAAATCTCTATGTATCTAATCCCCTATCTTCCTGTTTCTTCCTTTACAGAGCCGTTGCGGCATACCTTCGGGCACTGAACCTGTCCCCATACAATGCGGTCGTGCATGGAAATTTGGCTTGCGTATACTACGAGCAGGGCCTCATCGATCTGGCCATCGATACCTATCGTCGAGCGATTGAACTGCAGCCAAATTTCCCGGATGCATACTGTAATCTGGCGAATGCCCTCAAAGAGAAAGGTCAAGTCCAGGAGGCGGAAGATTGCTACAATACCGCCTTACGTCTCTGCCCGAACCATGCCGATTCGCTCAACAATCTCGCCAACATCAAGCGAGAACAGGGCTACATCGAAGAAGCGACACGGCTATATCTGAAAGCTTTGGAGGTTTTCCCCGAGTTTGCTGCAGCTC
This sequence comes from Ochlerotatus camptorhynchus, assembly GCF_037179485.1. NCBI lineage: Eukaryota > Metazoa > Arthropoda > Insecta > Diptera > Culicidae > Ochlerotatus > Ochlerotatus camptorhynchus. Next base: position 3,817,542 of record NW_027040849.1, read on the forward strand.
ATTCCAATCTTGCATCCGTACTGCAGCAGCAGGGCAAATTAAATGAAGCCCTTTTGCACTACAAGGAAGCCATCCGCATTCAGCCAACGTTTGCCGATGCTTATTCCAACATGGGAAACACCCTGAAGGAAATGCAGGATGTTGCTGGAGCACTGCAATGCTATACCCGGGCGATCCAAATCAACCCGGCTTTCGCTGATGCACACAGTAATCTGGCTAGCATTCACAAAGACTCCGGAAACATTCCGGATGCCATCCAGTCGTACCGAACGGCGTTGAAACTGAAACCGGACTTCCCAGATGCGTACTGCAATTTGGCCCACTGTTTGCAGATTGTGTGCGATTGGACCGATTACGAAACTCGCATGAAGAAGTTGGTGGCAATTGTGGCGGATCAGTTGGACAAGAACCGATTGCCATCGGTTCATCCGCACCACTCGATGTTGTATCCGTTGTCGCATGATTTCCGCAAGGCGATTGCAGCTCGGCATGCAAATCTTTGTCTGGAGAAAATTCACATTCTTCACAAGCCACCGTATAAGTTCTCGCGGGAACTGGGCGGACGGCTGAGAATCGGTTACGTGAGCAGCGACTTTGGAAACCATCCGACTTCCCATCTCATGCAGTCGATTCCGGGAATGCATGATCGATCCAGAGTTGAAGTTTTTTGCTATGCTCTCAGTCCCGACGATGGAACCATGTTCCGAAGTAAGATTTCTCGTGAAACGGAACACTTTGTCGAATTGTCGCAGATTGCTTGCAACGGAAAAGCCGCCGATCGAATCCACGCCGATGGCATTCACATTTTGGTCAATATGAATGGGTACACCAAAGGAGCCCGCAATGAAATATTCGCCCTGAGGCCTGCACCGATTCAGGTCATGTGGTTGGGCTACCCAGGAACTAGTGGTGCTAGTTTCATGGATTACATCATAACCGACACTGTCACATCTCCGATGGAACTAGCCGATCAATATAGTGAAAAACTGGCCTACATGCCTCACACGTACTTCATTGGTGACCACCGGCAAATGTTCCCTCATTTGAAGGAACGACTCATCGTGAGCGGTAAGCAGCAGAATAGTCAACTAGTGGACAACGTCGCAGTCATTAACGCGACCGATTTGTCGCCGCTGGTAGAAAACAACGATGTAAAAACGATACGCGAAGTGGTGCTCGCACACAAGCCGGTTGAAATTTCGCACAAAGTTGTAGAACTCCCCACCACAACTCCGGTGGAAACGATGATCGCTTCCGGACAGATCCAGACCTCGCTAAACGGTGTCGTTGTACAGAACGGATTGGCCACTACTCAGACCAACAACAAGGCAGCCACGGGAGAGGAAGTTCCACAGAATATCGTCGTGACGACACGACAGCAGTACGGCCTTCCGGACGATGCCATCGTGTACTGCAACTTCAACCAACTGTACAAGATCGATCCACACACGCTCGCTTCGTGGGTTAATATCTTGAAGCATGTCCCCAACTCGGTGCTGTGGTTGCTCCGCTTCCCGGCCGTCGGCGAGACAAACATCCAGGCAGCGGCCCAGCAGCTCGGTGTTGCTCCGGGAAAGATCATTTTCTCGAATGTTGCTGCCAAAGAGGAACACGTACGCCGTGGTCAGCTGGCCGATGTGTGCCTGGATACGCCTTTGTGCAACGGTCACACCACCTCTATGGACGTACTGTGGACGGGAACGCCCGTCGTCACACTCCCAGCGGAAACGTTGGCCTCCAGGTAAGATGGGCAGTTCAGTCTTGTTAATCCTAAATAAAAAAAAAAAAACCTTTGAAGAAACACTAGCGTCAATCATTTCGCTTAAAAAAAATTCAAAAACTACTTGCTAACATCACGGAATTTTCGAATCATAATTTTCCAACAACGACAGTTCCAAAAATTGCATTGATTTCTAAAACCCCATCCTCATCTCTCCTTCACACAGGGTGGCAGCATCGCAGTTGGCTACGCTCGGATGTCCGGAGTTGATCGCCCGAAGCCGACAGGAGTACCAGGACATTGCCATCAAACTCGGCACCGACAAGGAGTACCTAAAGGCGATCCGAGCCAAAGTTTGGGTGGCACGTTGCGAAAGTGCACTGTTTGATTGCAAACAGTACGCCCAAGGTATGGAGGCGTTGTTCTACAAGATGTGGGAACGGTGCGCCCGCGGCGAAAAAGCCGACCATATATCGGCCAAGGAGGGCTCCAAGTAAGCATACCAGAATACAGTTTGATAGAGCGGAAATGGGAACATTTACCTGCGTTGTGGGTCACCTTTTAGATGTTAACGTGTTGGCAGTTAAATGAAGTTTTCATTTAGGCAGGTGTATAACTGCTAGACACAACTGGAACGTTTTCTTTCCATCGAATCACAAGAAGCAGGGCTCTAATTTGGAAACTTGACACTTGTACCTAGAGAAGGCTTGTATCCTATTTAAATTTTAGTTAAATAACTTTAAGGAAATGTATAGAGTTTAGTATTTGTTCGATCGATGAAGGTAGCATTTGATTAATTTCAATGATGATTAAGACAGAAAAGATATAATTAGGGATGCGCCCATTTGAAAAAAAATATATATAATATTTCATACCTTCGATCGTTTATTGCACACATTTTTTCCTGCGTTGGATTCGAATTTACTATGCTTTCGTCAGAGTATATGGATTTACAAATATAGTTCTGTAGAAAGCCTGTGTAATGGACGTTAGAAAAATATATCTTTTTTCTAGCTGCACTAGGAAGTGAGATATTGTTGATATAAACAAATATATAACAAAAAAAATAAACTGCACTGCTCTTAGCAGATATTTAAATCGTCGCAAAACAAGCAATGCTTTAATTCCCTGATGTAGATAGCGCCAAACTCAACACACACAGACACACTCACTCTTACAGTTCCAGCCATTGCCAGCAATTTTGCATTTCTGAGTGCGCTTCAGTTAAAACAAGCAAAATATGAACAACAAATACTGGCATCAAAAACAACAGCAGCAGGATGGAAGAAAACCTTAGAATTAGATTTGTTTAACAGCAAAAGCTACAACATAATATAACAGAGCGCGTTTTGCATATCTTCAAATTTGAACTCATGAGTGAATGTGTACACAGAGATTGAAACATAACACAACAAGCCAAATGCTGAAAGCCGGATTTTAATAATCCGATAAAAACAAATGTGAAATAAACCAACAAGTGATGATGAGTGAATGATGAACGAACGATTCATAAGCAGTCACCTACGAAGCACACGACGGTCCGCAGTCCGAATAAATTGACGGCTGACGATACCTGGTGCGGTAATATGAAAGTGACTGTTTTTGCTAAGCGCCGCCACATTTATTGGTCAATACAGTAGTAGGTGTAGTGTGATATGAGACCGACGGCAACATTTTGTAAATAGATTCGTTTCCCCCTCTCCGCTATCTAAGGCGATGGCACAGAAAAAAAAAGCAAATTACAGCTATTTTCTGTGTAGGAAAACAAACACAACTATATTAGTGATAGTACGAAATAAATTCATGTTACTTAATGAAAAACCCTTGTAAGTTCGTTTATATCACAATCCATAGTTGCAAGTAAGTGGTTGCTATAGAAGCCTCGATAAAAACGAAGACAACATATCTCACGCTTTCTAATAACTACAATCGCTCTGGGACACATCGTCATCGAACGCTCCAAGGTAAAAACTGTAGCTGATAAAATGAAGATGACAACCTAAAAAAACTATTGATCCAATATACCATTTCCCCGAAAATGGTTCCCCAAATGTATCGTAATTACAAGCAGTAACATAACGATCTTAATGTTTAACATTTGATAACAATCTCTTCACAAAAAAATCTAGAGCAGGAATCGTACAACAAGATTCATCCTGAAGATTTAGAATGTAACACCCTCCGTCAGATAGATTGTGCTACAATACAACGAATGCCGTTACCTTAAGGTCACTTCTCCGATTGAGATTCTTTTGATTGCTACTCGTTCTTTTCATATTCGGTTTGATATGGCTTTCGGAGAATTGACACTCGGGGTAATGGAGCACACTCCTTCAGATGACAATCGCCTTTTTTAAAAAGTATACTACTGTTAACTGTTCCACCAATACTTTTCACTCTGAATTGGCAATACTGCATTTAGGTACAACATGAAAGAACACCCATCAGTCCCACGAGTAAAAATGTGTAACACTAGTTTACTGCCGGTGGAAGCATAACTGTCCCATGTGACATTTTGACTTTTTTGAGGTTATGATGCTTAACGTTATAAATAAATGCATATTTTTAAAACATTATATTAAAACATGCTGTTTATTCTAGAAAAATAAAAAAATGTGAAGTCTTTTCTGCCGTTCTACGCATAACTGTCCCATGTTCTATGCAATCCTTATGCACCGTGGGCAGTTTTGTCCCATTGCAAAAATGGACGCATATCTGTCCCACTGCTCCAATTTTTATTGTGTATAAGAAATTCTTCAAAAGTTATAGTCTGTTATCCAAATAATAAATCGTAAACATATTACAAGATCCAAACGATTACCCAAATAGTAAAATTAATCTTTGAATTATTTGGATGATACCTCGAAAACGTCGTAAGCACATTAACACTTTTTTTTTTTTGGAAAATGTAAGCTATCATTCTCAGTTCTGTTGCTATTTACAAACAAATAAATTATATAATGTACTAATCAATTTGCAACGCCGTGTCCTATTTGTACATTTTCGTGACACATATCATAATTTGGTATTGCCCTGCGCTTCGGTCAGAGAGCGTATAGGGCGTCGTTGTGCCAATTTGGTCGTGCCACATTTCGAGTATGAGAGAGTAATTGCAGTTAGATCAAAAGTGCCTGAGAAAAATGCATGTACTTTCACAGATTACCCGAAGTTGCGATAGTGAAGGTATGATCACAGAAAAGCAGACATAACACTCTTAAAACGTTCATCAAAATAGTTTTTAACGGTCAATTTAAATGTTTCTTAGTTGGTAGTACTGCCATTTGTGGTGCACATAATAAATTCCCTAGCGTTTGACGTTTACACACTACAACCATCTGTTGAGTGTATTGCCCATCAAAGTATATACGACAGATGGCGGTAGGGTTTACAATTATAAACGTTCAATGTGTTGTGTCTGCTTGTCTGTGATATAACAATGAGGTAACGTTAGGATAAATTCAAAACATTGAGAAATATTACGCATCACTTTCAGAAATACTTCACTTCGCAACCGATGAACCATTCTGACGGCCATATGAGTACCCAAGTAACCATATAGTCGCAATATAGCTTGTATATTCTTACTTTGCTTGAGTATGGTTAGTTGGGGAATCTGATGAAACTGTCACTTCTTGAAACTGATCCCTTTCGTATTTCTTTCATTCTCCTTTCGCAAACGGAGCGCTCGATGGACCAGTGACTTTGGACGTGAGCCTCGTCCCAGATCACCATGGCAATTCAATAACGATGGACATCAAACCGACCAAAAAAGGCGGAATCATATTAGAACCAACCAACCAAGGACGGTCTATGGAAGGAAATTGCCGGTGAAGCACGGAATGAAATACGAAGCGTTAGAGAAAAAGTCCAAGGGATTCCAAAAGAAGCAAATAACGACGGCGGAAGAACAGAATATGGTGAGAGCTTTCCATTTATTAAAAAAAGAAAAAACAATCAAAATTACACTAAATACATGCCAGGGTTGAAAAGAATATTTTCGAACCTGGAAGTGTGTATGTATCACCAATATCCATTTGATAACGGTGATGCAAACATGCGGGGCTTATTGTGAGTGAAAGTAACCTTGGAATGGGCGTGACTCTCCAGACATTCTGAAATGGGTTGCTGGATCCGCAATAGAGCTATCACCTTCTAACTCCCGGACTAAAGCTGTCTACAATGACCATAAATGCGACATTGTAGAGAGAGTTCTTCCATAATAACACTGCCGGCCAGTGGGGGTTAGAGGGAACACACACACACACACACACACACACACACACACACACACACACACACACACACACACACACACACACACACGGGCTACAAATGGTGAATTGACAACCTGGGAAGAGCGTTTTTCCTATCTCTGGTCCTCACAAGTTCCTACCTCACACCTCCCCGTGGTGTAGCCTGGGCAATGTTGTCCTTCTGACAATAGCAAAGTGAGGGGGTGCGACGCGAACACTGGCGCGGTAACCATAACACGGCGATCGAGGAAATGCTTCGTCAACCCGCAGGAGTGCCAACCGGCACATTAGGATCGACGCCAGTAAGATCCTTATTATGGCATACTGGATACGGCATGGAACTATGGACACGACACGGTACAATGGATTGGATACCACGCTACAGGGCTGACAGTCGTGCTATTCTGCTCCCTAAGTAAAGAAGGGTGACACCTTCTTGAAATGGCGAGTGGGCTAATAGTGCGGCTGCCCCCGTCCCGGTAAAACCTTGGCAGGCCTCCGGATACGTTCAAAACTCGTCACCAATTGGTGATTGGTGAGTAGTAGACTCAGATGTAACATTCCTGACTTACGCCGATCTGGCTCTGAACACGGCCCCCATGAAGGACCGTGTCAACCCTAGCATGGCCTCCCTGCTTGCATAGATAACCATGGGATCACGATAGGCGACTACATACAACGAGTGGAGATAGCGGCCCGGAGGGGGGACCCAACAGAATGGAGAAAAACGGAGAAAAAAACAAAAAAGAAGAAAATGAGAAAACCCAAAAAAATATGAAGGACGACGGCAAGACGCCAGAAATTGAAAACGGATGAGCGAACGTGTTCGCAAGGAGCGGGATATTGCAGAGATCACCAGTGTTGAACCTGGAGGCAACAGCGAGTTCCAACAGCAGCAGTAAGCCCCAAGGTGAGCAGCAAGGACACCAAGGAGAGCTAGGTCTTATGCTAAGCCAGGTGTTCACACCGAAATCCAGCAGTAGCACACCCCAAGAAGGATTGCAGCTTGGGAAGACCAAATTGATGGAGGTCAGGAGGAGGATCAATGAACTCCATGACTTCATCAAGGATAAGAGCAACGTCCACAAGGCAATAAAGGAAATGGTGACGGGCATCAAATCCGCCATTATTGCTGCTGAACGTGAACAGGATGCGCTGAGGACGAGGTCCGTAACTGCCGAAAGGGCACTGATCGAGGCCAAGGAGAAAGCAGCAGCTGAAATACAGGAGACGCCAAAGGGACCTCGAAATCCACGCTCGGAGAAGAGGAAAAGGGAAACTCCAGGAGAGGAAGAGGAGTTGAAAAAAGTCAAGAACGACAAAGAAGACAACAAGGAGGAAGGCTGGCGTACCGTCGAGAAGCCAAAGGAGAAGTGGAAAAAACGGAAGGAAAAAGACATGAAGAAGAAAGCTGAACAGAAGAAGGTGATACCCAGGACTCGTCGGGAGCGAAGTAAGGGCGATGCTCTGATCGTCGAAGCTAAGGACAAAACGTCGTATGCAGCACTCCTCCGGAAGGTACGAGAGGATCCGGAGTTGAAGCAACTAGGAGAGAACGTGGTGAAAACCAGGCGAACCCAGAAAGGCGAGATCCTCTTTGAGCTGAAGAAGGATCCTGCTATCAAGAGCTCAGCCTTCAAGGAGCTCGTCGAAAAGTCTCTTGGCGAAGGGGCGAGCGTAAGAGCTCTATCCCAGGAGACAGTGGTCGAGTGCAGAGACCTGGACGAGATCACCACAGAAGAGGAGCTAAGAAGTGCGTTGAGAGTGCACTGCGATCTGGGAGATGTCCCGATGTCAATCCGCATGAGGAAGGCGTACGGCGGCATGCAAACGGCGGTTATACGGCTTTCGACAGCTGCAGCGAATAAGCTGTTGGAGACGGGCAAGGTCAAGGTTGGCTGGTCATTGTGCTCGCTGAAAGCCACTCCTCGGGTTACCAAGCAATTGGAGCGATGCTTCAAGTGCATGGGATTCGGTCACCAGGCGAGGAACTGCAATGGCCCTGACAGATCTGATCTGTGCAGGAAATGCGGAGAGAAAGGCCATATTGCAAGAGGCTGCACGAAGCATCCGAGGTGTATGCTCTGCAAAAAAGAGGACGGTAACGATCATACGACGGGAGGCTTCAAATGCCTAGCATACAAAAAGGCGATGGCAGGCCAACAGTAATGGAGGTAACCCAAATAAACCTCAATCATTGCGACATTGCTCAGCAACTGTTGTGGCAGTCGACAACAGAAACAAAGTGCGACGTTGCAATCATTGCGGAACCGTATCGAGTCCCTCCCGATAACGGTAACTGGGTTGCGGATAGAGCTGGGATGGCAGCTATACAAGTTATGGGCAGATACCCCATTCAAGAAGTGGTTGCGAGCTCATACGAAGGCTTCGTCATCGCCAAAATCAACGGAATCTTCATGTGTAGTTGTTACGCACCCCCCAGATGGACGATTGAGAAGTTCTACGAGATGCTTGATGGACTTACCGAAGAGCTGGTCGGACGACGACCGGTAGTCATCGGAGGAGACTTCAATGCTTGGGCAGTGGAGTGGGGAAGCAGGTGTTCCAATGCAAGAGGGCACAGTCTGCTGGAAGCTCTGGCAAAACTGGAAGTTATGCTGGCCAATAAAGGCACCAGCAGCACTTTTCGCAGAGATGGCCGAGAATCCATTATCGACGTTACTTTCTGCAGTCCGTCGCTGATGGCAAACATGGATTGGAGAGTGTGCGAAGGATATACCCATAGCGACCATCAGGCGATACGATATGGCATCGGTCAACGGAATACTGTGGCAGTACGGAGGACGAGAACTTGTGACCGAAAGTGGAAGACGAAAGCTTTCGACAAGGATTTGTTCGTTGAGGCACTTCGTGTGGACGGGAGTCCCGTAGATCTAAATGCGGACGAGCTGACAGAAACGTTAGTGAGAGCATGTGACACGACCATGCCGAGGAAACTGGAGCCAAATAACAGACGGCGTCCAGTCTACTGGTGGAACGAGGCACTTAGTACTCTCCGCGCTAGTTGTCTCAGAGCCAGAAGACGTGTTCAGAGAGCAAGAACGGAAGCAGACAGAGAGGAACGAAGAGAAGTGTTTCGAGCGGCCAGGGCCGCTTTTAAACGAGTGATTAAGCAGAGCAAGTCGAACTGTTTTAAGGAGCTGTGTCAAGACGCTGATGCCAACCCCTGGGGCGACGCATACCGAGTCGTGATGGCGAAGATCAGAGGTCCAACGATGCCCGCTGAAATGTGCCCAGAGAAGCTGAAAGTCATCGTGGAAGGACTTTTCCCGAAGCACGACCCAACAACCTGGCCACCTACACCGTACGGAGAAAGAGAGGGAGATAACGTCGAAATCACCAACGAGGAGCTCGTAGTAGTGGCGAAAGGATTGAAGGTGAAGAAAGCTCCCGGTCCGGATGGAATCCCCAACGTAGCGTTGAAAGCGGCGATCCAGTCATCCCCGGACATGTTCAGGATGGTGCTGCAGAAATGCCTGAACGAGGGTCACTTCCCTGACAGGTGGAAGATACAGAAGCTAGTGTTGCTGCCGAAACCAGGAAAACCGCCGGGGGATCCAGCATCATACAGGCCTATATGCCTGCTGGATACACTCGGAAAACTCTTGGAGAGGATCATCCTAAACAGGCTGACGAAATACACGGAGAGTGAGCACGGATTGTCGGAGAGGCAGTTCGGATTCCGGAAAGGGAGATCGACGGTGGATGCAATTCGGACAGTGGTCGAGAGAGCTGAAAAGGCGTCCAAACAGAAGCGGAGAGGAGATCGATATTGCGCCGTCATAACGATCGACGTCAAGAATGCGTTCAACAGCGCCAGCTGGGAGGCCATCGCCGAAGCACTGCATAGAATGAGGGTCCCTGACTACCTGTGCAGGATCCTGAGGAGTTATTTCCAGAACCGGGTTCTGGTCTACGAGACAGACATGGGACAGAGATCGATTAGGATCACAGCGGGAGTTCCACAAGGCTCCATCCTTGGTCCAACGCTCTGGAACGGGATGTACAACGGCGTGCTAACGCTGAAACTGCCCAAAGGAGTTGAGATCGTTGGCTTTGCGGACGACGTCGTCTTGACGGTAACAGGCGAGACGCTGGAAGAGGTGGAAGTGTTGTCAACCGAGGCAATCGACATGATTGGTAACTGGATGAAAGGAGCGAAGCTGCAAATAGCCCACCACAAAACGGAAGTGTTATTGGTCAGTAACTGTAAAGCGGTACAGCGGGCGGAAATCACCGTCGGGGAGCACACCATAGCCTCGAAGCGTGTGTTAAAATACCTGGGAGTGATGATCGATGACCGACTAAACTTCAACAGCCACGTCGAATATGCCTGTGAGAAGGCTTCGAAGGCCATCAACGCGATAGCTAGAATCATGCCGAACAACGCTGGTCCCAGCAGTAGCAAGAGGCGTCTTCTGGCCAGCGTGTCATCATCGATACTGAGATATGGAGGTCCAGCCTGGGTTCCAGCGCTGGAAACGAAGCAGAACCAAAGGAAACTGAGCAGTACGTTCCGGCTCATGGCCATGCGAGTCGTGAGTGCGTACAGAACCATCTCGTCGGAAGCAGTATGCGTTATCGCCGGTATGATCCCTATCGGCATCACCCTGGCGGAGGACAGTGAGTGCTACCGGCAGAGAGAAGCCGGAAGAGTACGGAAAGTTGTGAGAGTGGAGTCATTGGCTAAGTGGCAACAGGAGTGGAACACGACGGAGAACGGTAGATGGACACATAGACTAATACCGATTCTTTCGACCTGGGTGAACAGAAAACACGGAGAAGTCAATTTCCACCTAACGCAGTTCCTGTCTGGCCACGGCTGCTTCAGGAAATACCTGCATCGGTTCGGACACGCAGCGTCACCCCTCTGTCCGGAGTGTGGCAACGTCGATGAAACGCCGGAGCATGTGGTCTTTGACTGTCCAAGGTTCGAGGCAGTGCGAACGGAGATGCCCGTCCTTAACGTGGAGAATGTCGTTGATGAAATGTGTCGAGAGGAGGACTCTTGGAATGCCGTCAGCAGGGCAGTCACACAGATTATGTCAGAGCTGCAGCGTAAATGGAGAGAAGAGCAGCGATCTAGCAACGCCAGCTAGCGCTGAGAGTACGACAAGTGCATGAGCACAGCCACCCCCCGAAGTAGTCGCTTCACAGTGGTCCCGGGGGGATCCAGGCAGAGGAGAGAGTAAGGAATGGGTTTTAGTGGAGCTGCACTAGGCAACTAGTGGATACCACACCGTGCCACCTTCACTACAGGCCAGGCTTCTTGAAGCTTTCCTAAACCTTACTATAAATAAAAAAAAAAAAAAAAAAAAAAACACACACACACACACACACACACACACACACACATATGGTAATTTGGTATTGAAAAACTATAGAGTAAAATGATGAGATTTTTTTAAATAAAAGAAATGCATACAACGGTTAACCTTAAATAACTATCATTCCGATGCATGTTGCTTGGTCGGAAAACCAACTAAAAATGATGTTTCATCTTCTCCAATAACAGGTACGACAACTGCCAACAGAGAGGCCTTCCTATCTACTTCAATTCAACGAGAACGTATCGTTGGCGAACAGCTGGAGTTGTTTCTTGGAAAACAGTTTGCAGTATTTAAGGTCCTCACTGTTGATGTTGCTTGCGTATCCTAGCTCATATCGTCCTTTTTGAGAAAAAACATTTTTCTCGTTATGTCCACGTACGGGCGAGGCTTGAATAAGTTCAACGTGTAGGGGAAACGCTCCTATAGTTGCGGTACGTTTGAAGCGTTAGGTTCCTATAGTTGTGTACGGAGTCTACATACACAACTATAGGAACATAACGCTTCTAACGTACCGCAACTATAGGAGCGTTTACCCTACTGTACGTGTAACGTGTACATGCAGACACTGGAAATGATCGATCGATGCGCCAAAAGGAGCAATTGTCTCGTTAAAGACTAATAGCTATCACTACCACTGGAACCACCGTACTGCTTTAAATTTTCTATGGCAGACGTTTCCGGCCCACATTCAAATCAGTGTCAACATTTCAAAGGGGCGTAATTGCTTTTGTAACGTTGGCTTTACCCGTCGATACCTCGCAAGTAAATGCTCACCTCTCCAAATTAGCAATGCTAGCTGGTAGATGAAACATTCCTCTGCCTGTGTCTCTGTGATGTCATTAACTTTCATAAGTGAGCTTTTTTCCATGAGAAATCGACGGCTAAATCCATTGTTTACAAATGTAATTACGCCCCTTTGAAATGTTGGCACTGAAATCAACAATTTTAAACTCCAACCGTCACTCACGAAGTGTCAAACATAACAACAGCAGCAACTGAGAAGTTGTTCACAGCGGGACAGATATGCGTACATTGTTCAACTCGTCAGAGAAATTGGCAGCATAAGTGTCACAGAAGATTTTGTAATGGAAAAATTTCTTTTATGCAAAATTTTGACAAACTTTCTATCGATAGTTGTATTACGTCTGTTCAATCTTTAACTGCAGTTTTCTCATTTTTGTGTTTTGTAACATGGGACAGTTATGCTTCCACCGGCAGTTTACAAATAGAAGTAAAAAAATTAACTTCAATGCTTGACCTATGATTCTTATGTAAAATCGTGCGCTGAATCCAAAAATGTAGTCAGAAAAAATCTCAGTAAGATAGTTTTCTATTTTTTCCTTGATTTGCTTTCCGTCGATCTTGTTTTTCCGTGCTAAGCACCAATGCTACCGACGTGCCAGGAAGGCAGCTCCCACACCTGGACCCTACCTATCGACCCATCAACTCATGAACCGGGGACCAACGGCTTCACTTCCCATCCGAAGGAAGGCGTGATCAGAGATGTTATGCCTCAGAATATCCCGGCGGCGCCGACTGGGATTGAACCCAGGCCTACTGGGGTGAGAGGTAATCACGATTACCACTACACCACCGACGCCGCTGGGATAGTTTTCTAGATACAGCTAAAAGTGAAATTCCACTTTAAAAAGTTGGTTTACTAAAACACAAATATCTCCGGTTGTAATGAAGCAATCCTCTGGCACGGTCGTTGGTTCTTGAAGCTGTCGTCAGTGATAACGGTGGCGTTGATGTTGGAATGATTTTAAGCTTCGGTCATACGTTACCATCATCATGGCTTAGCTATGAGTTTCACCCATCCGAGTATGACCAACCGATTGGACGGTCATTTTTTCTTGAAGCCACCGGGAACTCACTTTCATGCACTTTTTCTTTTAATTTCATAGAACGATAGAAACAAAACTGAAAAAGACCGCGAGAACAATTGAAAACACTATTCACTTGAGAAATTTTCATCAATACCACAACGTTACCATGACCGTTCAAATAAACGCATAAACGGAGCTGAAACTCGTAATTTCTACATCAGCTGTCAATAACTGACGTATAATCGAACCAAAGAGCCAAAAAAAATCGGATTCGAATTGGATGACTCTTGTGCCTGCGGAGTGTAATGAAGCTGTAACTGTCGGAAGAAAAACTTCCTATTTTAGTGTCCTCTTTCACGGTCCCTTTCATCTAATAAATACCCCACGTATGCAAGGTAATTTTGTGGTTTTGCTCGTTGTGCTGTCATTTTTCCACAAATGAGAGTGCAGCACACGTTTGAAACGATCGGTGATGATCCTCTGGAGAAGTTAATGCTTATATCGCAGCCCAGTGGCAGGCGTGTAGGCAATATGTTATACAGTGACAGCGGGCCCAGCACAGCAAAATAAATGATTTGAGCCCGGGACATGCTGCCTACTGTCAAATGCTGCTGTCACTGGCCTGTTATATCGGCATGATATAACCAATTACAAATATTTTTAAATACTTTTCGGTTCGTTTATCGATTATTCGATTATTCGAATGAAAATCGGCCATCACTAGATGAACGTGAAACATTATTTTCAAATATAAGGGTGGTACATAAATAATGATACAATTTGAAAGGGACCGGGGCTAATCACAAATTATGTCCCCACGGTAACTGAAAGAAAACACGAGTGTTCACCGGTTGGTTCAATGGGACGAAAATCTGGACAATTTGGTAGATTGATACTTTTCTCAATAAAATCGACATTATTCTGCATATAACATTCTAAGACATCTGGCTAAGTCAGGCCAGAACTTTAAGGGACCTTCGTGTGATTGAAAGAACGGCAAAATTATGTTCTTGAGACACTCCTCCTTATAAAGTTGTCCATTCATAGTCGCTCCAGTGATGAAAACCTTTGTTTTCTTTCCGCAACTGCAGACACCCTGCAGATGCCTTGCCAAATCATCAACTTGCGAGCGAATTTATCTGCAAAGACAAATTTGAATTTATCCGGAGCATCCCCCTTACGTTTAGCAAAGTAACATTTTTGGCCCGGGATTTGTCCAAAGTCCATTTTTACGTAAGTTTCATCGTCCAGCAAAATGTGAGTGTGCAGAATTTTTCACGTCTGTCACGTTTCATCTTCGATAACTTTTGAACAAGTACATGGATCCTGATGAAATTTTCAGTACTAAATAAACAATCCTCTCGCACCGGAGATGAACCAGCGTCTGGCTGAAAATCTCCTTAATAAAGACCAGGCTTTCTTCCACTCACTTGATATAAAAAATAGTTTTTCGGAATTATAAAATCATTAGATATTATAATGATAGTTAGTAGTTGTAAGTCACAATATAAGGTTGTAAACTAGGTGTTTGACACATAACACATGTCATTATTGCTTTCAGTGCATCACAATCAGCGATTTTACGATTCGTGAGCGCTCACTCATAAATTGGCTGATTGTGACGCACTGAAAGCGAAATTGACAAGTTTTATGTGTCAAATACATACCTTCCAACCTCTTCTTGTTTCTTTTTTTTTTTTTGTTTATTGATTTATTTGATAAGGCTCAACCGAATTAACTTTACAGAGCCGAGAATTCTTGGTCACTATACAATACATCTTAAAACTATAGTCAAAAGGTACAACACAATAAACACTTTATCTTCCGCTATCCAAAAAGCCTCCTCCATCAGAACTGGAGCCGCTTCCAGTGGTTTCATTGTATGGCAAATTGTTGTACGCCAACGAGGGTCAGAGCGCGTCCATTGCAGCAATGGACGCAAAACGTGGTCAGCACTCACACACTCATCACGAAACGGTTGCTTTCCAAAGTCGACGACGCATCGACCGAAAGAACTGCTGATGAAGAACAATGAGGAGGACCACACAATGGTTGCTGCCGAGAAAACAGACGATCGCGTAGCACACATCGAGAGTGGCCTGCTTTTGTCGACAGCCGAGTGAACACTGAGACTCTTCTTGTTTCTGACAAGTATAAACTTTCATAATAGCATGCAATGATTCCATAATTCCGAAAAACATTTTTTATAGCGAAGTGAGTGGAAGTAACCCTAAAGACAACCAACCAACCAACCACCAATCCCTTCGGATCAAAACGCTGTTAATAGTTTCTTGCTACGATAATAGAGATAACTGTCATGGAGCGGCTGTCATCTCTCGTCTTCGCTTTATTTTTGCAAAATGTTGCCGCGCACTTCATTTTTATTCAGTTCCGGTCGAGCGTTCAAATTTTCGCAACAGCATTGCGGCACTGTATGAAAGTCATTTAAAGCCTGGGGGAGGTGACTGTCAAATACGAACAATCGTCGCCTACCTCGCATAGCCTAAGAGGAAGAGGTGACAATATTGGCTTCTTACTCTTTAATTACTATCTATATCTCTATCTTACGCACATCAAATCTGGTTCACGTTTGACAGAAAAGTGGTTCATTTTTGCCCACGTATTGTCACCTCTTCTCTTAGCGCATAGCTGGTTCCAAACGACAACAAAGCAGCAAGCAACGATGGTTTATTTATGTTTGGAACCAAATTCACACGCTATTTCAAAACTACCTAGCTTTGATATGATCAAATATATCTTTGCTATCGAATTCGTTCGAAGCATTAACCTTTGAGCGGCAGATGACGCGATTGTACTAAAGCCCTACAGTAAAAGTATGGACGTCTGTCAAAAGTTGTTCCAATCTTTAACGGTTCGATTGCACCGCTTTGCTCGATTGGAACAGCTTTTTTCATGAAGAGCTTTGAGTGGGTCGGTTTATTTCCTAAAACGCTGTCCAGACTGGAGAGTTATAACATGTTATAACGGTTGTCAAATAATTGCAACACAGAAACCACCATCAAGATAGCGCTATAACATGTTATAACTCTGTAGTCTGAACAAGGCATAAAAGGAAATCAAGGCATTATAGTACGTTCAAACGCTGTCCAGACTGGAGAGTTATAACATGTTATAACGGTTGTCAAATAATTGCAACACAGAAAACACCATCAAGATAGCGCTATAACATGTTATAACTCGTAGTCTGAACGTACTATGATAGTACGTTCAGACTACGAGTTATAACATGTTATAGCGCTATCTTGATGGTGTTTTCTGTGTTGCAATTATTTGACAACCGTTATAACATGTTTAAACTCTCCAGTCTGGACAGCGTTTTAGGATATATATATTGCGCGTTTCACACCAAATTGGACTAATGAGCGCGTTTTCACTTATTAAAAAGTGTGATAAAACTGCAAGTTTACGTCTAATCGTCTTGGTGTCTTCGGTGCACTTATTCCTTATGATGCAAGCATCATCAAATCGATTTGACGGAAACGTGCACTTTTATCACACTTTTTGCATTTTCGGGACAGTCCAGTTTCAGATGCAATCAGCAATACATTACCCGTGACATTCAACAGGCATAACTCTAAAATATCTACATCTAGGCGTTAGGGCTGTAGTCAACTGTGGCCCAGTTTTTTTTTTTATGTTCATCGCGCAGCATGACAATTTTGACGTTCACCTATCAGCTCGATAAGCTGGGAGCATAGCTATGTTGTTTGTTATTGATGAGAGCGAGCTAGTAGTGCGCAAGACCGTGGAATTCGAAGACGGGAAAAGTGTACGGTTTGAGTTTCGTGTTTGTTTTCCCAATTTCCCTGTGTGCTGGTGGTGGCTGGTCGTATATCAGGCAAACCCGACGAAGAGGAGAATACCTACCCACAAGAGAGGAGCAATTTTCCCGGTGGCGGTGGTGAACGACGGCAAAGCATTATTTCATCGGGGTAAGTTGGTGTTGGTGCAGCATTATCATACCAGGAATCATATTCCTTGTGTCGTCCGACGTCGGTTGTGTGGAGAACAAGACCAGGATGCGAAAAATTATCGCACACTTTTAATTGTCCTTTGAACCTTTTTTGAGTCAGAACACGGAAGACACGGGACATTTATTTCGAGATCTATTTTCGCGTCCGTACCCAAGTTTCCAGTTTATACTTCCGGAGTGCCGTTGTCAGAGTCAGGTTTAGATTAGTTTTCCAGTGTGCTACTCTTAGGTTTCAATTTGGTGTTGTCGATTTGATTATCCAGGATTCTATTCCGTATTAGAAGGCAGCAGTGGAAGAAGCGAAAAACGTAATCCAAGTTTTCCATCTTGCGTGAACGGAGAACCGAAACACCTATCAATTGCATATGAGTGCTACGTGAACTGTGTGAAGAATGACGTCGCAGCAGTTTGGCTGTTGGATGAGGTGAAAACGTTTGAAAAAATGGAGAAAATGGTTGCGGAAATCGACCGCATCGTGTAAAGTAGTGGATGCCTTCTGAGAGAAAAAAAAAATTGGATTACAGTTGCCAATAAATGATGATGGAAGATCCATTTTTCGTGGTGAAGGAGTAAGTTTATTGGATGAGATTTCTTATTTGGAAAATGCCTAGTTCGATTCGTACTGGCAATATGGTACGGCGTGAGAAGCACATAAAAATATACTAGTCATGCAAGTAACCATGGCATATCCCCAAGGGGCTACCTGGAAGCTATCAGAATAAAGTCAGCACACATTACATATATATATAGTTCCATTCTCTTGTGCATGGTCACGATGGGGGGTGGGTAGGAGGACTGGTTTTCCGTATGCTGCACGACTCGCGTGAGTGAGCGATGTTGTACGGTACGGTTCGCGAAGGTTCAGCGATGCCACAAATACCGATTTTTGTACACGAAAAAAGTTGGGACCCCCTTGTTTATTTTGATACCGTAAGGTACTGTAACAAGTTTCTTAGCCCAAAAAAATGGTTAATTTTTGGAACTATTTTTTGATCTAACAAACTTGTTCCAGTACCTGCGGCATCAATTTTTTTTTCTTGTGAGAAAATCGGTATTTGTGGCATCGCTGATATGGATTGCTAATAGAAGAAACTACATATCTATCCTATGTTCATGCAGCACCGTACTCAGCAGGTGGCAATGGAGCCATTTTCCAGTAAACAAAATTCCTAGGGGCTGAAAAAATGCTCCAATGTTTTCTGAATTGTCCCTTTTTAATAATTATTGAACATTTCCTCAACTTTTACGAAGCTCCATCAACTGCATGTCGTATTCTGCCACTAATGGCACGCTGGTCCCATAGCCCAAATCAGCAAGCGAAGAAAAACGCGTTTTAAGTTTGCGTTGTACCATTGCTTCTTAAGTGATGGGACAACCAGTTTGGCTGTTTTCCCAAACTTTCTCAAAACAAAGTTGCTGTGTTCATCCAGCAGTATGAAAATATAGGTGATTAGTTTCCATTTCCAATAATAAACTAAGTTTTGCTAAAAACGCTAATGGGACCGACTTACGATGAGCGGCATTATTCGGTTTAGATACAGTTGTCATGGTTGCCTTCATCGCAAGGAATCGATTCTAATTGAAAGGTCCCGCTATTTATACCCTTCGGAGTGTTGAAACACCCTCAAAAAACGCGCCCCTTTGTCAGTTAGAATTGAATTCCTTAGCAACAAAATTAAGCAATGACACCGATCATCAGAACTCTAATCTTACCCACTTCGAACAAGAGAACAACGAATACAATATTCGGAACCATATAAATTTTTGATTTTCCAAGACAGAAGGTCAAATCTCATCTCTCAAGGCCACATTCCATAACGTGAGTGGAACATGGTGATCACATCAAACTATAATGTCTCAAATGAACCACATGCCCCAAACAACCCCTAGAACGGCTCCCATACACTCTCCATGCTGAATCGTGAGCCCCTCCTTTTCTCACATCATTGCATGCAAAATAATAACCCAAAGCAGGTCAATGGAATATGCCTAAATGAATTAGTTGCAATGATAGTATGAATAGTGATGACAGTATAATATACTAATTGAATAAGATGATTGCGGGTTCGGCCTACACGGCCTGAGCGTCTGTTCACCATGGAGGTGCGGCTCAAACAGCGTCTGACTGGCATCCAGCGGCTGAATAAGAAATGCTGTATTGTGTCAGCTAAATCTAAGATGGCAGCCCCATCTACACAATAACTGAGCGTCTGTCCACCATGGAGGTGCGGCTCAAACAGCGTCTGCCTGGCATCCAGCGGCTGAAACAAGAAATGCTTATCCCCGAAAGCTATACCCAAGATGGCAGCCCCATCACGGCGGATAGGAGACCTTAGGCTAACTACCTACTGTCCCCGAAACTTTACAACTGTTACAGAAACCAATAGAGAAAGATCACGGACTGATATTACGGCAACGACTTTTAGCGCAAAACAACGGACAAGAATTGGAACATGGAATGTACTAACGCTAGCCCAACAGGGGAAGCTGGCACAACTCGCCAGCGAGGCTCGACGCATGAAGCTCGAAATCCTGGGACTAAGCGAAGTCCGTTGGCCAAACTTTGGAGAACACAAGCTGCCGTCGGGACAGGTACTACTCTATTCTGGTATTCGAGGTGAAAACGCTCCCCGCCACCGTGGAGTTGGTTTCCTGCTTAGCGCCCAAGCAAATGCGGCGCTCATCAAGTGGGAACCTATCAATGAGAGGATAATCGTTGCCAGATTCAGAACGCGGGTTCGTAACCTAACCATAATCCAATGTTATGCGCCAACCGATGCTGCCGAGTTACAGGACAAAGAGAACTTTTACAGTCAACTGAATGCAGTCGTGGATAAAATTCCGAGAGGTGACATCAAGATCTACATCGGCGACTTCAATGCGAAGATCGGCTCCGACAACACGGATTATGAGCGTGTCATGGGGCGCCATGGTCTTGGCGAAATGAGCGAAAACGGTGAGCTGTTGGCAGAGTTTTGTGGCAATAACGACATGGTGATCGGGGGTTCGCTCTTCCCCCATCGACCAGTGCACAAAGTCACGTGGGTTTCCCGTGATGGACATACCGAAAATCAAATCGACCACATCTGCATCAGCCGAAAATGGAGAAGGAGCCTTCTTGACGTTCGGAACAAACGCAGTGCCGACATCGCGTCTGACCACCATCTCCTCGTTGGAGAGATCCGCCTTCGTATAGCGCGGGTCCAGCGGCGGGAGGAGCGGCTCGGACGGCGATTCAACACACGCCGATTGGAAGATCCAGCAGTAAAAAGGTCATTCGTCGAGGAACTGGAGACCAGAGCTGCGGATATTCCTGATGGTGGCAGCGTAGAAGAGCAATGGACGGCGATCAAGGATGCCTTTACTGAAACGAGTGAAAACAACCTGGGCGAGCTGCGCGCTCAGAGAAAGGAGTGGATCACAGATGACACCTGGAGGAAGATAGAGGAGCGGAGAAATGCAAAAGCCGCGATAGAGCGGGCGAGAACCAGAGGAGCGAAGAACCAGGCCCGCCAACTGTATTCGGCTCTCGAGAAGGAAGTGAAGCGCTCGTGTAGGCGGGATAAGCGAGCGTGGGTGGACTCCCTAGCCGATGAAGGTGAGAAAGCCGCAGCAACAGGCGATATCCGTCTCCTCTACGATATCTCACGACGCCTGAGTGGAGCAAGGATGAATCCTAGGATGCCAGTGAAGGACGCGACTGGTCAGTTGCTCACCGACCCCACTGATCAGCTGAAACGCTGGTTTGAACACTTCGAACAGCTTCTACAAGTTTCGTCGGTCAACCAGCCATCAACATCTCGGCATGAACCGCCAAGAGTGCGACGCATCACTCGCGTCAATTCTGAGGCGCCATCCCTACCGGAGATCGAAGCTGCTATCCGAACCATGAAATCCAACAAGGCTCCCGGGGTCGATCGCATATCAGCAGAGATGCTCAAAGCTGACCCCATGCTATCTGCACAAATGTTGCATCAACTATTCTGCAATATCTGGGACACCGCGACTTTTCCGGCTGACTGGATGCAGGGCGTCTTAGTGAAGGTCCCAAAGAAGGGGGACCCAACTGTATGCGATAACTGGCGTGGCATTATGTTACTGTGTTGTGTTCTCAAAGTTCTATGCAAAGTTATCCTCAACCGGATACAGGAGAAGATCGACGCGACTCTCCGACGGCAGCAGGCGGGATTCCGTGCTGGAAGATCCTGTGTGGACCATATTGTCTCGCTCCGCATAATCTTGGAGCAGGTCAACGAATTCCAAGAGTCCCTTTACTTGGTTTTCATTGACTACGAAAAAGCTTTCGACCGACTCAACCACGAAAACCTGTGGGGCGCCCTAAGGCGCAAGGGAGTTCCGGATAAAATCGTCAACCTCATCGAAGCTCAGTATGAGGCTTTCACGTGCAGGGTGCTGCACAACGGAGCCCTATCTGACCCTATTCGGGTAGTCGCTGGAGTGAGGCAAGGATGTATTCTATCACCGCTACTGTTCCTCATCGTAATCGATGAGATAATGGTTGGTGCGATCGACCGTGTGCCGAACCGTGGGTTGCTCTGGCAGCCTATTACAATGGAGCATCTAAACGACCTAGATTTGGCGGATGACGTTGCTTTAGTATCACAACGGCGTTCTGACATGCAGAGTAAGCTCGACGATCTCGCCGAACGCTCCTCAGCGGCAGGTCTCAACATCAACGTCAGCAAGACTAAATCGTTGGATATCAACACGGGAAATCCATCCAATTTTACGGTAGCTGGTCAGGAAGTGGAGAAGGTTGAAAGTTTCCAATATCTTGGCAGCCAGATAGCGTCGGACGGCGGAACCAAGAGTGACATAGGTGCACGGATCAAGAAGGCAAGGGCTGCTTTTGCGAGTTTACGAAACATCTGGAAGTCAAATCAGATTAGTCTCCGCACGAAGATCCGAATTTTCAACTCTAACGTGAAATCTGTACTGCTGTACGCTAGCGAAACATGGTGCGTATCAGCGGAGATCACACAGAAGCTGCAGGTGTTCATCAACCGATGCCTGCGGTATATAATTCGTGCTTGGTGGCCTCACAACTGGATTTCGAATGCCGAGCTCCATCGACGGTGTCACCAGAAGCCGATATCGACAGAAATTCGGGAACGTAAGTGGAGGTTGGTTGGCCACACTCTACGGAAGAGCGGAAATGAAATCTGCAAACAAGCGCTGGATTGGAATCCAGCCGGACATCGCAGCAGAGGCAGACCCAGGGGCTCATGGCGGCGAAGCCTAAACAAGGAGATTAAGCAAGTCGACCGGAATTTGACCTGGGCCCAGGTCAAGGCGAAAGCAAACAATCGCCCAGGATGGAGATCTTTCACGTTGGCCCTTTGCGCCAGGGATGGCGCTCAGGACACTTAAGTAAGTAAGTAATAAAATGATTATTTACCTGTTAATAATGATCGAAATTGGTGAAAAGTAAGGGAATTTTTAGTAGATTTTACAATCACAGAGTTTGGCAATAACGTGATGGTATATTATTATGATGCTGATTAGACGAATCCTGGGGAAGCATCAGTAGTTAGAGAAACCTCTGAAATCCAGGATGTTCAGTTGATCATCGCTGCGATTATCTTCCGAGTCTTCGTATTCTGATTCCGACATTTCAGTGAAATTTTTTTTCGCTTCTGAGCCATGGTGTTCCAATTCTCTACTTCTCCTACAGATTATACATACTATATAAGATAAGTTTCAAACCTTCGGACGCAGCTTTTAAAAAATAAACATCACTGGCTGAAGGCCTGACTAAGAATGGTTTATTGTATTCATTTGTTACATCGAGTAGTCTGCTATTCTAAAGTAGTTGATGCACATAAGGGGTTGTTATGCACGGGTCTGAAGTGTCAGATGTCAGCGCTACGTGCGGTGCCGGTGGATTGCGTGGTCGTCGTCGTCGTCGTTGATGTTGCTAACTGCCGGTCGCTGGGCGCGGGCAGTGTTGAAGGAATGCTGATGCTGCTGCTGGACACGGGCAGTGTTGAGGAATTGCTGATGCTGCTGCTTTGCTTAGCTATCGTTGGTGAGACTAAGTGTTTGTTGGATGGAAATGACTGGATCCGTTCGATAACTCATATACTACAGTTACAAACAAAAATAATAAGGAAAGCATTGTCAAGTTACTACAAATGTATAAGTCTTTAGCGTCGCCGGGTTCAATCCAAATTCAATGGGAAGGGAAGTAAAGCCGTTCATGAGTTGATGGGTCGATAGGTGTAGGGTCCAGGTGTGGAAGCTGCTTCCCTGGGTCGGTAGCATTGGTGCTCAGCACGGAAAACAAGATCGCCGGAAAACAAATCAAGGAAAAAAATGTATAAGTCTAAAATTTTACACTTAGCTGTTGGGCGTCAAGTGTCTACGGTCAGCAAAAAAGCAGAGAATATTTGGCGAAGCATATTGCGTGTCAAGTGGAAATCCAACATTGACGCTACTCGGTTGAACAATCGCTGCAAGCCGTAAATAGCGCTCCCTAAGCTATAATTAGTTCGAAGAAGTGAAAGTCTTAGCATAAGACTGTTGCTCAGTGATCGAGGTTGAACATTAATGTTCACTTGTTGCAGAATTGCTTCGCAGTCGATTCTTTCTTGCAGAGTCTCGGCGACGGTTAAGGCTCTGAAAACATCTCTTCTGATACGTAAGGGCTCGACATTGATCAATTGGCAGCGATTCTCGTAGCTTGGAAGACGAAGTGGGTATCTCCAAGGCAGCTTACGGAGCGCGAAGCGAAGAAAACGTCGTTGCACAGATTCAATTCGCTCGGTCCCATTATTGTAGTTCGGGCTCCAGACTGCAGAGCAGTAGTCCAACGTAGATCTAACGAGAGAGCAATAGAGCAATTTCAAGCAGTAAATGTCTGTGAAGTTCTTAGTAATCTTGAAGACAAAACCAAGAGTTCTGGACGCTTTGTCGACGACATACGATATATAGTGTGAGTATGTCAGCTTTGAGTCCAGAAAAACGCCTAAGTCTTTCACGCAATGCACCCGTTCGATAGTCGTGCCTAGTAGTTTGTAGTTGAAAATAATCGGTTGTTTCTTGCGTGAGAAAGTAATAACTGTACACTTAGCTGGGTTGACCACCAATCGGTTTAGACTACACCAGTCAGCAAAGATGTCAATCTGATTTTGGAGAGAACGGCAATCGGCGAGTGAGCGGATGCGCAGAAAAACTTTCAGATCGTCTGCAAATGATAATCGTGGCGCTGTGATAACATGGTGAACGTCGTCGAAATAAAGGAGAAATACCAATTGTCCCAGATGGCTACCTTGAGGTATACCGGACTTTGCGCAGAGCGACAAGTACCTAAAGTTACTGTCAGTTGGCGCTTCGTGAGGTATAAACGAAACCATCTCAAAAGATTTCCACCGATCCATAGTCTATCAAGCTTAGCGATCGCAATTTCGTGATTCAGCTTATCGAAGGCTGCCGTAAGATCTGTGTAGATAACGTCCGTTTGGGTCCGAGCAATCAAACTGTCTGTGATGTAAGACGTTAGGCACAGCAGGTTCGTAGTTGTGGAACGCCCAGTTATGAATCCGTGTTGATCTGTACTTAGATATTGCCTGCAATGCGCATTTAGGGACTCTATGACAACCAATTCAAAAAGTTTTGATACAGCACTCAGCGATGTGATTCCCCGGTAGTTGTTTACGTCGCGTTTGCTTCCCTTTTTATGAACAGGAAACATATCCGCAGTCTTCCAGCAAGACGGAAAGATGCCGCTGGAAAGAGAGAGCTGGAATATGCTGCGCAGTGGATCTAAAAGACAAGTGATGTTTTTTTAAGAATAATCGACGGAACACCATCGGGTCCAGCCTTAGTTGAAGTCTTAAGTTTAGATGCTGCTCTAGAAATCGTATATGTAGTGGCGTCGACAACGCTGAGCGTTTGGTTGATCAATGAGATTAGCGGAGAGTTGCTCCACCGACAAACCGACATGAATGACCATAGCAAAAACAATAAAATTTCTAACCAAAGCACACTACTGACATCTGGCTCCGTACTCGCAGGAAATCCGGCATGCAAAAGTTATGAATTGGTTCGTGTCTGATCTATTCTGGACAAATCATTTTTATCTAGATCAAAAACTTCTATGGTTTTGACAGTTCGGATCACTGCAGATTTAAATCGACCGTTTACGATTTTCGGGTATCCAGTATTTTACGATCGCTTATGGCCGCCACAATCTGTCTGTGTTTCTGGTAGGGAACATAAGATTTGAAGTTTGGGTTGTGTCGTTTGACGTGTAAACGATCAAGCTTGAACGTTTACACGTCAAACGACACAACCCAAACGTCAAATCATATGTTCCCTACCAAAAACTCAGCCAGATTGTGGCGGCCATAAGCGCTCGTAAAATGCTGGATAAGTTAGGATTAAGTGTCATGTCGGTTTGTCGGCAGGCATTAACATTTACTTGACTTTTAACTCATAGAGTTATTTCGTCAAGGGTGTCTCCGTTAGGGCTGGTAGGGCTGGAAAAGCTCACACAGGATGGCCATGGAAGGTCCGGCTGGTCGTGGCCTAGTTAGTCAGTTTGATGGCCACGTCCCTGTTTTGTGGTTTCAGTTTGTTTTTCTGTTTGGTATGCTTGGGTGTTTGTTATCAGTAAGGTCCAAGAGATTTCATTTTATTGTGTCCCTGTGTGTGTTGATTTGCTGCCGCTTTTGTTTCATGTGATGTTTTAGTTTGTGTTTTATGTTCTGTGGAAGGTTTCTGTTTTTCTTAAGAAGTTTATTAGGTTGTTCTCGTTCTCGTGTGTGTTATTGTATATTGATATATCTGAGGTTTTGTATTCTTCTCTTTCAGCATCGTACGCTCTGCATTCTCTAATGATGTGGTCTGCTGTTAGCCAGGTGTTGCAATGTCTGCATTTTGGTCTGTCTGTTCTTTTTAGTAGATAATTATCTGATAGCCATGTTTTTCCTTGTCTTACTCTAGTTAGTACCATAGAGGTAACTCTAAGACAAGTAGGTCCCGAAGAAACGAGCTCAACTTTTTGGCTCACCTCTGGTACTATCTTCGGTCCCAAGCTTGTCGAATCACCCCTCGAAACTTAGGAAAAACCAATAACCCCTCATTTTATCTGTCAAACTTTCATAGCGAATCAAAACAAACATTGCGTAGTACTAGAATTTCGACTAGAATAGGGTACGTTAATCGTTTGCTTGGGACCAATAGGCTACTAAAGTGGTGAGCCAATTTAAAATCGTTAGTTTCGTATTGATTGTTGTTAGTACTCTTTGTTCTGAGACTTTTTTCCTGTCATTGTATGGTAGTGTTGTTGGTTTGGTTTGTCTGAGGATTGATGTATTTGTGTTTAACCATTCCTCTTCGTTTGACCGTATCGCTTGTTGCTTGAACCATTTTATAGCATCTTGTGCCGGTACTTTCATATAGTTTGATTGGCTTGTTCTGCCTAATTCTGCTAGTTTGTCTGCTAGTTCATTTCCTGCAATCCCGGTGTGGCCTGGGATCCAGCAGAACGTTACTCTGTTTTTGTTCGCGTATTTTTCAATCTCTTCAATCCTTAACCGTCATAGGGGGGGGGGGGGCATATAATGGTTTTGACATGTGTTGTTGTGTTGTTGGTTTGGTTTGTCTGAGGAATGATTTATTTGTGTTGAACCGTTCCTCTTCATTTGTCTGTATTGTTTGTTACTTGTGCCGTTTTGCCGCATCTTGTCGCATCTTGTGCGGGTACTTTCATACAGTCTTCCCTCCCGCTTGTCCAGATAGTCGCCTCTTACGACAGGGAAGGACGGCCCGTGGATCTATTCTTATTCTACCCGGAGTCCGGGTCGGTGTTTGCTCGTCTTCAAACACACTAGCAAATTTGGCTGAGAACAGGTTGCAAATATCTTGTTGATTGCCAGCAGTTTTACCATTAAAAATCATGGAAGAGGGTAAACCGACTTCCTTGCGTTGCTCATTTAGTAGTTCCAGAAGGATTTCGGGTGTGATTTTAGCCGCCGTTGAATCCTCCTTTGATAGCGTTGAAAACAGAGACGACTTAACCGCTTATACTTGTGGTTGAGTCTGACATAGTAGCATTTCAACGGCAGTGTGCGGAGTTTAGTAAATCCGAGGGGGATGACTCTATCTACGATGCAGAAAATATTGTGTTTTGCTGTGGCTAGCTGCTCGCACGCTGAGTAGATAGAAAGAAGATTGATGACAATTCTGAAGATTTCATGCAAAAAGATGATGCGCAATGCAAGTAGATGCGCGAAATGAAAGAAGATTTTTCGAAGATTAATTCACTAGTGTGAGATTTTTTGAGCATCTACAATTGAGATTTAGATGTGTCGCCCCCCTCGAGTAAATCTTCTGAGAGCAGCCTTCTTAGTTCTTTTCAACGAGCGAAGATCTTTCGTCATCCACGGGACGCGAGAGTCGATATGAGTGATCTTTTTGGAAACGTGCCTGTCAATGACATATGCCAAGACGTGAGAAAAGGTTTGTGCAGCAATGTTGACGTCTACAGGATCTAGAATATGCTCCCAATCTAGGTTAGACAGCACATGGAAAATACTGCGATGGTCAGTATACGGAAGTCATATGACACAGCGTTTGGAGCACAAACGAAGTGACAGACGACTAACTGGCGAAGAAATCAATTAAAATAATGTGGTTCGCTGTAATAGAATTTTCTAGCCACCAGATGGGCTAGTATTTTTGTTTTGATTTGAACATAGGATTTTGTGTGCAATATGATCTTTGACAGTGTGCAAAGAGTCTATCATTTTGTCATTTTTTTTATGCATTTCAGTTTAGAGTAGAGTGAAAGAGATAGAACCAAAACATTCTAGTACATTTAGTGTTGCCATGTGGTACAATCAATTAGTAGTGTTGCCATGTGGTACAAGCCAGTAGTAATGGTGTTGCCATGTGGTACACTGAAAAATTGCAATAGCAGGTGCGTCACCAAAGTTTTCGAGCCGCTCCGTCTGTCACTTCGTTTGTGGTTTGGAGTGCTGATGGAATCACACGTACAATATTATTTTCGATCACGATAACTAAAGCAGGGTGATGATGCATGTCGGTTCCGATAGCTCTGCCGACATGTAATTGGGGTTTCACCATAGGGATGACGCATTCATAATAAGGCTTCTCCTCTGCAGTTTGAGTATGGTCTCCTAATTACCCCGTTTGAAAGGGTTCCGGGGCCTTTCTTGTTTATTGCACTAGCGATGAATTTGGGGTTCGCAAGTTCCATCCTGCTCCAACAGATCGATCTCTCGACCACGATCTCGATAAGAGATAACGGCCGATTATCCTCTCTCGCAGGCCGATCGTAACTCACCACCACATAGCTTATGTGTGTTTGGTAGATGTTGCTGAGATCACCACACCGTAAACAACGAGCTCCTGCCTATCTGCTCTGGATATAGTGCAGTTAAAGCCAACGACACAAGGGATAGTGGACTGTATACAAAGATGATGACCATTCCAGTGTTGTAGTGCGAGGGGTTCAAGGTGAATACCAACAATGCACTTCCTTGTTTATTTTGATAAAATTTTTTGGTTAGTAGTTAATTTCCATCAAACTTTTGGTCCACACCATCACAACTTGTGCATCTTTCGAAATGTAAAGATACAGACAAGCCCTGGGACCTGGTAGCAGTTAAGGTTCAATTTGCTTTGATGCCTTTTCGACAAACTTAAAAGCAGTTGTTTTCGACGCATAATTTCTGGCATCATTTTGTTTAAAAATAGCAAAAGGAATATAATGATGCGAACTTTTTGCAATCTGAAATGATGTGTCGAGAAAAACTGCGTTTGAAAACTTTGCCTCCCTTAGCTCAGTCGGTAAGGGGCCTCATAGCCTAGTCAGTAAAGGCACGGTATTACCAAGCCGGAGGCGGCGGGTTCGATTCCCGGTCCGGTCGAGGGTATCTTTCGGGTTGGAAATTTTCTCGACTTCCCTGGGCAATAGAGTATCATTGTGCTTGTCACACAATATACAAATTCATGCATTGGTATTGGCATCGAAAGCTCTCAATTAATAACTGTGGAAGTGCATTTAGAACACTAAGTTGAGAGCACGCAATAAGCTAATATGCGCTAAGCAATAAGCTTGAAATGCGAATAAGAAGAAGAAGAAGAAGCTCAGTCGGTAAAGGTGCAGCTACAAAGCAAGATCATCCTGGAGGTGGTTGGATTCGATTCCTGGTCTGGTCTAGAAATTTTTCGGGTTGGAAAATTTCTTGGCTTCCCTGGGCATAGAAGCACCGACAAACCGACATGAAATTTAATTCTGACTTATGCCCTAAAATCGTAAACGGCCGATTTAAATGTGCAGTTATCCGAACTGTCAAAACCATAGGATTTTTTTATCTAGATAAACATAATTTGTCCAGAATAGATCAGACACGAATCAATTCATAACTTTTGCATGCGGATTCATGGCTCAGCTAAATATTTCCCGCGAACACGGAGCCAGATGTCAGCAGTGTGCTTTGGTCAGGAATTTTATTGTTTTTGCTGTGGTCATTCATGTCGGTTTGTCGGTGATAGAAGTATGATTGAATTTGCCTCACAATTATCAATGAAAATGCTTTTGACAGAACTATGCTGTGGCTACCACAGTATTTTACATTATTGATCGTCCATATACAGTATATAACATACTGATTACAGCTAAAATACTACCAACAATCAATACGAAACCACAGACAAACAGACATAACACTCACAAATTGTTCATCGCACAAGCATTTAACGGTCAATTTAAAAGTATCTCAGTTGGTAGTACTGCCACCTGTGGCGCGCATAGTATATTCCCTTGCGTTTAACGTTTACACACTACCGGCATCTGTTCAGCGTACTACCCACCACAGTATATTCAACAGATGGCGGTAATGTTTTAGCGACGATGTTTTACAATGAGAAATATTCAATGTGCTATGTCTGTTTGTCTGTGACGAAACTATCGATTTTAAATTGGCTCACTACTTGACTAGCCTATTGGTCCCAAGCAAATCGATTAACATACCCCATTCTAGTCAAATTCCAGTACTACACTATGTTTGTTTTGATTAGCTATGAAAGTTTGACAGATAAAATGAGGGGTTCGTGGATTTTCCTATGTTTTGGGGAGTGTATCGATTTGCTTGGGACCGAAGACAGTACCAGAGCTGAGCCAAACAGTTGAGCACGTTTCTTCGGGATTAATATTATAATAATAATTTTATATGTAAGATGCAAGAAGAGGAGGTAAAGTTTGTGTATGACACATAAAACCAGTCAATTTCGCTTCCAGAGTGTCACAATTTACTATTTTAGCTGTAATGAGCCAAATATTTCCGCTGGGTAACAGTTTCTGAGGCTGCACGTCTTCAATCAGTGCATAGAGGAATGGTTGTGGCGAATACAATCAATGTAGGTTGGATGCGAGGTATTGCTGATGTCAAGAACGAATTAGGATTGGCTTGTAAGATACTCCAGGGTGCTGTTCAAAAGGTGGAAGCGTTGGAATCAAGAGGACTTTGGAAAGCAAGGGCTTAGGAAAGCACAATGCGCCCAGAAGAGACAGAGCTGAGCAGAAATCTTTCCGCAGGAGTAATCGACTGTGATATATCGACCACAACTGAAGATTTATTTATTTATTTATTTCGTCAACCAACGTAGACTAGTACATATTAGTATACAGTTTTGTTTTCTTAAATTTATTTATTTATTTCGTCAACTTTGGACAAAGGTTAAAAGTATAATTTTTTCTTTAATAAAAATTAAGCAGTGTCAGCTTTTCTATTTTTTTATGAGTTATAATGCCTTATGGAGTAAAAATATTGTTTTAGTTTATGTCGAGACATTGTAAAGTCAATGGTTTCGCAGTATTGATTGTAAGAGGCCATCATGCGGTTTAATGGCCCATATTTTGCATAATTTGTGCGATGATGTTTTATGGCAAATAAATTTCGATTTCGGAGTTGCCGAGTAGGTGCATGGAAATTTAATTTTGATAAAAGTTCTGTGGAGTCAATGCGTTGCGAAACGATGTCGTTTACAAATGAAACCATTGCATATTCACGACGCTCTTTTAATGTTTGTATGTTTATAAGCATGCAGCGTGCTTCATATGATGGAAGAGGAAATGATGTCCAACCTAATTTACGAAGAGCGTATAATAGAAATTGTTTTTGTACGGATTCTAATCTTTCTTCGTGCGTGATTGAAAAAGGAGACCATACAATGCTGCAATATTCCAGTATTGACCTCACATAGGCGATATATAGTGTTTTAATTGTGTATGGGTCCTGAAAGTTATAGCAAAAGCGCTTGATAAAGCCTAGCATGTTATTTGCCCTGTGAATAATTCCGGAGTGATTTGAGATTTGGGCGTAATTGCATTTGTAAACAAACACGTCAATCACCGATTTCTCGCGAATAAAAGCTCAATCTCGAAAAGTAATAACACTATGAGGTAGAGGAATGTTTCCTCCATCATTTGGTAAAGTTTGTTTGTGAGATTGAGCTTTTATTCAAGAGAAATCAGTAATTAACGTGTGTGTTTACAAAAGCAATTACGCCCAAATCTCAAATCACTCCGGAATTGTGTTGTAATGGTCTATGAAAGTTAGTTTAGAGTCTAAGATAATTCCTAAATTCCTAACTCTTTCACATTTTTCTACATTTTGATTTCCTAGTGCAATTGAAATATTTAAAGTTGTTCTTTTCCTGCTAAATGATATTAAGTTACATTGTTTACATTCAATTCTAGTAGACTTTTTTTGCACCATATGTAGAATATGTGTATTTCATTCCGGAATATATTGATGTCTTCTTCATTTCTTATTTCCAAAAAGAGCTTCATGTCGTCGGCATAAATAAGCAATTTAAAATTTTTGAGATTGAAAGCAATGTCGTTTACGTATAAAATAAAAAGAAGAGGTCCCAAATGAGAGCCTTGGGGGACGCCTGAAGTGACTTGAATTGGACTCGATTTCTTTCCGTTGAATTTAATTATTTGTTGGCGGTTAGTTAAATATGATTCAAGCCATTTTAGGAGCCCTGACTCAATTCCAATTTTTTGCAATTTAAAAAGTAGCATTGGTATGTCTATGCGGTCAAATACCTTGCTAAAGTCTGTATAGAGAGCCTCTGCGTGGTTTCCATTATCCATTACATTCAATGAATAGTCTATAAATTCAAGTAAATTTGTCGAGGTCGAGCGACCCTTGAAAAAGCCGTGTTGCATGTCAGTAATTCTATTTTTGATTTGGAGAAATAATTTTTCGTTGACAATTGCCTCGAAAAGTTTAGGAATGCAAGAGATAATGGCTATACCACGATAATTACGTACGTTAGATTTTCGGCCAGATTTAAAGATAGGCACTAGGAATGAGTTTTTCCAAGTTTTTGGGAAGGTTCCAGATTCCAGGGACATATTAAAAATCCAGAACAATGGAGCAGTGAGGTCCATTGCTAGACATTTAATAAATACTGGAGGAATTCCGTCAGATCCAGGACCTTTTGAGGCGTCTAAATTTTTTAAAGCCTGCAAAATATCCTGCACTTGAAGTTGATTGAGGCCAATGTCCCTTGAAAATTCTGGAAAAAATGCAAAATAATCGCGGTCAGAAAATGTCGTATAGATTTCTTGAAAAAAATTTGCAAATAGATTGCATTTTTTTCCGAGCTATCACCGACATTTTCGTCGAGTTGCATTATTGAAGGAAAATTGTCAGATTTTAATTTGGTTTTTACGTAATTAAAGAAGTTCTTTGGACAGGACTTTATTTCATGTTCTGTTTTTGCATTATATTCTTCAAATGCAGTACTGATAGCTAAATTCAGTTGATCGCATATATCCAAATAAATTAATAAATTATTACTGCTATTGTGTTTTTTTATAAATTTTATGTGCTTTTTGCTTCCGATTTTTCAAGTTTTTTATTTGTCTGTTATACCAGACTGGATTTTGTGTGTTTCTGTTGCGTCTTTTTTCTTCAAAGGAATTTCTTCCGAAATTATTTCTGTTAAAATTTTGTAGAACACGTCTATACCAATTTCGACATTTCCTACATTCCTTAAAATTAATTGCCAATTGACACTGTTTAATTTAAATTTTATTTTTTCGTAGTCTGCTAATTTGTATTCAAAGACTTCTTCGTATTCGCAGTCGTTGGGTCTTTGGTTTTCATGCACAAATAAAGAATATTCAATTGCTGTGTGAAACGCTTCATTTTTCCACAGTGGATTTAGTGATTCGGTCACACAGAAATCTTCATAAATATTCGTTAGTAAAAAAGTCCAAATAGCAATTTTGTTGGTTTTTGATGTGGTTAATTTGGTTCAGTCCTAAATTAGCAGTTTTGTCAAAAATGAACTGCAATGTTTCATTATCCCCAACGACTGGGAGTAAGATACATTCATTTTCAGAGTCCAGAATGAAGTCAGCATGGCGTTGATTAAAGTATCCATAGATGTGAACTTTAACCTCAGGAGGAAGCTCAGATAGAATTTGTTCAGCACTTTGGAAGAAGGCTTCATAAGTGCTTTTATGAGCATGGTCTGGTGGAAAATACACTGAGGCGAACACGTGCGTTTCACCGGCTTTAATTCTTTTTCTTGAAATTACTTCTGTTATAAGTATTTTTAACTAAGAACTTTTCGATTTTATTGAATTTGCTGCTTTGGTTTTATGATGATTCGTATGTATACTTGTCAATTTTGAAAATAAAAACTAAGAACATTCATTAGGAGTTATTTATACAACTTTTATTTGAAGAAATCTTGCCGTAAATGTGTATTGTACAGATTCTATTTTGGAACAATGTGAAAATCCATGTATTTAGGATCCTGGGATAGCCCTTTTTCGGGAAGAAAGGAAATTTTGACAACAATCAGGTTTTTTTTTTTCTAATAAGTTCAATCGAGTTGTTGAATGTTAATAAAGAAAACTAAACTAAACTAACTTAAAATCAGAATTTACAAGAATCATGAAAATTCAAACACAAACAAAAAAAAAACACTTCAAAACAACCGTGTACTATTGTGCTCCAGGAGTGTCAGCAAGGATAGGTACTCCGTCAACAGCGACATCGCTGTAATGTGGTTCAGCAGGGGCGGATTTTCTGCAATCATTTTGTCGCACACATTGCCAATGGCGATCTCTAACATATCCGCGGTCACAGTAACAACCCGGAACGCATACCTGTACGCAATTTCTGCCGTTGTTGTTGCCTCCCCCTCTGTTGCATCTTCTGGGACACGCTGTGCCACACTGTGTGAAAATTTCATTCCTTCCACAGCACTCTGCATATGATTTTGTAAGTATAGCAATTTTGTAGACTCATTTTATTGAAAAAAAAAATAAATTACTGTTTTATACATACTTTCTTCGTTTCTACCTCGTTGAGCCACCGTTGATTCTGCTTGGATGAAAACCATCAAACTTATCACCAAACATACGATTGTGGGTGAAAGCCCCATTATGCGATGCTGATACCATTACTTTGACTTGAAATATGAAAATTGGGAAGTTTGACGACTTGATTTATAGTGATGTTTGCGTAGAAATCGAAATTGCATTACTTCCTGTGCTTTAGGAGTGGCTGTTTGGATAATGTTCCATAATTTATAATTAAGGTGTTTTTGAAGCCAACAGCAAATTGCCTTGTTGTTGTTTACTGTAAATTACCACTATGGCGCCTGTTGCTGCTATTTACAACAAGTTAGTTTTAAATTAAATTATCACATTAAATTTACATCAGCCCAAACAGGAAATACAATTCGACAGTGATTTTGCTTTTGTTAGCAAATACAGAACTGCATTGGAGAAGTATCAGAAAATTGTTTTGCTTAGTTGTAACAATTTAAAAAGACAATCGATGACGAGAATTGATAATTGCAAAGCCGTACTTAGGATATAGTTCTAGGTGGCACATTCACATTTTTAGTTTGTACTCTGAAGTGGGATAAAAACAATTGAGGCAGTACGAAGAAATTGGCAAAATGTTGGTCGCTTCAAATTTGAAAAACTGTTGTTTTTACCCTTCTTACAACGAACTTTCGATCCGATAACACGTGACATATGCTCATACGTTTTATAGTGAGGATCTCCAATCATGTTCCTGTGTGTGGGATTTTTAACCACCAAAAACCATTCTTACTCACCTTGACAGTATACCACCCATGACCACCACCCTAGAATAATTAGTTCGTATTTCAATCAGTCCGCATCGTGCTCTCTTGCCGTACGGATCTATTTGCTTTTTGCTGAAGAAAGTGTTACTACAACCTGAAGCTACAACAAATTTAAACAGCACTTTTCAGTGCTCAACCTGTAAAAAAATGTTCTATCTTATTCAACTCTTATTCCTCTTCGATCCTTGTTTGGACCCTACCCGAGGTAATCGATTGGAAAATTCCTCTTCGATCTTTCAGATTCTTATAGTAATCTGCTTGGAAGTCGATTTGGATAAAAATTTACTGCCGCCATGGCGCCTAAACGCAAAAGAAAGGGTCAAACTCTTGACCCCCCTTCTGATGAAATTAATTTGAGTAATCAATTTGATTTGCTCACGGATGATGAGAATGATCCATCATCCAAGAAAAATTCTAGTAAACTTTCCCGGCTTAATGCCAAGAAGGAAAAGATTCCCCCTATTGTGATAACCACTTCCGATTTCCATGCTCTTCGCATCGAACTTTTGAGTTTCGTTGAAAGTTAAGTTTTCACTACAAATTGGACGTTGGGGTGAATGCCGTGTATTGGCTGAAACCTTGGATTTAAATGTCTTCTCAATTATCTTACTGAGAAGCAGCATAATTTTTTTACTTACGACACCAAAACTGAACGTGTGTTCAAGGTTGTCATGAAAGGACTGCCCAGTGGTGAATCCCTGGATCAGATCAAAGATGAACTGGCAAAATTACTTGGAGTCGTGCCACTCCAAGTAATCAAAATGAAAATGAAATCCCGTCCTGGCGATTCGCGCAACGGGATTTCTAATGATTTTTATTTAGTTCACTTCAAGTCTAGTGAACTAAACAACCTTAAGGCCTTAGAAAAAGCTAGCCTTATGCTCCATGTCCGAGTGAAGTGGGAACACTTCAGGAAGACTGGAGGAAATTTCCAAAACCTCACTCAGTGCCATAAGTGCCAGGGATGGGGTCACGGAACTAAAAATTGCTACATGCCAGCTAAATGCATGAATTGTGGTGATTCCTCTCACGCAAAGGACGACTGTCCTGTGAAGGAAGATCCTAAGAAATTTAAATGTTCAAATTGTGGTGAAAACCACAAATCCAATTTTTGGGAATGTAAGATTTGCAAGAAGATCCTACAATCTCGTTCTAAGCGACAGTTAGGAAACGCTCCACGTTTCCGACCAGGTACAAATTCCTCTGCTGTTAACAACGGTCAGCGAGGAACAAATTCTACATTCGTACCCGTAGGTACAAATATCACCCCTGCTTCAAATTTTTCATATGTACCTACTCCCCTCGCTGCTAACAATGTTCAGCGAGTTAATGGAGCTACCTATGCTGCTATTGCAGCGGGTAGAAATCAAAATACTAACCAACGTTCTAACGGAAATTTTGACTTAGGAAGCATTACTGCCCCTAAAATGGAATTTTTACAGAATTCATTAATTGACATGATTTCTGATATGCTTAAATCTAACTCCATGTTTGATGCTATTCAAACTGGAGTAAAATTTGCTAATAATATTGTCATGACTTTAAAATTCAGTAATGGATTTTAAAGCATTAAACATTTTAAATTGGAATGCTCGATCTCTTAAAGATAATGAAGACGAGCTATTTAACTTTTTGACAGTTCATAACGTGCATATTGCCGTTATAACTGAAACGTTCCTTAAACCTGACCATAAGGTTAAGAAGGACGCAAATTACTTGATTTATAGAAATGATCGTCTTGATGGACCCTGTGGTGGCGTTGCCATCATTATTCATAGACGAATCAAACATAAAATTCTTTCTTCATTTGAAACCAAAGTTTTGAAAACTTTGGGAGTTTCTGTTGAAACTAAATTTGGACAACTTACGTTTATAGCTGCCTATTTGCCATTCCAATGCGTAGGCCAGCAAAAGAATTTTCTCAAGGGTGACCTCCAGAAACTTACCCGTCATAGGTCTAAATTCTTCATTATTGGTGAATAATGCTCAAAGCAATTCCAATGGTAATATTCTGTTTGATGAATGTTCTGCAGGTTATTCCACTATTCAATATCCAAACAGCCCAACATGCTTTTCTTCTGCAAGAAATTCCTCCACTATTTATTTGGTCTTAACTGATTCATGTCAACTTTGTAGCCAATTGGTTACCCATGCTGACTTCGGTTCTGATCACCTTCCAGTAACTTTTGAAATATACCAAGAAATAATTTGTAATCACAAACCTCTACTTTCAATTACCATAGAGCTGATTGGGAGCAATATCGAAAATTTATGGAATATAACTTCGATCCAAACATTCCTTTGCAAACCAAAGATGAAATTAATTATGCTCTTGAATCTCTGACTACTTCTATAGTTGAAGCAAGAGCTGCCTCAGTACCAAAATGCGAGGTTAAATTCGATTCAATTATAATAGACGACGATCTTCAGCTCTTGATCCGTCTTAAAAATGTCCGTAGGAGACAATATCAAAGAACACGCGATCCTGCCATGAAAGTTATCTGGCGGGATTTGCAAAAACAAATTAAAAAGCGATTCTCTGCCCTGAGGAACAAAACTTTTGAAAATAATGTTTCTAAATTAGACCCGAGCTCCAAACCCTTTTGGAAACTCACAAAAAATTTTGAAAAAACCTCAAAAGCCTATTCCAGCGCTTAAAGAAGGTGGTAAAATTTTGATTTTCTGAAAATTTTCTCTCGGGAAAATATTTTTGATTTGGACGAAGTAAGGTCTATAACTAAAAAGTTTCAAAATATGAAAGCTCCAGGTGATTATGGAATTTTCTATATCCTCATCAAAAAACTCCCAGAGAGTACCTTGTCTTTCTTGATAAAATTATTTAACAGATGTTTCCATTTGGCATACTTTCCTGATGAATGGAAAAATGCAAAAGTTGTTCCAATTTTGAAGCCCGATAAAAATCCAGCTGAAGCTTCTAGCTACCGTCCAATAAGTTTGCTTTCTTCAATAAGTAAACTTTTTGAAAAGATAATTTTGAATAGAATGATGCTTCACATCAATACGAACTCAATTTTTGCAGATGAGCAGTTTGGATTTCGCCATGGGCATTCAACTACTCATCAACTCTTAAGAGTTACCAATTTAATTCGTTCAAACAAATCTGAAGGCCACTCAACTGGAGTTGCTATTCTAGACATAGAAAAAGCTTTTGACAGTGTTTGGCATGAAGGTTTGATTGCTAAATTGAAAAAGTTTAATTTTCCACTTTATATTATGAAATTAGTTCGAAATTATTTAACTGACAGAACTCTGCAGGTAAATTATCAAAATTCCAAATCTAATCGACTACCTGTTAGAGCAGGAGTTCCTCAGGGTAGCATTCTTGGGCCTATATTGTATAACATTTTCACTTCGGACCTTCCTGATTTGCCTCAGGGTTGCCACAAATCTTTGTTCGCTGATGACACAGGCATTTCCGCTAAAGGAAGAAGTCTTCGTGTTATTTGCAGCAGACTGCAGAAAAGTTTAGATATTTTCTCTTCTTATTTACAAAAATGGAAGATTTCTCCCAACGCTTCCAAAACTCAACTTATAATATTTCCACACAAGCCTAGAGCTTCGTTTTTGAAACCTAGTAGTAGTCACATAGTCACTATGAACGGAGTTCCAATTTCCTGGTCAAACCAAGTGAAATATCTTGGGTTAATACTTGACCAAAAATTAACTTTTAAAGATCACATTGAGGGCATTCAAGCCAAATGTAACAAATATATAAAATGTTTGTATCCTCTTATAAACAGGAAATCCAAACTTTGCCTGACGAATAAACTTCTAATATTTAAACAAGTTTTTAGACCGGCCATGCTTTACGCTGTGCCAATATGGTCTTGTTGTTGTACTACCAGGAAAAAAAGCACTTCAAAGGATCCAGAACAAAGTTCTGAAAATGATTTTGAAGTTGTCTCCCTGGTACAGTACTACCGAGGTACATAGAATTTCGAATGTTGAGACTTTAGAACTAATGTCCAACAAAATAATGAATAATTTCTGGCAAAAATCGTTGCAATGCTCAATTGCAACGATTAATTCTAATTCCCTTTATACTTAGATAAGATTTAGTTTTTAGTTTTAAGATATCAATTGTTATACTGACATGCAGGTTTAAAAAACCTGTTTAAAATACTGAATTGCCAAGACATGAACAATGTAAAAACACTTAGCTATATATCATAACAATTAAGGCTGGTAAGTTACTGTAGTAGCTGGAGCACCTAGGTTAAAATGAAATGTAATTTATTTTGGATTTGGAACAAATAGAGTTAAAAAAAAAAAAAAGTTCCTATTTCAACACGTACTTCCACATTCCAATAAAAGTCGCGTAACCGGGATCCACGTCCTACACTGTACCTAATGTGAACCTACTAAAACGACTGTTTTCATTCAACAAGTCAATCTTTCTCATTACAGCGAAGTATTCAAGGCACTGAACAAAACACGTGGACTGTACCTTCGGTGGCGCGAACTGAACGATGCACTTTCCGGTGGCACCACTGCGGAGGCCGACTGGACAACGACCGAGTTGAAAAATTCCCTACGCAGCATCGAATGGGACCTGGAGGACCTCGAGGACACGATCAATATCCTTTTCAAGAAGAGTCGTTGCTTACTTATAACCATATTTTTGTTCAATTTCATGAGCCATTAGGTTTCCTTAACCCTTCCGTCCGATCAAATACGTATTGTAGAGAAAAATCCTAGTAAGTTCAAGATCGACAACAAGGAGCTTTCCAGTCGACGTCACTTCATCGATGCCACCCGCGATGAGGTCAAGTCTATGAAAGATCGCATGAGCATCAATCGCAACCGGGATAGGGATATCACTGCGAGACAACCTCTGTTGGACAACTGTGACAACGGGTCACCTCAGAACCAAGTGAATAAAAATTTCATCAACAATAACTGCATCATCGGCAGTGGCGCAAACGTTGGAGGAACGCACCTGAACAATTTGAACAACAATAATCTGAACCTAGCAGGAACCGGGAAGAACCTGATAAGCTCGGCTGGAGCAGCAATGGCAGCGTCGCGGCACAGCGGTGCCAAATACTCCAAGTTGGAGAACAACTTGGACGACAGCCCGACCCATTATGCTCCCTCGTCGTCATCGGTGCTGGATAGTGGATCGAATCGGTTCGTGGAGGACACGCTTATCACGCAGCAGCGGATAATGGTCTCCCAGGACGAGCAGTTGGACGTGATCAGCGATTCGATCGGAACGCTCAAAACGGTTTCACGTCAGATCGGTGTCGAATTGGACGAACAGGCCGTGTAAGTTCATAGCCGAGGTTCACAAATATTATGCTGCTTATAATTTTTGTTTGTTTTCAGAATGTTGGACGAATTTGGTAACGAGCTAGAGCAAACGGATTCGAAGTTGGACTCCACCATGAAGAAGGTGGCCAAAGTATTGCACATAACTAACGGTAAGCAAGCTCAGAATTTCGAACCCAGAAGCAGCTTTATTTAACATCGTCTAAATTACTACTTGTTCATACATTGCTTTGCTTTTGTTTCATCTGAGCTTTTCCAGGCTTAATAGCAACATAAAAAATGAGAGAAGGATTGGTAATTTATATTTAATTCCACTACCTTAATAGCTTATCCTTGAACTAATACCCGAGTAGACACAGAAGAAGTCTGCACATTGTAGACAAAATACGGGTATTTGTCAAGGATAAGCAAATAAGATAGTGGAATTAAACAGAAATGGCTAATCCGAACTTTCCTTCTTTATACAGGTATTCCACTATATACGTCCACTTTCTTCAGGGTTCATATTTAATAGCTAAATAAAAACTAATATCAGAGTCGACCTTCTTCATTTTATATGAATATCGGAGGGAACCTACTCAAATTTCAAAATTTTACCAAAAGTTGCCCTACTTTTTTTTTTGTAATTTTCAAGTTTTTAACTTGAGAATCTAAGAAAAGCTAACATTTTAGTAAACGTTTGAATAAAACAATATGGACTTTTCTTTTGCTATTTGAATGTTGACGTAGAACCACCGACGAACCGACCTGACAGCTCATACATGCTACATTCAAATTCTTACCCAAGACGCCATATTTAAAATACCGTAAACACTATACACGCTATTTCCAGCCGGTAGAAACTAACGATTTTAAATTGGCTCACTACTTGACTAGTCTATTGGTCCCAAGCAAATTGATTAACGTATCCCATTCTAGTCGAAATTCTAGTACTACACTATGTTTTTTTTTGATTCGCTATGAAAGTTTGACAGATAAAATGAGGGGTTAGTGGATTTTCCTATGTTTCGAGGGGTGAATCGATTAGCTTGGGACTGAAGAGAGTACCAGAGCTGAGCCAAAAAGTTGAGCACGTTTCTTCGGGACCTTGTGGTCTTAGAGTTACCTCTATGCTATTTCCAAGCAACCCAAATTTGAGTATGATCTACTCACATCCGTCAAAAGTAGGGCGCTACCCAAAATTTACTAAATAAAGTTGGAACTGACGAGATGACATAAGAACAGTATCGTCCGGATTCAGGTCGATGTTGTCCATTCGTCATCTTGTCAGTCAAAACTCAATTTTGGGTAGCTCTACTTTTGACGGAAATGAGTAGGTCCTAATCAAATTTGTTTCTTTTTTCCTTTATTTAACGTCGGTCTCTGTTCCGCAATCTAGTGCCAATCACCGATGGACATCGATTGCCATCCATTGACGGCAATCGAATGTGCAGGAAGGTAGCTTCCACACCTGCGTAGGATATCGCACCCATTCCACACACATGGGCCGGGACCAACGGCTTTACTTCCCTTCCGAAGGAAGACGTGACCAGAGATTTGTATGCCTCAGAAAAATCCCACCGACCTCGGCTGGGATTGAACCCAGACCCCAGAGGGTGTTATAAAGCAGTCCTGTTACCACTACACCACCGGCGCCGGCTCTAATCAAATTTGGGTTGTTTAGAAATCGCGTGTACCACCATCTACTCAACCGACCGCGATAATGAGCAAGGACATGAACACACGTAGAATTTATATTGTCTTGGTTTGCGTCTCACCTTCTTTGAAAGATCTGATCGCCCATTTGACAAATCGAATCGCTCGTTTGACCAATCGAATTGTGGTCTGAAATGTGGACAAACGAAATGTTCCTGTGGGATGTTAGTTCGTTGGTGGTAGGACCATAGAGGTAACTCTAAGACCAGAAGGTCCCGAAGAAACGTGCTCAACTTTTTGGCTCAGCTCTGGTACTATCTTCGGTCCCAA
Source organism: Ochlerotatus camptorhynchus (assembly GCF_037179485.1). NCBI lineage: Eukaryota > Metazoa > Arthropoda > Insecta > Diptera > Culicidae > Ochlerotatus > Ochlerotatus camptorhynchus. The sequence goes on from NW_027040849.1 coordinate 3,860,126, forward strand.
GGTAATCGATGTACCCCTCGAAACATAGGGAAATCCACGAACCCCTCATTTTACCGAATCAAATCAAACATAGTGTAGTACTAGAATATCGACTAGAATGGGGTACGTTGTAAGGATGCTCCGCATGTTCTGAGTGATTGCCTGAAGTACAAACAGAAGGGAGAAAAACTAAAGCGGTCTTTGGAAGCTCGCTCTAAGCGCTCGTTAGCAGAAATTTTGAAAACGACCGCCTCATCTTACCAAACCACCCTAAAAAGCAACAACACATTCCACCTCCTGCCAGATGATGATCAGGGCTCTGACTCAGAGGTTGGTGAGAGTAGTCCTTTTGTCTTTAACGGCAACACGAGGAAGCGGTCCAAAACAAACATCACCCAAAAACCTCGTATGGATTCTCAACCTACCTTGACAAATTTAAGAGTTAGCGGGAATGTAGCAAAACCCCCACCATCGGGATTTAAAGTTTGTAAGTTTAACAAAGACTTTCCGCCACTTCCGGGATCATCTGAAACCCCAGATATCCCAGTTTTTCAGCCAGAAAAACAGCTGAATAACCAGCAAGAACATGATGCCACATCCACCACAATGGATATAGTTGGTGTGAAATAATAATATTAAAATAAATATAAAAAAAAAACTTGAGAGTTGTGTCATGTAATGATACACTCCATTTGAGTTGAACTAAATTAGCGTGAAGCATGACAGATGTGAGGGGAAATACTGGCAAAGCAAGCAGTGCTGGATAAACGAGGAGAAAATGCGGAGGGTATAAATATGAGCTATCTAAGCTCGTTGACGACATTCTTGTAACTAATGTCGTTTTCGTTTTTGCGGTGTAGCACCGGTGTAGTGTAAGCAAGAATAAGCGCGAGCCTTTGGCAGCTAAACATCATTTCAGTGCCAACATTTCAAAGGGGCGTAATTGCTTTTGTAAACAATGACTTTAGCCATCAATTTCTCGCGAATGAAATCTTACCTCTTCAAAATAACAATGCTAGCTGGTAGAGGAAACATTCCTCTACCTAATGGTGTCATTATTTTTCATGAGTGAGCTTTTATTCGCGAGAAATCGATGGCTAAAGCCATTGTTTACAAATGCAATTACGCCCCTTTGAAATGTTGGCACTGATTTATTTGTAAACAAAGGTGCATCCTAAATCTACACCTTAAATTATTTCGGTGTACGGCAGTGTAGCACCGGTGTAGCTACACCGCATAAACGAAAACGACATAACTTTGGCAGCGAAGGACATCAGCAGTAGCAGCAGCAGAAGCAGCAGCAGTAACAACATCAGCAGCAGCAGTAATGGAAGCGGAGCAGCATCACTGATTTGTGAAGCTGTTGTACCTGATTAACGGCTTGCTGTTTGTTCAGACATATGGCTGAGGCTGGAAACCTCGGTCAGGTCACGACAGCCATGTTCACGTTTTCAGGAATTGTGGAGAGCATCTTCAATATATACAACGTCTCTGACTCAACTAGGAACATTATTAATTAAGTGCTTCCATTTGTGAAAACTCTTTTGAAGCAACTAGCATCTAGGTGGTCCTTCCTTGCATCGATCATATCCTTTGATGGATAATTTTCCGAATGAGGTCGGGGATATGATCTCTCTTCTTCAGTCTTATACCGAAACTTGACACATTCAAATTTTTAGTTCACAACTCACTTTGTGATGCATTTGCTCTTTGTGAAACATGGCTTTCTTCAGACACCGATCTCCCTTTCCACGATTTTAACATTATTCGCCTTGATCGAGCAGATTCGTATGGAGGGGTGCTTCTCGGGATTAATAAGCTCCATTCCTTTTATAGAATCGATCAGACAGGCATTGATGTTGTCGCATGTCAGGTCAATATTCGAGGTAAAAGCACAAACGAAGTGACAGACGACTAACTGGCAAAGAAATCCATTAAAATAATGTGGTTCACTGTAATAGAATTTTTTTGGAAGCTTGTGCCATCATTCACCAGATGGGTTGCTGTTTTTGTTTTGATTTGAACAAAGTTGATTTTGTGTACAATGATTCTTTGACAGTGTGCAAAGAGTGTATCATTTTGTCATTTTTTTATGCATTTCAGTTATGAGTAGAGTGGAAGAGATAGAACCAAAACATTCTAATAAATGTGGTGAAAATGCTAGTACAATCCAGTAGTAGTGTTGCCATGTGGTACAATCCAGTAGAAGTGGTGTTGTCATGTGGTACACTGAAAAATTGAAATAGCAGTTTAGTCACCAAAGTTTTCGAGCCGCTCCGTCTGTCACTTCGTTTGTGGTAAAAGCCTCAGTATTGCCTCAGTATATCCATTAGGCTGATGCAAAATTTGACTTTTTCGCTCCACAGTGCTTAAATGGTTTCAACTCGCCATTTGAAGTTTACATGTAAATGACTATGGAAAATCTCAACTTTTTGTTCATTGCCTTCTAGTCTTTTTCCATATTGAGCTGCGAAACAGTTCGATAACCATTATTATAGAAAATTTTCTCAGCTATAACTTTGCTGAAGATCGTTTCTATGTAAAACGAGACAGGAAAAAGTTATTAATTATTTAAGAGATTGGTAAACTTATGACATGATCAAGCAGCTGCTCTGTAGGCAACACTGTATTTTGCAGTGTTACATAGTAGCCATGATTTTTGTGTCCTATTCAACGCCGCAGAAACACCAATGTTGCCTGCTGAGCAGTTGATTGAGCATGATCATAAGACATCAGCGCATTGAACCATTGATAACTTTCGATCCTTGCATGCAATCAAAAAGTGGTCTTGAAAAAAGTTGTAGCTGGAAAAATTTCCTACAAGTACAGTTGAAAGCTTTTAAAGCAGACCGATATGGTGAATTATTAGATAGACATGAACAAAAATCTTGGTTTTACCATAGTAATTCCCATACAAACTTCAAATGGTTTGTGCCATCTCAGTTTCTCACCAAATGGGTTCAAATTTTGAGAGGTTAGTCAGGATCCGATTTGGAATCGTTTAAGTATTATGGAGCGAAAATTTCAAATTTTGCATCACTCTAATATCCATAGAGTCAACTCTAAGACGACACATCTAAATCTCAATTCTAGATGCTCAAAAAATTTCACTCTAGCGAATAAATCTTCGAAAAATCTTCTTTCATTTCTCGCATCTACTTGCATCGAGCATCATCTTTTTGCAGGAAATCTTCAAAATCGTGATAAATCTTCTTTCTATCTACTCAGCATACGGGCAGCTAGCCACATCAAAACACAATATTTCCTGCATCGTAGATAGAGTCGTCCCCCTCGCTCTAAGACTAGTAGGTCCCGAAGAAACTTGCTCAACTTTTTGGCTCAGCTCTGGTACTATCTTCGGTCCCAAGCTAATCGATTTACCCCTCGAAACATAGGAAAATCCACTAACCCCTCATTTTATCTGTCAACTTTCATAACGAATCAAAACAAACATCGTGTAGTACTAGAATTTCGACTAGAATGGGCTACGTTAATCTTTTGCTTGGGACCAACAGGGTAGTCAAGTAGTGATCCAATTTTAAATCGTTAGTTTCGTATTGATTGTTGGTATATCTTCCTCCGAGAACCGCGATTTCTCGCCAAGGTCTCTCAGATATCTGCTCAGTTTTATCTGAGCCTCGGTTGATATTAGGAGATTTTAACTCTCACGGTACAGTCTGGGGGGAACTGTACGATGACAACCGCGCAACCCTGATATACGACCTTTGCGATAACATCAATATGACAATTCTAAACACTGGGGAAGTAACACGAGTGGCCAAACCTCCAGCAAGAGTAAGCAGATTAGACCACTTTGTTCGAGTTCACTATCGTTGGATTGCTCGTGGAAAGTAATCCAAGATCCCTACGGTAGTGACCACTTGCGAATCAAAATTTCTATTACCAATGGTTCATCACGTACGATCTTACGAAAAACATTGACTGCGGTTATTGATGCCAGTCAATTGGTTGAAACACTTCCTCCACTGGACGAGTACTTCTTTCTCGCGCGTCTCATCATCGATTGTGCGCTGCAAACACAGACGAAACGTGTTCCGGGTGTTTCTGTTCGCAAGCGACCTCCCACTCTGTGATGGGATAAGGATTGCACCGACGCAAACAGCGAGAAGTCTGCCGCGTTTAAACGCTTCCACGAAGACGGTAAGGTCGAGGATTTCGAGCGGTACACCGACCTCGAGAAAACCTTTAAGGGCTTGATTAAAGCCAAAAAACCGCAGGTTGGCGGTCTTTGGTACAAAAACAACGTTATTCTATCTGTACCAATCCAACGTCGATCGCGCGTAATGGCATGATGCCAGGTCCGGCTAAAATCATGTCTCGCCTCCGTGGGACCGCAGGAAGGGCAACAGACGCTTCTGGAGGCACTCGGTGCGGTAAATTTCGCTGTTGATGGTATCCATTGTGATGTACGGTTTACTCAATTTACCGCATTGGCATATGGCCTGCCAGAGCAAGTATTTTTGGCGAATTTGTCCACTTTCTTCGTCCTTATGTCTTCCGGAACATCAAACCGTGATTTGGCAACGTAGAACTCCAGCCCCGGTATCTGCTTTGCGTCTGCCTTGATGCAGGTTTCGTAATCCATAACCACACACATCGGTTTCGTTAACCACTCTCGATACAGCTTCCTTGCGCGGGATTTGGCCGCCGTGTTTTGTTGATCACGCCGGTACGGTGCCTTCCGGACCTTGAATACACGAAGCCTAGCTCGTTTCATGGTTTGCTGAACGAACCAGGCGGAACATTTTGCTTTCAGAGCCGAGTCGCGAATCGAAAGGTTCGGATTACGCTTGAAATTATCTAACACCTTGCTTCCGGGCCTTCAGAGTCAGCTGTCTTCGATTTTCTTCCACTTTCAGCTCGCTGCTCGGTCGTTTGGGACTCCTTAAACGATTTTACCACCCGAGACACAGTTGTATGGGTGATTCCCAGTTGTCTTCCGATCCATCTCATGGTCGCAGTCGGATTTTCCATGACGGCGCGCAAAATTCTCCGGCGATTTTCTTCTTGTTTCGATGAAATCTCAATAACCACTGAACCGATTGTTATGAAATTTTGCACATGTAAACAATTCACTCCAAACTAGTTATACACAGATCAATTTTTACCCATGGATAAAAAAGTTACACACGGATAAAAATGGTGCATTTTTTTTTTCGAGTACAAGCTAGAACTTTGAGAAGCTTCTCGACAGAAATCCTGAAACAAGATTCATGATTCTGTACATGACGCTGGAGGTTGGCCCTTCATTATTAAATTCCAATCGTGTTTGCTTTCAAGACTTCTATAATTCCTCTGCAAAATTTGATCTGACCATGATGCAAGAAATCCATGGAATACCAGATCACCATCGGTCGATGGTTGTTCCCTCAATTTTTGCAATCAAGTACCACCATGTGAGTAACGATAAAAGTTTTGACGTAGGATTACGTCTTTCGGCAACATATTGGGGGTGCAATTTCAAAAAAACCAAAATCGACCGCGGGACGAAAATAGGTCAGGTTTTGACCACATATACCACTGTCTATAGCAGATGAATTTTAATTCTAAACAAGCCAAAGAATTGGGAATTTATCTACCAATTTGCAAAATTGAACACTTTATTAATTTTCAATAGGTCACTATTGAAAAATACACAAATGTCCAACTGTTGCAATGGTGATCAAAATTATCACCGATTACCTGCAAACAGCGCATTCCCTAACACAGATTTAAAAATCGAATTCGATCCTGTCTCACTGAACGGTGCTCATTCAATCACCGTGTGTGGTGGTGTCCGGTCGTCAACGTCAGCAGCAGCAGCAGTGATTAGCGTGTGGCGTACCCCACGAAAGGCAGCCTGCAAGCAGTGAGCTGCAGAGCCCATATGAGCACCCATAGAAGGAAGAAGAAGCCGCTGGATCGAAATCAGTTTCCTCGTGAGTAGCTGTGGGTCATCTATGCCAAGCATGTCAACCTTGCTCCAAACAATAAACAGATCGCCAGCCTCATCCGTGCTGAACACCCTAATAGCTCAGCATTACTCAACCATCACGATTAAACGGTCCTTTTCAGGACCAGCACAAAATTGTTAAAGAGTATTATTTGGACATTTGTCAAGGTCATCAGTTCCCGCAACCAGCTCAACCTGTCTATAGAAGGTGTGGAATTGTAGGCCTGATTGTATTGATGAGATTAATCATATCGTCCGGCCATTTCCAGAGACGGAGCTGTTCCGCTGGTAAAAATCCACATGTAGAATTTGAAAGAAGTGGAAATAATTCGCTTTAGGTGCATATCCAGGTAAAAAAGTTAACGACAATTTAAATTTATTAGTCAGGGACAAAATACTGTTTAATATAAATGATTTTTCTTCATACAGTTTTACCTGCTTTACTACCAATCCTCAGAAAGCCAAAAAATATTCAAATTTGTGAGAAAATTAGCTCTCACGAGCTCAATCTCTCAATTGCCATGCTTTTATGACACCCAATTTGTGATTTCCTTTCATAGATTACAAAATATAGTAGGGTAGAGAACTACTTCGGTCTAATAGCTGATTTTGGGCCTATCGAGCAGAAAACTTCAAGTAAATCCATGATTTTAGAGTTAACAAGTCAATTAGGCGTTTTGTACGATAATTTAGTTAATAAGCTACCGAATAAAGTCAGTGAAAACGCGTGATATGAAGGTTTGCACCCATAATTCCCACAAACAAAAGAAGTTCTCCGACCGAATCAATTTTTTTTTCTTTATCCGATAGGTCGAAGTGAATTCATTGGCGGTTTCAATGCGTAAGGTCGAGTTTAGAATCCGTAGGCCGAGTTTGGCGTCAAGAAGCAGTGTTAGACTTATAACAATATCTAAACAATTTGTTTCTCTATATCAAATTTTACAGTACGTACATAAAGGTAAATAAATTTGGAAGCCATCAGTAATAATAACATTCCGTTTGATGCTAAACTGCGCTAGATTAAGAAAGACTAAGTGCGGGTTGTGCTTAATAAGCCGGAAATGGGGTAGTGAACCCTATCTGACAGTACAAAACATGTCTGGTACCGCATTTAGATTAACATTCTAAGTCCCTCCTTTTTTACATATTCTGCTCAAACGCTACTTTCTGCCCCTCCCCATTCATACAATTCGGAAGGAAATCCTGAGAGGGGTGAGCTATTTTGAGTGCAGAATGTGTAAAGAAGGAGGGACTTCAGTTGTTAATCTAAATGTATATATAGAGGTACCAGACATGTTTTGCACTGCACTGTTCTCTGTGAACAGTTATTGGAAAACAAATTATGTGTAGTTTCCGATCGATGCCACCGCCAACAACAGCAGTGACATCTGATGGAACATGAAAGCAGAAGCTTGACAAAATGATTAATCCGTTTTTCCCTCAGCTTTCATTCCGCTTTGCACGATTCGTTTTTTACTCAATCAACCTTGTAGTGGCGTCAAAATGTTTGTTTCGATCGGCGCTTACATAGGAAATTTAATATGGATTATAGAATTTTTTGTAAGGGAATTGGCTCTAATGTTGGCCTATGGATCTAAGATTGGGCCCATCGCTAAAAATCTGCTATTTATCAATTTTATCCAGATGAACCCGTCATTGGGACGGTACTATTGAATATTTTTGGTTGCTTTTGAAAATTTAGTTGATTGCTGAATTTATGTATGAGCCAAAATTAGAGGCATAATGTTGAGGTAATTAATTGATTATTGAATTAGCACTCTATATACCATGAAAAAGCAGCCTGTTTGTGAGTTTTTGCCTGTTTGCCTGTTTTACAAATAAATACAATCAAACAAAATCATCATGCAGAACGAGGATTTGTTTCACTTCATATTTCACAAAATTGCTTTTGAGTGTTATGACATCGTCTCCCGCAAAGTTTACATTTTGACATAGGATTACGTCTTTTGGCAACATATTGGGGATGCAATTAAAAAAAAAAACAAAATCGACCGTGTTACCAAAAGTGGTCAGGTGTTGACCACTTATAACTCTGTCAATAGCGGATGGATTTTAATTCTCAACAAGCCAATTGATAGGTAGTTTTTCTTCAAAGCTGCTAAATTCAATACTTCCTCAATTTTCAACAGGTTACTATTGAAAATTACACAAATGTCCAACTGTTGAAATGGTTATCAAAATTATCACCGTTTGCCTGCAATAAGTGGTTTCCCTAACATAGTCGCCAAATATTGATACCGAACACGTAATCCTACGTCAAATCGACGGTCGAGTCTTGGATACAACCTCTTACTTTTTTTTTCACAGAGGAGTCAACCATAAATGCTTCCACTGGATTTGGTGTATTTAATGCATTTCATAGCGCCTCCTATAAACTGCAGAAACCATGCTCCGTATATGTTGCGGAACTCGCAGCTATATTTTACGCAGTATGACCATTATTTCATTTTTACGGATAGTCTTAGCTCATTGGAGGCTATTCGTTCAATGAGGCCGATGAAGCACTCCTCGTATTTTCTGCCTGAAATACGATCTAAACTGAGTGCTTTATTTAACTGCTCCTACACTATCACCTTAGTTTGGGTTCCCTCTCATTGTTCAATTCCGGGTAATGAGAAAGCGGACTCGCTGGCTATGGAAGGCGATATTTTTGATCGACAAATCGCCTTTAACGAATTTTCCTCCATTGCTCGTCAGGTGTCGAACAAACCATGGTTCAAAGGGTTGGACATGAGCCGTGACTTTATACGCGTTATGTCAAGGCTTATGTCTTTGGGGAGAGGTAGCTCATCGATTCTTCCGGTTCGCCTCCTAGCATCGTGCTATAAGGTACCAGGCGATAACCAGGGTAGTTGATCGATAGCTCGATGACGTCATTTCGTTGACGTCTGCTATGGGAAATTCTCATAGCAGGCGTTGACGATGGGACGTTGTCGAGTTGTTTAATAGCAACTATCGTGGTAACTCACCGATTACCTGTCGATCTGCCAAATTTGGAAAGACGTCTGCATTGAATTGTCTCATATAATAATATTCCGCCCACTATATCACAAGAAATTGCGAGTAGCTGAGTGGAATGGAGATAAGTTAAGCATTGGGTACAGGACCAAGTCTCCTCTGGGTGGTGCCAAAAGATGAGCGCAATAGAATCATCAAGTTGCCATAAGGCACGGAATGAGACTATTGCATGGCTGGGTAGTCAAAGTCTTCCATTCGTTAGTCATTTCAGGTGGATTAGAACAGGTTTAGGTGGGTGTTGGTCAGATTTGGATTTTTCAGATGTAATCCTGGATAGGACCCTGTCATTGAACGTCGCGTGAAAGTGGAACTTAATGAAGGCCTAAGTACTTTTTCGTAGTTTTTAGTTTTCGGATTTGAAAGATCGTCGGTTACAGTGGCCTGCTTACTGAGCAGAAAAACGCGGTCCCAGGTCCTTACATATCAAAGAGATTTATGGTAAAATCGCTTGTGTATCGTGTATTTTGCGAAACTCGTTGTTGTCGTTGGTTCCGGGTTTGAATGGATACACAAATTTGAGCAACGGTATTATGTGATATGAGGGGCTCGGTGGCCTTAGAGCAACCGTTTTTGCTTACTGAGCAGAACATCATGAGTCTAATCTCAGGCCCATCCACATTCAAGATTCGTCAATCGTTTTATTTGTTAATATGACTACATGGTAATAACAGCAACTCGGTGATTAAAAAGGTGCTCGTCTGCCCAGTGGCAAACGTTTTTGCTTACTGAGCAGAAGACCGTGGGTTTAGTCCCAAGCTCCTTCGCGTTATATGATCGTTAGGACATCAATTCAGCTTATCGTTTACCAAAACGAACCCTGCTGCAAACCCAACCCTCTTATCCAACATCCCAGTGATTCCTCGTGGAAGTGCAGAGGTGTTCTCGGCTTCCATCAAAGCGAGTGTCATGTCAACACAATCCTTCCCATTCCTTTCTTGACCTGTGTTCGGGCGCGGCCTATTGGTTCTCTGTGTAATTACAGCTGATCTGGCAGTAACAGAGTAGCAACCGTGGGCGGTCAATCAAGCTCAAGCTCAAGTTATGTCAAGGCTTATGTCCAATCACTGTTCGTTAGACTCGCACTTCTATCGAATTGGGCTCTCAGGCAGCAATTTATGTGCGTGTGGCAGTGGTTATCATGATATCGAGCATGTTGTTTGGTCACCCCTACACCATGTTGTCAGATCTGAGTTATCCACATCCCTCAGGGCCCGAGGAAAACAACCATTAGAGACATCTTGGCGAGCCGAGATACATGAATTTAATGTATGTGTTTCTGAAACGGATCGATTTGAGGATTTAGTAGTTAGTGTCATCTTGTGTTCTCGCAAGTTGTTAGCTTCCCATCGGTGTACTCCCATGTTCGTCTTTTCAACTAGTATGTCGCTTAGTTCGAGATCAAGAGTACATTGCTCGAAAAAACCTTGTGTTCTCAATCCCTACCCTGCCATCCGTTTGTTACAATTTGTTACCCCTACACTCGAGATAGCCGCGATTAATCGACCCCGCTTTACTAACGTTAGTTTTAAGTAATTTTGTAATCTAAACGATGATTATCGGCTACGGCAAATGAGCCTGGAAAAATAAACGCATTATTAAAAAAATGGGGTACGTTAATCGATTTATGTACTTGGGACCAATAGGCTAGTCAAGTAGTGAGCCAATTTAAAATCGTTAGTTTCCACCGGTTGATTATATGGCCTCTAAAACGGAACCTTTTACTTTATTTCCAGACCGTCGACAATGGATGGCGATCGTGGTGCTATCGATGGCGCTTGTAGTTGTGATAGTTATTTACATTATTCTATAATTTGTCGTAATTTTCGTAAAGGCCACCAATGCAGAGGAAAGCAAGGCAACTTAACAGAGAAGCATGTATCCAAGTAGGAATTTTACATTCTAATTAGTTTGAAATTTTCAATTCAGAACAGTATAACCTCTATGGTATAACCGTGCATATATATCGTTCCGTAGCTTTTCTCCCGACTAAATGCTTGAACAGCTGATTATACATATTTACTGAACATATAATGAAGATCGTAATTTACGTTTATATCGAAAGGCTGTGAGGGAAGCGAGAACATTATCAGTCTTCGGTAAAAGCTATCGGAATACATGTTCATTTTACATAGATTTTACGTTCCATATGAATACCGAAATCATAAAAGCAACAAAAGTTGGAAAGGTCTTGTAAAAGTAGAGTGATAGTGGTTACACTTAGTCAGTAGATGTTGATTCAACTACATATAATGGATGCATGTAAATACAGTGAATATGTATGTTCACTCTTCAGTGGTGCTTGTTGTCGAACAACTTCGGCAGCAGTGTGCCACTGATCAAGAACAGAACTTTAATTATTTCTTCTTTATAAACCATATTAGAGTATGTATAAATAGGTACACAGATCCTTATTCGGCCTTTGGTCGATTTAAAACGGAATCTGGACCACAGCACTGCATAGTTTTCTCTCAACAAGATCTTCTATCTAAGACTATTTACTAATTACGGTAGGATGCGGTCTACGAATGAAGGACACAAATCTAGTCAAATACAACCTCTTGCATGATGGAACGAAACGGGATGCTAGAAGGAATGATAATGTTTTATTTTCTGTTTTGTCACCTTTTTCTCAGTCTACGGTAGATCACGAAAGGAACGATAGGGAAGCAACCAAAATTAGTGAGTAATGATGGAAAAAATATGTATATGTATGAGCCTATTCAAAGCCAAATTTAATCATATTTTGAAACACAAGAAGAAAACATTAGATTCCAATACAAATAGCTGATATATTAATGATGAGGTAGAAACAACATAAAGAAGAAATATCCAGAGTAGAGAAAGTAAACCGCAATAGAAATGGATTTTTTAATGTTTATTTTTTATTAATTTTAGTATAATGAATACTGAATAAAGGAAATGTTCAAAATTCAATTTCAATTTGTTGTTATTCAAAAACCTCGCAGAGAAATTCCACAAACCATCAAGGAAGATCGGATAAAACCGCACGCACTGATTCTAATTCTCACTGAACAACTTTATTGCCATCTTTTCTAAACAGATACTTTTTGTATTTGACCTCCACTTTTACCTGCTCTGAGGCACCTTTCTTATTCAAAAGATCCAAAGTCGTCTTACCCAATGGTTCCATAAACCTGAGTCTCACCTTCGATGTGGTCCCAAAAGAATCCTCAATCACCCCGCACTCACCTGTGCTAAGTTGAACTTTCAATCCAAGGAACGCTTGCCGGTTGTTGCCCGTCTTCTTGAACAATCCAGCCGCTATGAGTTCCGTTTCATTGACCACCCGTTGAACTGTTCCCGTTTTACGTTTCTCTTTGAAAATGTTCAACTGCGGTAGGAAACTAGTCGAGTAGTCTTTATCGGTACAGCTGTACTCTAGCTTACCGTGGAAAGCCAATCGACAGAGGCTAGAATGGATGTCGGTGTCCAACTTGGAGCCAATTACTAGGGCATTTGATACAGCTTGAATTGGCCGTTCGAATTCTAACAAAGCCAATATCGGCGAGACTTCCCCTGCTGCATCCTGGCCTAGCTCTTCAAGAAACTCATACTGCTCGGCAATCGTAAAACCTGGATCAGTTCCTTTGAAAAGAATTACAGTGCCCATCACCGTCTCGTATCCACATGTAATGTGAAATTTTGCCTTATGCTTCACGATGCCTTTGTAGTACTGAATCGGATTCAATTGTAACACGGCTGCATAGATATCTGATACATAGCCAGGATAACACAGCAGCCCCCGTTCCAACAATTTAGGATCAAACTGTGTAATACATATGCCGATGCGGTCTCCTTGTTTAGCAATTTGCTGACTCTGTTTGAACATCTGCATTGATTTGACCTTCTTGACTAGCTTCAGTTTTGGAATTTCCACATCTTCATTAAGCTTGATCTGCCCTTGCAGCACGGTACCCGTACAAACCGTGCCTTGGCCTTTGATAGTGAAACAGTGATCGACTGCAAAAAGGAACGGCAGCCCGTAGGTTCGCTCAGGAACAAACGAATACCCCTTCAACGCTTCAACAAATCGCTCCAGGTTTAGCCCACTCGCCGCGGATATTTCAATTATTGGCGAACTGGCGAAAATCGTCTTACTCAGAGCCATCCCGAGGCCTTTCTTCATTTTCTCCACTACTTTCACCCGTTTGTCCTCTTCCAATGTATCAATCTTATTCAACGCCACTATCATTTTCCGACATGTCAGCTCTCCAATCACCAAGCATTCTGCAGTTTGGGTCTGGATTCCTTTTCCAATGTCCACCACCAGGATCATCATATCGATAATCTGGGCCCCACCGATAATCGTTCGTATCAAACTGGCATGACCGGGGCAGTCCACAAACGTGTACTGCAATCTGTCGTACTCACTTCCGCCATCCCTGTGGGCCTTCAGGTGGTCAGGCAAGTCCACCAGAAGAGCACTGAAGCCCAGGTCCAAGGTTATCCCCCGCTGTTGGGATTGAGGATTCTTATCGAACGCCGCCGTGCTTGCGATGCCACTTAGCGCCTTGGCCAGCGTTGTCTTTCCAGAATCGACATGGCCCAAGATTCCAACGTTGAGGTTGAGCATTGCTCAAAATAAACCAATTTAACTACAATCACAAAAGTTATCGGGTCCGGAATGAACAGAAACACACGCGAGACTGAAGTGGAATACTAAATAATAATCATAATTATTAATATGTTTTAATTATTAAAATTTGGGTTTAATTATTTTTATGTTGTGCATTTCTGATTCGTCTGTTGCTCTTACACGGAAAAACGAGTTTATGCATTGATGACTATTTTTTAACCACTTTTGGGAGCTTGTTCGAGCTGTCATAGAGTGGTTGAAATTTATAGCAAAAAAGTGTATACAATTTAGACATTTCCAGAGAAAACCATTTTGTAACATAAGTGTCTAAATTTTATTCACCAGTGGCTGAAAAAAAACTTGGCAGCAATTATTTTCCGAAACCGCAGCGGCCATCATTCATCAACTTTTCGCAGGTAGATAGATTGTTTATATTATTATTATACAATTTAAAACTAACTTATAGTTTTGTTTTCATTTCCGGAGTGCGGTGAGAACTCCAAGATGAAGTCATCAGTGAAGTGAGCACCAGAAATTGCGGCTTCCTTCGCAATCAAGTGCCGGAACGAAAATAAAGTTTTCTTCCGATTCTGTTTCCGACTTTGGAAACAGGACAGAATGTGTGGGATCAGGCCAAAGAGATGGTCGATGATAAAAGTAAGTATATCTAACAAGGTACATTGTTTTGTTATTTCAAAACTTTTGATTCCCACTACATAGGGCTTCAAACGGCAGCACAATTATCCGGATCGAGTTCGCCGGGCAATGGAACGGGAAGGTCGACGAAAGGATCGCGAAAACAAGGAAACATCCGATTCCGGATTGTGCTAAGGTGTTCTGCGTTGAAACCAAGGGGACCAGCCGGCAGCAGAAGAACGGAGTATTCCCCGGTCACCGTGTACAAGGTCACTAAGGCGGTGGACCAAACAGCAACACGAACCAGAATCTTGAAATAAACGTTACTTTTTATTGGATTTTATTCGATTGTAATTTATAATAATATATGTTTCAAATAAACGAAATCAGCCATTTAAATTCCTTCTAGTGCATAAAATTTAACCACTTTTGAGAATAACGTCTTTATTCATTAATGATTAAAATTTAATCACTTTCGAGAAAAACGTGTTTATTCATCCGATGAGTAAACAGCGTTTATTCATTTTATGAATATGTGCGGGTTTTCTCGAAACTGGTTAAAGTTTAAACATTAATGCATACTTTTTTCTTAGCGTGTAGGTCTGTTGTTGTTTACACGGAAATGAAAAACTACCCAAAATTGGCTTCTTTTGACTCAACTTTGTACTATCGTTCAATAAGGTAAATTTGGGTAAAAGTAGATATACCTAATTTTGGGTAAATTGGCGAAACTGCTAGGTAAATTGATGCAGTCCCAAAAAAGCCACCGTTGCGTAAAATTAACTTACCGGTAGGTAAAAGAGATTCGGAGAAGATCCAGCCAAATAAAGCCAGCAAATATAGGTGGTAAAAAAGATCAATAGGTGACGTTTTCATTGAATTTACGATATATATAAATCTGTAATAATTTCTTCAGACAATGAAGAAGAACCTAACGGAAAAAGAAGCTGTTTCAATCATCAAACAAATAAAAATACAGTTTATAAAAGTTTTAATTGACCACTGAAAATCAATTTTTATTGACCAAATCAATATACAAAATTTTTCACATTTCATTCGACTGTTGAATTATTCAAAAATTCCTTGTATCGCACAGTTAGCTCTGTGACGGATTTACATTTACTGTAATGTTTCGTTCCCCAGACATTTACCGATATCATGTCATTGAGTTTCCGGAGCAACATTGGTTCTTTCAAGCCATTCCGTGATATCATCAATTCGAAACCGTTTGACGTTTGATTGGACTGTACGCCAATCGGAAGCTCAGACAAACCGAAAAACCACCGCAAGTGAAATGCGCTTTGCGCAATCCTTCTACCAATGCTGCAGAGAGAAATTTAATATATAACCTAAAATCAATCAATGTTATTAAAATAACATCATACTTACAAGATACTGCCAACTAGAACGGTCGGAGGTTTAGCCAAATCAGCAAGGGGCTCAGCCAAATTCAGAAAATCCGCCGCAAGGGAAGAGGAAGCGTAAAAATTACCGGGTACTGTTGTCAACTGGCTGCTTCCACTGCAACGCCTGCCAGGAGCTCAGTCAAATCCGGAAAAATCACCGTAAGTAAAGTGAAAGCGAAATCCTTCTACAACTGCTACTGAGAGAAGTTGATTATATAATTAAAAAACAATCGTTGTTGTTAAAATAACATCATACTTACAAAATACTGTCAACTGGAACGGTTGCAATGTTATCTGTCAGAGGTTAAGCCAAGTCCGGAAAATCCACCGTGAAGTGGAAGTGTAATCCAACTACAGTTGTCAACTGGAATGGCTATTGTTATGTTGCCAGCCGGATGCTTAACCAAATCTGCTGGAAGCTCTGCCAAATCCGGAAAATCCGCGACAAGCGAAATGAAAATGGAACTGCTGCTGCAGAGAGAAACCTAAAATTAACATAGAATTAAAAATCAACCAATGTTGTTAAAATAACATCATTCTTACAACACTAACCCGGAACGATTATTGTACTGTAGCCGAACGGAAGCTTAGCCAAAGCTACCGGAGGCTCAGTTAAATCCAGGAAATCCACCGCCAACGTTAACCAGGGAAGTGGTTAACAACTGGAACGGCTGTCGCACAACCACTCTACGCCTGCCGGAAGCTCAGCCAAAACCGAAAAAACCACCTCAAGCGAGGTGAAAGCGCAATCCGGCTACCACTGCTAGAGAGAAGTTTAATGTTAAATTAAAGATAAAGCAATGATGTTAAAATAACGTCATACTTACAAAATACTCTCAACGGCAAGGAACAATACCGGTATTGACCGGAACGGTCGTATTGTAGCTGGCAGGAAGCTTCACCAAATCTGCCGGACACTCGGCCAAATCAAGAAAATCTGGTGATCCAATTACAAAACAGCACTGATCCTGCTGTAAGCTCGAACGGCTATCACACAACCACTGCTAAGCCTGCCGGAAGCTCAGCCAAACCTAGAAAAAAACACAGCAAACAAAATCGGAATCCACTGTTGCAGAGAGAAGTTTAATATAGAATTAAAAATCAACCAATGCTGTTATAATAATATTATACTTACAAAATCAATCAATCAAAAATATCAGGAGACGAGACAGGAGTTGTCCATAAATTTTGTGTTTAAAATAATCCTTAAAACTGAAAAATATACAGAAACCAACTTGCCTTGTCAAAGATCGAAACAATTATGGCGCCGTAGTTTGCAATAACACTGGAGGAAATTTTCATCCAATTTTAAGTATATTTTACGCAACGTTAACTATACTTGATAAACTTAGCGTTGGGTAGTTTTGGACTTGCTTATTTTGGGAAATATAAAATAAAGATCGATAAGACATATTATAATATGCAATTAATGCGAAGCACCTATATTCTCGAAAAGCGAGTGTTTTAGAGAATGTCGAAGAGAATCTAGACTTATGTATTTTTTTTTCAATATTTTGGTATCACCATGATTATGATAAGGGCATAATTACAAGTTTTTTTTTACTCAACGCTAGGTATTGTAATATTTACTCAACCTATGAGTAAAAAGTATTTACCTGTCAGTTCAACTTTTACCCAACGGAACACTTTAAGCAATATACTCAATTTTGAGTACTTTAAACCTATTTTTTGGGTATTTTTTTATTACCGTGTACGAAACTTATACACGGTAACTTTTACTTATATGTAGAGTCGTCGCAAAATACCCAATAATGACTACAAAGTACACTCAAAAATATTACAAAACGAATATAGATTAAATTTTATGCATTTTATGGTTTTTCAAAATTTATACATTGCTCGATTGAAATTTTGGTCAAAATTATACTAAGTCCGAATAACGGAGTGGAATCCCGCATAAACGCGAACCATCACATGACCTTACCGATAATGGTTATAAATTGTTTATAATCCCTGCTAAACTTCAACTGAAATGGTTATGGAACTTTACATGAACGTTTGTGTGATAAAGTTTTAACCTTATGTATTATGGTTTTTTGGAAGCGGACCTTACAAATAATGGGTTGTTAAGAACCATTACCATTCCAAATTCTTGTTTTCTCCATACATTTTCGGAAAGAGAACTATATTAGAACGTTTTTACTTATGGTTTGAGAACATTAATGGTTATGGTTATGGTAGTCAGTAAGGTCCATTAATGGTTTTGTATTATCACTCAACTTTACGTGAAATATATCGTGAATTGGTAATCAGTAATTTACAGGCAACCAATTCGCGATATATTCCACATAAAGTTGATCGATGTTACAAAACCATTCATGGACCTTACTGGTTACCATAACCATTACCATTAATGTTCTCAAACCATAAGTTAAAAGGTTTTAGTATAGTTTTCTTTCCGAAAATGTATGGAGAAAACAAGAATTTTGAATGGTAATGGTTCTTAACAACCCATTATTTGTAAGGTCCACTTCCAAAAAACTATAATACTTAAGGTTAAAACTTTATCATTAAACGTTCATGTAAAGTTCCATAACCATTTCAGTTGAAGTTTAGCAGGGATTATAAACAATTTTAACCATTTTAGGTAAGGTTTATGTTATGGTTCGCGCTTATGCGGGATTCGATCAGTGTTTACTAAAATGACAGGAATAAGAACATCTGGATTCCCTTCGGAGCTTCGCGCTGGTGAAGGGCTTTGTCCCACCGGATTTCTACTGCGCCTGTAATCTGCTGGGCAGCATCGAAATCTGAAGTATTTTTTTAAATATTATTAATAAAAAATAAACTAATAAAAAAAGCTTCCTGAGACAATTTTTATTTTCATTTGAAAACAATAATATTTACCATAAATGAAATAAAGAAGCGAAAAATACATTCTCTTGAATAAACCGTATCTATGCATTGTGAGTATATTTCGATTTTATACTATGGCACGCATAAACCATTTTTATACTAAGTTTGCATTCTCTCCCTTTACACCGACCTTTGCGTCGGTACGGACCAATGGGTTGCTAACCCTAATAAAAAATTACCATAAACGAACGATAACCCAAATAATAGAACTATTCCACAAATGGTTTGGATGATATCCCGAACACGTCGTTAAGCAAAATAACCATAACAATTTTATTAGGGAAGCCAGTGTTTTTCTGTAGTCTGCTATTTTTCACTCACACACTTACAACCAACGCAAAACAAACACATGCGGTGTAAGCGACAGCTGTATAATATGCAATACATCTGCAAAGTTCGTATATGTTGTTCAAGTTTGTTATGGGCCATAAATTTATAGACCAGTTAAGAGGGTACTGTCAAATTTGTGAAATCCCACAGTGGAAACATTTGATGTCAGTCCCGTGGTACGGAGAGTTGCTATTTAGTGTAACTTTTATACTATTTAGATTTCAATTTTTTTGAGTGTAAGCATTTTCGAGGGAGACTGGGACGACCCATTGAATGAGTAAAAATATTCCATTTATGAGTATTTGTTACTCAAAAATGAATACTTCCTACTTGTTTTTGTAGTCGTAATTACTCATAAATGGGTAAAATTTTACTCATTTAATGGGTAGTCCCAGTTTCCCTCGAAAATGCTTACTTTGTAGTCATTATTGGGTATTTTGAGGGTTACCATGTATCGAAACTGAGTAATTTTCTTCTCAGTGTTGGGTACTTAGGCTGTGAACCATTTGCTGAGTTAAATTTAACTCGTGGTTAAAAGTGACATTTCGAAAGTTATTCTTGATGTTTGAAAATCCGTGTGCTGTCGATCGACCGATTTTCGAGAAGAACTCAGCCACGGTTGTCAACATTTAACTTCTTGTTTGTCAGAAATAACCACGCTCGGATAGTAGGGTTAATCGATAAATTTCCATCTGTCAAATTTTAACCAAAAGTTAAAATAATCCACCAAATGGTTCAGAGCCTTTAAAATTTCAATAGCGCGTGTTCACGGTGTTTCGCAAAAACCCATTAATGGGTATAAAAATACCCATTTTCAAACCATGTATGCAGCTGTCAAAAAATGGGGGAATTTTGAAATCATAAAATGGGTGAAAAAATACCCATTTAAAGAATCAGTTCCCGGTTGAATAATGGGTATATTTTTTACCCACTAATGGGTGAAAAAACACTTTGAAATTTTATCGTCTCATTTCTTCACGGATTCATTGGGAATGCAAACAGCTGCTGTCAGCAGCTTTTTTTTAGCGAAAATGGACGATCTCCGGAAAAGGTTAGAATCCCGAACATTGGAGAGGCTTACGGATGAGTAAATACAATTTTATCCAATATGGTATCATAATATTTCGTGTAATACAATTTGATCGGAACACCTGCATTTATTTCCAATGTATTAGAAAGTTTTTTATGTCAACGAGGACATGGGTTTTTTTTTTTACCCATTTTACGAAAAACACAATTCAAAAAGATGGGTAAAAAACACCCATTTATTGACAGATCCCCCATTTACCCATTAATGAGTAAACCATAGTTTACCCATTAAATGAGGAGGGGCACTTTTAGCTGAAATGGGTGTTTTTATACCCATTAATGGGTTTTCGCGAAACACCGTGTTGGGTATTTCTTCATACCGTGTTCCCATTGTGGCATCCTATCCCCGGCGTAAACTTCCGCCACTTTGACAACGTGTGACAATAGAGCTGTCAAACGCTTTGCTTACTCTTTCCGGTTTTCAACTTGTGGCAATAAAGTTTTGTGTCCGCCGAAGTGAGTGAATTTCTTTGATTTTTCTGCGTAAAGCGTAATGGTAACCAGAGAAAATCTGGTTAATTGAAGCTAGTAGATACTGTGTTGTGCCAGATAGAATGAACTTTGTTTCAAGACATTTTTTCATACGATAAAATCACTGCTTTATTGATCATCGCTATAACCTTCCGTGTCTGTTGTTTCCTCTATCCCCACAGGCAGTAAACTCAATACACAATGGCCAAGTCCAAGAATCACACCAATCACAACCAGAGTAAGTTAATTGTTTTGAAATGGTCCATACGGCAGTTACCCTCAAACATTCCTATTATTTTACAGACCAAAAGGCTCACAAGAACGGCATCACCAAGCCGAAACGCCAGCGCACCGAATCGACCCGTGGGGTAAGTATATTTAGCTTGTTCAAACCGCTCCAGGATGACTGAACGTATAAATCTTTCAGATGTGCCAGAAATTCCTGCACAACCTGCGATTCTCCAAGAAGGGCAATCTGTCCCGTGAGGAATCGGTTAAGCGCGCTGAAGAACGCAGGGCAAAGTTCGTCGGACAGCTACCTCCGGTCAAGCTGTAAGCTATTCCATCATCTCCATCTCTTCTTGCTGATGTACATTTGATCCGTGATCAAGAATGCTACCCGAAACGTACCGTTTTCGTTGTTGAGACCGTACCTCGATATTCGAAACTGTATGGTTGAAGTGTATAAGTGAAGTGAAGTTCAATGCGGAATAAAATTTCTATTGGAAATTAACCTAGTTGGTGTTCTTTATGGTGATGTGTTTATCCGAAGATACTTCTGTTTTATTGCCTATTTCCTTCGGCAGAAATTCTGTTATCCTGTTTTGGTCTCGTAAATAGGAACGCCGGTGGTATCAGGCGTTGACTTTGTTTACAAAAGTTGCTGTGGCCATGCTTGGCATGCACAGTTGTACCCACCAACTGCTCACTTGTTAATAACTTTTCACTCAGCTGTTGAAATTTAGTTTTCTTTAAAGTAATTGATAGATTAGAATCCTAGTCTACTGTAGACATGCAAAGAGCAGGTAAATCTTAACATCTGAATCAACACCAATGAATTTTTACACTTAAAATCCGAGATCTGCAGCGAGCATATCTCACTTCAGTTTTGGCAGCGCAATATCAAATACAGTTTATAACTAGAATTAAAATCTCCTTTTTTCGTATCTATAACAAGCTCAAACTCTATTCTATCGACTGCTTCAAACAGAACTATGTTTCGTCAACTTTGTGCAAAGTTATTAGCAAATGAGCAGTTCGTGAGCAAAACTGTGTATGCCAAGCATGGCTGTGGTCTTTTCATTAATTCGATTAAATAACTTTCAATCAGGTAAAAACAAAGTAGATCTACAGCACAAGTTCTAAATTCAACATTACTTTATTATTTTGCTTCAAGGTTCGACTTCACCATAGGACCAGAATACCTTGCCTGCAGTATCTAAGATATAACAAATTTAAATTCAACATTATTTTATTTATTTCGCTTAAAGGCTCAATTTCACATGGTCTTGAAATGAAAGATTGATTAAAATCAAATTAACATGAAGTAAAGTAATGATTAAAAACCAACATGACTCGATTTGGCAATCATTTAAAATCCTCCGATGTAGGAAAACCAGCGAGGTAGTCGTTCATTGTATTCCCGTTCTTCTGCCTTGTCGAGGGATGGTTGCTTAGCTGACCTGACTTCAGTCTCGCCGATGTGCTGCATCTGTTTATCTTGATGAATTTCCTATTTGTCACAAGTTTAATTGAAGGGTCCAAAGGGGTTCTGTTCGCTCCTCCTAATCTCAAACTATCCGCCGGACGAGATTGTCGGAAGATGGAGTACTTTTCGCTCGGATCACTGATGGTCTTGCTGAGCCCAGTGGAGCCGGCTTTTCCCAAAGCTGCCGATGCGCTGAGACCAGGTCGAAAAATAGGCATCAGACCAGCGCCGCACGATTTTATGCGAAGATATGGCGAGTCCGATTCGAGGATATCGCGAACTCTTTCTGCTGTTGGAGTGCTTTCATTTAAATCTGTATCGCTTCGCTTCCGTTTCGGCTGTTGGTCAGGAGTATTCGGTATGCTCGTATCTGATCCCGTTTCGGTGGATAGATCAATGACCGCATTTCTCTTCAACGTTTTCACTTCTTGTTCCAGCCGATACTTCTCACTATCCGCATAGGATAGTTTGTCTTCAACGTCGCTTCGTTTAGCTCGCTCATCCGACAAGTCCTTCTGGATAGACTTTATCCGGTCACGCTTTTCGTTCATCTTGTATTCAGACGCTTGGAGCTCCCTTTTCAGTGTGGCCACCGAAACGGCCAGCGCACGTGGATTATCATTCAAGGCGAGAATCTCATCAACTTCCTTCGAGGTGGAGTTGAGTACATTTTCAAGGGCTAACATAAGGCGCAGTTTATCTTTCAGCTGTTTCAATTCTTCCTCCATCTTATGAAGATGTGTATGATTAAGCTTCAGCGTATCCAATTGCACCTTGTACACACTGATCGATAAATCTCTGTCTTTAATTTTCTCTCCCATGCGCGTTAGCATTTTCTTTATCTTCGTACGTTCCGCCTCCCAGGAAGCTTCCTTTTCCTGTAATGTTTTGATCGTCTTATCCTTTTCGCGTACCGAGAGGGTCAAATTATCCAATTTTTGCATCAATGCCGCGTGGTCGTCCGGACTGTCAACATTCGCGGCAATGGTCAAGTACACCTTAGTCAATTTCTGTTCAATGCATCTGTTCCGACATTGGGGGCAAGTTTTTGAACTAAAACCAGTTAATTGAATATTGTTAATATTTTTTAGCTTATTTCTATTTGGGGAGCATTCATTAAGAACGTCACGCGAAATTTATTGAAAATCAAACCTCTCCCCCCTTTCGTCACGTTTTTCCTATACACGCTATTTCAAAACAATTCTAATTTGAGTAGTTGCACCCTACCGAAAAATTGATGAACAAAGTTGGGAGTGACAAGTTGACAAATGGACCTGAATCCGATCGATGTTGTTCATTGCTCAACTTGGCTATCCCAGCCAAGATCCCAAATTTGTTCACCTATTTTTCGGTAGGTTCAGTTTAGACGAATCTGAAACATCGTGTAAATGCATTATCATTGCAAACCCCCCTCCCCCCTTAGAGCGTGACGTACTTGATGGACGCTGCCTTAGGTAAATAAACTTACCGCTCCAACCATTGCACCAAACAGACATAGTGGAATATATGCCCACAGGGTGTAATATGGATATCATCCGAGGGCACAAACAAGTCGGAACAAATCACACAGGTGAAATTCATGCTGCATTCCTCACTAAGAACTCAGAATCAAATTAATCATACAAACCATTCCAACACACGAAGAGATTGATTGTTTGGAACGCTTGAAACGTTGACCGCTTACCTCTGTTCTGTTCTTTACTATTAACTGTCGTCGGCCTGTGGTTTTTGTTTTTGTTTTCTTTTTCAAAAATGGCGGTGAAATCCTGGCGGGATTTACAGTGACGAGGGGTACGTCAGTGATGCACATTTAAATCTCTAATAAATTGCCATATTGACGAGTGCACACTCAAAAAATATTGAAATCTAAATAGTATAAAAGTTACGCTAAATAGCAACTCTCCGTACCGACGCAAAGGTCGGTATAAAGGGAGAGAAAGCAAACTTAGTATAAAAATGGTTTATGTGTGCCATAGTATAAAATCGAAATATACTCACAATGCATAGATACGGTTTATTCAAGAGAATGTATTTTTCGCTTCTTTATTTCATTTATGGTAAATATTATTGTTTTCAAATGAAAATAAAAATTGTCTCAGGAAGCTTTTTTCATTAGTTTATTTTTTAAAAAGTAGTAAACAGGGCCCCGCTGTTGTGTCACTTTTTGTCGAGTGAGTGAACTCAAATCACCCGTGCACTCGTCTATATATAAATCTCGAATAAATTGCCAAAATGGCCTAATCTTGAAGCAAGAGTGATTTTCAAATAGCTGTATCTGCGTTATAGCATAGAGGTACCCTAATAAAATTGTTATGGTTATTTTGCTTAACGACGTGTTCTGGGTATCTTCCAAACCATTAGTGGAAAAGTTCAATTATTTGGGTTATCGTTCGTTTATGGTTATTTTTTATTAGGGTAACTCTAAGACCAGAAGGTCCCGTAGAAATGTGCTCAACTTTTTGGCTCAGCTCTGGTACTCTCTTCGGTCCCAAGCTAATCGATTCACCCCTCGAAACATAGGTAAAACCAATAACCCCTCATTTTATCTGTCAAACTTTCATAGCGAATCAAAACAAACATTGCGTAGTACTAGAATTTCGACTAGAATGGGGTACGTTAATCGTTTGCTTGGGACCAATAGGCTAGTCAAGTAGTGAGCCAATTTAAAATCGTTAGTTTCGTATTGATTGTTGGTTATAGTAAGCAGAGATTCAAGCGTCAGTTTGTCAAAACTCTTAGCTCGCTCACCCAAACTAACAACACCATCAGGGTCAAGATTCCTCAACATTGGTGGTGTAAGTTTGCGTGGGCGAGCTAAGATAAATTGGGTTCTTTAATTTTGAAAAATTAATCGGTTTTTATATATCATCTGAAAGAACTTCGTTTTCTGAGCACAGCGATATTTTTTTCGAACCCACACACTTTCATCTCGATTTTTAAATCAAGATTTAAAGCAAAATAATAACTTCACTGTTTGACACTAAACTGACTATCTGACAGCTCGCTCCCATACAAAGTGACACCAAGGGGCGTTAATAAGGTGATTTTTGCAAATGTAATCGTACTTATTTAAAATAGTTCCAGTGTATCAAAATTGATTAAATTTTGGGTTTGGGTTTCATTTTTAATGCAGATTACGAATATGCATTTACCTCAATACCCTTAAAGAACCCAATTGACGTTTGAAGCTTTGTTTACCAAAGCAGATACAGCTATTTAAAAATTTAAACGCTGTCCAGACTGGAGAGTTATAACATGTTATAACGGTTGTCAAATAATTGCAACACAGAAACCACCATCAAGATAGCGCTATAACATGTTATAACCATAGAGGTAACTCTAAGACTAGCAGGTCCCTTAATAACGTGCTCAACTTTTTGGCTCAGCTCTGGTACTCTCTTCGGTCCTAAGCTAATCGATGTGCCCCTCGAAACATAGGAAATTCCACTAACCCCTCATTTTATCTGTCAAACTTTCATTGCGAATCAAAACAAACATTGCGTAGTACTAGAATTTTGACCTGAATGGGATACGTTAATCGTTTGCTTGGGACCAATAGGCTAGTCAAGTAGTGAGCCAATTAAAATCGTAAGTTTCGTATTGATTGTTGTTATAACTCTGTAGTCTGAACGTACTATTACCATAGAGGTAACTCTAAGACTAGTAGGTCCTGAAGAAACGTGCTCAACGTTTTGGCTCAGCTCTGGTACTATCTTCGGTCCCAAGCTAATCGATTCACCCCTCGAAACATAGGAAAATCCAATAACCCCTCATTTTATCTGTCAAACTTTCATAGCGAATCAAAACAAACATTGTGTAGTACTAGAATTTTGACTAGAATGGGATACGTTAATCGATTTGCTTGGGACCAATAGGCTAGTCAAGTAGTGAGCCAATTTAAAATCGTTAGTTTCGTATTGATTGTTGCTATTACTCTTGACATAATCCGTATTCTCGCATAACATTTGAAAAGGGTCTATCACACTTAAATTTTTTCGCCGAGTTTCCAACAGCCGAGTAGTTCTGCAATTTATTTTGCTGAGATTCAGTAAAACAATTGCCGAGACTCAGCTAACAAATAACATTTTGCTGAGATATCAGCTAACAAACAGATATTTTGCAGAGATATCAGCAAAAGTTACTGCCGAAGTAATCGGCTTTTGGAGATTTTACCGAGCTAGATTAAGTGTATATGATAGCTATCCCGAACTGATAAATTAAACTATTCTCATTTTGCTTAAAATTTAATCAATTTGACATTAAACTCAGTTTAATCATAGAGGTAACTCTAAGACCAGAAGGTCCCGAAGAAACGTGCTCAACTTTTTGGCTCAGCTCTGGTACTCTCTTCGGTCCCAAGCTAATCGATGCACCCCTCGAAACATAGGAAAATCCACGAACCTCTCATTTTATCTGTCAAACTTTCATAGCGAATCAAAACAAACATAGTGTAGTACTAGAATTTCGACTAGAATGGGTCACGTTAATCGATTTGCTTGGGACCAATAGGCTAGTCAAGTAGTGAGCCAATTTAAAATCGATAGCTTCGTATCAGAGGGGTGCTGTCTGACAAAAATATCGTAACTGGTATCAAAACCATCATGGCGCCCGGTCATCAGTCAACTCTGTCAATCGGTGTTTGTTTTGATTCACTCATATAATGTTTTCATCGAGTTTTCGTCTTTCGGACGGTAGTTTCGATCGTTTCGGTAGTTTCGCGAAAAGTTTTGTTTGAAAATCGTCATAGTTAGCATAATTGGTTCAAACAGCAGCAGCATGCGACCATCCTGCAAGAGTGATTTGAACAAATCACCTACGGACGGTGGATTTCCCTCTCACAGGTAATTTCTGTTGTTATGATTTTTAGTTATTACCAACCCGTGATGTATGTTTTGCTGGTTTTCTTCAGGTTCCCCAGCGACAAGAGGCGGTTCGAAAAATGAACCAGAACCCGAATGCAATCATCGTGTGGATCTTATCAAGCTGGTTATTCACAATTATTTGAAATTCGGTTTGCACGATACAGCAAATCGGTTCAACCATTTAAACAGTCAGTTCGTAATAAACTTACCAAATTAATTTTGTTTGAAGGACACTGAGAACAGTTTTTGGAAACCTGGTTATTATGAATAAATAAGATTCGAAACTTTATACACTGTATTTCATTTGAGAGACAGAGAGAGACAGCGCAAATAAAAATGAAAATGGGCGTGGGTGTGTCCCGTACCTGTTATAGACGATCCAGAACTTCCTACTGAAGGTCCCAATGGTAAATTAAAAACCACACCAACATAAGGCGTACAATCATAAATTGCCTTCAATCGAATAACCCCCAAACGCTAAGTTTACACATAACATTCCAACTAATAAAAACACTGTTTCCCAACCAAAAGCATTTAATCAGATCCTAAATGTTTTGCTGTACAAATAACACAAATAACCCATCCAGCAAAGGGATTGTCTGAATTTTGTTTCCAATCACAAAAAAAACAAACACGCTTTCCATTAAACATATTATCAACACTTTTACCGATCATTTTATGATACCGATTACAAAATAACTTTTTCAAATGCTTGCAAAAAAATAAAAACATTCAGAAAAGTTCTCTGGTCACTCTATCAAAGAAAAATGGTAACCCTAAGTACCAAAATCTTGGCACTTGTTAGTAACGCGCTATGTATATGTAGATTGACAGGCTCACCACCCTCCTGTTTCGTATTGCTTGTTGGTAACTTGTCCGAAGATTAGTCCTTGACACGGGCATTGGTCCTCTCGCAGCAGGAGGAAGACGAATGAGCACGTGCCACCCGAGAAGAAGGATCAAGCAATGGGTGAAATTTGCAATTAATTTTTGGGTCGGGAGTCGCAGGGGGATGTCATTTTCAGCGTTATGTTATGGTTGCCATCAGTAAAGATATATTTTCGGTTGAAGTTTTGACAGCTCGGTCAACACAATGAAACACCCAGAAACACAATAAGCACAGACACATGGTGGCAGAGTGACTTACCCCTTGACTGCCGCCAAATAGGAAAAGGTATCCGGAGCTAGACTCACGGTTTTTCTTATCACTTGCCCAGTTTCATCCACGTAAAGCTCCAAGTTGGATTATTTTTCTCCCAAGAAAAGTTCGTGGAAAGGGGTAACTCCGGTGTTACACACAAGGCGACAGTAAGTTACCCCTTGAATGTTACAGTATTATAAGAGCTTAACGACGTATTCAGGGTATCATCCAAAACATTTGTGGGATAGTTCTACCATCCGGGATACCGTTCGTTTATGGTATTTGTTAATTATGGCTTTTTTTTGCTGATGCTCATTTTTATTCGGGCCTCTCTGTACTTTTTCTCTCCGTGGCAATCATAGAATCTTGACAACTTCGGCGGGATTGAATTGTGAGTCCCGTTAGTTACCTTTTACGTGCCCCTCGTTACGCAATGTTTTGGTTGCGCTTATGTTGCTGTCAAACGAAGTCACGTTGTTTACAAAAGCAGATCGCCAATTTCGGCAGCAATCGATCTTTTCACGCTTTATTTCTGGAGTTTTTAGTAATGGCTAATAGAACATTCATGCTGCTGCTGGGCCAGGTGATGCCTTGTATCAAACAAAATGCATCCAAAATCCGCATACGACGGATGGAACTGGACACCAATCTCAATATGGTAATTATGCTAGTGTTTGCATTGCATAATCTTTTAGCACTCATTCCTGTTGCAAATCGTATGAATTTCCATACGGCTTATAAAAGGGTTGAACATCAGTAGGTTGAATAAATTCTGTTTGTTTTCCAGTATTTTAAGAAAGACGAGTTTTACTTTGTGCATGATCCTACAAAAAAGTGCAAAACTGGTGACATTGTGTTGATCAAAGAGCTACCGCAAAAATTGACCCGATTGATAACGCATTCCCTCGAGGAGATTGTTTCTCCACTGGGAGATGTGACGGATCCGATCACGGGCAAGAAGGTTACAGCTGGAAAGTATCGCGAGGATATTGAGGATGCCAATAGATTGTACGGCAAATCGAAAGAAGCATTCGATTACGAGAAGGCCCCACCGAGAGGACGGCTCGAGGGAACTCGAGATTTTACACACGGCGAAACGTACATCAAATATCACGAGGACGGAAAGGACCAACCGTTTGCTGTGTGAATGCAAGTTTGGAAGTGTCATCTAGAATAAAACTCTACCGTTTAACAATTAGCAACTAGTGTACAATTGAGGAAATTAAATTAAAATTGTTCTCAAACATTAGAAACCGGTTCATTATATATGTACAACATTGTAACAAGAGAACTATGGAACGGAGAAAAAAGAATAATAAACCGCGCATGCTGGTGAGGTCACTGTTCACTTTTGTACTACCACTGAAATAGTTACACTACCTACCGGAGAAAGCGATCCTACTCGTCCAAACCGAGAAATTCTCTCTCAAGCGCCGCGCCCATCATATTCCAATCGCCGTCATCCACATCATCCACTGGATCGATACTGCCCTCGCTGTTCGAACCCATATCTAGGTCCGAAGGTAGACCACATCCTCGCCTGAACTTAGCACTTGGACTGTCATCATCATCCGAGCTCAGGTTCGTTTGGCTGTTATCGTTTTCTTCTTCATTGTACTTAATAAGAGTCTTACTGGATTCGTCTTCCTCTTTGAAAATATTGCGTCGGTTTTCCTTTTCCTCCTTGCGTTTCCGCTTCCGCAGCGATTTGTTCATCGGTGGATTTTCGATGTCGACAGGCTCATCATCACTACTGCTATCGTCCGATTCGAAGAACTCGTCGAAATCATTATTCATGGCGTCCAGATCGTCATTTGAAAAGCTGAGCAACGGATTCAACGTATCGATGAATTTTGGCGGTTCCTGCTGGGAGCCCTCCCGTGGTTTCGAAGACCCTCCGGCTTTCCTACTTTCTCCGTAGTTTACAGCATGTTCTAAAACGGATAAAAATTTAAAAATCAAGTTCTACGTCAACAGTTAGGCCTATTCTGCGCGGCGTGTGAGGTGAGGTGAAGTGACAATTGTCACCTCGGGTGAGGTTAGTCTCCGTGCAAATCAAATGGAGAGTCACCTCACGCGAGGTGACAATTGTCACTTCAGAAGTGACAGCGTGTCACCTCACCTCACACGCCGCGCAGAATACGCCAAAGTGTATAGGAAACTTACCCGGACTATGACAGTGCGGCGGGGGTTGTCGCATTTTTGAAGGCTTAGACTGTTTCAATGGATAAAGCAATTCTTCCACGTGTTCCCATCGCTCGGCGCAGGCCCAAAGCCATTCTGGGGTAACGATTTTTATTTTGGGATTTTTCCTAGCATTGTGCACCTTAGAAGTGCCAAAGGTGACTGCCACCAGGTGGGTGGTGTCAGGCTGGAAATCCTGTGTTACTTTGGCGCCTAAACTGCGTGCAACCTGATATGCTTTACTTCCTTCCAGTTTCATACTGTTGGGGACCAATCCGGAAAAGACTAGGTTGAACCCGACAAGCACCTGTGACTTTACTTGCGGGATTAACCTTTTCAGGTCGGAAATCTAAAAAAAAGGAAATAAGATATTTAGTACCACGTTTTAAACAACCGACTTTCTAGTCCTGAATGAAACTCACCTCTTTAGTTTTCTCATATTCCTCGTAGAATTTTTCATGAATTTTCATGAGGATATGCTCTAAATACAGCAGATAATCATCAGGATCTTCTATTTCAATTAGATTTTCCTCACCGTCTTGATCATTGTTTTCTTTGCTTGTGGACTCATTAGGTGAAGAATCCTTTTCCGGCGATTTATCCTCTGACTGATCTTTTGAATCACATTCTTTGTCCTCGGGTTTCTCCTTCAGTTCGCCTGAGGGCTCAACGTCTTTTGTTTCTTCTTTAGTCGACAACGAAGCATTCTCTTCTTTAGGAGGGGGACCCTCATCCGTCTTTTCCTCTTCAGTTTCAATCTTTGGCGTTGGTGGCCGACTGTTATTTTTTTCATTATCTTTCTTATCCTTTGAAAATTGACTGATGAGATCTGCAAATTTAACCAGTGCAACAGTAAGACCCAATTTGTCAACCTACATACTATGTTATAATACTGTACCTTTGAAATCGACTCCCTTCCCATCAAGTTCATGTTTAGACATTCCTGGCGGTGCATTGATGTCACCGGTGTGTTGAAAGAAGTGATAGGGTTTAACCTGAATGAGGTTAGCTGCCATATTCCACACATCTTCCCGATCATCGATAATACATACCATCGAGTCTCCACAAGGAAAGAGAGCCCTGTAATATAAAGATTACATTTGAACTTTAACTAAACCATAAATCATCGAATGCATACTTCAGATTATCGGTCTTGCTAGTTGCATTGAAGCATTCATCACGTGACAGAATTCGATGAGAAAACAAGTTTCCACCTTGATCAAGGAATTGTGCAATCATATGGGCATAATTGCGGGCTCCAAACGTACATATGTGCAGTTCGTAATAAGGATGCATCGTAGTTAGAAACTGCAAAGCTCCCGGTCGAAGTCTCGTGTGATACCATGGCGAATTCGGACCATACAATTGGAAATGATACACATCCTGTTTTGAAGAATAATACCGTTAGTTAAGTGGGTTCATACCGCTAGCAAAATAAAATAGTGAATATTACCTTCAAATTATTTGGAACGTTATCATTAGTTGTATGGATCAATGTTTGATCCAAATCAACCAATAGAACCAATTTTTTGTCCTTCAGCAACCGTTCCGTGTCTGCTTGTCCCAGCTTCTTAGCTAATGTTTCCGTAACTTTCAGTTCCGGTACGGAGTGTATCATTGGGACGGAAGCCTCAGATCCACCAGCCTGGTCATCTTGACGCAAATCTGCCCCACAATCGGCACACATATCCTTAATGACGGTGGTATGACTACATTGTTGCAACGCAAGCAAAGGTTTCCTAAAAATGTTCCAAAATCCGCGCATTCAAGAAAACATAAAATCAAAACAAATTATTATTCCTCACGACACGACGCCATACGCGAGAAACAACATCGACAAGCCGCGAAAGCCAACAAGCCACTATCTGGCGCACTTACCCTTTATCAACAATTTCACCTTCTTTAGCGAGGCGCTTTTTTACGACGCCCGCTTTGGTGGCTTTCAGACGCTTGACGTCCTTCTCGCTGCCATTTAGGCATTCGTAGAACAAAATGATGTTGCCGGTGGTCACCGGATATCCTTCGCGGACCTTCCATTTGTTGATTTTGATGGAACTTTCTGCCGGAGCGCAGATGATGTTTTGATTTTCCTCGGCCATTTTTGTGTCACTTTTCCGATCGACTGCGGTTTCAGCTCTCGCACTCTTTTTTTTCGCGCTGACGGTTACTCCACTCTCTTTTTCCTTTGAGCGTGTGTTAGCAACGTTAGCCAATGCCCGCTACTGAAATAGAAACAGAGCGTTACACTCGTTCTGTTTTTCCGATGTTCACTATGCACGCAGAAAAATATTGTCTGATTCTTTGGAAACAAGTTGAAACAAGTCGGATTGAAAACTAGTAAGAACCTGGGAGGGAGAAACAGACTCGGAAAATGTGAATGTCAAGTGAAGCCAGAAATGAGCTGTCACAAACTGTCAGTGGGAGCCAGCAGTACAAAACATCAATCAATGGGAAGTATTGATATCGAATACAAAATATTTTCTTGCTTGAAAACAATTTGCAAAATTTTCGTTTCTTCAGTTCAGGAATCGGTATGTAATTTAGCTAAATTGTAGTGTATCAAGCATGTTATATCGTAAATTTGATAGTTTTCTCAAAATGGAGGGGGTTGTAGAGATATTCAGGTACGGTTACTCTAAATTTTCGGGTTCGTGTCGGGTACGAGTATACGAAGAAAATATTTTTGAGTTCGGATCGGGTAAGGGGTATATTTGGGTACGGGTAGCATCGAGGGGCACGCAAAACTTCAACTCCGGCACAGGAAGTAGCCGTAATTAAATTAATTCCAATAATTACAGGTGTCAGGTTGGGTACCTGAACAACTTGAATGAATTTTCCTTCTCACTAGCTCTAATCCTTGAGCCCAATTGAGTCCCTTCGTTACACGCTGTACCACAGACCGGTTCACTTTGTGGTTCGAACTTTTCCTCCAAATCTAGATCGTTCCTGGTGACTTCCGGGTCTGAATCCTCTTCAGTGTTCTGTTCATCTTTCTCATCTCCAATAGCAACCCATTCAGGCACCACAGCAGCAAAGTTCGCGTAGTTATGATCCAGAAGAGCCGGCGAAGAGTAGAGGGGACGGGATTTATAAAAGTCCAACAACCGATCGCTCTCTTCCGGTTCGTCTTCAGGAGGTAGCAAGAAAGCTTCAATCGACGGAACGACATTTTTTTTCGTTTTCTTCCCATTTTTATCGACGCTGAAGCAGTCCTCTAAGAAATGGGCCTGCAAATAATTGAAAAAGATCATAGCAACATTGATAAAATGCAAAACACTTGTACCGTCAACACTTACGCTACAGACTCGCGAGCTTGGTTTAATTTCGCAGGTTCCGGAATCCATCCGACAGAACTTAATTCATTGGGATCTTGTGATATAATCAGTAGAAAAGCGCAAAAAACCCAATTCATGATAATTCCTGCTGTTCCGGCCGCAGTATTTCACCTGACACTTCATTTTGGCTGATTCACTACGAGTTTCTACAAGTGATTTTTCAACTCCAACTTTCCGCAAGCATTAAGTCATCCGACGGTAACACGTAAACAACAGAGACACGACAAACCGAAACCCCTCATTATGGGAACAAATTACTTGATAATTTTTATTTGCCAAGAATTTTCTTGCGCAATATTGTGATTGATTTATTAGATTTTGTGTGTAGTATTTGCTTCTCCCTCCCAGGTAAGAACTAGAAATACTCAGAGGGAGAGATGGGCGGAGAAAACAAAATAAAATTCGGCAGCAGGGATTTGTACCTAAATAATCTTGCAACCCTTGCTAGAAGCTAGCATTTCACATGACTTTTACTTTTGATCGATTTACGTGCAAAATAATAATTGAGTGCATTGCAATATTTTGCTCATTTCTTGGTGCTATTACTTAACCAACTAAGATCAATTAATCAATAGAGTTACAATATTGTTTTTTTTTATTCAAAAAACTAGTTGAATTTGAGAAGCACACGAAACATAAAGGTGATTGAATTTCTGTGGGATTGCAATACTCTCTAAATTAATCTAGTAAGAATAAGAAATCATCGGAAAATTTCTAATGGGAATGTTCGATTGACTCAGATTTTGACAGTTCATTTGGCTAAAAACATTCCTTCCGCTTATCTCTCCCTCTGAGTATTTCTAGTAAGAACCAAATCGACTTCGGTTAGGCATCTTTTTGTCATTTGTGACAACTGCCAAACTTGCAGTTTCCGTTCCGCTTCCGTTCATTGTGTTTGGCCCTTTAAGTCAAGGCTATTTTGCACACATAAGGCGCTGTGCTATTGTTAATCTACACGGATAGAAATCTCCTTATACCTTTTGACAAATTTCTATTGCTGATTATTCATAATATGTATAAGTCAACTAATAAGCAGACGCCTTGTAAAAAGTTAATGAAGATCATGTGTCAAATGAAATGTATAAGCGGTCACACATACTTTTTATGCATTCTTATAGGACCCATGTGGTTTGTCTTATGGAATGTATAAGACTTATTTTTTGGCAAAAATGTATGAGTGAAACACATGAATAAGATAATTGATATTCGTTTCATGTATATAGTTTGATAGCAGAAGTTATTATCTTGAGGTTATAATGTTGAACACAGCAGGGAATGCTTTTGAAGTTGAGTTATTAATGAAAGAGAAGGTTGATGTGGTTCAATGCAAATAGGACCTTTTGAAATGTTTATATACATAGATATTAGATGCTACACTGATAAAATTTCAAAGATTATTTTTATGTGTCCCGCACATGAATTTTTGCAATGAGATCAACAAATGATATCTATGTGTTGGACACATACTTAATATGTGTACACATAAAAGCCATATGTAACCACACATACTATTCATTTGACTCATAAATTTCATGTGTGCTTCTGGGTGGATTCAGTTTATGCATAGAGGTAACTCTAAGACCACTGGGTCCCGAAGAAAATCATTATTATTTTTGGCTCACTCAGTACCAGAACAACGGTCCCAAGCAGTCCCAAGCTATTTCACTCACCCCTGCATGTTCTGCATGAATCCACACACCCCTGATGTTATCTGTCAAACTTTCATAGCGAATCAAAACAAACATAGTGTAGTAATAGAATTTCAACTAGAATAGGGTACGTTAATCGTTTGCTTGGGACCAATAGGCTACTAAAGTGGTGAGCCAATTTAAAATCGTTAGTTTCGTATTGATTGTTGGTACAACTTCACCCATTTTGAAGTAAAATAGGTTAACCAATTTAATGGGTAAAAAAGTTACCCATTAATGGGTAAAAAAGTTACCCATTAATGGGTAAAAAAGTTACCCATTAATGGGTAAAAAAGTTACCCATTAATGGGTAACTTGTACCCATAAATGAGTAATTGTTATCTATTAGTGGGTAAACGTTTCTCATTAATTTTTACCCATTTTATGGGTTAACCAGCTATACTTCAAAATGGGTGAAATTGTACTCATTAATGGGTAATATAAAGTTAGAGTGTGAAGCATTCAGACAAACTTCAGAGGAGTTATCCGGATGAACTTTGCTAAGAAAAATCTACGTTTGGAGTACCGTTTTATAGAATAACGTTTGCATTTTGAATCGCATAACACCGGATACGTCA
Source organism: Ochlerotatus camptorhynchus (assembly GCF_037179485.1). Classification (NCBI taxonomy): domain Eukaryota; kingdom Metazoa; phylum Arthropoda; class Insecta; order Diptera; family Culicidae; genus Ochlerotatus; species Ochlerotatus camptorhynchus. The sequence goes on from NW_027040849.1 coordinate 3,895,999, forward strand.
CCATGCGTTACGTCAGCCTGATGCGACGCCCGCCATTCGATGTTCGATGAAATAAAGAGCTTGCAAAAAAATTTCGGTGAGAAGTTGCGGTCGTGGTCAGTGTGATTTATAATTCCAATTGTTGTTGTTAACAATTACCAGTTTAGCTTCAAATTAGTGTAAAACCGTTATTTAGCATCCGTTTTATCACGATTTTATAAAAGGTTAGTGTGGAGTATGTTTTCTGCTGCGAAAAATGAATCTGAAACCGGCTACTGATGCACGATCAAATTTTTCGGTCGGCGGCCATTACTGCTTCGGTGTCTCGTCATCATCATCTTGAGTGATGCCGCTCTGCTTTGATGATCATTGATGATTGACACCGGTGGATTCAAATCCCATCACAACAATCATTAACGCGGTTTTTTTTTGTTTACGTTACTAGAAAAAATAATGGCTGATGAAAGTCTATTAAACGACTCCAACCTGGGAGCTTTAGGATCCAATGATGATGATTCGGAACTGATTATTGAGGTAAATTTTATACAAAATTGTTTTATCGATAAGATAATCAGAAGCAATCACTTACAGGATGATTATTTGAAGGGGGCTGAAATGCAAATTGACCCAGAACTAGAAGCTATCAAAGCTCGTGTTAAAGAAATGGAGGAAGAAGCGGAGAAATTGAAGCAACTACAAACGGAAGTTACCAAACAAATGACCCTAGGTTCACCCACAGGTGTTACTCCAATTCTTACGGCAGAGGAAAAAGCCGAAATAGATAATCGTTCCATATATGTGGGAAACGTTGACTACGGCGCAACAGCCGAAGAACTAGAAGCCCACTTCCATGGATGTGGCACCATCAATAGGGTTACCATTCTTTGCAACAAAGCCGATGGACACCCGAAGGGCTTTGCCTATATAGAATTTGGCTCGAAGGAATTTGTCGAAACGGCACTTGCAATGAACGAAACCCTCTTCCGTGGACGCCAAATCAAAGTGAATCCGAAACGTACAAATCGACCTGGAATGTGTACCACGAATCGCTTCCCTCGTGGCACTGTTCGAGGACGGGGGGCTAGAGTTTCGAGGGCATGCTGCTACGGAGGACACCGAGGAACACGAAGGCCTGCGTACGTACCTTATCAAAACGCAAGATATAATGAATAGAATCGAAGCCATACCTTGTTGGAAATAAATTATTTTCCGTTTTTGTTTTCCATCTGATTTTTTATCTGTTTCGCGCATACTACGTCAACCATCACAAACGCACTCAACAGTCGTGGATACCGAGGAAGGGCTACTTATTACGCACCGTATTAGGAGCGGGCTAGATCCTACACCACCCGATATTCGCTATAAGCCGAAAACGCATTCACTACGGCATACGTTTCATTTCTAGCATCTAGGATAACCCCCGACGTAGAGACACTGAGAGAGCACCAGTGGCAACTAGGGTAAGTAGATAAAACTCATTTTAATACCTTTCACTGCTCCGTCCGTATGTGCACGGTTCATCGTTCTTTCGGTGGGCTACTAATTGGGTACAATCTATTTTCTGCGACCCAAAATACGCCTCAAAGTCTATCATCTACACATGAAACCATTGTCGTACATGAAACTCAGTAGCTAATGATTCCCGGCTTATATATTTTCGGTTGAATCTCAAATTCAATTATATTCGGTTGAATATAATATTCAAAAGCTCGATAAACTCTCTTCCCTAGAACATACCTATGTAAGTAGTGTTTGCAGCGAGTATCAGGAACCGGCGTCGACATGGTACATCAACTTCTATTTTATGTTTATTTGTAATACACATTGATGCAGGTTGTCGATATTTTCAATATCGAATGCAAAATCACAAAGTATGATGTTGTTGATCAACTTTGTAATTGCAACGTCCAGATTCATCTTTTTTCCTACAAATACGATACTTCAACGATGGATCCAATCTTTAGATCTTTAGGCCAGTATTAGAGTAATTTCCCCTATTTAGTTAACTGAATGTTTTACTTGCACGCTGTAAACCTGCAGAAAGCCAATGTGTAGTCTTTCGATTGTTACAGTCGAAGCGCAACATTTCAGTGCTAACATTTGAAAACGGCACAAAAGCCATTTGTAAACAAATGGTTTGTGTGCCCTTTACTCGCTACCCGAAGAACGCCCACGCAAACCAACAGCATCGTCAGGAAGGGGAAAATTTCCCCTACCCGATGTTGCTGTTGTGTCGCGTGGGTGTACTTCAAGTAGTGAGTAAAGGGCCCACAAACCATTTGTTTACAAATGGCTTTTGTGCCGTTTTCAAATGTTAGCACTGATTTTTTGTTCTTGGCGAGGTGATGTGTTGAAACATCAAACACCTGGGTCCTATTATTCATTCCAAATTCAACCTAATGGCGCCCCAAAGTATACTTCACTTTGTACGTGATAAACACATGAGTGACTTTATTACTTTTCAGCAACCTCTTAGAATTTATCAAAATCGCTTATCTCTCATTTTCGTTCCCATACAAAACTGATAAGTGATGATTAACAATCCTAATCATTGCAACTAATTGCCTTATGAGTGGCATGGAAGTTGAAAGACACTTCCAAAGGAAGTCACAAGGACTTCTGAATCAGTCAGAATAAACTTCCGCTGGAACTTAAAAGTAATTTCCACATCCAGAGGAAGCCAGTAGGACTTTTGGGTTAAGAACCACGCACAATGCATTAGTGCTGTGACGAGGTCGTATTTATCGATAATATCGATATCGGTCTCTGAAAATATCGATATCATTTCGATATCGGATTTTGAGTATCGATCCAATATTCAATGGAAAATATATTTAATTCTCTTCCAACTTCATAATGCATTTGGAATATCAAAAACATCGGTACCTATTACACAAACAAAAATATTCTGTTCACTCTTTGAGCCTACATCACTCAAAATTTGCCGTGTTTACGAAAACAAACGCTCCCAAGGGACCGAGATTGTTGTATTTGACAGAAGTTTCAGAGCCACCAGGAACAAATATGGGAATGTACTTTTCTTACTTGTCCTAAGTAATATAAGTACCGTAAAATAGCACATGTCATTAGTTCGATACCACTCCTCGCGTACCTACATATCAATTTTCGTACGAAGTGAACCGTCCACTTCGGTTATTATTGCGTTGAACCATTCCCTCGTGATAACTGCATACCAAATTAGCGGTAGAGATCTTTCTCAATGGCTCGTCACGAACAAATTCTTCGTTACCAGATCCTTCAACTGGAGATAGAACCATGTCGATGATTATTAAAACCTGACCGATATCGAATTTCCATTATTGTTGATATCGGATTTTTAAATATCGGTTATCGTATCGATAATATCGGACTTATCGATATCGTCACAGCACTACAATGCATCCGGATCTGATCCGTTGCGAATCTTGCGATAATATTTTAGCTGTTACTTTACCGCAACGGATCAGACCCAGATGCATTGTGCGTTGCTTGCTTGCTTAGTCGAATAATTCCCGGAAATAGCCATTAGTTATTTAAACAGTCCAATCTAACTTGTTCGAAGTACCAACAACTTGACTGTTCAAAAATGCCTAATGTGATTCTACTGTTTGTTTTTATTATTTAAACTCAGTTTCAACTTTGTTTTTCTCAAATTACGGTATTGTTAGATTCGTCCTTTTGAAAATTAAAACACGGGAAAGTTTCACCTTTTTTGGAGACTTAAACTACTGGTTTAGATCTTTTGTAGTATCATGTTTCACCCTACATTCACATCATCCACCATCACACCAATGCATTAACAAGCTTTTCAATGTGTTTCCCATACATCACTAACCAGTTTAATAACATATTCAAGCTTTTAATTTTACCATGTTAAAATAAAAAAAACTTGTTTTGTTTTGACCCAATAAAAACATCATTCTGTCTAATACTTTACAGATTATTATTATTATATTTCATTACGAATATCTTTTCAAAAAACATTATTTGTCTTCAAATATTCTCTACAACCTTCGAATCCGGATGCATTAAAATCGTAAATTGCATTCCTTTGCGAGAGTGTTTGAAAATTCCCAAAATAAATGCAAAAGCCATTGTCAGAGAGAAAAAGAGTCGCCGTTGTTAAAAATAATGTTTTTTGAATCCGTTCAAAACATAAAACACAAAAGAGGAAATGGACATAAAATGCCACAACAAAAAAGAGCCACTGGAAACACAAAATAGCCTCCACGAAAAGATGCGGATCGATAAAAAAAAATCAAAAGACATGGCAAACACCAAAAGATGGCAAAAACAAAACACAAAAAATGGGAAAAAGATTTGAAAATCCGCCACCATGCAAAAAAAAATGCATTGAGAAAAGAAGACAAGTTTTTTGAAAAAAAATAATAATGAAAAGATACATCTGCAGTTTGGAGAAAAGAGGACCTGGAGCCCACAAAAAAATAACAAGGAGCATCAGCAAAAAAAAAAGAATGAAGACCACAAGAGACGAAAATATCAAAATGAAAAGTTTAAGTTTTAGAGAATAAAACATAAGGATAACAATTACGGATTCAATGGCCTATCGTAGAGATGTATCACTGGCCGTTTTTTGATGTCTGAGCAAAATATAAATAATGAATTAAAACTGTTGAATACCTGCAAACACACGATTCACATACAGTGCTGTTTGATATAATAGCAGCGCATGCCGATTTTCATACAAAATTGACAACTTTGTCATGTTGTAACTTTGTTCTTTTAAGATTAATTGAACTGAAACGTTCGGCACAGAACTACAAATATGTTCATTGTTACGATTATAAATACCAAATTTTTGGGTAAAATTGTTCGAAATAATAGCATTTTGAAAATGTATGTACTGCAAATATTTAAACAAAATGGCTATTAGGAGGAGGAAGGGCATAGTGAGCATCCCGCAGTTTGGCCCTGGATCTCTAGCTGCATGAAACAAATCAACTGGTAGTAGGTTCAATATCATTATGATATTGATCGTACCACCAATAAATTTGTTCCGAATGGCCGGAAGTCCAAGCTGGTGCACGGGATGCTCACTTTACCCCACCTGTTCACTATGCCCCTCTTACCCCTATGTAAATTTGTTAATTGGGTGGGGATTGTTTGAATTTTGAGAAATGTCATATTTAAAATCTCAGAATTGAGCTTAAAAGCAAATTATTAACACTGTATTATTTAGAACAATTCACCTAGTATCTTACTTTTCGGCAGGTGCTTCCAAAAATTTGGTATTTTGTAATCGTAAAATTGAACATATTTGTAGTTCTGTGACTAGGGTTTCAGCTCAATTCATCATAAGAATCCCAAAAATACTGTCTACGTAGTTAATGAACAGCCCCATGCCAAAGTTGACCATTTTGTAGGAAAATCGGCATGCGCTGCTATTATGTCGAACAGCACTGTACAACGTATGTTACGGTCAGCGGAAATTCTTGGCTTACCCACGCAAACTAACACCACAATCAGGTAGGGTAAAGTTTTCCCCAACATTATGGCGGTGTTAGTTTGTGTGAGCTAAGAGCAGGGTGGCCACTGAACCGGTGATTTGATTTGAACCTTAAAATAAGTTGATTCGCTTTATAAATTTATTAATCGAATTCTGTTAATACAAATTCAAAGTTCGATATCTTAAATATGTTTTCAAGCTCGCAATTCTTAACTTTCCTTAGTGCGAGAAACCAAAAATAAGGTCTGAGATCGAAACAAATTAACAATGTCCTAGTGTTTCATAAATTTGTGTGACTGTGTGAGTTACAAACAAAGCAGGCAACATGAAACGGAAGCTGCTGGGCTCACTCACCAACACACTCACATAAGCAAGCAAAGCAGCAACTGCTTCAAAACGAGCACAGATGAGTGTCGTGATTGTCGGGAATGACCAGATCGGTGATGGATCACAACAGAAGAGTTGCTTTTTACTTCACCAGTTGCTTTTTACTTCTTTCGTCAACTTGATGGATGGTCATGGAGAGAGCTTCGACGAGCACATTGATAGGAATGTAAAAAGCGTTACTACCATCAGCTGTTTGGCGATCATGATTGTGATAGGTCGCAACTCTGTCTAGGAATTATCCTTAGGATTCCTTTGCTGTTGTAATTCTCATAGTTTCCCCTAGTATTATCCTAAAATTACCGTGGAGTACTTTCTTAAAATGCCCTCGAGATAATCTCTTGAAATTTCCACTCAACCGGAAACCGGGACATAGCCGGTTAACTTGATTGCACAGTTGCTATCCATCTCCTTAACCGATCAGACGTATAATACCATTCTCGAACTTCTTTTGTGTGACGCGCGTGAGTTTTGTTGCCCATAGCCATGCGGGCTTTGCGAGAAAACTGTGTCGTTTTGGATACATCCATTCTGCCTAAGCGGCCGTGTATTTCGGAAATCAAACGATTTTTAGAAAGTGAACTGCAACTTGATATGTCACAAGTGAAATGCATCCAGCCACACAATGTGAAAAACGTTGTATACCTGGGTATGCAAAGTAACGAAGTAGCAAGAAGAATCGCTTCAGCTCATCACCTGAAGCATTTTATGGAGTATGAGGGAAAAAAGATCTCTATTCCAATTTATGTCGAAAGCAGCGCTGTCGACGTACGTTTGCATGATCTCCCAGATGACATGGAAAATGTGGCTATCATCGACCATATGCGCCAGTATGGAGAGGTGATAGCAATTCGCGGTGAGGTTTGGAAGAGTTATTTTCCAGGCTTCAGCAATGGAGTGTGTGTTTTAAAAATGAGACTTATTCTTCCCATCCCGTCATTCATCACCGTGGATGGCGAAATTACACTGGTATCATACCCAAACCAAGTGAAAACATGTCGCAATTGTGAGCGCAAATCTCACCCAAAGCAACGCTGCTCCGATGTGGCAGCAGCAGCAGCAGCAGTAACAGCAGTAGCAAACGAAGACAATACTCTCAGTAGCAGCACCAACAACAACTACGTTAACAGTAAGAACAAGAACAACAACAACGCACACAAACTTCCATCAAACGCAGCCAGCAGTAAGCAGTGGCCCTCGCTCCCGAAATCGATACCAAATGCAGACCAACAGCAAAACAACAAAACCGAAACGAAACGCCAGCGATCAGTCGACTCGGACACCACAAACAATGCAACCAAAAAATTGAACGCAAATGACTCAAGCGAAAGTGATAGCAGCCTGATCTCTGTGAGTGGTGATATTTGTCCATATACACAGCGTCCATATACGATCCCAGATCTTTCGCATATTGACGATCCTGAAGAACGGTGTGCATTGATCGAGGAAAGCAAGAAGAGGATTGATGCCATCTATTTAGAGCAAATTGAAAATAAGAAAAAGAAAAATAATGTAATTTAACTAGGATTTATTGTATTTTGATAGACCTCGGCTCCGTAAAGTTTAACGACATTTAAGCCTAACAAATAAACGAATAGTTAAAAAAAAAACTTGATTGCAATCTCAACTACAACCAACCTATAGCGATCGCCAAACTGGATAGGCTCGGTATAAACGGCAGTCTCCTACGATGGTTCGCATCTTATCTATCTGATCGTCAGTTGGAAGTTGCAATCGACGACTGCCGATCTCCTTCGTTCCCTGCCGCTTCGGGTATTCCGCAAGGTAGCCACCTCGGCCCGTTGATATTTCTTGTGTATTTCAACGACGTTAATTTTGTCCTCGACGGTCCACGACTGTCACGACCTTCTCCAACTCCAGCTCAACGCTTTTGCTAATAGGTGCCAACTGAAGAAACATCCAATTACATTCAGTTATATCCTAGAAGGCGTTGACGTACATCGTGTGAATCACATTAAGGATCTGGGAGGCATCTTAGATTGTCAACTCACATACAGCCAGCATATCTCGTACGTGATCGACAAAGCATCCAGAACGCTCGGCTTCATTTTCAGGATAGCTTAAAGTTTCACGGACATCTACTGTTTGCAGTCGCTCTACTGCTCCCTCGTCCGGTCGGTGTTAGAATACTGCTGCCCTGTATGGAATCCCAATTACTAAAACAGTGTACAAAGCGTAGAGTCTATTCAACGACGATTCATCTGGTTTGCTCTTCGACCTCGACGATTGCCTTGGAGGGATCCTTATCGCCTTCCAAGCTACGAAAGTCGGTGCCAGTTAATTCACCTGGATCCTTTGTGGAGTCAAAGAGATACGACAACGGCCCTGTTAGTGCCAGACATTCTGCAGCGCAGAATCCATTGTCATTCTATTCTACAACAAATCGACGTTAACGTTCAACCACGAGCACTCCGTAACAACGCAATGCTGAGGATACCTTTTCGTCGTACAAAGTATAGTTCGTATGGTGCTATCAATGAGCTACAAAGGGTTTTCAATCATGTTGCTTCCTTATTTGATTTTTACTTGGCACGCGAGACGCTGCGTCAGAGATTCCGTGATATATTTTTAAGAATTAGGAATTAAGTTGGACTTCACGGCCTTTGCAGCTTGTTACTTCTTGACTACATTGTATTTCCTAGTATTACTTAATCCATCATTAGGCCGTTTGCAATGCTGTTGTATTTTATAAGTACTGTTTCAATTTGAAACTAGAACAGAAACGCACCTCTCGCAATGCTGAGTTGCAGTTTCATTATTCGAGCACTATTTTGCACCAGATTTGCAACTGCTCGACTATTCTGTTTTATTTCTGAGCGAGTTTGAAACACGAATGGAACTCTGTTTCAAATTTCTTGGGATGTGTTTAAAGATGTTTCGATGAGCTTCACAAACAAAAAACGGAGAACTTCATAGAGAACAAGAAAGTTTATGGAACTTGATGATTACAAACATCTTTTAAAACTGTGCGTTGCGCTGATCGTGTTGCAGTTTTATTTTTGACAGTTTCAAATTATAGAATTGTCGTGTAGTTTAAAACAATTTTGAAACTCAGCATTGCTTTTAGAGATGAACTAGCCTAAGGCTAAAAATCTCTTAAATAAAGAATTAAAAAAAAAAAAACTCAGCATTGCAAACGGCCTTAAGACTAAACCCAGTCTGTTGATGTAGAACCAAATAAACTATGTTTGTATATACCGTGAAGTGCCATAATTTCGTGCGTCGCCTAACTCCGCGCATTTTTTCAACAATTAACCACTTCATTCGTGCAGTTGAAATGACGTTTACTACCACTTGAACTTTGAAATAAAACATTATTTTGAAATTTTTTCTTCTAGAACCACGAGAAAAGTAGCCAACATTTGTGCGTTTCATAACAAAATAGAAATTAGTTGGTTCAGTTTTGTGAAATAGCTGGTAGAAAGTCACGCCAAAACTGCTTAACAAAGTGGTCAATTCGTAGTGTATTGTACTATTTTCCAAATTTATATTTTACCCATAAACTAGTAAATAATACCGATTTGAATTTCTATCTTAATTCAAAATATCCTCAATAAAAATTTGGTTTGAATTTTTCAAAAATGCGCATAATTAGGAGCATAGGTACACGAAATTATGGCGGTATTTTGATCGAATCCTGTTAACTTGTAAACTATTTGTACTTTTTTCCTCTGTTTTCTATACTTTGCTCTACCTGCGTTTGTAAACTGACTTGTACTTTTCAGAAATGAAACACTTATTGACTTATTTTTTCTTAGTCTGATAAGTAGAAAAAAAGTCCTCAGTCTCAGTGTCTCATAGCTCCTTCTATCCTGAGGTGGTTTATCAATCAGACTTTTACATATAGGGGAAAGTGGGGCAATATGACCAGTGGGACCAAACTAAAAAAAACTGGCGTCTACGAACATTTCTCAGGCGAATCAATTAGGTGTGGGATTCTTTGGCAATAAGCTTACCCCTCACAGGAACTCGTCGAACGCAGCCTCGTCAGCCACGGTTATGGCTTGGTGGAGTCCCTCCAACGCTCGGTTGATGTCCTCCACGGTGTCAAGCGGCGGGTTGTCGATGATGTGCCTGTCTACCACGCGCTCAAACTGATCCAGTTTACGTGATGGTAGTCCTTGCGCAGGCTTGGAGCAGGGTCCACGTTGTAGCCCAGTTCAGCCAGCACCGGTTGGTGGTCGGAGCTGAGTTCGTTCAAGGCTACCGGCTTGGACAAGCCGGTACTTGTCAGGAACAGGTCTAGCGTCGTTGGGTTGCCCGCCGGTGAGATAAATGTTGGCGCATCCGAAAACCAAACGGAGTACAGCCCATGCTGTGAGTGGTCAAACAGCAGACGACCGTTCTGGTTCTGCTGGTAGTTCCGCCAGGCCTCATAGCGAGCGTTTAGATCTCCGCCAACTACGAAGCGGGAACCGGTACGGGTGATGGTGGACAGGTCCTTCTTGAATTTAGCCGCTAGTCCACTGCTGGCGGCACACTGTCGAGGGCAGTAGACGGCGATGAGCTGGACGTATCCAGTCGACGACTCCACCTCCACACCAAGGGCATCGATGATAGAGGTGCGGATATGGGACAAACTGTGGTATTTTATCCCTTTCTTGACGACGACCGCAACACCTCCCCCCCTCCCCCCTGGAGCTGGTGCGATCAAGCCGAATAATGTTGTGGTCAGGCTACCAGAAGCTGTCGCCAGATTTTAGATGGGTCTCGGTTAAATCTGTTTAGCTCTTACAGCGCAAGCATTTTTTTTTTTTTTTCTTTGGTTTGTTTTTTTCCGTCGATCTTGTTTTCCGTGCTGAGCACCAATGCTACCGACGTGCCAGGAAGGCAGCTCCTACACCTGGACCCTACCTATCGACCCAATCAACTCATGAACCGGGGACCAACGGCTTTACTTCCCATCCGAAGGAAGGCGTGATCAGAGATGTTATGCCTCAGAACATCCCGGCGGCGCCGACTAGGATTGAACCCAGGCCTGCTGGGGTGAGAGGTAATCACGCTTACCACTACACCACCGGCGCCGTTAGCGCAAGCATTCCAGGTGATGATAGTTAGCGGTTTAGATGCCATACTGGATGATGAACTTACCGAGGACTTGGATCTGCTCGGGCTTATGGCGGCTCTTCGAAGATTTCCATCAGTTCATCTGCTGAGAACAGATCGGGGTTGTTGCTTAGCGCTGGTGATTGTCTCCTGAATCCAGGGGGGAAATCTTTATCGAGCAGAATCACTGGAAGCTTCTTGAGGAGAGGTTGTCCTTCTTGCGTCCTGGTTGATTATCGCCTGCTTTCGGATGCGTTTGGAGCACTGTCTGTCAGAACCTTGACGGCACCACCACAGTTGGCGCATTTTAACGCCACGGCTCCATCCGCAGGGCAGTCAGAAGTGGCGTGTTCGTGAGCGCAGTTGCTGCAGCGTGGCTTGATGTTGCAGTTGCGGGTACCGTGTCCAAATTGACTCGAAAATTGAGGCACCTCTGGCACTGCGTTACGTCACGATGGCCACCGTGGCCACCACGGTATGGCTCCCACCGTACGATGATGGAGTAGATCGATCGGATGGGTTGTAGCGCATTGAGCGTCACCTTCCCTTTCTGGAAGTGCACCAGGAAAAGACAATCTGGGTAAGGATTGGCTCTGAAGACTGGGATGACTCGGGCTGTGCTCCCGCTTCGCGGTGGGGGTTTGCCTCAATGCGTTCCTCCGTGGGTGCACGCTTGCGCGCGGGGCCTTCGCGGGCTCCCGTGTGTGGGTGTGTGTCCCGCGGGCGCTGCAGTCATTACCAAACAGTCAATTCAGAACTGGCACGGCTGAGGGAATCCGACTGTCTAATTAAAACAAAGCATTGTGATGGCCTCACTCAACAGGTGTTGACACAATGTGATTTCTGCCCAGTGCTCTGAATGTCAACGTGAAGAAATTCAAGCAAGCGCGGGTAAACGGCGGGAGTAACTATGACTCTCTTAAGGTAGCCAAATGCCTCGTCATCTAATTAGTGACGCGCATGAATGGATTAACGAGATTCCCTCTGTCCCTATCTACTATCTAGCGAAACCACAGCCAAGGGAACGGGCTTGGAAACACTAGCGGGGAAAGAAAACCCTGTTGAGCTTGACTCTAGTCTGGCATTGTAAGGCGATATAAGAGGTGCAGAATAGGTGGGAGCCGGGGTAACATATTATCTCCCCGGCACCAATGAAATACCACCACTTTTACTGTTGCCTTACTTACATGATCAGGTGGAACAAGTGCTAAGGTTATGTTTTGTCTTCACGTTTTCGTCTCTCCTTGTCATTCGGAAGACAGCGATTGGGGCTAGTTTGTACCGGTTCTTGATTTCAGCTTCAACCATCTTGGGGTCGAAGTTTGGTAGACCCCTGATGACTACCTTGAAGGGCTTCTCACCGGGGATGTTATGCGTGAAGAATTCCACCTCGTACTCCGCTTTCGTTCGGAGCATCACCTTCGTGCCGATCCTACCGAGCTTAAACTCAGCTGCAACGTCCAGCGATGAGAGATCGCCAATCAGCGTGTTGAGTGGCACTTGCTACACCACCATTGGAGGAAGCTTTATTTTTGCTGCACTCGGGTTGGCAGCAGTTTCGTTGTCGACGGCGTCGCTGAAATCACCAATGACGCTGACGTTCGTCGCGGTGGCATCCTGTCCACTCGCACCATCGGACTGGCCCTGATTTTTCTTCTTCTTCTTAGACCACTTCACCGTGGCTGAGGTGGTATTCCCAACATCGGTGGGAAGAGTAGCGTACCTGTCAAAAACCTGAAAACGTATCTATTGTGCGCCGGCCTTTATTTTGCCATCAAGTAAGTCGAGTCTTTGCGGAAATCGAACCGCTTATGAACCGGGTTTCCACTTGCTTGTTCTTCTTTTTCAATATTGTCTTCATCCAGGGTTTTCTCGTCGATGGCCTTGACTTCTTCGTCGAGCACCTCAATCGCGTCCGCTGTGGCACCTCCGGCTACGATTCCTGCGTACGAACTAGCATCCAAACTGTTATCACTTTGATCTTCATCCCGGTCGCACTTTTCTACATCCTGTTTTCGTTAACTTCGACTGAATCGCATTCGGTTTTATCAAATAAACAGTGAGCATGCATAAAGGCGTATACGCGATGATCGATTCTCTTCATCGGTTTTCTCTTTGCATTACTACAGCTAAGCGAAACAATTTCTAGAATTTGTTCAATGCAGTACTGTAACAAGTTGTATTGGCAATCAAAAGCACCAGCAAACGGACCGAGAAACGTTAATTCAAGCGAGTTATTAACTAAAGCGAAAATGGACGAAGACAATCGATCAACGCGTTTACGCCATCTAAGATTGGGTCAATCGCTAAAAATCTGCTATTTATCCATTTTATCTAGATGAACGCTATTGAAAATTTTGTCGATTGCTGAATTTATGTATGGGCTCAAATAAGGGGCATTTAGGTCGACATTACATCCATTTCACCAATCGGTTTGAATACATTATCTGAATGAAAGCGGCGCCGATGGTGTAGTGGTAAGCGTGATTACCTCTCACCCCAGCAGGCCTAGGCTCAATCCCAGTCGGCGCCGTCGGGATGTACTGAGGCATAACATCTCTGATCACGCCTTCCTTCGGAAGGGAAGTAAAACCGTTGGCCCCCGGTTCATGAGTTGATGGGTCGATAGGTAGGGTCCAGGTGTGGGAGCTGCCTCCCTGGCGTCGGTAGCATTGGTGCTCAGCACGGAAAACAAGATCGACGGAAAACAAATCAAAGAAAAAAAAATTATCTGAATGACAATCTTTTAAATTTGTCGAACCCCATAACGGAATCCCTTTGAAGACTTCATCAGTGCCAAGTGGTGTTGAGTACTTGACACTGATGAAGTCTGCAACTCGGTCTGCAAGTAGTAGACGAAATACGCGTATCTGTCAAAAGATAAGCAATTATAACGGAATTAAAAGGAAATAAACCAACACACTCAAAGCTCTTCATCTGAATGCCCTTCGTTTTCTGAGCACGATATTTTTTTTCGAATCCATGGACTATCCTCTCGGTTTTTAAATGAAGATTTAAAGCAAAATAATAACGCTTTTTGGCACTAAATCAACAAATTGACAGTTCGCTCACGTAGAAAGTCGTTAATATACATTAAAAATGGAACCGAAATCCAGAATTTCATCAATTTTGGTGCACTATTTTAAATACGTGCGATTACATTAGAAAAAATGAGCATATTTAAAATCGAGATTAAAGTCTATGGGATCGAAAAAAATATGAAGCTCTTTCAGATGATGTATAAGAACCGGCATATTATTCAAAATTAAAAACCCAATTACAGATCAAGACAGAGGGTCGATTTTTCTTAATGATAAAAAAAAATGATGTCCAGTTAATTACGTATATTTTAATGTAGACATTTGAGACAAGATTACTAGGTAGTTGACCACTTTACTATTAGAGACAAAACGGTTTGAGAACATTTTAGAACTGATCATCCAGCATAAATGCATCCATTAAATTTTCCTCCTTTGACTGCATCAAATTTCCCGACGATACAGAAATATTTCCCCCGGCAGAACCTGCTAAATTGGCCACACTGCCCGATGAGGCGGTTGATGTTCCTGCCCCAGATCCAAACGAATTCGTAGTGGAGACCGTTGTTTGCTGAGAGGACTGTCAGGAGCTACCTCCGACCTTTTTGTTCTGCTTGATGGCAATAACATAACGCTGAGCGACAAACAACGGCGGCGAGTAACCGTCTGCATAAGTAGGATCTTCAAACAATACTTCGTACTCTTCGTTAGCCGTTTGAGGAAGTTGATTTATGACTGCCTTATAGAAGCAGGTAGTTTGAGGATATAGCGCCATAACTGTCGTACCCTTTGGAAATAGTGCTTGCCCATCAGTTTCAGGATTGGCTCTCATCAACGGTAGTGGAACGATACGACGTTTGCTTAGAATATGTCGATCTTTTTGTTCTTCGTCTATATCATCCACCTCATATTTGTTTGCTGAAGAAATGTATTGGACTACTTCGGCCAAAATCCAATTCTCTTCGTCTTCCAAACCTTTTACCAAAGCTGCTACCATGTCTCCCGGTTTGGCAACATAACTATTATCTGCTGTTATGCTTCCACATAAAGGCGGAATCTTTTCTCCAGGTTTACTTACAAACAGCGGTAATGTTTGCGCTGAAATTTGCAGCATCTTCATCAACGCTCCTCTTCTGATGGTTTCCTTGTTACCGGCGTTTCTCGCTTGGATTCTACGTTCGTTGCGTATGTTTCGAATGTCTTGAATCTTAGCTAGAGCTTGGCGGATTAAATTTTCCTCTTGGATTGCATCCTGAATGCCAATTTTGTGAAGCGTTTTCAACTTGTGGGTCACAGCTGGCGACTTCTCTTCGCTCGACATCTTGGCCAATCGAATAGTTGTTACGATGTTTGGCTCGTTCCGCTTCCGTTCGTTTTCGATTTCAACTATCAGCGATTTGAGGGACCGTAGACGCTCCTGTTTCAAACATCATAGTGAATATCCCGAATATTTGAAAATAAAACAATGTATACCTGCACTTGGAGCATTGCTTGCTCCGCGGTTAATGGCATATTTAAGGTTCAATTTCGTCAGATTAATCTACGCTCTACGAATGCTGAAATTAAATTTGAAGAAAACACGGATGCAACTGGATGTTGGTTAAAATCTGTTGTCGTTAGTGTCATACACGAACCAAATGTTTTGCGCATCAACATGTCAAATAAACTGTTATAATTTGACATGTACTGAGCCGGCGCTGGTGGTGTATACACGGTAACCGCAAAATACCCAATAATGACTACAAAGTAAGCATTTTCGAGGGAAACTGGGACTACCCATTAAGGCTGTGAACCATTTGCCGAGTTAAATTTAACTCGTGGTTAAAAGTGACATTTCGAAAGTTATTTTCTATGTTCGAAAATCCCCGTGCTGTCGATCGACCGGTTTTCGAGCCATGGTCGTCAAAATTTAACTTCTTGTCTGTCAGAAATAACCATGCTCGGATAGCAGGGTTAATCGATAACTTTCCATCTGTCAAATTTTAACCAAAAGTTAAAATAATCCACCAAATGGTTCAGAGCCTAAATGATTAAAATTATACCCATTTATGAATAATTACAACTACAAAAACAAGTAGTAAGTATTCATTTTTGAGTAACAAATACTCATAAATCGGTAATATTTTTACTCGTTGAATGGGTAGTCCCACCCGCATAAACGCGAACCATAAATTGACCTTACCTAAAATGGTTAAAAATTGTTTATAATCCCTGCTAAACTTTAACTGAAATGGTTATGGAACTTTACATGAACGTTTAATGATAAAGTTTCAACCTTATGTATTATAGTTTTTTGGAACTGGACTTTACAAATAATGGGTTGTTAAGAACCATTACCATTCCAAATTCTTGTTTTCTCCATACATTTTCAGAAAGAGAACTATATAAGAACGTTTTTACTTATGATTTGAGAACATTAATGGTAATGGTTATGGTAGTCAGTAAGGTCAATTAATGGTTTTGTATTATCGCTCAACTTTACGTGGATTATATCGTGAATTGGTAATCAGTAAATTACAGGCAACCAATTCACGATATATTCCACATAAAGTTGATCGATGTTACAAAACCATTCGTGGACCTTACTGACTACCATAACCATTACCATTAAAGTTCTCAAACCATAAGTTAAAAGGTTCTAATATAGTTCTCTTTCCGAAAATGTATGGAGAAAACAAAAATTTGGAACGGTAATGGTTCTTAACAACCCATTATTTGTAAGGTCCAGTTCCAAAAAACTATAATACATAAGGTTGAAACTTTATCATTAAACGTTCATGTAAAGTTCCATAACCATTCCAGTTAAAGTTTAGCAGGGATTATAAACAATTTTTAACCATTTTAGGTAAGGTCAATTTATGGTTCGCGTTTATGCGGGCAGTCTCCCTCGAAAATGCTTACTTTGTATACTATATTCAGGGGAATAGTTTAATTTATCAGTGTTGTTTACAAAATCTGATAGGCGCTTGTCAATTGTTGGTCGAGATTTATTCCCTCCTGACACACATCTGAAACGCTCGAAACTGTTATACAGGTCGTGCAACAAAATAACCGTTGAAACATTTCATGCAATATCATAACCCAAAAAGTTTCTTCACTTCAAGAAGAACAGTGGAAGCAAATGGTGGAGCTAAGTTTTATTTTGCAATTTTCTACAGTTTTCGGCGTAAAGTTTACTATTATTTTATGTTAACACTATAGTTTAAGTAACGGGATGAATGTTTTGCTAAAATTCATAGCGATCGATCCCAAACCTGTGTCCGGAATGCGTTTGTGAAAATAGCCTAATTTCATCCCAGCCTCTGTTGGCAAGAGAAAAAAAAGGAGCGTAAAAATTCGAATACGCAGTGTAGCAAGCCTAGAAAAAGAAGCAACAAACGCAACATAACAAGGTATATCGCGCGCTCCGTCCTAATGATGTGGGGAAGCTCTACGTAATCAGTGCAACATGTATGGGTATAGAGGCCAAGTTTTTGGTATATCTACACTTAAACCCTTAATTTGATAAGTTAATTCAAAAAATAATAAATAAACATTTTCGTAAATTTTACATCAGAAAAATGATTACCAAAAGCAACAGACTAAACCTTAGTAACAATGAATCGATTGGAGAAGTCTCTGTGGTTAGTATAACAGAAATGATAGCATTTGGGAAGAAGACTTAGTTTGAACATATTTTACTATATCTGTAGGATTCCAATTGTGATCGGGTGGCGCCGGAAGCAACTTCCTCGGAACCGAGTAATGAAGAGGCGCCGGTAAACTATATAGAGAATAAGATCATAAGTTTACTTAATCAAGCCGACGATAAAGCAAGTGTTCCAAGCTCTTCGAAAGAACAAGAAGTAGACCGACCTGTTGAGGCTGTGGAAAAATCCCCGGAGAAAACAGAACGCATTAGCGGTATGTTGGCAGCTGAAGACAGCTGTAATGCGGTCGACAATAAAATTTCATCTTGTGATGATGAAACCAGTCATAATGAAGTGCCTCCGGGAGAACTTTCCTTTAATGGGAAGATTAAAAGCTTGAATGCTCCCTGTGAAGGCTCGCAGTGCGAGCTGGCGAGTGCTAAGAAAGGACTCGAAAGAACAAACACGAACGAGAAAGTTCGCAAAGATAAGCTAAACGAGTCATTCGAGATACTAACGAAGGAGAACAGCTCGTTGATGCATTATAACAATGAGAAATCTCCGGATCTTTTTGCCGACGACGACAATGATGACAGTTGCATGGATGATTCGAAATCAGATTCCGATGAAGTGGGCGATGAAGACAATGTTACCAGCACTAGTGCCGTTTGCGTGGATCCAATTGCACAAATTGAGAAAACGCTATTGAAAAAGCTACAATCCTCTCTGTCGGGGGTTCTGCCTCCTCCGTCCGTTACGTACCCTTGCATCGATGCTAGTCGAATGTTAACGTTGTTTAAACAGAATGAAGATCGCTTGTTCTATCGAAATGAAGTTGTGGAGCCATTCAAATCTGTATGTTTGAGTAAACCAACTCATTCACCGGAAGAACTTCGCAAGCTGGAGTGGCCAGAGTTGATGAAAGCCAGAGCGCATGGTTTGTACTATAATCATTCTATCATATCCGAGAAAATAGACATGCTCGGATTGAAATACATAGACCGGTACATAGGATCGGAAACCAGCTCAACCTTAAACGAAACTCGAGCGCCTTGTAGCACGAGAAAACGGAATTTGCCTTTGAAGTAAGTGAATCCCTATGTTGTTGGTGATTGGTTACCTTCATAACAAAATGTTAATGTTTGATTTACAGAATGCTTAATCAATCACCGGGAAGCCGTTTGAGTCACTTGGCCCGTCGTCGAGCAGTTTTTTCGTCGGCCAATCTACTCAACAGCTCAGTTGGTTCCTGTGTGGCTGGTACTTCTTCGTCATCTCGCCGTTCGTGCAATAGACAAATCTTGCTCGATCCCAAGTAAGGTTGGCCTCTATTAGGAGTGTGGGTGTATTATTCCATTCCTTACTGTTTGTTGCAGGAAATCAGATAATCGTCGCAAGCACAAAGGACGAACGCCGAAGCGTCGTACCCCTGGTCGACGAAAGACGCCTCGTAGGAAGACTCCCGGATCATCGGTCAAAAAGCGAATGCTCAGTCTACCAGTGGCTAAGGCTACTCAGCCACACACCAGAGAAGGTTCCAAGCGCGCATTGTTTCAAAGTCCATCCGACGATCCCGTACCAAAAGCATCGTCCACGTCCACTTGCGTCATCAGTAGGGCCGTAGCCAGCAAAGTTCAAAAGTCAAAACGAGCTTTGTTCTCCCCAGCAAAGCCATGTAATTTCCCGCAATCATCAGCTTGCGATAGTCGTTCGGATATCGGTACCACTCAGCGGTACGAATCCTCAACCAATAATGTTACCATTTTGAAAGAAAGTAGCGGAATCAGAAACATGAGCACTGGGGAGACGGTGGATTTGGTCGGGCCAAATGGCAAAAGAAAGCGCCCAGTAGACGACGAGGATGACGAAAAAGCGATCCGATGTAAGCTTCCCCGAATGGATTCGATTAAAGAGGAGGATCTTACGCCTCGATCGTTAAGGCTGGCACGCAGTCAAAGCTTTTGTGTGGGCTCACAGACCCTGAATAGTACAGGTACCTCAGAAAGCAGTCTCTGTGGCAAATATCTGTACAGAGCCAACTCGGAGGTGGTATTTCCGCACTCCGGCAGCCGACCTGTAACGACGTTAACGGAGAACCATAAAAAGGTAATCAATCACGGTTTTATCATGCTATTAATTAGATTCAAATAAATTTATTATATCTATAGAAACTACTGTGGGCTGTGTCGCAAGCGTTGCAATCCAAGCAAATTTCGGTGAAGCACGAAAACTTTAAACATGTAGCCTCCAACCTGGCTCGGGTTGTAAAACGTTTGTTCCTTGAATTCAACGACCACTCCGTCTCTAGTACTAGTGAAAAATTGTTAAGGTAAGTTATCATCTGAAAGCCAGACACTTGAACATGCTAATCAACCCCCTCGAACCAACAGGTTGGCCCACAAACACGTGTTCGAGGTGATCCAGGGTCAAAACGTAGACGATATCTATCTTAAGGAGAAAACTCGTATCATGAACATGCGAAACATCCTCAAACCTAATGGTTACATATCTCCGAAAGAATACGAACAGCGCAAGCAAATGATGAGGCGGGCCAGCTCCGCGTCGGTTTTAATCCTAGGCGGGTCGATCGATGCGTCTCAAGTTGCATCCTCTAGCCAACCGCTGCCGCTCAGTCAAGGTTCGATATTCTCGCAAAGTTCCGAGTTCCTCAATCAGCTGTCGCAATTATCGTCCGTTCGCACCTACAGTCAATCCTCAGCCTTCGTTGAATCGACGTCGAAGAACACGATTCTCCGGGAGAACATCGACAGCGAGCAACGACAAAAATCGGCCCAGAAGCAAATGTCTTTCTCCGGAAAGGATCAGAAGAATGTCAGTCCTTACGCCGATAGCAAAAGTGGTTCCCAGGCTAAAGCGAAACTCCTAGTTGGAGGTGTCGTTCTACCTAGTAGTATCCTGAAGGCGAAGAGGCAGATCTCATTCGAATGAAACCGACTTGTTTAGTGTTTATACAGGTAAATTTAAAATCTATTTTCGAGAATAACCTCCGTAATTCAGGGCACTTAAGGTCGCAGTTAGGTAAAAAAAAATGTTAGATAGGAAAGTGATTTTTTAAATGACTTTATTTAGGAGATTTTTAGCCACGGGCTAGTTCATTTCCGAAGAACAGTGAATTATTTGATTTGTTTTAATAAAAAGCGCGGAATTATGCTGTGCACTGATTTAGGGTGATTTACGGTACGTTTTTGCTTGTTCTTGCACCAATTCGATTTGTTTGCGGGCAACATTTGGATCACCAGACTGCAATATCCGGTTGCAGCTCATCCGGATATCAAGGGAACAACCCTCACGTGTAATGTTTTTTTTTGGATTTATCTTCGAAGTGCATATTTAAAACCAACTAAGTTAACAATGTTTATACGGAATAAAGAATTTGTAATTTATTGAAATTGAAACCATAACGGTGTGTGCAGAAATGAGAACAGAAAAGAAAGCATGTTCTACCTACAGATTTTAGTTAGCCACATTAAATTCTCGGAATATGTCATACGACTGCTACATGGAAGCACCTCATTGATAAAGACCGCAGCAGACGGGAATTGAATTTCTAGGCTTATGAATTAAATTTGCAGGGTACTGAATTCTTACAAAATAAATGTTTATCACTTTGAGCTTCATAGACTGGTCGTATGCTGTTGTTTTTTTAAAAGTGAATTATGTTATACATCATGATTGTGAGAGATAATCCCGATGGTAAATAATACCCCGGACAGATTATGGCTTACCTATATCATGTAATATAGGCTGTCTTGCAATGAGCACTCATACAGGATTTCCAGTGAAAACTAGATGTATGAGTGCTCATTGCAATACATGATATAAGCCATAGTCTGTACGTGGGCCCTCGCCTATGCTCGCTACGGCTACTTGTTATTAGTAGAGATAGGGGTGCCACCTCCTTAGGTTATAATGCTACGAGAAAACATACATAGATTTTTTTCCATAACGGTTTTCCCGTAGACGTTACGTGATTCTCA
This sequence comes from Ochlerotatus camptorhynchus, assembly GCF_037179485.1. NCBI lineage: Eukaryota > Metazoa > Arthropoda > Insecta > Diptera > Culicidae > Ochlerotatus > Ochlerotatus camptorhynchus. Next base: position 3,917,561 of record NW_027040849.1, read on the forward strand.
TATGCCCACACGAATTGCCAGCGAAAAAGTGACATCATTTGACATTGGGCGCTTGAAAACTGATCGTACGTCCGGACGGACCGCTCCGCTAGAGTAATTTCATCCACCGGGCTATCAATTTTTTTTTGTAGCGGCTGACTACGCGGTCAGCCATGTTTTCATTTCGTTCGTGGAAGTCGTTTGTTTTTATCCGGGCCGCGAAATTGGGCTCCGATCTCCGGGAGTGACGCGTTTATCGGTTCCGAATATCTCTTCGTGATTGTGGTTTGTTTAGTGAGAGCACTCAACTTGCTAGAATCAAGAATCAAGCAGCTCTAAGCACAGAACAGTTCCGGAAATAGATATTTATTCGACCGAAACTGGGATTAAATCTCCTCCCAACGGTACCGAGGAGGTCTACAAAATCAGCATGCCAACATGCCAAGTGGATTATTCTCAAGGTAAATATACTGTATGTAAACGGAAATAAGGGCAACGTTGATAATGTTTGTTTATATTTTTTATCCAGATCCACTTGAGTGCAATTCCGGATTAACGGTGGTGGAGCTGGAATTAGCTTTCTACGGGAAGTTGATTTAATACTAAAGGAAACTAGCGGTTTTAAATTGGCTCACTACTTGACTAGCCTATTGGCACAAACCAAGTGACAGACGACTTACTGGCGAAGAAATCAATTAAAATAATGTGGTTCGCTGTAATAGAATTTTCTTAGAAGCTTGTGCCATCATCCACCAGATGGGATAGTATTTTTGTTTTGGTTTTGCACGAAGTTGATTTTGTGTACAATGATTCTTTGACAGTGTGCAAAGAGTGTATATCATTTTGTCATTTTTTTATGCATTCTAGTTTTGAGTAAAGTGAAAGAGATAGAACCAAAACATTCTAGTACATTTGGTGAAAATGCTAGTTCAATCCAGTAGTAGTGTTGCCATGTGGTACAAACCACTGGTAGTGGTGTTGCCATGTGGTACACTGAAAAATTGCAATAGCAGGTTAGTCACCAAAGTTTTCGAGCCGCTCCGTCTGTCACTTCGTTTGTGCTATTGGTTCCAAGCAAATCGATTAACGTACCCCATTCTAATCGAAATTCTAGTACTACACTAAATTTGTTTTGATTCGCTATGAAAGTTTGACAGATAAAATGAGGGGTTCGTTGAGCACGTTTCTTTGGAACCTTCTGGTCTTAGAGTTATCTCTATCTTTCTTCGGGATCTTCAGCTATTAAGGCCCACATTAGATCCGGATGGGACGCGTTGCAGCAAGTGACAACTAAATCTATTGTCTAACTGTCAAATTTACGTCAACGTAACGCAAACGGATCTTATGTGGGTGGCCCTTTAGAGTTACCTCTATGATAATACCATAGAGGTAACTCCAAGACTAGTAGGTCCCGAAGAAATGTGCTCAGCTTTTGGCTCAGCTCTGGTACTATCTTCGGTCCCAAGCTAATCGATACACCCCTCGAAACATAGGAAAATCCTCGAACCCCTCATAGTGTAGTACTAGAATGTCTACAAGAATGGGGTACGTTAATCCTTTTGCATGGGACCAATAGGCTAGTCAAGTAGTGAACCAATTTAAAATCGCTAGTTTCCACCGGTTGGTATAAGCACCGACGAACCGACATGCCACAGGAGCATTTCGTTTGTCCACAATTCGAATTGTCAAATGAGCGATTCGAACTTTCAAACGCGATCAGATCCGTCAAATGAGGTGAAACGCAAACCAAGACAATATAAACTATACGTGGGTTCGTGACCTTGCTCATGGTATGACGCGATCGGATTAGTAGATGTCGGTAATGTTTAACGTATTTCAAATATGGCGTCGTGAGCACGAATTTGAAAGTATATAAATAACCATAACAAGTTTATTAGGGAGCCCTGATAAACAAATACCATACACGCTATTTGTGGGCTACTCAGTGACTTGGTAGGTAGATCGCACTCATTTTTACATGCTGTATGGAGTTGTCAAAAAACGAGTAAACTGGTTTTACCAACAATCAATACGAAACTAACGATTTTAAATTAGCTCATTACTTGACTAGCCTATTGGTCCCAAGCAAACGATTAACGTACCCCATTCTAGTCGAAATTCTAGTACTACGCAATGTTTGTTCTGATTCGCTATGAAAGTTTGACATATAAAATGAGGGGTTATTGGTTTTTCTTATGTTTCGAGGGGTGAATCGATTAGCTTGGGACCGAAGAGAGTACCAGAGCTGAGCCAAAAAGTTGAGAACGTTATTTCGGGACCTTCTAGTCTTAGAGTTACCTCTATGTTATAACTCTGTAGTCTGAACGTACTATAAGACTAGAAGGTCCCGAAATAACGTGTTCAACTTTTTGGCTCAGCTCTGGTACTCTCTTCGGTCCCAAGCTAATCGATTCACCCCTCGAAACATAGGAAAAACCAATAACCCCTAATTTTATCTGTCAAACTTTCATAGCGAATCAAAACAAACATTGTGTAGTACTAGAATTTCGACTAGAATTGGGTACGTTAATCGTTTGCTTGGGACCAATAGGCTAGTCAAGTAGTGAGCCAATTTGAAATCGTTAGTTTCGTATTGATTGTTGGTGTAAAAGGGTCCAGCCGAAAGGGAAGTTACCCAAAAATGAGTAAACATTATTTTACTCAAATTAAAGTAAACGTGCCTATGGAGGAAACAGGGTAACGGTTACTCAGATTATGACATTTATGGTGGTAAGCTCCAACCGGTATTATCCTCGGATTAAATCCCGATCAAGAATGTCCGGCTGGTTTGATGTCGACATCAGAGTTAATCAACATAATTCTGAGCAAACATTTTTCAGATCATACAAACAGGGACGGTATTAAAAGTTAATCCGAGTTGGAGCTTACCGCCATTAATGTTATAATCTGAGTAATCGTTACCCTGTTTCCTCCATAGGCAGGTTTACTTTAATTTGAGTAAAATAATGTTTACTCATTTTTGGGTAACTTCCCTTTCGGCTGGACCCTCTTAGGACTGGACTGAATGATTTTCGACTCAAAAATGAGTAGCCTCAAAATAGCGTGTAAACGAATCCTTTTTTCATGCCAATTTTTTATGAGTTTTACGTCATCACCGATTGTTTACCTCTTTTTTTCTATATCTCATTGATCCCGGATGGGTAAACTCAGCCCAGTGGCAGGCGCGTAGGCAACATGTTATACCATGACAGCGGGCCCAGCACAGCAAAATGAACGTTTTGTTAGTATAGGCCTTGTAACTGGCCTGGGTAAACTATCCCTCAAATGGTTTGGATGATACCCCGGACACGTCATTAAGCGATTCTGTGACACTACCCCGAACGCCGTTACCCCGAATGCCACTACCCCGAATGTCCTACTACCCCGAATAACCTACTACCCCGAATGACCATAACCCCGAAATTAAGACAAACGGAAGAACAGCATGTGATCAAAAGAAGGGTAAATTTTTAAGAAGAAAATTTTCTTTTGTAGCTTAAACTGAATACAAATGATAAAAATAACAATTTAAAATTGATTTATGTACCTAAATCAGTGATGCAAAAGTTCACTGTGATTCGTGAGCTTTTTCCTAGGTGAACTTCGTGAAAATTCGCGAACCCTACCAATGCCACTATGGGCAAAAATGGGTCCAAAATTACCCAAAATTCAATATCTCAACAGCACGCTGAATTCCGGCCATGAAAAACGACTTTTCCGAGGGGAAATCGTCCGGGGAATCGATTGCACGTAGTCCCATAGACCGGAGAGCCTTGTAGGTATGTGTTTTGGACCATTTTACCCCATTTCCCCCTACTTTTTGGAGGAAATGTTTTTTCACAGCTCTATTTTTCGTAAAACATAAGCACTTTATGCATGGTTTTAGAATACTATGTCTTTAAACAACAGTTCATGAGATATTAGGGGAATACGGGGTACACTTTATAGGGGAGTAAGGGGTAAAAGTGAAAAAACAATCAATGTTTTTTAACACAAAATCCTTTTTTTTATATCTTAATGTTTTTTTTTCTTAAAAAAAACTTTTAATTAATTTTTAGTTGGTATTTTGAGTTCCGTCATCGGCCAAACAGTTCAAAAGTTATAAATTTTTGAAAAAAAATTGAAAAAACAATTTTTCTTGACCGCCCTAATATATAAATAGTTACCCTAATGACAAAATAAAAAATAAGGGTCTAATATGTTGCAATTAGGAACAAAACTACCAATTTTTACAAAATTCTGCGACCACTATATCGTTTTGCTGTATACAGACAAAAAAAGTGAAAACTCTTTTAAAACAGATAGCAGTAAATTAAAACTTATTTAATCCCAATTAACCTTAAAATTCAAAAAAAAAAATCTTATTATTGCCGGCAACCTTTGGGTTCATTCAAACAATCGCATCGTTCAACATTTTTATGAATTAAAATAAATTTAGCGAGGGTTCACTTTTACCCCTTACTCCCCTATAAAGTGTATTCAGCGTGCTGTTGAGATATTGAATTTTGGGTAATTTTGGACCCATTTTTGCCCATAGTGCAATGCTGTATTTTGTATTTTTCACAATGACACTCTCTAAATTCTTATAAAATAAATTATTAGATTCTATAACATTACCCAGAATTCCATTCCCCAGAAAAGATGATGAAATTAGTAATTTATCACTTTTTTTTGTTGGTAATTTGATATGATATTTCAGTTTTATATTACAGAACAGGCGTCCAGAAATAAACAGGTCCGCAAGTAGCTTGCACACTAAATGATACATCTTCTGAATACCAATTTTCTCGGCAAATTTTACACAAATGATTTAATATATTTTTCATGACAAAACTCTCTGATTAGTTTCACATTACTATTGATGATACACTACGTTTACTTTTATGGAACTATGTATTTATTAATTCCAAACAATTTTATAGCTCTTTGGAAAATGAGAACCTTCAAGGTGTTCGAGCACTTCGTTCATCATTTAATAAGTCAAAGGGTCATTATGCAATCCAATTCAACCAGTCGGAAACTGTTAAACCTTATCGAAGAATTGTTCGACCTGAGTTGAAGAATTTCTCGTGATGGATTAAAAAATCGGTGCATGGAACGTTGAACTACCGATTACAAATTTATAACATTATTCCACACGTTATTATCCCTAATGGGCATTACCCCGAATCCCTTGCGAAAAACAATTGATTATATATTTTCCTTATATATTAAAAGAAGGGAATATTCCCTTCTTTTTCGTATATCCAAAGAATTAATTATTTCCTTTTGTTATATTTTCAAAGAAGGGAATATTCCCTTCTTTATCATATATTTAACGAATTAATGATGTTCTCTTTTATATATTCAAAGAAGGGAATATTCCCTTCTTTATCGTATATCAAAAGAATTTATTATTTACAGCTTTTGGAAATGAATTCGGGGTAGTGGCCGTTCGGGGTAACGGCGTTCGGGATAGTGTACCGTTCGGGGTAACGGCGTTCGGGGTAACGGCGTTCGGGGTTATGGCGTTCGGGGTAGTGACATTCGGGGTAGTGTCACAGAATCCATTAAGCTCATGGTTATTTCTATTAGGGAGAATTTCGACTAGAGTGGGGTTCGCTAGGGACACGCAATAACCTTTAATTACATTAATTACACAATGTAGAACATTAAATACTTTTTAACTCCATTAATTACAGTCGAAATTTCGTAATTAAAGTACATTAATTACATTTTCAATACTTTTAATTACATTAATTACGGATTGATAATTTTAATTACCATCAGTACTACTTCAAAACGCATTAATTACTTTAAGTACTTTTGATTGCATTTTAACTTCAACGCACCGGTTCTTTGTAATGCGTGCCCCTCGGGATTCGTTAATCGATTTGCTTGGGACTAATAGGCTAGTCAAGCAGTTAGCCAATTTAAAATCGTTAGTTTCCACCGGTTGCTTGTATGCTTATACCACCGACAAACCGACATGAATGACCATAGCAAAAACAATGAAATGTCTGACCAAAGCACACTACTGACATCTGGCTCCATGTTCATGGGAAATATTTAGCTAAGCCATGAACCCGCATGCAAAAAGTTATGAATTGGTTCGTGTCTGATCTATTCTGGACAAATTATTTTTATTTAGATCAATAAATCCTATGGTTTTGACAGTTCGAATCACTGCACATTTAAAACAGTCGTTTACGATTTTCGGGCATAAGTCAAAATTAAGTGTCATGTTGGTTTGTCGGTGCTTATATCTTCGACGAACCGACGTGACAGCTCATACAAGCTACTTTCAAATTCGTGCCCAAGACGCCATATTTAAAATACGTTAAACACTACCGACATCTACTCATCCGATCGCGTCATACCATGAGCAAGGTCACGAACCCACGTATAATTCCGGAGAACTTCGAGATTTGGGCGTAATTCCTTTGGTAAACAAACACGTCAATCGCTGATTTCTCGTGAATAAAAGTACAATCTCGCGAGCAAACTATACCAAATGATAGAGAAATCATTCCTCTACCTGTTTATGTTGTTAGTTTTTTTTAGATTGAGCTTTAATTCGCGAGAAATCTGCGAATGACATGTTTGTTTTTCAAAAGCAATTACGCCCCAATCTCGAATTTGTCTGGAATTTATATTGCCTTGGTTTGCGTTTCACCTCATTTGACAGATCTGATCGCCCGTTTGAAAGTTCGAATCGCTCGTTTGACGATTCGAATTTTGGGCAAACGAAATGCTCCTGTGGCATGTCAGTTCGTCGGTGGTACACAGCAAAAAAAAGTTGTTGAATATTACATCGAAACTGCTGCAACCAGGTCAATCCATCGGTTGTGTAATATCACATTGTACGATGTACATCGATTTTGCGAACAAAATTACATCCATTGATGTAATATTGTATCTGCTTTTTGCTATTACATCATTATTTCATACACAGGAAAAAAAATGTAATATCGATCAACGTAATTCCGAATTCAAGCTGATGTATGAAATAATGATGTAATAGCAAAAAGCAGATACAATATTACATCAATAGATGTAATTTTGTTCGCAAAATCGATGTACATCGTACAACGTAATATTACACAACCGGCGGAATGACGTCTGTGCAGCTGTTTGGATGTAATATTCAACAACTTTTTTTTCTGTGTACATCAGCTTGAATTACGTTGATCGATATTACATTTTTTTGCTGTGTATAAGTTTGAGTCAAAAGAAGCCAATGTTGGGTAGTTTTTCATTTCCGTGTAGCTATCAACAATCAGTTTTGTTTGCTTGCGCCGTTTATGCGTCTGCGCATGGCTTTCCTGATTATACCGCTATAGGCCTTTTTGACGTTTAATCGGCTTTCTCTATCTAGCACACATGGATGAATGCACGGTTTGTTTTCCCACTAATCTGTTTCCTTCTTGCTCGCACTTGTTCAATTTAAATGGTGCAATAGTGTGCGCCGATTAAACGTCAAAAAGCTCTATAGAGATTGCTAAAGTATGCTTGTGGCAGTGATTTGTTTTCATCGGGAAAATTTTCCACTATGAAGTTTTTTTTTCCCGATGAAAACATTTTGCGTAGACGTATATACGTGACGTAGTAGACGTAGTGTGCGTACGATAAACGTCAGCAATCTCTATAGTTTTGTCTGTTCGGACTCGTAGCATATACACTGAACGAATTTGACATATTCCTGTTATGTGGAAGTCTAATAAATTTGCGCTATAAGATAATCCATTGAAAATGATATGATTGAAAATGTGTGAGGTAAATTCTATATGAATATCTGATACATTTACAATGCTGATAATTTGGTAACTTTTATATGATCGTCATATGATAAATGAAAATCGATTAAATTATAATAATTAACTGAAATGGATTTGAAACCCATAAGCATAAGCTATACTTTTCACCACAATATAATATATGTATCATAAATCAATCGAAGTAAAGTTTATGTGAAAATAACATGAAATTTACTTCTTCTTTTGACACATATATTTAATCGATTTCTAAAAATAAATTCGAAAAATAAACATCAGGCAGTGGGAGCTTTCACAGTTGTGCCTTTTTTTTATTGTAGCTGATTTGGGATTCGATCAAGATCTGTTGAGGTGTGATGCTTTCGGTGTCTGTGCTCGATTCCACTGGGCCACGGCTGACTTCAAGATTGAGCTCGTTCAAATAGCATGAAGTAAGAACAGCTCTCCCGACATGGAATGTAGTGCAACTTTATGCTCGTTTTGCTAGAGTGAAGACAAATAGCACTGACAAATTTATGTTCCGTTTCGGTGGTGTGGTTTGTTCAAATCTTTCTTAATGCACCTGTGTGCAATAAATCAACGACTAAATTATATGATTTGATAGAACTGGCTCATGAAGTTCGAATACTACTTAGGGCTGGAATCTGAATTAGCCGTGTAGAAGGCTTACAATTAGAATCATAGCAAAGTAAATATTACAGTAGAATCATTTTTTTTCAATCTCAATACATTCTTTTCTGGAACCAATTATCATATGATTGAGTGTACGTTAATATCGTTGAAAATTGTTTCAATAATTTATAAAGAACAATCATGTGAGATGTATTTTATTGGGAGCGATATTCATCCCAGAAAAACATGCCAAAACAAATGCTTGCTGTTGGATTTCTTAAAAGGCATTTCTATATGACTATTTAATGATTGGGATAGATCTGTTTACAATCTTTAAACGTCAAAAATCAAAGCAAGCTATTACAATGAGATATACATGTTTTCCTATACTGCAAAGTTAAATGACAGTCCAATAGTTTCTACATGTCTATTTACACGCGACATATCAACAAACGTCAAAAATCAGTAAAAGCAACTCCAATAAAATATACATGATTATCTTATAAGATATATATTTTAGTGAGCAATATTTATCATGAAAACAGGTATATTTTACTGAATTTTCTCATAGTGCAAACTTATATGATTTTCCATTAGTTTCTAGATGTCTGTTCCCACCCATGACATATCAACAGTTTTTCACCATGAAATATATCAGACAATATTCATATACTTCTTACCTTCGCTAACCACGTTCGAAGCAAAGTATTATCAAGTACTAAGTATGTGAAATTACGATAGAAATCATTCCATATCGCAGTCATAGTTTTTAATTGATAATCCAATGGAATCTATCAATCATCACATAGAATGAATAAATCTGCTGACATTGCTATGTTATAAGATGGATCCAATAAACGGTACATGTCGATTTGTTTCAGTGTACACATTAGTTTGGTGTGAAAAGGTGATAGCTCTCCCGAACTCACGTAACCCATCCGTAGTGTCCGTGTGTGGGTATTGATGTGTAGCAATAGTAGTGTAGATTATTCAATAAACGCGACCGAAGCTGGGTACATCGGGTTGGTACGGACTTTGTTTACGTTCTGTTTGCAATCAAAAATAACAACATTCAGTCAGTCAGTGTTGAATGGAATCGACAGTTCTAAAAATATCTCTAACTCACATGGTCACGTATGCTCGAGGTGGACAGATTCGGATTCGCAATAAGAGGTCTATCGTTAATTCTTTTCCCCGTACATTGTTTCAGTTACAGCCGTTGTTGGATCGAATGGATATGGAATAGCTAGCTAGAAGCTGGTTACATTTTGTTTGCCGATTATCTATCTGGTTTCTAAAAGTTCAACATCATGACGACACCTGTAACAATGTAGAAGCTCGTGAACTTGAGACGGACTGTTTTTGGTTTGGGGTGTGGGTGTGTGTGACGAACAGTGTCACGAGATTGAGTTGGGAGTGAAAACGGGGAAATAGACGGTGGCGATGCAGTACCAACACTGGGAGCAGCAAGAAAGGTGGAAGAACTAACCGAACAGCTATTACCTCACATATCGATATCAACAAAAAGCGACACAAAGTATAGTGCATAAAGTGCAATAGAAATAGAGACGAACATTGGCATTGGCGCATATCAGCCAATAACCCATTATCGGGGTGGTGTGCTCAGTTGTTCCCTTGTGTTGGATACCCCTGCTAACCTAGAAAAACAGTGCACTGTAGAAGCACAGCGAAAGTTGTGATATAACACCTCTCGTGGGAACTAGTGAACGAAGATCGAAGGAAAAACCTGGAGTGGCCTTGGAATTAGATAATCGAGACCGGTGAGACTGAAAAGATCCTGTTTCGCCTCAGCGAGGTAGCGTACAATGGATCGTGATAAGAACGACAAGTCTTCCAACACAGGAATTGCGGGTGGATTTGCTGGTTGTATCACTCGCTTCATTTGTCAGCCGTTGGATGTCCTGAAAATTCGATTCCAACTGCAGGTCGAACCACTCAGTGAAGATCATATGACTTCGAAGTATCGCACGATTGTGCAGTCTACCAGACTGGTGTACAAGGAAGAAGGTCTACGTGCGTTCTGGAAAGGTCACAACCCAGCACAGGTGCTCTCGATTATCTACGGAGTGTCCCAGTTTTCGTCGTATGAGCATACAAATCTCTTCTTGAGGCAATTCGAACCATTTGAAAACCACCAGAATGCGAGAAATTTCTTCTGTGGCGCTCTCAGTGGAACGGTGGCGACTGTGATAACCCTCCCGTTGGATGTGGTCCGAACACGACTGATTTCTCAGGATCCTAACAGAGGATATAAAAATTCCATGCAAGGCTTGAAGATGATCTACCGACATGAAGGTATCAAGGGAATGTATCGAGGGTTAAGCCCAAGCGTACTGCAGATAGCACCTCTCACCGGAGGACAGTTTATGTTTTACAATATTTTCGGTAGCATGTTCCGGCAGTATTTCAATATCGCTTCAACAGAAACGCTCCCGGCGGTGGAACTTTTCATCTGCGGCGGCCTAGCGGGACTGTGTACCAAATTACTAGTGTATCCACTGGATTTGGCCAAGAAACGGCTGCAGATACAGGGATTCGCCAAGAGCCGACAAACGTTTGGTCGACATTTTGTGTGCGATAACATGTTCAACTGTATGTACAACATAGTCAAGCAGGAAGGGTTCGCCGGACTGTACAAGGGGCTGTATCCGGCACTGCTAAAAGCGTGCTTCATGTCAGCCTTCTACTTTGCAATCTACGACGAAATGGTGTGGATATTGAATCACTGATAGGTGAGTAGGCGTATTGACTAGCTATGTGTGCTAATATTTAACTTTTAGGTAGACGACTCGAATTTCGATTGGTATCGGCTTTTGATGACATCGACTGACATATCTATGCAGGCATCGGCTTATACGCACCATGTTTCGCTGGTATGAATACATTGATTTCACGTTGGAATTGGTTCGGATAGGATCGATCACTGCATGTGAAAGCCACGCAGTTTGCTCCGTCGACGGTTGACGGTTTTGTCTGCGATTCCTTTGAGTCTCACTGCAGGGGAATTTTCAAATTTGTTGATCTGTTCTAAGATGATACGGAGTGTGACAATATGGTGAAACTATAGATTGATCTGCTTTGTCCGATTCAGGACAATACATAGTAACATGATGTCTCGCCAATTGTCGCACACGTAGTAACATCACTAAGACGAAGACGCCCTGTCTTCATTCGGCCAAAGCAGTCGCGGTTAGTTTTGAGCGTCCCTGCTGATGTGCAATCGATCCCTGCGGTCTTGCTGAATCTCAAGCTTTGAATACAGTCACCCCAGTATTATGGGCATACTTTTTTGGGAATGGAATTATATTGGAACCATTTTATTTATGATTTGAGAACTTTAATGGTAATGCTTATGGTCGTCGGTAAGGTTCGTAGATGGTTTTGAATTATCGATCAACTTTATGTGGAATATATCGCGAATTGGCCTGTAAATTACTGATTACCAATTCGCGATATATTCCACGTAAAGTTGACCGATAATACAAAACCATTAATGTACCTTACTGACTACCATAACCATTGCCATTCAAGTTCTCAAACCATAAGTAAAAAGGTTCTAATATAGTCCTCTCTCCGAAAATGTATGGAAAAAACAACTATTTTGAATGGTAATGGTTCTTAACAACCCATTATTTGTAAGGTTCACTTCCAACGAACCATAATACTTAAGGTTAAAACTTTATCACACAAACGACAAACGCAGGGATTATAAACAATTGTTAACCATTTTCGGTAAGGTCAAGTTATGGTTCGCGTTTATGCAGGCTAGCACCTTCCACTTTACGAACACTGATAGACGAGTGGTCAAAGAATCGTCCGTTCGATTCCAGGCTTTGTTGCACGAATTCTAGGCATATAATTTTACTTCGTCGGTGATTATACTTCTCGTTGTTCCTATTTTCGGCAGATCCGTTTCTCGGTTGATTGTCATGTTGACCAATTCACATTCCTTTTTAAGCCGCTACCAGTCATAAGTGATTTTCCCGTCTTATCACTATCCCTATCCTTTGCAGATACTCAACCGGCGCCACTTGCCAACCAGGTACCTTAGCGGCTTCGGTGATCACTATACTGCTGTGCACAATTAAATTCCTATTTTATATACAGATAGACAAGAGCGAGCGCGCAGCATAAATCTGCTAAAATACTGCTATCGAAACTAAACTAGACGTCAAAGCAAAGCTACCATAGCTTGTAAAGCAAAAAAAAAACTAGAAACAAATAAAAAAACAATTACCGGGATTATGACTACATACTGGCTTTGATGTGGTCAATTAGCTGTTCGTTACTTTTACATGGTTAGTTAGGTAGTTAGCTAGTGTGTGTACGAACAAAGTTGTGTCTGAGTTGCACCTGCAAAAAAAGAGTTGTGAATATTAGGGCTAATTTAGCATCGCTATCAAGGTCGAATTGAAAAATGTGTTGTAGAATTTAAATAATATTGATAAAATCACCCAGGTAGCTCAGCACTCTAGAACTCACACTCTAATGGAAAAAAAAACGCACGTAACATGGCTTGAATTTCTTCGAATCTATGCGAGATAGCGGTCAATTATGAGTATTTATTCTCAGTTCTGTTTAACTTGATCTTAGCTAGGATGAACTTATTTTCGACTTGGGTTCTGATCGATGAACAAAGCTCGTTTTTAGTTATTTATCAATCTTTATTTATTACTGTACTTAAACGAACTTTGCGGGAAAAGAGATCTGACCAGGTTGACGTAGGTACCGGTCTAGAGCGAGTAGGGCTAGTAGAACCTGGTACCTTTATAATTTTGACAACATAAGAGAGCAAAAACATGTATTATTAATCAACCAGACTTCCATTACTGCGATAAGTGAACGAAATAGTCATTATATACAAGAATAAACGAATGGTCTCTATTCAGCTCAAAGTGTATGTGTTACGAATGAAACCGATAGGTTGAACCGAATTAAGCCATGAAACCACGAAACAAGACAAGACAGGAAGAATGCAAACAGGCTTGCGCCTGCATCAAGGATAAGTTAAACAGTCAGTGTAAATTTGAAACGTATTGTATTGACAATAAAGAAAACAATGGAATAAAATATTGAAAACTAAAAAAAACACTTGTTTGGTAATTCCTCACCAGACTACGGCCTAAAGGTAAATGAGTGATGGAACTCCGGCACCTTGGATATCACATGAATAAACTCGAACTCTCCCAAGCTTCCATTGCTGTGCAGATCCATCTCTTTTAGTAGCTGAAATTGAAGTGTTCAAAACCAAACAAAACCATAATCTTCCTATCTCCCACTCACCACTTCCGCAATGCACTCCTTTTCGTCCTGATCGAGCCGATCGTACTTGGTCAACCGATCGCAGATGACGAAGATGTCCTCTTTGGTGATCATGCTGTCGCTGTCGAAGTCAAACACCCGGAAGGCCCAGGCCGCTTTGACGTGATGTGGGCAGTTTTCGGACATGACGCTAAACATGTCCAGAATGTCTTCGAACGAACAGCGGGAGTCGTGCTCGGAGGAAAACACTTGGAACAACCGGTCCCGGAAGGGGTTGTACTGGAAAGTGTACGGTTTGATTAGGCTATGATGATTCGTATTATTAATAAGACAAACATTGTGACAAAACAGTCTACACCTGATTGCCGGCAATGCATAAATAAATGTAGAGATTGGGTTGAGGCTTTTCCAAGGGTTTTTTTTTCCTTGATTTGTTTTCCGTCGATCTTGTTTTCCGTGCTGAACACCAATGCTACGGACGCCAGGGAGGCAGCTCCCACACCTGGACCCTACCTATCGACCCATCAACTCATGAACCAGGGTGAGAGGCAATCACGTTTACCACTACACCACCGGCGCCTTTTCCAAGGGTTTCAACAGTTTCAAATTATGTCTTCATTATACTCTCAAAATTTGAAATCGTTTGGTTGTAGCATATGCAAAGCATGTTATTAAATCAATTGAAAACAGTCGAATTAAAGTGTCAATGTATGTACAAATTACACTTATTCAGTTTGTTATTAGATCGAACTTCTGGCGTTGAATTGGGAAGACATTTAACACTTTTACAGCTTTTAATAAGTAAATTAATCAGATCAGAGTGGAACAATGAGCTTTTTCAGCACATAATTCGACAACTCTTTTTATTCAGCATTGTACACTGTTATACAGCATTTATTCAATATATATGCTTATTTGTGACTTTGAATTATTTGTTGGGTGGTATAAGAGCTATTTTGCTGAGTGTATTCACCTTTATACAGCAATATTTTAAAACAACCCAACAAACATTGAAAGCTGAATAAGAGCTTGTTCAGGCTACATTTAGATTCTTCAGCAATTTTTTAGCTTATTAAGCTTTTAATCAGTTAAAATTGTTTGTTGGGAATGCAAAGAAATCTAATAATGGAGCTAGAAAACATTTATAAGACGTTTAAAAAAGCATTTTATTCAATCAATTGAAAACAGTCGAATAAAAGCGACAATGTATGTGCAAATTACACTTATTCAGTTTGTTATTAGATCAACCTTCTGGTTCTGAATAAGGAAGACAGTCAACGTTTATAAAGCTTTTAATAAGGAAATTAATCATATCAGAGCAAACGGCGGAATAAAAGCGCCTCTATCGATCTCAATGAGCTTTTGTCAGCACATAATTCGACATCCTGTTTTATTCAGCATTGTACACTGTTATACAGCATTTATTCAATGTGTATGCTTATTTGTGACTTTGAATTGTTTGTTGGGATAGCATTGTATTGACCTACATAAATCATAATATGTTCTTGATTGGATTTAGGAAAGTGTAGCACCCAACACACAAATTGGGCAGATTAAAGGCCGAATAAGCCATTTTTAGCTGAAGAAACATATGTTTGCCTGAATAAGCTCTTATTCTGCTTCCAATGATTGTTGGGCATTAGTCAAGCAGTTTTGGCGTAACTTTCTACTAAAGATACTATAGATTACATAGATAAGCGGAGGAAAAGTATAATGTAGCCAAACGAACTGTCAGTTAGTGTAGCCAAACGAGCATGACCTCATCATGGTGTTTTTTTTTTAAGGGAGAAGTATTGTAATATTATGAGCACAAAACGCTTTCCACACTCCACATTGCGATTTATTTCGCGGACAACGGAAGAAGGAAAGATAAAGTAACCCATTTCTCGATACATTGTTGTAAAGATTTGCTTTGCACTTCATTTTGAACTTTTACGCACGAAACAAAACAAAACTGCACAACGAAGAGGTCTATGATGGCATGAACTTTTTTCACGGATGCCAATAAGATCATTTATTTTTCATGGTTGCCAAAACAACTTTTTGTGCCTCCGCTTATCTATGGAATCTATAGTATCTATACTTTCTACCAGCGATTTCACTCTGCCCTTTGGTTCAGTGTGGGTTACCCAACTAACAATTGGGTTGTTTAACTTAGAAAAATGTACCGATTTTTATACATCATCTGATAGAGCTTCGTTTGCTGAGCACAACGATATTTTTATCGATCCCGTAGACATTCATCTCGATTTTTAAATCAAGATTTAAATTTTTGATCATTGACACTAAATCTATTCGTTGACAGTTCGCTCCCATACAAAGTCTCACCAAGGGGCGCTATGATGGTGATTTTTGCTAATGTAATCGTACTTATTTAAAATAGTTACAGTGTACCAAAATTGATGAAATTTTGGATTTCGGTTCCATTTTTAATGCAGATAACGAATATGTATCGACTTGAAAAACATAAAGACTGGATCGAAAACCATTATGAGCGTCGTCGAAATATTTACCTCAATACAAAGTGAACGATTTCTACGCCTTTATTCCGACATAGTATTATTCTGACAACAAATTATAATCAAATAAATGTTTAAATATTGATAAAACATAAAATGATTAATTTTGAACTTTTCTATGTTTAGTAATATTTTTGAGTGTACATGCCCTTCTATCACTCAAAAAAATGTTCACGTCAGTTTCACGTGTTTTAACACTTGTCTGTTCAATTGATCAATCACAATAATTCGATGTGTTTTCTACATTGATTCAATGTGTTTTACACGCCTATTTCTCGTGTTTCTAACTATGAAATAATGGAAGATCCCACATCATAAATGCAGGTGTGTTGCACGTTACATTCCATTAAAATATTCTTGAATCTGCGTTACAGTGAAAAACCTACAGATTCGAAGTGTTTGGCATTTCAATAGGTTGCTTGATTAGCAAAATTAAACAAAAATATTTTGTTTTCAACCAGTCAGCTTCAAGAGAGTAAGATAAAAATCCTGGTCTGGATTTGAATCAAAATGTATAGAAGCGGCAAAAACAAATGGAAAATGTTAAATTTTGAACCCGTGGCCGGACGTTTGCGGCCGATAGATCCAGGAGTGTTGGGTTTTTACAGAAAACAGATACGTTCATTGATTTATTTTCAGTTTGTTTTCAGCGGTGGTGGAGTAGTCGATTGATGTTCGGAGAAATCGATTCCAGAGGATATTCTGAGAACTGTGTGTGTGTGTGTGTCATCCTCTATCCCTCACCCAGCCGGGGGCGTTGGACAAGTAGAACTGCGAATAATTTGATCAAATCTCATGCTCCGTAATGGTGCCCTTTATGTTGTGAAGACTAGTACTTCAAAAAGGATAACTTTTGAGGCAAGACAGGGTGTCCTCAACAAGTTAAGGGAACAGGATGCACTAGATGTCCACAACAGGTACAGCAAAACATCACATAGACGCCCTTATTCACACTAACTACTCAGGGGTAGAAGGTCAAGAAGAGCCACCGCCGCCAACTAAAGCTTGAACCGGGTACCTGGGACTCCCACGATATACCCGCGGCAATGGTCAGCAGACGATGCCCTGTGCGTATTTAGTATGTAATATGTTTTATTCGGATACACAAAATGTTTGAAGCCATGCGTCATCTAAACCATAATTTGCATCACCACAAATACACTTGTCAACCATCTTCAACTGGAACAAATCACTTCACCCGGGAGCGCATTCCCGATGCTTCCACGCATATTTTTCTCTAGTCATCCCTAAACAATTCCTCCTCCAGCGACTCCAACCACACAACAACCAAATATCACTTTTCTTTTTCAAGTCACTCCGTGCACAAAAGCAATGCACATTGCAAAACCCTAACAATAGATCAGCGCCGTTCTCATCACCGCGTAAATAAACTGAAATAAAATTTTCACTCGCGATGCCACAAATTTCTGGTCCGGGAGAAAAAATCAAACCACGCAGATAGCGCCAAATCTTCTGATGCTCTCCAGAGGATATTCTGAGAACTGTAAATTTAGTGATATATTCCAGGAAATGCTTAAAAAGTAATTTTTGATTGGTTTTTTACGCTCATTCTCTTATCCATCAGGATTTTTCGCCGTATTGGGTTTAAGTTTGGGTCATTTCTATCTGATACTACTACATAGAGGGAGAAAATTAATGGGTATAGTAAGTTATTTCTGACATACTTCCCCCATTAAATCCCGATTAACTTTTTCTTTTCGGAAATATTGTTTACAGTATGTAAACATGAGAAACAACTCGTTCAGGATGGTTTAGTGCAACTTTTGAATGCATTTGACGAAAGCTACAGTGAACTATTCATTATTATATTTTTGTTAATTATGAGATCATTCTAGATCTTGTCCCATATGCATAGGAAATCAAGCAGAGGTGGCATAGTTTTGCATTTATGAGCAGTACGGATCTAGCATACATATATTTCATAAGAAAATAAACATTGAATAATAAAACTTTGTTTCAAATACATTCTATTTATTACTTAAATTTTTACAGTATCACAGTATCACAATTTGTTTTATAGTGCTCATGCAGGTGTTTGGCATATCGCAAAAAAAAATTAAGTGTGAACCACATGTCAGAGACGTGTACATTTTCTTAAGTGCTTGAAGCTAAATGGCAGCCCTGCAATTTTCACGAATTTCCAGACTGGTGTGGAACTTCATCTGTTCATTCATCTACGATATACCAATTCAAAAGCAATACGAAGCTACGATGAAACCTCAAGCGGTTTTTGAGAACAGAATAAAAATGTTCGTATGTAGGTACACAGCAACAAAAAATGTAATATCGATCAACGTAATTCAAGCTGATGTATGAAATAATGATGTAATAGCAAAAAGCAGATACAATATTACACCAATGGATGTAATTTTGTTCGCAAAATCGATGTACATCGTACAATGTGATATTACACAACCGATGGATTGACCTGGTTGCAGCAGTTTCGATGTAATATTCAACAACTTTTTTTGCTGTGTATGATTCCAGAATGCTCAAATACTTTTTCGTCCGCTTACTCTTATTTTGACCATCTGACCAATATAGATCTCCAAGCGCAATCTCACGAACACTAAAATCCAACATCCATACGTAAAAACGAAGAAGAAGAAGAAACAAAAAGGTATCGCGATATCACAACTACTTAAAAAGGTAGCGCGCGGTCTCACGCACACTTTTGTGCATCTGGAGAACTCTATATACATAGAATTCCAATAGTATATAGATATGAATGTACGTTCGCAGAATGCTATCAAAAGCTACCCTAATAAAAAATACCATAAACGAACGATAACCCAATTGGTTGAACTATTCCACAAATGGTTTGGATGATAGCCCGAATACGTCGTTAAGCAAATTAATTATAACATTTTTATTAGGGTATCCAATAGAGTTCTCCAGATGCACAAAAGTGTGCGTGAGACCGCGCGCTACCTTTTTAAGTAGTTGTGATATCGCGATACCTTTTTGTTTCTTCTTCTTCTTCGTTTTTACGTATGGATGTTGGATTTTAGTGTTCGTGAGATTGCGCTCTCTATTGGTATGCTTTTAAACGGCATATATTTGGACACGTAGAAACTCTACCGAATCCCGAGCAATATGAACAAGTTAGCGGAACCAACTCGGAAACCAGTAGCATTTTTTTTTTTAAACCAGGACAATGTTGAAGCCGAAATGCAGTCCTTAGTATCAACACACACAGGTAGTTTAGAACAGCACGATACCGTCTACGATCAAAATGTTATGCAATTTGAACATTCTGCCGTTGACTTCACTTTAAGGCTCCATAGCGAAACAAACAATTCACGTGGTGATGTGAGGGTTATACAGAAAAATAGAACTTAGTTGGTCCAGTTTTGTGAAATCGCTGGTAGAACCTCACGCCAAAACTGCTTGACAAAGTGGTCAATAGCTGATGTGCTCTTTTCTGTTATTGGTCGTGATTTGCTCGATTGGTTCCGCTGTTTGACAGCTCAATTGGTTCCCGAGATTCTATCCACCAGACTATGAATATTGACCAATGCACGGAATGAACTCAAGAAAAAATTTGACTTTTGAACGGTGCCGTGTTTACTAAAAATGAACACCATGATGTAATGCTCGCGTAACTTTAGAAAAGGTCCTATCAACTTTTATAAACAACTTGTTAGCCCCTTTTCTCGTGAACCGAAGAACACCCACGCAAACCAAACGACTATCGGAAAGGGAAGAACTCACCCTACCCAATGGAGTTGTTGGTTTGCATGGGCGTACTTCGGTTCGCGGGAAAAATGCCTGACAAGTTTTATGTACAGGTAGGTCATTTTTAAATGTTACGCGAGTATTCATGTGTTCATTTTTAGTAAATACGGCACTGCTCAAACGTCAAATTTGTTCATGCAGTTGTTCCGTGCATTGGTCAATAGCGACTATACTCCCTTTCCCTCTCCTTAGGAACAGAACAGAATGGAACAACATATACCATACCCTAACATGGAAATGGTGACTCTAAAACGCTGTACACTGAAACAAATCGACATGTACCGTTTATTGGATCCATCTTATAACATAGCAATGTCAGCAGATTTATTCATTCTATGTGATGATTGATAGATTCCATTGGATTATCACTTAAAAACTATGACTGCGATATGGAATAATTTCTATCGTAATTTCACATACTTAGTACTTGATAATACTTTGCTTCGAACGTGGTTAGCGATAGGTAAAAAGTATATGAATATTGTCTGATATATTTCATGGTGAAAAACTGTTGATATGTCATGGGTGGGAACAGACATCTAGAAACTAATGGAAAATCATATAAGTTTGCACTATGAGAAAATTCAGTAAAATATACCTGTTTTCATGATGAATATTGCTCACTAAAATATATATCTTATAAGATAATCATGTATATTTTATTGGAGTTGCTTTTACTGATTTTTGACGTTTGTTGATATGTCGCGTGTAAATAGACATGTAGAAACTATTGGACTGTCATTTAACTTTGCAGTATAGGAAAACATATATATCTCATTGTAATAGCTTGCTTTGATTTTTGACGTTTAAAGATTGTATGTTTTTCTCGGATGAATATCGCTCCCAATAAAATACATCTTACATGATTGTTCTTTATAAATTATTGAAACAATTTTCAACGATGTTAACGTACACTCATTAAAATGATTAGTGGAACTAAATACTACTAACAACAATGATACTGTATTGAATAATCTTTGTTTATTATTGTTTCATATGATAATTGGTTCCAGAAAAGAATGTATTGAGATTGAAAAAAAAAATGATTCTACTGTAATATTTACTTTGCTATGATTCTAATTGTAAGCCTTCTACACGGCTAATTCAGATTCCAGCCCTAAGTAGTATTCGAACTTCATGAGCCAGTTCTATCAAATCATATAATTTAGTCGTTGATTTATTGCACACAGGTGCATTAAGAAAGATTTGAACAAACCACACCACCGAAACGGAACATAAATTTGTCAGTGCTATTTGTCTTCACTCTAGCAAAACGAGCATAAAGTTGCACTACATTCCATGTCGGGAGAGCTGTTCTTACTTCATGCTATTTGAACGAGCTCAATCTTGAAGTCAGCCGTGGCCCAGTGGAATCGAGCACAGACACCGAAAGCATCACACCTCAACAGATCTTGATCGAATCCCAAATCAGCTACAATAAAAAAAAGGCACAACTGTGAAAGCTCCCACTGCCTGATGTTTATTTTTCGAATTTATTTTTAGAAATCGATTAAATATATGTGTCAAAAGAAGAAGTAAATTTCATGTTATTTTCACATAAACTTTACTTCGATTGATTTATGACACATATATTATATTGTGGTGAAAAGTATAGCTTATGCTTATGGGTTTCAAATCCATTTCAGTTAATTATTATAATTTGATCGATTTTCATTTATCATATGACGATCATATAAAAGTTACCAAATTATCAGCATTGTAAATGTATCAGATATTCATATAGAATTTACCTGACACATTTT
The DNA here is from genome assembly GCF_037179485.1 of Ochlerotatus camptorhynchus. Lineage (NCBI taxonomy): Eukaryota > Metazoa > Arthropoda > Insecta > Diptera > Culicidae > Ochlerotatus > Ochlerotatus camptorhynchus. The sequence goes on from NW_027040849.1 coordinate 3,939,230, forward strand.
CAATCATATCATTTTCAATGGATTATCTTATAGCGCAAATTTATTAGACTTCCACATAACAGGAATATGTCAAATTCGTTCAGTGTACAGACTGGAGAGTTGTAACATGTTATAACCAATGTTATAACACTGTCAAAGAATCATTGTACACAAAATCAACTTTGTTCAAATCAAAACAAAAAATCTAACCCATCTGGTGGATGATGGCACAAGCTTCCAAGAAAATTCTATTACAGTGAACCACATTATTTAAATGGATTTCTTCGCCAGTTAGTCGTCTGTCACTTCGTTTGTGTTATAACGGTTGTCGAATAATTGTAACACAGAAACCACCATCAAGATAGCGCTATAACATGTTATAACTCTGTAGTCTGAACGTACTCTAATAGTACGTTCAGATTACAGAGTTATAAAAAGGTAATAGCGCTATCTTGATGGTGGTTTCTGTGTTGCAATTGACCACTTTGTCAAGCAGTTTTGGCGTGACTTTCTACCAGCGATTTCACAAAACTGGACCAAATAATTTATATTTTTTTTATGAAACGCACAAATGTTGGCTGCTTTTCTCGAGGTTCTAGAAGAAAAAATCTCAAAATAATGTTTTATTTCAAAGTTCGAGTGGTAGTAAGCGTCATTTTAAGTGCTCGAATAAAATGGGTAATTAACCACTTCATTCGAGCAGTTAAAATGACGTTTACTACCACTCGAACTTTGAAATAAAACATTATTTTGAGATTTTTTCTACTAGAACCACGAGAAAAGTAGCAGACATTTGTGCGTTTTTTCTTAAAGAAATAGAATTTAGTTGGTTCAGTTATGTGAAATCACTGGTAGAAAGTCACGCCAAAACTGCTTGACAAAGTGGTCAATTGCGTTTTCACGCAGGTGAAAAATTTAGTATTTTGTATAAGATTTTCACTCTGCTTTGATCTCAATACAGGTCTGCCGATCAATTACAATTTGCTACCTAGGTACTCATCACCCCGCTTTACGAAGTAAAACCGATTGGAATAGCTCAAATTAGATTAGTCTTCATCTGTATCTGGAATAAATAACGGTACACATCACGCCGAATATCGTTGTAACTTATACTCGACGGAGAATAAAGTTGTGTAGTTCAGGTTTCACCCTAGGTGGATATATTCAGCGTTTTTTTAAGCAAACCAAGAAAAACGAGCATCAACATTTCTTACCTTCAGCTGCGGAAAAACATCCATAATCTTTCGGCAGGGGAATCTCTGCTGTAAATCCCTAACCAGTCCATCCGGTGCCAAGCTTTGCAATTTCGTAAAAATCAACAGCACCTCCCAGCGGGTAAGATAGGTCAACTCTGCATACTCATCCAACTGATCAGCACTCAGTAAACTTTCGTTAGCGCCCATCTTTCTATAACGGAAACCATACACTATCCCCTTGGGCACAAGTTTCACTCGTTAAATGGAAGAGAACAGATTGTCGAAAAATAATAAACGATATTGATTAACGACTATGAAAAATCAATTACCACTAATAGAGTGTGATGAGCGGCGCGGCAGACAAACAATGCTATCGGTTCGGTACGTGTATCGCTGCAAGCAGCAAAACAAGGCGATTCTTTCAAAACTACTTACTAATATGAACGTTTCATTATGATCAAAACAAGGATCTTGATATCTCCGTAACCCGCAATCGCCATAATTTATGTTATATATAATGACTCACGTGTCTAGTTTTGTGAATTTAATGCGGGATCATCGAGTGGAACTTAAATGCAAATCAATATGGCTTGTTTCGGTGACTAATGTGTAACTTCTGCTTCAAATTCTTGCTGGCACTAGTGTCGAATTCCGCTTGCGCTGGAGTTGATTCCGCAGAACGCCACACCGTTATGAGTCCACTTTCACCAGTGGTTATTAGACAGTGTTCCTGGAATAAAAAAAAAGAAATAAGGCTAAAATGACGCATTGATAAGTGCAGCACGCGGTAGATTGTTTGCTTTTACGGGCGGAGGGAGTGATAAAAATGTGAAGTAGGGTGTCATCACTGTAACAACCACGACGAAGCATGTCGATAGCAAATTATTACCGTCGTTGAGTGATTGTTTTGAGACTGATAAGAGCGCTTCGGTATGCCTACCTTTTCGTTATAAACGCTGGCCCGAATGATTTGCTTGTTGTGAAGGAAGTTCCTGTGCGGCAAGAAGTGTTTGTTGTCGTACCTTAGCGATCGCAAACATTCGCTGGAAGAATGTAAATTTTAATATTTATGACCTAGTAATCGCGTTATTCGCCAATTTACCCTTTGTTGTAATTCGATCCTGCCAACAGGAAGAATCCTGCGCTGCCATCATTGTGTGTATTAATCACATTGCAGTCCATCGATGAAGTCCTCTTCGTGTATTCGGTAATACTCTCCCTATCGAATTCGACAACAATCTCCTGGGTTTCCACTTCATACAGGTGGAAATCGTTCGTAGTCGTAATACACGAAATCCAGTCTTTATCCGTTGGGCTCGAGTGCCAGTTGATGGATTCGATGGAGTTTTCGACATTGAAGCAATCCTGCAGTGCATCGTCTTCGTTCGGTTTGGAGATGTCAAAAACATTTATGAGCCCATCGACGCTTGCACTGCTCAGTAGATCCGGATTCGTCGGATGAAACCTAACGTTCGTGACGTCTTCGCTGTGGCATTCCCAATAGCTCCCCAGAAAGGATCGTTCCCGAATGTCGAAAAACAGTAGGAAGCTGTCTCCGCCTTTCTGGACCTCGGTCGAAGCACACATCACCCGGTCGTTCTGGTTGATATCGAACGCTGTCATCGTCTTCTTCGGACCTTCCGAAACATCGTCGAACCGATGAACCGTATTACCGGTGCGTAAATCATACAGATTTACGTCCCCTTCCTCAGTACAAACCATAAGAGTGTTCGGATTGTTTCCGAAAAATTTTGCCCCCTTGATAGCGCTCTTGTATTTCGCAAACTCTGCATTGCACAGCACAAGTTCACCGTTGGTGCCGAGGTCGTACAATTGAAGCACCTTTCGGGAGAGGCCCACCGCCAGTTTGCGACCATCGTTAGATAAGGCCAAGTTAAGGCCACAGGTGCGCTTCAAAGAAGCAGCGGTTTCCGAACTGGATTTAATATGTTGCTCGAACAGCAGCTTCAGTTCTTTCGCATCACACGAATCGGCATCCGGGACAGGGCATTCCTCGTCGGAGCTCTGGGGATCTGGATAGTAAAACATGTTCATTGTGAAAATACAACTTTTTACAGCACACTTACCTTCTTCAAACATTATAAACGAATATTTTCTTCCAACTTTCAACAAAAACCTAATTTTATTTTATTTAAACTGGTTGAAAAGCGTGAGTGTTGACAAATTGAAAGGTAGTAAACAAAAACAAGAAAGCACGTGCTCTCAGGATGCAGCCATTGTCGTACTCACACAAAAGCAAACTTTCCGAAGGGCATAAAAGGAAGTGAAACACGACGAGTTTGTAATTGCGCGCATTTTGAATGTGACAGTCGTTTGTTTTGGGACAAAATTTTGGATGTTTGCGGTGAAGGTGGTGATACTTTGCGGCTTTTCCATCCGATTTTCTCCGGAAAATGAGTGACCAGGACATAAAAGTGCAAACATTCAACGAGTTGCGTCTTGCCGAAGATCAGTTGGACAAAATTCCGCTGAAAAAGGTGTCCCGAATATCATTGAACAGTCTCCGCCGGCAGGAATGTGACATCGAGGTGTACGAGTTCGTGTTCGGCAAAGTGGTGCAATGCTTTGATCCGGATGAATTTGAGGCGGAAGTTTCGGTGGCCTTGCTTCCGGAAGTGTTAAAGCACCTGGACAAGGTTAGTGCGATTTTGTCGATAGCATTGTTCGCCGGTTAATTTGAAGTTTGGAATGAAATTTTATTGTTTATAAATAAAATCAACTGACATACATGTAGTACTAGAATATGGGCGGGTCGTATATGAGGGTAAGATGGATATGTTGAGCATTTTTTTCTAAAAATGTATAAAAATACATTTACTACAGACAAACAGATGTAACTCTTCATTCTAGATCATCGTTTGCGCATTTAACGATTGGTTTGAATGTTATCGTTTCCGCAAACTACTCGTCGCAGCGCTGGCATAGAGGTAACATCGGCATCGGATCACTTTGACGTTTCTATATATTTGGTTTTTCTTGCATGCAACATTGTTGGCGAATCAGCGAGCAAGCTTGGTTTCCGCGAGATGTCGTTACTGGAGTCCTACTGGAGTTTAGCGGTACTATGTTTTGCAGATAATTTTATTCAAAGCGTTACGTCTGTTTGTCTGTGCATTTACTTTAACTAATCATGTTTTTTATTACTTCATGCGTGAAGCTAACGATTTACAGTTGTGTTCAATATAATAGCAGCGCATGCCGATTTCCATACAAAATGATCAACTTTGACATGATGGTAACTTTGTAAACTTATGATCAATTGAGCTGAAACGTTCGCCACAGAACTACAAACATGTTCAATTTTACTATTACAAAATACCAAATTTTTGGAAGCACCTGTTGGAAAGTGAGACACTAGGTAAAATTGTTCAAAATAACTTACGTTTTTTTTTAAGAATCATTATATCCACTACATGATTTACCGTATCAGGTTTGATCAATGTCAAATGTTGTAAGCTGCAAAACAAATATCTATGTCTTCACTGGAGTTTAAATTAAAACAAATCGTTTTGTTCTTTTAGATTGTGATTGAGCTGAAGGATAACGCCCTCTCCTGCTTTTTGTTAGACAACCTAAAATCCTTCCTATCATTCGCCAACATACTGTTGAACTTTGCCGAGTACGTGTTTCAAGTATCGGAAACCTACCAACTGTACCGTACGACGACCATATTCTTGGAGTTTCTTATACGTAGCTATGAAATCGTTCGTCGAAGTAGAGCAAAAGTTAACAGTGAAGCAGATGATCATGACGTTGTACAGCAGATTTTCGTGATCTGCCAGAAAATTCAACTGATAATGATACACCTGCTGACGCCTTCCGACAAGGCGAGTCATTATTTTCAGCACGTTGAAGTTGAAGAACAATTCACGTGTTTGAAAGACGGTATGTTAACATTGATATATCATTTGATGTTCTAATAATAATCCCCCATTGTATTGCCTTTATCAGTCATCATTTCGTTCTGCAAAATTGGATCTTTGACTATTGGAATAGATAACATACGGTGTACGGAAGCATGGAAAGCTGTAGGAAAACTCTGCTCCTTACATGAAGCTCAGATTAAAGCGAACGAAACTGCGTGGATCCACTCTCTCATATTCGAAACTAACAACGAGATAGAGGCAGCGTTCAAATCTCTGCTTGAAAACAAGGAATTCTCAAAAAACGACATGGTTAAATTGAAGCTTATCAACCTTATACTACGGGTTTTGATCAAATTTTTACATCTCATAAAAGTCGACGAATATGGTGAATACCAAGGTATTTTAAGGACAACGGTAGTAATCGAGGATGCTATTGTATCAAGAAATATAGGAAAGGAGTTTACCGAAGCAATTCGGCAGCATTTGGTAGTCGGTTACATGACTGTGATTGGATTGACCTTCAAAACCACATCCTTCGTAAAGGTAGAGTCCATTCATTGCTTTGGATTATAATAAAATGTTACCATGTTACTCACTGATTATTTTCTTCGTACAGGCACTTACATCGATCAACTACCAATCAACTGAAGAAATAACAGCTTTTTACAATATCATCATTCTTATTATATCGAAACTGGTATCTGAAAGTCGTGACACACGTGTGTTGAACCTGTATACAACTAATTGCAATTTGCTGCTAACATGTGTCGAATACTTGTCCAAAAGTCATGGTGTTTTCAACCGACACAAGCACCTCTACCGACAGTTACTGGTCCATTTGTCAGCCTTCGTTATATTGCGTTCCAAGAATTCTTCGAAAAAGAGTCGAAAAATGCTCGAAGAAATGCTTGTAAAAATGATCCTAAACGACTCATACTGGGTAGGCATGATGGGCCTAGATATCTGGAGCGTCTATTTACGGTACCACCCAGTCGAGCTTCTTTGGCAGTATTTTCAGTTTTGGAAAGTTGTGAACGATCGATTTTCTGCTTTTGTTTCTCAACCGAAGGTGGCCTTTGTGAGACGATTAATTCATAATATGTACACGTTCATGCCGAAGAGCATGCAACAAGAAGTGATGATGAAATACTCCGTTGTTGATCCGGGAAATCACAAATTGTGGGTGGCAATTGGTTTGAAAACTCCAGGCAAATATATCACTGAAACGATCAAGCAATCACTGCTACGTAATCTCAAGGAAAACTGCTCTAATCTGCTGAAAAGCATGATTGCGGAAAACTTGTATGCAACCCTTCATATGCTGCATTTGCTTTGTAGTTATGATGATAAGAATATGTTGCAGAAAGCAGAATGTGATATAATTCCGTTTTGGAAATCTTTGAAACATGACAAAAAATGGTCATCGAAGTACAATACTGTAATTTACACTATTTTAAATCTAACCGTCCAATTAGCGAAACACGGTTCGAGCTCAAATGCTCTACAGAGAGCCATTTTGGAAAATATTACTGAAGAAGTAAGTTTTCAGAGTGCAACCTCCAAGCAGAAGCTGCTTGAACTTGTAAAACTTGTGCCACAAAGCAGTGAAAAAGTACTGAAGATTCTCGCTAAAGATAAAAATATGCTCATACGAGTGAGTACATTATACACCATAGCAACAATGCCACCCTCCAAGGTGCGTGAAATTGTCTGCAATGATGTTATCTTGTCTGCTCTTCAACGGATTCGCAAAGATGTGTCAGCGTCAAGTCATGACACGCGGCAACAGATTCAGTACGGCATTCAAACAGCGCTGGAACATCGATGTAGCGAGAATGATGAAGCAGTACAAATTACGCAGCACATAAGCGATAGAATCGACGAACTTTTTCCTGACGCCGATGAAGATTTTGATATTCCTGAAAATATCCTAAATAGCGAAACAAGTCCTGCTGCGAAGCGACTGAAACTGGATGTTTACGAAATATTGCCGAATGTTGATTCACCGGAGGGGAGTCTCAATCGAAGAACACCGGACGAAACTATTGCTGAATTAAGTCGTCAAGTTAAAATTTTGCAAAAAATGCATGAGCAAAATCCATTGAGTATGGTTCAACTCGCGGAAATTCGAAGACTTCATGTTGCATTGAGTGGTTTTGGTGAGTGATGTGAATCAGAAATTGACGAATAATAAGAATGTTAGAATTTTGTTTTGTATAAATCTTAAACATAAAAAATCTTGTAAGAAAGATATCCCATTCATGATTCTCAATTCATCAGTACAATGGTTGTAAATGTTTCAAAGGTCACAGAATATCAACAGGTAAGGACATAACGATGATTCGAAATAGATGGACTCCACATTCTTTGTAGTGGTCATTAGGCAGAATGCCACTTGGCTTACTTTACTTATTTTTCAGGGTAAGGCCTTGTTCAGACTTGAGAGTTATAACATGTTATAACGGTTGTCAAATAATTGCAACACAGAAACCACCATCAAGATAGCGCTATAACATGTTATAACTCTGTAGTCTGAACAAGGCATAAGGCCTGTTTGTCCTTTGCTGTACATAGAAGTCATCTCCATTCCACTTTGGCTTTCGAGAACTATTGCCACCGTTTTGTCGTCCAACATTCTTACGCACCAAAGATATCTAATGAACAAGATTTCCCACTAATATCCTCGACATCTGTGTAGAGCTTTTGCGGAAATTTCCCAATTAATCAATTAACCATTTCCAAAGCTGCTAGTTCTAGCTTTTTTTCTCACAGGCGGCAACTCCATCCGTGTCAAGCAGTTTTCACTGCATCGGAAAATAGTTGATTCATTAAATTCTCAGAAACTTCACTTTTATCTGTAAAACAGGTATACTGCCGCTCTTCGTATGTCGGTCCCATAGTCGTTTTTGTCAAAACTGAGTTTTCCAATGCAAATGGTAGCTAATATAAAATATTTTTAAAATACTGAATGAACTCAACAACTTTGTTCTGAAAAAGTTTGGAAAGACAGTCAAATTGGTTGTCCCATCATATAAGAAGCAATGGTACGAATTCAGCTTAAAACGCGGTTTTCTCGGCTTGCTGATTTTTGCTATGGGACGGACATGCGAATAGCGGCAGTATATCTAGTATACTACCAGCGTAAATTATCCACTTTTGCCAGTACATAAATGATAAGCAGTTTTTGTGGACTACCAAGCCCGTACATTTCAAGGTACGTGGCCTCCTACATGTGACTACCGTCAGAAGCGGCTTCCAACGGTTAATGGCTATGATGCTGCTATAATGGTTATAGTTATAGTACCGCAATTCTGTCACAAATCAATGGCCTGTTGAATGAAAACAACCGCACCCTGGATCTCTGCTTTGTGAGTGCTCGTGATACAGCTCCTTTCCTCTCCACGGCACCCGAACCTTTAGTCAAGGTAGTGCATCATCACCCTGCTTTAGTTATCGTGATCGAAAATAATATTGTCCATGATTTCACCAGCACTCCAAACGCTGTGTCATATGACTTCCGTAGAGCTGACCATCGCAGTATCGTCCATGTGCTGTCTAGCCTAGATTGGGAGCATATTCTAGATCCTGTAGACGTCAACATTGCTGCACAAACCTTTTCTCACGTCTTGGCATATGTCATTGACAGACACGTTTCCAAAAAGATCATCCATATCGACTCTCGCGTCCCGTGGATGACGAAAGATCTTCGCTCGTCGAAAAGAACTAAGAAGGCTGCTCTCAGAAGATTTACTAAACTCCGCACACTGCCGCTGAAATGCTACTCAGACTCAACCACGAGTATAAGCGGTTAAGTCGTCTCTGTTTTCAACGCTATCAAAGGAGGATTCAACGGCGGCTAAAATCACACCCGAAATCCTTCTGAAACTTCGTAAATGAGCAACGCAGGGAAGTCGGCTTACCCTCTACCATGATTTTTAATGGTGAAACTGCTGGAAATCAACAAGGCATTTGCAACCTGTTCTCAGCCAAATTTGCTAGTGTGTTTGAAGCCGAGCAACTCTCCGCTAATATCATTACTTCCGCGGCCAGTAATGTTCCTTTGATCAACCAAACGCTCAGCATGGTCGAAGCCACTACAGATACGATTTTTAGAGCAGCATCTAAACTTAAGACTTCAACCAACAATCAATACGAAACTAACGATTTTAAATTGGCTCACCACTTTAGTAGCCTATTGGTCCCAAGCAAACGATTAACGTACCCTATTCTAGTCGAAATTCTAGTACTACGCAATGTTTGTTTTGATTCGCTATGAAAGTTTGACGGATAAAATGAGGGGTGATTGGTTTTTCCTATGTTTCGAGGGGTGAATTGATTAGCTTGGGACCGAAGAGAGTACACACAAAGAACAAAAATTGTTGTAATAAAAATAATTCACTTTCAAATTGAAAATTCCTCAAACTTCATAGTTTCAACAACGAATATTTTCAAAACGAAAGCTATTTTTTTGGTTTGAAAGTTTTTCGTTCACATATGACTCGTAATTTTAAAAGTGCATTTTTTAAAATGAAAATTGTTTTACTGTCAAAAATACCTCTAAACACCAACACTTTTGGCAGCACTGAAATTTTGCCGCTAAATTTTAAGATAAAACATGCAAAACAAAACAGAAGCAGCAGCAGTAGTGTCATATAAATCCACTTCCCAAACATAGATTCTGCCCGTCCCTAAAATTGGCTTCCGGTTTTAGATTTCCGTGAATGGTTTTGAAATGTTGGATCAAATCAAATAGGCCCTACTCAACGATCCAGTAAGTGTTTTTTTTTATATTTTTAAATAACCTTTATAAATGCTTACTAGGTACTTTTGCTGTTTACAGTATTACCTCAAAACGACCCAAAATGAACGTTTCTTGGTTCGCACCATCTGCTGGCCAAAGTTGGCCTGGAACCGTTCATATTATCCCAAGATACCACGATCGAGTGCCGCACCGATTGAACTTTAGCAATCAATTACTGCCAAAATAAATGCGAAGCCCGAGGCCTTTGCGGGATTCGTTTCCCAGATTTAACTGTTCCTTGGACTGTACAATGTGCATCATATTTACTGTAGGTGTAATCTATTTTCTCAATGATGTTCACAAGTTACAAAGATTATCAATCTTCAAGGAAACCAGGGAGCTGGCCTGGAGACTACTGGAGATAAAAGCAATGCTTACAGTGTGCTAAATGCATGATATCTAACGATCCAAAACCGTTGATACATACTGTCTGAGTTCATCAGTTCATCACGAGCCATGATTTGATATCATAATAAAAATAATATATATATAATATTGAATAATAAAAAAAACTCTACATGTCATACTGACAATGCTGGTATTTAAAATGAAAATATTTTAATTGTTCAATTCAAAGTGAAAAAGATCATTTCAATTAGACCACACTTTCAAGATAAACGTTTGTTTTGAATTTAAAATAATCCACTTTTTATTCCAACACTGCCATGCTTTTGTTTTGACAGAAGTACAATTCGTTTTGAAAGTTTGAACTTTTAAAAGTAGGGAGCGGTTAACTTTTGAATTGATAGTAGGCGAAATTTTATTTTAAATTCTAAAGACTTTCTACCAAAAAGAACCAACGCCAACTTTTAATTCTACCAATGGTTTTTTTAATTTTATTAACGATTATTTTTTGTGTGTACCAGAGCTGAGCCAAAAAGTTGAGCACGTTATTTCGGGACCTTCTAGTCTTAGAGTTACCTCTATGCTTCAACTAAGGCTGAACCCGATGGTGTTCCGTCGATTATTCTTAAAAAAACATCACTTGTCTTTTAGATCCACTGCGCCGCATATTCCAGCTCTCTCTTTCCAGCGGCATCTTTCCGTCTTGCTGGAAGACTGCGGATATGTTTCCTATTCATAAAAAGGGAAGCAAACGCGACGTAAACAACTACCGGGGAATCACGTCGCTGAGTGCTGTATCAAAACTTTTTGAATTAATTGTCCTAGAGTCCCTAAATGCGCATTGCAAGCAATATCTAAGTACAGATCAACACGGATTCATAACTGGGCGTTCCACAACTACGAACCTGCTGTGCCTAACGTCTTACATCACAGACAGTTTGATTGCTCGGACCCAAACGGACGTTATCTACACAGATCTTACGGCAGCCTTCGATAAGCTGAACCATAAAATTGCGATCGCTAAGCTTGATAGGCTAGGGATCGGTGAAAATCTTTTGAGATGGTTTCGTTCATACCTCACGGAGCGCCAATTGACAGTAACTTTGGATACTTGTCGCTCAGTAAGCTTCTGCGCAAAGTCCGGTCTACCTCAGGGTAGCCATCTGGGACCATTGGTATTTCTCCTCTACTTCGACGACGTTCACCATGTTATCACAGAGCCACGATTATCGTTTGCAGACGATCTGAAAGTTTTTCTGCGCATCCGCTCACTCGCCGACTGCCGTTCTCTCCAAAATCAGATTGACATCTTTGCTGACTGGTGTAGTCTAAACCGACTGGTGGTCAACCCAGCTAAGTGTACAGTTATTACTTTCTCACGCAAGAAACAACCGATTATTTTCAACTACAAACTACTAGGCACGACTATCGAACGGGTGCACTGCGTGAAAGACTTAGGCGTTTTTCTAGACTCAAAGCTGACATACTCACACCATATATCGTATGTCGTCGACAAAGCGTCCAGAACGCTTGGCTTTGTCTTCAAGATTACTAAGAACTTCACGGACATTTACGGCTTAAAATCGCTCTATTGCTCTCTCGTACGATCTACGTTGGAATACTGCTCTGCTGTCTGGAGCCCGAACTACAATAATGGGGCCGAGCGAATTGAATCTGTTCAACGACGTTTTCTTCGCTTCGCGCTCCGTAAGCTGCCTTGGAGATACCCACTTCGTCTTCCAAGCTACGAGAATCGCTGCCAATTGATCAATGTCGAGCCCTTACGTTTCAGAAGAGATGTTTTCAGAGCCTTAACCGTCACCGATACTCTGCAAGGAAGAATCGACTGCGAAGCAATTCTGCAACAAGTGAACATTAATGTTCAACCTCGATCACTACGCAACAGTCTTATGCTGAGACTTCCACTTCTTCGAACTAATTATAGCATAGGGAGCGCTATTGGCGTTGACGGCATCGTCGAAAAATTTGCTCTTCCAGCAAATATCGTCAGTTTCTTATGGGAACTTTCGATGGAGTGAAAGGATAGTACAAAGTCCGCCATGTTTCACGCACAGTCTGACGTTTGCTTATGGATTTTCTCATAGGAATAAAGAGCTACAGAGTCGCCGTCAACGCCAATTTACTGTCGTTTTCGTTTTTACTACACTACACCGGTGTAGTGTAAGCAGCAATAAGTGCGAGTCATTGACAGTTCATCATCATTTGTTTATAAACAAAGGTGCAACCGATAGCTACACCCTAAATTTTTTCGGTGTTCGGCAGTGTAGCACCGGTGTAGCTACACCGCAAAAACGAAAACGACATACACGGAAACCGCAAAATACGCAAAAATGACTATAAAGTACTCAATTTTGACTATAAAGTATGCATATTCGGCTAAAACGGGACTACACCTAAAATGTGTGTATTTTTTACACATTTTATGAGTATCTGGTACTCATAAATGCATAAAATTGATTCATTTTTGTACTAGTAATTACTCATAAATGTGTAAAATTTTACTCATTTTGTGGGTAGTCCCGTTTTCATTCAAAAATGTGTACTTTATAGTCATAAAAGAGTTATTTGCGATTACCGTGTACGGCTTGCAGCTAGTGTTCAACCGAGTAGCGTCGATGTTCGATTTCCACTTGACACGGAATATGCTTCGCCGAAGATTCTCTGCCTTTTTTGCTGACCGAAGGCGCTTGATGCCCAACAGCTAAGTGTAAAATTTAAAACTTATAAATTTTTAGTAACTTGACAATGCTTTCCTACACAGAAAAAAAAGTTGTTGAATATTACATCCAAACTGCTGCAACCAGGTCAATCCATCGGTTGTGTAATATAACGTTGTACGATGTACATCGATTTTGCGAACAAAATTTCATCCATTGATGTAAAATTGTACCTGCTTTTTGCTATTACATCATTATTTCATACATCAGCTTGAATTACATTGATCGATATTACATTTTTTTTTGCTGTGTAGTTATTTTCGTTTGTAACTGTAGTAACTGTAGAATATGTATGTCGTCTGTATAATCTGTACTTTTTTTACAACACATCATTGGGACTATTTCTAGTCTGTTGATGGAACCATAACAAATAAACAAATAAGCACCGACGAACCGACATGCCACTGGAGCATTCCCGCATAAGCGCGAACCTTAACTTGACCTTACCGAAAATGGTTAAAAATTGTTTATACTCCCTTCTAAACTTTAACTTAAATGGTTATGGAACTTTACATGAACGTTTGTGGGATAAAGTTTAAACCTTATGTATTATGGTTCTTTGGAAGTGAACCTTACAAATAATGGATTGTTAAGAATCATAGTTGGGTAAAGAAGAATTATTGCATTATAACACACCATCGACTGGAAATGCTCTCGCAACGTGGGGCTTTAGGTAGTGATGAAAACGTCGCTAGAACTATTCCACAGCCGCAGTCAGTTTATGAGCAAAAGAGGGACGCACATTTTTTGCCTGTAGACTTGGAGACATACTTCAAGTCTCCGCGTACATCGTACGGGTTAGGCAAAAAATGTGCGTCTATCTTTAAAAACTGTCGCATTAATGGCCCTTCGCTCATTTTCAACTTCTATTCAATTTTCTTACTGCCGTACTCTAACGGAACTATCCACCCACCCTCTTCTAAAGATCATTCTCTAGCTAATAAATTATCACACTAAAGCTTCATGTTAGCATTTCCAACCAACCCCAATTATTTTAATTGATTTCTTCGCCAGTTAGTTGTCTGTCACTTCGTTTGTGGTCTAGATTCCCTAATAAACTGGTACCATACACTAACGATATCATATATGGTATGACCATACCACATAAAGTTGGGATGATATCCCGAAATGGTGGTTATGCGCTTCTTATGGTTATTGTTTATGCGGGTTTCTAGCTGTCAGTTCCACTAATGGCGGTAAGCTCCAACTCGGATTAACTTTTAATACCGTCCCTGTTTGTATGATCTGAAAAATGTTTACTCAGAGTTATGTTGATTAACTCTGAAGTCGACATCAAACCAGCCGGACATTCTTGATCGGGATTTAATCCGAGGATAATACCGGTTGGAGCTTACCACCATAAGAAACGTCTCTTGGATCACCTCATTGGCAAATTAAAGTTGGCACTCGTGGAGAATAGAAGAACTATGAGTGTGATGATGGTTTCTAAAGTTTACACGATGAGGTATGTGATACAAAAACACCCATCCGAATTTACTTTCGTTTATTTGAGATAATCATAGGTCATAAATTGTCCAATGTACAGCTTGAAATGATGGGTACATGATTGTTACTTCGGTCATTTGGACTGCCTAACATGATTGGTGCTCATTTTGTAAAAGCGGGGCCAATCTAAAGTTAGGTACTCTACTCTTAAATCTGTGAACGGGAATCTAGTATGTAACACTCATTGAAATCGTCCAATGTAACATGTCCGATGTACAACTTGGCTAGTCAAAACGTCCTATGTGTTTTTTTTTTCTATATTGTAGCATGAAATTCAAAGAAAAAATTACGATTTTTCCGTTTATACTGAATTTTCAACGTTATTATTCACTGACTACATTAAAAATAGTATTGCAAAACGTATTGTTTCTAAACGGTTAACATAATAATCTCTCGAACTTCAACTTCGATTTTCTCAAAATGGTGAATATGTTACATTGGTCTATTCGAAAAGTGACGCGAGATTTGTTGAGTACAAGCACGCAGCCACATGCGCGCGCGGAAATCGATCGCACGAAAAAGTATAAACAAGAGCATATAACGCATAAAACCTTTTCAAATTCATGTTTATTTTGTATCTTTATAAAGATTTATAAATGCTTTAAAATTGGAGTAACAATGATTGAAATTGAAGACGTAATCGATCCCACTCCGACTAACGAAGATTCCAAGAAAATCAGTGCCATCGATAGGGATACTGTACACAAGATATGCTCCGGTCAGGTAGTGCTCAACCTGGCGACGGCCGTGAAGGAACTGGTGGAGAATTCCATCGATGCCGGAGCGACGGTCGTCGAGATAAAGTTGAAAGAGCAAGGAGCCGAACTGGTGGAAGTAGCCGACAATGGCAGTGGGGTCGAAGAGAAGAACTTTGAAGGACTAACAGCCAAGTACCACACATCGAAACTAAAGGAGTTTTCGGATTTGGCCAGCATCGCGACGTTCGGCTTTCGTGGGGAGGCATTGAGCTCCCTGTGCGCATTATCCGATATGGCAATCACCACAAAACATGAAACGGCACCCCACGGAATCAGGCTTGAATTGGATCATCGCGGAACTATCGTTAAGAGGACTCCCTGTGCTAGGGCGGTGGGAACCACGGTTACTCTATCCAATCTATTTTCGACACTTCCGGTAAGGAAGAAGGAATTCCAGAAAAATATCAAACGGGAGTTTATCAAGATGTGCCAGATTTTGCAAGCATACTGTTTGGTTTCGGTTGGAGTCAGAATTATCTGCACGAATCAGAATAAGCAGGGTGTTAAAAGTGTGATTATGAGAACGCAAGGCACGGACTCGGTACTGGACAATATAACGACTGTATTTGGGGCTAAGCAATCGTTGGAACTTCTTCAACTGAAAC
Organism: Ochlerotatus camptorhynchus; assembly: GCF_037179485.1. NCBI lineage: Eukaryota > Metazoa > Arthropoda > Insecta > Diptera > Culicidae > Ochlerotatus > Ochlerotatus camptorhynchus. The sequence goes on from NW_027040849.1 coordinate 3,955,045, forward strand.
CGGCCATAAGCAACAGTGGCAAGATTATGGATCTCAACGAAAGTGATTTCGACGACAGTTTATCTCTCACGCAGGAAGAAGTGGATAGTTTGAATTTATCCAGATTCACAATTGATGGGTACGTTTCCAGTTGTGCTCACGGTTCGGGACGATCATCAAAAGATCGGCAATTTTTCTTTGTCAATTCAAGACCATGTGAACCTAAGTCGATCATGAAGCTGGTGAATGAAACCTATCATAAGTACAATGCAAACCAAAATCCCTTCGTGTATCTCAATTTGAAAATGGATCGGTCGGATGTAGATATCAACCTTGCACCAGACAAACGGCAAATTCTGGTGAATAATGAAAAAATTCTGCTGTTGGCTCTCAAAAAGTCGTTGCTGAAAACGTACGAAGACATTCCGTCAACCTTCAAGATGCAAAATTTGGACGTTAGCGCGACTACGCGGTTGTTGAACATTTCCGTAAAATCGACAGACGGTGGCGAAGATTCGCTTGATGAAAGCATGGAAACTGCCAATCCCAGAAGACTGTTGGCAGCGTTTGGTCACAGAAGCGCGGCTGCGAAATCTAATGGTGAAAGTTCCTTGGAAAAGATGGTCGCTGGGAAGCGGAAACGGGACGAAAACGGATATACGCTGAAGATGCATGATTTCGTAAGTGTGAATCCCAAGGCTCTATCGAATGGAAACGGTAGAGTGGTGTTGAGTGATGAAGAAAGTACGGAGAAATTGCCAAAAGTGGCACGGAATTCAACATTGATTGAGAACGTGTTAGAGGAAAATCCTACATGTCCGATTGACGACGAGAAGGAAGCTAAGTTAATGATTCTGAACTCGTCGGGCATCGTTGGAAGTTCTACTCCCAAAGGTAAGGATCTTGCTCGGTTTTGTCGGGATTGAGCAGTTCTAACGTGATTCTACTCTATTCTTAGCCTCACATTCCCCTGAAGAAAATGTTCATCTCATCAGATGTCGTACTGAAATCCCGGTCGATGACAGACCTAAATTGAAATTCGAGGAGATTTCGTGCAACGAGATAGCTCCTAATGCTACAGCTCCGATACGTGATGCACAATTCATGATGGAGATATCAACCCCGAAGCGCGAAATAGGAATAAAAAGTCCTACGAAGGATTTTAAAGTGGAAGTGATAGAACTGGACCAACCCTCTTTCAGAGATTCCTTTCAAGAAACCACTAAGAAGAGCTTGGACATCGATATGTCTTCATTGAAGAATTTGATTGACCAGGAGCACCAGATGGCACAGCAAGAGGCATCAGATCGCAGTGCATCGCTTAGTAGACTCAAGTTCAAAAGTAAAATCAATCCTTCCAGCAATCGTTCCGCCGAAGACGAACTCGAAACAGAAATATCCAAGGACAAATTTGCTCAGATGGAAATCATTGGACAGTTCAATCTTGGTTTCATCATTGCACGGCTTGAGCAGGATCTGTTTATCGTAGACCAGCATGCCACCGACGAAAAGTACAACTTCGAAGACTTGCAACGGACAACAGTGCTGCAGAATCAGAAACTAGTCGTTCCACAGCAGCTAGAACTGACGGCCGTCAACGAGATGATTTTGATGGACAATCTGGAGATATTCGAGATGAATGGGTTCAAGTTCGAGATTGACGGATCGGCGGAACCGACCAAGAAGATCAAACTGGTCGCCAAACCTTTCAGCAAAAATTGGGAATTTGGTAAGGAAGATATCGATGAGTTGATATTCATGCTGCAGGATGCACCGAACACGGTTTGCCGGCCATCCCGGGTCCGAGCCATGTTTGCTTCCAGAGCCTGTCGCAAGTCGGTTATGATCGGGAAGGCGCTATCCATGGCGGAGATGAAGAAGCTGCTGAGTCACATGGGAGAAATTGAACAACCATGGGTAAGTTAAAAAATGTCCTCTATCTGAGAACAGTGCAGATTATAAGAAATTTTGCGTTTCTCCTCAGAACTGTCCCCACGGTCGACCAACGATGCGGCATCTCGTGAATCTGTCAATGATAAAGCATGGTGAACTGACTGATCAAAACGTCGAACAGTGATCTCGGGGGTGTGTTCTTTTATTTCATTACTTTTATATTTTTGAAGCTTATTAAAGTGACACAAACTGAATAAGGTCTTAATTATGAAGAACAAGAAAAGAACCGCCATGTTTTACACTCGTCTATACACTGATTGTTCGGAAAACGTTGAATCCACTGTGTGCCGTCGAGAAAAGCACACCCTTAAGCTGAGGATGCCAGTGCAGTTCCTTGATTTCCGTTTGTCCCTGGTGAATGAACAGCAGCTGAGGAGGCAGATCCTTCAGGTTTGGATCAGTTCGTTCGTCGTCGTCGTCTCGTTCGACCGATAGATCCCACAGGGCAATCTGATCGTCGTCTCCTCCGGTGGCCAAAATGGTCGACTCTTTCGGGTGCCATTCGATGGTTGTTATATGATTAGTATGATGCTTGAATGTGGCTACGGTCGATTTCGACTGGAAGTTACGTAGATCCCAAATGTGGAAGAAACCGTCATCACCACCTGAAAAATAATAATCATTAATTCAACAAAAATCATTAAGCGTACCGAAGAGATGAACTAGCCTCAGGCTAAAAATCTCTAAAATAAAGACAAAAAAAAAAAAAAAAAAATTAAGCGTACCATCAAATATCACTTACCACTAGCAATCAGAGGTTCGTTTCTGTTCCAGCTGATCACATTTATGTCGCTCTCGTGGGCATTGTCCGCCGTCAGCATACAGGCTTTTGACGGAGGTGCTCGACAGTCCCAGATTCGGATTGATTTGTCCACCGAACAGGTAGCCAGTACATTCGCTTCGTTCGGACTCCACTGGATGTCCTCTACCGAGTCCGTGTGTCCCACCAGAGGTCGCTGATCAACCGTCCACGAGCCCTTATCATTCGGGCGCCAAATATGGATATCCCGTCGGCAATCACCCGTTGCTAACATACCACGCGTTGTGGTACACCAGTCAATAGCGAAACCCTCCTTCTGATGTCCGGAGAAAGTGAAATCCGGTTTCACTCCGTCACCGACCTTGTTGGTCTCGTAATTCTTGCACGAATGTTCGTCATCCACGGCCGCTAGCTGATCATTGATGTTGTATATATTGACCCGTCCCATCTCGCTCCAAGTGGCCACATAATGTGTATTGTTGAAAGTCGTTGCCCGAATCCTGTTCACACATCCTGCGTGCTTGATGAGAGCACAGTTCATCTGCGGTCGCTTATCCGAATTCTCGTCTTCATCGTCACTCAACTCGTCCGCATCGGAGTCATCATCTTCGTCCCGTTCCTTGGATGTCCTATGCAAATTGGACATCTTCATTACGATGACACTGTTGACGTGTGTCCTGGCAGCCTGAGTACCAGCCACCAAAAATGCAGTTAGTGGAAATTTTTCCCGATCTTCCCCTAAAGGGTCTGCGACAACGTCAAAACTCAAACATGGCGCCCCGGTGTGGGCCTGATGGAGCATCACATACGCGGACTCGTCGCACACCAGTTCTTCGTCGTTATTCAATTTGCGTCCCGGAAGGTAAACCTGTCCATTGGTTTCCTCCTCGTTTTCCATAGCATCATCCACTTGATCATCATCGTCGTCGTCACTTTCGCCGGCTATGATGGCATCTTCGATGTTCTGGTCCTCGGCCAATTCCATGCGTTCTACGTCCTTGGATGCCATTCTTACAGGTTTGTGTTCTGCTCTATCCACGGGAAATTAACGAGGCAAATCTTGGAACAAATTTGCTGGGGAACACGAATATCACCCGGAGAATCACGCGCACATGTTTTGTACGTTTGACGTTTTGAAGATATAAACACGCACTGCCAAGATGTTTCAGATGATCGGCTGCGTCCTGAACGTTTCAATTTTATGTGCACTCAAAAAATTGTACTCGTCAGTTTTTGCCGAGATAATATTTTTGCTAGACGAACATATCAAAACGTCCTATCCTGGAAAGAGTAACCATACAATTGATCATTTTGTCAAGCTTCTGCATTCATGTTCCATCAGATGTCACAGCTGTTGTTTGCGGTGACATCTATCGGAAACTACACACAATCTGTTTTCCTATAATTGTTCACAGAGGACACTGCAGTGCAAAACATGCCTGGTATCTCTATTTATGCATTTAGATTATTGTTCGAAGTCCCTCCTTTTTTACACATTCTGCACACAAAATTGCTCACCCCTCACAGAATTTCCCGCCGAATTTTATGTATGGGGCGGGGCATAAAGTATCTTTTGCGCAGGATATGTAAAAAAGGAGGGACTTCAAATGTTAAAACAAGTGCATATATAGAGGTACCAGACATGTTTTGTAGTGTTAGGTACTCTATTTTGTAATCTGTGAAAGGGAAATCACAAATCGAGTGTCAACAAAATACATGGCATGTTGAGAGATTGAGCTCGAGAGAGAGAATTTCTCTCTCAAATTTGAATTTTTTTGGATCTCTGGGGACTGGTAGTAAGGCAGGTAAAATTGTATGGGGAAAAATCATTTTTATTTAATTGTAGCTTGTTTAGTATTAATTTCCGGGAAAAAACTGAACGACAAAGCCCCTGACTAATGTCTTTAGGTTGTCGTTCACTTTTTTTGACCTGAATATGCACCGAAAGCGAATTATACCCACTTCTCTCAATTTCTATATGGGGATTTTTATCACTTCCTACCAGCGGAACAACGCCATCTCTGTGGAAAATGGTCGAACAAAATGATTAATTACCATAAAATAAAATACAACCACAACAAAATCTATTGCAAACAATCGATCTTATTGTATGTATATAATACAAGTAAATTTAAAATATTGGGCCGTATGAATAAAAAGAGTTTACTTTACTTTCCCGTGCTTTTCTAACGGGAAAAGTAAAGTAAACGCTTTTATTCATACGATCTATTATTTCAAGAGCACATTATGTCGTAAGTAACATTCGCACCAATCCGAGAAAAATAAAGTTTTGTTTTGATGACCGAAAAGTTATTCCTATTTCCAAGTAAACACATATAATCTCATAGTGATAGCAATGGTTAACATATTTAGCAGGGTTTTAATCATACAAATGCAAATCGCTAGCTTTCATGCTAAAAATACTGGTTTTTTAGTCAAAAGTTATTATACGTCGTTTGGTGGCCCCTATTGTTACTTAAGTCAAAGTGTATTTACCAGGATATTCGGGAGAATTATCAATTACGTCTCCTTACGTGCAGCCCATTCATCATTTTAGGACCACCGAAATCATCTTAGCAACAAACAGTTCGATTTATTCACTTTAATAATAAGAAAGCGAAACGACGAACGTACACTTTTCACGGGATTCTCAGCGCTGTTACTTAAGTCAAACGGCATCTCCATAGAAATTGGGTGACTTAAGTAACATCGAAAACTATTTTGATCGGAAGGTGATTACGTCAAAAAGCAATTGGACTAGTAAATAAATTTAAAAATGGGATTTGATCCTATATTTGGACAGTATATAGTGTAATAGCAGGAGAATCGATTGACACTGATAGCTCGACTTTGTTTACCTTTGTTACATTCGACGTAATGAAAATTTGCTCTTGATTTACAATAGATCTACAATACGTCCAAAAAAGTATGAATAAAAAAAAAGTTCACTTTAAAACGCTGTCCAGACTGGAGAGTTATAACATGTTATAACGGTTGTCAAATAATTGCAACACAGAAACCACCATCAAGATAGCGCTATAACATGTTATAACTCTGTAGTCTGAACGTACTATAATAGTACGTTCAGACTACAGAGTTATAACATGTTATAGCGCTATCTTGATGGATTTTTTTCCTCTGTTCGGGACCTAACACTACTGCGACCAGTAAATTGATCTATTGTATAGTATATCCCGTGTCCTTAGTTTAGTGCATGTCGTATTACTCCATCACTATTGAGAAATGATGAAGTATTCGATTTTTTTTACAGTTGCCACTCTTGCATTTATCGCAAGGATCTGACTCTAATTGAAAGGTCCCGCTATTCATAGCCTTCGGAGTGTTGAAACACCCCCTTTGTCAGTCAAAATTGGATTCCTTAGCAACAAAATTAAGGTCTGACACTGATAATAACCATGCATCAGAACCCTAGTATTAACCACTACAAACTAGGGAACAACGAATAGAAGATTAGGAATCACATAGATGAAGACAACTAACTCATTTTTTTCCTTGTTTCAAGATCATCCTCGGTAGACAAAGCCGAGTTTTGTCACTATCAACAAGGCATAAAAAGTAACAAGGACTAAGCTGTGTTCCTTGGATTACTGAAAAATCCTGTTCCCCTAGTTTGAAGTAGTCAGGACTAGGAATCGGTGGTAGATCTTACATCCCGTAACGTACCACGAAAAGATGATCTACCCACGTTACGGGGCACCTATCTTGATGGTGGTTTCTGTGTTGCAATTATTTGACAACCGTTATAACATGTTATAACTGCTCAGTCTGGCCAGCGTTTAACATTCAGTCATTCGTCACATTACTGCCGTGGATATTTCATGCATTCCAAAACTTTTTGAATCCATCGTAAACGACCAAATTTATCAACAAGTAAAAAAGCAAATAACAAGTCAGCAGCATAGTTTCTCAAGGCCACTCCACTGCTTTTAATCTACTGGAGTATTAGACTACGAAATTTGCCAAGAGGACGTATTGAAGGATCAAGCCATATGGAAGCCTCTGCCTTCAATAAAGCTGTCCACGAGACAGTTCCAATCAGCTGACTTTTTTGTTTACCAAGAACAGTTTATCCTCATGTGAATTTCTGCTTTGTTTATGTTTACATTCAGCACCATTCACACCAGATCACTCACACACTCTAGATTTCTAGCTGTCAGTTCCACTAAGAAACGTCTCTTGACACAACAAAAAAAAATGGAATATCGATCATTGTAATTCAGCAAAAAGCAGATACAATATTACATCAATGGATGTAATTTTGTTCGCAAAATCGATGTACATCGTACTACCATGTACTACGTTATATTACACAACCGATGGATTGACCTGGTTGCAGCATTGATTGATTTATCTTTATTTAGGAGGCTTTCAGCCTGAGGCTGGTTCGCCTCCACCCTGGTTGCAGCATTTTTTTTATATCTTTATTTAAGAGATTTTTAGCCATATAGATTAGTGACGTTTAACGCACGCACACTAGAGGGAGAAATGCCATGTAAAGTTGTTTATTATTTTCCTCTGGCTAACCTAAAAAATGTATGAAAGTAGATCTGTCAAAAGGAGTTTGACATCGATTTGTTATGTAATTTCCTCGGATATTCACTAACACGTTCTCGCATATCGCACCAATACATCCGTGCGTGAAAATCTCTATAGAGTTCTCCAGATGCACAAAAGTGTGCGTGAGACCGCGCGCTACCTTTTTAAGTAGTTGTGATATCGCGATACCTTTTTGGTTCTTCTTCTTCTTCATTTTTATATATGAACGTTGAACTTTAGTGTTCGTGAGATTGCGCTTGGAGATCTCTATAGGCTAGTTCATCTCTATACCTGGTTGCAGCAGTTTGGATGTAATATTCAACAACTTTTTTTTTCTGTGTATGTGCAAGACACTTTATGTCGACGTATCCATTTTTTACGGTGTAAGAGGGTTTAATCGAAGTGGGAAAATCGATTCATGAAAATGGAATGAAACGCCCATTACTAGAACAGTTGCTTTCGCTGAGTAGTTCCCGCTGAAAAAACGTCAACAAAGTTTCATTCAAGTTTTACTAGGAAATTGCTTTGCGTGTTTTGTTAATTTCCAGTTTAATTAAACCTAGCGACTGTTCGCATTCAACAAGAAAAACTATTAAATAAGTGGATGCGAATTGGTACAGATTGATACCAATGATGATCGTGCCCGAAACATTGATTTCCCAACTTGATTGAAATTCGAATCCAGTGCCCTATCAGCATTTTTCTCATGAGATAGGCTAGCGATGTAAATAAACAACACCAACACCAGTGCAGACGGTGGCAACTGTCAAAACGTAAATCAACGCCATCTTGATTCTTGCGAAAGAGGTTTTCGAGGTTTTCCGTCCCGCACCGGAGAAGAAACGAAAACGCGAAAAACCTCGCGCAAGAAGTTACGGTGTTAGTGAAGGAAGAAAAATCCGTCGCGTCTTCGTTAGTTCCGTCTGGCGATTGTGGTGTCCGATCAACGGTAACCGCGGCGGCACTGCAACAGAAAAAGTAGCAGCAATCCAATCAGTGGAAAGGGTTTCAAGTTGTGTGCGGACCGTGCGAAAGCCTCAAACGTGTCAAAGAAGACAGGCAAGTTTTCCTCCTGCGAGTTTGTTGGGCGCAGTGCAAGTGCAGGAAGTTGAAAGTTTGTTATCGGAATATTTTCCACAACATTTGGGCTGATCCGTTTAGCCGGAAACCACCCCGCGTCACCGGAAGGGTGAATTCAATCCGACGCGCGTTCGTGTTGTACCAGGTTCTTGCGGAATACGGTTATCGGATGAGAAAGAGTGAACCTGAAGAGTGCAGGAAATCGCCATTTTTGGACATTATTTACTACTAGGTCTTGTGGCAAATTTTGCTGGACGAAATAAGTGTGTAAAACGTTTGGTTAACGCGAAAAATAGCTGTGAATATCAATTTGTTCAATGATTTTCTGGTAAGTTTTCCCCTTTTTTGTATGTTTGCTTTTTTGGTGATCCGTGAATCGATTTTGGGCTTGCAATTGCATCCGGAGAGAAATGTGTGAGGTTATGCGATGTTTACAAATGTTTATCTCATGATCATCTGACAGTAGACAAGCTGTCATGGATTCGCGGATGCAACACATAATAATGCTGTTTGGATTTGTTTTTACGGAACAGTGTATTTATTCCCTATATCCAATATAATATTACTTGTCTTTTTTTATAGATAAGTGCACGATATGCTAACTTAATTTTTTCTTGACGGATTGGGGAAATTTATTTACGGTTTTTCGTAAATAAACCATCTTAATCTGTCAAATTTCTAGGAAAACCTGAATCTGTCCACCGGTGACATCGATCCCTTCATACAAAACCTTCTTCCAAATTATATTATAATAGCGAATTCGTTTATTATTCAGTTTCAACCTGGATCGGATTTCAAGATTGGGTCTGCTTGTTTTCTGACTCAGTTTGTTTTTAAAACCTACCTCAGGTTGAGGTTCGCACTGACAAAAAGTTCGGTTTCACACGATTTCGCTATAAGATTTGATGTATCGTGTCGCGTCATGAGATTTTTCTGAAGTCAGGCTCTGGCCATTTCATCGGAGACATCCGGAACATGAACGGGTGTAACTAATGCGGTTCTGGGTACTCAATAAGATCGCCAACCGGCTTGTGATTTGATGATGAATTTTTGATCATGTCAGATTCTGACCACTTGCCCGTAGGCATGCATAACTTGTCCATATGTGGCTGTGGTGGGCACTCAGTTGGACTGCCATTTATCTGGTTTTTGAATTCTCATGTGATTTGATGCAAGATGATTTGGTTTCTATTTTTCCATATTTTACAATGATAAAAACTGTTTCACCATTAGTTCTAATGTATTGCGCATTAAATCACGCTACTATTTAAAACAAATGGATTTGAAATGTTTTGCATTTGACAATGACGAACATAACTTTTGCTGCAAAGGTAAAAATTGAAAACAAGAGTGTTGTGACGCCTCATTAGAATCGAGATATAGTGAGCATCGATAAAGTCTTCTTTTTCCTTTATTTAACGTCGGTCTCTGTTCCGCAATCTAGTGCCAATCACCGACGGACATCGATTGCCATCCATTGACGACAATCGAATGTGCAGGAAGGCAGCTTCCACACCTGCGTAGGATATCGCACCCATTCAACACAACATGGGCCGGGACCAACGGCTTTACTTCCCTTCCGAAGGAAGACGTGACCAGAGATTTTTATGCCTCAGAACCTAGACCCATTGGGGTGTTAGAAAGCAGTCACGCTTACGACTACACCACCGGCACCGGCTCCATCGATAAAGTGAACATTGTATAATATTGGACTATGATGTACAAAGCTACTGATTTCAGCATGTGAGGCACATTAAATAAGAAAGTGTAAGAATTCGATTTAATAGAATTTTAGAATGGTTTATAATCAGGGTGGGGCCCTTGAACCGGGAAATCCTGGACAGTGCTGCAAAATCTCGACAATACTCGGCGATATTCAAAATTCAGCTTTGGTCACTCATTTGAGCGAACAGTCATCGTCAAGGCAAACCATGTCAATTCAGTGCCAACATTTCAAAGGGGCGTAATTGCATTTGTAAACAATTGCTTTAGCCATCGATTTCTCGCGAATAAACGCTCACTAATGAAAAATAATAACACCAGCAGGTAGATGAATGTCTCCTCTACCAGCTAGCATTGTTATTTTGGATAGGTAAGATTTCATTCACGAGAAATTGACGGCTAAAGTCATTGTTTACAAAAGCAATTACGCCCCTTTGAAATGTTGGCACTGAATTGTCAATGACAATGCTGTCAGTGACGACCATGTGCAGTTTTATTTATTAACTAGTTTGTAACGAAATTAAATTACTTGAGCAAAACAATTATATGGAGCCGTTGAACAAGCATCTCCGTCCTGAACTGCTTGGATAACAATAATGGACACAGAATGCACGAAATTAAACGTTTTGTTGCCTGGTGAATCTTTGTCATTGACGAAAACATGAATGAGATTTTGCCAAAGGTTTTTTTGAAGATCAAGTTTATCAGTGACTACGTGATAAACAATTTTGTCAATATCGCGCGAAAGTGTTATTGACAAACTTGGCAGAATGGCAAATCTCAGCACTGATGCTGGAAAATCGGGAAATATCCGGAAATTTGAAAAATAATCGGGAACATTAGGAAAAACCCGGGAATTCGATGCCCAACATCAAGGGGTAGGTCACTCCGCACACCAATCTTGGGTCAACATTTTCTCAGTGTGCCGATTATGCCGATTGTGCCGGTCATGGAGCAAGCTGTGATTTTTTGGCAACCCGGTATTTCTGACAGATTGAATGGATTTGGTTTGCATTCGCAACGGCCCTGAAAATGTCGAATATCGTGCTCGGTAAGGATTCCTTCTACCGGCGAATAAAACGCCTCTACGCCAACTGGAAGGAACCAGAGTTTTCCCATGATGATTCACTGAAGAAGGTAGATTGCATTCTGACGGCGGTTGGCGTAGACGAGGAAACCATCTACAGCAAATCCAACTCGCTGCAAACCTGGCTGCTGAGATACGCGCTGATCGATACGATTAAGGTGCTGTGTGAAAAGTCCATCTTTTTCCTAACCAGCAAGAAGATCGACTTCTGGAAGCAGATCGAGAAGGACGGTGAGGATAGAGTTACCATATCAAAAACTTGAAAAGGAGGACATATCATTTGAGGTTTGAAGATAAAGGAGGACAATGCTTCCTTTTCTTAACATTAAAGGAGGCAATGAGTTTTTATCAAAGGTTTTAATGTGATCAAAAATCAGGATACATGTCATCGCTGATTGAAATCAATATTCGAAATAGAAACATCTAAGCTACCTGATGATTTTAACACTGTTTCACCATAGGACGAAAATCCCATTGGATTCAATCTAAAGCTGTGTTTAAATGTGATGAGTTTTTACTTAAACACTTCGAAAATACATTATAATGTTCGAAAATCGATCAGTTATTGATCGTCCGATTTTTGAGAAATTGTTTGATTCCTGGTCTGTCAGAAATAAGTATGATAGAATAGAAGGTTTATTTAAAAAAAAATCCACCTGTCAAATTTAAGTGAAAATTCACCAAATGTACCAGAGCCTAAATAAACACACTTAGAAATTTTCACCGACTTCGGTAATTTTTTTTCCGAACTTTCAACAGCTGAACGTTCGGTAAAACTTTGACCCTCATTTCAAAAGCTGCTTCACTAAATTTTAATTTCAAAACATTGTCAGCCTTGTTATAATAATCAAGTCTTGCCATTGCGGTGATGTTTTCCTTGATTTGAAGCTTTTAAACGAATGTATGTCTGATTTTTACCGAACAGTAGCTGTTGAAAGTTCGGTAAATATTATTGAAGTCGATAATCATTTCTAACTGTGTAGGGCGGTTGACAGCTGTAGTATACTCCTGGTCCCAGTATCGAATGGCATTTGCTAGATAAGATGAGGTTGCAACATAGTTAAACAAACATGCTCTGCAAACAACGCGCTTAGAAAACAATTTTATGAATATGTTACTGAAAAAAAAGGATTAAAAAGGAGGACATTTTCCGGCAAAAGTAGGATGTAGAAAAATTATTGAAAAAGGAGGACATGTCCTCCTTTAGGATACCATATGGTAACCCTAGGTGAGGAGGGCATTCCGTCGGTGAAGCTGTTGGTTCAAGATAAAAACGACAAAGACAAGGCCAATTTTGAAAAAGCTGCTGGACATAATCAAGAACTCCAACGTTGGCAAAACGTTGGGCGTCTTCTCCAAGGACAACTTCCAGGGTGACTCCGAGGTTATCACCATCAAGAAGGCCTGCCTGGTGACGGTAGACGTATTCAACAAGTATTTCAAGGATCACATCATGGAGATAATCGATGCTGATAAGAAACTAAAACATGCTAAACTGTCCGAGGGTGTCGAGCAGTCTCCGGTGCGGATACAAACTTGTTGGATATGTGCCCCCTACGAGGATCCAAGCTAAGACGTTCGGTTGGAGTTCCGGGAAATTTCGAGTAAGTTGTAAGATGATTAGGTTGAGTGGAAGCAATAAAAATTCCGTGTGATTGTGCCGTGAAAAGTATTTGTGCCTTGTAATGACCCTACTTTTCAGCAGCAAATTACCAACACTCGGTCAATTACCAAACAAAACTCATTTCAACAATAACTTATAATTTTTTTTTTATTTTAAGTTACAAAATTCGAAAACCATTTTTATTCCATCTCGTAAAAGATGAAACATAACCGAAAATAAAACTACTTCTTGTACTTAATTCTAATTTAAACAGAAATCTTACTTCAAATTTACATACGTCGCCTCGGTGGTACGGTCACAGTTGTTACCCTTCACCGCCATTAAAGCATATCCATCGTTGCCCCAGTAGTTAGACCAGGAGTTCTTGATTAGCCAGTAATCTTCTCCTAGTTTTCCGTATCCAACCGCCATCACTGCATGAGTATAAATTAAGCTGACAGTTGACGTTCGGGTGTAAAGCAAAACTCTTGAATCTCAAACTCACCGGTTAGAATTGTAGCTGATGAGGCTTGTTTGTTGATTTTTGTCTACGAAAATCAAGCGTGATCTTGGGCATTGGTGAGATTTCATTTTCCCATCACTGCTTTCAATATAACAATTCTAAAACTTTTTCTTGGTATCTGAGGTCTAACAAGTTCCTGATTATGAAATCGCAATACGAGCTGAAAATCTACACTGGTCTAGTGAGCACCATAGCTCGAGTCGTCTGTCAGTATTCTGTATTATATAGAGAGCCCAACCGAGATAATAGCCTATAAGCTTACAATTCTCGCGTAACATTTGAAAAGGGCCTATGAGTAAAATGTAAACAAATCGTTTTTTTATACCATCCTGTAGCACCGCTAAATAGCTACCAGCCGTATACGAATGTTCCGCATTATTGATCAAAATCATTAAAATTAACTTGATTTTCAAAACGGCCGAGCAACTAAATATTTCGAATCATTCATAGGCCCACATGCTAAAACGGCCTAACACCGTGTACATATGTTAATTTCATACTTTTCCTGGTCCTTCATCCTTCAAGATTGCACCTGCTCACAATGTTACGGCAACTAACTCGGTTTGTGGCTGCTTGTCTCTAATTTACTACTACATTTATTTAAAAAAACATGCTAGCGGTGAAAGGACTCAAATTTTAAAATATTGTTTTTTTTTTATTTCTATGAGTAAAAGTAATTTTGAGGGATTATTTCCAACTCAGCAATAGACTGTTATACTTTGGTGCAAAATAGCTTAATATGTCTTTAAAAGTTATTTCTTGCAAAACAACAAAACACTGATGGAAACATCTCAAAATCAGCCAAATTAATAAAATGCTTACATCCCGTTCACATTACAGCCTATACATACACTACCCAGCATAAGTATGGAATTGGTTCAGACAGTATCGCAACACCCAAGATAAATATTGCAGACAGCAAACCTTCTGGTTTTAAAAACAAAATTTGAAAAAAAAACGACCGAAATATTATTTCAGGCAGGGTTGCTTCCACTTACTTGCTATAAAAAACTGTTATAATGATAATAAGTACTTGCAAGTTACAAGAAGAGGTTATAAAGTAGGTGTTTGACACATAAAACCTGTAAATATTGCTTTCAGTGCGTCACAATCAGCGATTGTACGTTTCGTGAGCGCTCACTCTGAGTGAACGCTCACGAATCATAAAATCGCTAATTGTGACGCTCTGAAAGCAAAATTGACAGGTTTTGAAAGATAAACACATTCTTTGCAACCTCTTATTCTAAATTTCAAGTACTAATTATCATTATAACTTTTCATTATTTTCATAATGCTGAAAACAACTTTTTTTAGCAAGTGAGTGGAAGTAACTCTCATTTCAGGTAGATTAAGTGTAGTAGAGTATTGCAATAACGATGATATGATGACCTTCTAATACTGGAAGCTGTACATGAACCTCGACTTGAACAGACTTTGTATCTATAATTCAATGACTAATTCTTTCAAAGTACTATGAAACCCAATTTAAAAAATTAAGATAGTTCAAAACATTTGTCTTGATTGTTAGATCGTTTTATTCATTGCTGTTTCAACTCTTGTTTAAATTCAGAAGTAGAATTTCAATATCTTGATAGAGCTGGAATAAGGGCGTAACAGCTTTTGTAAACAATGACTTCTTTCGATGATTTCTAGAAAGTCAGGTCTCGCCAACGCAAATAAACATTACCACCGAGTAGGGGAAGAGTTCCTCTACCTAATGGTTATGTTGGTTTGCGTGGGCATGTCTTGAATTCCTTGAAATTATCGAGAGAAGTCATTGTATACAAAAGCTGTTATTCCCTAATTCCAGCTCTATCTAGATATGCGTTAATTTTTAATGTAAACAAACGGCTTGGTTGACATTTTCTCTCATAATCCCTTAGCTCTACATAGGTGGTGCATAGAAACAGTCTATTCACAACCACTTTTTCGGTATCGTCGTCAA
Source organism: Ochlerotatus camptorhynchus (assembly GCF_037179485.1). NCBI lineage: Eukaryota > Metazoa > Arthropoda > Insecta > Diptera > Culicidae > Ochlerotatus > Ochlerotatus camptorhynchus. The sequence goes on from NW_027040849.1 coordinate 3,970,254, forward strand.
ACCGGGCTTTTTTCATCGTGAAAAAACTTCACAATTTGTCCTCTTGTATACGTTTTTCAGCAATTTTTATTGATGTTTTCACACACTCACGTCAAGCTCTGTCGGAATTATTGGAAAAACGATAACGCATTTACGCTGCCATCTTTCTCACGGAAGTGAGTGTAAAGACAGACAAGCAGTGAACTGTTAATTCTCTCACTCTCTCGTGCTGTGTCTAACAATCTCTCCAGTGGTGTCAGGAAAAATCTCCTAGGAGACAAGCAGAGATTCACCTCAGAGAATGACCCGCATAAATCACAACCATACAATTACCACATTAAAAATGGTTTATCTTCCTCTGAACACCATAATGAGAAAGGTTCAGTCAACTTTAATCAAACCATACCTAGATAAAGTTTTGACCATATTGATTAAGGTTTTCGAAGACCCAACCATATGAACAATGGGTGGTTAAGAACGTTCACCATACGAAATCTCGCTTTTTCTCATACATTTTTAGCAAAACAACTATAGCCTTACCACATCAGAAAAGGTTCTAGTTGGATATGTGAAACTATTTCCATTAACTTTCGAATAAGGTAGTACGGTTTAGAACCAACCATTGTTGTTAACTTCATGATATACTATGAAATGGTATAAATTACTATACTTATTGACGTTATAATAAATACTGTCGTAGCTTATCCGGAATACAGCCATCATGGGTTGTTCTTTAATTTTAATGTGATTTACAAGATTTCTTTTTGTGGACACCTCCCTTGCTCTTGGTAACATGTTTATTGATCTAATATAAAATGAATAGATAAATGAATTTGCCCTGCAAAACAAACTCCATTCCATTTCTGGAAGATAAAAAGGCCCCGGCATAACGTACCTGCTTCGATTTCCTTTTTGGATGATGTGAGCCACCAACATCGAAATCTCCTTCACATGTAAACCGCTGTTAGCCCTGAATATTTGTGTAGAAAATGCATGCGCTTTTAAGAAATATTTTATGCTTTAAGCTAATATTACCAAGGGTTTTAAAAATAAAATAACGAACAAAACAACACAATGAACTCACGAGCACCGTTTCAATCAAAAGCGTTTTCTTCTGTTTGTACAAATTGTAAAAACATAAAGCAACCATAATCGAAACACGTAAGCGTTGTACAAGTTGTTTACAACTTTTATTCGTAATGTTTTGTAACAGTTCAGTATAGTTGATCAACCGTAACAAAATTTAGCTGAAACATACCAGAAACTGTAACAGTTGAAAGTAGTGTTTCTTTAATGTTTATTACATTCCATAAACCATAACAAAACTATTTGTGAAAAGTTAACATAGCTAGTAAGGTGTCAGTGAAGTTTGAACTGTTCTAGAAATGGTATTTTTCTATGCGGGGATATCTCTCGCACCCAGGTGATTCTTCCCAGAGAATTTTCAACCCTGATTCTCGAAAAGGCTTATTAATTTTTGAAATTAAATTGTTATCGATTTTCATGTATTTTTGAAAACTTTTCGAATATTTTGGATGTTGTGTACTGAGATACAGTTACTATTATTATTATGAACAATATAAATGCCTAATATACTTCAATATCCTTATATAAGTGGGAATGACACTGATGAAGACTGCACATTGTAGTCGAAATACGTATCTGTCATGGATACCAAAATTAATTAAGTGGAATTAAATGGAAGATAACCTTTTTTGCTGTTTTATTTAAGCATTCCGCTAACAACCCAATTTCATTACTTCATCTTATATGTGAATTAAATAGTGACGGGAAAATTTTCAAATCATTTTCTGGTGTGTTTACATTTTGGACCCTTTTCAAATGTTCCGCGAGCATCACCATCTTGAGTCTACTTACAATACAGATAGAAATCTTTATTTCAAGGAATCAAACATTAAGTTTCATAAATGATTCCTGGAGCGATAGCAAATACCTGACGGAGTACAATCACTTTCATACGAGTTGACTGTTCGTTTGGACACATCAGCTGAAATCCGTAGGTCTATTACATGAATGTTGAGATGTGCTTCCCTTCCGAAGGAAGACTTTTGATTATATCAACTCTTGCCAATCGTAGTCACGCGCTCACGCGAGTGAAAAATTCGTTTTTTCGCCACCGCGTCGTCGATCGCAGGTCGCTCGGCATTGGATCGCTTTTATCTCCTTGCAGCGTGTCTCGTATCTCGCAGCTTAAAGAAAGAGGTGTCTATTTTTAATTGGCAGTCTTGAATTACCCCCACCCCCTCCACATAGGCCACAGACTTTATCAAGTGGTATTAGTCGTTTTTTTTTCGTTTCTTGCGCACTCATATTACACTGAATTCAAGTCGCATTTGCTGGCGCGGTTTTGATTTGCAATTGCACTGACTACGCACGGTTCGGAAAATGGCGGATGCCGAATTCATGTCTCCTTTGTTATAATTTAGTGCCAACGGGTTTACTGGTTATTCCTATCGTAGCGTCGCGCAAGGAAATGCAAATTTGTTCGAATGTGAAAATTAAGCCAAGTTCATTGTCTTCTTCAAGTATGTGTCCCTATTTCCTACTGTACCGAGTTCGTTAACTTCACGGTCATTGACTGCTCTGCTAATGGTTACTGAGGTGATGCACTGTAAAAACCTTACTAAAACAGTAGTGTCGTGGTATTTCATAACGAATCCCGGTGGAGTCACATGTCTTTTGATCGTGAACACGATCCCTTGAAGCGGAAGAAATCACATAGGTACGTGCAGAGTTTCCCTTTTGTGGTTTGTGCCTGCATACATCAGCGATTATGGTAATGTACAATGCGACTCGTCGCATAACTCCGATCTGACTACTTTCGCAACTCTTCCTGCCTCCGACCGACCGATCATTCGAAATCATCGTCATCGAATGCATAACAGAAATCTCACGAAATTACCCCCGATGTTCAACAGGGTGATTCAGCGTTAGCTTGCTGTTATCTGCATACAACTGCAGATGTTTCTTCCTCACATCCAGCGCCTCTGCAGCAGCATTCATTGAGTAAATTTGTACAAAGTAGTGCTACCCCACAACACAACAATACGGGTGATCTTCGCAGGCCTTCAGCGGGCCGCATATCATTAGTAGATACATAACAAGTGAGCGCTCACGAGTAAAGCGCCTCCGGTTGGTACCAACCAGACAAAACTCAACTACAACAACTATAATACTACCAACTGGTATACGTTGAATGCAAGGGAAGGCAAACAGACATTCGCACAAGGTTTTGTGGGTGCTTCCGAACTCTGCTGTTGTTGGGGCTTCTTTGGTTGTGTGGAATCAAAACAAGATGTTGCGTACGTACCTACCTACCTACCTACTCACCACCGCCGACGGCCGTCTCGCCTATAATCGGTCGGTGTTTGGTTGCTTCTTTTTCATGGCGTATTCAAACCTGTATAGTGCAGCCTTCAGTCGCGTAGTTCAGTACATGAGGAGAAGTAACTGTAATGAATGTGTGATAGTCATGACCGATTGGAACAACTACCAGTTTAGTTTGGATCGTATCGATGGCAGCTGTGTGGTGTGATAATAATATGTAGCTGAGAGACCAGTGTTGCTTGTTTCTTATGAAGTGTTCTCAATACTTGAACCAAAACACGTCATATTAGGGTAGCACTAGCAACTAGGGAACAACCCGGTTTTTCAGGTCGTTATTTAAAAGATTATTTATTTATTATTTAACGTCGGTCTCTGTTCCGCCAATTAACCATTTAGTCAAGTTTTTGCATTCATTTTACATCAGATGTCACTGCTGCGTAATCTGTTTTCCATTAATTGTTCACAAAAGACAGTGCAGTGCAAAACATAATACCTCTATATTAAAGAGGCTGAATTTATAAATAGACGACATGTCAAAATTGGAACAATCGTTTATCTGTCAGTCATAGGAAAAGTTATTCCAATCGAACATAAGATCTTCAAATGGATAAGATGTCGCCTCTTTACCGAATTCAGTATCTTTACTATATATTCTATATATATATATATGCATTTAGATTAACAGGTACTTTATGTTTTAGTATGTGAGAGGGAAATAAAAAAAACAAGTGTGATCAACATACATGGCATGTTGAAAGATTGAGGTCGTGGGAGAGAAAAAATCTCTCTGGTAGCTGGTAGTAAAGCGGGAAAAAAATGTACAGAAATATGCCTTTTTATTTAATTGTTTTAGCAATAATTTGGAGGAAAAAACTCAAAGGCAAAGTCCATGGAGGATTTTTTTAGGTTGTCATCAACTTTTTTTGACCTGAATATGCATCAAAAGCGTATTATTTCCACTTTTATAAATTTCTATAAGGGGATTTTTATTAAATACTACCAGTGCACACTGGGCCAGGAATGCAATCTAATGGAGCAAAGTTAATAACTCCGAAACTCGAAAACAGTTGGCTGTGGAGTTTTGACGTCTTAAGAAGAGTTGTTTATTTTATCAAGATAAACAACTTTACCAAAGTCGTCAAGTCTTCAAAAAGCAATTTCAATAAATTTAATAAAAAAATTTATAGAAAAAAAATGTTCCACTAAAATTTAGAAATCCAAAAAAACACCAAAATATACCTCTCTCAAATTTGGATATTTTGTTTATCGAGTATTGTTTATTTTTTGCTGAAAATGTCAGGTTGCGTTTTCTTGCGCTTTGGAAAATATTAAAGTTCAAAAATGGTTGTTTTTTTCGTTTTTTTTTCAACAATATCTTTAAAATTTGAAGCTTAAACCAGCATGTTTCTTCACAAAAGTTATTTATTTAATGCATTTGCATAAGAGAAAAAAATATAACATAATATGGTTGTAAGCAAAAAAAAAAAAAACGGAATAGAAAGAAAAAAACATATTATCGACATTTTATCTTTAACTCCATATAACTCTGAACCAGTAGGCTGTAGAAATTTTACGTTCTTGTAAGAGCTGTTTATTTTGTCAAGATAAACAACTATGCCGAAGACATCAAGTCTCCAAAACGTCAGAGAAAAAAGTTACAGTGTGGCACCATCTTTGCGGAAGAGTTTTGAACTATTTGTTTATGTCAAAAGATGGTCCTTATTATGATGAGAAACATTGCCCAAGACACCAAATCGCGAAAATGCTTCGTTTCGGAGGTAATAATTTTTCTCCGCTATATTGCATTCCTGGTCCAGTGTGCAGTGGAACATCGAAAAATAGCCTTGACTTAAATGGTTCATTAGTGATTAACAGCAATCGAGTGCCAGGGAAGCGACTTGCATATCTGGCACCTATCGTATCCATCACCACATTTGCCAGGACCAACGACTTTACTTCCCTTCCGAAGAAAGACGTGACCAGAGGTTATTGCGCCTCAAAAAATCATAACGTCTTCGGCTTGCATTGAAAACAGACACACTGCACAGTGGACAAACATTGACAAAACCGCAACTAAATTGAATATCTCGGCTGGCAAATAGTTTCAGTCAACATGTTATACATATTCTTAAAGGAAAAAATCTGCTGAATCGATAAACCCGAGTTCCCGGTAAAATATGAAATATCACTATCTATCGACATAGTTTTACAGCTAACTTAACGTATATTACTGGAAATTGATCGACACCATATACGGCCTCAGGAATGCTCTACTGGCCCAAAGGAGGATCCGGAACGACCGATAAAGTGGCCATATTATACAAATTGTTCTAGAACCTTGTGATTCCTTCTATGTTGTTCAGAATAACGAGAAGAAAGCGTAGTTAATATGGAAACTATATTTTGGGGTAATAGTGGCCATATCCTGGTTCTCCATATAATCCGGATTGACCGTTAAAGTGGAAACATTATAAAAATTGTGATCGATGCTAGCGTTTTTTTCAATGTCGATCAGCATCATGAGATCAGAGCGTACACACTTAAAAAATTGATGTAAATTTAGGTGCTCTGAGACTGACATATACGAGCGTCAATTTTGACATAAAATTGAGTCATAATAGACGCGAAATTCTGCTAAATCAAACGTACCCTTCCCTTGGCTAGTTTTTAACCTGGACGTTGGTGGGCGGGCCTAATCTTATGCTTCATAGTGGAGCGTTGGAGACGGTTGGTTTAGGTCCGGCATCGTTGGGTCATGGCGTCATGCACATGCGATGAGGATTACTGAGCTTCCCCTCTCTGATGAACCATTGCATAAGAGAACCATTGCATAAGAGAATGCAGATAGATTTATTTGGGTTTGCAAGGGAATTATACTATTGAAATATTTCAGAAAGTGCCCAACGGTGCTCCTTCTATTTGCGTGACAAGCTTTCATTGTTGTTTTCTATGAAGCATTACTCAGGAAACAATATGAAACACCACCATGGTATTGTAACTAATCTTATATGTGCTTCATTTTGATTTGGGATAAGTGTTTGAACTATGGCTCGGGATTTCCACTGTTGCGTGCTTCTATTGTGATAACCATACGTATTTTTGTGGTGCGACATAGTGGAAACGTGTGAGCGTAGTTGAAGCATATACCCTTTGTAATTTAAAAATCAGCTAGGAAACTAACTTCAAAGTGAAGCATTTTAGTCACTTGAAGGTGTCACCTGGGACGAATTAATATATATTAAATATAGGTCAAAGTAAAAAACAACTTGAAACACGTTAAATTTTAGATTACATTCACAAGTGCAGGTACTTAATAAAGCATGGTAGGTAGATTAGAGATTTCAATTATTTATTAAATTAGACTAGAGATATCATAATCATCAAACGAGCTTAAATAAGAAAATTTAGACAGCCTAGTAGCATTAAGTGGATTAACAGAAGAGTTAGGATGCGGAGGGTCCGCTTAGGGAGGCAACTAGCCTTTAAAGCAACTGCCAACTAGCCTTTTCATGTATTGTCTGTTTATTTTGATTATTGCTTTAAAATATCAATTTGGTTTATATGTGAAAGGATGAATCCGTGGGAGATGGATTTTCGGTTTCTTTACATTTAGCATCACTATGTGTCATTTCCTCAAAACCCCCCAATAACCGGCCTCTTCAATCCCTTCCTTTTCCCATGGCGTTCAAGTGGTCCGCATAGACTATTCAGCCATTATCCGTCCTTTATCCTCGGCTTTGGATTGACTTGCGCTCCCATTGCCCCACCAAACGCTGCAAAATGAAAATGAAATGAAAATGCATGTGTTTTGTCACTAAAGGGTGATACGGTCAAAATTTGGTCAAGGGAAAACGCGTGTAAATCGGTGAAATCGTTTATTTAAAAAATCAAATTAAATTTCTTTTTCAAGTTCAATTAGTATAAAATTCAGGAAAAATATTCAGTTAGGGTTCCGCTTTTCCAAATTCGAATTGCCGGGCATTACGCTTGACCCCTGCCATCAGATTTTGTACAGCCACCTTGTCCACCTTCTTCGCCGCAGAAAGCCAGTTTGCCTTGAACTGCTGCTCGCCCTTAGCAGTTTTTTTGGTCTTCTTTAGGTTCCGCTTGACAATAGCCCAGTATTTCTCAATTGGGCGGAGCTCTGGAGTGTTGGGAGGGTTCTTGTCCTTGGGAACCACCTGCACGTTGTTGGCGGCGTACCACTCCATGGCCTTTTTACCGTAATGGCAAGATGCCAAATCCGGCCAAAACAGTACGGAACAACCGTGTTTCTTCAGGAAAGGCAGCAGACGTTTATTCAAACACTCTTTCACGTAAATTTCTTGGTTGACAGTCCCGGAAGCTATGAAAATGCTGCTTTTCAAGCCACAGGTACAGATGGCTTGCCAAACCAGATATTTCTTTGCGAACTTTGACAGTTTCATGTGCTTGAAAACATCTGCTACCTTTCCCCTTCCTTTTGCCGTATAAAACTCCTGTCCCGGAAGCTGCTTGTAGTCGGCTTTGACGTAGGTTTCGTCGTCCATTACCACGCAGTCAAACTTCGTCAGCATCGTCGTGTACAGCCTCCGGGATCGCGCTTTGGCCGTCGTATTTTGTTTATCGTCGCGATTTGGAGTCACTACCTTCTTGTAAGTCGATAGTCCGGCTCGTTTTTTGGCTCGATGCACGGTTGTAGACGATACACCCAGCTTATTTGCGGCATCTCGGAGAGAGAGGTTAGGGTTTCGCTTGAAACTACCGGCAACTCTCTTTGTCGTCTCAGCGGCTTTCGGTTTTCGATTTCCCCCCGATCCAGACTTCCTGGCTGTCGACAAACGTTCCCCAAACACTTTAATTACATTTGTAACGGTTGATTTGGCAACTTTTAGCGACTTTGCCAACTTTGCGTGCGAGTAGCTCGGATTTTCGCGATGCGCGAGCAAAATTTTGATACGCTGCTCTTCTTGCTTGGAAGCATTTTGACAACTGAAGAGTGAATTCCAAAATCAAAATAGGATCAACATTCTACACACACACACCTTCAAAATGAGGGGTGTTCAGGTTTTTTAAATGCAAAATTGAAAGAAATACGTCAAGTTGATATTGACCAAATTTTGACCGTATCACCCTTTAGTGAAAATGGATTCATCCGATTATGAATTCTTCGCTTCTTCAAGTCCAAGCACGATACATGTTATTTTGTTGAATAAAGAAAGAGATTTTGCTGTACATGCAATCAACAGAAATAGAAGGAGAGATGGAGAGTTTAACCGAATTTTCCAGGAGCTGCGAAAATATCCGGACAAGTTTCGATCCTACACAAGGATGACCATGGAAGCTTTTGATTTCGTGTTCGATATGGTTAAACATAAGCTAACTAAAGACTGGACAAATTGCACTAAAGAGCCAATCTTTCCTTGCGAATTAGTTGTCACCCTAAGGTACAGCGTTTCTTAGAATTAAATTATCAGTTTAAGTTTTCATTTCACAAATTAATGTATATTATGCAATTTTTTATACCTTGCTACTGGATCATCCTTTATAACACTTGGATTTTCTGTCCGTATGGGTCGATCAACAGTAGCTGATATAGTGCTGGTTTTTTGGGAAATTCTTCAGCCCATCTACATGCCAACTCCAACGGAACAAATGTTTGGATCTGTAGCTGAAGGATATTAGACAAAATGGAACTTTCCAAACTGTGTCGGATCCATTGATGGAAAACATATGCGGATAAAATGTCGAAATGGATCTGAATCGATGTGCTTTAATTATAAAGCATTCCATTCAACCGTGTTGCAAGGTGTTGCAGATGCCAATGCTAAGTTCTTGGTGGTGGAAGTTGTAGGATATGGCAAGCAACGTGATGGAGGAAAGTTTAGTGTCTCCGACTTGTACTAACTATTGGAGAAAGGAAAGTTGAATGTTCCCCCAGATAACCCATTCGAGAGCTAAGCTTGGATATGCCATACGTTTTCGTCGGAGATGAAGCATATCACTTATTTTTTTTTTTATCTTTTGTGCTAACGTAAGAACTACACGACATTCACAAGACGCGACGCGAGACAAGACACAACACTTATCGTTCTTACAACTTTAAAATAAATTAAAATTTACCTTACTGTCGACCGGTTTCGGGCGTGATGCTGCCCATCTACGGGACAATGTCCGACTGATTACTTGGATGTTCATACGTTGTTCCGTACACGTCCAAAAAGAAGAGAAGAGAAGCTACTGGATTCTCAGATTTGTCAGGTTGAAAAGGCAGGATATAATGGGGGGTTCATCTTCATTCATTAATGGTTCAGCAGCATTGGTGATGAATGATGATTCCCAGGCGTTTAGATGTGTAGTTTTTCTGACGGATTTAATGAGTTTTGCACCTTTCCAGTCAATGTTATGGTTTAAGCCAATTGTGTGTACTGCCACAGCTGATTCATTTGATTTTCTGTTGTCTACAGCATGTTTATGTTCCTTTAGACGGACCTTTACTTTGCGGCGCGTTTGTCCAATATAGACTGAAGGACAATCCTTGCATAGAATTTGATAAATTCCAGACTGTTCATCCGGCGGAACTTTATCTTTCAAATTACACAACAGGTCACGCAAAGTGTTGTCGCTCTTGTGTACTACCTGTAGTCCTTGTCGCTTGAGTGTGGATTTGATTGGATTCGTAATTTTGGGATAGAACGGCAGGCTGATTCTTTTTACTTCCTCTCCCATTGGTTCTAGTGTAGTTATATTTTGTCGGTGCTTCTTTCGTTTGTGTTTTCGGAGAATTTTGTCCACGAACTCCTTTTCATACCCATTCACTTCAGCCGCTTTGTAGATACAAATTCTTTCCTCTGCAAACTCGTCATCCTCCATGGGTACATTGTAAACACGGTGGCAGTAGCTTCTCTTCTCTTCTTTTTGGACGTGTACGGAACAACGTATGAACATCCAAGTAATCAGTCGGACATTGTCCCGTAGATGGGCAGCATCACGCCCGAAACCGGTCGACAGTAAGGTAAATTTTAATTTATTTTAAAGTTGTAAGAACGATAAGTGTTGTGTCTTGTCTCGCGTCGCGTCTTGTGAATGATGAAGCATATCCCTTAAAGCGGAACTTGCTCCGCCCATATCCACGGTCACAGCTTGATCCGGAAAAGGAATATTGCAATGCACGATTATCCAGAGCAAGGAAATGTATTGAATGTGCGTTTGGAATGTTGACCGCAAAGTGGAGGATCCTGTGGAAGCCCATTAAGATCAATTTGGAGTTCGCTGATGAGATCGTTAAGGCTATATGCATACTTCACAATGTTATTATTGATCATGGTAGATCGCTGGGGTTTACTGCTTGCCGGATCATGAATGGTAACAATTTCTCCTTGGGTGTGTGGAATAGGTGAATAGTGGTTGTATCTGGAACCAAATGAGAGAGGAGTTCCTTGATCAACGATACTCTAACTGGGGCGTAGAAACCTGCTTTGGGATATTCTCGTTCGGATCATTCAGGAATCGGTTCTTGTTGTACACATGGGCCTGGACTAACTTTTGCACATCCATACGAAAGAAACTCCAACTTTTCTTCTGGTTTCAGTTTGCGGACATGAGGTAGAAGACTTTTAAAGAAGCTTCATCGTTATCAGCATTAGACTTGTTTACCTTTTCTTCCAGCAGCTTCAGTTTCCGTGCCTCGATAGCAATCAATTGCTCGTTGAGCTCGTCGCAAGTTTCTGTTGGCTGTGAATCATCTTCAATAAAAATTCTATCGGTGACAGAAAGATTCCCTCCAGCTTTTCTTGGCTTATCTTGGTCTTTGATGAAAAGCATCGACTTAATATGCGGCCAAGCGGAGCATACTTCATAATAAGATGGTCCTGGGTCTCCAAATCTTCCTTCCGGGACTTTCTTTAGTTCTTTTACGAACGTATCTCGTAGAGACTTCAATTTTTTCTTGACTGTATCCGCTAAAAATGATAATAAATTGAACAAAACGAAAAATTTGGTTATTATCTAACTTACTTGTTATTTCGCCCCCCTATTCGTTCGAAGCTTGTCACCACAGTTTGTCCACTGGCAATCTGTTTCTGTATTGCTTTAAAGTTTTGTCCTAATGTTGTTTCCTCGCGAAAACAAGTGGAATTAGATGTTCTACTTAGACCGCCATTTTTTACAGAAGAGTCAATGCATGCACAAGCGTCAAACCACTTCACGTTCTGTTTTATCGCTTCCGAAACTTAACCGAACTTTTTGTCAGTGCGGACCTCAACCTGAGGTAGGTTTTAAAAACAATCGATCAAACTGACGTTTGTCAGAAAACAAACTGAGCCGATCTTGATACCCGATCCAGGTTGGAACTGAATAATAAACAAATTCGCTATTAGTAGCGCATCCATTATGACAGGTTTAATTTAAGCGTTTTATATGGACGCACAAGGAAACAGGTAAGCCGCATTCGCACCGCATTCCACTTCGCTTCGCGTTACGGCCTTAGTGGTTGCAAAGGCCATGCAAACGTATTTCAAATTTGAGTTACACCCTAGGGACAACGACTTGAGCACTAGTGCCATAACTGGACCACGTACCCTAGTTTGTTTACGACATAGAGCTTTTATTCGAGAGGAATCAAAACTAAAACAAGAAATTTCTAATTTCACAAAAAAATGTGTTTATTAAAATACAAATATGATTTATTTAACGCCAAATTGAAGATGATAAAATTTGCTTTCGAACTTTAAAAGCCCATTTTTAGTGAGACTAATTGTACAGCAACTACAAACATTTTTATTTACACTGCTTAAAAACTTAGCAGAAATTCAATTTTTCTTAGAAAAATGCAAAAAACAATAATTAATAAACAAACTATTAATCAACAACAATACCAATAATCTCACTGACAATTGATGTTCAGTTAATCGAATGAAAATGGTCTTCCTTTAATTTGGCGTTAAAATAATTGATATAGTCGCATTAAAACCGGAGATATTTGTATTTTAGTAAACACACTTTTTTAAAGTCAATTTTCATTATTTAACTGTATCTCGAAAACTATCCTACTGAGATTTTTTTAATACATTTTTGAATTCAGCGCGCGATTTTACATGAAAATCATTAGCCTAAGATTCAAGTTATGTTTTTAGACTTTTTTTTTTTGTAAACTAGTGTAATTAGAAATCTGCAGAATAATAACTTATCAATCAGAAGAATTTCAAAAATGCCCAGAGAACATTATGCTGGTATTTGATCAATTGAAGCTCTTTGCAATAATTCCTCATCAACCGACTTTCTTGCAAGAATATCTTAAATGCATGATTTGATCTACATAACAATTAGAAATCTGCAGAATAATAACTTCTCAACCGGAAGGATTAACAAAAATCCTTGAGAACATTATGCAGGTAATTGATGAATTGAAGGTCTTTGGAATGATTCCTGATCAACCGATTTACATTCAAAAATATCTAAGATGCCTGCTTTGATTTATTGAATAACAAGAAATCTGCAGAAAAATACTAATATAGGGGAAATGGATGTAATGTCGGCCTAAATGCCCCTTGGCAAAATGAACCAACCATGGTCTTAGCCGTCATCAGACAACAGCAAAAAAAATGCACTTAATTTGGTACCATACATAAATTCAGCAATCGACTAAATGTTCAATGGCGACCAAAAATATCCATTAGTACCGTCCCGATGACGCGTTCATCTAGATAAAATTGACATATAGTAGATTTTTAACGATGGACCCAATCTTAGATCCATAGACAAACATTCAAGTCATTTCCCCTACCGGAAGAATTTCCAAAACACCCAGATAATAGTATGCAGGTATTAGATCAATTGAAGGTCTTTGTAATAATTCGTGATTAACCGTCATTCTTGCAAGAATATATTAGAAGCATTATTTGATCTACAGAACAATTCGAGATCTCCAGCATAATTACTAATCAACCAGAAGAAGTGCCGAAATACCCAGAAAACATTATGCTGGTATTTGATCGATATCAGGTCTTTGGAATAATGCCTGATCAACCGACTGTCTTGATATAATATCTTTGATTCATGATGTTATCTATTGAACAATTAGAAATCTATAGAATAATAACGAATCAACTAGAAGAATAGCCAAACTCTCACGAGAACATTATGCATTATTTGATGACTTTAAGGTGTTTGGAATAATTCCTGACCATCCTGCTATTTTATTAGAATATCTTAAACGCACGATTTGATTTATTGAACAATATGAGATCTTCAGAATAATATCTTATCAACCAGCAGAATCACCAAAATACTCAGACATTTTGTTGGTATTTGATGAATTGAAGCTCTTTGGAATACCAAAGCGAATGTCAAATATCTATAAAATATCATAAATTACCCCGATCATTGGTTCGCACGAGCTGGCCAATAAACTCCTACTTTTGACAACACTTCAAGAAAATGCTTCAATATTAGTGTGGTAGATTCGCTCGGTTCGTCGTTTTAAGTGTTGTTTCATTAAAGGGGGATTTTCACCAAAACACTACACCCCTAAGCGGATATACTAACAAACCAAATCGCCCATCTGACGACTACGAAACAGATTCACAGTAAAGTGTCCTACATATAGCTACAACAATAACAATATGTACCTAAATCGGTAGAGGGGGGCAACCATCGCATCGATGGTAGTATTTGCCCGTGTGGATAGCTCCACCGCACGCAAACCAACGTCGAACCAGCAAACCCTACCCACACTATGTACGAGTCTCGGCCTCAGCTCAGTAGTGCGAGCCAGGAAGAGAAGAACAAGTGGAGCCCACCACTTTTACTCGGATTTTCATCGTCCCCTGAGACGGTCGTCGTCGTCGTCGTCGTATTCCGTTGGATGTGTGCCACGCGCGCGGATTTCCACATTTTTCACACCTTTTCTAGTGATTCCCTGTTTGGGTAGATAGAAGTGCAGTGTAATTCATGTCGAAAAATCCGTACCGTTTTGAATATATATAGGATTATTACAAGAAGGTGCGTTTCGGTTGTGAAATGTAAGTAATTAATGTGCTATAGGTGACAGACTGCACGAATGCTTCCGTGGCTCATTTCGTCCTCGTAGCCCTAAAGGCTGACGGTTGTGCGAAAAAAATCCCACCAAGGACTGTATTTTTTTTTTCAGCGTGTGCTAAAATACGCCAATGAGTAGTGAAGTTGAATGAACAAGTTTCGCACGGCATGGTGGCAGGCGAATAACTGTACTACACATATATTTGCGAAGAATACAAGAGGAGACGTTAGTGTCCCAATTTTCTTCGGGAATCAACCAGAGCAACCAAACTGTGTGTACATATAGGCAACTAGCCAGCCAGCCTCGGTCGAACAAGAATAACGTTGTTTTCTTTCATGTCTCGCCCAACCTTGTGTTGTGATGGTGTTTTGGTGTGTGGTGTTTTCTCTGCTTTTGTTGTCTGGTCTGGTCGGTTTAGAGAGACTCGGTGCGGTCCATACTAACTAAACTGACTGACGGCTAAAGATATGCATGATAATTTGTTGTTTCCAAGTTAGTAACACGTAGGTACATTTTGATGATGAAGTGAATTTAGTGGAAATGTCGACGCGCAGAACGGAATATGGAATTTGAGGTCGAGTTTGTTGTGGTTTGGCACTTTGGAGCTGAATGAAAGTGAAGCATATGTTAAGGCTATGGTTGTGAGTTATTACGACCTCACAATAACCTAAAATAAATGGTCTGCATTCAACGGAAAATCCTCTTCATAGTTTAGTTGAATTTTATGGTGCTTCAAATATTCAAGAACATAGAATATCGTAAAACTGTTGTTTACTTTATTATTAATAAAAAAGCTAATTGAATTAAATGTTAGAAGTGCGACAAGATAAGATATTGAAAATAATATTAAAACAAACAAAAAACTGATAGGGGAAATGGCTCTAATGTTGGCCTATGGATCTAAGATTGGGCCCATCACTAAAAATCTGCTATTTATCAATTGTATTTAGATGAACGCGTCATTGGGATGGTACTAATGGATATTTTTGGTTCCTATTGAAAATTTAGTCGAGTATCCTCGCTGTTCACTTGATCAAGTTTAATATCCTTTAATTGTACTCAACCTCCCATTTTATGAAGGGCCAAAAACGGTTTAGTTGAATCCGTGGGCTATATCGCCCACGTGCATCCACAGGATAAATGAGAATCTCCCTCCAAGAACAGGATCCTACAACCGGTCCACAAACCGGCCATCCAACAAGAGGATGCCCAAATGAATGGGAAGAAGAGCCCGCGCTCTATTCATGAAATGTTAAAGACTGGGAGTTGGCATTTCTACTCTCCGCATGCATTTCGCTTCAATCGGGTGCCCTGGTGGACCCTCCCGTACCCAGCATTTAATGTTTCATATAATAATCTAATGAAAGCTAAGGGAAAATAAAGAAAAGATCTCACCAGAAGAGCTCCCATAGATGTGCTACCGCTATTTCTTCAACCGGTGTTAAAAACAGCACTCTCGCCTTACGTTCCTCATACAGCAGCGGAAACCCCCATCAACCATGAAACACACTAGCACTAGCTAGATGGATCTCAGCAGAGAAAAAAAAGATTGCGTCCACTTTCCATCACCAATCACTCGTGACACAACGATATTCAGCTGCCATCTCTTGGTAGACCATTAATAATTGAAAAAAAATATTTTCCCAACAATTCGTTGGAATCCACCCCAGAATTCCATGGGAATTACCTCTGAATTCTTCTTAAAATGACCTTGAGATGATCGCTTAGAATTATCGTGAAACTCTCCATTGAGTTCCCTTGTAGATTTCATCAGAATCTCCTTTAACACTACTCAGAAAAACTTATGGTATGTTTAAGATTTCCCCCCTGCCGTAAACTCATTAAAAATCTCTCAACATTCCTTATGAATTCTCGGAGAAATCCTCTTGAAACTTTCTTCAATCTAGCTTTAAATTCTGCAAAGATGTTTTTAACTATGTTAAAAATTGGATCCTTTTGGAACTATCGTCCATATCTCCTAGCAGCTCTCTTTGGAATTTCTCTTTTAATAATTGATTGATCAAAACTTAAGAGATTTTCAGCCGTCATCATTAGGCGTAGTTTCAGGATTCTAATAATATCATTATCATAGTTAATTTGGCCGTTAGGTGAATTGTCTTTAAACCCTCCTCCGAATTCTCTTAGAATCCTGCCCAGAAATCCCTTCGGATTTGCTCATGGAATTCTTCTTAAAACCCCCATAATAATCTCATCAGAACTAGCTTAGGATGAAATTTTAGCTTTCCTAAAGAAATCTTTTAGCTTTCCTAAAAAAATAAAGGGTGATACGGTCAAAATTTGGTCAAGGGAAAACACGTGTAAATCGGTGAAATCGTTTATTTAAAAAATCAAATTAAATTTCTTTTTCAAGTTCAATTAGTATAAAATTCAGGAAAAATATTCAGTTAGGCTTCCGCTTTTCCAAATCCGAATTGCCGGGCCTTACGCTTGACCCCTGCCATCAGATTTTGTACAGCCACCTTGTCCACCTTCTTCGCCGCAGAAAGCCAGTTTGCCTTGAACTGCTGCTCGCCCTTAGCAGTTTTTTTTTTGGTCTTCTTTAGGTTCCGCTTGACAATAGCCCAGTATTTCTCAATTGGGCGGAGCTCTGGCGTGTTGGGAGGGTTCTTGTCCTTGGGAACCACCTGCACGTTGTTGGCGGCGTACCACTCCATGGCCTTTTTACCGTAATGGCAAGATGCCAAATCCGGCCAAAACAGTACGGAACAACCGTGTTTCTTCAGGAAAGGCAGCAGACGTTTATTCAAACACTCTTTCACGTAAATTTCTTGGTTGACAGTCCCGGAAGCTATGAAAATGCTGCTTTTCAAGCCACAGGTACAGATGGCTTGCCAAACCAGATATTTCTTTGCGAACTTTGACAGTTTCATGTGCTTGAAAACATCTGCTACCTTTCCCCTTCCTTTTGCCGTATAAAACTCCTATCCCGGAAGCTGCTTGTAGTCGGCTTTGACGTAGGTTTCGTCGTCCATTACCACGCAGTCAAACTTCGTCAGCATCGTCGTGTACAGCCTCCGGGATCGCGCTTTGGCCGTCGTATTTTGTTTATCATCGCGATTTGGAGTCACTACCTTCTTGTATGTCGATAGTCCGGCTCGTTTTTTGGCTCGATGCACGGTTGTAGACGATACACCCAGCTTATTTGCGGCATCTCGGAGAGAGAGGTTAGGGTTTCGCTTGAAACTACCGGCAACTCTCTTTGTCGTCTCAGCGGCTTCCGGTTTTCGATTTCCCCCCGATCCAGACTTCCTGGCTGTCGACAAACGTTCCCCAAACACTTTAATTACATTTGTAACGGTTGATTTGGCAACTTTTAGCGATTTTGCCAACTTTGCGTGCGAGTAGCTCGGATTTTCGCGATGCGCGAGCAAAATTTTAATACGCTGCTCTTCTTGCTTGGACGGCATTTTGACAACTGAAGAGTGAATTCCAAAATCAAAATAGGAGCAACATTCTACACACACACACCTTCAAAATGAGGGGTGTTCAGGTTTTTTAAATGCAAAATTGAAAGAAATACGTCAACTTGATATTGACCAAATTTTGACCGTATCACCCTTTATTCATTTTTGGACCTGGAAAATCAGGGAATCTCCGGGAATTTAATTCAAATTCATTGAGGATGGTTCTTCATTTCAAATTTGAAATAGAGTTACGAACTAGTGGTTGTTCAATGCTTGATGTTGCATTTTTGCGAGTTGAGCAAAACTTACTCAAGTATTTCGATGATTTTGAGTCTATTATAAATTCAGCTCTCACTGGGTGTTGTCCCATTCCTGAGTTGAACTGAGATATAAAATCCATTTCCGTAGACGCTAGACATTGTTAGTTGTTGCAAAATTTAAGCTGCTAATGGGTATGTGCGTCTCTTAATTGATGTTACACCTAATTGCGTCTGACAAAATTTAACCTTCGAGTAGATTGGTGCGTCTACTCGATCCAGCTGTTCATTATCGGTTACAAGAAGCTGTTACAATGAAATGAAATCCCCGTATCGTTCCACCAATTTCTATTATTAACGATTTTCTACAATAGAGGCCTGGATCGATCCACACAGTAATGTAACGAGGCTTGGGTTTTAACCCATGAACTTCTACTCAATAAGCAGAAACGGTTGCTCTATAGCCACCGTGCCCCTTACATTACCACAATCTACGACCGAGTCAACATTAAGCAATTAGAATAAGAACGTTAAAGTAGATGCATGACAGTTGCCAGTATGTAAATTACGAATTACTCCGTTACAAACGGAACGCAAAGCAACAATAAGGCGTACTTTTTAAACATGCCAATATTGGAAGATGTTTGTACATCGTTGCTACATACTTTTGAATTTTAAATCATGTTATTTTTCCTTTGGGTTATTTCAAGACCATTAAATTGACTCTTATCATTGGATTATTATTACTCTTATAATGCACTGTTTGAAATGTTGATTGGTTTTTAATATAAATTCCCGTTTCTCTTAATATTTTCCATCATAAAATAAAACTTCTACTTCCCGAAATGGCTCATACCGTTTCTTTTAATCATATACATCCTGTTTCAATCATTGGTGGCGATTTGAATTTGTTAATGATAGATTCAATAAAAAAAATCTTTGTGGGACAGTTATGCGTAGAATTTTAACATGGTGCCCAAAATAAGCCCAAAACCAATTACATGTTTTTCTTTTTTCATTCGAAAGTTTACCTAAAAAGTATTGTTTTATGATCAAAAGTGTTAAACGTTAAAAAGTAACATGCATAGATATGCGTAGAACGGTGTACATATTTTGATAGCCAAATAGGACTTCTTACTTAGCCGATTAGATTTGAACGACGATACTAATTGAATAATACCTTATTCTCTTCCTTCCAGATTTCATCATGAATTGAAGCTTGAGTTTCAGAGGAATAACCTCTACAACTACACAGGTGTGAAAAAGTAATTAGAAAAGGCATAAGCAAGAAGAAAAAGAAGAAGATTTTCGCGTTGAATTCGGTGTAAAACAACTGCCCAATGCAACAACTGTGCTGGTCAACCATGGAAGTGCTTTAAGAAGAAACAAGTGTTTTCCTCAACCATTTACCGTGCGGTTGGGAAAAAAAAGAGAAAATTGCCATTTATCTTGCTGAAAAGGAATAGCCAAGTGCGTAGTGCTGAACGAAAACGAGTGTTGATAAAGTGCTAAAGTGAAGTCCCCTCGGTTAAAAATCGTGAAAATCATGAGTCGTAACCGTACCAAAGGTGGTACGACCAGTTCCTCTGCCAAGAAGCAACACGAAAGCGGCTTCTACGAGGAATACTCCTCGTCGTCCTCTTCCGCCTCGTACGGGCTGACGAAAGATTTGAAAAGCTCGTCTGGAGGAAGCGGTAAAACTCAGTCGTCCTCCTCTTCCCGAAATAATCACCAGAGCCGGAAAACACCGGAATTTATGGCGTATTATAACAAATACTACCACCAGCAAGCGGAACCGAAGCGTAAGGCTGCTTGCGATTCGATTGAACCGCCGGATCTGATCAACCAGATTGTGGCCGATCAGCAACTGAAGCTCCTGCAGCAAGCCGCTGCCCGGAAGAAACAACATCAGGAACAGCACGCACTTGTGAGTAGCAGCAGCAGCAGTGGTGGTGGTAACTACCATCAGGTACGCGAAGCGGCCGTCATAATTGATTCGGAAGATTCCGATAATGGCGCTGCCAGTGGAAACGAAAGTGGCAGCGATGGTGAGACGCATTCGCACCGATTGCATCACCATCCACAGCAGCAGCATCCGCAGAAACATGGTAATGGTGCAAAGTGTGTAAAGGAGGAGGAGGAAGAGGAAGAGGATGAAGACGTAGAGGAGGAAGAGGACAAGCCGCAGGATCAACAGAAGCAAGGGCATCAGGATTCGCCCAAGAAGCGAATCGAAAAAAGCAGTAGCAGTGTCATCTACAATGGCACGATCATTGATAAGGACGGACTGGAAATGATCAAGATTTCCACCATCAACACCAAAGGTGAGCTACCGGGGTTGATTTTTTCAATAGGATTTTTTTTACCAGCGAATGTCTTGTTGGTATGCATAATTGCATATCAGTCCCACTTTTGCTTGATTTCCTATCCATATGGGACAGTTATGCAATTATGTGCAGTGTGGGAGTCAGTCAGTTTTTTAAGGTATTTCATCATCCAGTCACTCAAGTTGTGAAAGTCTTACAGAGCTGTAAATTTCTCTCTTGATCATTCAGCAGCAATCAGAGAGGTCTGGAAGGCAAACATTATTGGGATTATACATACGACGCTCTTGGAAATCCAAATTGTATACAAAATTACCATTGGGAAGCTTCCCACGAGCGATAAGCACAACGTTTGGAATCACAAAACCAGAAAGAGAAAGAGCGAACGAATGTTTACACTTTCGCTCGGTTTCCGCTTTAGTCAACGTTTTTCGGTTTAGCTAATCGCAAAGCTCGGCAGCCATATCTACACTCTGATCATGATAGCTTATTAAACTCGGTTCATGAGGATGGTAGATTCCAGTTTTGTAACGATTATGATAGGGTAGTGCGCTACTTCGTCGTAATCGCCCATTTCCGTTCTATCGATCAAAAAAGATCAATAATATCGATGATTTCACCACAAACGAAGTGACAGACGGAGCGGCTCGAAAACTTTGGTGACTAACCTGCTATTTCAATTTTTCAGTGTACCACATGGCAACACCACTAATACTGGATTGTACCACATGGCAACACTACTACTGGATTGTACTAGCATTTTCACCAAATGTATTCGAATGTTTTGGTTCTATCTCTTTCACTCTACTCAAAACTGAAATGCACAAAAAAATGACAAAATGATACACTCTTTGCACACTGTCAAAGATCATATTGCACACAAAATCAACTATGTTCAAATCAAAACAAAAATACTAGCCCATCTGGTGGCTGATGGCACAAGCTTCTAAGAAAATTCTATTATAGCGAACCACATTATTTTAATTGATTTCTTCGCCAGTTAGTCGTCTGTCACTTCGTTTGTGATTTCACCGTGCACAAATCAATAATAGGTTTGTTCCGATGCGTTAGTTCATTAGCTACAACATAAATCCTATAAGAGCGCATTGTATGAATATTTTCTATAAATCCTATAAGAGCGCATTGTATGCTCATTGTTCTCAAAACAAAAGAATCCCCTTTTTTCTACGTTTATCCGTAGGACGAAGAAAATTTAATTGCGTTTCAATGCGTTAGGACGGAATTGAAACTCGTAGGGCGAATTTAGAATCAAGAAGCAGTATTAGATTTTAAACAACATCTCAACAATTTGGACTCTTTATCATATGGAAAGGTGAATAAATTTAGAAGTCATCTTTGACAAAAACATTCCATTTTTTGTTCAAACTCGTTCAGAAAAGAGAGGTAAAGCGCGGGTTGTGCTTAGTAGGACGGAAATTAGATCAAAAACCCTACACTCTGAAATCGACAAGCCAAAAAAAGGAGAACTGCTGGGCCACAACAAAATTTATCAAGCATCAGGAAGCAAATCCCGTAGCCTCTTTTGCATGCGCATTACTCTGGCAGTGATGCCAGTTTAATCGATACACAAATATTGCTTCTGCTCTGTCTGCTACCGTTGAGATAATCGAGTCACGATTGTTGAAATTGGCAACTCCTTTCAGCATCACATTCCTCTACATTCCCGTGATTCAATCCGGGCTTTGGAAACGAGCAGAAGCCAAAAGAAAATGCCAAACATCGGGCATCGGCATCAGCAGCAACGGCGAGAGGCAGAGCCAAACTGAAACTCTGTATCCGAGTGAATTTAAAGTGAAAATAACTGTTATTTTTATAAATACCACTTTCCACCCATCGACCGAAGGAAGGTAGCAAAAGTGGTTCGTCGATCGTGCGCTTTTGTTTTCAGTTCGATCCTCTCTCCCTCTCGCGGTCCTCCTGGTAGGTCTGTGTATTGGTGTTCTGTTGTGATTGCGCGATCACGCGGTCGGATCAGATCAGGGTGTATGCGAGACGAGACGCCAGTTTGCGCGAATCTCTTCCACTCGGCGATTGTTGCTTCATATGAGTCTTCTCCTGGATGTTATGATGCATGAATGATTACTACATTGTTGCATCTAGTTTTGTTTTAACTACTTGCTCTCCGCCTATAGTTTTACATGAGCCGTGCGCGTTGTAGTTCGAAGTATGAACTAGAGATTCTGATCTTTCTTGTATAGGTTTTTATGGTGAGGATGCGGTTTGGAAGTAGTAGCGACGGTGAAGAGTCCACCACAAAATTGTATATTTAAATTAACTAACAGTATCTCAGTATAGCAAGTCGGTGGTGATTAGCTTGGGCACGATCAGGGAGGAGGGAAACTAGTTATATCAGAAAGTGTTGATATATGGCTCAAGAGTGAGGAAACGGTACCGTTTGATCGGATAAGGTGAATGAAGATACCACGATGAAGTTGTGCTGGTTGGATTCACGCAGTAATGGATCCACACTATTTCTCAGCCTACATTCAAGCTCAAATAATCATATTGTCGAGCAGTTTTGGGACGACCTTCTACCAGCCGTTTTAAGAAAACGGAGCAACAAATTCCAGATTTTTCAAACTTATTTTCCCCTGGTTCTAGAGGAAAACAATATCAAAATATGGTTCCTCGGCAAAATAGGAAGCGATTGGTAGGAAGCGCCATGTTGAACTGCTCGTATGATCTCAATTACTTTTCAAAAGGGCGTATCTGCTTTTGTAAACAAAAATTCAAACGTCAGTATGTCACAACTCTTAGTACTCTCACATAAAATAAGAACACCATCTTGTTGAGGGACACATTACCCTTTCTGATGATGATGTTAGTTTGCATGGGAGTGCTAAGAGTTTCGACACGTTGTCAAACTTTGTTCTCAAAAGCAGATACGTCCCATTGAAAAAGTAATCGAGTTATGATTTATTTAAATTGTATCTTTCGATTATGCATTTCGATGCATATCAACTGCCCTTTTGAAAGGCAACTCTCCTCCTCAAATGTACTACACGATGTATTCCAGATGGCCCAAGTAACAAATCTAGAGCTGCTTGGCTATATTCAAAATTTATAAAGGTTTTATTGCAGCTGCAACCATTACCTACTGCTTTATGACGGTCATATACAATGCAAATCATGAAACATTCTTATAGCTATCTACACAACCCCTATAAAGCTAATGAAAAAACCAACTGATGCTTATGCTATTTTCACTTATGAAAGGTTTTATGATTGCTCTGAAGTATAACAAAAAGCAATATGAATTACCCTTATAAAACCCAAAAATAAATCCTTTTATTGCTTTATAAGTAAGCGCAATAAAACTAGTTGGCCATGAAACAGTTATTTTAAAACAATTATAAGCATTCAGTTGCAACTTGTCAGAAATGTAAATAGGCGGTTTATTTTAACAACATAGAAAAGAATCAAAACTTTCCGGAGCGGAGCGCAAAGAAAATCAACAAAATTGTTAGCATGAGCATGAAAACATTTCGTGTATACGTAGTGTGCTTAAGAAAAACGTCAGCAATCTCTATAATTCTTCCGTTCTCGCTCGTATATACATGGGGTGACACTGTCGAATCTTGGTCAAAATACATGGAATGGTGACAGTCCTAGGACAAAAAGGTTGAAATCACGCATAACTTTTCATAATGGTTAATGTACCATTCAAAACTTTTCCAAATGTTTGTAAAATTCATCTGTTGCACCCGTAGAACAGGAATATACATTTGCCCTCAAATAAAAAATAATAATTCAAGCTGAACATTGCATTAGGTCCTAAGTAATATTGACAGATTCTCTTCGTCGACTTTCTCTTTGCATCCCCACGGTCATGTAAAGACATTCTTAGGTATTTTCAGCACATAAATCGATAAAAGAAGCTTTTATCTAGCATCCAATACGACAAACACATCAAGAAACGGTTCGGTGAATAAGTTATTAACGAAAGAGAAAGTCGACGAAGAGAATCGATCAATGTTACTTAGGACCTAATGCAAAGTTCAGCTTGAATTGCTCTTGTAAAAAGAAAATAGTTCTCGTAATAAAATCATGCATTATGCTTTTCTGTTCTGCTTTCATCCCATGCACACTGGGCCAGGAATGCAACCTAGCGGAGCAATATTAATAACTCCGAAACGAAGCATTTCCGCGACTTGGTGTCTTCGGCAAAATTTCTCGTCATAAAATATTTTCGACATTTTTTTATTTAACTCCATATAACTTGGAACCAGTAGACAGTGGAAATTTAACGTCTTTGAAAGAGCTGTTCATTTTGTCAAGATAAACAACTTTGCCCAAGACATAAAGTCTCCAAAACGTCAGAGGAAGAAGTTAGATTGTGGCACCATCTTTGCGGAAGAGTTTTGAACTATTTATTTATGATCCTTATTATGACGAGAAATTTTTCCGAAGACACCAAGTCGCGGAAATGCTTCGTTTCGGAGTTATTAATTTTGCTCCGCTAGGTAGCATTCCTGACCCAGTGTGCAATGTAAGCATTAGACATTTTAAGAAATTGCGCTTGGTGTTTTTCTTGCCTGCTGTCCTCTGTCGCCATATTGTCATTATGAAAATGCCATTAGCCTTGGAATAAAATCCAAGAAATTTCAATAAAATAATGGGTAAATAAGAGATCCGAAATGATTTCCAGTGTGCATTGGTATGAATTTATGTATTGAGATCTATTTTCTGTAAAATTAAGGTGATTCCATCAAATTCATTTGATTTCTGAAACAATCTTTTTTGTTAACTTGAATTATTTTGGAGGCGCATTTATTTAACGCTCATATTATCTCAATAAACACGATAACATTTCAAGCGCATAGGGTTACGGTATGTAATGTGGGTCTAGTCCTTTCATTCGGCCTATCACGCAAATAAATAATTAATTAAGGAATATTACACAAAAAATAAGGAAAATATTGATCACTGATGATTGATAAATGTGTACCACACACAAATCAATTTATATCACAACATTTCAATACATTTTCAGCTCTCGTAAGTAATAAAACTGGTTGAGAATATCACTCTGTTCGGAGTTTTTAGCCGCCATGACTTCTAAGGTTAAGATGGGAAGGTTGCACTGACGATCATCAAATGGCCTGATTATGGCATTTATTGAATGGAATTACCTGATAATACACACTAGACGTAAAACTCACAGTTACTGTTTGAATATTTTATGTTTATTTTAATTGTTTAACAACGTTTTCACAAGTAAATCATGGACCCAACTTTAGGGACACATTTCTTTTCTATGTTCCTAACTTTGGCCCATGAAATTCATTTGACAGCATATAGCAATAAGAGTAACGTCAACAATGTGGTTTGCATTTGGATGATAAGGAACGAACAGGAAGGGAGATTTTTTCTGCCAAATCTGTATAATGAACATCACAATGTTTTGATTTAGATATTCTGCGGTCGAAAGACGATAAGCGAAATTTTTAATTTTTAATTTTTAACTTGAGTGATTTAATGTAGTTTTCGTAAAATTTTCTCTAAGAAATGTTTTGAGGAATGAAGAGTATTAAGTTAACAGTGATAGTGATAAAAAAAAATACATAAGAAAACGTTACCAAGAGCGTTTTTTTTGAGAATCAAACAGGATAGGACGAAGTTGCATCCATAAATAGACCCAATTTGGGGACAATAGACCGATATTACATACATTTCCCTGGTGAGTTTTTGTCTTAAAAAAAGTAAGTTTTTCAACTTTTTGCGGTTCCTGATAGCAAACGACATGATAAGCATATCTAAGCATACCATTTAGCAGTAGAATATCGTTTGCAGGTA
This sequence comes from Ochlerotatus camptorhynchus, assembly GCF_037179485.1. NCBI lineage: Eukaryota > Metazoa > Arthropoda > Insecta > Diptera > Culicidae > Ochlerotatus > Ochlerotatus camptorhynchus. The sequence goes on from NW_027040849.1 coordinate 3,996,421, forward strand.
AATTAATTGATGAGTTATGATTAAAAACGTAATCTATGGCTGCATATTAGACCGAGGTTAGGGACGTATACCCTATGTTTTGGAACTTCTAAAAAGTCATATATTTTCTTTAAGATTTTCCCTAATGTCGCCATGAAACAAAATTGATTGCATGGTGATCTTGACACCAACACTCAAACCTATTTTTACCGCTAAAGATTTCAGCAGAACAGAACAACAACAAGCTAATTTATGGCGGTTGCTTTGAAGCCAATACAAATTAAATTGGCTTTATAACTGATTTTCACCAAAGCGTAATAAAACTGCTTGGATACAATATTACTCTTATAGAGGCTATGAGAACCTTTTGTAGAGTATGAGGCTTCCTGACAAAAGGTTTTAAGACAGCTTTATTGTGATTCTCAAACATGCTTTATAAACCTTTTCAAGAGTGGTCCACTAAGCTGTAAGACGATCTTATAGCGGTTATCAAAAGGTTGTGCTGTAGCTATTAATTTTATTGGCGGTTTTATGAAATTGATCTCAATAACCACTAATAGAGTGCAATAAAACAAGAAATGCTACTTGGGGGAGGACCAAGTCGCAATCTATCGTCCAGTCTTTGTAAATCATACAAACTGACGGCATTGATGACCCGCCCTATGATTGAACAATATGATAGGGAAAACAGTCTAGTTAAACGACTCCCATTTAAAACGCACTCATCAATAGCTAAGTTATAGCGGCGCCGGTGGTGTAGGGGTAAGCGTGATTACCTCTCACCCCAGCAGGCCTGAGTTCAATCCCAGTCGGCGCCGCCGGGATGTTCTGAGGCATAACATCTCTGATCACGCCTTCCTCGGAAGGGAAGTAAAGCTGTTGGTCCCCGGTTCATGAGTTGATGGGTCGATAGGTAGGGTCCAGGTGTGGGAGCTGCCTCCCTGGCGTCGGTAGCATTGGTGCTCAGCACGGAAAACAAGATCGACGGAAAACAAATCAAGGGGAAAATAACTAAGTTAATTTAAATAATGTTTTAGAGGGTGTCTAGCAAACTGAGGCAAAATTTTAAATGTTCGCTCCACAGTACTCAAGCGGTTCCAACTTAGGTCGTGATTAGCCTTCCAAAATTTGAATTAATTTTTGAAGAAAACTGACTTGGCACAAAATATTTGAACTTTATATGAAAATTACTATGGGAAGACCAATTTTTTCGTTCATATCTATCTAACAATTCACCATATCGCTTCGCTTTAAAAAATCTATTGTAGGAAATTTTCTCAGCAACAACTTTGTTCAAGACCACCTTTCGATAAAAAGTAAGGAACAAAAGTTATTAATGGTTCATGTCTACGTGGTGCGGCGTTACTCGAAATGGTTGTCAAAAAAAAACCCAACGATCAGAACCAACACCAAGGTTTACGTCCCTTAAACAGATTCGTTCGTAAGATAAAGTATTAGGATCAACACTCAAAATGTTATCCTTAAATTAAATTGTAAAGTCATGAAATAAGTGTATCTTTAAAGGCTGTCCAAATGTATTCATATCAATGAGAAAGTACGATTAATTCATTCCAATAATCACTAATGATTGTAAACATCCTCAACAAAGAAAACTTTTACATCAAAATAAACGGGTCTGAGGGAAAGCACCAAAAGCATAATCGACCGTTTCTCGAGAAAAATTTGAAATGGGCCTATGTCCAAAACGTAAACAAATCGGGTTTTGATACCATTCTTTAGCACCGCTTGATAACTACTAATCGTGTAGGAAAGTTCCGCATAATCGAAAAAAAAATCATTAAAAATAACTCGATTTTCGAAACGGCCGATCAACGAAATTTTTCGATTCATTAATAGGCCCGCACGCTAAAACGGCCAACCATTCATTTATTTCATTTCATTGATAAGCCTAGTGACGTAGAAGGGCCGATGATTGAAAAATTTCAAACCAAAGCTAGGTCCTACTGCTTGAGGCAGGGCCGATGATTTGTGTTGAATTTATTTGACGTTGCGAAAAGGCTTAAGAAAGGGCCTATCATTTCTGATGACTTAACAAAAAGGGCCTATCCATTGAAAGATTCACAAAAAGGTTTATTAATTTATGAAATTATATTGTTATTAAGAGCTTAGTATAGTATATATACTAATCAATAGTATAGTATATAACTCGTAGATAAAAGATGGATTCTTCAGTGGTGTTGAGTACTTGGCACTGATGAAGTCTGCAAGTAGTAGACGAAATACGCGTATCTGTCAAAAGATAAGCAATTATAACGGAATTTAAAGGAAATAAACCAACCCACTCAAAGCTCTTCATAAAGGGATTCCGTTAAGAGGTTCGACAAATTTAAATGATTTATATTGCTATTGATTTTCATATATTTTTGAAAGCTTTTCGCATATTTTGGATGTTGTATACTGAGATACAGTTACTATTGTTATTGTGAGCAATATAAATGTCTAAAATACTTCAATTTTCTTAAATATGAATTGAATAGTGGCGGTCAACATTTATAATTCATTTTCTAGTTTGTTTACGTTTTGGACATAGGCCCATTTCAAATGTTACTCTAGGTTTGACTTAATATTGATTAGTAAAATATTTGATAACTATTTTAATGCTTATTTCGAACTTTACGAAATATTGGCTCATTTAAGCAATTGTAAGCAAATAATGAGGCAGTCATCATCATTTTTGCTCTAAAAATCAATCTTCTGCAAAGTTGTAGCTAAGAAAATTTCTCATAAGAATAGAACTTTTTAACAGGGCAATTTGAAAAAAAAAGCTAGAAGATTGTTTTTCCCATAGTAATTCCAATATCAACTTCAAATGGTTTGTGCCTAGTCAGTTGTTTACGAAACGAGTTCAAATTTTGGGTGGCTGATCAGGACCAATTTGAAACCGCTTCATTTCAAATTTTGCATCAGTCTAGTGTCTAGGTTCGACTATTTGTATGGACGATTGTCTACGCAGAGGGAGGGCATTTGAAACCTCTCAAAAACGGTCTACGTTGTTTATTACCAGCCCCTAGTATGTCAGGATGTATATTATGTTTGGGAATTTTCAGGGAATGTATTTTTTCCTGGATAAAATTTGAATTCTTAGGGGATTGCAAATTCTGCTACCAAGCACATGTTTAAGAAAATTTTGTTTTGAAGCATTTAACCCTCAGTTACTCGCGCCAACTTTTATAACACGAGTACTCGCGCGTTATACTTGGTACAACAGTGTGAGTTTTCCATTGCCATTTTGCAGCCGAGCTACCAATCGATATGAAACCAACGGGTATTCATTAAAAAACTTGTTTTTAACTAAACAAGCTAAAATTTTATCACAGTTAACCCACAAAAATGCGGATAATAGAGAAAATGTGAATGGAAATCGCGTAAACGGTGTCCGTACTACGTGGGATTTGACTTAATTGGTTACAATCTCGAGATCCTGACCAGATAGAAAATTACTGTCTTGTGCAAAGTTGTTCTAGAGATCATAATCTTTTCGCTGGTGGAGAGTAGTTCAGAATTTTCTCACTACGTAGCGCTAGAATACATGTGAAATTATCGCATGTGATATATCTCGAGATCATGACCAGATAGAAAATTACTGTCGTCGACAAAGTTGTTCAGAAGGTCAAGGCCTTTTCGTTGGTGGACAGTAGTTCAGCGTTTTGTCACTTCGCGGCACTAGTATACATGTAAAATTCTCGCATATATAAAATATTTCTAGATCCTTACCATATAAAAAGTTACTGTCTTCGGCAAAGTTTTTCAGGAAGTCCAGATCTTTTCGTTGGTGGAGTAGTTCAGAAAATTCTCACTTCGTGGCGCTAGTATATACATGCAATTCTCGCATATACAATAGCTCGAGATCCTGAGCAGATAGAAAGTTACTGTTTTCGGCAAACTTGTTCAGGGGGTCAAGACTTTTTGGCTGGTGGACAGTAGCCTAGAATTTTTTCTCCACATGGCGCTAGTAAACGTGTACAATTCTCGCGTATGCTAAGCTCGAGATTCTGAACAGGTAGAAAATTACTGTGCTTCGAAAAAGTTGTTCATGAGGTCAATGCCTATTGCTTAGTGCACAATAGATCAGAATTTTCACACTACGTGGCGCTAGTATACACGCGAAATTCTCGCATGTAAAATATCTCGAGATTCTGATCAGATAGATTTCTCTAGTGCACAGTAGTTCAAAATTTTCTCACTACGTAGCGCTAGAATACACGTGAAATTCTCGCATGTGGTTTGTTTCGAGATCCTGACCAGATAGAAAGCTACTGTTTTCGACAAAGTTGTTCAGAAGGTCAAAGCATTTTTGGCTGGTAAACAGTAGTTAAGAATTTTCTCACCACGTGGCATAGATATACACTTCTCGCATATGCTATATCTCGAGATCCTAATCAGATAGAAAGTTACTGTCTACAACAAAGTTATTCAGGAGGTCAACGTCTTTTGGCTGGTGAACAATAGTTTAGAATTTTCTCATAAACTCTAGGCTTTAAACTCCTGAACAACTTTGTTCAAGACAGTAACTTTCTATCTGGTCAAGAACGTGAGATATTTTATATGCGAGAATTTCACATGTATACTAGCATCATGAAGTGAGAAAATTCTGCTACTGTTTACCAGCCAAAAAGTCTTGACCCCCTAAACAACTTTGCCGAAGACAGCAACTTTCTAGCTGATCAAGATCTCGAGTTATTGAATATGGGAGAAAGGCACGTATATACTAGCACCGCATAGTGAGAAAATTCTAAACTATTGTCAGCCAACAAAAAGATCTTGACTTCCTGAAAAACTTTGCCGAATACATTTACTTTCTATCTGGTCAGGATATAGAAATATTTTATATGCAAGAGTTTCACATCTATAGTAGCGCCGCAAAGTGAGAAAACTCTGAACTACTGTCCACCTGCGAAAAAACCTTGACATCCTGAACAACTATGTCGAAAACAGTACCTTTCTACCTGTTTGGAAACTCGAGATATTTTATATGAGAATTTCTCGTGTATACTAGCGTCGCGTAGTGAGCAAATTCTGAACTATTGAGCACCAAGAAATAGGCTTTGATCTCATGAAAAACTTTGTGAAAGACAGTAACTTTTTATCTGGTCAGGATCTCGAGATATATCACATGCGAGAATTTCACATGTATACTAGCGCTACGTAGTGAGAAAATTCTGAACTACTGTCCGCCAGCGACAAGGCTATGATCTCCTGAACAACTTTGTCAGAGACAGTAACTTTCTATCTTGTCAGAATCTTGATATATTCCATGTTCTAATCAATTAAGTCAAATCCCACGTAGTATGGTCACAGTTTTCGCGGTTTCCATTTACATTTTCCCTATTATTCGCATTTTTTCAAAGTTTAGCTTGTTTAGATCAAAACAAGTTTTTTGAGGAATACTCGTTGGTTTCAGATCGATTGGTAACTCAGCAACAAAATGGCAATGGAAAACTCATGTGTGTTGTACAAAGTACAACAGCGCTAGTAACGGAGGGTTAAACACAATGCTCCAAAATTTCAAAACATTGTTTAATGCGTTGCGAGATTCAAGTTCGTCGTTATTTACGTTTACTGATTCTTTGTCTTTCTCCGATCTTCTTCTTCGCATTTCAAGCTTATTGCTTATCGCATATTATTTTATTACTACGTGCTCTCAACTTAGTGTTCCAGATGCACTTCCACAGTTATTAATTGAGAGCGTTCGATGCCTGTATCATTTTTGCATTAGCATAATTGTGTGGCAAGTACAATCATAAGGCCTGTACTCGAAAAAAATGCACCAGACAAAAGTGTTCGCCAAAAATTTATTTTAAGTCGGATTTTCTTGAAACTTTCAGGGAATGAACTAGGGGAAATGACGGCTTCGGCATGACAGACTATTTTCGGCAACACAAATTGAAACACTATTTTCACTGGATTTTCTTACGAAAACACTTCAGTGAATGCATGCAAACGATTCTTTATGCTTTCAGCTTCAATTTGACTATATTTTTACCACTGAGAAAAAGCAATCTAGCAAGGTTTTCTTGAAATGCAACACACGCACTACAAATTGTAGCTGATTTCGAGTTGCCGATAATAGAACAGCAGATTTACATGCAGTTCAAATGGAACGGTTGCCGAAGAAAAACTGGTTGCCGACAATACTCGCTCTCACTAGAGAAGATTGGAGCTTTGTAAAAACGTTTCAAAACAGTAGGGTTACGGTATGTAATGTGGGTCTAGTCCTTTCATTCGGCCTATCACGCAAATAAATAATTAATTAAGGAATATTACACAAAAAATAAGGAAAATATTGATCACTGATGATTGATAAATGTGTACCACACACAAATCAATTTATATCACAACATTTCAATACATTTTCAGCTCTCGTAAGTAATAAAACTGGTTGAGAATATCACTCTGTTCGGAGTTTTTAGCCGCCATGACTTCTAAGGTTAAGATGGGAAGGTTGCACTGACGATCATCAAATGGCCTGATTATGGCATTTATTGAATGGAATTACCTGATAATACACACTAGACGTAAAACTCACAGTTACTGTTTGAATATTTTATGTTTATTTTAATTGTTTAACAACGTTTTCACAAGTAAATCATGGACCCAACTTTAGGGACACATTTCTTTTCTATGTTCCTAACTTTGGCCCATGAAATTCATTTGACAGCATATAGCAATAAGAGTAACGTCAACAATGTGGTTTGCATTTGGATGATAAGGAACGAACAGGAAGGGAGATTTTTTCTGCCAAATCTGTATAATGAACATCACAATGTTTTGATTTAGATATTCTGCGGTCGAAAGACGATAAGCGAAATTTTTAATTTTTAATTTTTAACTTGAGTGATTTAATGTAGTTTTCGTAAAATTTTCTCTAAGAAATGTTTTGAGGAATGAAGAGTATTAAGTTAACAGTGATAGTGATAAAAAAAAATACATAAGAAAACGTTACCAAGAGCGTTTTTTTTGAGAATCAAACAGGATAGGACGAAGTTGCATCCATAAATAGACCCAATTTGGGGACAATAGACCGATATTACATACATTTCCCTGGTGAGTTTTTGTCTTAAAAAAAGTAAGTTTTTCAACTTTTTGCGGTTCCTGATAGCAAACGACATGATAAGCATATCTAAGCATACCATTTAGCAGTAGAATATCGTTTGCAGGTAAATTAATTGATGAGTTATGATTAAAAACGTAATCTATGGCTGCATATTAGACCGAGGTTAGGGACGTATACCCTATTTGACAATTCTTACGACTGAAATTGTTAGAGCAGCTGGCAGCAAAAGATTGTAAACAAACCAATACTGCATATGTGTGCGTTTCTTAGAGAAAAAGGCTATAGAAAGAAGGTCGCTGCTTAGGTTGCCGAGCATACGTTAATTCCCCTAGTATACAAATGGTATTTTTTTGCAATGAAAACAGTTTTTTTATCGCGGATTTCTTTTGAGAAATTGCGGATCAAATTTAGAATATCTTGTAACAGGCCTGAATTTTCCATACCCCTAATTTCAAATCTTTCTCGTTCGTCTTCAAGGAACCACTGAAAAAGCTCATGGGTTCCGTAGAACATTAGAGAAGATTTTTAAAAAGGGGGCTGGCAAAATCGGGTCACTAATGTAGTCAGTGGCGTTTCCTTAACCTCAATCTATCTGTGCACCAACTCTCAAAACATAATCAATTATCAAAATATTGCTTGCAATGGATCGATATCGAGTAAAGTAGAAGTTAGGTGTATTTTTTTTTTCAACCGATTCGAGTATGAATATGGCATTAAATCTAGATAGAGCTGGAATAAGGGCCTAACAGCTTTTGTAAACAATGACTTCTCTTGATGATTTCTAGAAATTCAAGGCTCGCCCACGCAAACTAACAGCCTCAACGGGTAGGGAAAGACTTCCCCTATCCGATGGTTAGGTTGGTCTGCGTGGACGTGCCTTGAATTCCTAGAAATCATCGATAGAAGTCATTGTTTACAAAAGCTGTTACGCCCTAATTCCAGCTCTATCTAGAAATCCGGTTTGAATGTTTGCGTACAGGTAAAAAATGAGGTTACGGGACGCCACTGAATGAATGAAAAATTAAAGATAATATTCATACTATGCGTCGACTTTGTATTGTAGCTTTGAACTAAAGTATTGTACCTAACATATGATGATTCTTTCACGACGAAATCATAGATTTATATATGTATATAGGCCGAAGTAGCTCTCTACCATATCAACCAACTTTTGGGTACGTTGTACCTTTATCCGAACATTGCCATAAAGTTGGATACATTCAAATGATTTCCTAAACCTCAAACAGTATACAACCTTGATAAGGACAGTGACCGCTGTTTTGATGTATACTATGACAGTCGCTTTTACACCAAAACTATGAAATATGCCTAGCAAAATCATAATAAAGAAACTCAAACATCATCATGCTGCCCATACGTTTACTCAGTCATTCAGTCAATCGGCTCAGCACGCACCACCAGTAGCGGTCCATTTGAGTAAAAACACAAATAACTTAACCGAACACCTATTCATGTGGTTTGAGATGTAGCAATAACGCTCGATAGGTACACTACGACGACGACGACGACAATGACGATGTCATGTGCTATGAAATGTTCGATCACTACCCACTACTATGCTAGGAGCAGCGGCATGGTGTGGGGAGCTCAGCGACCAAGTTCAAGGCAGTTTATTCAGCTGGTTCGACCGATAAGAGCCGTGACATTTGCTATTAATGATGGCGCCGCCGGCAGCGGTAGGCAGCTTGTATTTCTATTTCATACATTTACATCGGTTACAATTTTGCTGAATCTTAAATTGCTGTTCCATAATAGAAACGCTTGGAAATGCTTATTGTCCATTGGAACTGGGAAGATTACAAGCTTACATGTGCTACACTGAAAAAAAAGTTTTCACATACCTTCTATTGGAAGCGCACGCATCTTTCCAATAGCAAAATTAATGATTTTTATCAGAATAGAAATTCTATGTGACTAATCATATAAATTTCATAGGACACATAAGGTTCATTTGATTTTGCAGTGCAATTTCCAATTGGTGTTCAAATTCACATAGATATTTTCCATTGGTTATGTGATTTATTTTATGAGGTGATGCAAAACTTAAGGTGATGCAAAACTTTCCGCTTGCCTGGTTTGGCGACACGTGTTCTGTTCGCGTCAACCTGACTTTGAATGGAAAACACTTTTTGAACCAGAAGTTAGGAAGCGGTTTTCAAACGACGACCAATCGATGAGTGTTTTGTTTTTGTTCCGTGTTGTACACACATATAAGACACACTAATGGTGTGCAATGCAGGAGTGTGTGCAGCGTTGGTGCAGCAAGCCAGAGAAAGCAAAACACACCGCACTGATGATGATGGCGGTGGAAACGACCTTCGAAAGTTGTAAATAAACAGGCTGTTTATCACTTTGAGTGCAGTAAAAATGCACGGCGGTGCAAAATGTACCTACCTCATGTGTTCCAACATTGGTGCAGTTTGATCAGGGGGAGGGGTTCGGACGGAGGTGGTACCTGAAATGCAGTTGCGGTCATGTGTACCTGGAAAGGTTGGCCACGTGCGCTTGTTGTTGATTGTTTACACCTGTTTGAAACCTGGTGCACTGAAGGTTCTTGCAGCTTGAAGATTAGTTAGTGGTCTGGCTTGTAGTTATAGTTGAAATTTTCTTTGTCAGATATTTCTAAGCGGCACTGGTTGAAATGCAGTGGTAAACGTGATTGCACCTCACCCCAAAAGGCCTGGGTTCAATTCCAGTCGGTGCCGCCGGGATTTTCTGAAGAATAAAATCTCTGATCACGCCTTCGGAAGAGAAGTAAAGCCGTTGGTCCACGGTTCATGAAGTTGATGGGTCGCTAGGTAGGGTCCAGGTGTGGGAGCTGCCGTCCTGGCATCGGTAGCATTGGTACTCAAAAAAATTGGACTCTCAGCAAAACCAAAAAGTCGATGTTTTGTGGTTTTTTGAGTTCAACTTTACGCCATAATGGCTTATAAAAAATGTTTTTGCACGTGAATTTTCTTGGGTCGATATGTAGGGTCTAGGTGTGGGAGCTGCCTTCCTCCTGGCGTCGGTAGCAGTGGTACTCAGAACGGAAAACGAGATCGAGGATTTTTTTTGAAACTAGCCAACATTTCTGCAAAGATTTGTTTTAGCTATATTGAAAATTAGATCCCCTTTCAATTATTATCCATATTTCGTAGAAGCTCTCATCAGAATTTGGCTTTGATTAATGGATCGATCAACATTTAAGATATTTTCAGCAGTCATTGTTATTTAGCTTTTAATCACTTCCAAATTCCCTTGGAATGCTTCTTGAAATTCCTTCCGATTTGCTGTTGAGTTCGCTTTGATACTACTCATAATGTTCATAATAGTCTCATCAGAACTACTTTAGAATTCACCAGTAGGTCTCCTTGCAATTTTCTTGAAATACTTCTCAAAATTACCTAAAATTTCTGTTCAAACTCTATTGAAATTATTCCCAGAATTCCTTTATCATCATCCCTAGAACTCATCTACATGAGCATGAGCATTACTCTGTTTTTGCCAGACCAGCTGAAATTACACAGAGAACCGATATTGGGATATTGGGTAATAGGGTTGGGTTTGCAGCAGGGTTCGTTTTGGTAAACGATAAGCTGAATTGATGTCCTAACGATCATATAACGTGAAGGAGCTTGGGATTGAACCCACGATCTTCTGCTCAGTAAGCAAAAACGTTTGCCACTAGGCAGATGAGCTCCTTAATCATCGAGTTGCTGTTATTACCATATAGTCATGTTAACAAATAAAACGATTGACGAATCTTGAATGTGGATGGGTTTGAGATTAGCCTCATGGGGTTCTGCTGTGTAAGCAAAAACGGTTGCTCTAAGGCATTAGAGCCCCTATTCACATTATACCGTTACTCAAGTTGTTATAACTATTCAAACCCGGCACCGATGACAACGAAAAGTTTTACAAAATACACGATAAACAAGCGATCTTACCATACATTTTTAATATGAAAGGACCTGGGACCGCGTTGTTCTGCTCAGTAAGCAAATCACTGCAACCGACGATCTTTCAAATCCTAAAACTAAAAGCTACGAAAGAGCACTTAGGCCTTCATTAAGTTCCACTTTCACGCGACGTTCAATGTTTCGATTTGCTCTTTACGCATGGTTCAGGCAATCAGAACAAGCTATGACCGACGTGACGATTGTTTAAGTCCTGGTTAAACAAGCTATTCAAATGAAACTACGTTCTCGAATTTCACTTGGTATGTAATGAACAACACAAATACGGGATAATTCATATAGCTTCAGCGGTTGATGGTTAATTTTAAATATATTAACGGTACTGCCTACGGCGACTACGACGGCGATTATGACAACGACTACGACAACAACAACAGCGAATTTGTAACTTACCATTTTCCCGGCACCTCCACTTGAGCTTAATGTCTGCTGTCTGTGACTGTTTGCAAAAATATCTAATAGCAATTACCTTTGTTGTAATACTTCCTGCATTGTCATGGTCATCTGGGAGGAGGTTCGCATCTAGTGCTTTCCATAGTGGAACCGTTCACGGTCACCAGCTACCGCCCGTCTAGTCTTGGGCGTATCCTTCAGCTTGCTCACAATCTCCGACACTCCTCTCGCAAACCCGTCGTTGTCGAATGGCAAAACAAAGGAACTCGGTGAGCAATTTTGTGATACGGAATTTACACTGAAAATCAACCGCGAATTCACGAATTTAACCAGTGGCGTCGCGTAACCTCACTTTTTACCTGTTCAACAACTTTGAAAACGTTATTTAGGGTCATGTTTCCATTCAAATCAATTTCAAAGGACACAGGGTCCTCTAGTTTGACTGATTTGTATCAATTTGAACCAATTATGTTTTGTTTGTTTGCGTTTTGAGAGTTGTTGAACAGGTAGATTGAGGTTAGGGCGACGCCACTGAATTTAACCACACTTAACTGCGCAACACGTTCAGAAGCACTTTTGATACACTTTCGATATCAATTTCGTTCGGAAACTCTTAATTTTTTTTCGCAAAAATAGTTGCAAGCGAATCAACATCAACAACGATCGTGCCGAGCTCTTTCACGCACCTGCAGCGCTTTAATAAACTGAAATAAAAAATTATCATCGCGTTGCCACCAATTTCCGGTCCGGGAGAAAAAATCAAACAACGCAGATAGCGACATCTCTTCTGATGCTTGCAAACCTGATGAATCATGAATCACGTTTTCTTTCTCGATTCTAAAACTTCCCGGAAAGCGTGACAACCACCAATCACACACGTATAACCATCCGGGAGGCAGAGTTCCAGTGCTAATCCGGCAAATGCAGCCGAAAACTATGAAAGCGAACGCACGCACAAAACAGAGAACAAACTTAAAACACAACCGTATCCAAAGGGGTTCGAAACTGCACTCTCATCCCTAGAATTCATCTACAACCTCAAAACTCTGCCAGATGATTATCATCATACTAGCCAATGCTTAGAAGTGTCAGAATCCTAAAATGTTGTCCATGTCCAAGAACCATGATATTTTTTTATGTTACTTCAAACGTGAAGTTTACGATTTTCAGAGTTGGTTGGAAATGCTATCGTACATGCAGCTTTAGTGTGATGATTTATTAGCTAGGGAATGGTCTGAGGAGGATAGGTAGATAGTTCGGCTAGAGTACGGCAGTATAAAAATTGAATAGAAGTTGAAAATGAGCGAAGGGCCATTAATGCGACAGTACTAGTCAAACGCACACTTCTTTACCTAACTCGTGCAATGTACGAGGAGATTTATAGTATTTCTTCAAATCTACAGATAAATGCAATTGGCATTTTGACACAACACTCTAGAAGGTATAACGATGCCGAAAATGCAAATCGATTTTTAGAAACAGGTGTTCCCCCTTAAAATAAATTGCCGTGATTTTTTTCATTTACTCAAATCAATGTTTTTAACCATATTTAGCTGTTTTGAAACCGGAAAAAAATATGTTGGGCAACCGCGAGAAAAACAAAATTTTCATTTATTAAATTCAGTTTGTCAAATGACTTTTGAGCGCTACTGTGCGTAGGTATTTGCTAGCTCATAGCACCCAAAATGATCTTCAAAAACAACGCATCCAGTTATGTAAGTCGTGCAAACTGTAAACAACACATGCAATGTGTGGATGCTATTTCATCTTCCGATGCAGTAAAGCTCTCAATCCTACCCGAACTGTCGAGCAAAGTGAGACAACTCGTGACTTTCGTCAAAACCACAGCGATTGATACTGTGCAACCGAACGCCTCCGCAATGTGTGCAACGCGTTCAATTCAGTACCCACACTGTTTGATAAACAAACAAATAACAGACAGCCAAGCAGTAACAGTAGAGCAAATCCACGCCAAATTGCGAAAAAATAAACGAATTTCAAATTTAACCGCTCAGAATTCCATGAAACTTCGCATAATTGTTCGCTAGTGCTTGAATTGACTCTCGCTTAATTTTAAAAAATGGCGTATTTGATATGTTTTCAATAAATCATAGCACGAAAACGACTCGACCAATCGAAATGACGTCTAAGATAAAGTTGATGGAAACCGGATGGTCTTTTCAGAAAAAGATACACACTGATAAAAAATCACATTTTTGTCAAATTAAAAAAAAAACAAAAAACCACTTTAAAAAAAAATTTAAACTAATGTTTATTTGAAAGTTTATCAAAACTGCTAACTTTTCTGATATCCAACACTAAGGACACTTTAATATTGACCACATCGTAGATTATCAATTTTCAGTAAAATGTTTGAATTTGTTTTCACGCAATTTTGGCTCAGGAAGCAAATTTCTGACTAAACAAAATGAATAAGAAACAATACAAATTATGTGTAAAAAAAAAGTTCAAAATTTTACTAAAAGTTGAAAAGTTGGTCAATTTTAAAGTGTCCATTGTGTCCATAAATTTAAAAATCTTTAAAATGCACCTTTTTTTCTATAAGCTTTAAAAAAATGCATATTTTGTCAGACGAGCGGTTTTCGTGCTGTGATTTATTGAAAAATATCGAATACGCCATTTTTGAATAAATAAGTGAGAGTCGAAATGGCCGAATTCCAGCACAAACTTGGCCCATAGTGATCAATTCTCGCTCAACCATTCAAAAGGACCAGCATTGATAGACTTCCTTTTACGTTAATAACTCGGTTTCAAAAATGTTTGCTGACATATTCTTCGTATAGAATGCTAAATCGTAACTTCTTTAATTGAACTGCGTGTTGAAAATATCCGCAAATGCTTTTACACCATGGCAATCCAGAGAGAAGGCCGATTAAGAGAATCTGTAAATTCACATAGGTCATTTAGAATAGTCATTCTAAGTTTCATGCACACATAATTCTAAGTTTCATGGAATTCGGTGAGGGTAAAGTGAAATCGATTCGTAAGTTGACGTGGAGTTGCTCAGTAGTCGAATCGAATGCGCTCATCGGTGAATGGATGAAAAACTTTTACTTTCATCCGCTCCCGCCGCTTTCGCAGTGGCTGTCTATTACACGCCAATCTCCACTGTCTGATCTCTCGCTTGTCGACGCACTACTCTGTCTTGTCCCTCGTGTCTTTTATGTTTCATTGCAACTTTTTTGCCGTCGCGAAAATAGGAGTCTGGTTAATGGCCACCACGTTGAGTACTCAGATACCAATACAAATGTGGTCACAGTTACCTTTACAGCTGCACCAGGTGGACCCGTGCTGAGACTACTTACGTTTCATCATGTGATGTTTACCGCGACAACGGCACGTGCATAAACAGTGCGCGAAGGCAACCAGTGCTGTAGAGCTGTAATCTGCTATACCAACATTTACGTTTTTTCCATTAGGTATGTTGAACTGACCACCTGTTGACTGTCCGATCGCTTCAGGACAGAACTGAGCTTTAAACATTGAATCATCACGATCTCTGGATCTTTCCTCATCACATCGATAGCGAGAACGGTTTTCTTGATTCGGCGAATAAACAAATCACTCTATTACATAACCTAAAAATTATGTTTACAGCCATGTCTCTGTATCGACAGAGTCGCTGGATTTCATAGAATCGATAATCGTTCCCGTGAAAGCCTTCGATAGTCAATCAAGATCTGATGGATATTTATATTTCGACGCAAAACAAGTGCTAGACGAATTCATAATACTGGTGCATACAGACATAGACTACTACCATCATACACGCAGCTAGGAGACGTGTACAATGCTACACTGTACATATCTCGTCGTCCACTGAGTAAGCAAAAAACAAGTTGCGCACCATCAACATTGAAATGCAATTACGATGCACACACTTGCATGCATCGTATGCACATAGTGGGGTATGATGGGAGCTGTTTTTGTCGTATTTTCATGCGTTTCCATATGATGGTTCTTTTTTGGATATTAAATGCGCTTGTTCATAGAAACACTGACAGGCGGCTCTGTGAATATGGTCTTCTTGATCGTATGCTGAACCCTGTATTGTCAGCAAGCACGTATGCGTGTGACACTACCTTGAACTAGTTTCGAGCTGTTTTTTGCACGTTGTATCGCTATTGTGATTGCCTTGCTCTGTTTCTGTGGATGGGATTCCAATTAATAAAATGCCAGAAGCTGCATCGTTCAGTATTACCGACCATCAGAAACAATACAAGTTGTTCGAAATAGTACAGCATCATCAACCGCAGCCTGTATTTATGTATGTATGTGTGTATTTATGCATAATCCATTGCCCACTGTCTAGTCGGCATGAATGGATTCATGCATTGATATCTCATCGATATATGCAAACATTTTTAGTCCAGGAGATGGAAGGTTAAAGCTCTATTGCATATTCAGCTACAGAATGTCAAGAATGACTGCATAAATTACATTTCCTGAATCTAAAATATACACAACTAGTTCGTATTTAGTAATAGTACAACCCAAAATGAGAAAAATAATAATTAATCGGGCAGAGCTCACGAATGCTCGTTCATATGCTAACTTGTGAATTTCTCCTTTTTTGCTTCATTTAAAAATTCGGTATTATTGTTACATGTAAACATTCAAACTTATCCTATCATGTGCCTGTCGTACGTATCATCAAACCACAAGAAGGTCACTTCATTTCTTTTCCTTTCCTTCACGAGTATTGCACAAAGCAACGCTCTGCTCTGACTTCTTATCTGTTATCTACACGCCTCTTCCAGCTATTTTTGTTTTGCTTTTAGCATTTTAATCTTCAACATTAACAATTTGAATCGATTTTAGCTCTTAAAGCTTAACATTAATTCATGAACGCCATTACCTGGATTTACAGGGCTTGAAGTGCAACGAAACCGAAACGGCAGGGTGTCTGATTGCAGTTGGAATTAGTTTTGCTCAATAAATTTTTACATTGTGTTGTAATATTTGCCGAGTGGATGAACAACTTAGATGGATTCAAATGCTGGCAAAGGTTTTATATACTGTCCCGTCCGGACATCCAAAATCGGTTAACGCCAACCACTACCATCATTCGTACATGCATCTTTCAATGCCAACACGGAGAATGATTGACGCGCGTTGTTTGTTCGTTTCAAAGATGGTGATTCACTTCCTTTCTGTCCAGATTTGGGGTAGGAAAACGTTTCGATCGGTTGATTGTGTTCGATGGAGCACCGGAATTACTTAAGGTTACTTGAATCGAAATGGGAGTAAAAGTTTATTGGCTATGCATCACTAATAATTAATTGGTATATGAAAAAAATCGAGATTTTATGTTCACCTGGTAAACAACCACAACTTTTTAGTACAAACTGTCCCGTAGATCGCAGGTTTACAGCTTGTTATGGAATATCCCGAGTGATACAACGGACAATTAAGCTAATCCAGTCGAAAACATCGAAAATACAAATCAAAAAGACTCGCAACTGTTCCCTTCTCCCATTCAAATGTCAAACGTCACTGATAACAGCGCCTCTGTCAATCACAGGGTGTTCATCCAACCGAGAAATCCGGGAAAAAAAACTAGGAATTCGGATTTACCGGGAAAAATTTGGGAAAACCCAAATTTCACCGGGAAAGATCATATATATTCATCCCAAGTAACAATTTTGATTTTATATTAGTCTTGTAGGCCATAATTTGGTCTTGAAGAATCCTTTAATCTAATCTAATCTAATCTAATCTAACACCAACACAGCCAGTTCATGAAAGCATCCTGGAAAATGATAGATATACCTCCGTCCTTTTTCTTGTCTATTTGGTATATTTTGAACATCCGAGATGCGCAAAATAAATCAAAACGGCCAGGACTACTGTGCAGCATTTAAGGGGCAAGATGATTCAGAAACATCGGGCCTGTTAAAATCAAATATTAAAACACGATGCTTCAGAATCCAATAAATGGATGAAACGTGGACATCTCGTACCGTACGTTCCGCTGTATTGTTATTTATAAATGATTGGTCGTTGGGAGCATCTTATCTAAAAAAGTGAAGTGATGCTCAATTTTCCTCGAGTGGTTGGGACATGAGCACTAACTCTTGTCCTAGCCCATATGGCTTATGGTTATAGCGCCATTACTCGCTTTCTGAAAAGAGAAAAATAGAATAAAAGGCCGTAGGAGAAAGGAAATGAAGGAAGGAACCTTAGTTCTAACTTCCCTTGTGAAAAAGCGGGTCTCTAATCAATCTACAGGAAAAGTTCGCTTAAACTCACAACGAAACGAAGTGAAGTGACCAGTTGTCACTCACGGTGAAGTGATTGCCATGTAAATCAAATGGGAATCACTTCACCGTGAAGTGACATCGATAACAAGGGCCAATGACTCGCGAACTTTTCCTTTTGTGTGCTTCATAAAACCTCGCAAAATTTTCCAACGCTGAACACGAACAGGTGAAAACTAGATTTCAGTAGAGAGTAATAGAATGAAAATATATTTAAAAATAACATATAGGGTAAATGTTGACTTCGGCACCCATTGACTGTTTTCGGCAACCAAAATTTAAACGATAATTTCACTATGTTTTCCCATCAACACACTTCCCTGAATGTATTCAAACGATTCTTTAGTCTTTCAGCTTCAATCTGATTATATTTGTACGACCGAGCAATATTATTATGCCAGATTTTTCTTCAAATGAAGTATACGCACTACAAAATGGGGCTGATTTCGAGTTGCCGATAATAGAACAGCTGGTTAACACGCAGTTCTAATGGGAAGGTTGCCGAAGAAAAAGAGGCTGCCGACAATAGTCACACTCACCTAAGAAGTTTGGAGCGTTGTAAAATCGCTTTCAAACCGGTTTGAAAAATTCTGTCGATTGGAATGGATAGAGAAGCAAGCAGCAGATGAATGTTAACAAACAGACACGTGATATATGTGCGTAACGCTGACAAAATGCTAATAGAAGTGCGGACGCTGCTTAGATTGACGAGAATACGTAAATTCCCCTAAATGCAAATAAAGGTTTCATAATTTTGCACTCTTACTATTCTGCTGCACTACTGTTGAACCAAAGGTACTTCCAAGACTTTTCCCGGTTATTTCCAAACTAGTTCAAAAATTCTTCAGGCAAATCATGAGCACATGAACTTTCAAGTAACGTCTAAAACCAGGAAAAAATGGCTAGGGCAATCAGAATCATCGGGCTAGTTTGCCAATCACATAATAACAGCTCTGACGAAAAGGATGCTGATGAAAAAACCCTTTGAATTGCATTTCACCCGATCACTTGTACTTTCTTTGCACTAAGAGTTCTTTTCTAGACCTCTTGGTCTTGAAGAATCCTTTAAACTTTTTAACTTATAATCAACTTTATAACACATACATCATTATATTCTCTTGCTTACAACTTTCATATTATTCTTTTCTCTCACTCGCAATTTGTTCGCGCCCGGATCAAGCGGTGATTTTGTCGTTGTTCCAACTACGATAGCTAAATATACAGAATTTCATATGGTGTCATTGGAATGCATATGGTTGTCATATGGTGTCATTGCTTGAATTCTTTGGCTACAATTTTCCTAGTGAAGTAGTTGTAGTATAAAGGCTGAGTGAGACATATACTGTTACGAAGCTCAAGATAAAGAAACAGATTCATGCCGTATCAAACTCCTTGCAAACTCTCGGACTTTGAACATACGATATAACATATCGTAAATTATTCTACGCTTTCTTAATTTGTTTGAATTAAAGATAACGAATTACTAAGTACCAGCAATAAACTAAAAAATGTTCAATACATACATCTAAAATGTAAACCAGAATCATACAACTTTTTTGAAGATCGAGATTTTTCGAGAAAATTTTCCTCATTATTGATACGATCCAGAACACCAGGTCCAGGTTCCAGATAGGGGAACTTACGTATTCTCGTCAATCTAAGCAGCGTCCGAACTTCTATTAGCGATTTCTCAGCGTCACACACATACATGACAGGTTTGTTTGTTGACATTTATCTACTGCTTGCTGTTCTACCAATTCCAATCGACAGAATTGATCAAAACGGGTTGAACATGATTTTACAACGCTCCAAACTTCTCAGGTGAGTGTGACTATTGTCGGCAGTCTCTTTTTCTTCGGCACCCTTTCCATTTGAACTGCGTGTTAACCAGCTGTTCTATTATCGGCAACTCGAAATCAGCCGTATTTTGTAGTGTGTATATTTCATTTAAAGAAATATATGGCATAACAGGATTGCACAGTCGTAAAAATCAGGGTGTCGACTACCTGGAAAAAACCTGGAAAGTCAGGGAATGTCAGGGAATTCTATTTATGATCTGGAAAGTCAGGGAATGTCAGGGAATTTTAGTGTAGGTCAGGGAAAAAAATTATGTTGATCACATTGCAAAAAATCATGTGTGGAACTCATAAAAACAATCTTTGAAATTTTATCAATGCATGACGTCAATGTCCCGGGCATCAGATATACTCGCTGCGTTTATGGACGCCCTTGCCAGTTACTGCAAGTATCCATGGATGGGCCCAATGTGAATTGAAGCTAGAGGTAAAAAAATGTGGCGAGAAGCTGATAGATCTGAGAAGCTGTGGGCTGTTTATTTTGCATAATGCATTCAAGGATAGTGTTCGCAGTATCAGTTGGGATGTTGTCCAATATTTGCGTGGTATCTACAATATCTTCAAAGCTGTACCAGCAAGACGAGCGTTTATCACGATGTATTCTGGATCTACCATTTTCCAGTTAAAGTTTTGCGGTCACCGATGGTTGGAAAATAGTGCTGCTGTTCAGAGGCAGGGCTGGTAGCGAGTCACTTTCTAGTGACTTGGTCACTTTTTTCAAGACAGTAACTAAAAAGTCTCTTTTTTTAAGGCCAAGTCACTAAAGTCACCTTTTCTTGTAATAAGTAACTATTTTCAACTTTTTTAGCGTTAACGGTGCCGGTGGTGTAGTGGTAAGCGTGATTACCTCTCACCCCAGCAGGCCTGGGTTCAATCCCAGTCGGCGCCGCCGGGATGTTCTGAGGCATAACATCTCTGATCACGCCTTCCTTCGGATGGGAAGTAAAGCCGTTGGTCCCCGGTTCATGAGTTGATGGGTCGATAGGTAGGGTCCAGTTGTGGGAGCTGCCTTCCTGGCACGTCGGTAGCATTGGTGCTCAGCACGGAAAACAAGATCGACGGAAAAAACAAATCAAAGGAAACAAAATTCAAGCTTCGAGAACATCAAGACAGATCAGAGAATCAAAGGGCCGTTCAAATAATTTCAAGGAAATATTAGAAACCTTAAAAAAGTTTCGAGAAGCTCAGTGAATTTCCGAAAACTTCAGCAAGGCTTCGAGAGAATTCCTGGGAATTTTATGAACATCCGGAAAACTTGAGAATATTTTAAGGGTGTTATATCATGGAGATTTCAAGAACTTAAAAAATGTGAAAATTTAGCTTAGTTGGTTAGAGAACATAAACGAAGTTCCATTAATAAAAAAGCGAGAACTTTTAGCAAGCAGTGATATATTCTAGAAATTCCAGAGAACTAAATTTAGATATTTCTAGATATTTAAATGATATTCAGCGAAGTTCCGAGTACTTCGAGGATGATCAGATAGCTTCAGAATAATCCCATTAACTTCAGCAAATTTGCAGCAACTTACAAGGAGTTCCGTGGAATTATAGGGTATTCCAAGAATTCTATGATTGATCCTAAAACGTCAGGGAATTATGAATATGTATCAGAAAATTTGGTGGATTATTAAACGAATTTAGAGAACTTCAGGCAAGCATCGATAAGTTCAGCGAAAAGCGAGTGTTAATAATGGTTATAATACTTAAGGAACATTGTCGAAACTACAAGGCACATTAATTAATTTCAGTAAAGTTGCGGGTTCTTAAAAAATACTGATAAATTCAGGGTAGTCTAGATAACTTTAAAGAAATTCAATAATCGTTTAGACACCAAGAAAGTCTAGACTATTGAAGAAGTTTTAAATTAGTGCCGATAATTTAAGGGAAGTTTTATGAACTTCAGAAAAATCTTGAGAACTTCAGTGAAAATCATAGAAATATATTAATTATTTCGTTCTAATTCCATGAAAATTTCGGGAGCACAAAAGTTCCATAAATTTAGAAAAATTTCGGAAACGTTACAGAAAGACAGTGATCTTCAGAAACCAAAAAAAAAAAATATATTTATTTTTTTAAATTTATTTTATACTGAAGATTAATCCACTGTGAATCTTAAAAGTTCAAAGTGTGAATGAAAATATCGAGAAAAAATAAATGGTTGTATTTTAAAATTCATTATTTTCATTAAATTTTCCTTAGCAAGAAATTTTTTAAATTCTTTGAGACTTCCAGGTATTTTAGGGAAACAAAAAATGTCTTGAAGATTCCCGGTTTTCCAGATTTTTGAAATTAATAGACACCGTGACTAATACTGTGGGTTTGGTTATAAAGTTTCTATTGAATATGTCGCTTTAAAGGTTCATATCGTACATAAGTGTTTATGAGATAATAATTTAATAAGTCTAAAACATCAAACATTTATTTGATGTATCTTCTCTTAGGTCACTTTTTAGTCACTATTTTTACAGCTTTAAGTCACTATTTGGTCACTTATTTATTCGACATGGTTACTAAAATCACTATTTCTGACAGCAGTGATCGCAATCAAAATTACTCCGCAAATACGAAAATTTATTCAAGGCGTCCAGAAAGACAAAACGTCAGCTCCTAACAAGATGTTAAAAACGGTTTGAATGACTCGCTGCTGATGGCTAATAGTAAGTTCAGATTACAGATTTATAACATGTTATAGCACTATCTTGATGGTGGTTTCTGTGTTGCAATTATTTGACAACCGTTATAACATGTTATAACTCTGTAGTTGTCTGAACGTGGTATTAAGCTAGGTTTCTTCAAATCAGTTGGTGTCGAAGTTGAGCCATTTCAATGCGAATTTCAGACGGACAACCCTATGGTGTCTTTTTTGTGCAACGCGATGTCTCAAATGGTTAGAGGCATTATGGAAAGGTTCATTAATATTGATCATCTGAACAATATTGCACAGGTAAATGCACATTTGATCAATAAGATCGCAAAAAGCAACGACTGGACGTTTTTTGGCACAGGTTATTGGTCGGCGTATTCAGAACTATTGTTGGTTGTGAAAATGATTTGCTGCTTATCGCATGGCAACGCCAATGCAGAGAGAGGTTTTTCGGTAAATGCAGAATATCTTTTTGAAAACATGAGGGAAGAGTCAAGGCCCAAGCGCAATGACAGCGTAAGCCTATTTGTCGGATTGAAAACTAGTTAGAATCAAATCGAATGCGGTTAGGCAACTTGATGTCATTTGTGACAATTGTCAAACTTTCCGTTTCCGTTCCGCTTCCGCCCACATTGCGTTTGGACCTTCAGTCGTAGCGCAACGTCAGATCTATGATGGTGTTACTCATGCAAGCGGGTTGGAAAACTTACAAATTTTGAGTAAACTTATTCAGCGAGTTCGAAAAATCGCACTCGCTTTCCATGTAGACAAGGATCGTCGTATGAAAGAAGCTCTCGATTCCGAAAACTCAAGATGCTCAAAAAGAAGCCGAGAGTTTGCAGGAGAAAATTGTTCTGCTCAAATGATAAACATTTTTAAAAGTAATCCGACAATGAAAATCAACACATATTCAACTTGCAATTTCTCGTTGTAATGTGAACTCACTGAGAGAAAAAATGTTAATGATAATTAAACTTAAATTATTTTGCCATGTCTGTGGTTGTCATATGGAGTTCCAGAGAGTACGAAACTGACTAATGCATGAGCAGTGCATCCTCAGGTTCGGTTGCCAAAGCAAGAATAATCACTGCTCTGCTATTTTACTATAATTCATATGTTAAGAGAAAGGATCGTCTACGGGTTGATTTTTATTTGGCTGTGAAATTATGAACACAAATTGAGAGCTTGGTGACATTGATTAAATATTCCTATTATTACTTAGTAATGCATAGTGACCCTAGTTGTGAGCAGTAGTTATTTATTATTATATTATAATATGTATTTACAGCCCTAGGCCGATTCACATCCTTCGTAGGTAGTCGGTCATATGTTCTGTAAAAATTGTATTAGTATCAAGTTCTGTAGTACGTGCCATGAGTATGCTATTCTTGATATCTTCGAAAACTTACCCTGCTGCTACACTACGGTCGTATAATAAAGCACATCACGTTGTAGCTTCTTAGGTTAAAATAACGAAGTTATGATGACTGGAATATTTCTGTAAACCGACTGGAAAGTCAGGGAATGTCAGGGAATTTTATTTTCGACTTTGAGTCGACACCCTGAAAATGTAATCAGATTGAAGCTCAAAAGGTAAGGAATCGGCTTAATACATTCAGCGAAGAGTTTTGATGGGAAAATACAGTGAAATTAACGTTTCAATTTCGGTTGCCGAAAACAGTCAATGGGTGCCGAAGCCATAATTTACCCTATATGAAAATTTGTCTATCGTTTGAATTTTTGCAGAAGTTTCTATATTCGAGATCTTTAAAATTGATTGTCTTAAAATTGACAAATTTGTCCAAGACGTTAAACGTTTTTTCTCAATTTCAAGATTTCCTAATAATTTTCTATGTTCAATCTTTCACATCCCGAAATTCAACCAATTCGCGATCTGGCTCTAAATTGTCAACAGTTGGTTTCCAAAAAAATGTGGCAGAAAAATGAGTACTGTGTGAGGAAATGGAGGTTACAAATTAACCTATTGATTATCCAATGAATACTGATTTTACGAAAACAAATTTATAAGATGCTTCAACCATTTGTTTTATTTAAAAAAAAAGCTTATAAAATGCTCATGGTGGTTTGGGAATTTATAATATTTGTCAAAGCGGATCGCATTCAACGAAAGATTAGATCCATATCTTCAATATCTTTCCGATCAATAAATGTCACTATTGGTTACTTTTTTATTGTTTTAAAGTCACTATTTGGTCATCTTTTTTCGTTATTTTAGTCAATACTATTGTATAAAATACCCACTACCAGCCCTGCATATTGTAGAGGAATTCTGCTTTTTAAATTTTATCATTATCTCTATAGGGTCATTTTTGAACGCCTTTTTTTTTGTTGAAGGTAGAGTTTTTTTTTAAACCGGGAACTTAAAAATGGAATTTTAATTGACAGGGTGTCTATGAAAATAAACACTATTTTTGAGTTGGGAGGAAATGCTATACTAATATCAACATGAAGCTTTAGTGCGATAATTTATTAGCTCGAGAAAGTTCTGAAGAGCATAGATTGATAGTTCTAATCCTAATTGCCTAATTGCAGGGCTGGTAGCAGGTCACTTTTTAGTGACTTGGTCACTTTTTTAAAGCCAGTCACTAAAAAGTCACTTTTTACACTAAAAAGTCACTAAAGTGACTATTTCCCTAAAATAGTCACTTAAGTCACTTTTTCACTACTAAAATAGAGTGAAATTTAAAAATATCAACAAAATGTTTAAATTGAGTACTTGGCACTAAGAAAGTATACAGCAGTTTTAACAAAATATACATATCTGTTAAAAAATTGAAAATTTTAACCAGGGTGACCAGTGAATCGCAAAACTTTTGAACACCAGGAAATCTATTGGGAAATGCCTACAATTTCGATTAAAAATCGGGAAAAATATGCCTCCTTTCCCAGAAAATAAATTGTAACCTTCCAAAGGTCTGTGATGGATTTTCAAAAGTCTTTCAAGGATGATTAAGAACTTTAAAAAATCCAAAGTAAATTTTAAGAGAATTTTAAAGGATTCTAGGGATGACACCTAGATATATCGGAAAAGAATACCAAAGTACAGACTACGAAAGTCTTATGTAAAATTAAGTGCTCTGAGGACCGATTTCTTCTTCTCTGCTTAAATCTTAAGCCAGGTTTACCTATATAGTTAAACTTGGCTTAACACATACGAGCGTCGCTTTTGATTATTGTTTAAATTATAAGAGACGCAAAATTCAGCTCCGAAACAATTTAGAACATAATTCTAATATAATTGACAGTGCATTTTATCGAGAGTTCTGAGAAGAATTCTATGATGATTGGATGAGGATTCTAATTCTAATAAGAATTCTAAATTATTTCTGAAATGTTGCTTAAGTGGGATCTGATGAAAATTCCATGAAAATCCCGTGAACTCCAAAGATGGTCTCTGCGGATAGTTCTAAAAGAATTCTGGGGTGATTTCTGACGATACTTCAAACAGAATTCTAAAGAGTTCGAAATAAATTCCGAGAAGAATTCCAATTGAATCGAATTTTGAGGGTTCAATCCCAACGGAATTCTGAGAAGAGTTTCAAAGCTTGTGATGAATTTTTGTTTTGAGAATTCTGAGGATTCTAAGGAGAATATGAATTGAATTTACAATTGTATGCAAGGGAGAAGTCCAAGATTATTCTAAACAGAAATTTGTGGAATTTCTGAGGTTAATTGCATGGAAATTCTAAGGATGGATTTATGGAAGGAGCCTTCAGGGAGTTCCTAGAAGAATCAATAAAAAATCGAAAATAATCTACTTTACTTTCATCTCCTCATCCATCGTATACAATGTCCATTTTAATTCTGATATTTAATGTTAAGCATTTCCAACTACGAAAATAATCTATTCTACGAAAATAATTTCAAGGATGCAATATTATGTTTGCAAATGCTTATTTTCCTCTAAGTTTAAGAGAAGGGAAATTATTCTAAAAAAGTTCTAGAGATCATTCTGAAGAAATTCTGTGAAAAGTTCATAGCAAATTATTAAAGTTATCCACCTAGATATATCAAATATTTAAAGATTTCGAACGCAGAACCAAATTCAAGATCATAAAAAATGGGAATTACTATTTGCTAGTCATCATGTATAACGTAAGCAAAAGTAAATTATTCAAATCACTTCAAATGCTCTTCACAGGAGATTCCGTTGTGAGATTCGATTAAATTAGAGAAATTTATGAAATTTGATTTTGAGTTCCATGACATACAAAGTTTATTTAAATATCAAACCGTATTTGAATTTCTAAGTTACCATATAAATGGTTACTTATTTAGTATTTACAAGTCACTATTTCCGTAATTTTAGTCACTAAAGTCACTACTATTATATCACATCAGCACTACCAGCCCTGTAATTGAGAAATTAGAAAAATAAATTAAGCCCCTCCCAGAATGTTCCCTTAGTTACTCCAATGAATTAACTTTATGATTCACCAGGAATTAGATGATCTACAGAATAACTTGGGAGCACTCCTTAGATTTCGCTTGAAGTTTCACTATCATCTTTGAAGTCCACTGAGAACTCCATAAGAAATTCTGTTCGGGAAATCCGAGGTTTTTTTTTGATTTTTCTTTTATTCAGAATTATCTTTAAATTCGTTTAAAATTCTTTAGAAATGTTCACTGTAGTCCCACAGTTTTAATGATTGCACTTAATTGAAAATCTCAAATCTCTTGTCCCACATCTACATTACAGTTAAAAATTTCTAGAACAGCTTCAAAGTTATTTTTGTTTATTGAAATTTAGTAAATTTATTTTTTTTAGTAAATTTAAAATATCAGAAAATTCTTTGACATAAAAAACTATCAAAATTTAACGACTTTTTTTTTTTTATTATTATAGTCACTTTAACGCTCTTGGGTCATTGGTGACTTGTCCGGGGTGAGATTTGAACTCGTGACTTTGGCGTGAGAGGCATGGATCTTAACCACTACGCCGGGGTCTTGAAAAAACTTCTTTGCACAAAATGGTCAATTCAAAATAATAGACAAAAAAAGGGTCATCGATGAAGTGAAAATGTGAAAGTAGTATATCTCAAATATACCTCAATGTACCTCTGAGATATTTTGAGAAATTAAAGTTTATTTGGTATACATTTTGAATAATTGATGACATTTTGCGTTCATTTGCGCATTCTTTAAAAAATTCATACAGAAAATCATGTAATTTTTGTTTTCACATTTCATGCGATATAAGTAAGGTCCTTTACACGAGAATCGAAGTACGCCCACGCAAACCAACAACATCATCGGGTAGAGGCCTCTCTCACCTTTCCGAAAGTGGTATTTGTTTGCGTGGGCGTACTTTGGTTCGCGTGCAAAGACCCTACAAAGTTTATTTACAAAAGCTTTTGTGCCGTTATCAAATGTTACGCCTGATATAAATATTAAATTTACTCGCCGTACTTTTTCCAAAATAGAAACATTGGTTCCATATTCTAGCTTAGGTTATTTCCATTGATTTCGTACATAGTTTTTATATAGTATACTAAAGTCTTTTTTTACACGGTTTTTTTAAACGCGGTTTTTTTTACACGGTTTTTTTTTTACACGGTTTTCCACGATTTACACGGTACGTTTTTAACGATTTCTCGACAACGATACAACCTATCGACTTGATTCCAACCACATTATCCGTTTCAAGCTATTTGTAATCGAATGGCATACCTAAAAAAAAATCACAATTTTTGGTGTAAATACAGAAATTTTTAAAATATGTCTATATGAACCATATCATGCTTTAATTACAAATGGCATCAAAATCCGATTTTTTAAAAACATTTAAGCATGCGAAAAATCAAAATCTCGTAGGTTTTTTTTACACGGACCGTGTCCCCCGTGTAAAAAAAGACCTGAGTGTATGTGTTATATATTTTACAAACATATTAAAAACAATTTTTGTGTTTTTCGCCTTTTTGAAAAAGTACTCAAACCTTCACTTAAGACATGTATATCCGATACAGCCCTCACAAACTCAAGGTTGTATTATGAAGTTTTCTGATTATATACTCATTCAAAGTTTCATATTTAAAGAACTAATTTGTTTCAGTTTCACGCATTTTTTTCTACATTCATCGAGCATTATCAAAGTAACCCCAAATCAAAATACTGAGGTTCGATCACAAAACTAAAAAAAATAGTTCAAATGCTTTAATTTTTGTTAAACATATTACTAACTAATTAACTCTTGGATCCTCAGTACTTTTTTTAAAAATATAAAATTTGAAAATCATTCATTTTTGTAAAAAATATTTGGAATATACTTAAAAAACTATCAATGTTACCCCGTTTTATGGTACTCTAAAAATAATAGCATTGATCTGGAAAAGATTGAATTGGTCAGTACCGATCGAGAAAAAGCGACGTTAATTTTTTCATGCTAGATTCAATGTTTACCCCACTGTGCAATGGGGGGGGGGGGGGGGCGTGCTCTCCTTGTTCCCCTCCTCACCCCTTGAGCAACCAGTGCTAAGTCTATATTGGGCTTTTTCCTGCTCTGAATGTTGATTTATTTTCAATCTCCAGAATATTGAAACTGCTTCGGAGTCCAAGACCCGGAAAACTTTAAAAATATCAAAACCATGATATATTCTTCCATGTTTGGACCTTCAAATAAAAATAAGATGGAAATTTTAAAGTTTTCCCGAGTACCAAATTCTGAAGATTATTCTTGTTCTTGAATCTTAAAAAAAAATCATGCTCGGAATATTGATCAATATCTCAAATCAAATAAAAGTTTTTTTTTCTTACTCCATAAACAAGCCAGTGTTTCAAAAACTCATAATTATGAACATTTTCTCATGTTT
Organism: Ochlerotatus camptorhynchus; assembly: GCF_037179485.1. Lineage (NCBI taxonomy): Eukaryota > Metazoa > Arthropoda > Insecta > Diptera > Culicidae > Ochlerotatus > Ochlerotatus camptorhynchus. Next base: position 4,025,459 of record NW_027040849.1, read on the forward strand.
TCGATTTCTTAAAATATTTCTGGAATCTTTGAAATCCTAACATATGCAAAGTACGAAAACTTTCAAATGATGTTGTCGCATAAATCTTGGATAACTCATTGGAAGTCCGAGAACCCCCTTTTTTTTCCCCGAACCAAGTCCTTGATTTCTAAGTTCATTCATTTAAATTCCTTCATTCGGGGTAGTTGGCAAAGACTTAATTCAGTGCACCACCACCACAGTGATTTGTTTATTCGAAAGTTTTAGGTGTAAATGACAAAAGCTTAAAACCAGTCGACTTAAGCTTATTTCAGGGTAATTTTAGCATTTTGATGCTGTTTTGATTATGCATGTTGTGAAAACGTCGTGGACTTAGCAAGGTCATTGCATTGGGGCCTTTTTTCCCGGCAATTTTCGTAATCTTAAATCTATTTAAGTTTTCTTTTTCTAGCGCTTTGAGCAGTTTTTCCGAGGTATTTAATTTGTTTAGTGTTTTTGTGTTAGTTTTGTAGCTTATCAGACAATTTTGGCGTTTTAAGCTATTCTTAAGTTTAAAGGGCGTTTGCTCGAAGAAAGCGACAAAGCCAAGAATAAGAAGAGGGAGAAGAAGAAATTTGACAGTGTAACGCATGAACGCAAATAAAAAATGCGGCTTGTATGTGCTGAATTTGAGCTTCTGTATACTGCTCCAACTGAACTTGAACCGAAGGATGTAATCCATACCGTCAATTACTATTCGCAACCCCTATTGAGTTTTGCCGCCACCTAGCGAACGAAACCTTCCGCACCATTTTACAAGTTGCTTCCTCCGAGCGATGATGCCTATGCCTTAACATCGCTACTATCTGTGGTGTAGGAAACACCATTGATCACTTTTTATGCGTTCCGGATTCTCCTCGAATAGAAACCCCGCCGCCATATAAACCCATTTTTTTTTAATAATTACTTTATGTGTACAGGCTCAATCGAATAAACATATAAACCAATTAAAAGGATACCTTTGGCATTGGCATCTGCATCGTTCAGCAAAAAGAGTGCAAATCCGTGTTTTCGTTGCGTTTCTGGTGTTTTTCTTTTATTTTTCAAAACATCCACACATAAGCGTCACAACGCAACCGATTCAATTTCAATTCGTAATCCAAACTGGATGACTTATATCATTCATCGCAGTCGTAGTCTGCTTCCTGCGGTGGAACTCCGTTCCGCAAACATAGCCAGTGTTGCGGAGCATTAAAAGTAAAAGTAGTTTGCTTTCGCATATTTTTTTTTTGCGCATTTTGCTTTTGGTGGTGGGACGTGAAGCCGTTTGTGTAATTTGGTACCCATTTCGGGAGAAAGTGGACTGACGCTGCTGTGGTGTTGGTGAATACGAGGGCCTGGCTGTATGATTGAAATTACATTTTTGAATGTTTTGGCATGACGGGAGATACTCAATGGTGAGCTTTGACGAAATAATTGAAGTAGTAAGTTTAATGGTAATTTTAAGTTAATCTACACAATATGTTCATTATTTTAATTTAATTTAATATAAAGATTCAAGTATGTTTGGATGCCAAGTGAAAAAATTTCTGAAACATTTACGTTTCTTCCTATACTTCATTCGAAGTCTTATTTTCGACTGAACAGACAAAAGCACACATTTCGAGGTTATGGTGAATTGACACTCTTTAACTTTGAGTCAGAGAATATTTTGTTGGCTCTGATGTAACACTCTTCTCGTCTACTCACTTTCAATTAGCCATGACTGCAGCACAAGGCAGGAAAAACAATCGTAGACATCAGCAGAGGAAGTCGTTTTCACTTCCCACTTCATATTAATTTGCGCATTTTGTCGAAGTGTCACGTCGGTTTGGGAAACAGGAAACGACATTTTGATTTTCCCATTACGATAGAAGATGTTATCTTACACTAGAGATGCTAGAGTCCATTTAATTGTAATGCACACATTTTTAAAGGTTTGTTACGTATACGTTTAAATTTGTAAACTAAAAGTCAATGAAAAACCTGCGCTTGAACGCTTTCAGCTAGCGTTTTTATATTTTGAGCTGTTGTTGACAAAGCACACCACATGGCTAGACCAACATGTGAAAAGGGCATGTACCAAATGCATGTAGCCATTGTTTATAGTTGACACAAAGGCCCTTTTCACATTTTGCCGAGTTTATTAGCAGTTATCTGCTTGGTAGAATGAACACTAGTTCCGTTATTTTTTGTTTTTAGCATCCTTTAAAAGTTTAAAGTAAGTAAAAGTCGCAATACATTCTTATTCTAAAGTAGACCAAAGTGGGTTCCCACAGAGTTGTTTTTCCTCAGGCCAGAAAAGATAAAGATTGACATTTTTCAAATTCGATATATAAGTGTTCACTCGGCTGCCGACAAAAGCAGACCACTCTCAATGTGTGTCACGCGATCGTCTGTTTACTCGGCAGCAACCATTATGTGGTCCTCCTTATTGTCCTTCATCAGCGCTTCTTTCGGTCGATGCGTCGTCGACTTTGGAAAGCTGCCGTTTCGTGATGAGTATGTAAGTGATGACCACGTTTTGCGTCAATTGCTACAATGGAAGCGCTCTGCCCCCCGTTGGCGATACTGCCATACAATAAAACTACTGGAAGCGGGTCCCGTTCTTGTGGAGGAGGCTTATTGGATAGCGGAAGATAAAATGTTTATTGTGTTATACCTTTTGACTATAGTTTTAAGGTGTATTGTATAGTGAACAAGAATCCTCGGCTCTGTAAAGTTAATTCGGTTGAGCCTTATCAAATAAAGTAATAAACAAACAAAAAAAAAACAAATGAAATGCAAACAAATGCTGAAATAAAATCAAAATAATCAATTTTTATTTTTACTGGCCTGAGCGACGGAAATCTGAGGATTATATTTGACACTGCGGTCTACTTAGGTACAAAATGCTTAATATTTAAAACTTCAGAATTGGTTTTCAAGATAGATTTTAGGAATCTTTTAATAATTAAATCAGAAATCTGTATACATTTATTTATATATAAACAATAATAAATTCCCAATAACAGGGCTGGTAGCGAGTAGCTTTTTAGTGACTTGGTCACTTTTTTCAAGCCAGTCACTAAAAAGTCTCTTTTTTTAAGACCAAGTCACTTAAGTCACTTTTTCTTGTAATAAGTCACTATTTCAAACTTTTTAAAACGTGAATTTATTTCAAGATTAGTTAGTCATCTTTATTAAGGAAACTATCAGCCGAACGCCTGTTAACACTTAAGAGAAGATTCATGATCGTTAGGAAAATTGTGGAAACTTTATAAAGTCCGAAAAGTTTAGAGAAGTTTAAAAAATGATGAGAATTATTGCGAGCATCAGGTTAGTTTCTCAAACTACAAGCGAACTTCAAGGCAGTTTAATTAAATTCAGGAATATTTTGGGAACTTTCAATTAGTTATGAAGACCTCAGAATAGTTCATTTCATATTCAACGAAGATTTCTCATGAAAAATCGCTTGGAGTTTATTATCTTAGGCTTAGGCTTCACATGAAGTCTAAAATTCCTCAGAAGTACAATGAAAGCAGTTTGCATTTGATGTTTTTCTTATAGATTTTTTACCAGATCTCCCGTGGAATGAGGTCCTTAGAAATTATAATAAAATTCTATGAGCCTTAAAACTGTTGAGGTATTATAACTTTTCAGTTCAGAATTTATAAATTTTGTGGAAAATAAGCATATTCTATAACTAGAACCAAAAAAAAAACATTTTAAGTCTCTGAATTTAAAAAATGTATTTGTTATTGAAGATTAATCCATTCTGGATCTTAAAAGTTCAATGTGTGAATGAAAATAACTAGGAATATTATTTTTTTTATTTAAAATGCATTCTTAGTAAAAAAAATATCCTGAGTAATGATAAGATTCCCTGATACTTCCAGGTATTGTCAGGAAAAAATAAAATTACCTGCGAATTTCCGGGTAGTAGAAGCTTGGAGGTTTAGCCATAAACTTTCATTTGAATCTTTCGCTTGAAAGGTTCCTATCGTTCATGTTTAAGTGTTTATGAGAATCTAATTGAATAAGTCTAAAACATCAAACATTTATTTGGTGTGCCATCAGAACAGAACGACTAATTTTTTTCCCTTAGGTCACTTTTTTACAACTATAAGCCACTATTTGGTCACTTATTTCTTCAATATGGTCACTAAAATCACTATTTTTGACAGCATTGATCGCTACCAGCCCTGCAATAAAATTAATAGAAGCATTTAAATATTCTTATAACAAATTGTTCAATTGTTGGCTACAAAAATGATTTATTAAACCAGGAAATTTTCAAACTATTGACCAGGAAATGCGGGTAAAACCTGGAATTTTAAAATGGAAATTCACTTGCCACCCTGCTTCTCCTATCTTAGAATTCTGTTCGGAATTCCCTTAAGAATTTCCTAGGAATCCTCCTATATTTCTGAAAATTAAATTCCCTAGATAGTTATCTAAATGTTTTAATCAAAATTCTCAGGAATCCCCCTGAGCCTATTTCTTATGTAATGAACCTCGGTTTTTAATTCTCTTTGAATTATTGCCCAAATTTTCTTGTAATTATCCTTAAAATTCACTTGATATTCTCCTCACGATCCCCATAGAACTCTCCTCAGAATCACATAGGAATTCTCCTTGAACGATTCCTATTATCGTCAGCGGGGTCAACAACGTCCTTGAGAGCTCAATTTTGGCATGTGGATACATTGTGTTTCAGAGCAACTATTGGCCAAATTTAAGTGCTCTAGGACTTTGTTTACCCCCCTGACGATAATAGGTTAAGGTATTGCCGAAGCCAACATTTGCCCTACGTCAATCTATAGCTTTCAACCTCTATTTTGATAGAAACATATTACTTTGTAATATAATTGCATACAATTTTAGAAAACTCTTCCTCCATTAATAGGAACACTGTTCCAGTAGTTGTGATAGTTGCTAACTTTGGTTCCCATAATAGTGGAATGCGTTGGTTTCTTATGGGTTCCACTATTATAGGAACACTACCGCAACTATAGGTGCAAAGGAGTGAAAATCTTAAGGAACATTAATTATTTTCCGTCACTTTTGGGCATATTTTAAGTATGAAATATGCAAATATGCTTTATTTTAGGAGAGCTACCGATGAAAAATAATCTTATCCGGATCCTCCTCACTATTCCGGCACAACCTCCATACCGCAACTATAGGTACACCACTATTACTGGAACACCTACCCTATATCGTTTTGTTATGGAATGGCTGTATAGCAAAATATGCTACGAGCGCTATAAGAGCGCTGAACATGTTCTCATCATATCTCCGGGACCAGTAGATTCAATAGCTATCCATGATGGTACCTTTCATATGACGCTTTTTGTGTTCAGTTTGGTTCAGCGGTTGCAGAGGAACCAATCTCGCAGATTTGGTTACAAACAGAACATTGATTTTAAACGAAAATTGTCACGCCGTTTAACTCATACAATGAGCGGCAATATTTTGATTTGCACACCAAAATCAAACAAATAATTCATTAGCGGTACCGTCCAAAAGACACCCGATTGTTGTTTACTGCCATTTAGCGGGAAACTGCAAAAAACACATCATAAATATTTAACTGTTGCAAATGTAAATATCGATGGTTATCTACTGTATCCAATGTACGATAAACACGCTACTGATAGGATGACGAACGTCTTAAGCAGTAGGGAGACCCCTATTCTAATCAAGCAATGTCCTTCATCGCTCTTCTTCTGCAGCAGCATCTTTCGACTGGGGTCTTGATTAATATTTTGCAAAAGAGAAGACGTTCGTCACCCTATACATGCGTATGTGTTGTGAAATAATACTTGTTTTGATGATTGCCTTTTAATTTCCACTGACACTTGTTGGTGGTAAACGATGCCGATAAGCTTGCCACTGTTGGTATATATAGTACATACATGGATTGCATTTTTGTTTTGCAGGCCATTCAATAATTACATAAGCACTAGGGTGGGTCACTAAACTGATGCAAGATTTGAAATTTTCACTCCACAGTGCTCAAACGGTTCCAAATTGGGCCCTGATTAGTAGTAATTTCCATATAAACTTTCGGAGGCTAATCAGGACCCGATTTGAAACCGTTTGAACATTGTGGAGCGAAAATTTCAAATTTTGAATCAGTCTGGTGGGTCACCGTTATATGGAAAAAACGTAAACTTGACCTCATCAAGCGGGAACAACCATTTTTTGGATCCATTTTGGGTTCCAAACAACTGTACATTTGTACACAAATTTGAATGAACCACAAATATAGTCAACGAAGTGCCTAACAACTTTTTCGAAGGAAGGATAATAGGGGACGACGGGGTAAGACAGCCACCTTAAGCTTGAAGCAAAATCTAACCAAAATCGTATAACATTTCCGCGATAAATTTAGTGGATATTGATCTTTAGAGTACTTTCCCTAAATACATTGATTATCAGAAAATTTCCTTTTAATTTGATGCTGTTTTGCCACAAACGAAAACAGATGAAATAATGAAAGCAAAAAATCATGCGGGGTAAGATGGCCACATGGAATATCACATGATCCTGCTCATATAAAAGGTTACTGTCTTCAACAAAATTGCACAGTGAGTTAAGGCGGATTGGTCAGAGAACAGTAGTACGGACATTCAAAGCGTTCTTATGTTACTTCATACGCGAAGTTAGCGATTTTCAGAGTTGATTGGAAATGCTAACATGAAGCTTTAGTGTGATAATTTATTAGCTAGAGAATGATCTTTAGAAGAGGGTAGGTGGATAGTTCCGTTAGAGTACGGCAGTATGAAAATTAAATAGAAGTTGAAAATGAGCGAAGGGTCATTAATGCGACAGTATAAAGTCAAACACACACTTTTTGCCTAACTCGTACGAGGTGTGCGTTCGATAATATCCTGATATATTTCAGAAACGAAATATTGTTATTTATTGCATTCAGTTTCAACCAACATCCCAGCCAAAGGTGGCCGTCTTACCCCGATACAATTCAAACAATAACAGATTCTGTAATACCTCATAATTCAACACTCCGAACACGATGCCTCCGAATGTGTAACGACTAACTTGCATTGTTTGAAAAATCATAGCTCCGCCATTTATTGACGAATTTCAAATCAAATTGGCGCCATTTTAAACTACAAGCTTTAAATATTGTTTCGGTGTCAATAGATTTAAAATATATTGATAAATTGCTGCGCAGTAATTTTTCAAACATTGCCAATTTGCCGTTACACATTTTACCGGAGGCATCATGTTTGGAGTGTTAAAGAAAAATTTCAATTTTTCTCTGATAGTACATCGAACATACTTGTGGTTTTTGTTATAGTTACGTTACTGTAACATGATAAATGATGTAATAGCTCCCCTCCCCATGGACATGGAGGTTGACGGTACTGAAGCAAAGGGTTATGTTTAATTTCTTTATATTTGCAACGATGATGATTTCCTATAGTGACACATATCACCTTCATAATGCTTCAGTATGCCTCAAACGATTAATTCTCGATGAACATTTCAAATGGTCCTATCTGCTTTGATCGATTCTCTTAATCGACTTTCTCTTTTCATAACCACTGCTATGCAAACAGATTTCGCGTTAATTCTACCACATAGTTTGATAAAGGAGGTTCTTATCTAGCGTCCAAAACGTCAAATACAACAGGGAAAGGTTTTGCAGCTGAGTTATTGACGAAAGAGAAAGTCGATGAAGAGAATCGATCAAAGCAGATAGGACCATTTGAAATGTTCATCGAGAATTCTTGGTTGTTAATAGAACTTCCTTGATGAAATCGGCTGCTTCATGCAGACTGAGCAATTCTGATTATAATATTAGATTTGTTCTGTATACAGAGGAACTGGGAGGGCTTATTAGAAACTTCTCACCAATAAAGTAATGATCTTCTAGTAAATTTTGCATATAATTTTATCAATATTTTATTTTATTTAAGCATATTATTTTTGTTACAGTCAATTAGCATTAGCATACGATACAAGAAATTTAATATTACTTGCTCGTTTTTGCGTAAAATAATCAATATTTATTTTACTTGTAATTACCTTTGAAAGTTTTTTAAAGTTTTCTTTTTTGTGATCTGAAAATTTTCCCAGTTTTGTTAGAAGTTTCGAAGCTAACGCATGTCCACAGGCCTAATAGAAAGATAGACAGAAAAAGTGTATCATGAAGAATGGTTGCATGCAGGGTTGCTTCCACTCACTTGCTATAGATGTGTGATTTTCGGAATTTTGAATTGGGTTCTTTAATTTTGAAAAATATATCGGTTTATATATATCATCTGAAAGAGCTTCGTTTTCTGAGCACAGCGATATTTTTTTCGAACCCACACACTTTCATCTCGATTTTTAAATCAAGATTTAAATCAAAATAATAACTTTACTGTTTGACACTATACTGATAAACTGACAGCTCGCTCCCATACAAAGTGACACCGAGGGGCGCTAATAAGGTGATTTTTGCAAATCTAATCGTACTTATTTAAAATAGTTGCAGTGTACCAAAATTGATGAAATTTTGGGTTTGGGTTCCATTTCTAATGCAGATAACGAATATGCATTTACCTCAATACCCTTAAAGAACCCAATTCGTTAGATGTTGTAATGGAGATTTGTGTTGTTGGATGCGGGAGGAGATTGGAGGGCGAGTGTTTGACGCATAGAGCCTGTCAATTTCGCTTTCAGACTGTGTCGCAGTCAGTGGTTTTATGATTCGTAAGCGCTTGCGATTCGTAGATTGTGACTGCAAGTGGATTTGGCGGGTTTTGCGTGTCGGACGCTTACTTTTTGGCCTCTTCTTGTGTCTAACATGTGCAGAGTATCATTATAGCGTCTAATTGTTTTGAGATTCCTGGTTGCGTGAAATATATTTGTGAGAATATCTTTTTGAGATTTTAGTAGTCACGTTTTGTTTGTAGTTTGTAGTATTATATTTTATTACTTTCATGTAATTATCGTAAATAATAGTTATTCAATAATATATTGTTCATCCGTATATTCGTACTTTGACGCGAAGCGCTGTGGATTATGAGATGCTCGATGACCCTGGAGGGATCGATTTTGCTTACTGAGCAGAAAATCATGGATTTAACCCCAAACTCTTCCACAGCTCAGTAAATCGACAGCATCATTTTTATATTTGATATTGAACGTTAACCTCGGAAACTATTTGCATATCAAGCGAAAACGTAGTCCTGTATTGTCCCGAAGTGTTATGGTTCCGAGATGCTCGATGACCCTGGAGGGATCGTTTTTGCTTACTGAGCAGAAAATCATGGGTTTAATCCCAAGCTCTCCATCATGACTCTTAAAATTAATGATCACTAAACAAAATGAATATGTTCTTTCGATAGCCGGCTATCGAGAGATTAAATAAACAACAAATAAACAATACATACTTTGGGTTGCATCGCCAACTTGAGGTGAATCCTAACCGAATACCCTACCCAACCCTCCAACTCCGTAGCACTTATGACGGTGTCGCTAAGTCGATGGGCTCTCGTTAAGTAAGTACTACATCAACATTTCCTTCCCTATCCCTAATTATGGTAAAGATGGGCGTGGCTGGGAATAGCGACAGTCATGCTTCTGTTATTCTTGTTAAGACTCCCCAGCATTATTCCTGAAAGTAGTCTAACTGAGAATTTCAGAAGAGACGTGAGTGTCGCTAGTATCCAATCTACGAAGTATATCATAACAACGCTAACGCTAACGCATGATAAATGATGTAATAGCTCTAAAACAATAAATGCCATAAACACAAATTAACAAAATTGTTTCAATAATCTAAAGGGTGGCCGTCTTACCCCGTCGTCCCCTACTAGTCTCTTAAAAAAGTTATAACTGTTCAAATATGTATGGTATGAATTAAATGCCAAAAAATCACTTTTCCTACCAACACTGCCGGTGTACCAATGGAAGTTAGATCCCAAACAGAAATAATTACGGAGTTTCTTATTTTAGCGATTTGGTATGTTCAGATGAATTATTCAAAAACAATTGCTCTATATCATATGCGTGGTTAGAGAGAGGACAGGGGCTTACTCAATGACGTCGCCCTAACCTCAATCTACCTGTTCACCAATTCTAAAACCGAAAACAAATAAAAATGTATTGCTTTAAATCAATACAAATCCGCTAGAAATTTCTTCCATCTTCTCCAGGAAGTTCCTTCAAACTTCTGACGGAATATCTATCGAATCCCTCCAGAAGTGTTTATCGTCTTCCTCTGGAAGTTTCTCCATAAGCTTCCTTCGGAGGTTTTTTTTCGACTTATATTGGAAGGTTTTTCCGAACTTAATTCTTCTAGCTTCCCCTGGAAATGACTAGTTCTGGAATTTTCTTCCGATTTCTGGATTTCCGAAAGTTTATTTTACTTTTTCCCAGAAGTTTCACAACATTTTTCTTGGAAGTTCCCCGGCTGTTTTTCTGACTTTTCTAAGAACTTTCTTAAAATTTCCTCCAGATAAGCTTCTCTCTTCTTTCTCTGGAATTTGTATCGGATTCCTTCAGAAGCTTATTGAAACATTTTCCGGAAATTTCTTCCGACTTCTCCTGAAAGGTAAATTTTCCGTAAATAAGTTAAATATTTTGCCTTAAAAAACAACAAAATATATAATTAATTAAAACAGTAAATAGCGATAAATACTATTTTTTTTTTAAACCTTTGATACCTATCAGCCTAAACACAATCTGACAATGCTGTGTAGAAGATACATAGAAAACGCACTTCTTTTTTGTTATCCTAATTCCGGAAGCAAAAGTCCGCTCCGGATGAAGTTAAATGCGGCATAAATAACTCGGCATTTGTTGCTCTACAAATGGTTCACTCATCTTCGAGAAAAGCGAGTAAGTTTAAAAAGATGTTCGTCTAGCTCACTCGATCGTTCGGGCCTCGAGACCTTAAAGCGGGTTCTAGAGCGAAATTACATAGTCATTGAAAACACGTCGATGTACAAGAAATACTGACATTACACTCCGGACATTTACACATTTTCATAATAACGAATTGAGTTACATCTTTGTTATGATTCGCATCGAAATACTATCCGAAAACCAGAATTATTCCAGACACCGAAACCCTTACTCTACTCTCAATCTACAGGTGTCCAATAACTCCATCGCGGGGATTCCTTCCAACCTAAATGGCGAGAATGGAAGATACGTAGCATACGGTAATGGTGTGTATCGGAATGCGCCACGAGAAAGCGCAGTTATATAAAATGAGAAGCATACACATTTTTCGCTCTGTCGTGAATTTATGCTGGTCTCACCTCTACACCAACAGACCGTACACCGTACGGCTCTGTTGAAGGCCTACTTTGCGCAACAAAAACATCGAGTGTTACCTCGCGTTACGCTCTATAAGCGTCACGCATACCACTGAAACCCGGTAAATAAATACTGATGTTGGTCCTCTGATGTTGATGCCGGACCAGGCCTCCTACTACTACCATCGAGTTTGCTACACTATAGTAAACATATGTTCTATGGGCATTCCCGCACGCAAGCAAGGTACCGGTGTGTGGCGACGGGGATTCTCGTGTAATGAGCTCTTTCAGTAAGGATGATGATTAATTTATAGTAGGTATGTTTGTTCATTACAGCCGCCAGGGAACTGTTTGAATACATACAGCCAGACAGACAGACAGACAGGCACTCACCACCGTAGTGGCTCTGTGATGCGGTATGGTGCAAACAAGCAATATTGGGTTAGGTTGGATGTATTGACTGACCGTTCGTTGTTGGTTGGGCTGCTAGAAGGTAGTCTGCTGCTGTCAAAGTGGGTCATCGCTAACTTACTTGTGTGTTGATCGTGTGTTCTAGGTGGGTGTATGGAGCTTGGTGCTCTGTAAAGGGTGGAAGAAAGTAAAAACGGTACGTCTCATATTGTCTTGCGTGGCTGCAAGTCTCGAGGTGGTGGTGCGCGGTTGTAGCGTGGTAATATAGTAGTTTGTTGTTGATGAACTCGATTCGTGACACAATTCTTGGCGCACGGGCAGCCGGCGGAGATCGGTAGTTCGGTAGGGTTGCTTGCTGAGTGGATGAGAGAGGAGCACTTTAGCACTACAGTTTTCTAGTACGCACCCTTTGGAGGGTAAGTCCTAACCCTAAAGGACTTTGGGTACACCCAGAGTCCACTATGTCTAATTTTATTGAGCTGCCTGTCGAGGTTTACCTCATTTGTAATGAATAAAAAAAATTTCTGGACTTACCTTGCATATATTCTAGGTACATATTGAAAATTCTCTCAATTTACTACTAAAACTGTTAGAGATGTTCCCAACTAAAACTTGATTTTTTGTGACCATTTTTGCTACTTGGGAATCAGAAAACAGGTGACTGTTCTGCCACCGGAATTTCTATCCGATTTCTCCTGAAAATTTCTATCAAATTTTCCCATGGTGGCCACTGGTCCGGGTGAACCTGTTAATTCGAATTCTATTATATTCCCTTGAAATTCTTCGCAAACTATTCTTGAGAGAATCTTTCGGAGCTTTCTTGAAATTGTCTTTGTAACGCTCTTCAAAGTCTCCATAGAATCCCCTAGAAAATTTCTCCAGAATCTGTTGAAACTCGGAATTTCTTTGGAAATATGCTCAACATTTCCTGTGAAATCTTCTGTTTGGGACCCTTCCGCAAATTGCTTGAAATTCCCTCAAAATTCAGGTTGTCTACTTCCTTGAAAATCTTGGAAATACCTAAGGATTTTTTTTTCTGGAAAAACCTCGAATTCCTAGTGAGTTTTGAATTTCTATTATAAAGCATCAAGCAATTTTTTAGACCTACTAAAAACAACGTACACGCAAACCAAAAATCTATTACAATGAATGTTAGTTCCGTTTCCTATCATCCTCTGTTCATGAACATCGCAGCGAATGTTAGAAGTTGACCTTACAGGCGATGTAATGGTTTTTTGTCTTTTTCATTTCGTGTTCTATCTACGCTTTCGACTATACCAGTAAGCTTGTAGAACGACGCACATTGTAGAACATTGTAGAACGACGCACACACTTGCCTCGAATCTCTCCAGCAGAAAAAGCATACGAAGTCGAGTATGCGAGAAAATGAGCGCTTCATGTTTGCTTTTAGGCTATCCATATTCAGGAGCATGGAGAGAGCAGTGGAGAAACCACAGGTCTGATAATCGAAGCGTTCTTGGTTCGAGTCCAGTCGGCAATCGGATTCCTATTTTTTTCGACATAACTAATTTACCTCACTAATACACTCTACATTTTTCGGTCTCCAATTTTCTTGCATTGGACCGCAGCTAGGTATATCGCATCCTCGGTTCATGCGGTCTCCACTAACATCCTCTGATGATGAATCCCACATAATTGTAAGCAAATCTTACATCCCTCGGTTGGGTGTAGCGATATGAAAGTGTAAGTGTATGTGCATGTGCGTATTATTGTGTTTGTAGTATGAAGAGCTTGGTGGCCTTGTGGTGAAAACTTTTGGTTACTGAGCAGAGGATCATTCGTTCAATCTCAGGTTTCTACACTTTACAGTAATATTCCGATTTTGGCAACACTGTTCCTCTGATCTTTAGAACCTCAAACTTTATTAACAATTTTTCAAATACTGTACGGATTAGATTGAGGTTTTGGATGTGATCAGATAGTCAGTTCTGCAATCGTTAAACATAGTACCGCTAAACATAGGACTCCAGGAACGACATCTCGCGGGCTTCTCGCGGAAAACAAGCTTGCTCGCTGATTCGCAAACAATGTTGCATGCAAGAAAAACCGAATATATAGAAACGTCAAAGGGATCCGATGCCAGCGCTGCGGCGAGTAGTTCGCGGAAGCTATAACATTCAAACCAATCGTTAAATGCGCAAACGATGATCTAGAATGAAAAGTTACGTCTGTTTGTCCGTGGTACATAGTTATAGTGTAAATTTGATATCTTTCTTAGTATGAGAACGTAATGGTATACAGTTGGAACGAGTACGTAACAGAAATAATATTCGTGTTATAAGAAAGGTGTTTTGATTGGAAATACACGTCAAACCCTTCTCAAGGGCAATAATTATCGTCAGGACTGAAAAATAGTAACTGCAGGTTGAGTGGGAGCTTGATCCTAATTATTATTTTCATAAATCGAATTCGCAAAAGAAATAATATTCGAGTTTTGGGAGAGACATGTTAATCGGTAATCCATATACAATCCTTCTCAAGAGTATTTGTTATCGTCGTAGGCGAAGCCCCCGCCGGGATCGAAATCTAGTAACAACCAGCTGAACGGATACCTGATCGTTATTGTTTTGTGATATAAGGTGCTCCGGTGGCCTAGTGGCAATCGATTTTGCTTACTGAGCAGAAATCGGTGGGTTCAAACCCAAGCTCCTTCGCTGTTAGGACATCAATTCAGCATATTGTTTACCAAAACGAATCCTGCTGTAATCTCAACCCTTTATCCAACATCCCAGTGATTTCTCATGGAAGTGCAGAGGTGTTCTCGGCTTTCATCAAAGCGAGTATTACGTCGAATGGTCATCACACTCATTTTTTTTTTAGCAAAATAAAACATCATTCAAAACTCGAGCAGATTGATTTCAATCAGTCCACATACAAGGAGGAAGCTATCGCATTCTACTACGTAACCTAATACTGCGTCTCGGCACCCTTCAGCGCAAAGAAATCGAAAATAGTATTTTACTGTTGCTTTTAATTCCGCTATTCGACGTGCCGTCTCTTACCTGCTAGTTGCGTGCAACTTTCTCTGATGGTATACCTACGTCTTCACCGTTATGCTCCAAATACATATGTACGCCTTCTTTCCAATCTTGTCTCGACGTACTAAAAACAGATTCAAGCTTGGAGATGTAGTGGTAGTTGTACTGTCTTAGTCCGACCGAATGTGGAAAGCAAAACAAACAGTGCAAAACCAACTCCTCGCTACTCTACGGGATTATGCATTGATTATGTCTCGCTAAATTGAGAGAAAAAAACCCTTCTCCTCCCCCTTTCGTAACTTCGTATTCTTCTTTATTCTAATTGTTGCTGGCACTTCGAGCATTTATATGGCATAGCTTTGATACCCCTATATCTAATGCATTGTTGTCATAAAGTTTTACAACCACACCCCACTCTCCCCTTAGAGTGTGACACTTTTATATGCATCGTTAATTTTGATCGTATTGGTTGAGAGTCCACCTGTATGACCATTCATGATAAATCATTCTCGCCGATAAAATTGGCTGTTACTTTCGATTTATCAAAAAAAAAATTCTACATCTGCTATTTTTCTTTTTCTCTCCTTTTCAGTTAAACTCTGCGAAGATGATAAAGTCGACATGGATGACTTCAAGCTGCTGAAGGTCTTGGGCACTGGCGGTAAGCGAAACAAAAAGAAACCATAGAAAGGAAGAAAAGGATTAATGATTGAAATTCTCAACATTTTGCAGCATACGGAAAAGTATTTCTGGTGCGAAAAATTGGCGGCACGGACAATAACAAACTATACGCCATGAAGGTACTGAAAAAGGCCACCATCTGTCAGAAGAAGAAGACAGCTGAGCACACCAAAACAGAGCGACAGGTTCGTATTTATTCTACTTAAAGACTGGAACGCGCAAAAATTGCTCGACAAAAAAATCGTTTCTTTCAGTCAAAATTCATATCACAAAAATCTTCTTATTTTTCTTTTGGTAGTTCAATTAACATATTTAAAGGAAAAAATGTTCGTTTATTCTTTTGGTTTGCCAAATTCTAACTACCGTGCCTTCCGCTTAACCCCTTCCATTAAATTTTGCACAGTGGTCTCATCGAACTTATTCGCCGCCGAACGCCAGCTAGATTTAAACTGCTGCTCGTTTTCCATGGATTTATTAGTTTTTTTTAGATTCCGTTTGACCAAGGCCCAATACCATTCGATAGGTGGAGTTCTGGGCTGTTGGGAGGGTTGTGGTCTTTGGGTACCACAACCACGTTGTTCGCATAGTACCACTCGATTGCCTTTTTCCCATAGTGGCGGCTAGCCAAGTCGGGCCAGAACAGCACAGGTCTATTATGTTGCTTTAGGAATGGTAGCATGTGCTTTTCCAGGCACTCCTGCACGTAGATTTCTTGATTGATGGTTCCCGTAGTAATGAAAATGCCGCTTTTTAGACAACACTGCCAGACGAGATATTTTTCAGGAACTTCGATAGGTAGTTTGATGATTTTGAAAATTTCAGCCACCTTCCATTTTCCTGATGCGGTATTAAACTCCTGTCCCGTAAGCTGCTTGAAATCCGCCTACACATAAGTTTCGCCATCCATGACGACACAGTCGAACTTTGTGAGCAGATTCGTATACAGCTTTCGGGACCGCTGCTTTGCCGACGTGTTTTGTTTGTAATCTCGGTTCGCCACCTTCACCTTATTAAACGTCGACAACCTGGCTCGTTTCTTGGCGCGCTGCACAGTAGTATGGGAGGCATTTAGCATGCCAGCGACGTCCTGGATGGAGAGGTTAGGATTCCGCTTATATTTCACCGCCACCTTCTTCGTCGTCGCTGCCACGTCCGGATTACGATTCACATCAAGCAATTTTTTGGAGGCGAACCAGCCCAAGGCTGAAAGCCTCCCTAATAAAGATAAATAATAATAATAATCAAGCAATTTTGCCAACTTGGCGTGTGAGAACGTTGGATTCTCTTGCTGCGCGAGCAAAATTTTGACACGATTCCTCTTGTTTGGACGTCATTTTGAACACTGGAGAGCAAACGGTGAAAATTCGCCATAGCAACCATTGTATATACACTCAACTTCCAAATGCAGCATTTCAGGTTTTAACAGAAATACACCAATTTGAAGTTGACCAATTTTTGCGCGTTCCAGACTTTATTTCTGGTAGTAAATGCTGGAGATGTTTATAAACATTTCATTTTTAAACTGCTGGAAAATTCATAAATCCGGAGTGATTCGTGATTTGCGCGAAACTGCTTTTGTAAATAATGACACCAATCACCAATTTCTCGTGAAGAAAAGCGAAAACAAACTATACTAATTGCTAGAGAAATCACTCCCCTGCCTGATTGTGTTGTTAGTTTGCGAGATTGAGCTTTTATTCGCTAGAAATCAGCAATAGAAGTCATTGCTTAAAAGGGCAATTTTGTGCAAATTTCGAATCACTCCGGAGATACGGAACAAAATTCAACAAATAGGCCCAACATTAAAAACAACTATACTGAGGTTTGATTGAATCAAACTATGAAGCAGGGTTGCTTCCACTCACTTGCTATAAACCAATGGTTTTCTAAATTATGAGATCATCAGATGATATAATGATATGCTGTACTTGTAAGTAACAAGAAAAGGGTGTAAAGGATGTGTTTGACTCATAAAACCTGTCAATTTCGCTTTCAGAACATCACAATCGGCGATCTTATGATTCGCGAGCGTTCACTCTGAGTGAGCGCTCACGAATCGTTAAATCGCTGATTGTGACGCACTGAAAGCAATTTTGACAGGTGTAATGTGTCATACACATACGTCACGACCTCTTCTTGTAACTTACAAGTACTAATTATCATTATCACATCTAATGTGTTCATAATTCGGAAACACAATTTTTTATAGCAATTGAGTGGAAGTAACCCTGCTATGAAGTTTTCAAATGTTTGAAGAATGTACTCGATTTATTAAAAATCTTAAGTGAACTTGAAGTCTTGGATTGTCTTTGATTAAAATTGTAAACTTTTTGTTCCTCGGCATCCTTTGCAGATGCCTTTCATTCAGTGGCGTCCCGTAACCTCACTTTTTACCTGTGCAACAACTTTCAAAACCAGATTTAATGCCATATTCATACTCAAATCGGTCGAAAAATACACTTAATCTTCTAGTTTATTCGATATCTATCCACTGCAAGCAATATTTTGATAATCGTTGAATCCATTGGAAGAAGTGAAAATTTGTTGATAGAAGCGACCTGAACCACATCTGACAAGCATTCCAGACCGCTTTTCGTAAATCATCGAAACATATTCGAAAGGGTCTTAAATTGGAACAATGAAGAAGTTCAAAGCTTTGACGACTTCAGAAACAAAGTAAAACAATGCGTAAACAAGAACAGAAAATTAATTAGATATACTCCTAAAAGATGGTGGAATGACGAGGTAGAGAGAGCATAGAAAGGATAAGATGGAAGCGGTTAGAAGGTTTCATGGACATATAAAAAATGCTATAGAGGTAAAAAAATATTCGGCGATATTTACTCGACTAAAAAATGAAGGTGTTAAAAAACAAATAGAAGAGCTTGCGGAAACGGTTGATCCTCAAACAAGGTCGAAGGTACTCTGGAACAAAATTGCAAGAATATCAGAAAAAAGCAACAAAAGGAGAGTTGACAATCCAATACAGGAAACACACGTCTGAGTTGCTGGATGTACATGTTGAAAAAAAAAATGATGTAGACATCGAGGTACCGTTATCATATGGCCCGGTATTTCGATGCAACCTGATGGATGCTGAAAAATGGAACCAGATTCTTACATCAAAGAACTCGAAGTCAGCCCCTTCCGGAGATAGTTTTCTAACACGACAAGCTCAAGCAAATAAAACCTGAGATAAGAGATATCGTATTAGAACAAATCAACCAAATGCTCGTATCAGGTACACTGACATATCACCTAAAAGAAATAAAAATTGTTGCGATTTCCAAACCGGGCCGGGATCAAGGTACTGTGCAAGAGGAAAGGCCAATAGCCCTGATTCCAACTATCACTAAGATCATCTGCTGTTTTGGAGAAGATTCATAACCATCTAAGCGATCGAAACATCTTACCAAAACTCTTTTTCGGATTCAGAAGAAATGTTTCTACGTCAACCTGCGTTAATTACGTGGTGAATCCCGAGCAGGAACAAATATCTCGATACCTTAAATTGGTATGGATGAGCCTGACATAAGAGGTAAAATACCAAAAGATAATACCAAAAGATAATACCAAAAATATGTTCCCACAATACCATTCCAATACCAAATTATGATAATGCAATACCAAAACAATACCACCCAGGTATTCTTTGGGTATCGGAATATCAATTTTTGGTATTTACAAAGTATTTTCCATGTAATTTTTTGGTATTATTCTTTGGTATTTTACCTCTTATGTCATGCTGGTCAATACCAAATTTTGGTATCAGATCAGAATTAGGTATTCATTAGTTATTTTCTCCTGCTCGGGATGTAATAAAAAAATAAAGAGGGATTTATCACAGCCGTGACATTCCTGGACTTGACGAATGCATATAATGCTGTTAAAACACATGTTTTGGAAGAGATTATGCAGGAAATGGTATTTCCATCAGTAGTGATCATTTGGGTCACGTCTTTTTTGAAAAACAGTAAAGTGGAAATGGTTGGAGAAAATACATTGGTGAGGATAGTTAGTAATGGGCTTCCACAAGGCTATGTGATGTCCCCATCGCTTTTTAATGTGTATACGACTAAATTGCATACAAACTAGGATGCAGATGTAGTATTGGTTCAGTTCGCGGATGATTTTGCCTTGATAGTAAGAGCGAAATCCATTGATGCTATAAATCAGAAGATGAATTACCAACTAACAAACTTCACACTTAAGGCAAGGAACCTGAACCTAGATATCAATCCAAGCAAGATCAAAGCAATCCTATTCCATGGTGGAAATAACATGTTGAACATCAAGCTTAACAATGCGGCGATAGAGATGGTTAATAATCACAGATACCTTGGACTAAAGGGTGATACGGTCAAAATTTGGTCAAGGGAAAACGCGTGTAAATCGGTGAAATCGTTCAATTAGTATAAAATTCAGGAAAAATATTCAGTTAGGCTTCCGCTTTTCCAAATCCGAATTGCCGGGCCTTACGCTTGACCCCTGCCATCAGATTTTGTACAGGCACCTTGTCCACCTTCTTCGCCGCAGAAAGCCAGTTTGCCTTGAACTGCTGCTCGCCCTTAGCAGTTTTTTTGGTCTTCTTTAGGTTCCGCTTGACAATAGCCCAAGATTTCTCAATTGGGCGGAGCTCTGGCGTGTTGGGAGGGTTCTTGTCCTTGGGAACCACCTGCACGTTGTTGGCGGCGTACCACTCCATGGCCTTTTTACCGTAATGGCAAGATGCCAAATCCGGCCAAAACAGTACGGAACAACCGTGTTTCTTCAGGAAAGGCAGCAGACGTTTATTCAAACACTCTTTCACGTAAATTTCTTGGTTGACAGTCCCGGAAGCTATGAAAATGCTGCTTTTCAAGCCACAGGTACAGATGGCTTGCCAAACCAGATATTTCTTTGCGAACTTTGACAGTTTCATGTGCTTGAAAACATCTGCTACCTTTCCCCTTCCTTTTGCCGTATAAAACTCCAGTCCCGGAAGCTGCTTGTAGTCGGCTTTGACGTAGGTTTCGTCGTCCATTACCACGCAGTCAAACTTCGTCAGCATCGTCGTGTACAGCCTCCGGGATCGCGCCTTGGCCGTCGTATTTTGTTTATCATCGCGATTTGGAGTCACTACCTTCTTGTAAGTCGATAGTCCGGCTCGTTTTTTGGCTCGATGCACGGTTGTAGACGATACACCCAGCTTATTTGCGGCATCTCGGAGAGAGAGGTTAGGGTTTCGCTTGAAACTACCGGCAACTCTCTTTGTCGTCTCAGCGGCTTCCGGTTTTCGATTTCCCCCCGATCCAGACTTCCTGGCTGTCGACAAACGTTCCCCAAACACTTTAATTACATTTGTAACGGTTGATTTGCCAACTTTGCGTGCGAGTAGCTCGGATTTTCGCGATGCGCGAGCAAAATTTTGATACGCTGCTCTTCGTGCTTGGACGGCATTTTGACAACTGAAGAGTGAATTCCAAAATCAAAATAGGAGCAACATTCTACACACACACACCTTCAAAATGAGGGGTGTTCAGGTTTTTTAAATGCAAAATTGAAAGAAATACGTCAAGTTGATATTGACCAAATTTTGACCGTATCACCCTTTACGAATCGATAGATTTCTGGGATTTTGAGGACACATACGGATTGTAAAAGAGAAGATGCAAGAACGACTAAAAATTCTAAAAATTATCAGTAACATTCGAAACGGAGGTCATCCACAGACGATAAACTTCGTCTGCAATGCCTTAGTGAGAAGCTACGTTGAATGCTTACGGAGGCCCACCGGATGAAGCCAAACGACACCACTGAAATCGCTACTAGCAATATCATGTCAGGAACCGTGGAATATTCGAAGCGAATATATATAGCATGCAAGGAGATCTCCAAAAGCGTTGCATACCGAAATCCGATCTACGAACAACTGCAAGAGATTAAAAACTATGAAGTAGACGACGGGAAATTGACATACCTAGAAAAACAATACCTGGAACATCGAAACGTCTTCCTGAACATTAGTCCTATCCGAACAGTTAAAGCACATTCCAGTTCGGACGTGATCGAGCCGCATTAAAAAAAAACAGAATATAACCCGAAGATGATGAAATAAATGGGGATACTCAACGGAAAGTACAGATCCAGAAATAAAATTTACACGGATGCTTCGATTCCGGATGGAACTTGCGGGGTAGCAGTTTTTGTGGAATCCAAGAACAAAAGGATTTCGCTGAGACTGGAACACCCATCATCGATTATGACTGCTGAGCTGGTAGCAATTAAGGTTGCAACAGAAGAGATCAGAGGAAGTCGACTGAAGAACGCTGTGATTCTCACGGATTCACTGTCATCTTGTATGCTGTTGGATCATAGCTAGAGGCATATGGAGAGAAGCGAAATAGCGGACGAGATCATACGAGCATGCAGGGAATGGAAGGTGGACATTAGAGTGATGCAAAATTTTTAATTTTCGCTCCACAGTACTTAAACGATTCCAAATCGGATTCTGACTAACCTCTCAAAGTTTGAACCCATTTGGTGAGAAACTGAGATGGCACAAACCATTTGAAGTTTGTATGGGAATTATTATGGTAAAACCAAGATTTTTGTTCATGTCTATCTAATAATTCACCATATCGATCTGCTTCAAAAACTTTTAACTGTACTTGTAGGAAATTTTTCCAGCTACAACTTTGTTGAAGATTTTTTTTGATTAAATGCAAGGATCGAAAGTTATCAATGGTTCAATGCGCTGATGTCTTATGATCATGCTCAATCAACTGCTGGTGTTTCTGGGGCATTGAATAGGACACAAAAATCATGGCTACTATGTCACACTGCAAAATACAGTGCTGCCTACAGAGAACCTGCTTGATCATGTCATAAGTTTACCAATCTCTTAAATAATAATTAATAACTTTTTCATGTCTCGTTTTACATAGAAACAAGCTTCAGCAAAGTTGTAGCTGATAAAATTTTCTATAAGAATGGCTATCGAACTGTTTCGCAGCTCAATATGGAAAAAGACTAGAAGGCAATGAACAAAAAGTTGAGATTTCCCATAGTAATTTACATGTAAACTTCAAATGGCTTGTGCGAAGTCTGTTTCCAACCAAATGAGTTGTAACTTTGGGAGGCTAATCAGGACCCGATTTGAAACCATTTAAGCACTGTGGAGCGAAAAAGTCAAATTTTGCATCAGTCTAGTGGACATCCATTGGATTCCAAGCCATATCGACATCCGAGGAAACGATCTGGCCGAATCGTTGGTCAAACATGGAGCGCAGCACGGCGAGCTTTTAAGGCACCCTATATTGTTGAAAGACGCATAGTTACAATTGCTGAAAACAAAAGAGACAAAGACAACCATTTAGTATAAGGATTATGCCAAGGAGAAAGAAAAGAACTTCTTTGAGATCCAGCCGGAATTCAAAGAAAAGCCATGGTTCTACAATTTACTTCTCAACAACGTTGAAACGAGAACGCTAAACAGGCTGCTAACCGGACACGAATATAGTAAATACTGACTTCATAAAATGAACCTGAAAGACAATCCAAATTGCGACATATGCAACGTGTCCGAAACTGCAGAACATGTTGTACTATATTGTAAACGAAACACTCAAATGAGGAAAATACATGGCTTTGAAATTTCAAACCATCAAACAGCTATTCGAAGCGAAGGACATCGGATTCCTTCACTAATAAAAAGCCGTGCCCGGAAGTTGTACGACCAGAAGTTAACGAAACCACACTGCTGCGTAATGGATGACGAGACATATGTAAAGGCGGACTGTAGCGGTATTCTGAATAGATTTAAAATTAATGTAGTATGAAGTTCAAATGCTACAAAATGTTCACTGTTACTATTCGAAACGACACGCACTATCCCAATTCACTTGTATGCAACTGGTGAACTCATATCAAGAGTACATTATCCCTGCATGAAATTTCGCTCATTATTTTGTTCATCCGCTCACTAGGCGCGTAAGTTTTCTCATTTGAGGTGGCATGAAATTTGATCCGCGGGATTGAGTATATTCTCCCAGGTAGGATTACTTGTCGTCGGAATTTTAATAATAAGAAAAACACTTTAAGTTAAAGATTGGAATGAGCTAGACATATGTGGGATACTTGGGAGGAAAAGAGATAGTATATCTGATCGAATCGGAAGGTAATCGGAGATCGCCTTTTGATAAGATCGTTTTTTGGTTTCCGGAACGAAGGCCAAGAATTGTTTTAGCGGCCTTTCTGAGGAATCCCAAGTTCTTTCTCGTCCACTTCAATCCAACCCGTGGAAGAGGCAGAACTGTGAAGTTTTTTTTGTATAGTTTCGCGGTGTGTTTGTAGAGGTGTAGTTACTATTGAATAAGTTTAGTAGGCTAGTGCGGTACTGTGCGCGATTTAAGTTTCAACCAAAAAGCCGTTTGACAGCTTTTTGTCTCTAGTTTCGTCCCACCTCCCGCTCGGTATTCCACGCCCCCTCGATATTACCACTACCCTGACCCCACGCGTCGGCATTAAAGGACCTAACTTCGGCCGGAGTTAGAAGGGAGCTGCGCCGTCTATATCGCGCTCCAGGTGACCAATTTTACCACCCACCGGGATATCACCACGCAACCCAGTTGGTGAATTAGCGAATCAAGACTCGCACCCAATTTGGTGAGTCTATTGTATTCCGTACAGCGAGCGTCGCAGAAGCGTGAGTAGAACCGTACAATGTCCGCATGCATGCATTAAATCTGGATGAAGCGCCAGTTATAAATACCCATTTAGAAATCCGCACAGTTAGGTAGGGAATTAGAGAGAGTAAAGAGAAGAACGAGGGTTCCCGAATAAAAATGTTTAGGTAATAAAATTTTTGTTCTATTAGTTTTTTCTACATAAATGTTTTTTAATTCTGCTAAATAATTGTGTTGATTGTTAGGTTAGAATTTCCTGTACAATGAGTGTACTGGTCTGAAGAAGTTTCTCACGTTTCGTTCGTTGTTGTAGTTTTTCGTTGTTTGGTTTTACTCCAAGTCGGACTGCTTGGGAATCTCAGTCCACCATTTCTGTCCTAAAGCGTGTCGATTTTGTGTTTGGGGAAGAGCTGTGATGAGAATAGGTCGTCCAGTGCATTCGCTCCGGTAGAAAGACGGTTTCTGATTAGTTTTCATTCAGTTGGATTTAGTGTTTTTTTTTTTTAATCCCAAGTACTTAATGTCTACTAGCGCGTTCCAATCCTTTGCATTAGACTGAATTCGCCCTGGAGCTTTCAGTTTACTGGGCATCCGAAACGACAAGTGGTCCGATATGGAGGTGGCGCTTAAGCCATTTGTTTAAAAACCAATCTACGGAACACTCTTGTAGACCGATTTCGGCTAGCCAACTTTATGCCGGCTACAGGACTTCAACCAGATTCCAGGTTGTGTGGATAAGTGTGATGTTCCCGAGAACCTCCGGACACAGAAGATGTCGAAGTTCGCAAAGAAGTTCTTAATTTGGCAAGCGATTTGTACTTGCGGAAAGCGGAGTACACCTTTCGTTACCGCAAGCACCATGAATGGACAGGTGTATTTGGAAGAGTGTCTCCAAAAGCGGCTTCTCCCTCTCCTGAAGCCTCACGACGGTCCAATGATCTTCTGGCCGAATTTGGTATCATGCCACTACACGAAGGACGCGCTAGAGTGGTATAATGTCGATTTCGTGCCGAAAGATCTGAACCCCCCAAACAATCCGGAACTGCGCCCAATAGAATAATACTGGGTCATTATGAAGGAGTACCTTCTAAAACGACCTAAAGTGGTGAAGAATGTAGAAGAAACGAACAAAGTATGGGTTAATATGCAAAAAACTGTCGATCCTGATTTTTTTTTAATTACTTTATTTGTACATGCTCAATCGAATAAACTTTACAGAGTCAAGTTATCATTTTCCTTATACATTATAAATGTCTTAAATCTAAAATTAAAGGATTTGAACCGATTAGTCGCGGTCTTCTCGAGGTTAGTGGATGACAATTGTTTGGATCGGGAGAGGGAAAAGGAGATTTGGAATATGATTTATGATTAAAAAATTTCACTATTTCTAAAACATATACTTAATCCTATCGACGTTATATCAACTCTGTAATTATACAATTATTACAGAAACAAATCTACAAAAAAAAACACACACACACACACACATACAAAATACAAACTAAACACAAGGTTAATCAAACTTACAATCTATGGTTAATATTCTTCAAGAACACATATATGTGTTGCATAAACTCCAGATCGCGTCTAGCCAAAATATCCCGAACTGGAACATTAGGTTGTCTACCTCAAGCCCGAAGGGAATCGTACAACTCGGATCTGACTCCACGATGCTCATCACATGACCAAATAATGTGATCTGCGTCCTGGTAACCTTGTCCACATTCACAGAGATTACTGTCCCCCAGCCCAACAAGGAACAAGTGACCGCTTAGTGAATAGTGATTGAACATGAGGCGAGACATCACACGAATGAAGTCTCGACCCACCTCCAAACCTTTGGACACTTCGACACCTTAGGGATAATTGAATATAACCATCGTCCCAAACTCCCTTCACTCCATTTATTTTGCCAGCTGGCGAGTGACTGTTGACGATAAATGAAGAAAAATTCGTCGTAGGCGATTTGTCGGAGTCGATTCTGATGTCGTGCAGAACTTTATGGCTGGAGTTAAGGCCAAGGTTCGCGCATTCAGATATAAAGACTAAATTAATCAAATGAATGATGCCAAAACTGACTTGTTTCTTTTTACTCCCTGAAAATTTGGTGATAATCGGATAAAACTCGAATTTTGAGAATGAATTTTTGTGTGCTGATTTTAGACGGTACACCCTAAACAAAGTATAAAAAATTCAAAAAATTCACTGAAGCTTCCTTATTTTTTTAAAAATTCGCTTGAATTCTCCTTAGAAAACCCATTCAATTCACCTCAGAATTGTTTTAAATTTTCCTCTGTATTACCTTGGAGTTCTCAGGGCTGGTAGCAAGTCACTTTTTAGTGACTTGGTCACTTTTTTCAAGCCAGTCACTAAAAAGTCTCTTTTTTAAGGCCAAGTCACTAAGGTCACTTTTTCTTGTAATCACTCTCTATTTTCATTTTTTTAACGTGAATTTATTTCAAGATATATTATTCTTTGCTCTATGA
Organism: Ochlerotatus camptorhynchus; assembly: GCF_037179485.1. Lineage (NCBI taxonomy): Eukaryota > Metazoa > Arthropoda > Insecta > Diptera > Culicidae > Ochlerotatus > Ochlerotatus camptorhynchus. Next base: position 4,051,963 of record NW_027040849.1, read on the forward strand.
CGTTTAATCGTCTTTCTCTATCTACAGGATGTTTACTCATTTTTCTAAATAAAATAACGTGAGTTTTCCAGGTTATATTCTAGGTTTATAATAAGAAAAGTATTTTTATAATGCATTAAAGATATGCTTTTTTGTAGATCAAAAGCAACAGCAATATTCTCAAACGTTTTCAAGACATGGCAATCAGTTTTCAAGCAACAGATTTACAATCAAATCCATTGAATGATGAAGTTTACCATTTACTTAAAGGGGAAAATACAAGTAACACGTCAAAAACTCGACGATTTTCGGATTTTTTTTTTGTGAGCGAATGAAACAACGCAAACGTTTGGGGTTTTTTGCATTAAATTGCTTAAATCTTCCTCTACATTTGAGATTTTTTTCATTGGTGTGTACCTCTGTGGCTCCTTGGGGTCACATCGGAAGGAGGTCGCCTCCGGTGGGGATTGGTAATTGGCGGGCGTTCTAGAGACCTGAAAAATAGACAAAACTTACTTTTATCAATTGGACCTTATTCAGAAAAGATTTTTGTTCTATGTGAACCTCTAAAGCCCAAAAAAAAAACGATTTAAAAATTAAAAAAAAAATATCTGAAAAAAAAAGTTGATTTTTCACTGTTTTTTTTCACTTTAGGCAGACCTGAAAATTATTTATTGTTATTTTTCATGATATCTGTGGTTCACATAGAGTAAAAATCTATTTCCTTTAAGATGCGCCAGGTTACAAGTCATTTGGATGAGAACTTTTTGAGTTATCTTTCCCGCCAATTTAGAAAACAACGTTTCGAGAAAAATGCGTTTTGGGTTGTGTAAAAACATGATTTCTGGAACTTACGGTAAATCGACGATACCGGGGCCATAGATCACTTCTTCCTCGTGCTCGTAGCATATTAAAAAAAATAAAGTAAAAAAAAATCGATAAAAAAAAAATTACTTTATTTTCCCCCTTAATTTATCACTTTATAAACTTAAAAAAAAAACTTAATTTTAGTAGGTACAAGATCTACAATTATTCAATATCTTGAAGTTTCGCATTCCATGTACAAGTTCAAGATTTTGAAAACTTTCAAAGTGCCAGAATAAAGGAAAAAAAACTACAAGGGACAGCCCTATGGGGTTGTACGCAATGGTGACGTAGGACTACGTGGTCTTAGATAATAAATCTTATTTGTTAACTGCAGCAGGAGCTTGTGTTTTGTGTAGGAATAGGGATTTGAGCGAGGTTCTCTCTGTTTGTACTCTTTAGTATGCCGCGCTTGACATAGATGGCCCACAGCGACTCACGAAGCGCTACTGATTCCGATCAGTAGCTGTGTGTCTTCTTTCTCCTTCTATGAATGGTCATGTGGGCTGCAGGTCGCTGCTTTCAGGTGTACTGGAGAACGCCACCACTCACCACGCGGTAATTGAATAAACACCGTTTGGTGAGACCGGATGGAATTCAACTTTGAAATCTGTGTTAGGAAATCGCTTTTCGCAGGCAATCGGTGATAATTTTAATTATCATAGCAACAGTTGCACATTCGTGCAATTTACAATAGTGAAATCTTGAAGAATGATAAAGTCTTAAATTTAACAGATGCGTACAAATATTTCTGATCGAATGGTGATAAAATTATTGAAATTGGTCCAGGGGCAGCTAGTTATAAACGTTCATAATCTTTCGTAATTTTGTTACATGTTTCATTCTCTGTTTTCACAAAGTGTACCCCCATATAGAAATCACAGACATAGTCCTACGTCAAAATAAATGATTTATTTCAAGTTCGTAATTAATTTTATGAACGCTTAGAGATCATCAATGCAGTCCCATTAACTTCACAACAATTGTAGGAACTTTGGAGAAGCTCTGAGTAATAAAAATAAATACTGAGAATTTCAGTGAAGCTCCATGAACAAACTGCGGAAACATAAGGGAAGTTAATACGCTGAAAATACGGGGAACTTACTGGAAACTTTAAGAACCTCAAAGCGGTTCTTTTAGCATTCGAAAACTTTCAGGAACTTTTATGAAGTTCCTAGAGTTTCAGAGGACTTCACAGGTGTCAAGAAAACTTGTGTGGTATTGTGTAATTTTTTAAGAAGTTCAAAATACCTCAGAAAAGCTAGATCTAGAGATTTTTGGGAAATTTCAGATTTTAAGAGTAGGTTCCGTAGCTTTAGTCCTGACTTTTGGAACAGTTCAAAGATCTATAATCGTAAATTGAGAAAAATTCAGGATAGTTCCATGATGTGCTGAAAAAAAAATCGAGAACCCTTAAGATGTTCCGATTTAGGGATGTACAGAGACCGTCGGAAAAGTTATGAAAACTTAAAGGTTTTTACGAGAATTCCGTTTATTTTCGAGCAGATCTGAGATCCTCAATATAATTTAGAGCTTTAGGGAAATTTGGAGAACATCAAGACAGATCAAAGAATCAAAGGGCAGTTCAAATAATTTCAATGAAATTGTAGAAACCTAAAAGTAGTTTCGAGAAACTCAGGGAATTTCCGGAAACTTCAGGAAAGCTCCGATAGAATTTCTCGAACGTGATTATTTACCATTAATTAAAAAAAATGCGAGAACTTCAAGCAAGCTTTAAGGAAATCCATAGAACTTTTAATACATTTAGATATTTTTAGATGGTTTCATGATATTCAGTGAATTTTCGAGTACTTCGAGGATGATCAGATAGCTTCAGAATAATTCCATTAACTTAAGCAAATTTGAAGCGACCTACGGAGTTCCGTGGAATTGTGGGGTATTTCAAGAATTCTATGATGGATTCGAAAACGTCAAAAGCGTCAGAAAAGTGGCCGGATAATTTAACAAATTTAGAGAACTTCAGGTAAGCATAGATAAGATCAGTGAAAATTAGTGAGCGTTTATAATGATTATAATACTTGAAGAAAATTGTCGAAACTTCAAGGCAAATCATTTAATTTCAGTTAAGTTGCGGTTTCTCAAAAAAAAAAAATACTGATAAATTCAGGGCAGTCTAGTGAACTTTAGGGAAATTCAATAATCGTTTAGGCAGCTTAAATACCACCAGGAAAGTCTAGACTATTTAAAAAGTTTTAAATTAGTTTCATTAACTTCTGAAAAATCTTGAGAACTTCAGTGAAAATCAAAGAACTATATCAATTATTTCGGTCTAATTCCATAAAAATTGCGGGAGCACAAAAGTTCCAGAAATTTAGAAAAACTTCTAAATCTTCACAGAAGGACAGTGATCTTCAGAAACATTTCGAAAACTTTATAGAAATCTATGGAGCTTAAGAGGAGATCCGTGAACTTCAGGAATGCGGGAGCATTTGGAAGAAGTTTAGTAAGCTTTGAATTTCGGGGGAGGCCAGTTCCATTAGTTTCAGAAAATTAGTGAAAATTTAAGGCAGTTCCCAGATTTTCAGATGACTTCAATTACGTTAAAAATTTAATTGAGGTCTTCCCATGAGTTTAGAGGTTCAGTGAAGCTTAAATATTTTTAGGACGGTTCAATTAAATTCAGCGCAGTACAACAAGCTTCATGGGAACTGCAAAAACTTAAGTGAAGTTTTGAGAATTTCAGAAAGGAACAGAGAACCTCAGAGCAGTTCCGTTAACATTAGAGAAGTCACATAAAGAAGACCTCAGAATAGTCCATTCTGATTTCCATTGAATATACCTCAACATTTCAATGAAGCTTCGAATTCAATTTTCTTTTAGATTTTTCCTCGGAATTATCTTCAAATTCACCACAATAAGTAACCCTTTGGAAAGATTCTCCGAATATTCATTGAATTCATTTCAGATTTCTTTTTGAATCTCACTCCTTCCCTTGGAATTTTACTCACATTGAAAGTTTCCTAAGAATTCATTGGCATTTCTCCTCACAAATTCCTTAGATTTCTTCTCATAATTTGTTAAGCAAACTCTTTAGCGAATTCCTTTGAAGATGTTCTGGGTCTCCCTTAGCTCAGTCGGTAAAGGCGCAGCTATAAAGCAAGACCATGCTGGAGGTGGCTGGGTTCGATTCTCTGTTCGATTTCCCCTACCTGTTCATTATGTTGTTTTGCCTTTGCGGACTTCGGTTCGCGAGAAAATGGCCTTACAAGGATTGTTTACAAAATGGAGTTGGGGCCATTTCAATTGTTGGTCTTGATATGCAATGTGTCTCTTGAATGATAGCTGCGAATCCAAGATCACACCCAAGTCTTTCACCCGATTTACGCGTTCGATTGTCGAGCCAAGCTAAATATTATGGGTTGTTGTTTTCGTGAGAACGTAATAGCGGAGCATTTGGCTGGGTTCACTACCATTCTGTTTAAACTGCACCAACTAGCGAATACATTCAGCTGACGTTGAAGAAAGTGACAATCAGCAATGGAGCGAATTCGTAGGAAGATTTTGAGGTCATCAGCATATGATAACCGAGGAGCTTCGATGACCAGATGCACGTCGTTGAAGTACAGTATAAAAATCAACGGTCTTATGTGGCTTCCCTGAGGTATACCTGATGTGGCGAAGAAGCTAGCTGATCTGCAATCTCCTATGACAACCTTTAGTGTGGCAACCATCGAAATGTGCGTGTTTTTCTCGGTGACTTCGAATTCTCGGCTTTTCCTCGGTTTAATAAATTACGAATTACAAACATTAGTGCAATATAAAATATATAGGTATATTTCGCATCGCAATTACTAACAATTTAGAACAAAAAATAACAATAATTTACGTCCCAAACTCTACGCCCCCCACCCCACAACAGTTACCGCCTGCGGGATGCAGATCTCCGCCTATTTCTACTGCTGCTGCTGGTGGGTTGAACACGTCTACTTCTTCGAACAGCCCGAACTGTTTCCCGTCGGGATCGCGCATCGTCCACTACTACGGCGGGAGGTGGAATCGGTGGCGTTTTGACTTCCTTAGGATGATGTCGACAAACCGGACAGGACTCCTTGACGGTAAACCACGTGTCTATGCAAGTTTTGTGGAACTGATGGGCACAGGACAAAAACTTCTGATTGCTCGCAATTGGTTCCAAGCAGATGGCACAATTTCTGCAAAGAAAATACAAATGATTCAACGTTTCTAAATTGTGAATTTTTATTTTACAAAAATAATTTATTACTGAGCAGAGGATAGTTCCGGATCAAGATTGGACGACATATTGAATTATGAATTTCTTTAAACAATTGATGGCACAAATTTAGTCGGCGATTTTGGCGGATCGTGTGTTGTGGCATACTTTGATTATGTTTTTATTTTCTTACAGGTGTTGGAATCGATCAAGCGATCGCCCTTCCTGGTGACGATGCACTATGCTTTCCAAACGGATTCCAAGCTGCACATCATTTTGGACTACGTCAGCGGTGGGGAGTTGTTTACCCATCTCTACAACAAGGAACATTTTACCGAAGATGAGGTCCGTATCTACATCGCGGAAATCATCGTGGCCCTGGAACAACTTCACAAGGTATAATGCTCGACAACGAAGAAATTCCTTAGATTAAAATTGACCTTTATTGCATCTTCCAGTTGGGAATCATCTACCGGGACATTAAGCTGGAAAACATCCTGATCGATTCGGAGGGTCACATCGTGCTGACGGATTTCGGCCTCTCGCGGGAGTTGGTGTTCGAAAACGAGCGGGCGCACAGCTTTTGCGGTACGATCGAGTACATGGCACCGGAGATAGTCAAATCCAACCAAAACGGTCACGACGCATCCGTCGATTGGTGGTCGGTGGGGGTGCTAACGTTCGAACTGCTTACCGGTAGTTCGCCGTTCAGCTCCGATGAACCCGCCACGCAGACGGAAATATCGAAGAAAATCACCAACACCGAAGCGGTAATTCCGGATCATCTTTCGCGGGAGGCGAAAGATTTCATCCGGAAACTGCTGGTCAAAGATCCACGCCGACGGCTGGGCGGCGGGTCCGCCGATGCTTCCGAGCTCAAATCGCACGGTTTCTTCAAATCGATCAACTGGCGGCAGCTGGCAGAGAAGAAGATTTCGGCCCCATTCAAACCGGTCATCGAGGACGAGCTGGACACGAACAATTTTAGCGACGAGTTTACGCGGCAAACACCGGTCGATTCGCCCGCCTCGGCGCCGCCCAACTCCGAACGATTGTTCAGAGGTGAGTTGTCGTAAGAGCGAAGGACAAATTTCCACATAAAACTAACTGCTTCAAATATCCGCAGGTTATTCGTACGTTTCGCCTAGTTTACTGTCGGGTAAAGTTGTCGATAGACACAAGTACATGAAAAACAAGAATGTTCGACCACACGAGGCTTCCATCCGAAGACACATCAGCAAGGTAAGAAACTGTTTTGTAACTTTAACAGTTGGTTCTAACCTCCGAACAAAACATATTCAGATGAAAAGTTTTCATTCACTCTGAAAGGAAAGTTCAGACAGCTGATACGACGAAATCAGACACTTCTAAGGATGAAGAGCTTTGAGTGTGTTGGTTTATTTCCTTTTAATTCCGTTATAATTGCTTATCTTTTGACAGAGACGCGCATTTCATCTACGACTTGCAGACTTCATCAGTGCCAAGTACTCAACACCACTTGGCACTGATGAAGTCTGCAAGTAGTAGATGAAATACGCGTCTCTGTCAAAAGATAAGCAATCATAACGAAATTAAAAGGAAATAAACCAACACACTCAAAGCTATTCAGAAAGGGATTCCGTTAAGAGGTTCGACAAATTTAAAAGATTGACTTCTAAGGAGATATTTGGGAACTTATTCAGTGTGCCAATAAACATCCAAACAAAACTTCCACTGACAGCAGAGTCGTCTCAAAAATTGTGTTAAGGTGGCGACAGTAATCGCGAAATGAGCTTTATAAACTCCAGATCGCGTCCAGTCAAAACATCCCGAACAGGAACATTAGGTTGTCTGCCTCGAGCCCGAGGTAGTACAGCTTAGATCTGACTCCACGATGCTCAGCACAAGACCAAATGATGTGATCTGCATCCTGATAACCTTGTCCACATTCACAGAGATTGCTGTCCCGCAGCCCCCAACACGGAACAAGTGAGCGTTTAACGAACAGTGATTGGACATGAGGCGAGACATCACACGAATGAAGTCTCGAGCCACCTTCAACCCTTTGAACCAAGGAATCTTCGACACCTTAGGGATGATCGAATATAGCCATCGTCCCAAACACCCTTCACTCCAGTTATTTTGCCAGCTGGCGAGCGGCTGTTGACGATAAATGAAGAAAAATTCGTTGACGGCGATCTGTCGATCGTAGATATCGCCTTCCATAGCGCCTACCTTTGTAAGTGAGTTCGCTTTCTCATTGCCCGCAATCGAGCAATGAGATGGCACCCATGCAAAGGTGATGACAAAAGATCTTAAAGATAAAGCACTTAGAAGTTCTCGTATTTTCATGAGAAAATACGAGGAGTGCTTTACCGGCCTCATGGAGCAAATAGACGGATTTCACGCCAACTCGTCTTCGGAGTTGGCAGCACCCTCTCAGAACCTTATGAAACTTTGTGGGTGTGGAGACTTAGCAATTTTAAGCAACTTTGAGTACTTATTTTTTTCAAAATTTATCTCGCCTAACATTTGATAAGGGTCAAAGTTTTTTGTCGATTTTTTTTCAAATCGATATAGCTTAAAAATGACAAGCCCTACAAAATAGTGATGTATGGCGAACTTTTAGCAAATAATCTGAAATTTTATAAAAAAATTTAAATAAATTAAAAAATTGGTTTCTACACTCTAAAAAAATATATTTAAAAATTAAAAGTCATTTTCCCAAAAATGGTACCCCTCAGATTTGCTTGATATTTTTTCTCATGAAAGGCAATATAATTACCTAACTTTTCTTCATACATCGCAAAGTGGGCGCTTTTAAGGAAAAAAAAGTTGTTCGAACAACAACTTTTTCATGTTAATTTTTTTTTTAGCGTTTTTCACTCAAAGTCGAATAGTAATACGCGCACAACCTTATTAAAATCCGTTGAAACTTAATGAGCATAAAGATTTTGACCTTTTGATAATCTGGGCGTGCTTAAAACAAAAATCTAGCCTAACATTTGAAAGGGCCTAATACAGAGGATTTTCCTGCATTTCGAATGGTGTTTTAATAAATGAAAACTCTAGTGTTTTTGTTTAGTGCATAATTTATTTTCCTATAATTCTCCATACATAATTTGAGTTTTTCATTGATTATTAGTCTATCGGAAACAGAGTGAAATTTTTCGGAGTTTCCTTTGAATGTGAAAATCGCTTAGTAGAAATTATGTTTTGAGAAATAGGTACAAAACAATGAAATTTTTGTGTACCAGGTAATAGTTTTTACATGACTGAACAGCTCCTTGAGTTCATCGGACATCTTTGTGTATTGATCATTTGATATGAAGCAGAAGTTCAATTTTGTTATGCTTGTATCTGTTTGTTTAACTGCCCAGTCATACAGTTCTTGTGGAGTTGTGATTGTGTTTCCATAATCTCGAGCAAGACTTGCTCTCTTTGCCATTCGTTTGAGAGTTCCTCCAATTGCGTCACATGGGCCTTTCCCATGAGACGTTGCGAAGAAGTGCCATTCTGCTTCCAATCCATACTTGGACTTGAAGTTGCACAAACTGGCAAAATTCTTTTTATTTTTGTAATGAGCCGCTGCTCCATCTGACATGAAAGTAATTTTTGTGAAACTAATAGATTGTTTAATGAAATCTAACAATTTTGATATAAATAATTGAACTGCTATTGTATCATGGGTCAATACTTCTGAAATAATAATAAAGCTTAAATGTTCCAACTTGTTTTCTTTTATGTAGTAAATTTCGAAAGGATGTATCGTAGCTTGATTATTGTTCCAATGATACCCCTGTGCTGAGTTTTGAATAATAAATGAATAATTTTCAGAAAAGTCGCAAATCACTAAAATTTCACCGTTTTGAAGAGTATTTTTTTTATTACTTAGGTAAGATGATTGCTCTTTATGAATAAAATCATGGGTTATGAGCTTTTCAACTTTTTCCGTCAAATATTGAACAAACTCATCTGCAGGTTTAATAATAGTTTCCAAATTACAACGGTCGGTAGTCAACCACTGTTGAAATAAAACTTCTTCCATATCATCTGCTTCTAATACTGATGTAAGTTCCCTCACGATACTATCTGTGGAAATGCATTCTTCACATGTACGATAAAAACAATCTATGGTTCTAATAGGACTACTGCAAAGTATTTTGTCTGTAATTTCTTTATATGAATCAAATTTTACACTATTAATAATCAATTTAACATTTTCATGTATAGTACAGACACATACATTATGTGTACCTGTACTATCCAACAGTATGCAATGCTTTGGTCGGAGCTGAGTGAACGAAGTAAATCCGATTTTAACACTTTTGTATTTCTCTTCAAAAATCATAAAAGCCTCTTTAAGAGACATCATCAATAAACGTTTCTGAACATGCTCTTTATATCCATTTCGATATTCAGAAACATAATCATTACTTCCTGGCATAGGCCTACTAATATCATCACTGTCAAAGAAATTTAAAACAATTTGTTTTTCAGTATCATTAAATCCATGACCACTTCTTGCTTTCTTACTACAAAGAATACCTTGTTCTCTGACTAGCCTTTTCATCTGTTTCACTGTATGATGGGGTGCATTAAACTCATTAACTATTTGATTCACTGACCATGATTTAGGGAGCACTGATAACACTTTTAATTTGTCATTTGTACTCGTAGAAGGCAAATTAAATTTCTCCTTTAACTGCATGATCATTTCGTCAAAATCATTTGATTTGTTGACATCGTCTGAATCCATCCCAAATATATTTTTACGCACTGCCTTTGTGATCTCTGCAGATTTTTGAACACGATAATTCATACTTCTCATACTTCTCGATGAAATTGGTGATAACTGTAAGGTTGAAGCTATACAATTGAATTGTTCCACATTATATGGACCTTGGATCTGATCCGCTGATGGGATTGATTCTAGCGATGGATCTGTATCTGTAAAATTAAAGAAAAGAAAAAAAAAATATTACCACACATTAATATATAACGCTGTTAAGGTGATAGTACCATGAACGGGGGTGGTTTTGATAATAGGGGTAACTTTGGTAATGCAGCTAAGCCAAAAATTTATGACTTAAGGCACATCGTACGCAATATTTTGGATAGGAAACCGATGTTCCCTTCCAAAATAATGAATACGAAGAGCATTAAGTCATAACTTTTTGGATTAGCTGCATTATCAAAGTTACCTCCATTATCAAAGACATCCCCGTTTACGGTACATCGAAGCCGCATCTGAATTTTCCCCATGTTTGTGGAGCACGAGCTGCATAAACCGCATATCGTACAGTCGTGAAAATTTGATAGATTGTTCACCGAGGTTGGCCTACCAATCGATCAAATTTGTACGATAAGCGGTTCATCCAGCTCGTGCTCTAAAAAAATGTTGAAAATGAAGTTGTATCTTCGATGTACAATCCTTAAACCACACAGTTGAAACAGTTATAGTTATTATTATTTACCTAGTGTATCATCAAATTCCTGATGTTCTGATTGCTGATGACTTGTTGATGGTTGCGGCTCTTCAAACTTCCGAGCATGGCTTGATTCTTTTCCATCCGATCGCCTCTTTTTCGGGAGAGGTGTCCTATCGTGCACTAAAATTCCACGACACGATTCCCAAATACGCATTGTTACATCCAATTGATGATCAAAGCCCCATGAATCTATTTTCTCTATGAGACTTGGTGATAAATTACGTAAATTATTGCGGCTGCAATTGGGATTGTTTATGTTGGCACTACATTGCACCCTTTTAATAATCAATTCAGCAGATTTTTCCATTGTTGTATATATAAACACTTTTTCGTTTCAACAACTATGCAGCACTACACTTTCAACAACTATGCACTACAGCAACTATGAGCATTGTTGTGATATCACCAAACTTAAATATTAGATTATGTCGGTAGAAACAGACTGCGGTGCTTTAAGTTTATACCTTATATCTCTCATGTGACTACCTGCGTTGTTATATAACTGCTATATAGCAGGTAACTTAACGATTATTTTAGGCATGCCTTAAATAATCGTTAAGTTACCTGCGCTATTATATGTATTCACTTGAGAGATGAGGTATAAACATATATGCATATTGCTTACTAATGGACACACCTAATACATAAAAATAAATGAATGATTATTTTTCTAATTAAATTAATCACAAATACATGAATTGAAATCTTTTCATGAATAAAACATACTAAGTGATTTTTACTTAGTTTACCTGTTGATTTGGAACAATTTGAGGGTGGTTTTATAGAAGTTGGATAGAGTGTATGCATATATTATAATACAATCCATCACAGGAAAGTGCAAACCATGCTGAGATGGCTGTTCCTCATTAGAACGTTTTGTTCTGAACTCTTATTGGACGATTTGCAGGTAACTTCTCTGTACCCTTTTCAAATGTTAGGCTAGATTTCGCCCAGATTATCGAAAAGTATACCCATAAAGTTTAATCGAATTTTAATAAGGTTGTGTGCGTATTACTATTCGACTTTGAGTGAAACACGCTAAAAAAAAATTAACATGAAAAAGTTGTTGTTCGAACAACTTTTTTTCCTTAAAAGCGCCCACTTTGCGATCTATGAAGAAAAGTTAGGTAATTATATTGCCTTTCATGAGAAAAAATATCAAGCAAATCTGAGGGGTACCATTTTTGGGAAAATTACTTTTAATTTTTAAATATATTTTTTTAGAGTGTAGAAACCGATTTTTTATTTTATTTAAAATTTTTTATAAAATTTCAGATTATTTGCTAAAAGTTCGCCATACATCACTTTTTTGTAGGGCTTGTCATTTTTAAGCTATATCGATTTGAAAAAAAAATCGACAAAAAACTTTGACCCTTATCAAATGTTAGGCGAGATAAATTTTGAAAAAAATAAGTACGCAAAGTTGCTTAAAATTGCTAAGTCTCCACACCCACAAAGTTCCATAAGGTTCTGAGAGGGTGCTGCCAACCACTGGATGAGTTGGCGTGAAATCCGTCAATAGTCTCGACATAACTGAGACTATCCGTAAAAATAAAATAATGATCTGGTGCAAGTGAGGCAATCGTTTCTAGCGTATAATGTATTGCCGCCAGTTCAGCAGCATATACGGAACAAGGAGTTTGAAACATTCGAGAGGCGCTATGAAATTCGTTATAAATACCAAAACCAGCGGACGTCTCTATTAGTGATCCATCTGTGAAGAACGATCTTGCGGAATCAACTTTGCCAAAATTTGCAGCGAAAATCGACGGAGCAATCATGGAACGATGATGCTCTGGGATTCCACGAATCTCTTGCGTCATGGATAAATCAAAATGAACAGAATTGCCGAAGTCGGAGAAGCAAACACGATAGGGATTATGCTGCGAAGAGCTGACATCCTGTGTTATGTACACGTAGTACAATGACATAAAACGACTTTGAGGGTTTAGCTCAAGAAGCTCCTCAAAGTTTGCAATCACCAGTGGGTTCATAATTTCACAACGGGTGAGAAGCCTGAGGGACAATTCCGAAAACCGATCAGAGAGTGGCAACATGTCCGCCAATACTTCAAGACTCATCGTATGAGTCGAGTGCTTGCATCCTAACGCGATACGAAGACAGCGATATTGGATCCGTTCCAGTTTGATGATGTGCGGATGGGCTCCCCACCACGTTCCGGTAATTGTGCGGAGAAAATTGATCCTTTGTTGGCATTTTCGTCTCAGATACTCAATGTGGGACCTCCAGGTGCATTTTGAATCGAACCAGACCCCAAGATATTTAAAGAACATATAATGAGTGATCGGTTTACCCAAAAGTTGAAGCTTTGGTTGTGCTGGGCTATGCTAGAAAAACGAGCAACTCAGTTTTCTCCGAGGAGAATTCGATACCTAGCTCGATAGCCAAAGTAGACAAATTATCTACGGTATCCTGTAAGGGTCCTTGCTGATCGACCCCTTTGGACCCTGTCATAGACACTATATGCCGTCATCTGCAAGTTGTCTCAACGTGCAGTTGTCACTTAAACAATTGTCAATTTCTCTGACGTAGAAATTATACAAAAGGGGGCTTAAACATGAGCCCTGGGGGAGACCCATGTAACTAAATCGAGAAGCTGCAGAGTTTCCATGAGAAAAGCTCATATGTTTCTCTGACAGCAAATTGTACAAAAAGTTATTAATTGATGGAGAAAGGCCACATGCGTGGAGTTTGTCTGAAAAGAATTCAACCGATACTGAATCAAAAGCCCCTTGATATCCAGGAACACAGAAGCTATTTGCTCTTTTTTAGCAAAAGCCAGCTGAATTTCTGTGGAAAGCAACGCCAGACAGTCATTCGTTCCCTTGCCCCTACGGAAACCAAACTGAGGTTCATCTCAACCCATTTGTCCAAGCGGAAAAGGATCATTTTCTCCAACAATTTTCGAATACACGATAACATCGCGATGGGTCGGTACGAGTTGTAATCTGACGCGGGTTTACCAGGTTTTTGACGTAGGATTACGTCTTTCAACAAAATATTGGGGGTGCAATTTCAAAAAACCTAAATCGACCGTATTACGAAAGTGGTCAGGTTTTGACAACATATAACTCTGTCAATAGCAAATGGATTTTTATTCTAAACCTGCTAAAATCAACATTTTATTTATTTTCAATAGGTCACTATTGAAAATTGCACAAATGTCCAACTGTTGCAATAGTGATCAAAATAATCACCGATTGCCTGCAAAACGCGTTTTCCCTAACACAGATTTCAAAATAGAATTCCATCCGGTCTCACTGAACGGTAGTTATTCAATCACCATGCGTGGTGGTGTCCGGTCGGTCGTCATCAGCAGCAGCAGTGCTTTCGGCGCGTGGCGTTGAACATTGTTCTCCAGTACACAGCGAAAGGGCAGCAAGCAGCGAGCTACAGCCCACATTACCGGCCATTCACTGAAGGAGGAAGAAACCACACCGCTACTGATTGGAAGCAGTAGCGCTTCGTGAGTCGCTGGGGGCCATCTATGCCAAGCACGTCACCCTCGTTCCAAACATCATACAGCTCGCCAGCCTTATCCGTGTTGAACACCCTAATAGCTCAGCATTACTCAACCATCACGACAGAGCGGTTCCTTTCAGGACCAGTTATTGTTATTTAAGAGTAAACTTTCATTGAACGTTCGCTCGCCTTGCTGCCATCCACATCACCCATAAACTCTTCGATAGTTTATGTACTCAGCAACCAAAACGTTTGTGGTCAAATGCGTAACAGTATTGAAGTGGTACATAACAATTCTCGCAATGACCGAATATCACAGGATCTTATCAATTTACCAGAAACACTTCGAATTGCGGTTAGGTTTTTTTTCATGACGCAAGAAAAAAGCAAAACAAAAATTCCAATTTATATAGGAGAAATGTATGTAATGTCGGCCTAAGTGTCCCTAATTTGGGCCCATACATAAATTCAGCAATCGACTAAATTTTCAATAGCAACCAAAAATATCCATTAGTACCGTCCCAATGACGCGTTCATCTAGATACAATTGATAAATATCAGATTTTTAGCGCCCAATCTTAGATCTTAGATCAATTGGCCAACATTAGAGCCATTTCCCCTAATTGATCGCAAATATCAAGACAAGAAATTCCTCCAATTAATTTTTCGCTTTTTTTTCACCAAAAATTCCATGCGTTTTTTGCACGAAAATGCGTAATTTTGTCAACAGAAAAAGTGGCGTTTCCGTGATAAAAAAAAAGTGGTTTCCCTAATACAGTCGCCGAATATTTATACCGAGCACATAATCCTACGTCAAAACTACGGTCGTGTCGTGGATAAAACCTCTTACTTGTTAATGGCTATAATTTGCTCACCCGCCTCCAATCATCCGGGACAATATTGAGCTCCAGGAACTTACCAAACAAGTTCAACATGCGCCTCTTAGCGACGTCTGGGAGGTTCTTCAACAAGTTGAACTTGATCTTATCAGCCCCCGGAGCCGAATGACCACACGAAAGGAGCGCGATTGAGAGCTCCACCATTGAAAAAGGTTGACTGATCTCAGCGAAATCGTCGTTTCGCGAGGAATCATCCGTGCCGGCACGGAATCAGCACCCCCATTTTTGGCTCGAACTTGAGAATCCAACGATCCGAGTACTCTTTGCGCCGCGTTCCAAAGCGTATTCATCGACATTTCGCGCGATAATCCGTCCACGAATTGCCGCCAGTATTCGCGTTTCTTGGCTTTAATGAGGCTCTTGAGTTCGCGTTCAAGAGCCGAGTACGCTTCAAAATTTACGGGTGTTCCACGTTTCTGGAAAAGCTTGAACGCGTCGGACTTTTTACGATAAACCTCAGTGCATTGCTGGTCCCACAAAGGGGAAGGAGGTTTCCTACGGAAAGACGTTCCTGGAACCGGCCGAGTTTGAGCTTGAAGCGCGCTGCCCAAGATCATATTGGAGAGGAAGTTATATTCCTCCAACGGTGGAAGCCCTTCTAACGACGTTAATGCCTCATCTATCACAGTCTTAAACTTTGTTCAATCGATATTACGGGTAAGATCGTACGCGACGTTAACGGGTTCCGACGGATTGAACCCACTGAAACTTTGATCGGCAAGTGATCACTACCGTGGGGATCTTGGATCACATTCCACGTGCAATCCAACGATAATGAACTAGAGCAAAGGGTGAGGTCTAATCTACTTCAATTCGAGGATAGGCCAGCCAAACGTGTTACTTCTCGATTGTTAAGAATTGTCATATTGAAGCTGTCGCAGAGGTTATATACCGTCCTGTACCGTGGGAATTGAAATCTCCCATAATCAACCGTGGAGCAGGAAGTACCGAACATATATCTGAAAGTTGTTTTCGATTAACAACGGCTCTAGGAGAAATATACCAAGAGGCAATACAAAGACTCTTACCTTTAATAATAGCCTGACATGCGACAACTTGCATACCTGGAAATTGTGGAAGATTCACTCTATAGAAGGAATGGCACTTTTTGATCCCCAAAAGTACCCCTCCTCCACGCGAATCCTCACGATCCAGTCGAATAATGTTAAAATCATAAAAAGGAAGATCGATATCTGAAGAGAGCCATGTTTCACAAAGAGCAAATGCATCACAATCATTATTGTGAACTAAAAACTTAAACGATTCTAATTTAGGAATAAGACTTCGACAATTCCACTGTAGAACAGTGATCAAATCTCCTACCTCGAATTTGCACTACTTGCCAACAAGGTTGCAAAAACTCATTTCAGCTAAAATAATGTTTTTTGGAAT
Source organism: Ochlerotatus camptorhynchus (assembly GCF_037179485.1). Taxonomy (NCBI): domain Eukaryota; kingdom Metazoa; phylum Arthropoda; class Insecta; order Diptera; family Culicidae; genus Ochlerotatus; species Ochlerotatus camptorhynchus. Next base: position 4,068,243 of record NW_027040849.1, read on the forward strand.
AATAAAACCAAAAGATGGTATGATGACATGTTTTACTTGTAACTTACAAGAAGATGTTACACAGAATGCGTTTGAAACATAAAACCTGTAAATTTTGCTTTCTATGAGTCACAATCAGCGATTTGCTGATTTCTGAGTGAGTGAGTGAGTGAGTGAGTGTGTGAAAAATCGCTGATTGTGACTCTCATGAAGTGAAATAAACAGGTTTTATGTGTCAAACACATTCTTTGCAACCTCTTCTTGTATCTTACCTATTCAAAATATGATCATAGCATCTAATTATTTCATAATTAAAAAAAAAACATTGTTTTAGCTGAAATGAGTATTTGCAACCTTGCTTGCCAAACATTGCAATTCAATGTGTAAATCCCTTGGAAGAGATCATATCGAAGGACGCTGAAATCAACAGCAAATCACTTCATTTTAGATTGTTTTGCACATCGTTGTTGATGTGCTGTGCTTTGAACTCGAAATGTCAACCATACTGATATTAACAATCTATCACTTTAAGTTTAAACAATTTATCCTTGGATTAATTTTTTGCTGAAAATGCAATGGGTTTAAATAAATATATAGCCTTGTTCATACTGCAATCCTTGTTGCCTTATTCAGAATATGAGCATATCATATTACTACCCAGATCACATATTTCCAAGTGACATTGAACAACTATTATTGACTACAGCAACAATTTCGTATTACTCACGCTCTAGAACGCACATTATTTCGAGTGAAGATGGAGAATTATTGCTTCTCTCACTTGACTTAATTTCTCGATTACTTTTTCAAAGGGACGTATCAGCTTTTGTAAACAATATCAAATGCATTGCATTGTCGAGTACACTAAAAAAAATATTCAAATCTAAATAGATTAAAAGTTACGCTAAATCTCAACTCTCCCGCCCGCCGCATAGCTGGGTATAAAGAGAGAGAATACGAACTTAGTATACAAATGGATTATGCGTGCCTTAGTATAAAATGTGAATATACTTGCAATGTATTTATGCGGTTTGTTCAGGGTAGTGCGTTTTTTTTTTCTCGTTTCTATTTAGCATATTTCTCATGAATGAAATTTTGTTTTGTTATGATAAGTTTATTTTTAGACAAAATTAAATAATTGATAGCATTAACAATATGACTACATGGTTAGAATAACAATATACCCGAGCAAAGTCCAGCATCAAAATGACAGCAAATTGAAATCAAGTTTTGATATCAACATCAAACTGAAATCATAATTTGATTTCAGTTTGCGCAACTGACACATTTGATAACAAATTTTGTTTTCATTTTGCTGTACATTTGCTCTTCAAATATATGTTGTTGCGGGTTTGTTTTGATTGCCTTAGCATAACATCAAATTTAATACTTGTTTTGTTATCAACAGGAAAAATTGATATCAAATTGAGTTTTCAGTTTGCTCTCACTGATAGCAGAAATAGCAACAATCAATACGAAACTAACGATTTCAAATTGGCTCACTACTTGACTAGCCTATTGGTCCCAAGCAAATCGACTAACGTATCCCATTCTAGTATAAATTCCAGTACTACACTATGTTTGTTTTGATTCGCTATGAAAGTTTGACAGATAAAATGAGGGGTTAGTGGATTTTCCTAAGTTTCGAGGGGTGAATCGATTAGCTTGGCACCGAAGATAGTACCAAAGCTGAGCCAAAAAGTTGAGCTCGTTTCTTCGGGACCTTCTGGTCTTAGAGCTACCTCTATGGAAATAGTTTTCAATGTGATGTCGCAGGAAGATTTGTTTGCTCTCAATTTTGATATTTTAACCGTTAAAACGACCAAAACGACAGCAATCTTTGTAATCCTTAGCAGCGAAATCACAACATCAAATTTAGATTTCAATTTGATCCAGTGTTGGGAAAATATCAAAAAATCAAATCTCATCAACGCCCAAGATCAACACAAAAATCAACAAGCAAACAACTGCGGTTGATTTTGCAAGCTGTGATATCGCAGCTTGGAATATCAAGCTAACAAAACTCACCAGCTGCAAATCTCAACAAGCTGTGGTGAGATTGAGTTCCATGATTTTTGCTTTACACCCGAATGCAGTCGAAACTTCCATAACGGCTGGCAGCAGTCACTTCGTGTCTGCCATCGGTGAGGAGTAAAGGGCGAACACGAAATTATTGCGACACCGAAAATGTCATGCCAATTTTCTTATAATGTTTAGAATCAAACCAAAATTTTAGGGTAGTTTTATACATATATTTACTTCAAAAATCAAAAGAAAAGTTAATCGATGGAGCCTTGAGTGTAAAATTGAACGCATTTTCGCTTGATGCCCTCCATCAAAGTCTTTACAGTGTCATCCGGTACCAGTTTCTCAGTTTTTTTTCCATTTTCTTAACATGTCCTTCTCGTCTTTGACTGTCTTCTTGCTCTTCCGAAGTTCCTGCTTCATTATTGCCCAGTACTGCTCCACCGGGCGCAGCTCCGGACAGTTTGGCGGATTCATGTCCTTTGGAACAAAATGGACAGAATTGGCCTCATACCACTCCACGACACTTTTAGAATAGTGGCATGATGCCAAATCTGGCCAAAATAGCGGAGCTTCGTCGTGCTGCTGCAAGAACGGCAAAAGGCGCTTCTCGAGGCACTCAGATTTGTAGATCTCGCCATTTACTGTGCCCTTTGTCACGAAAGGCTCACTCCTCAGTCCGCAAGAGCAGATGGCCTGCCAAATGAGATATTTGGAGGCGAACTTCGACATTTTCTTCTTCTTAAATTTGTCGTTCACATCGAACTTGCTCTTGCCGGTGAAAAACTCCAACCCCGGAATTTGCTTAAAATCGGCTTTTATATACGTTTCGTCGTCCATCACACAGCAGCCATATTTTGTCATCAACTTCTAGTAGAGCTTCCGTGCCCGAGTTTTAGCTTTCGATTGTTGCCGCTCATCGTGATTTGGGAAGTTCTGTACCTTGTATGTATGTAGTCCAGCTCTCTTCTTTGCATTATGGACGTAGCTCTGCGACATGCCGATCTTTTTAGCCAAATCACGGCTTGAGACGTTGGGATTTGCTTTAATCATCCGCTTCACCTTTCCCTCCGTCTTTTTGTTCTCCTGTCCCGGTTTTCTTCCAGCTCCTTTGCCGTGGTCCAACGTCAACCGCTCCTGGAACCGCTTCAACACTCTGAAGACGGTTGAATGGTGAATGTTCAACATTTTTCCCAACTGCCGGTGCGACAGGTCAGGAAATTCCAGGTGTTTGGAAAGAATTTGTTCTCTCAACTCGCGTTGGTTCACCTCCATTTTCGTTGAATCGAAAAACACGACTTCGAGTTTGACAGCATGTACACAATACACATCAATGAGAAAGTGTGCAAAATTTGGTTGATTTTTACCCAATGGTAAAAAAGTTATGCCCTGTTGAATGTGTCGCAATAATTTCGTGTTCGCCCTTTAAAAAGAGATAGCAAACTATACTATCTCTTTCTAAGAAAACGATGTGCAACGGAATCATTTTTGTGTCGAGTCAACTCTCAGCTTGATTTTTGCACGTTGTGAATAGTCTCGCAATATCAAAGGAGCTTGTAAAATCAATATCAAGCATGATACTTTGTTTTCCAATATCACGCGTGATATTTCGAGCGCATGAGAGCGGAAAAATATCAATTGATTTCTGATTTTGCCAACACTGATTTGATCTCAGGCTTTGCTCGGGTAACCACTCATCATTAATCTAACTAACATGGGATTGGAAATATGCACGATTGGAATATCATGCAGGACAAGTAGCTCCTAGATGTCGACCGAAAGAGATTCACGTGACACTGATTCATCCAAGTCTTCAAAGCTCTCCCCAATTTCCGACTTTAAGCACGTACTGAAGCTTCTGTTCTGCAAGTTACTGTTGCTGTTGACTCTCGTGAACCAGGTTTCCGGTTTCTATTATTGAAATGCCACGCTACACCGGACGCCCCTCGAAGTCGAGTCGAAGAGTTAGACGTGGCATTGTAGCTTTAGTCCGGTCGTGCAACTGGCTCAGAAGTAGTAAAATACACCGAGTCTGATACCAGTTCTGGTTCTGGTTCTGAGGATCCCGTTTATTCTTACATGGACACACGGGATGGAATCTCCTCCATGGACAACAGTAATATTCGGCTTATTCTGTAAAAGAAAAAAATGATTTGAGTTATAAGAATGTTGTAATCCTGCATGTAGTGCACCTTACTGCGTGCCGATTTGACATGGATGATTGTTCGGCCTTGGTTTAAGCTGCGACCTATGCTGCACAATCGTGCGAATCGGTAGTGAAATCTCCAAGTTGCCGTTACAGCAATAGAGCTTTCGTGTCTGCTGTTTATCACCATTATCATCGCTTTGGAAGGTGTCATTAGGTGTAGTATTGACAACGACATCACGGCACGGAACAGAAACGAACAACATTACAGCATAATTGAAAATAAAATTTTGATGTCAGCTCTTTGGTTTTCAAAATATGTTTATCAACCTACCTATGGTTCTTCCAAATAATACTTTCTAAAAGTATTTTTCCATGACGGTTTTCAATAAATTCACCAAACAAGCTATCAACCAGGCGATTGAAAACGAACAGATCGATGAGGAAAAATGATAGAAGACATGAAAACTGAAGAAATTTAAAATTTAACATTATTTGTTTATGTACACTGAACGAATTTCGCTCCAGTCCGCTTTGAGAAGCAGCCGAGAACGGTTGTGTGTTTTTGCTCCGCTGCGTGCTTTTTTTAGAGCTCGGGCTATCTTTGTGCTGCCGTGTAGTTTTTCGGTGCTCGCATTTGAATAGTTTTGTGTCCCGGACGCGATAATTCGATTTAGAATGATTTGTGCTGATGTTTTTCCCCTGTTGCTTTGGTGCCTGGAGTGCTCTCGCTCCCTTTGTTGACGGTGTGACTCGACCGCGCTGATCTATTATTAGGTTTTTGCGGTGTGCATTGCTTTTATGCATTGACCCAAAAAATCTCAAAAATAAAACGCGGATGTTCCCAAATGTTATCAACGAATTCGAAATTACTAAATAACACCTCAAAAACCAGGCAATGGTTTACGAGAATCATATCATCCATATTGATACGTTTCCCGATTTGATTTACTAGCGTTATGTAGAGGTTCATCGCCATTGTTCTGAAGTGATGAACATCCTCAAGCTTGATGCTATTGGATGAGAAAACATCATCCAAATGTTTTTGTACGCGAGTACCCATATAAACCTTTTCCACAGTAGTTTCTGGGTTGCAAAATTAACGAACCCAGGTCTTCAAGCTTCGCAATGTAGTCAATGTATAATCTGTACTTTTTTACAACACATCATTGGGACTATTTCTAGTCGGTTGATGCAACCATAACAAATAAACAAATAAACAAACTTTTGGTAGAAAAAATTCCAAAAACCTCAAGCAAAGCTCCGTCATGGGGTTCTCCAAGATACCACTGATTTCTTTCATCTTCTCGGCATCAAGTCCACATACTTACTTACTTACTTAAGGGTCCTGCGCACCACCAGCGGTGCAAAGGGCCAACGTGAAAGACTTCCATCCTGGGCGGCTGCTCGCTTTTGCCTTGACCTGGGCCCAGGTCAGATTTCTATCGACTTGCTTAATTTCCTTATTGAGGCTCCGCCGCCATGAGCCCCTGTGTATGCCTCTGCTGCGATGTCCTGCTGGATTCCAATCCAGCGCTTGCTTGCAGATTTCGTTTCCGCCCCGTCGAAGTGTGTGGCCGACCCACCTCCATTTTCGCTCTCGAATTTCTGTTGCTATCGGCTTCTGATGACATCGACGATGGAGCTCGGCATTCGAGATCCAGTTGTGAGGCCACCAGGCACCAATTATATACCGCAGGCATCGGTTGATGAAGACCTGCAGCTTTTGAGTGTTCTCCGCTGATACACACCACGTCTCGCTGGCGTATAACAACACAGATTTCACGTTCGAGTTGAAAATTCGGATTTTGGTGCGTTGACTTATCTGGTTGGATCTAGCCTTCTTGATTCGTGCACCTATGTCGCTCTTGGTCCCGCCGTCCGACGCTATTTGGCTGCCAAGATATTGGAAACTTTCGACCTTCTCCACTGCTTGCCCCGCTACCGTAAAGTTGGAAGGGTTGCCCGTGTTGATATCCAACGATTTGGTCTTGTTGACGTTGATGGTGAGACCCGCCGCAGAGGAGCGTTCGGCTAGGTCATTGAGCTTACTCTGCATATCAGAGCGCCGTTGTGCTGGTAGAGCAACATCATCAACCAAATCGAAGTCGTTGAGATGCTCCATGGTGATAGGCTGCCAAAGCAGCCCACGGTTCGGTACACGGTCAATTGCACCTACCATGATCTCGTCGATTACGATGAGAAACAGTAGCGGTGATAGTATACATCCTTGTCTCACACCAGCGACTACCCGGATAGGGTCGGACAAGGCTCCGTTATGCAGAACTCTGCACGTGAAAGCCTCATACTGCGCTTCGATGAGGTTGATGATTTTATCCGGGACTCCCTTGCGTCTCAGGGCGCCCCACAGATTCTCGTGATTGAGACGGTCGAAAGCTTTTTCGTAGTCAATGAATACCAAATAAAAGGACTCTTGGAATTCATTGACCTGCTCCAGGATGATGCGGAGCGTGACAATATGGTCCACACAAGATCTTCCGGCACGGAATCCTGCCTGCTACCGTCGGAGAGTGGCGTCGATCTTCTTCTGTATCCGATTCAGGATAACTTTGCACAGAACTTTGAGAACAATACACAGTAACATGATGCCTCGCTAATTGTCGCACACAGTCAGATCCCCCTTCTTTGGGACCTTCACTAAGATGCCCTGCATCCAGTCGGCCGGAAAAGTCGCGGTGTCCCAGATATTACAGAATAGTTGATGCAACATTTGTGCGGATAGCATGGGGTCAGCTTTGAGCATCTCTGCTGATATGCGATCGACCCCTGGAGCCTTGTTGGATTTCATGTTTCGGATAGCTGCTTCAATCTCCTGCAGTGATGGGGCCTCGGAATTGACGCGAGTGATGCGCCGCACCCTAGGCGGATCATGCCAAGATGTTGATGGCTGGTTGGCCGTCGAAACTTGAAGAAGTTGTTCGAAGTGCTCAAACCAGCGTTTCAGCTGGTCAGTGGGGTCGGTAAGCAATTGTCCAGTCGTGTCCTTCACTGGCATCCTCGGGTTCATCATTGCTCCACTCAGGCGTCGTGAGATATCGTAGAGGAGGCGTATATCGCCAGTGTTTGCGGCTTTCTCCCCTTCGTCGGCCAGGGAGTTCACCCACGCTCGCTTGTCCCGTCTGCAAGAGCGCTTGACTTCCTTCTCTAGAGCCGAGTACCGTTGACGGGCTTCGTTCTTGGCTCCTCTGGTTCTCGCCCGCTCTATCGCGGCTTTTACTTCTCTACGCTCCTCAATCTTCCGCCAGGTTTCATCTGTGATCCACTCTTTCCTCTGGGTGCGCAGCTCACCCAAGTTGTTCTCGCTTGTTTCTATAAAGGCATTCTTGATGGCCGTCCATTGTTCTTCTACGCTGCCACCTTCTGGAACGTCCGCAGCTCGGGTCTCAAGTTCATGAACAAAAGACCTTTTTACCGCTGGATCTTCAAGTCGGCGTGTGTTGAACCGCCGCCCGAGTCTCTCCTCCCGTCGCTGAATCCGCGCCATGCGTAGGCGGATTTCACCGATTAGAAGGTGATGGTCAGACGCGATGTCGGCGCTGCGTTTATTCCGGACATCAAGAAGGCTCCGTCTCCATTTTCGGCTGATGCAAATGTGGTCGATCTGATTCTCGGTATGTCCATCACGGGAAACCCACGTGACTATGTGCACTGGCCGATGGGGGAAGAGCGAGCCCCCGATCACCATGTCGTTATTGCCACAAAATTCTGCAAACAGCTCACCGTTCTCGCTCATTTCGCCATGGCGTCCCATGACACGCTCATAGTCCGTGTTGTCGGAGCCGATCTTCGCATTGAAGTCGCCAGTGTAGATCTTGATGTCACCCTTTGGAACCTTATCCAAGTCCACATACGAATTAGTATAATTTAAGTATACTCTGAGTGCTGGAAGTCTTTCTAGCATCCGTTTCACCACTTGCTCTAATGACAACCAGCGTGTGGCAGCCGGGTGGAGCATTTTCAATGGTTTCAAGTCCATAATTGCTTGAAGCTGTTCAAATTTCGAAAATAATTTTGTTTATTTTATGCTAAATTTCAGGAACCAATTGGTAAAAATCTGTACAAAATCTGTATTAATTTTCAAATATCTGTATAATGTCTGTAGTCTGTATTGGGTCTGTACGAAACCTCAAATATCTGTATAAATACAGACATATCTGTATATCTGGCACCGCTGAGTGCAAGAGCATTTGAATTAGATGTGACCAAGATGACTACATATAGGTGTTCTAACGTGTCAAATTCATGATTCAGCCATGTTGGATATTTGTATGGAACAGCGACCGAGTTTGTTTACAATTTGCACTAAAACCGCACTTTTTCCCCCCGCGATCTCCTCGCCCATATAGTGACAAAGCTGTATCACCATGTATATACCCACCATGGATGTGACAACATTTCAACGTTCAGTATTGGTCAACTCCTTGGTCTGCTCCTTCCAAAGAGTCGTCTCTTTGTCCCCCTGGATTGGTCGCTTGGCTAAATTTAATCACTATGCATTTTCCCTCTTTTTTCAGAGCTCTCAATTCTACAAAAAGTACGAACTTCTACCGGATCGGGCCATCGGCGACGGTTTGTTCTCCACCTGTCTCAAATGCCGCCGACTGTCCTCCTCTTCCTCCGGTTCCAACCACAGCAGCAGAAGCAATAGCAGCAGTTATAGTAGTAAAAGTAGCAATTACTACGCAGTCAAAGTGCTGTTCAACCATTCGGAACCGGCGGCCTACGCCCGGCAGGAGGTCGAAGCACTGAAAGCGTGCCAAGGTCATCCCAATATTGTTAAGTTTGTCGAAGCCCTCAAAGACTCCCATCACATCTACATCGTACTGGAACTGCTGGACGGCGGTGAACTGCTGCATAGGATAAACAAGAGTAGCAGCTTTACCGACAGCCAAGCTCGGCACTACTTCCGCCAGATGGTGCAGGCGGTGGCTTACATGCACCAGAAAGGCATCGCTCATTGTGATCTCAAGCCGGAGAATGTGCTCTTCGAGGGGCCTAACTCGGAGCATCTGAAACTGATAGATTTCAGTTTCGCCAGAAGCATAGAGAACAACAACTGCCTGGAGTCGTCACCGATCGCTGGCACGCTGGGTTATACGGCACCGGAAGTGTTCGAGGGACGATCGTACGCGCTGGAATCCAGTGATCTGTGGTCTCTGGGTGTGATACTGTACACGATGTTGTGCGGACAGGCTCCGTTTACGCCGCGGCAATTTTTCGGGCACACAAATCTGGCGTCGTCGGCGAAACAGATGGAAATCATAATGGACAAAATCCGGCGGGGTTCGTTTGATCTGACATCGTCGGCGTGGATGTGCGTGAGTGAAGAGGCCAAAGACTTAGTAAAACGACTGCTGACGGTTGATCCGGATCGGCGGATAACGATGGAGCAATTGATGGTCCATGAGTGGTTAGATCTGAACCGGACGGCCGGCGTGCGACGACAGTTGAAGATGATCTATCCGGAACAAAGCTTGCAGCAGTTGGAAGCGAACGTGAAGAATACCTACGATGCATTTAGGCGAGCGGAAGAGGAAGGTTTCCGATTGCGGGAGGTTAGCCGGACGGCTACAGCAAACCAGCGACGCACCAATGGGGCCAAATCGAAAAAATCGACCGAAAGCCAGTACAGTAGCTCGATGGAGGAGAGCACGTCGAGTGGAATTGGACGAAGCAAGTCCAGCAAGAGCAGTTCCATCTCGGACAACAACGGACACCGAACGATCAGTGTCTCGACGAATGGTTCCGAGGTGGTTCTGATAGACGAAGCCGGCGATAGCGATCATCACTTCGAGGAGAAAGAGCTTGTGGGTCAGAAAGAGGAGAAGCAGAAACAGGAGGATTCTAGTGAAAGCAATAACAATGACCTGAACGAAGTGGAAAGGAAAGCGCCAACAAGTGCGCCGGAAGATGAAGACGACGATGAGCTGGATGGCGATGAAGAGATCGATGACCTATTGGCAGATCTTGAGGAGGTTGTTGAAGAGCACAAAGCCGAGATGGAGCAGATGAAAAAGCATCATCAAAAGCCACAGCCGGAGGAAGACGAAGAAGAACCGGAGAAACAGGTGCGGAGAAGAAGCAACTCCACTGCTAGTGATACGAGCAGTACTACCATTCCTCTGGTGCTCGAAAATATGACCAAACCATTCAAGGGTCAACATCAGCCTGACGAAGTCGTTCAGGAAGAAGCTGACGATGATGACCACGAACCTGCCTTCGTCGATTCAGTAGAACAATTCGATCCTAATCTGTCGTCCTGTTCGAGGGAATCGCTGGTTATCGGGCTGCGAGCTTCAATCGATGCCGAACCGTTGGAATTCGGGTTCGAAGAATTCATCTTCCGGGGTTTCGATGAGACGGAACTGAACCGAGCAAGCCGACGGAAATCAATCTGCCTCAGCTTTACGATCAACCCGTTGGGAAAAATTCGCAAACGGCGAATGGACTTCGAAATGAGCTTCCACAGACCCAAGCGGATGCGGCAGGTTGTAAGCTATGTATATTAATAAGAAACCGTTTGTTTCGAACCAATTCTCTTTCCCTTGAGGACTATTATCTACACAAACCATTATTGTACCATATATTGTTTCACTTTATTCTTTATGCATTCGTTTTCCTTTAGTTGTTTCAATCGATCTCTTAGAAAAAAAGACAGGAAATTCTCTTAAAATAGTGGGGCGCAACCAGCAGCGAGCCATCAAGTGCACTTATTAGAGATGTTTGTTAACGAAATCTAAGGCAAACCCACAGGAGCCGCTGAAGACGGGCAGACCGATAGGAATACTAAAAAAACACACAGAGACATTTGAATAGGAACAAATAGGCACCAACATGGATTTCTCTTTTTACTCCAGTAAAGTACAGGTACACCATTTTTTTACTGAACTCAGAGATAGAAAAAAATACAAGGCAATCGCGCAGGAAGCTGGTTGGGATAAAAGTCACACAGTGCTATTCGCGATTAAAAAAAAAAACATTAGAGTAACAACAACGCCCCGGTTTCAAGCAGTAGCCTGTAAACCATTCGTGTACCGTAAATGTATCTTCTAGTTCTTCAGTTTGTAGTTCTAGTTTCTAGCCTCATTCTCCATATTCCATATTGGTTGGTAGAGTTCGCTTTGAAATCAGTGCAGTGGTTATTGGAAGATGAATGAAGTTCAGTTTAAGTCTGGGATTAAAGAAAGAGAAACTAATAAAAGTTTTCACAGGAAAAGACCAACAAACTTCGAGATGTCCACTTTTTTGGTGGAGGACTTGAATGGAAAGCTATAAAATTCTCTTTAATCAAATCGTGCTACTAGGTAACTGCTCATTATACCCCACCTGTCCACTATACCCCTCTTACCCTAAGTTCTTATGGAATTACTTAGTATTGCCTCAATGTAATATGATTGTGCTACATTATCCCGAATGTCACTTCCCCGAATTCCATTATCCCAAATGAGAAAAGAACGAGCAGCATTGAAAAGAAGGCAGAATCTCATTCGGGGCAGTGGTCATTTGGGGTAATGCAGGACAACCCTATTCGACTGCTCCACACACAGTGTAACCAGTTGGACAAACTTGAAATTTGCCTTCGTTAAATCAAATCTCTTTGACTTTTATCGCGACCGTTTTAACCGTCAATTTGGTTTTACAACCTCTCCACACACGTTACAACCGAGCATCAAGCCAACCAACCCTGGATGTACAATTGTAACATCATAATGAATTTGTTTCGTGTTCTCTGAGGGATTTAACACTTGTTTAAGTACCTCAAGAGGCCCTTTTTGAGACTCCAAACTGCTACAAATAGAAGCCTGATTTGAAAGAGAATTGCTACTCAATTATCGCATCCGACTGACTACCATTCTTCCCCCATCGGAATTCATCGACCATCCATCACTGTGCATATTCTTTCATTTACTGTCAACCCAAACTGTATTGTACTCTCCAAATAGACTTCCAATGTAAAAAAATAAAACAGAAAGAAAATAGACCAACAGATAGAATGCAACAAGATGAAACACGAAGCAGCAGGAAATCAAATAGACTAAACACCAGATAAAAACCGTTAGTAGTTATCGATAAAAAAAAAAACAACACAAAAAGGAAGCCTTTTTAAGAAGGAATATTTGCCTTAAAATATCATCCATATCAGCGCAGCAGTGGAACACAGAAGAAAAACTGAGCTGAACATGGAACTAACACACACACAAAGAGAACGGTAAAGCACCACAAATAGTAGTTTCCTCAATCTGCTCTATTATTCCCCTCCCCTTTGTTATTCTCCTTGATAAATTATTGAACATAAATACCTAGGACATTAGATCAGTTAGCGTGTGATCGAGTATACATATAGTTAAATCCCTATTAGGCATGTTGTAGACATAAACAGTGTGAGTGTGGACCATTTTTTTTTTATATTCTTTCGTTTCGTGTAGAATGTGGTACCATTTATTGGACCTTGTAAATAGTTAATAGAAGAAAACAAATATAGGTAAACTAGTGACCAAACCTGGAACTCAAAACTGAAGAAAAATCCGGTTCCTGTCTGGGGCTCATCGGAGAAGTGTTTGTGTGCATGGAATAAAGGAAAAAAAGAAGTAGGACAGAGACCAACCAACATAGGCTTAACCGGCTTAACGGTCGAATGTATCTCAAAGAGGTTAACGAAAATAACAAAACATTTTCTAGGATGTAGATACATCAGCCTATTTTAAGAAGAAATAAAAAGTATCATTGAGCTGAAAACCATTAACAGAAAATTATAGAAGACATACAACAAGTAAACCAATAAAAGAGTAATGTCGTGAAATAGTTAGTTCAATTGATTAGGGATGATCGTCTAGGTACAGACAAACAGAAAAAAATATTCTTAAATAGGTAAAAGCAAACTTAGTTGGTAATTTTAACTGACAACACACACATACACAGACTATAGAAACAAACACATCGTATCGTAACGTAATCATTTTAGTCGTATTCTATGAAGTTAGCTGGAACTATACAACAAAAGAAAACACTGTAAAGACCGCGGTATATTAGACAAAAAAAAAAACAAAATACAAGTATCTCTTAGGAAGGACAAATGGAATACTATTGAATTTATGCAAAACAAAAATACATTCTAGTGAATAAAAGAAAACTGAAAAATATGGAAAAAAAATATTAGATTAAATTAATTGAATGGATGTTTTCTACTTTTTTAATTAGTTAATTGCAATTGTTTTCTTCTTGGTTCTTAGGCTTAAGCGCACCATCCGTTTCCTTTTCCTATTATTTTCCATTTTGTTTTTACATTTATTCATTTATTGCTGAATTTAATAACCCAGAGGAGACAAGCATGAAGTTTAGCGAATGCCAATACGAAAGAAAACACTATTATTTAAAAACAGAAATGCAAACAAAAAAAAAATATTAAAAAAAATACAATTCGGACGAAACTATCTTTGAAGCAGAATGGTGCATCCAGTTTGCTAACTAGAACATATCCCAACATTCCTATTACAACAATTAAAGTTCTGTCCAGTTAGAATCCGGACTCACTTATTGTGTTGCAGTGGCACGGAAAGTGACCGCTGCAAGAATTATTTTACAGCGGTTTGTTTACCTAAAGGGTGTCCACGATGAAATTGCTCTAACTTTTTAACCGTTGGGTAGAATTTAATGAAAATTTGGGTGGATTTAGTTCATAGTGCATTATTTACATCCTGCAAGTTTTGAAGTCCTGTGATCAAAACTCGCGGAAATGGAGTCGAAAGAACAGCTCGTGCGTGATAAAATCTTGCGCATTCATCACGAGAACAAGTATCTCTCGCATCGTTCCATCGCTAAAACGTTGGGAATCGCGAATTCCGCGGTGTCGCGAGTGATTAAGCGGTTCGAGGAACGGTTGACCACCGATCGGAAGCCGCGTAGTTGGGGCCTTCAACCGAAATCCGAACGCCTCCGTTAGGGATGTGGCTAAGAAGCTGCACCTAAGCCGAAGTTTTGTCCAGAAGGCCAAAACTAAGGCTGGGCTTCGAACGTTCAAGGTACAAAAGGCCCCTAATCGCGACGAGAAGCAGAACAAGTCCGCCAAAACCCGTGCCAGGAAGTTGTACCTCAACATGCTGACGAAAGTTGAATGCTGCATCATGGACGACGAAACATATGTGAAGGCCGACTTCAAACAGATCCCCGGCAACCTGTTTTTCACAGCCAAGGATAAGTTCAGCGTTCCGGAGCATGTCCGCACTCAGAAGATGTCCAAATTTGCGAAGAAATTCCTGGTTTGGCAAGCCATCTGCACGTGCGGGAAGCGGAGTGCACCTTTCGTGACCCAGGACACGATGAACGGACAGGTGTACATAAAAGAGTGCCTCCAGAAGCGGCTGCTTCCTCTCCTGAAGGCCCACAACGTCCCAACAATCTTCTGGCCGGATTTGGCCTCATGCTACTCATACTACTCCAAGGACGTGCTGAAGTGGTATGCGGACAATAAGGTCAATTTCGTGCCGAAAATGTTCAACCCTCCCAACACTCCGGAGCTCCGCCCCATCGAGAAGTACTGGGCGATTATGAAGCAGCACCTTCTTAAACGACCTAAGGTAGTGAAGACAGTCGAGGAACTGAAGAAAGTATGGGTTTACATGCAAAAAACGGTTGATTCACAGGTTGTGCAGAATCTTATGGCCGGGGTTAAGGCCAAGGTGTGGGCATTTGCGTATGGACTGTAAATAAAATACGAGTAAAATGGTAAAATGAAGTTTAATAGTTATTTCTCAATCCCTGAAAATGTGATGGTAATCGGATGAAAACTCGAATTTTGCGAATCAATTTTGTGTGTGGCAATTTCATCGTGGACACCCTTTAGGCGCCCACTTTCTGTGGTATAAATTTCACGGTGTTTCGTGCAGTGAGTCAACAATTATTCCAGATGAAAACCGAGAGGAGAGAAAAAATTCTGCACACCCACGTTGATAATCCAACGTGGTCCGCAATAAAAATCGCAAAAACGTTGAAAATCGCCAAATCAACCGTGTATGTGCTCAAACGTTTCAGTGAGCGAAAGAGCGTGGATCGAGTGCCTCAAGGTAAGCGTCGTAGTGGAACATATGACCGCAAGCTGAACCAAAACCGTCAGAGCAAACCCTGGACTATCAGATAATGAAATCGCACAAAAATACGCTGCTGCTCGCAGTACCGTTCGAAGAATTCGTTTGCGAGCAGGATATCGTTCTTATCGAGCCAGCAAGCAACCAAACAGAACGTTGAAGCAAAGTTTCGTCACCAAAACTCGAGCTCGGAAATTTTACCAGCATGTTTTGACGAAGTACCAAGGATGCCTGCTCATCGACGATGAAACCTACGTCAAAATGGATTTCGGACAGCTTCCTGGCCAAAAATTCTTCATGGCGACGGCACGAGGAGATGTTCCTGCAAAAACTGATGATTTGGCAACGGATATGCAGTTGCGGAGCAAAGACCAAAGTGTTCGTGACGAATAAGACGATGGACTCGAAGCTGTACAAGGAAGAATGCCTCAAAAACCGCGTACTACCTTTCATCAAAGTCCATAAAGGTCCCGTGAAGTTTTGGCCAGATTTGGCGAGTTGCCACTACAGCCGGGAAGTCATAACGTAGATTTCATCGATAAAAACATAAATCCACCCAACTGCCCGCAGTTCCGGCCCATCGAGAGATTTTGGGCAATAATGAAGCGGAAGCTTAAGAAAAGTGGAAAAACGGCTCGGGACGCGATTCAGATGACCAAAGTGTGGAACAAATGTGCGAAGGAACTTGACTCCGGAGGTGTGCAGCGTTTGATGGGAGGAATAAAGAAGAAAGTGTGAATTTTCATTAGAAACAAAGAGAAATGATATTGATATATTTTTTTCTAAAAGTACAGTGAATTACCTTTGTTTTAATGTATTAACCATATTTGTACGTCAATCCGTTACCGAGATACAGTTGATTTTATTATTCCGGATTCTAAATGGACATAGCTTCCCAACAAACAATTCAAAGTCACAAATAAGCATACACATTGAATAAATGCTGTATAACAGTGTACAATGCTGAATAAAACAGGATGTCGAATTATGTGCTGAAAAAAGCTCATTGAGATTGATAGATGCGCCGTTTGCTCTGATATGATTAATTTCCTTATTAAAAGTTTTATAAACGTTGACTGTCTTCCTTATTCAGAACCAGAAGTTTGATATAATAACAAACTGAATAAGTGTAATTTGCACATACATTGTCGCTTTTATTCGACTATTTTCAATTGATTGAATTAAATGATTTATTAAACGTCTTATAAATGTTTTCTAGCTCCATTATTAGATTTCATTGCATTGCTTTACAATATTGCTGTATAAGGGTGAATACACTCAGCAAAATAGCTCTTATACCACCCAAAAAACAATTCAGAGTCACAAATAAGCATATATATTGAATAAATGCTGTATAAAAGTGTACAATGCTGAATAAAAAGAGTTGTCGAATTATGTGCTGAAAAAGCTCATTGAGATTGATAGATGCACATTTATTCAACTGTTTGCTCTGATCTGATTAAGTTACTGATTAAAAGCTGTAAAAGTGTTAAATGTCTTCCCAATTCAACGCCAGAAGTTCGATCTAATAACAAACTGTATAAGTGTAATTTGTACATACATTGACACTTTAATTCGACTGTTTTCAATTGATTTAATAACATGCTTTATTAGACGCCTAATAAATATTTTCAAGCTCCATTATTAGATTTCATTGCATTGCTTTAGAATATTGCCGAAGAAAGGTGAATACAGTCAGCATAATAGCTCTTATACCACTATGCGTCCATGTAGCAATCACATGATTTGTAAATGCTTCATAAACGACGTATTAGATTCATTATTCGACAACACTGATTCAGTCTTACAACAAGGCGAAATCAGTAGAGTAGTGGTTATCGTTTCCGCTTTCCAATTAGAAGGTCGTGAGTTCAATCCCAAGCTCAACCCTTCTTTTTTATTTGTGTAGAACATAATTAATTTATTTATTTATTTTATTTATTTATTTATTTATTTTATTTGTCGTCAATCAGTGTAGACCGTTTTACAATTGTTGTCTTAAGAACTATGTTTGAAATTTTGTCTTTGTATATATTTTTTTATAATATGTCTTGAGAGCAAGTTAAAACATTACTTCTAGCTGAAGTTATGCGAGTAATTAAAATATTGCTTTAATTTGGTTTTTGTCATTGTAAAGTCAATGTTATGTGCTTATTATATGTATCCATCATTTGGTTCAAGGGTCCAAATTTGGCATAATTCGTACGGTGACGATTTGTAGCAAATATATTTCTATTTCGTAAATGCCTAGATGGTGTATATACATTTAAGGATGACAATAGTTCTATTGAATCAATTCGATGTGATACGATATAGTTTACGAAAGAAATCATAGCAAATTCACGACGCTCTTTTAATGTTTTGATATTTATGAGCATACACCGAGCTATGTAAGATGGCAGAGGAAATACAGTCCAACCTAACTTGCGGAGTGCATACAATAGAAACTGCTTTTGAATATAGTAATCATCGATCACATGACTCACGATAATGAATGGATTGGTCTAGTTTAAAAAATAACCGAGCATCCTTTGTTTCGACTTGGAGATGTGAAGAGGCAACATTGGTCTCATTTAAAACAACGATGAATGAATTAATCATTCCCACAGGGCCTTGAAGGAGCTAGAGTTGCGATCGGGAGTGCTGATAGGTATTTACTTTCATGCAAGCTTTTATTGATTATTGAGTTGCCCATATGATGAATTCTAGGATAGCTCAGATGAAACCGTGCGCCCCTCCCACGAAGTAATGCCTTCGGGCGGTTCCGGGGAGGCCAAGGGCCAAGCGCACAGGGTAAGGTTTAGTGGGTCGGGAGTGAAATTCTCCCATCCCCACACCCTGAGTTCCTTCTCAGGTGTCTGTGAGCAGATTCCCCCCTGTATAAAAAAAAAAAAAAAAAAAAAAAAAAAAAAAAAAAAAAAAAAAAAAAAAACACCCTTCCCTGTCCCGTCCCTCTTATTTTCGGGTTAATTTTCCCTCAGTTGAATAATCGTTTAACAAATGTATAATAATGTCTAATTAAACGTTACTTCACATGAGAATCAAGCGTATACAGAGCATCACTGTTTTATGGAAGCAGTGATGTCTAATAAACGCTGAATAATCAAAAATTTTATCGCATAAACTCTGTTACAACTCATAGAAGTCGAATAAAAGCTTCTCGACATACCTTATACAACACCAGTAGTTCAATGTTGTGGTTGAATAAATTCTCCAGATTTGTGTGAACAACGCCTGAACAGAAGTTATTATTAAAAATAGTACAAGTACTATTAAGCATGCAGTTGAATAAAATGGCCAACAAGTCATTTCTTCAATAGACGATTGTTTGTTGGGTTTACAGCCACATCGGTCAAGGAAGGACGAATACAAAGAATAAACACACAAAAGGAGTGCAAGGCGGTCTCAGAAGTTGCAGTTAGTCAGATACCGAATCCAAGAAGGTAACTATGTATGTATGTAGGGTAAATTATGGCTTCGGCAGCCATCGACTGTTTTCGGCAACCACAATTTAAACGTTAATTTCGATGTATTTTCTCACTAAAATACTTCGCTGAATGTATTTAAACGATTCCTTAGTCTTTCAGCTTCAATCCTAATACATTTTTACGACTGAGCAAACCTGTTATGCTAGGTGTTTCTTCAAAAGAAACATAAGCACATCAAAATACGGCTGATTTCGAGTTGCCGATAATAGAACAGCTGGTTAACACGCAGTTTAAACGGAAAGGTTGCCGAAGTAAAAGAGGCTGCCGACAATAGTCACACTCACCTGAGAAGTTTGGAGCGCGTTAAAAACGTTTTCAAACCGTTTTGGACGGTTTTGTTGATTGGAATGGATAGAATAGCTAGCAGCAGATGAATGTAAACAAACAGACACGTCATATGTGGTCGTGACACTGAGAAAATGCTAATAGAAGTGCGGAAGCTGCTTAGATTGACGAGAATACGTAAATTCCCTTACATACTAGCAATGAATAGAAGAAGCTTTTCATACGTTGGTTTTTAGCGTTTTTAGGCACCTTCGCATAATCGATACGAAAGGTGTTTTCGCGCCGATTCATGGCGAAGCCGGTACCGCGTTTACGAAAAACAAACACGATAGGCCCAACGGTGCCTGTATAACTACCACGCGGTTACTTCAGCTTACTCACCGGGTGAGTCGATCGTACTCAATTCCGTCTGATGCATTAGGTTGTCAAAATCTGAGTAAACGAGAAATGTCAAACTGAGTAAAAGCCACTCAGTCAGCCAAGTCCGAGAAAAAATGCCAGCCGTGTCGGAGCAAATGCTCTAAGAAACGGCGAAATTATTGTATCACACCGGCCGAAATGTATTATGGTAAGTAGGAATTGCATGCGGAGACGGTTTTCAATCGTCTTCAGCTTCAGTTAAATTAATCTGGAGCAGGTAATTTCCATTTTTTATCGAAACAAATAAAAAAACAAACTTCCCGGCTGAAAATAACACAGAGTGGTTTTGACTCACTCTGTGCGAGAACGTCGTTTACTCAACAGTGAGTAAAAGTGCGCCTACTCTTGCTAAAATGAGCATGTTCGACTCAATTTTGAGTTGTTGCAATTTACCGTGTACTCCATCCGAGAAAAAAAAACTTTAGAAAAATAGTCTGCGTTCGACTTCCGTTGTCAAGCACTAGCGAGAACGCGTCTGCTATGCTCGGAAGTTGAGCGCTTACTGAGGCTCTGAACCATTTGGCGTTTTTTTTTTTAACTTTTGGTTAAAATTTGACAGCTGGAAAGTTATCGATTACCCTAATAAAAAATTACCATACACGAACGATAAACCAAATGATTGAACTATTCCACAAATAGTTTTGATGATATCCCGAACACGTCGTTAAGCAAATTAACCATAACATTTTTAGGCTCTGAACCATTTGGTGGATTATTTTAACTTTTGGTTAAAATTTGATTACTTACTTACTTAAGGGTCCTGTGCACCACCAGCAGGGTGCAAAGGGCCAACGTGAAAGACTTCCATCCTGGGCGGCTGCTCGCTTTTGCCTTGACCTGGGCCCAGGTCAGATTCCTATCGACTTGCTTAATTTCCTTATTGAGGCTCCGCCGCCATGAGCCCCTGGGTCTGCCTCTGCTGCGATGTCCTGCCGGATTCCAATCCAGCGCTTGCTTGCAGATTTCGTTTCCGCCCCGTCGAAGTGTGTGGCCGACCCACCTCCACTTTCGCTCTCGAATTTCTGTTGCTATCGGCTTCTGATGACATCGACGATGGAGCTCGGCATTCGAGATCCAGTTGTGAGGCCACCAGGCACGAATTATATACCGCAGGCATCGTTTGATGAAGACCTGCAGCTTTTGAGTGTTCTCCGCTGATACACACCACGTCTCGCTGGCGTATAACAACACAGATTTCACGTTCGAGTTGAAAATTCGGATTTTAGTGCGTTGACTTATCTGGTTGGATCTCCATATGTTTCGTAAACTCGCAAAGGCAGCCCTAGCCTTCTTGATTCGTGCACCTATGTCGCTCTTGGTCCCGCCGTCCGACGCTATTTGGCTGCCAAGATATTGGAAACTTTCGACCTTCTCCACTGTTGGAAGGGTTGCCCGTGGTGATATCCAACGATTTGGTCTTGTTGACGTTGATAGTGAGACCCGCCGCAGAGGAGCGTTCGGCTAGGTCATTGAGCTTACTCTGCATATCAGAGCGCCGTTGTGCTAGTAGAGCAACATCATCAGCCAAATCGAAGTCGTTGAGATGGTCCATGGTGATAGGCTGCCAAAGCAGCCCACGGTTCGGTACATGGTCAATTGCACCTACCATGATCTCGTCGATTACGATGAGAAACAGTAGCGGTGATAGTATACATCCT
Organism: Ochlerotatus camptorhynchus; assembly: GCF_037179485.1. Lineage (NCBI taxonomy): Eukaryota > Metazoa > Arthropoda > Insecta > Diptera > Culicidae > Ochlerotatus > Ochlerotatus camptorhynchus. Next base: position 4,089,346 of record NW_027040849.1, read on the forward strand.
TGTCTCACACCAGCGACTACCCGGATAGGGTCGGACAAGGCTCCGTTATGCAGAACTCTGCACGTGAAAGCCTCATACCATAGAGGTAACTCTAAGACTAGAAGGTCCCGAAGAAACGTGCTCAACTTTTTGGCTCACCTCTGGTACTATCTTCGGTCCCAAGCTTGTCGAATCACCCCTCGAAACATAGGAAAAACCAATAACCCCTCATTTTATCTGTCAAACTTTCATAGCGAATCAAAACAAACATTGCGTAGTACTAGAATTTCGACTAGAATAGGGTACGTTAATCGTTTACTTGGGACCAATAGGCTACTAAAGTGGTGAGCCAATTTAAAATCGTTAGTTTCGTATTGATTGTTGCTCATACTGCGCTTCGATGAGGTTGACGATTTTATCCGGGACTCCCTTGCGTCTCAGGGCGTCCCACAGATTCTCGTGATTGAGACGGTCGAAAGCTTTTTCGTAGTCAATGAATACCAAATAAAGGGACTCTTGGAATTCATTGACCTGCTCTGTATCCGACCGATTCAGGATAACTTTGCACAGTAACATGATGCCTCGCCAATTGTCGCACACAGTCAGATCCCCCTTCTTTGGGACCTTCACTAAGATGCCCTGCATCCAGTCGGCCGGAAAAGTCGCGGTGTCCCAGATATTACAGAATAGTTGATGCAACATTTGTGCGGATAGCATGGGGTCAGCTTTGAGCATCTCTGCTGATATGCGATCGACCCCTGGAGCCTTGTTGGATTTCATGCTTCGGATAGCTGCTTCAATCTCCTGCAGTGATGGGGCCTCGGAATTGACGCGAGTGATGCGCCGCACCCTAGGCGGATCATGCCGAGATGTTGATGGCTGGTTGGCCGTTGAAACTTGAAGAAGTTGTTCGAAGGGCTAAAACCAGCGTTTCAGCTGGTCAGTGTGGTCGGTAAGCAATTGTCCAGTCGTGTCCTTCACTGGCATCCTCGGGTTCATCCTTGCTCCACTCAGGCGTCGTGAGATATCGTAGAGGAGGCGTATATCGCCAGTGTTTGCGGCTTTCTCCCCTTCGTCGGCCAGGGAGTTCACCCACGCTCGCTTGTCCTGTAGCTCGGCAGCATCGGTTGGCGCATAACATTGGATTATGGTAAGGTTACGAACCCGTGTTCTAAATCTGGCAACGATTATCCTCTCATTAACAGGCTTCCCACTTGATGAGCGCAGCACTTGCCTGGACGCTAAGTAGGAGACCAACTCCACGATGGCGGGGAGCGTTTTCACCTTGAATACCAGAGTATAGTAGTACCTGTCCCGACGGCAGTTTGTGTTCTCCAAAGTTTGGCCAACGAACTTCACTCAGTCCCAGGATTTCTAGCTTCATGCGTCGCGCCTCGTTGGCGAGTTATGCCAGTTTACCCTGCTGGGCTAACGTCAATACATTCCATGATTCAATTCGTGTCCGTTGTTTTGCGCTACGTTGGAAGTAGACATGATTTTGAAATCTCTTAGATTTTTATAATGCCAACGTCATAAGTCATCACTTCGAAATGCACCACAACCCTCCTTAGATGCAATAATAAGTATAAAACGCTGTCTCATGTTTTAAATATTTAAATTTATTTACACACTTACAAACTACACGTATTGCACTAATCATCCTGTATCTTGTGTTTTGAAATATGTACAAAATTCCCCATCCAGGTGGAACAACGTATCATCGCACAGCCATTGGTGTGCTCCTAGCAGCGACTTTAGCCCTGAGTAGCCCTCAACCGGGCAATGGTAGCGTCCAGACTGGCGATGTCAAAGTCTGGATTGTTGGCGGCACGCAGATCCTCCAGCATCTTGATTACATGTTCCGGTGCTGGGGGCTCCACTGGCAGATGGGCACCCTGTGGCTGGAAACCGTTCTCATCGGCCACGTACGTCACACGGTACTCGGCACCGTCCGGAGCGACGTAGGAGAATTCCCCGTTGGCGTTGATGCCATTGTCGCTGCGCTGGTAGGCCCGGATTCCGTTGCTGGTTTCGAAGTTGTACGCGTAGCTACCGTCACCGTTGATGATCTGATCTTGGGCCTCGATGGTGGCGGTGGCATCCGCTCCGCTGGCGCCAGGACCCGTGGCAGCACCTCGGGATGTACGGGTCTCTGAGGGCTTCTTTGGTGGAGCAGCCACGGCCACGGCTAGCACCAATGAGGCGATGAACTGTTGGATGGAGGCGATGCAAGTTGATTAAAAGTTTCAAATCATGAACTTCAAAATTTGCATCAATTAAAATTTTTACGAAACTGTTGTCAAATGGGATAAAACGCAACATGTAATGTCACTGACACTGTTCATCACATTTGCAAGTATCGGTTCGAGTTCACAGTATTAGCATAATATGCTAATCGAATTCTTGCTCCGGCATCAAACAAAGGCAAAATTAACTTTTCGGCACCGGTTCGTCTTGGCTGTTATATTAGGTAATTTTATCAACTTTTCGACTCACCAGTTTCTTGTACATTTTCAAGCCTAAAGAAGCGTAACAGACTAGATGATAAGCGAACGGAAAACTCTGCGAGACTGATACCTTTTGGGATGCTGGCCGGTGGTTTTTATACAGATTTCGGATTTCGAGACACCTGACCGGTGTTTAATTTGACCAGAAAGAAGAGTCGATTTTTGCAATCGCGGTCGCACACCTTCGCCACTTTTGGACAAACGGTATGATGGTGCACGGTGTGACCTGACGATCTTTTCGGCGGTAACATAGAGAGAAATATATTCAAATTAGTCGATTGATTCAAACTGTCGTGGCGACGAATTGTATTTGCTGATGTAGTTTTCGATGCATAATTGCACTTTGAAAGTCAGTCTCCTTCAATGTCATGGTTATTTGATTGACATTTCGAGTGATAATAGCTTATTTCGTCAGAGTCTGTATGCTTTTTATTCTACCTAGTTTTTGACGCTCTTACACGAGATTGTGCCTGCCCTCAACTTTCACAGTCATTCATTGATGACGGTAAGCTCCACCTCGGATGAACTTTTAATTCCGACGATCTGCTAAATGTTTGCTTAGAGTCATGTTTTTTAACTCTGATGTTGACATCAAAGCAGCTGTATATTCTTAATCGGGATTTAAAAAAAAATGTGGATGTCATATTTGAATCGCCCTTTAAATGTAATCGCAAATTAGTCCCACTCAGATTTTAGGAATAAAAAAAAATTATGAAATAGTTTTTACTAAACATAGATGCATTCTATCACATTGCACGTTTATTTTCAAAATTATCCCTCCAAAATAAGTGTAAAATGTGAAAACTTACAAAATCTTGGATGTCGTTTTCTCATTTCCAGTTTTTTTTTACAAATGAAACTGACTTGCGGTTATGGGCAGTGAAACTGTAATGGTGGTAAACTTGAACCGGTATTATCCTCGGATTAAATCCCGATCCAGGATGTTCGACTGCTTTGATGTCGACATCAAATTATTTGGCTATGTTGGAACCGCTGTCACGGTATGACACCCCTAATAAAACTAAGAATGAGCTTAATACCCCGATCACATTACAGCGTACATCACGTGATATACGCTGTCTTGCAATGAGCACTCATACATCTAGTTTTCACTGGAAATCCTATGTATGAGCGCTCATTGCAAGACAGCCTACATTACGTGATATAGGTTGTAATGTGAACGGGGGTATAACGACGTGCTCAAGGTATCATCCAAACCATTTATAGGCTAGTTCTACCTTCCGGGCTACCGTTCGTTTATGGTAATTGTTAATTAAGTATGTTTCCTGCGCGATAATGACTTCCTGTCACTGGGGTGGGTTTTACCGATACACTGAGGCAACACTTGGACTCCTCGTTAGCTTTCTATATTATAAACTAATGAACGAATTTCCAAAGAGCGATCCGAGGAATCATCCCTGGTTATAAGTATGAAATTTTAAAAGCTGTTCAAAGTCCTTATTAGAGATTTGTATAGATTTTTCTTCTTTAGTTTACTTAAATCTTTGGTTTTTTAATTAGATAATTAGATTCTACACATTGTAGTTTCATTTTCATACCTGTGATCTCGACATTTTTACCTAGGGGATGAAACCATTTCCATTCGATTCCGCAAGTTTACCTACAGAAATGATATGAACTAGCTGAAAAGTTGGCTTCGGCAATACCTTAACCTATTATCGTCAGGGGGGTAAACAACGTCCTTGAGAGCTCAATTTTGGCATGTGGATACATTGTGTTTCAGAGCAACTATTGGCCAAATTTGAGTGCTCTAGGTCTTTGTTTACCCCCTGACGATAATAGGTTAAGGTATTGCCGAAGCCAACTTTTCCCCTATATGTTTGATCCAGCGAATTTCAGTGGCACACAATTAAATGTATTTTTTCGTCCATTTTTCCCCATTGTGCATTGGACGATCCCAGTACACGAGGTTTATGACGTGTCCATTTGTGCCCTATCAGAACCGGTGCCAGGCATCCTACACACTCACACGGTAACCAGCGTAAACACATAAATGAGTAAAAAAATACACATTTTTTATATTTATATGCAGCTGTCAAAAAATGTGTAAATTTGGAGATCTTAAAATGTGTAAAAAAATACACATTTTAAGAATGTAGTACCAGTCAAAAAATGTGTATTTTTATACTCATTAATGGGTAAAAAAAACTTCAAACTTTGCTGTAGCCTGCCTTGTTTACGCACGTAATTTGTTTATATTTCAGTGAAGTACAACAGGAAAATGGAGGAACTACGGTCCAAGCTGGACAGTACGACGATGGACATACTAGAAGGTAGGTGATTTATACTATTTTCATAGTTAAGTTTTGGAAAAACTTGCTTGCTTCATACTGATTTTTGTTTTTTCCTTAATTTGTTTTCCGTGCTGAGCACCAATGCTACTGACGCCAGGAAGGAAGCTCCCACACCTGGATCCTACCTATCGATCCATCAACTCATGAACCGGGAACCAATGGATTTACTTCCCTTCCGAAGGAAGGCGTGATTCTCGGCGTGATCAGAGATGTTATGCCTCAGAACATCCCAGCGGTGCCGACTGGGATTGAAATCAGGCCTGCTGGGGAAAGAGGCAATCACGCTTACAACACCGGCGCCGGTACTGATTTTTTGATGGCATTCCTTTTTTTTAATAAAATATTATTGTATTCGAGCAATCTTTATTTTATAATTAACACAAATAAGAAAATTCCGAAGGCAATAAAAAACCATGCGCACCCATTATATTTAAGTTCTAGAAATGATAAATTTTTACACATTTTACTGTAAAAACCGTTCTTGAAAAATGTGTAAAAAATACACTTCTATTGACGTTCGCTGGGTTTACACATAAATGTGTAAACGCAGTTTACACATTTTATGAGTAGACCCCTTTTTTCACGAAATGTGTGAAATTTTACACATTAATGTGTTTACGCTGGTTACCGTGCAGGTTATTTTGCTGGCAAAATTCCTGTTTGTTAGTTGAATCTCGGCAAGTTTTTCACTAAGATTCAGCAAAATAAAATGTCGGTTGTGCTTATCTCGGTAAAAAATCTAAATGTTTAGGCCAAATTGGAGAAATACTGGGAAGGGTGCCATTTTAGGAACCTTTATCTTTCTTTTGAGGCCAATTGGCGTTGACGGCACCGTCGAAAAATTTGCTCTTACAGCAAATTCAGACAGTTTCTTATGGGAATTTTCGATGGAGTGAAAGGATAGTACGAAGTACGCCATGTTTCACGCACAGTCTGACGTTTGTTTATGGATTTTCTCATAGGAGTAAAGAGCTACAGAGTCGCCGTCAACGCCAATAGTTCGAAAATGGATGTAAGTTGCAGTCTGTGTGTCACTTTTTTGTGGCGCCACTCTTAGGCTCTGAACCATTTGGCGAATTATTTTAACTTTTGGTTAAAATTTGACAGATGGAAAGTTATCGATTAACCCTGCTACCCGAGCGTGGTTACTTCTGACAGATAAGAAGTTAAATTTTGACAATTGTGGCTCGAAAACCGGTCGATCGACAGCACGGGGATTTTCGAACATAGAAAATAACTTTCGAAATGTCACTTTAACCACGAGTTAAATTTAACTCGGCAAATGGTTCACAGCCTTAGGCTCTGAACCATTTGGTGGATTTTTTTAACTTTTGGTTAAAAGTTGACAGATGGAAAGTTATTGTTAAACCCTGCAATCTGAGCGTGGTTATTTCTGACAGACAAGAAGTTAAATTTTGACGACCGTGGCTCGAAAACCGGTCGGGCGACAGCACGGGGATTTTCGAACATAAGAAATAACTTTCGAAATGTCACTTTTAACCACGAGTTAAATTTAACTCGGCAAATGGTTCACAGCCTTAGAGATCACTGGAAGCTTCTTTTGACAGCAAAACGTTCGTTTCCGAAAGTGCGGAAATTTCAGGTCTCTATCATATTTCGTTAATCTTCTTGTATCTTTGTATCTTTCTTTATTAAAGAGACTTTCAGCCATCGGCTGGTTCATCTCTGGCAACATACACTCTAAAAAATCTTCACGTCTGATTTACGTGAAATATCACGTACCAGATCTGTATTTAGAAAATCTCAAATGTTACGTGCCGTTAGTAACTTTGACCTGCATTACACGTCATGTCCACTAAAAATGTTGGTGAAATTGACTGTATATTCACTTATAGATTTAGCACAGACAAACAGACATAACACATTGAATATTTCTCACTGTAAAACATCGTCGTTAAAACATTACCGCCATCTGTTGAGTACACTGTGGTGGGTAGTACGCTGAACAGATGGCGGTAGTGTGGAAACGTCAAACGCAAGGGAATTGACTATGCGTGCCACAGGTGGCGGTACTACCAACAATCAATACGAAACTAACGATTTTAAATTGGCTCACTACTTGACTAGCCTATTGGTCCCAAGCAAATCGATTAACGTATATCCCATTCTAGTCGAAATTCTAGTACTACGCAATGTTTGTTTTGATTCGCTATGAAAGTTTGACAGATAAAATGAGGGGTTATTGGATTTTCCTATGTTTCGAGGGGTGAATCGATTAGCTTGGGACCGAAGATAGTACCAGAGCTGAGCCAAAAAGTTGAGCACGTTTCTTCGGGACCTTCTGGTCTTAGAGTTACCTCTATGGTACTACCAACTAAGATACTTTTAAATTGACCGATAAATGCTTGTTCGATGAACATCTTGCGAGTGTTATGTCTGTTTGTCTGTGGATTTAGTATAGATTTAGTGTATTTGTGTTTATGTGTTTGGGACTTCGATATTAACGTGAAACGAGATTTACGTGATTTTCAGGTACGCAAAAAAAAACAATATGGCGTCACCGAGCGTGGTGGAAGAAATCATCAAAGATTCAAAATTCCTCAGCGCTTGCTGCAAATGTTGGTAATTAGATTCTTTTACATTAATTTATTTATGATTATATGTAGTCTTTTTCTAGTTTTATGATTTCAGACGGTGACATCAGCATTTTGAGTCTGCAAACAGGTGTTCATATTTTTTCAGAAAAAAACTCATACACGTGTCTTCCATATAATAATCAATTAGTCAATATTTTACAATTTTATGAGTAGATATAAGTATTAATTTAAACACGTGAAATTTATATCTTCCCGATAAAATTGCATGATATTGACTGCTTCTATTTATACTTCCAATTATTGTGCATCTCAACAAAAACGCACAAATCACGATCAAATTGATTAGACACTTTCAATCGCGGAATAATTGCGCTACCATGACATGAAGTCACTTAATAAAACTTAATGTCTCATTTAATAGAGAAGTTTTAAAAAGCACAGTAGATCTGGCAACCATTCTGCATAACAATCAAGCGACTCCATTTATTGACACCACGAGCATGTTTGTTTATTTCGACAGTGAGCATTCATAAGGGCGAATACGCGATGATCGATTCTCTTCATCGATTTTCTCTTTACATTGCTACAGCTAAGCGAAACAATTTTCAAGAATTTGTTCAATGCAGAGTAGTAACAGGTTGTATTGGCTATCAAAAGCAACAGCAAACGCACCGAGAAACGTTAAATCTAGCGAGTTATTAACAAAAGAGAAAATCGACGAAGAGAATCGATCATCGCGTATAGGCCCTTATGCATGCTCACTGTCGATTTATTTGTTGACTTTAGACATTCGGAATAAAATATTGTTGATCGATGCGAGTGATTTCCAACTGAATCTTTATTTAAATATAATCTTTCGATTAAAAACTCAATAAAAACCTATTACAAAGAAATGGAAGCACCTGGCGATGCTCAAAACACCGAAAATGATTCGATGGAGTACGTTAAAGGTGGAAACGAAGACTTTCTCATTTACGCGGATCCGCTGCAGATTGACTACGATATTGAGACTCTTGATGAATTGGAAAATCCAGCTTATGAGTTGGTCGAGCCTGAGATCAAACCATCAACTTCCACAGTCATTGCATCGTCGAAAAAGGTGAGCGAGTGTTTTTTTTTAAATGCAAAACAAGGATATGCCAGCAAGATTGAGCGGAAAGAAATTCAGATTCCGAGCAGCGGTTTGCTTGAAGAAGTTTAAAAATCAAAAGTCGTACGAAAACTGCGGGACGATCAACGTTGATGTTGATGCAGTCGAAGAAGTCCTAATGAAGATTTGGGAGTTCTGTTCCAAATTCACTTATCGTGCCGTTGCTTTCTCAGAACCATCAGATTCACGAGTTGACGCTACGTGGTCCGAATTTTTACCAAGTTACGACGAACGCGATACATTTATTATGTTTCAAGACAAATCCAGTAAGAAAAACATTGTTCCCTCGAAAGTGGACAGCAATACCTTGGTCAGTTAGCTGGCAAGGGAAATGTTTGTAATCGTCTATAAGTACTCGGATTCGGTTACAAGTCTCGAGATATGGCGTCAAGTTGAGTGCCAGCTTATTCGTCCTTTGGAGACGGACCGTTCTGGTGCGGAATCTGTTGCTACCATAAATCAGCTGAAAGGGGAGCTCAAATACACACATGGAAAGTATTTTTCAGGTGACGACGTCAACTGGGGGTGCTGGGCAAGCTGGATATCGAGTAAACCATATGACCAACGGGATAATCTGAAACATCAAACGCCTCCAGAGCACCTCATCAACCTTTTTAGTAGTGTTCCTGTGGATAGTGATACAATATTGGAGAAAGCAAGGCTCGATGTGCAGGTAGCTAACACGGTTAACTGTTCGTATCGGAACATACTTCAGGAGCTGAAGAATGACTATCAACAAGTAAAGAATATACTTAATGTTATGGGAGAAAGGATTTTGATGATGGAGACCAAACAGAAGGAATACGACGACATGCTAACAGCCATGAATAGTTCAGTCAGTGTGAGAGAAAATAAGTTCTCATCAGTTGAACTTGCCCATAGTGTCACCAATTGCTTTGATGTGGACCACGCTTTGAATTAAATTTGCGTTTATTAAATGTTTTTTTACAGGTGATTTTAATGAATTTCCAATCAAAACCGAACAGCGTTTTTTTTTTTTTTTGTAAAATGAAATGATACGTTGTTTGAGATGTATTTTATGCATACAGTAAAGAATAAGTCAATGATTTTAAAATAGTTCTCTTTCAATCATATGGGGCTTATATATATAGGTCATGTTTCGAATCCGAATTCCCAATTCCCGGCTAGGATCAAATTGTCCCCCAGGTAGGTAGCCACATTTTGTCAAAACTCTTGTACAATCATAGTTCTTAAAATGGCACACGGCTCCAACGATGTCTGCGGTAAGATCTTTCCGACTGTTTTCTACGTAGACCCGTTTCAAGTATTTTTTAAGATAACCAAAAAAAAAAATTCTATAGGATTGTAAAATGGAGCATAAACAGGGAGAAAAACAACTGCTATCCCCAACGAACGTAGATATTCGACTATCGATTTATGGCAATGGATTCTTGCTCCATCCAAAATCTAAACCGAGTATTCTCCAGGGTTTCGCTGTACTAGACCAGCAGTAGCAAAAGAACGAACGCAATTGAAGAATTTTTTCTGGTAAAGGTTTCGAGTACTCCATTGTACCATAGAGGTAACTCTAAGACCACTGGGTCCCGAAGAAAATCATTATTATTTTTGGCTCACTCAGTACCAGAACAACGGTCCCGAGCAGTCCCAAGCTATTTCACTCACCCCTGCATGTTCTGCATGAATCCACACACCCCTGATGTTATCTGTCAAACTTTCATAGCGAATCAAAACAAACATAGTGTAGTAATAGAATTTCAAATAGAATAGGGTACGTTAATCGTTTGCTTGGGACCAATAGGCTACTAAAGTGGTGAGCCAATTTAAAATCGTTAGTTTCGTATTGATTATTGATTGTACCCTACAAAACTAAGCATGGAACAGCGAGACCGTCGAACAAACTCTCCTCTATATACTATTTTTTCTCCAACTGGCACATACCCTTTATTTCTAAGCATACCTCGATTGTCGAACGATACTTCGTCGAGAAAAACCAGGGAATGAATATCCCAGGTCACAATAGCCATATCTTTTTTTATATATATTTTTATTAAGGAGACTTTCAGCCGTTGGCTGGCTCGTCTCCGAAATAGCCATATCTGAAACGAACCTGTAGATGTCCAGCATTCTAATTTGAATTGCTCGGCGCTCTAATACCTTCCGGGAAAGTCCTGCAGCGTGAAGGATTCGGCTTACAGATGACGTGCTAATTGTTTTGTGTAATGTTTGTTCAAATTGAGATTTGGTCTCGTCAAGGTAAAGGATAGGACAGTTTTTATAATGGTCCACTATCCACCTTCTCTGGTCCGAGTTGAATTGAATATACCTGTTCCCTTTCCTTCCGCTAGAATATTTTGTTCTCTTCGTACATCCTTATCCAGCTTGAAATGGTTGTCCGGTGTTTCGCATATATTTTCGCAAGTGTCTTTCTACTGAATCCTAGGAAATAATATCCATACAAACAGTGATACCAACCGGTGGAAACTAACGATTTAAAATTGGCTCACTATTTGACTAGCCTATTGGTCCCAAGCAAATCGATTAACGTACCCCATTCTAGTCGAAATTCTAGTACTACACTATGTTTGTTTTGATTTGCTGTGAAAGTTTGACAGATAAAATGAGGGGATAGTAGATTTTCCTATGTTTCGAGGGGTGAATCGATTAGCTTGGGACCGAAGAGAGTACCAGAGCTGAGCCAAAAATTGAGCACGTTTCTTCGGGACCTTCTAGTCTTAGAGTTACCTCTATGACTATACCGTGGAGGCACCATATTCGAAGCGGTTGCTAAATCGAAGTACTCAATAATGTTCGACTATTTTCAATCATTATTTTTGAAAGGTTTATTCTGCAAATAATATGCTCTAGAGATGATGGTGTAACCAAGTTTTTAAAAATACAAATCAAAATCGAGATGCGATCAAAACTAGACGAGTGCGTCATCAACGCGTCAAATATGGTGCTGGCACGGTATTTGATGCAGTAAAATTTCCTGGGTCTTTTTTAACCCGGCGTCACTTAAAAAAAAACTGTAACTTTCCTAATAGTTTTCGCGAATAAACGTGAGGAGGATTAATTTTAGCAAAATTTGCCATCTACAATCGGTAATGTTCATTTTAGTACACAAACTAACACTTCTTCCTACTGTGGCTCCTTTGATTATCCGCCTTGGTAATACACCTTACGCCTTATTATATTATATTTTTATTGCTTTTAATCTGCCAGAGTGTCTGCCTCCTACATCAATCGACTATAACCGGCAACGAATCGAATGTACCCATATTTGCATTTTGACCTTTCACACATTTCACGCCAAAAGAGAACAGTCCACATCCATTTATGGCACATAAATATGCATGCATCATCCAAATTTTCGCTATTAATCAGCTTGAATTTCATTCAGCTAAAACCGAACGACATGAAATTAATTCCTCTTTCTCGGCTGACCCAACCACCTAACTGAGCTGTCTACTGATTCCATGTGGTGGTTAATAGAAAAACAACGACTCCTCCGTCGAGAAATTTAAGTTATGCGGTGCTTGATCGATTATGAGTATGATAATGAGTTTGTGTGAAGAATCACCGATGTATTTATTTTTCGGCGGAATGCAACATAAGCAGTGGCTCAAAATCCAAATGGCAACAGGTCGATTCAAATTACCGGTTCCGAAAATAAATATGAATGCATAACGTTAAGAAGCGTGCCAATCGTCACCGTCGTCGTCTTCGGCTGAGACAAGGTTTTTGAGATAACTGTTGTCTGGTGGTCTGTCATTGTGACCGAGGAGGTGAAGGTAAAATATGTTGTAGAGGTCAGCATCTGGAAATTTGTTGGGATGTCTTCAAAACCTGCGATCGACACAATACAACCTTTCACCCGCTACAGTCTAGTATAGCATGTATTAAAAAAAAACTATTTTCAATCCGACCGTACGAATAACTTATCAACTGTAACAGCAGAAAGGTTTTTTACACTTAGTGTTCCACCTATAACACTCTAGTAATAATAATCTTTGTGTGGCAACCGAAGCAACGGAGTGAAGACACCGTCATAAGAAACAAATGCTTTTTCCTGAGTCCCTAAAAATGTACATGCAACCAACACATCCCCCTTCTCTTGAGATACCATCAGATACAGCTAAAGCATATCTTTCCGAATAAAAAACACACGCACGCATTCACCTCTACCATTCTACTCATCAATCTGACCCATCGGTTTAAGGTCGGGCGATACCTCAAAGTTGCATCCGGTGCTGGTGATGACTTCCTCCACCGTGACACCGTCGGCGATTTCCTTCAGGATCAGACCTCGCTCCTGATCCACATCGAAGACGGCCTTCTCGGTGATGATCATGTCCACGCAGTTTTTACCCGTCACTGGCAGTGAACAGTCTGTGAGAATTTTGTGTGAACCATCCTTGGCGGTATGTTCCATCGTTACGATGCACTTGGTATCGGGGGCAGCCACCAGATCCATAGCTCCACCCATACCCTTCACCAGGCGACCCTTTTATAAAAGAAACAAAACAAGTTTAAGACTCTAAAATGTCAGATAAGACCTCATTATGCTTTACTCACGGGAATCATCCAGTTGGCCAGATCGCCAAACTGCGACACCTGCATGGCTCCCAGAACGGTAATATCGATGTGTCCTCCGCGGATCATGGCGAAACTGTCGTCCGACGAGAAGTAGGAAGCTCCAGGCAAAACGGTAACGCTCTCCTTTCCGGCATTGATTAGATCCGGATCCACTTCGTGTCGCTCTGGGAATGGTCCCAGTCCTAGAATACCGTTCTCGGACTGCAGCAACACATTGATACCCTTGATGTAATTCGACGACAACACCGGAATGCCGATTCCCAAGTTGATGTGCATACCATCCTTATATTCCAAGGCAACACGTCTCACAATCCGCTCACGCTGCTTAGCTGCTGGAGTGGAGGCCACAACCGATGCAACCTTCTTCGGTTCACGAATTCGCAGGCGTTCGATCGGCTTCTCGTATTTGGCTCCCTTGATGATGCGATGTACAAACACGCTTGGCATATGGACCTGATCCGGATCCAGCGAGCCTACCGGGACAATTTCCTCCACCTCGACGATGGTCGTCTTGGCAGCTTTGCACATGGTCGGATTGAAGTTTCGAGCCGATTTGTTAAAGATCAGATTGCCAGCTTCGTCAGCAACCTGCGCCTTGATCAGAGCGAAATCTCCGGTGATGGCTTCCTCCATGATGTATGGTTTGCCGTTGAACATCTGCGCCGGCCGCGGTTGGCTGGCAATTTCGACGGTTCCATCTTTGCCGTACTTGATCGGGGCACCACCTTCGTGAACTAAGGTACCGAAGGCAGTCGGCGTGAAGAAGGCAGGAATGCCGGCACCTCCGGCGCGGATCCGCTCGGCCAGCGTTCCCTGGGGTGTGAGTTCCAGTTCAAGCTCACCGGTCAGATACTGACGTTCGAATTCGGCATTTTCACCCACGTACGAGGCGATCATACGTTTGATCATGCGCTTCTGCAGGAACAATCCCAATCCGAAGGAATCGATGCCTAAAATGGTGGGAGGTGTGTGGTTAGTTTTGAGCACACGTTGGACGAAAAAAAAGAACATACGATACATTTAAAGCCGGTGAAAGGAAACATTAACCTAGCCAGAACGGATGTTCAAGTGAAAAATATGTGTTTAAAAGCCATGAACATTTGTAAGCGTTAGAAAGGCCGTCCCAGACAATAAGAAGTCGTATGTAGATGTACACACTGCCCATAATCGCATATCATCTTTGCTTGCTCAGCCGTCCATGAATGGTTTCACATTTGTCAGGCCATTTATGACTTATTCGGTGCCAACATTTGAACCCGTGACCTTCAGCGTGAGAGACATGGTTGCTAACGCTTAAGCCCGGTTTGGACGATTAAATTTGGCGTTCAACTCATTTTTGTGTTTGCTGTCAAGTCACTTGAACATCGTTGTCCAATTTCCGCCCAACTTCGAGTTGTTGAAACGTCGAGATCCATTTGTTTTTGCCAAAAACCAACTTCCCTGGTGAAAATTCGGAAATAATAAAAAAAAAATGAATGCCAAAGAAATTAAAATTGCATAATGGACAGATATTTCTCTTCGGAAATTTTCGAATAATTTATAATTCCCAGAAAGTCAATTTATGACAAAAGAGTTTTCTACGGATAACACTAGATCTCGACGTTTCATGCATTTTTAATTTATTTAGCATCAACGAAAAAAATCAACTTCCGACATTTCACCAAGGCTGTGTTCCATTTGGTGAATTTTCACTTAAATTTGACAGATGGAAAATTTTCAAATAAACCTGCTATTGTACCAGACTTATTTCTGACAGACCAGGAATCAATTTTGACAAACACCTTCTCGAAAATAGGAAGCCCTGCGCTTCGGTCAGAGAGCTTATAGGGCGTCGTTGTGCCAATTTGGTCGTGGCACATTTCGAGTATGAGACAGTAATTGCAGTTAGATCAAAAGTGCCTGAGAAAAATGCAAGTACTTTCGCAGATTACCCGAAGTTGCGATAGTGAAGGTATGATCACAGACAAGCAGACATAACACTCTTAAAACGTTCATCAAAATCGTTTTAACGGTCAATTTAAATGTTTCTTAGTTGGTAGTACTGCCACTTGTGGTGCACATAATCAATTCCCTAGCGTTTGACGTTTACACACTACAACCATCTGTTGAGTGTATTGCCCATCATAGTGTATACGACAGATGGCGGTAGGGTTTACAATGATAAATGTTCAATGTGTTGTGTCTGCTTGTCTGTGATATAACATTGATAAAATCAAAACATTGAGAAATATTACGCATCACTTTCAGAAATACTTCGCAACCGATGAACCATTCTGACGGCCATACCCAAGTAACCATATAGTCGCAATATAGCTTGTATATTCTTACTTTGCTTGAGTATGGTTAGTTGGGGAATCTGATGAAATTGTCACTTCTTGAAACTGATCCCTTTCGTATTTCTTTCTTTCATTCTCCTTTCGCACACGGAGCGCTTGATGGACCAGCGACTTTGGACGTGAGCCTCGTCCCAGATCACCATGGCAATTCAATAACATATGGTGGACTTCAAACCGACCAAAAAAGGCGGAATCATACTAGAACCAACCAACCAAGGACGATCTACGGAAGGAAATTGCCGGTGAAGCACGGAATGAAATACGAAGCGTTAGAGAAAAAGTCCAAGGAATTCCAAAGGAAGCAATTAACGGCGGCGGAAGAGCAGAATATGGTGAGAGCTGTCCAAATTTTTGTGTACAAATGAAATATCAACATTAAACTAAATACATGCCAGGGTTGAAAAGAATATTTTCGAACCTGGAAGTGTGTATGTATCACCAATATCCGTTTGATAACGGTGATGCATACATGCGGGGCTTATTGTGAGTGAAAGTAACCTCGGAACGGGCGGACTCGCCAGACATTCTGAAATGGGTTGTTGGATCTGCACACCAAATTTAAATCGCTGAAAATCAGCAAAACTTTGCTGATTTTAGACTTGATGAAAGATCAGCAAAATAATGCAGCTGAATTTTTCAGCAATTCCAACTTCTGTCAAAATGACATCCTTTTACTGAAAATCAGCAATATTTCTTTACTGATCTTTCAGCAATTCAAAATTCTGACATTTGGCAGCATTTTGCTGATTAAACTATTAAATTCAGTGAATCGAATTTGTTTTCACTATAAGAGCTTCCAGCTTCTGTAAAGGATCGTTGATACAAATATATAAATAATAATGATAAAATCGCCAAACTCTTTTCCAAATTACCTACATAATTTTATTTAATTTTAGACAGCAAAAATACTTGCGACTGTGATGCTAACAGTTTGACAGCTCTTTGACTGGGTGTTAGTTTATGTTAGCTGATTTTTTCGGTAATAATATCGTGTGCTGTTTTTCAGTAAAATATTGGATTGCTGATCATGATCCAGCAATTCGTTTTACTGATAATGAAAACTTAAATTTGTTGTGTGCAATATAGCTATCACCTTCTAACTCTCGGACTAAAGCTGTCTACAATGACCATAAATGCGACATTGTAGAGAGAGTTCTTCCGCAATAACACTGCAGGCCAGTGGGGGTTAGAGGGAATACACACACACACACACGCCTTCTCGAAAATAGGAAGATCAACAACAGAGGGATTTCGAACATAAGGCTGTGTTCCATTTGGTGAATTTTCACTTAAATTTGACACGAGATTTGACACTTCGAAAATCCCTCTCTTGCTGATCGTCCGATTTTCGAAAAGGTATTTGTCAAAATTGAGTCCTGATCTGTCAGAAATAAGTCTGCTCGAATAGTAGGTTTATTTGAAAATGTTCCCTCTGTCAAATTTAAGTGAAAATTCACCAAATGGAACGCAGCCTAAGCGTCAGAAAGTTTATTTTCGACAAAAAAATATTTTTTCGAGTTAACACTGAATCTCGACACTTCACGCATTTTCGAATCATTTAGCATACACTGAAAAAAGTCTTCATATAGTTTCCATTGGGAACGCACATGACATTTTTCCAATAACAAAATTAATGATTTTTATCTGAAACTAGCTGAGTGTGCCCGGTCTTGCTCGGGATTCAATATTAGCTTGAGTTTATGCGCCGATTTAAAAAAAAGCATGCTATATTGTACGTAGCCCCCCCCCCCCCTATTATCTAAGGGGCTACCCCCTATGATTATCTCCTTATACCCCCACACTCGCCCCCACATGCCTAATTTGGTTCCATTTGCTTGATTAGTTCTCGAGTTATGCAGAAATTTCTGTTTCATTTGTATGGGAGCCCCCCCTTACAGAAGGGGGAGGGGTCTCGAACCATCATAAGAACCTTCCACGGCCCCAAAAACCCCTGTATACAAATTTTCACGCCAATCGGTTCAGTAGTTTCCGAGTCTATAAGGGTCAGACAGACTGACAGACAGACAGAAATTTATTTTTATATGTATAGATTCACATAACATTCACATGATCACATGAATTCTATGTGATAATCACATAAACTTCATTGGAGACATAAGGTTCATGTGATTTTGTGGTGCGATTGCCAATTATGAGATCACATGAAAGTTATGTGAAATTGTAATGGATATTTTCCACCGGAAATATGATTTATTTTTTGAGTGTACAACAAATTTCGATTTGGTAGATTTTCAGATGAAAAAAGTTCCATCTTTGACGATTTTGCGCCATCCCAAATCATGTCCGATTGAACCCAAATTTGTGCATTGAGCCTTTGTATACAGTGGGTGCACAAAGTATTCGTCTAGCTGCATATTTCTTAAAACTGGTTCCGTTTTCAGTGTTTTGGGGACAAGGAAAAAACATTAGTGTTTACATATAGTAGAAAATGAACCAATAAATCTTAATTATTAAAAATTAATAACGGAAGTCTATTCTTGGTGACAAGAATACGATTACTGGATAGTTCTTATTGTTGTGCATGCTCAAAAAGTATTCGTCCACTTAGGAGTATTCGTTGCATTGAAATGTTAAACTGTCAAAACCTCATTTAACGCATTTTTGTAGTACTTCGGCGTAGATTGCTTAATGACAGAACACTGCGTATTGTTGTTTTGAAAGCTATCTGAGGAAGGTATAGTCGCTGTAGTAGAAAAGCTAGCAACATGGGCCGGAAAGGAAAGGAGACGACCCAGAGCAAACGGAGACTTATTCTGCGTCTTCATAACGAGTGCAAGTCAGTGTACGTGATATCCAGGCTTATAGGCAGACCCCGTTCGACCTTTCAATCGATTAAACTGTGCAACAAGGACTGAGTTTATTTGACTTTCTCGTGGTCCCTTGAGTAAAAGTCTTGAACAAACTTATACCCCAACACGTCCTAATTTTTTGGTACCGCCCTCTTCATGAATTTTGGAATGTTGTCCCGATGCCAGTTGTATACTGCACTGCCTAACTAAAGCATGTTACGACATTGCCGTGCAAGAGTTTTTTTTAGAAAATTACTTGAGGAACATTTAAAAACGATATCTCGTTGTCTTACCTCTCGTTTGGGTGACTTTTCAAATTGGTAACCCCCTAAAAATCTAGACTTCATGGAAATTACACTGTAAAAAACCATAGTTTGTGCTGGTATGTTGAGATTTCCATAGCGTAATTATTTTAACAACCCTAAAGAATGAAAATACTCTATATCCGATGATCCTAATCATACTTTATTGTTATTTTATTCATTTTAATAATGAAACCGTTCTTGCCTAATTATAAGAATAACATAATTATTGATCACTTCTGCAAAACAAAAACCTTCCAAAATAAACCGCGAAGTGGTGGTCCTCGGGCGTTCACCAACAAGGATGAGCGATTTATTGTACGGGAAATCAAGAAAAATTCTAAAACCAATGCACCAAAGCTTGCTAGTGAGTTAGAACGAATAGGAATCAAGGTATAGTATTAGTATGTACCCTTACAATTAGAAATACCTGCAAAACATGGGTATCATGGCCGAGTAGCTCTCAAGAAATTTTGGGTGAATGAAACAAACCGTAAGGATCGACTTGATTTTGCCAAGGAACACCATTTGAAGGATGAAGACTTTTGGAATCGTGTCATATTTTCGGATGAAAGCAAATATAACATATTTAGATCAGATTGCCGACACACGGTATGGCGGGAAAAAATTCTGAGATGCAGCCGCAGAACCTTGTTCCAACTGTGAAACATGATGGAGGTTCTGTTATGGTGTGGTGTGGGGGTGTATGAGTGCTGCAGGTGTGGGAAAATTACATTTTATTGAAGGTTTTATGGATCATAAGATGTATATCCGCATTTTAAAAGAACATTTGAGTGTCAGTGCTGAAAAATTGGACTTACAAGGAACCTACATCTTTCAACGGGATAATGATCCAAAGCACACAGCTCATAATACTAAGCAGTGGCTGCTATATAATACTCCAAAACAACTTTAAACGCCCCCACAGAGCCCAGACATCAACCCAATTGAACATCTTTGGAAGATACTGGAGATGAAATCAGGAAAAGGCATATTTCAAATAAAAATGAATTGAAACAAGCTTTGAAAGAAGAATGGGACAAAATTCCACCCTCCGTCACAACCACGAACGTTCCAAGTAGTTTTAGATTCAAAGGGAATCCCAACCAAGAATTAATATTCACTTGTTGCTTTTATTCTCAACACTACATTGAGTAAAGCGTATGTAGACGAATACTCTATGCGCTAGACTGCCAGTTATATATTTCTTGTGTTATCGGCGTTATCGCAAATCGAATGTGTTTCTGTTGATTTTAAATGAAACAGATTTGTGAAATAATTTTCTATCAGATTTGATCACTAGTTTTATATGTTTTGCCCCTAACATGATTTTAAAAGCCATTTTGTAAAAAGTTTGCAGCTAGACGAATACTTTTTGCACCCACCGTATGGTCGGCTCATAGTTTGTCATATACCGCATTCAAAATCGAACTCGTTGACTTACAGCACTATATTTCATCCTCATAACGAATGTCATAACACTAATTTACGATTTCTAGAAAACAAAAAAATCCGAGGTCACTCTTGTAAAACGATACCTAAGTCACGCATTTTATTGCTAACCTAACACCCAAAATCAACATAACCTCTTTTTTTTGCAATCTCCTGTACGATAACCCAAATATTTAAAATTCATAATTTCGGCCAGCCGATACCTCCTAATGGATGGAGTCAGCAGATGGGCAAAATCCCCGGCGCGATTTCTGTTCGAATTTGTTTTGGCAGGTCAACGGCGATAACGCAGCATGTATGATGCAAAACCATTAGGTATACGGCATTCAACGCACCCACCGAATTCGTGTCCAAAAAACTGGATTGAACCACCTCTCGCCCAGAGCTAACGCTTGTTTAATAGTCTTGACCTGATGATGAAGCCTCTATTCCGATCCTGGTGGTGCCATCAAGGCATAGATAAGAATGCGGTTCGGTTCAGACTGGGTGTTCTCGTGATTTACTGAGTACGAGTTGCCAGCCTTTCTTATCACGCCCAAGAATAGGGTGGTGTGACCGGACGTTAGCTGTTACGACAAGGGGATGGTCAGTCTTTCGTGGGGTAATTAACCATCATCTAGAGGTAGGTGGCGTTCATTATCTTATCGCACGTCCAAATTTATCAACTAAATGTGTCGCTGCGCGAAAATCTAGCAGTTTGCGCATCAGACGCCCACGTTTGCTGAGTGACGTCTTTTTGATGTTGGTTCGGTATATTCATCAAACCATAACATAAGATTATGTAAGCTGTAGTAGCGCGGCTTAGCCGGTTTTGCCGGGTTCTGGTGAACTTCTTCCTGCTCTTGAATATTTTTTTTCCCGAGTCGTGCCAGACTTTTATTATATTGCGCTTGCGCAGAGGTGCCTCCCCATTTGATTAGTTTAAATGTCTGCGTGCAACAGTTAAGTAATGCACGATGAGCGAGTTCGATTGGCAACCAGACGAACAAGCCTCCGCTTTTTATATTCGCTCGTTCGCTGGTTGTAGCGATAAACTATGCACATGGCGTTTATACCAACGTAGAGTAGAACTTGCGTCTGCCTGTTGTCAATTTTGTTTCTCATCGTATTCTTAAAGATTAATACAGCTACCAGTTTGAACCGGTAGTGTCTGAATATTTTTACCCAAAAAAATGGGACGTTAGAAATGGTTTGTTAAAATTGAATGACGCACGCAGGCAGGATGTGTTTAGGCCCTTGGAAATGTTTAACTTAGGACATATTCAGTGGTGATGTAACTTGAATGTTAAGCGCCGGTGGTGTAGTGGTAAGCGTGATTACCTCTCACCCCAGCAGGCCTAGGTTCAATCCCAGTCGGCGCCGCCGGGATGTTCTGAGGCATAACATCTCTGATCAAAGCCGTTGGTCCCCGGTTAATGAGTTTAATGGGTCGATATGTAGGTTCCAGGTGTGGGAGCTGCCTCCCTGGCGTCGGTAGCATTGGTGCTCAGCACGGAAAACAAATCAAGGAAAAACAATTGAATGTTATAATTGGTACTTTTCTCGTATACCAACTGACCACCTGAAAAGCTACCATTTTTTTTGAAGTAGGACTACGTCTGTGATTTCTATATGGAGGTACACTTTGTAAAAAACCAAAAATGGAACATGAAACAAAATTGTGAAAGATTTTGAACGTTAATAACTTTGCTGTCCCTGGTCCAATTTCAAAATTTTTATCTACAATCGATCAGCAATATGTCTACGCATCGATAGCAATGCTTCTGACTGTTGATTTTTTCAAAAGAAACTATTGAAAAAGTGGTAAATGTCCAGCATTGTCCAATTACGTACATGCTTATGCTGCTTTCCCAACACAGTCATCAGAGAATCATTCCTAGACGAAACATGTCGATGTAGCATTACGACGAGGCTCGGTAGCTCAGTGGTTACCGTTTCTGCTTACTGGGCAGAAGGTCGGGGTTCGATCCCAGGCCCGTCCCCATCCTTGCAATTTTTCACTTTGCCTTATCCTATTCCCATTAGATTTAAATAAAAACAAATTCTGCTTTAACCGCTCGCATCACTTACTACATGAATCCTGATCTAAAAATAACCTACCTCACTAACACAACTATCCTTCCCGAGACAGCCGTGGAGATGTTGAGGAATTGTCGGTCTCTAGTAACAACCGCACTGTGCAAGTTGATTAGTTCTGATCATTCACGGAGGAGCAACTTAAGAAGGTCGGATAACGTTAACTCGACGGCCAACATTCATTGATACCATTGTTGTTGTGGATGATAGAAGAGAATAGCAGAAATAGTGCGAAATAGGTAAGTGAAATCGATAGAGAATTGTCTTTCATCCTTCTGCTTCTGAGCCCCTTACAGTCGTCGTCACAGCAATGAAAACTAGCATAGCACCGCTTTTGGTTCTAGGGCACTTGTTGGTTTCAATTTTAAGATCAGGATTCATTGTGATGCGATCAGTGAAAGCAGCAGAAATTTCCTTCCCAACTCTCTTGTGGAATCTTTTAATGACTCTGAAAAGGTCCAGCTTTGTTAGATTTCGACGAAGAAATTAAGAACGACGAGCCAGCTGAATGTCCTTTGGCATAATTGTGACACGCTTGACGTGGATGGCGCACAGGTTGGTATCTTCGAACAGACCGACCAGATGGCCTTGCTGGATTCCTGCAACAGCCGAGCTCTGGATGCGCAGATCGGTCTTGAAAGTCCTGGGCGATTTCAGGAGGAGCCTGTCCTTCGGTGGACTTACGAGCGGTCTGCTTGGTACGAGCCATTGTGCTTAGTTACGGTGCAGATACGATGAATCGAACACGTTGAATAAAAATTTCAACCACTTTCTCCTCTAATAACATACTTTTGTTATGTTCAACCAATCATAAACGATGAAAGAACAAAAATGCAACAACTTGCAAGAAGAATTTAGCCTTCGAGTAGGTATAAAACAGGTATTCAAGCAGGTCAGAATGTATTGAGCTCGCTCTCTAGAGTTAAATGGAAAGTTTTTCGCATCCATTTCGTGTCAACCGTACCCGAAGACAGCTTAAACAGCATAAACAAAGCCTGCTGGACGTGGCAAAGGAGGCAAAGGACTCAGCGAAGGAGGAGCCAAGCGTCATCGTAAGGTGTTGCATAATAACTTACAGGGTATTTCCAAGACTGTCGTCAGGCTCTACGTGATAATGCGTATCTCCGGTCTGATCTACGAGGAAACCCGAGGTGTGCTGAAGGTGTTGCTGGAAAACGTCATTCGTGACGCTGTTACCTACTCTGAAGACACCAAGCGTACACTCTGAAGCGACAGGGACGCACCCTATATGGTTTCAGGTTAAGCTTCGTTCATTTTCCCAATCTGAAACGGCCCTTTTCTAGGGCCAATAACTAATTTCAAAAGAGATGGTTTAGGAGTTTTACTAAATTTGGCATGAATGAAATTCCTGGTAGCAACCAAGTTTCTAATCCTGAAGCAACTGGGCCGATTCTCTGAGTGCCCATTTCTCGTAGCGAAGCTCGCTGCCTTTCCAATCACCGGGTCAACCCGTGTCCAGCAGTAGCCGGGAATTTTAAATAACGTTCGTTCAAAATAGTTAACATATGTGAGCGTAGTCCTACGTCAACTGTTCGTACAACCCCATTGGGCTGTCCCTTGTAGTTTTTTATCTAAGGCTCTATCATAAACAACTCACGGTGTCTCTGATAGAATTTATCCTCCGATACACAGTGGGTCAGGATTTAAATCTAGCAGGAAACAAATAATAACGCTCTGGTATTGCATCCAATTGAGTTGACGTCTTCAGTGAAATTTATTGGATTAATTAGGACTACAATTTGGTGGATACAAATAGTTCCAATTTTTGCCGCAAAGATGGCGCAGCGATACAAACTTCCCTCTCCTTGGAGTTTTTGCACCTTGCTGTTGGTGGGCGGGCTTAATTTCATGCTTTATAGTGGAGTGTTGGAGACGATAGGTTTATGGCCGGCGTTGCTGGCTCATGCCGCGATAAAATGGCGCCATGGGCAAGCAATGGGGATGACTAAGCTTCCCCTCTCTGATAAACCACTACATGAGAGAACCAGTGATAGTATCACACTTGTTACTCCTTTGATTGAGAGCCGCGTCGTAGTACGCTACCAGAGCAAAGCTGAAGATCAAATTGAAATCAAAATTTGCTGTTATGATGTAACTTATTTTGAATACTCCAGTTGATCTCATTTTGGTTGACTTAACGGTTAACACAACAAAAATGAGAGCAAAATTTTACACTGTCGAAGCAAACGGAAAACTAATCCTGCTTTCATTGAAATCAATTTGATTACTGATTTTGCATTCATAATGTTTAACTGAATACGGGCCTGGAGTAAATGGTTACCATTAATGTTTCTCAATCTGAAATACTTGGGCTCCAATCTCACCCCGGGCAAGTCACGAATGACCTAAAATGTGTCAAACAAATCAAATAAACAATAATCATTAGTTCAACGACAGATGAATTTCAATTAAATTTTAAACAAGACGTAAATAGCAAAACTTCAAGTTAAGTTGCTTTCATTTCAAAAGTCTTGACTGCATAATGAAAGCACAATATCAAGAGCAAATTTTCATTACGTCGAATGTAACAAAGGTAAACAAAGTCGAGCTATCAGTGTCAATCGATTCTCCTGCTATTACACTATATACTGTCCGAATATAGGATCAATTCCCATTTTTAAATTTATTTACCAGTCAAATTGCTTTTTGACGTAATCACCTTCCGATCAAAATAGTTTTCGATGTTACTTAAGTCACCCAATTTCTATGGAGATGCCGTTTGACTTAAGTAACAGCGCTGAGAAACCCGTGAAAAGTGTACGTTCGTCGTTTCGCTTTCTCATTATTAAAGTGAATAAATCGAACTGTTTGTTGCTACGATGATTTCGGTGGTCCTAAAATGATGAATGGGCTGCACGTAAGGAGACGTAATTGATAATTCTCCCGAATATCCTGGTAAATACACTTTGACTTAAGTAACAATAGGGGCCACCAAACGACGTATAATAACTTTTGACTCAAAAACCAGTATTTCTAAGCATGAAAGCTAGCGATTTGCCTTTGTATGATTAAAACCCGGCTGAATATGATAAACATTGCTATCACTATGAGATTATATGTGTTTAATTGGAAATAGGAATAACTTTTCGGTCATCAAAACAAAACTTTATTTTTCTCGGATCGGTGCGAATGTTACTTACGACATAATGAAAATTTGCTCTTGATATGATATCAGACTTATGTCGCAACATTTGAAATCAAAATGAGTTTTCATTATGATAGGAACTGCACACTTTAATATCGATTTGCTTTCATTTTGTTAACCAACTTTGCTCGGGTAACGTATAGGCACTAGACTGATGCAAAATTTGAAATTTTCGCTCCACAGTGCTCAAGCGGTTCCAAATTGGGCCCTGATGCCTTCCAAAATTTGAACTCATTTAGTGAGAAACTGACTTGGCACAAACCATTTGAAGTTTGTATGGGAAGTACTATGGAGAAACCATAATTTCGGTTCATATCAATCTCAAAATTCACCAGTTCACTCTACTTTAGAAAATGATAGCTAAGCTTGATTTTCTCAGCTACAACTTTGTTGAAGACTACTTTTCGATCAAATGCTAGGAACAAAAGTTATAAATGATTCAAGTCACTGATGTCTTATGATTATGCTCAATCAACTGTTCAGCAGGCAACATTGGTGTTTATGACGCGTAGAATAGAGGACAAAAATCATGGCTACTATGTCACACTGCAGAATACAGTGTTGCCCACAATACAATTGCTTAATCTTACCATAAGATTATCAGTCTCTTAAACAATTAATAATTATTTAATTTGACGTTTTGCTGAAAAATGATTTTCGGCAAAGTTGTAGCTGATAAAAATTCCCATAAGAATAGCAATAGAATTGGTTAACAGTACAATATGTAAAAAAGCTAGAAGACCATGAACAAAAAGTTTTGTTTTCCCATAGTAATTTCTATATAAGCCTTAAATTGTTTTGAGCCAAGTCAGTTTCTTATCAAATGAGTTTAAACTTTCGGAGGCTAATCAGGACCCAATTTGAAACCGTTTGAACACTGTGGAGCGAAAATTTCAAATTTTGCATCAGTCTAATAGGCACTGACGTTGGGTGTGATACTGGCGGGTTTTGCCGCAAATCACTCTTAAAAAGTTGCCCAAGACCAAAAAGCGTATACATCTTCAAACAACTGAGATATACGAAGTTTTATAATATTTGTCTAAAATTGACGTTTTTAGTGTTATATTTCGAACAATCGTTCAAAAGAATACTCCTATCATTTTTCCGCAATCGGTACTGATCAATCTTTTCCAGATCAATGCTATCAGAGTTGCGACCTATCACAATCACGATCGTCAAACAGCTGATGGTAGTCATGCTTAATACATTCCCATCAATAGACGAGTGCACGGATGGATTTGAGTTCACTCACTCGATAAAAAGTGACACAACAGCGGGGCCCTGTTTACTAAAAATGAACACATATGTGTTCATTTTTAGTAAACAGGGCCCCGCTGTTGTGTCACTTTTTGTCGAGTGAGTGAACTCAAATCCATCCGTGCACTCGTCAATGTGCTTGTCGAAATACTCAACATGACCATCCAGTAAGTTGAAGAAAGAAGTAAAAAGCAACAGGTGAATGTCGTCTTCGGTGTTGATCCATCGCCGAACTGGTCAATCCCGACAATCACGACACTCAACTGGGCTCGTTTTGAAGCAGTTGCGCTGCTTTGCTTGCTTATGTGAGTGGGTTGGTGAGTGTGCCCAACAGCCAATGAGGTACAGAGAGAGGTGAAGCAGATCGTGAAATATGGTTGTATTAGTAAACCAAAAAATCAACTTAAACACAAGTAGTGACGTCACTAATTGCTTGTATCGTACAGAGGTTTTACTCACACAACTTAAACGATTGCTTCACCTCGATAATCCAGCTCATTGCCCAACAGCTTCCGATTTATTTTGCCAGCTGTGTTTGTAACTCACACCGCGCGTGCCGAGACGAACTTGGAATGCGTAGGCATTATTTTCATTTTCTTTTGTCGTTTCGCTTTACATCATCAGCAGCGAGTGTTACGTTTTGCCTGTGAGCAGCGACCATTACTGGTGATGATTGTTGTTTGCCATGGCTCTACCTCTCACTGCGTGACAAAACGTTCTGTCAGCGGTAGTCGGTTGATGCGTTGTCGAGTGTCAAGCAAGTGTCATGATTGTAAACTTTTCTGCAGTCTGCTGCGAATAACACGAAGACTTCTTCCTTTAGCGAAAATGCCTGCGTCATCGGCGAACAAAGATTTGTGGCAACCCTGAGGCAAACATCAGAAGAAAGGTTTGTGTATTTGCTCATTTTTCTATGAGTTGCTTCCACCTTCGCTCAAGCGCAGCGCTACTGTTTTTGTCGTTTGGATTCTGGCAAAGTTGCAAATCTTCTTGATATGATGATGTCTTCGGTTTTATAGCTTTCATAATGCCCTCAAAGGCAGACCAGAAACATAGCCTTTTGTGATGTGACAAGCAACGGTCTATCAGCAGCCGGAAAGAGTTGGAACCGGTGGGGAACATTGTTGGAGACCGAATATAGAGGATGATGAATATGACTTCTGTAGTTTGTTTTGTGTTAGTTGCAGCATTATTTGAATTAAGGGTACTAATGGAGTCTGATTAACTGCCTCCTGCTCTCGAGCCCTCGCTAGAACCCACATTTCGGATTTAAATCTGTACTTGAACCAAGAAGTGAACTGCTGGTCTGAGTTCCTCTGGTATAATCAAGGTTCTGCATTATAAGTAAGATGATCAAGGCATTGCAAATGGTCATTCTGTACAGGTATATTTGGAAAATTATCTCACTACGCGACGCTAGTGTACATGTGAACTTACTGTATCTTTAAGCTATATCTTGAAAGCAGCACCATCTACGAAGTCAGGACATCTACGTAGTCCACAAGGAAAGGTAGTAAGAAACCAGTGAACTCAGAAAAATGAAACTTCTAAGAAAGATTCTTCAGACAACTTTCGGTGGAAATCGGAAGAAACATCTGGAGCTAGTCAGAAGCAACCGAAATCGGAGAAAGTTGGAAAACATCTGGTGAAGTCTACTGACGCTTCCTGGAGTAGTTGTTACATCAAAATATTAAAATTAAATGGTTGAATTTATTAAATACTTTATGGCTAGCTACTGAAGAATACTATTTAAAAAATCCCTGCCTTTGAGACTAATACTACTACAGATGGCTACTACAAAATGGTGAGTTGACAACCTGGAAGGAGCGGAATACCTAGCTCTGGTCCTCACAAGTTCCTATTTCACGCCTCCCCGAGTCATATGATAACAAAAGACTACCAGCTGAAACATGGACACAGCTGGGTGGCGTAGCCTGGGCAATGTTGCCAGTCCGGCAATAGCAAAGTGAAGAGGTGCGACGCGAACACTGGCGCGTTAACCATAGTACGGTGATAGAGAGGTGCGGCTCAAAACGGCGTCTGTTCTCCATGTTAGGAGCGGCTGATCACCGTCCTAGTGCCAGCGTGGAACTCTAAACAGAGCTGCGCACGATGGTCCCCCGGCGAGACAGGGGTTGGGGCAGGCCCAACAAGCCGCCCTGGAAAAATACATAAAGGACTACGATTGGAAAATCGGAACATGAAACTGCAAATCGCTCGGCTTCCCGGGCTGCGATAGGTTAATCTATGACGAACTTCAACCACGCAACTTCGAAGTCGTGAGGATTAAGGGCCGTTTCTTCAACTACAGCATCATCAACGTGCACTGCCCACACGAAGGGAAACCCGACGACGAGAAAGAAGCATTCTATGCGCAGCTGGAACAGGTGTACGACGGCTGTTCGCGAACGGGACGTCAAAATCGTCATCGGCGACATGAACGTTCAGGTAGGACGGGGGGCAATGTATAGACCGGTAATCGGGCCAAACAGCCTGCATGCCGTATCGAACGACAACGGCCAACGATGCGTGAACATTGCAGCCTCTCGGGGTATGGTAGTTCGAAGTACCTTTTTCCCCCGCAAGGATATCCACAAAGCCACCTGGAGATCACCTGACTAGCAAACAGAAGAACAAATCGATCACGTTCCAATCGACGGGAAATTCTTCTCCGACATTATCAATGTCCGCACGTACCGCAGTGCGAACATAGATTCGGACCACTACCTAGTTGCAGTATACTTGCACTCAAAACTCTCGACGGTGCATAACACCCGTCGAAGTCGAACGCAGCGACCCAACATTGAGCAACTACGGGACGCCGGAGTAGCCCAGGACTACGCGCAGCAGCTGGAAGTTGCACTACCCACAGAAGAGCAGCTTGGCGCTGCTTCTCTTGAAGATGGCTGAAGGGAAATCCGTTCCGCCATAGGTAGTACTGCTGCAGCGGCACTAGGTACTGCAATCCCGGATCGAAGAAATGACTGGTTTGACGGCGAATGCAAACTGTTAGTAGATGAGAAGCATGCAGCACGGGCAAGAATGCTGCAGCACCGCACGCGATTGAATGTGAAGCGATACAGACAAGCGCGGAACAGACAAAACTCGGTTTTCCGAAGGAAGAAGCGTCAGCAGAAAGACCGAGATCGCGAGGCGATGGAAAATCTGTACCGCGTAAACGACACACGGAAGTTCTATGAGAAGCTAAATAGTTCGCGCAAAGGCTACGTGCCGCAATCCGATATGTGCAAGGACTTGGACGGTAACCTTCTCACGAACGAGTGTGAGGTGATTGAGAGGTGGAAGCAGTACTATGACGAGCACCTCAACGGTGAAGCAGCAGAAAACGAAGGTGGCACGGCAACAGACCTTGGAGCACGCGCAGAAGACTACAGGCTACCGGCCCCTGATCTTCAAAAAGCTGAGGAGGAGATCGGTCGGCAACAAAGCAACTGGTGTAGATCAACTACCAAGTGAGCTATTAAAATACGGTGGTGAAGCACTGGCTAGAGCGCTGCACTGGGTAACTGCCAAGATTTGTGAGGAGGAGATGTTACCGGAGGAGTGGATGGAAGGTGTCGTATGCCCAATCTACAAAAAGGGTGACAAGTTGGATTGCTCCAACTACGGCGCGATCACACTGCTGAGCGCCGCCTACAAGGTACTCTCCCAAACTCTATGCCGCCGCCTGTCACCATTTGCAAGAGAGTTCGTGGGGCAATACCAGGCGGGATTCATGGGTGCCCGCGCTACCACGGACCAAATTTTCGCGATTCGGCAGGTTCTGCAGAAATGGCGCGAATACAACGTGCCCACACATCATTTGTTCATCGATTTCAAATCCGCATACGACACAATCGATCGAGATCAGCTATGGCAGATTATGCACGAGTACGGATTTCCGAATAAACTGACGCGATTGGTCAACACGACGATGGATCGAGTGATGTGCGTTGTTCGAGTATCGGGGACACTCTCGAGTCCCTTTGAATCTCGAAGAGGGTTGATGGACTTTCGTGTCTGCTATTCAACTTCGCATTAGAAGGTGTGATCAGAAGAGCTGGGATAGACACGAGTGGCACGATCTTCGGAAGTCCATCCAGCTTCTTGGCTTCGCCGATGACATTGACATCATGGCACCGAACTTTGAGACGATGGCGGAAACGTACATCAGACTGACGGCTGAAGCTAGGAAGATTGGACTTGCCATCAACGCATCAAAGACAAAATACATGAAAGGAAGAGATTCTAGGGAAGACAATGTTAGCCTCCCACCCCGAGTTCAGATTGACGGTGACGAAATCGAGGTGGTCGATAAGTTCGTGTATTTGGGCTCACTACCAGCAGAGAAATTCAAAGACGCATTATGGCAGGGAATCGTGCCTACTTTGGACTCCGGAGGACGCTCTGGTCGAATAAAATTCGCCGCCGCACGAAGTTGACTGTCTACAAGACGCTGATTAGACCGGTGGTCCTCTACGGCCACGAGACCTGGACTATGCTCGTGGAGGACCAACGCGCCGCCCTTGGTGTTTTCGAACGGAAAGTGTTGCGTACCATCTACGGTGGAGTGTAGATGGATGACGGAACGTGGAGGAGGCGAATGAACCACGAATTGCACCAGCTGCTGGGAGAACCATCCATCGTCCACATTGCAAAAATTGGGCGACTACGGTGGACTGGGTGCATCGTAAGAATGCCGCACGACGACCCAGTGAACATGGTTCTAGAAAGTGACCCAACAGGAACAAGAAGAAGAGGCGGCAAGGTGGATCGACCAAGTAGAAGGCGACCTGCGGACCCTTCGCAGACTACGAGGCTGGCGAAGTGTGGCCATGGATCACCGGTTATCCCTGGCTTCGCTTGAAATGTACCCAATACACGAAAACATATACATTTACCACCACTACTGCTGTTGGTATTAAAACTCTTATAAAATTGATGGCGTTTGCATGACTTATTAGCGAATAGGTCCCGTTCAAATATTACGTAATGCAAGACGGGGTTGATAGTTAGCCAGACAACTCCTTACACGCCATTAAGTATGGGAAATGTGCGTAATGAGGAAGTGAGTGATGTTAAAACATTCGCTTTTTTTTTACGTTACGTAATTCAAGAACGCAACCATAGTGAATAGGTAATTTACATTGTGTACGTTATACATGAGAATTTTATATTTGAAAATAAAACCAATGGAAAGCAGACTTAATACGACATATTTTAATACAGTAAATTCCCACAACTCGATAAAGAAGAAATCATCGAGGGAGATAAATTTGGAAATTTGTAAAATGATTGAAATACTCTAGAGTTATTAGACCATCGAGTAAGGGAGAGTTGACTGTATTACAAATAGAACAGTTAATGCGATGTAAACTACCACCAACAAACGTTATGAGAAGATACAATAAATATAAATAGAACAAAAGGGAAAATCTTATCAATTTAGGATCAATTTGCCAATTGAAATTTTCCATCACGTACCGCCGCCTAGAAAAGAACATTAGTCATCAAACAAACCGTAAATAATCTGTTAGTAGGAATACGAACACATTGTTAGACCTAGCGCCAACTGCCCTACTGCTTAACAACCACAAAATTGGTTTTCGTTTTAGAAATTGTAAATTTAAATAATTTTACTAGAATTGCATTACTTTGCCTAACCGAACCAAACCGTAATCGCCATTAGCTATAATTAAATGCCATCCTGTTTTTTTGCGTATTCTTCCATTCTCTGGAGCAATTTCCAGTGCATGTGGCGTGATGCTGGATTCAGTCAGTCTCATACCACATTGCAACTGAATACATATAGGTATGCTAATTTAATAATTGATAAGCTCATGTGGACGTGAGTTCCGACCGTTTCATTCACGCTATCTATTGGCCCTGAAGTCTTCTGATCACTCCCGCTATCTATCTACACCGTTTAAGCCCTAGCTACAAAACAAATCTACTGTAAACGCTTGTTGATAAAATCAGCTTGCTTACCGGCATTGTTGGACACCACGGTCAGATCCTTGATGCCCTTCTGGACGCAGGCCCCGATCAGGTTCTCTGGAACACCGCACAGCCCGAAGCCACCCACGAGTAGCTTGGCACCATCCGGAATGTCGGCAATCGCTTCCTCGGCGGATTCGAAGATCTTGGAACGCTTTTTCGTTGTCGAGTAGCGACACGCGAGGACCTGCGGTTCGGGAGCGTCGAGAGAAGCGGATCAATGTGTTTGTTATTATATGCGGCAATGATGGATGAGATGCGGTAAATGAAACAGTAGTTGTCGGGTAGTGCCAGGAGGGATTTACAAGTTTGTGTTACCAAGCGTGGTGTACGGATGAGGGCTTGCCGGGTTGTTTTTGTTGTTCTGTGAACCTTATTTGTATATTATTATAATAGTGTCTAGAGGCTCGGCTTAGCAGCATAGTTGTTTACGGACTATGGATTGTTTTTGCGTTAGAAGCAATTTGTATTTACGAGATCTGAGAATTTGCAATTCATTTACAATGACGTCATCTATTTTAATATAAACTACCTACGTGCGCAAATCGACCATGTTCACCTGTTCATTTTTTCTCTAAACCAATAAGGTGGAACGTTCTATCAATGAGAACCATGTAAACTATAATAACGATTTACCAATGCATTTCTACATTTTCTACGACGTGCAAAATACAGTCGTCCGTTTCGACGAAAGTAAAAATAAACCTTTCCTAAGTGAGTAACCTTGCCACGCTTGCGTATGTAGCGTGAATTATAGCAATAGGTTATATATCGTTGCCGGCAGATTCAGAGACGCAGTGGATGTATAACAAAGTCATACGAATTAAAAAGGAAAGTCAAAGGAGGACCGATTTTCGCGCGCGTCAGTCTATTTTTTTGGGTGCCACCACTCTTACTTAAATTGATCCTCAACTCCCCTTACTCTTCCTTCACCTGCTGAGTTGTCAACGTTATCGGGGGAGGGTCAGTACTTTCCCTCAAGAGTTCACCTCCCTCAATCAATCGCACCATATAGTCCAAATTCTGCGCAGTGCGTAAATTTATCAAATTTATGGATGTTAACAAGCTTTAATTCAATCACAATCGGAATCATTCCGTTCAACCGAGTTAGGTAACACAACCATCAATGGACATGGTGGGGGAAACTGGACCGACTGAAAGGGAGGCGTAACACTCACCTTGGTGATTTCCAGGGTCCGCTGATTTATCCGGAAGGCGGTGAACACCTTGCCGGTGCACAGAGTCAAAGCCATTTCCGCTGTTTCTGTGTTATTCGACGATGCACCTGCACACCAAAAAATCAATCAGATCCAATTCAAGGCACGACTTTCCGGGGTGTCGGGTTTTCTCCTTCTCTCGGAACTGTGTTCACAGTTAGAACTCACAATATCGACTGATCCGCGCTTGGGAGGAACTTCTACAAGGAAGACATTCGTACAGTGCTGTCCAGAATTACTCGCGCACCGGGAGCAAGAGCAGAAACCGCAGAAACTTACCTCTACACAGACGATTATGTCAGGTTGTATTATCTGAAGCAAATGTTACTACCACGGGTACTAGCTAGACCGGTAGATACGAGATTACTTCTTACAGGAGGTTCCGTACACTGTAACTGGAAAGTACCCATTAATGGGTGAAAAAATGCCCATTTCGCGGTAAAGTAGGTAAACTCATAAAATGGGTAAAACGGCTTTACCCACTAATGGGTAAAGAGCTTATACGTCAAATCATGGGGTACTTTTTACCCATTTCCAGAACGCATTGTTTTCCGTAACTGGGTAAAAAAGTACCCATTTTTTAAAATGTATTTATGGGACTCAAATTTGTGGAATGAAACAAATATGCTTTTAAAAACGTTATAAGCTAAGAAATCATTCAAATCATATAGCATTTCTTACCTTGAAGCTTTTTGAAGCTATCACCATTCTTTAAACTATTCATATATATCACTTTTTGTAGTTTTCGGAACAAATGCACTCGAAAATGTAAACCAAGTATGTCAGCAACGTTATGGTGCAACAAAGATATTTTTCACCCAATAATGGGTAAATATGTACCCATTTTTTATCCCTGAACAGGTTTCGGAAATGGGTGAAAAAGTACCCACTATTTGAAATTTTCATTTACGCATTTTTTGACAGGTCCATACACTACCACAAAATGGGTACTTTTTCACCCATTAATGGGTACTCGCCAGTTACAGTGTATCAAGACTCACGAAAACACCGAAGGTAAGATCTCGCGCACACAACAAACAGCTGCTGCCTTCTTTTGCTTGCACAACACTCGCGTGTAAACCTTTTTTGTTTTGACGTTTGCCTGCGTCGACTCGAGTCAATTTTGAGTGGGTCTGATCGACCGTGCGCAATTGGCGTTGACGGCGACTCTGTAGCTCTTTACTCCTATGAGAAAATCCATAAGCAAACGTCAGACTGTGCGTGAAACATGGCGGACTTCGTACTATCCTTTCACTCCATCGAAAATTCCCATAAGAAACTGTCTACATTTGCTGGAAGAGCAAATTTTTCGACAGTGCCGTCAACGCCAATTGACAAAAAAAAATTTTGATCACGCGCTACCTACATTTCGAAGTGAGAACTAAGAAAATGTTTAATAGGTACCTACTTTGGAGCAGATGTCGTTAGTGAAAAAAAGTTACGATTATTTATTTTGTATGCAGAAAATCGGAAAATCTCAATTTTAACGAATTAAATTATTAATTTTAACGAACCTATCAGAAAAAAATTAAGGGGTTGTGTCCTAAACACGACCGCAGTATGACGTAGAACTACGCAAAATTGATGTATGTCATGCATTTTTGATTATTATACATTATATTAAATTTTTAAAGTATTTAAAAAAAAAAGTTATGGTTCAAAACTCGCAACCATTCATGTTAGCATAATCAGACCACGGTTCATCTAACGCATGAGACAATGTATTTCAATTTAATTTAATGGTTAAGAATTGACAGAATTTCCCCTTCATAACTACTTTGGGTTGATCACCCTAATAAAAAATAACCATAAACGAACGATAACCCAAATCATTGAACTATTCCACAAATGGTTTGGATGATACCCAGAACACGTCGTTAAGCAAATTAACCATACAATTTTTATTAGGGCAATGTTGAGTTATTTTGCTGTGATCAATGTACACTAAATTTGTCGATGTCAATGCAATAGGAACTGACACTTTTTCGTCACACATTTTTTGTTGATTTGCATCTCAGTATAGTACACAAAAACGCCATGAATGTTGTGGGATAAAACATTTGCCAAAAAATACATTATTTTTTTCAGTAGCTCCATCATTAGTTTTAAGTTAGGTTTCTGAAGCAGAGAAGAAAGTGAAGATTGAAAAATGTGTGTTTGGTGAAAAAGTCTAACTTTCTAGTTTCTAATAATACTAAAAAATGAACAATGTTCTCAAAATAGGATTTTATTGAAACGCAGGCTCATAATCAAACAAGTATTCTTGAGTAATTGCGCTAATTGGGTTCTTTAATTTTAAAAAAAGTGTGTCGATTTTTATATATCATCTGAAAGAGCTTCGTTTTTTGAGCACAACGATCTTTTTTTTTAATCTTTATTGAAGAGATTTTTAGCCTTAGGCTAGTTCATCTCTAAGCACAACGATCTAACGAAACCGTAGACTTTCATCTCGATTTTTAAATCAAACTCCACTGTGTCAAACTAAACTAACAAATTGACAGCTCACTCCCATACAAAGTCCCACTGAGGGGCGCTAAGATGGTGATATTTTCTAATGTAATCGCACTTATTTAAAATAGTTACAGTGCTCCAATTTGGATCAAATTTCGGATTTTGGTTCCATGTTTAATGTAGATTACGAATATGCCTTTACCTCAATACCCTTAAAGAACCCAATCAGAAACAGTAGATAGGGCTTCTTTCGCTATGATGCACGGTATATGCATTTGGGATAACATCCGACGCCCCTCCTTCTTTACATATTCTGCACAAAAAATACTTTCTAAGCCCCGCCCCTGACAGGATTTCCCACCGTTTTTTATGTTTTTTTTATGAATGGCGCGGGGCAGAAAGTATCTTTTGTGCAGAATTTG
The DNA here is from genome assembly GCF_037179485.1 of Ochlerotatus camptorhynchus. Taxonomy (NCBI): domain Eukaryota; kingdom Metazoa; phylum Arthropoda; class Insecta; order Diptera; family Culicidae; genus Ochlerotatus; species Ochlerotatus camptorhynchus. The sequence goes on from NW_027040849.1 coordinate 4,125,919, forward strand.
TAAAAAAGGATGGACTTCGGATATTTATCTGATTGCATATATAGAGGTACCAGATATGTTTTACAGTCAGTTGGTGGTAAATCACCCACAGAATAACATCAAAATATTGTGAGCGATTTTTTTCAGAGGCTAGTTGGGTAAAAACATTAACGGAATTAAACTATTTTTTACTACATTGTAGTTTGCTTGACAATTATTTCCCGTCCATGTTTTTTTCAGGTTGACGTTATAGGGGTGTTTTGCATAAATAACTTTTCCGGGTTTCGTATTAGGGGCTGTTAATTAGCTACGTAGACAATTTTTTGGGATTCTTAAACCCTTCCCCCCCCCCCCCCCGTAGTTAATGAACAGCCCCTTAGTCGAACGGGACCCAAGTCACCTTTAACGGCTTACTTGCTCCTGCTTACTGCAGGACCAAGCGCCACGCCGTCCGAAGCGGTAATGAGCAGAAGCGCGACAGCAGTGCTGTTTTACATCTTTTCAGAACGATGTGCAACCAAGTGGTACTCGATTATGATGACTGGGTTTGGGAAAAACGCTTATTTCATGAAAACAGTGATAAAATTATCATTTGTACATTTTTCGAAAGTTTTATTACAGAAAAATTAAAAAAATATTTATTTCAGAAGGTTTGTAATGTAATATCCTATCGATTAACGTATTTGGATTTTAATTTGATCTATAAATGGCAAAGTTACAAGCGTTCAAAACCTAACACTTCTTCACAACACATATTTTTTGATTTGCACCCCTGTATAGTCGACAAAGACGTAGTTCTACGTCAAAAAAGAATGTTTGGCCAGGTACTGACTCAATTTTGTACGAAGCCCAACACAGCAAAAAAAGTTGTTGTATATTACATCGAAACTGCTGCAACCAGGTCAATCCATCGGTTGTGTAATATCACATTGTACGATGTGCATCGATTTTGCGAACAAAATTACATCCATTGATGTAATATTGTTTCTGCTTTTTGCTATTACATCATTATTTCATACATCAGTTTGAATTACGTTGATCGATATTACATTTTTTTGCTGTATATACTAAATATTGTGTCTGTTCTTTCTTCAAAATTAAATATTTTTGGAGAAAAAAAAATCAATTCTCCATACATACGCTTCTATGCTTCTTTTGTTAAGATTCATTAATTTATCATTTATTTTCGAGACTTCAATTAACCATTTGCAGGCCAAATAACAAAAGATAATTTTATTTTCAACCGGCTTCAATTGACCATGAGCAGTTCCAGGTCAAATCGAATTAAACACAAACTAGGCATGCGGCATATCAATATTTTCTGAATTGTATGAACATGTGTTTAGTGACCATGCCAATTGAGTACAGTGACATTGGCCACCCAATTGTAGCATTACGCTTTAGCTCAAGTTATCCAAATCTGTCCCATCCTTTTCTTGACCCTAATAAATTTCCATCAACCACTTCTTCATTCCATAACCATTTTAAACAATAAACCAAAAGCAGACCTACTACCCTGACCTACTAGCAAGTCACCCTGTCAGCAACCTTTTTACCCAACCTTATTTTGTCAGCGCATATGCATACCAGATGTTTTAATAATAAGTTAAAGTAGGAAGCTTTGATCATGTAAACAATAAGTTCACCCAAACCCAAATCATTGAAATACAAATCAGATGGAAGACTGACACCGTAGAAGTAACACTTATTATATCCGAAGTCCGGTATGCCGCACAATGTCCCTGAAATAGTTTCCAGAGGAAATGGTCAAACTTAGATTTCTACAAAAGATGGTCATGTGGTATGTATCCAGTATTTTACGATCGCTTATGGCCGCCACAATCTGGCTGAGTTTCTGGTAGGGAACATAAGATTTGAAGTTTGGCTTGTGTCGTTTGACGTGTAAACGATCAAATTTGAACGTTTACACTTTTAGTTTTTGACGCAGGACTACGTCTTTCTTAACTATACTGGGGTAAAATTAAGACATCGAAAATGAGGCATGTAACGAAAAAGGGGGTGTTTTCAAATGCATATTTCTCCAAAGTTTTAATGTGAAATATGTCATGCAATATACCATTCGACGGGGAATTTATCCAGAAATTTTTTGGCATATGGTACAAAAAGTGAAAATAGTTAAGAAATTTAACGAAAATTTGAAGCATCGAAAATTCCCATACATTTGCTAAGATCACAAGGAACAGAGCCATCACATAGTTGGTACTAAACGGAACAAACCGAAGCCGCATTTCCATTTGTATCGATCAACACAGACGGAAACCGGACCGGAGGAAAGGCTCCCCGCAAGCAGCTTGCTACCAAAGCTACCTGTATACAAGATCGCTCCAGCCAGAGAAGTAGTAAAGAAGCAACAACGCCGCTTTTATGTATGACATGTTGCCTACGCTATAATGGCATCCTGTCATAGGGCTGTTTTTTTCGCTATTTCACCACTAACTGCTCAATTTTTTTCTCACATATAATGGAAACCCCCTCTGTGGCAGTTAAGCAGTTTTTCCAGTATGGGAAAAAATGGTTGATTCATAAAATTATCAGGAACTTCACTATTATCTGCAAAATGGGTACTACCAGCGGATGTGCAAACAATATCCGCTTTTGTCAGTACATAAATGATAGGGATAGGGGCCGTAGTTTTTGTGTAATCGAGCATACATTTTCAGATTCAAAACTAGCAAGCCTATTAATTTCAAGATCGGTGGCCTCCTACCTGCAGAAGCGGCTTCCATTGGTTAAAAATTGACCCGCATTCTCACCCGCATTGGTCATTCTTTATTTTGTTATGAAACGGATTTCCCATACAAAAAAAAAAGAAATGTGTATATGAAAATCCATGCACATGCGACATTCGGTATTTTAATAAAGTTCATCTTCGACATCAAAATGTGATCCAACTCAGATTGGCACTTCCCATTAGTCCAGGTTCGTTTAACTGATTTAGAGTGTACTAAACGTCCGATAGGATTTCATTCGTAGACCATGCATGACGTTTTTTTAGAACTCTAGCCCATTACAGTTAGACACATCATGGAACAAGCTTCTGCCTATGAGCGTGTGATCGTCCTCTGTGATTTCCGACATCCCGATTTTGGCGTTGAAATCACCCATGATAATTACATTCTCTTTCATGCTTTCCGTGCGGCTCAGGATGTACCGTGATATTTTACCCAATTCTGAGCAACCACCTCTTATACTAGCTTTTGGCTATTAAGAGAGTGGTTCCTCCACCAATGCGATTACGACCGTTGTGTTCTGTATTAATGTTGAACGATAAATAGTTACTTGTTTCAATAGTGCACTCCACCAATCGTGTTTCCTGTAGAGCAATAATGATGTAACCATATTCGGCGAAATATTTGCCAATATCCTTCCGTTTTTGTTCCTCTGAGCAGCCGCGGACGCTCCAGGCAAGCATTGAAAAGTTGACATGGTTAATTTCGTTATTAGATAACCCACTGCATCGAAGCATCGGATTCGCGCTCAATTGCGAGCAACTAGGCAAACAGTTCCTTTGTAGCTCCGTAATACCATAGAGATAACTCTAAGACTAGAAGGTCCCGAAGAAACGAGCTCTACTTTTTGGCTCAGCTCTGGTACTATCTTCGGTCCCAAGCTAATCGATTCACCCCTCGAAACATAGGAAATTCCACTAACCCATCATTTTATGTGTCAAACTTTCATAGCGAATCAAAACACACATAGTGTAGTACTACAATTTCGACTAGAATGGGATACGTTAATCGTTTGCTTGGGACCAATACGCTAGTCAAGTAGTGAGCCAATTTCAAATCGATAGTTTCGTATTGATTGTTGGTAATACCAACAATCAATACAAAACTAACGATTTTAAATTGGCTCATTACTTGACTAGCCTATTAGTCCCAAGCAAATCGACTAACGTACCCCATTATAGTATAAATTCCAGTACTACACTATGTTTGTTTTGATTCGCTATGAAAGTTTGACAGATAAAATGAGGGGTTAGTGGATTTTCCTATGTTTCGAGGGGTGAATCGATTAGCTTGGGACCAAAGATAGTACCAGAGCTGAGCCAAAAAGTTGAGCTCGTTTCTTCGGGGCCTTCTGGTCTTAGAGTTACCTCTATGGTAATACTCTCCATATGCGGTAGCAGACTCGATGCAACGTCCTCCACCGTGTCGTTCGTAGTATTCCGAACTTCTCTATTGAACAATATCTTCTGGACCACACTGTTGTAGTGGTTATGGTATGCATTTCTGGAGCTTCTTGCTGCCAAGCGATATGCTACTCTTAAAACACCATATGCTGCTAGCTCCCTACTAAAAGTAATTAGTGGTCCTTGTTCGTAATAACCGATCGATCCTCCTGTCAAAGATAACCGCTGCAGCCGCTATGGTTTCTTGTCCTCCCCATTCATTAGTTTTCTCTAATCTTCGAAGAAATACCTGAATTTTATTCTCTACTGATGCACCACCAAGAGGCCTCATTTCCTTTACGGCATCAGCGAGAGACACATGGAAATTATCAAAATTATTTCTTATGTGGTCCACCACTCTTTGTCGAAGGCTCATTTCTTTTTCCCAATGATCTACTTCCCAATTGTGGTATTGATAAACCACTTCCGAAAACAGGCAATTTCCATCTCCAGGCATTCTTCTCTCCATTACCGATATATGTTGATCCAGCGTGCAGATAGTTGATATCGTTATCTTCTTTAAAACTTCATTGTCTTGATCTAAAGAAAACAAAATCGCCACTTGATCAAGCCAAATTCAAAGGTAATATCTGTGTGATGTCGCATTCCAAATGTTTTGAGCCAAATAATGAAAATATTTTTTACATTTTTGCAACTATTAGACACAATTATTTATAAAAACAATTGATAATTAAAACTGTAAGCTACACAATTATTTAATTTTGGCAGTAGTTAAATTCAAACTTTTTTCCGCTACATCACCACTGGCATCACTAGTTTGCATCTTTCAAAATGTAAAGATACAGACAAGCCTGCCTGAGCCAGAAAGTGCTATTTTTCGCAAAAATCGTTTTTTTTTTCCAGCGCTTGTCGTACGACTCGTGCTGAAAAGAACTTCATTTTACAACGTGTTATATAAATAACTATTTTCGTATGGGAAATCCGTTTGGAACGGAATAGAGAATAGAGATGCATATCCATCTCAGTGCTGCATAGAAGGTGTCAAATTTGCCTTGATAATTACACTGGCCAACAGGCTCCAGCATGAAATATTAATAATAAAGTTCTGACCCTAGCGTCAATTTCTTTTTTTTTTATTGGTTATCAAGCTGGAGCTGTGTGACAGCTTAGTTTTCAAGACTTGACCCATTTGAATAAATTTTGCTTCTATCTTTGACAATACAGCAGAAGGACTAGCCTATGTTGGCCACTTGAACACTGGATTCCGTATGTATTGTTTCAAAATAGCTATAGAAAAAATGCTGTAACGTGTGCGCGTAGAAACATCCGCGTAGTAATCCGATTGAAGAAGTAAATCCGTGTCGAACGAAATATCTAAATTATGTAAGTTACGAAAACCGCGCGAATTTCGAACTTCGTGCAAAAGAGTGCCACCAAAATAAATGTGATAGCCTATGTTGGCAAGTTGATTAATTTTGGTTTCCTCCCTAGATATTCTACTTATTTACTTACTTACCTTACCAATCAGGCTAAGGCCTTGTTGTCCTCTGCTGTCCGAAGAAGTCGTCTCCACTCTACTCGATCCATGGCCACAGTTCGCCAGCCTCGTAGTCTGCGAAGGGTCCGCAGGTCACCTTCTACTTGGTCGATCCACCTTGCCCGCTGCACGCCTCTTCTTCTTGTTCCTGTTGGGTCGCTTTCTAGAACCATTTTCACTGGGTCGTCGTGCGGCATTCTTACGACGTGCCCAGCCCACCGTAGTCGCCCAATTTTTGCAATGTGGACGATGGATGGTTCTCCCAGCAGCTGGTGCAATTCGTGGTTCATTCGCCTCCTCCACGTTCCGTCATCCATCTGCACTCCACCGTAGATGGTATGCAACACCTTCCGTTCGAAAACACCAAGGGCGCGTTGGTCCTCCACGAGCATAGTCCAGGTCTCGTGGCCGTAAAGGACCACCGGTCTAATCAGCGTCTTGTAGACAGTCAACTTCGTGCGGCGGCGAATTTTAATCGACCGGAGCGTCCTCCGGAGTCCAAAGTAGGCACGATTCCCTGCCATAATGCGTCTTTGAATTTCTCTGCTGGTATCATTTTCGGCGGTCACCAGTGAGCCCAAATACACGAACTCATCGACCACCTCGATTTCGTCACCGTCAATCTGAACTCGGGGTGGGAGGCTAACATTGTCTTCCCTAGAACCTCTTGCTTTCATATATTTTGTCTTTGATGCGTTGATGGCAAGTCCAATCCGTCTAGCTTCAGCCTTCAGTCTGATGTACGTTTCCGCCATCATCTCAAAGTTCCGTGCCATAATGTCAATGTCATCGGCGAAACCAAGGAGCTGGATGGACTTCCTGAATATCGTGCCACTCGTGTCTATCCCAGCTCTTCTGATCACACCTTCTAACGCGATGTTGAACAGCAGACACGAAAGTCCATCACCCTGCCGTAACCCCCTTCGAGATTCAAAGGGACTCGAGAGTGTCCCCGATACTCGAACAACGCACGTCACTCGATCCATCGTCGCCTTGACCAATCGCGTCAGTTTATCCGGAAATCCGTACTCGTGCATAATCTGCCATAGCTGATCTCGATCGATTGTGTCGTATGCGGATTTGAAATCGATGAACAAATGATGTGTGGGCACATTGTATTCGCGGCATTTCTGCAGAACCTGCCGAATCGCGAAAATTTGGTCCGTGGTAGCGCGGGCACCCATGAATCCCGCCTGGTATTGCCCCACGAACTCTCTTGCATATGGTGACAGACGGCGGCATAGAATTTGGGAGAGTACCTTGTAGGCGGCGCTCAGCAGTGTGATCGCGCGGTAGTTGCAGCAATCCAACTTGTCGCCCTTTTTGTAGATTGGGCATACGACACCTTCCATCCACGCCTCCGGTAATATCTCCTCCTCCCAAATCTTGGAAATTACCCAGTGCAGCGCTCTAGCCAGTGCTTCACCACCGTATTTCAATAGCTCACTTGGTAGTTGATCTACACCAGTTGCTTTGTTGTTCTTCAGCCGACCGATCTCCTCCTCAACTTCTTGAAGATCAGGGGTCGGTAGCCTGTCGTCTTCTGCGCGTGCTCCAAGGTCTGTTGCCGTGCCACCTTCGTTTTCTGCTGCTTCACCGTTGAGGTGCTCGTCATAGTACTGCTTCCACCTCTCAATCACCTCACACTCGTTCGTGAGAAGGTTACCGTCCAAGTCCTTGCACATATCGGCTTGCGGCACGTAGCCTTTGCGCGAACTATTTAGCTTCTCGTAGAACTTCCGTGTGTCGTTTACGCGGTACAGATTTTCCATCGCCTCGCGATCTCGATCTTCCTGCTGACGCTTCTTCCTTCGGAAAACCGAGTTTTGTCTGTTCCGCGCTTGTCTGTATCGCTCCACATTCAATCTCGTGCGGTGTTGCAGCATTCTCGCCCGTGCTGCATTCTTCTCCTCTACTAACAGTTTGCATTCGCCGTCAAACCAGTCATTTCTTCGGTCCGGGATTGCAGTACCTAGTGCCGCTACAGCAGTACTACCTATGGCGGAACGGATGTCCTTCCAGCCATCTTCAAGAGAAGCTGCACCAAGCTGCTCTTCCGTGGATAGTGCAACTTCCAGTTGCTGCGCGTAGTCCTGGGCAACTCCGGCGTCCCGTAGTTGCTCAATGTTGGGTCGCGGCGTTCGATTTCGACGGGTGTTATGCATCGTCGAGAGTTTTGAGCGCATGTATACTGCAACTAGGTAGTGGTCCGAATCTATGTTCGCACTGCGGTACGTGCGGACGTTGATAATGTCGGAGAAGAATTTCCCGTCGATTAGAACGTGATCGATTTGGTTTTCTGTGTGTTGGTCAGGTGATCTCCAGGTGGCTTTGTGGATATCCTTGCGGGGGAAAAAGGTACTTCGAACTACCATACCCCGGGAGGCTGCAAAGTTCACGCATCGTTGGCCGTTGTCGTTCGATACGGCATGCAGGCTGTTTGGCCCGATTGCCGGTCTATACATTGCCTCCCGTCCTACCTGAGCGTTCATGTCGCCGATGACGATTTTGACGTCCCGTTGCGAACAGCCGTCGTACACCTGCTCCAGCTGCGCATAGAACGCTTCTTTCTCGTCGTCGGGTCTCCCTTCGTGTGGGCAGTGCACGTTGATGATGCTGTAGTTGAAGAAACGGCCCTTAATCCTCAACTTGCACATCCTCGCGTTGATCGGCTGCCAACCAATCACGCGTTGGTGCATCTTACCCAGCACTACAAAGCCGGTTCCCAGCTCGTTGGTGGTGCCACAGCTCTGGTAGAAAGTAGCCGCTCGATGCCCGCTTTTCCATACCTTTTGTCCCGTCCAGCAAAGTTCCTGCAGTGCTACGACTTCGAAGTTGCGTGGTTGAAGTTCGTCATAGATTAACCTATCGCAACCCGGGAAGCCGAGCGATTTGCAGTTCCATGTTCCGAGTTTCCAATCGTAGTCCTTATTTCGTCGCGTAGGTCTGTGCCGATTGTTCCGATCCGTATTTCTTTCTTCCTCTATCACCTCTATATCCTCTATCACCTCTATATCCTCTATCACCGTACTATGGTTACCGCGCCAGTGTTCGCGTCGCACCTCTTCACTTTGCTATTGCCGGACTGGCAACATTGCCCAGGCTACGCCAACCAGCTGTGTCCATGTTTCAGCTGGTAGTCTTTTGTTATCATATGACTCGAGGAGGCGTGAAGTACGAACTTGTGAGGACCAGGGCTAGGTATTCCGCTCCTTCCAGGTTGTCAACTCACCATTTTGTCACTTATTTACTACGGAGCTTTCAAGATTTCGCGACCGCACCGAACAAATTCTATACTACATAAGCTCAAAAGCGTTTGACAAGCTCTACCGAATTGCGTATCACTTCTGCGTAAGCTCCGTAGACGTAGGTGCGTTGAATCCGACAGCCGGCAAAGGTTTAACCTGCACTAACACCGCTTAAGGAACGACCTCGAGTCAGTAAAACCGTTTAGAGCTAAACATCTAAATTACGTAAGATACGAAAATCGCGCAAATTGTGAACGCCACGCGAAACAACCGTAGAAAAAAAAACAGCTTATTATCACTTAAAGAGTGCCACCAAAAATAAATGTGATAGCCTATGTTGGCAAGTTGATTAATTTTGGTTTCCTCCCTAAATATTCTACTTATTTTACTGTTGAGCTTTGTTTCAATTTAGTTATTTTACCACACGTATCAATCATTTCAAGATTTCGCGACCGTACCGAACAAGTTCTATACTACAGAAGCTCAAAAAAACTTTTGGTGAGCTCTACCGCATTGCGAATCACTTCTGCGTAAGCTCCGTAGACGTAGATGCGTTGATTCCGACAGCCGCGAAAAGTTAAACATGCATCAATACCACATAAGGAAAGATCGATTATACGTAGGGTTTAGTACATAGATTAACATTGACTGCTGTTTACAAATGTAAGTACTTGAACACTTAGAAATAAGTTAACTCAAATGCTTTAACCGCATATATAAGAGATTTCGCGTATTGAGAGAATAATATATTAATCGAGTACAGCGAACTCAAGGGAATACAAAACCTCCAAAAGTTTAAAAGTTATTAATTAATTATATGATTTGAGTAGTAGCTATACTGAAGATCCGAGAGATGTCGCCCCTTCAGTGGTAGGAAAATCATTTTTGCAGTATGGAGAATATCAGAAAATCCACGATTTGTGACTAAACATGCTTTCACAGAAGGAAACAAATAAACGAGTGTTTACCTTTTCACTATAGTAATGTACTCGTGCAATTTTTGTGCATCTAAAACTGCCCATAAAGACGATAATGAATAAAAACTGAAAATTTCCATGCATTTCCAAATGGTTTCCTACCATTCCCATACATTCGAAAGTGACTGGCCCTCTGGATGTGGATGATGTGAAAAACAACAAAACATGATTAATTGTCACATACCTCTACTTTTACTAATCTCCTTAACTATTCCTCTACTTGTTAATCTGCTTAATGCTATTGGTCTGCTTGCGTTTTCTTTTTAAAGTTCAAGGCTAAATAAGAAGATTTATTCTACAACTTTAAAGGTTAGTTGCCTCCCTACCCTAATAAAAAATAACCATAAACGAACGATAACCCAAATCATTGAACTATTCCACAAATGGTTTGGATGATACCCAGAACACGTCGTTAAGCAAATTAACCATACAATTTTTATTAGGGTAAGCGGACCCCCGCATCCTAATTCTTTTGTTAATCTACTTAATGTCATTAGACTTTCTGAAGTTTTTTATTTAAGTTCATTTGATGATTATGATATCTATTAGTCTAATTTAATAAATTATTAAAAGCTCTAATTCACCTAGTCAATCATAACCCATGCTTTATTAAGTACCTGCACTTGTGTTTGTAATCTAAAATTAAACGTGTTTCAAGTATGTACTTTTGATTTAAGCCTATACCTATTTATTATATCTTAGTTCGACCCAGGTAACACCTTCATGTGACTAAAATGCTTCATTTTGAAGTTAGTTTCCAAGCTGATTTTTAAATTATACAGGGTATATGCAGACCCCCTTCACTCTTTGGAATTTATAGAGACAGATAATAGCGCCAAACGGTTTGTGACGAGACAACGTTGAACTGCTGCGTTGGAAGAAAACACGCACACCAACATCTATACATGTACGAACCTACACAACTGAGCGGACGAAACAGCGCAAATCAAAACATGAAGCGGTGTCATCACTCATCGTCATCATTCAGATTCGGCTACTCCCATTTGCGTTTGTTTTCACCGGCCTTATAAATTATAGGAAAGTTATGTTCCAACGTAATTTTTGAATGGAATGCGTGCTGCGTTGGCCAAAGAAGACGGCATATTTTATTACGTTTAGCAATGATTTCGATACGTTGCATCTCCAGTACCTGGGGTGTACCGCACAATCTCATCGCTGCCAAAATGAACCACATTGGATTTCCGACATGGATCACTGAATGGCTCTATTCATACCTGTCTAATCGCAATGCTTTCGTGATGGTGAATTCCGCACGCTCCAGGACTTTCAACATACCATCTGGCGTGCCACAAGGCAGTGTTCTCGGTCCTCTTATTTTTATCATTTATGTTAATGACCTGTGTGACATGCTCTCATCATCCAAACTTTCTTTTGCCGATGATCTAAAATTTTTCCGTGTGATTGTTTCACCCACTGACTGTGTCGCGTTGCATGAAGATATACATCGTGTGATAGTCTGGTGCGGTGACAACGGCATGCGCGTAAACAGCAAAAAGTGCAAAATAATATCCTTCACTCGCTGCAACAACGTTATTCACCATCAATATTACATGGGACCGGATTCTCTAGAACGTGCAATTTCAATCTGTGATCTAGGTATTACGATCGATTCGAAGCTAAGGTTTAACGAACACATAAACATCGTAACTGCTAAAGCATATACTGTGCTTGGTTTTATTCGTCGTCATGCTTCTGGTTTCACCGATGTTTATTGTCTCAAGACGCTATTCTGCTCGCTGGTTCGCAGCATTTTAGAATATGCTTCCCCGGTTTGGTCTCCATTTTACGTTACGCATATCCTTGCGGTTGAAAGGATTCAGAAAAGTTTTATAAGGTTTCCATTGCGTCAGCTCCCCTGGAATGATCCAGTCAATCTTCCAAGTTATCCCGACCGATGCAAGCTCATTGATTTGGAATCCCTCTCTGCCTGGCGTCTCAAATTGCAACGACTGTTTATCTTTGACATCATAACAGGAAACGTGGACTGTCCTGAACTTCTGGAACTGATTCCATGGAATACTCCTCCTCGACGATTCCGTAATTCCCCGTTACTTGCAATTCCATTTCACAGAACGAACTTTGGATTCAATAATTGTTTTAATTCTTGTTTGCCTTTCTTTAATGATGTTTGTAGCGAGTTTGATTTTATTTTGACCAAACATGTGTTTAGTGCTAGAATAAGGGGTTTAGATTAAATTAGGTTTTAAGTAATGAGTCTGTACGACGTAGTCGAAGATGGTGATCAAATAAATAAACAGCTCCGTAAATCATCAAAATAATATTAGAGATTTGCATCTTACTGATACCGGTGGTATATTGGAAACTCTTTCGCTCGAAAGAAAAACATATTACAAGCACATCATGATGCGCGCTTGGATATGTGATTGTCTTCTCAAGTGTTTCTGTTGCGTATAAAGTGGTAATGATTGAAGCAATCACAAACAAGTAAGAATCTTGCTATCGCAATATAATGATGATCACTTCGAGGATGATATTATCGTCCTCTTCCCTCGGCTGATCATCAACGTTCGCGTTGACATCTGTCATGCTAACACCTGTCAGTTATTGAGCCCTGGTGGTAAAGTTGGCGGGGAACTCCCAACAGTTTTAATGTGCCATCAACAGATAGCGCTGAGATCACATAAGGGTGGTAACTATATGCCTTGTATGAGGAATTGATTAGTGGGATATCTTGTTAATTACATATCTTTGGTATATGCTCCAACTAAGCTCACACGCTTCCACTATGTCGTCCCACAAAATTACGTATGGATATGTCACAATAGAAGCACGCCACAGTGGAAATCTCGAGCCATAGTTCAAACACTTATCCCAAATCAAAATGAAGCACATATAAGATTAGTTACAATACCATGTATAAAAATTGTGTTTAACATTGTTTTCTTAGTAATACTTCAATGAAAACAACAATGAAAGCTTGTCACGCAAATAGGAGGAGCACCGTTGGGCACTTCCTGAAATATTTCAATGGTATAATTCCCTTGCAAACCCAAATAAATCTATCTGCGTAAAAATAAATAAAATAAGTGTGATTTGCGGCAAAACCCGAGGGGGGCGACTCTATCTACGCTGCAGGAAAGATTGTGTTGTGCTGTGGCTAGCTGTTCGCACGCTGAGTAGATAGAAAGAAGATTGATGACGATTCTGAAGATTTCCTGCAAAAAGATGATGCGCGATGCAAGTAGATGCGAGAAATGCAAGAAGATTTTTTGAAGATTGATTCGCTAGTGTGAGATTTGTTGAGCAGCTATAATTGAGATTTAGATGTGTCGCCCCCCTCGGCAAAACCCACCAGTATCACACCCAACGTCAGTGCCTATACGTTAGCATACTACGACGCGGCTCTTAATCAAAGGAGTAACAAGTGTGATACTATCACTGCTAGACTAGATCTTTGGTTCTCTCATGCAGTGGTTTATCCGAAAGGGGAAGTTTAGTAATCCCCATTGCCTGCCCATGGCGCCATTTTATCGCGGCATGAACCAGCAACGCCGGCCATAAACCTATCGTCTCCAACACTCCACTATAAAGCATGAAATTAAGCCCGCCCACCAACAGCAAGGTGCAAAAACTAGCCAAGGGGAGGGCCTGACCCTAGCGTCAATTTCGAGATTTTATGTTCCAGTCCTTTTAAGTCAATTTTGACATAATCATTTTTAAAAACCATTATCTGTGCAGTGCCTTGAGATATTGGCTTGGATTTTCATCCAATAACACTAGATTACAGCATATTTGAACTTTGCACGCTGATGGTCATTTTCCATGTAAAATCGTGCGCTGAGTCCAAAAATGTAGTTAGAAAAAATCTCAGTAGGATAGTTTTCTAGATACAGCTAAAAAATGAAATTTCACCTAATACAAATATCTCCGGCTGTAATGAAGCTTTATCAATTATTTAAATGCCAAATTTGGTCAATTGGATACTATTTTTCAGTAAGATTAGTTGTATTGTTGACACAACCACTACAAACATTTGTATTTACCTTACTTAAAAACATTGCTGAAATCCAATTTGTCTAGGAAATATGCAAAACATAAAAAAAAACTATTAATTAACAAAATACCACTAATCTCACTGACAAATGATATTGAGCTGTTCGAGATAAAATTTTCTCACCTTTAATTTGGCGTTCAAATAATTGATATAGGGGAAAATATGGCTTCGCCAATACCTTATCGTCAGGGGGTAAACAACGTCCTTGAGAGCTCACTTTTGGCATGTGGATACATTGTGTTTCAGAGCAACTATTGGCCAAATTTGAGTGCTCTAGGACTTTGTTTACCCCCCCTGACGATAATAGGTTAAGGTATTGCCGAAGCCAACTTTTCCCTGGTTTCATTACAGCTGGAGATATTTGTATTTTAGTAAACAAATTTCTATTAGGTGAAATTTCATATTTTAGCTGTGTCTAGAAAACCATCCTACTGAGATTTTTTTAAACTACATTTTTGGATTACATAAAAATCATAGTTCAAACATCGAAGTTATTTTTTTACTTTTGTTTGTAAACTAGTGTGAATAGAAGAACTAGTACAGACTATGTCATAATATGTTTCAAAAATCGGTTGTAATTTCAGAAAGCTATAAGCTCACAATGTCGAGTTAAACTTCAATAAAACAAATACCTATAATCATTCCTCGTTCTGCTAGCGAATGAGCAACATCAGGGTCTGTTGTCTCGTCACACGGCATAGCTTTGAAAGTGTTTTTTTCACCGCGAAACGTTATTTTCCGGAAAAAGTTTTTGTGTCTCACGTGACTCGTGCATTTCTGGAGGAAGCAGCCGATCCTGGCGAAGCCTACGGTCGGACTGTCCACCTTTAAAACCCGCTTCGACGATATCGAAATTCGGCATACGGCAAAACACACGGACGGTGTGTACAACTGGAAACAATAAACAGCAGAAAGTAGTGATCCACCGCACGGACGGTGTGTACGACCGGCATCTATTGTTGCAGAGCAGCAACAGTATAAGCAGTAGAAACGGTAGGGCAAATAGTAGCACGTATCTGGTTTTTTGTATACCCATTCCTCTGACTGTTTGCTTGTGAATCGTCTGTCTCTCCCCCAGTGGAATCATTCCACATAGGGTGGTTCGTAAATCAAAAAATTAAAAAAACAATTAATTACTTCCTAACGAAAGTTTTAAACTTCGTATGGTTGATGCACAGGGGGGCGTCAAGCCTCCCAATGATAAAGTTAGAAAGCGTCATTACCAGGCGTCTTCTGCTTCGCCTTGGGTTGTCTACTTTCGGCAGAAAGAGAAAGCCCTAAACTTCTTAGGGATTAAAAGAACGTTGACGCGTCGTTTCCCGGGGACCGAATTTCATCAGGTCAATCGGAACAAACTGCGTATAACTGCACTCACATATAAAGTCGCAAATGACATTGCTGACGACGAGGGTTATAATGAAGAGTTTTACGTCTACATCCCATCTCGAGATGTGGAGATAGACGGCGTGGTCTCTGCAGTGAGCCTGACGTGTGATGACGTCATGGAAGGTATGGGGCGCCTCCAAAATGCTGCAACATCTCCCGTGGACGTTCTGGGTTGCAGGATATTGTATTCAGCGACCACGGTAGATGGTCAAAAGACTTATTCCCCTTCAGGCTCACTACAGGTGTCTTTCGCTGGATTGGTTCTCCCAAAGTTTTTAGAAATTGAAAATGTTTTTTTCCCGGTGCGACTTTTTGTACCAAGGGTATATAATTGTACCAACTGCAAAAAGTTGGGACACACAGCTGCTTTTTGTGACAACAAGCCCCGTTGTGACAAATGTAGCCAAGACCACATGGAGGGTGCTTGCCAACAGGAAGCAACTAAATGTGCTTACTGTGGCAAAGAATCTCTTCATGCTTTGCAGGACTGCCCCGCGTACAAGAAGCGTACCAACAATGTGAAGCGTTCAATAAAAGAACGCTCCAAGCTGACGTTTGCAGAAATGGTTAAGTTGCAAAATGGAGCCTCTGCTTCGTTGGCATCAGCCGCTCAAAATGAAAACACTTTTGAGATTTTGTCTTCCGATGAACTGGACTCTGACATAGCAGATGAGAGTGAGTCTCCGGAGGTACACGCCCCCGGTAAAAGGAAGCCGACTAGCTCCCTGGGAGTGCGCCGGAAAAAAAATAAAACCACTCTCAAAAGCATGCAAAAATCTGAAGGTAGCAGGGATTCATTGAAAAAGCCGAACAAATCGGTAATTGCTGCTCCATCTGATCCTTGCTGCAGCTTTTCCACCCCGCCGCTACCTAATAAAGGTAATCAGGGGTTGAAACGGTTGACGTTTTTTACTACACAACGAAGCGTGTCGTGCGCGACAGTCTGTTTGTATTCGAACACTCATGCTCTACCGTCGTCTCTCTCACACAACACGAGCGGTAGAATAACATTCGAGCTAAAAGAAAATTATCAAAATAGCTATCATATGACATGTGTGATTTCGTTGTAATTCCTTAATTTGGTGTAAATCAAACCATTTCTGATCCGAAATATTATTTCTAGGACATCATTACTTGCTATTTTCAGAATTCACACAAGTACAACATCAGCAGCTCTTAATATGAGAAAAACTAAAATACATACATACGTGACGGTCTTCGGCGACAGTGTCGTATGACAGAGCCTGTCATATTACATTTTAGTTTGGTACTGTACTATGATAGCTTGTTTTGCAAGTGTCGGAGGCAAAGGCAGTCAATTATCACAGAAAATGTGTCGACTACCGTGACCGCTTACAAGACTGAAGGTAATCGTAAGAGATTACCAAAAATAAACACCACGTCTACTCGCAATTCAAAGAAAACTCTCCCGTCCAAGCGAGGAAAGATTAAATTTAAGGACATTGTGGATAACATTTTGAATGCCCTCGGCTTTCTCGACGAATCGCCACTTCGAGGGCTTATTGACCTGCTTGTTCCTATAGTCGGAAACTACTTCAAGCAATTGACTGCATCATGGCCCCTCATAGGTGAATTCATATCTTTCGATGGATAATTCGTCGAGTGAGGATCAAGATCACTTTATTACAATGGAACTGTCGTAGTTTAATACCTAAATTAGACTCGTTCAAGTATTTGATTCACAATTCTGATTGTGATATATTTGCACTCTGTGAAACTTGGCTTTCTTCTGAAGATGAACTAAACTTCCACGATTTTAACATTATCCGCCTGGACCAAGATGATTCATATGGTGGCGTACTTTTGGGGATCAAAAAGTGCTACTCCTTCTATAAAATCTCAATCCCAATAATTTCAGGCATTGAAATTGTCGCTTGCCAAATAAATGTGAAGAACAAAGATCTTTGCATAGCTTCTGTATATGTCCCTCCAAGGACTTCCATAAACCGCCGTCAGCTTTGGAGTTCAGTTAATATCCTTCCATCTCCAGTTCTAATACTGGGCGATATGAACTCACACGGTACTGGTTGGGGCGAATCATACGATGACAATAGAGCGGGTATTTTCTATGATTTGTGCGACGATTTCAACTTGACTATCTTGAACACTGGTGAAGCAACACGTATAGCAAACCCTCCTGCTCGAGAGAGCCGTCTTGATATTTCTTTGTGCTCTAACTCACTATCATTAGATTGTCTGTGGAAGGTTATCAATGATCCCCATGGTAGTGATCACTTGCCAATTATTATTTCAATCAAAAGAGGTCGTCTAAAAACAGATCAGTCAATTCAAGTTCCTTTTGACCTCACGAGGAACATTGATTGGCAAAAATTTGTATCGGCGGTAACTCTTGGTATTGATTCTACCGATCCTCTACCACCACTGGAAGAGTATCGTTTCTTTACCGAACTAATCTACAAAAGCGCATTAGAAGCTCAGAAACGACGTGTTCCAAGTGCATCCCTCAAAAGAAGACCCGCCACCCCTGGATGGGATGACGAATGCACAAAGTTGTATCTTGAGAAATCCGATGCCTTTAAAGATTATCGTAGACATGAAAGATCTGAGCTTTTTGAAAAGTATCTAAAGCTTGAAAAAAAGCTTAAAAACTTTCTTAAAGGAAAGAAACGAAATTACTGGCGTACTTTTATCGAGGGACTTTCTAGAGTAACCTCGATGACAACGCTTTGGAAAAAGGCTCGCTATATGCGAAACCGCTCATCTTCCAATGAGAGTGATGAATACTCCTCCCAATGGATATTCGACTTCGCTAAAAAGGTTTGTCCAGCACAACCAACTTTACGGGATACAGTCCGAAGTAACGGTTCTCTGGATGAACCATTCACAATACTGGAATTTTCAATGGCACTTCTTTCATCGAATAACTCTGCTCCGGGAAGCGATATGATCAAATTCGACCTTCTAAAAAACCTCCCCGATATCGCTAAAAGACGATTACTTAACCTATATAATTCATTTATGGAATTCAATATAGTTCCACCAGCATGGAGACAGGTTAAAGTAATAGCTATTCAAAAGCCTGGGAAACCAGCGTCTGATCACAATTCTTACCGTCCGATCTCTATGTTATCATGCCTGAGGAAATTATTAGAAAAAATGATCCTATTAAGACTTGACCATTGGGTTGAATCAAACAATCTATTTTCAAATACGCAATTTGGTTTCCGAAAGAGTAAAGGAACAAACGATTGTCTAGCGATGCTTTCATCTGATATTCAACTGGCCTTTGCGCACAAGGAGCAATTGGCTTCGGTCTTTTTGGATATTAAGGGCGCATTTGATTCGGTTTCCATAGACATACTGTCAGACAATTTGCACAGTAGTGGATTACCCGGTATTTTGAATATTTTTTTGTATAATTTGCTGTCAGAAAAACAAATGACCTTCAATCTAGTTCAACTGACAACTTCTAGAATTAGCTACATGCACAGCAAAAAATAATTTTGATATCACGTCAAAGTGGATGCACTACAATC
This sequence comes from Ochlerotatus camptorhynchus, assembly GCF_037179485.1. Taxonomy (NCBI): domain Eukaryota; kingdom Metazoa; phylum Arthropoda; class Insecta; order Diptera; family Culicidae; genus Ochlerotatus; species Ochlerotatus camptorhynchus. The sequence continues at coordinate 4,144,753 of NW_027040849.1, forward strand.
ATGTCGAAAATATGGTGTAATATTACTTGCTAAAAAGGACAAAATTATCATTAATACAATGCATGAACTGACATTACGCTGCTTTTACTACATTTGTTTATTTATGTGGTCATAAAAATTACATGAAATTTTCGACATGATTGTAGTGCATCCACTTTGATGTGATATCAAAATTTTTTTTTTGCTGTGTGGGCTTACCCCAAGGTTCATGTTTAAGTCCCTTACTTTATAATTTCTCTGTCAAAGATATTGATAACTGCTTAGATAATCAATGCACGCTTAGACAGCTTGCAGATGATGCCGTGGTTTCCATGAGAGGTCCACGTGCAGAAATCTTGCAAAGACCATTGCAAAATTCCCTAAATAATCTGTTTCTCTGGGCAAGAAATTTAGGGATCGAGTTTTCACCGCAAAAAACTGAATTGGTAGTGTTTACAAGGAAGCGGTTTCCAGCCCAACTGCGTCTAAATCTTTTGGGCAGAGACATTACCCAATCTTTAACCTTCAAATACCTTGGAGTCTGGTTTGATTCAAAATGCACTTGGGGTACCCATATTACGTATTTGAAACAAAAGTGTCAACAAAGGATCAACTTTCTACGATCAATTTCCGGGACATGGTGGGGTGCTCACCCGGAAGACCTCATTAAACTATATAAAACGACTATTCTTTCAGTTCTTGAGTATGGCTCTTTTTGCTTCCACTCGGCAAGAAAAAGCCACCTAATCAAATTGGAACGTATTCAATATCGTTGTTTACGTATTGCCCTTGGCTGTATGCATTCAACACACAATATGAGCCTAGAGGTCCTAGCGGGCGTAAAACCCCTGCAGAACCGTTTCTAGGAGCTCTGATTAAGAATATTGATTAAATGTAGTGTCAGTAACAACCTTGTGATTGAAAACTTCGAAGAAATGCTCGAATTGAGCATCCAGTCTAGATTCGTGCGAATCTATCTTAATTATATGTCATCGGATATTAGCCTTCCTTGCTATAACCCCTCTCGTGTATGCTTTACTAACTACAGTTCCCCCATTGACTATGATCTCTCCATGAAACAGGCTATTCAAGGAGTTCCAGATCAACTTCGACCTATCTCAATTCCCCGCATTTTTGCTGAAAAGTACCAACAAGTCAATTGCAATAGAAGATTTTTCACTGATGGATCACGCATTGATGGATCCACTGGCTTCGGCGTCTTCAATGGATACTCAACCGCCTTTCGGAAACTTCAGGAACCTTGTTCCGTTTATGTTGCTGAGCTAGCAGCAATCAACTTCGCATTGGGGATGATTTCCGATATGCCCATAGACCATTACTTCATCTTCTCGGATAGTCTCAGTTCGATTGAGGCTTTTCGGTCGATGAAACAAGGTAGGCACTCATCTTATTTCCTTTCAAAGGTAAGGGAGCAGATGAGTATGCTGGTCGAAAGATCATATATGATTACCTTTGTATGGGTCCCCTCACATTGCTCAATCCCAGGCAATGAGAAGGCAGACTCTCTCGCAAAGGTGGGCGCACAACAAGGCGAGATTTATGATAGAAGAATTTCACATGATGAATTTTTCCCACTAGTACGTCAGAGTTCTCTTTTAAGTTGGCAAAACGATTGGACAAATAATTCTCTTGGGCGGTGGTTACATTCCATTATTCCAAATGTTTCTTCGAGAGCGTGGTTCAAAGGTCTGGATATAAGTCGGGGATTCATTCGAGTGATGTCAAGACTTATGTCCAACCACTACTCGCTAGACGCACATCTCTATAGAATAAACCTCGTTGACAGCAATATATGTAGGTGCAGAACCGGTTATGATGACATCGATCACGCAGTTTGGTATTGCCCGGGTAATGACGCCTCCAGAGCACGACTATTGGATACCCTAATGTCCCGAGGTAGACAACCCTTCCGTGAAGTAAGAGATGTATTGGGAACACGTGATCTTCCCTACATGCAAGCGATCTACGAATTCCTTTGTTTGTCTGATGTTAGAGTTTGATGTGACTATCCCCTCCTTTCCAAACAATTTCCCGCCATTGTGTCCCAGCCTTATTATCTTCCTGTTCCTGTGCTACTTGCCCCTGCCCAGCCAGGGTTTGGTCAACCGTCCGAGAGTAGTATCTGAAGGAGGCTTCAGAAACCAGTTTCCTACCTAGATCCTTCCAATTGAAATTGTTACCTATTAACCTCGAGCCCGCCACGAGTAATTGGTACCCAATACTAACCTAGAAATACTGCTATTTAAAATGTAAATCGAACATTACTGATTTTGGCTCCGCAAAGTGTCACACACGACTGAGCCTAGTAAATAAACGAACTAGTTAAAAAATTAAAGGGTTGTGTCCTAGACACGACCGCAGCATGACGTAGAACATATCTATCTATCTCTATCTATGATGCATGATATATGCGTTTAGGTTAACATCCGACGTCCCTCCTTTTTACATATTTTGCAGAAAAAATACATCCAAAGTCCCTCCTTTTTTACATATTCTGCACAAAACATACTTTCTAAGCCCCTCAACTGACAGGATTTCCCACCATTTTATTATGAATGGGGGCGAGGCAGAACGTTTCTTTTGTGTAGAATATGGAAAAAAGGATGGACTTTGGATGTTGATATGATTTCATGTATATAGGTACCAGATATGTTTTACAGTCAGTTGTGTGTTATTCAACAACATAATATCATCGAATATGTCTTCCAAGCAATTTTTTTTTCAAATTTGAAAGTTTTGGTACGGGAAGAAATTAAGGGAAAAACTTCTGTTTTTACTTATAATTTTTCGGGTTATTGTTGAGGAGGGGGAGAGGTTGTTGAGGGGGGGGGGGGGGTGAGGTTTTTGTCAGGTAGGGGGAATTTGTTGTGAAGGGGGAAGGGGGTTTACATACATTGCTTTTCCTCATTCCTCATTGTGTCGCATTTTTCATTGTGGTCACGCCACATCCATCTTTGGCAGCTGACTTAGTCCTGCTTGCTGCAGGACCTAGTGCCACGAAGTCTGAAGTGATAATTAGCAGAGCAGCGCTGATTTATATCTTTTCAGGTTCAAGCAGAATGATGTGCAACCAAGTGGTATTCGTTTATGATGACTGGGTTTGGGAAAAAGGCTTATTTCATGAACACAGTGAAAAAATATAATTTGTACATTTTTAAAAGTTTAATTACAGAAAAATTGGAAAAATATTTATTTCAGCAAGTTTGTAATGTAATATCCTATCGATTGGCGTATTTGGATTTAAATTTCATCTATAAATGATAAAGTTACAAGCGTTCAAAACCTAACACTCCTTCACCACACATATTTTTTGATTTGCACCCCAGTATAGTCGACAAAGACGTAGTTCTACGTCAAAAAAAATACCTATAAGGGCTGTGATATCTAACTTTCCGTGAAAAACGAAACCGCCAAGCTTTATCATATTGGTTCTTTATCTGTTGTGTTAGGTAATTTTTTGTTTGTGTTGCTTTGCTGTTTTGCAATATACTGTGTTTATTTCTCATCGATTTTATTTTCAAATAAAATTTCGGTGACAACGAAAGCACTTTACTTGTTCCTGCCAATTGCATATTTATGTACCTAAGGAAAGAGTGCAATCTCAACAAGATTTGAGAGAATTTCAATGCTTGCCAACTTTAAAAATGACATTCGACTAGCAAACATCAGCTAGGTGTTGGACTCCTCTAAATGTTTTTAGTACTCACAGAATATGTTTTCAGTAAAAAGTTAAAACTAGTTTGGTATAGCCTACGAAACAGTTAGATGTATACATATATAATTTCTATATGGCCGAATCATCATTTGTAAAATAAAAGTATCTTTTAATAATTGGTTTCCAATCGTTTGAAGTTAAAATTTTTAAATACTTTTTGAAATAAGTCGACGTACAACATAGAACGAAAAATAAAACATTGAAATAAAATTTCAGTACACTTTGATGTAACACAATGGCTATAAACTTTGTATCGTAATATTTGGCCTAAAAGTGCTCTGACACTAGCATTATCAAGTGTGTTGTTGTGTTAAACTCGCCAAAGCATTCGTTTACGGTGAATTGCTTAGCTTTTCTCAGTGGTGATTGCGTTTTTTATTTTGCTGTTCTATTACAAGAGGTGAGTACAAGACAAGAGTTCAAATTGATTTTCTATTAAGTTGTAAGAGGATATTGGTAGTTAAGCTATTTTCTTTTTGTTGTTTGTTGCTAGTGACGAACCTTAACGTTTAATCATTAGAGACCCCGCGGAGAGGGTACACAACACTACGAATGTATACTTATCTAGCAAAAATGGTAGATTTATGTTTGTTACGATCATTTCTTTCGGTAAACTTTCAACGACTGAAGAAAACAATATAAATACACAGCTAATCGAATATAGTAAAATATGGCGCTTTCGGGTCTTTGTGAGCCCCAAAACTTTTAGGAATGCTCCCGTGTGTTGGTCTGCATCCCGCGTCACAACTATATAACGTATTTTTTCACTGAAAATAAGCACATACTTTTGAAACGTTGTCGACCCACTTCGATCCGCCCCAAACAACACCTATCACATACCATAACCGCCCGTCCGTTCGTCCACCCACACCCGCTCCTTTTGGTAATGCAAAACCAATACTACTCACACCATTCACAGCGCCATCAACCCATCGTCGTCGTCCTTCTTCTTGCGATCTTTCGAGGCGGTGGTGTTACTGTTGGAACCTCCACTGCCAATTTGACTGGAGATCGACGGGAGGTTATCGGCGACAGCTGCTCGTTCGGCGAGGAACTTTTCAAACTCCTTACTGGTGAGACTTTCCTCTGGACCACCATTGCCAATGCCACCGGACGGGTCCAGGTTATCCAGGTCGTCCTAGATTAGGACAAAAAGAGTAACACACACACACGCACACATTTAGTTTCATGAATCCCCAAAAACCCTCCTGAACGAAAAAGCTTTAATATATGCAAATCATTACTCACCGGGTTACCAAGCCATTTCTCCATTTCATCGAACTCGGAATCTTGAGCGTTCTGATGGATCAATGGATGGATGGCAGAAGACAGTAGAAAGTTGCCCGTTAAGTGTACATTTAACGGTCCAAAGTGAATTTTGTGTATAAAGATGGATGTATGGAACGACGGACACAGCAAGAAATGCAGAGAATTAAGCAAAACAAACAAATAATATGTGTTTAAAGAATTTAAAATATACAGTCCAAAATTAATCGATAAGCATTAGACGAGTTTTCTGTGTCTGTGTAGTTGTTGCATGTGTGTGTGTGTGTATGTGCCTAGTAATTGTGTGGTGTAAAAATGGTTTGTGTTAACTAATAATGTTAGGTCTGCAATACATAAAGCATATTTCAGGAAAGGGCGGGACCTTTCTGATTCATGATCAGAATTTAAAAAAATTGAAGTTGAAACATTTAAAAAATCCTGGGCCTCATTGCTCAAGTCGAAACAGCATTGTTTGTATGAACGCTTGTATGAAAAAGTTTATCGTTTCTACTTGCGAATGGAGGTCCCTGATCAGAGGTGGTAAATGTCATGAAAATGTACTACCTCTGCCCCGGATATTTTAAGTCCGAGATCTAAATTTTGATTTCCAAGTCCCAGAAAACAGTATTTTTCTAAACGCAATCTTAAAAAAATAATAATGCCGCAAATCTAAAGCCGTTTTACAAGCCCAAGAATTAGGATATTTTTAAGTCCACTTAAAAAAGTGTCTATGTTCCAGAATTATCATGATCTTTATATGTTAGTGATCTTAATTTTTTAAGTCCTACTAAAGGTTGAACACGAAAAAATCCGGACACATTAAAAACGCTGCCATTAAGACAAAATTTCACTGAATCAAACTAAGAGTGTATAGAATCATAGAAGGCATTGGTTATCAGGATCATGATAAGTTCATTTGTTTACATAATGGCTTCACCGGAGCAAGCACGTCGCGATTCGATCCTGCACGCTCGAAACAAAAATCTCGGTCCATCCGCTCCTAGAATTTTCAAAATCCTGGGCAGGAATTTTATACCTCGGTTGACCGGGAAGAAAGCTCCGGAAGAATGTAAAATAAAAAAAAAAGCGAAGACTGGCAACTGTTCCCTTCTCCCATACAAATTTCAAACGTCACTGATAACAGCGCGTCTGTCAATCAAAGGTAGAACTTTGAAGCACAAGTGTTAGACTGCGCATAAACAGTGACTGTGTGTGACCTAATTTCACCGAAACGAATAATCATAACACGGTACTCGTTGTTGTTTTTGTTTTGCTCTACAAAATTTCACGGCAATTTGAATCCTAATCCCAGATGGTTTTCCGAATCCAAACCGAAAAATTTGTCATGGTGGATCAAATAGTGGATTGAAACTCGGATCGATACCTAGTGAAAGTAACTTTTACTTGTAAACGAGGAACCGAAATATTGTTTATTTTGCCTGTTGGAAGCAATCAATTATAAGGAATTGGCAGCTTCCATCACCATTCAGTTGAACTACCGTCATTCGGAAGCTGCTGAAAATTCACGGATTCAAAAAGAAGAAAGATCCGTTACCTACATCACGATCCAACGGAAGGCAGGTGTAGCAGGATCTAATGTTGGAGAAAATGAAAATGAAAGGTTGAAGGACTACAATCCCAAATGGTACGTATTGATAAAGAATATATTTCCATTTTAGATGTTGTCCGAACATGAAACCGCTGTGGCCAGGTGTCAAAGCCGTGTGGAACGGGCATGCATTTTACTAATGCACCATATGAATGCCCATAAACGCATAACTAAATGGCTTAGGAAAAGTGGAAGATAATTCTGAAATAGCAAATTAATGATCAAGGAAGGTCCCACCATTACTGTGAACGGTGTCATTGCCATAGTTTTAATTTTCAACACAAATTTACTTAAGCATCTGTTCAATTTCAGCTGGAATTTTAATCGTTGTCAGCATAACACATTTTACGACAATCATACCAAAACCAATAATTGACCAGTTTAGTTTTTCAAGTAGTTTTGGCGTGACTTTCTACCAGCGATTTCACAAAACTGGACCAACTAATTTCTATTTTTTTATGAAACGCACAAATGTTGGCTACTTTTCTCGTGGTTCTAGTTTTATTTCAAAGTTCGAGTGGTAGTAAACTTCATGTTAACTGCTCGAATGAAGTGGTTAATTGACAGCTATTTATTTCTACCTATGTGTGTGAATGCACTCGTGAATTAAAACACACACACACCATCATACACAGGTTCCACTTTTGCTCAGAAGAGGCGTTGCCGTTACTGTCTTCTGATTTTTGGCAGAGTTGCCAGTCTTCTTGATTTGTGGTCTTCGAATTAAGGTAGTGGAATTAAATGGAAATTACTATTCCTTCTCTCTTTCTTAATACAGGTATTCCACTATAGATGCCCACATTAGTATTTCTCCTTTCATATTTTTCATGCGTGCTTATACTGCCGCTATTCGCATAACAGTCCCATGTCCTATGGATTTCCTATCTACATAGGACTGTTATTCGAATAGCGGCAGTATAGGTACAATTTGAAAGACTACCTATTATTTCACCAATCTTCGAATCACTTTTTGTGTTTGTTTTAGACGTGGTTGTGTTGTTTGTTTTGTTGAATGTTTTTGTCTGAAAATGAATGTATCGAACCCTCAAAATCAAATCGTCCATAATAAAATATAATGCAAAATAGAAAACGTCCACACACATCAACTCAACTTCTACCAAATACAGAAAACACGCAGTATGGATACCCGAATAAAAAAAAACATTCAAAAATATATTGATCCTACATACCAAGGGGGTCGGTTTGGGTTGTCCCAGCAGATCCAACTTTGGAGTATCCTTTGTGTTTTCCCTGAAACCAATAAAACATAAGTATTTTTCGAATCCCTTCTCCCCACGCTCACATTGCTCACCCAGTCGTATTCCGGGACTGTGCAAACATATCAAACTCATCGGACACGACATCCGGTGGGAGACCTCTTTTGGTATTGTTGTTCCCGGCCGCCGCCACCGCCGCTGCCCCCGACTGTGCCGGTACACTGCTCAACTGTGACAGCTGAGACGAAGCCGTGGCTCCCGGACCACCTAAACTAAGTCCAGCCAGTTGCGAGCTCAGGGCAGTACCACCTCCGCTGGCTTCGTCGCTGAGATCGATCAACGATTCCTTCTTATCGTCGCCGGTGGTGACGGTCGACGCTACCAGGTCAGTGGGCACACCCATCGCCGCTCCCAAGATAGCCGACGGGGTCGTCGAGGATGCCGTCTTCGGATCGCGATTCTTCTCGAAACGGGCATGCCGCACGAAAAGGATGTTCAGTTCGTCGTTTAACCGCAGCAGTTCCGCAGTGAGCTCGTCGTGATTTACCTTTCCTATCAGTTCGACGATTCGGTTTTGCATGTCTCTGAAAATTCGTAACTTGATGTAGATCTCGGGGGGAAGTTGAAACCGACGGAATGACTTACCGACACGTGGTTACCAGTTCGGTCAGCAGTTGATAGTCGGAGGGGTCTTCCTGACCGGGTTTCAATTCGGTCAGCATGTCTCCCAGTACGGTCATGTTCATAGTGACGATATCCAGTTCGGATTGAAGCTTGGCAATCTGATCCTGTGACATTGATGATGGCGGTGGCATCTGAAATCAAACAGGTTCTTAGTACACATGTACCAATTTTATGAAGCATTCAACTTACAGCCGGTGAATTTGGTGCTTGGGACGCGTGATGCGGTGAGACTGACATCGTATTTTCTGTAGCGGCTCCATCAGGGACACTCTAGAAATAAAACCATATATTAATCAATTATTAACCACCATGACTGTTCGATTCATACAAGCCGGCCACTCACCCTCTGCGGAGTATAGATAGGCGCCAGTGAGTCTAAATCGGTGGCGGGAAACTCGATTCCCTTGTTCTTGAGTTCCTGATACACTAGAACCACTCCATTCAGATCCTGCTGCGAGCGGAACGCATCCGCCCAGATCTGTATCAAACTGAGAACCTTTTCCTGCACTATGGGCGGTGGGTCATTCTTCGGTCCAATTAGTTTTACCAGCTCTTGCACAAATTCCTTGTTGGCAACGAGTACGTGGAACGCTTTGCCGCAGTTTTTAACGCACGTTTCCAGCACGGTCAGTGTGTACATGATTACGGTGTAGTTTTTGCCGGCATTCTGTACCAGACGCTTCCGGATCGCTTTCATAGCGTCCCGCGCCCCGTCCGAGGACTCGTTTATCAGGTCGCAAATTTCCATATTCAATGCCCAATTTTCCGACGCCAAACTGGCATCTGTGGCTTGTTCTGTAAGAAATAGCAAGATAACCTGTCAAATACAAACAAATACGGGAGCATTTTCCGCGCTTTTTCGGTGCTTTCTGTTGTATGTGACTCATTTACTAAGAGAGAAGTCCATCACAGTGATAAGATAAGACTTTTATTTTCGTCTATTTCGAGCTCAGGCGGTCGATGCGATTCTATTTGGTGTCATTTCAGTCTTTGGAAGAACAAGACTTGTAGTCATAAATTCAATGACACAAATGTCCGGAATGCTTTTAATTGCTCTAACCAAACAAATGGATTATATCTTTTTGTAGGAACTCTTAATATAATTCCTTTATGAAGAGCTTTTTGAGTGTGTTGATTTATTTCCTTTTAATTCCGTTATAATTATTTATCTTTTGACAGATGCGCGTATTTCGTCTACTACTTGTAGAATTCATCAGTGACAAGTATTGGTGTTGAGTACCCTTTTGCATACTCAGTTTTTCCAAAATTTATCTAGACTAACATTTGAGAAGGGCCAAACTATTTCTGCTGATTTTTTTTCAAAAAAAATATTATGGAAAAATGACAACTCCTACAAAAATGAGTTGTATGGATGACTTTTAATAAGGCTCAAATGAAAAACTGAGTATGCAAAAGTGCTTATTTAGTTAAAGCATAGAGGTAACTCTAAAACTAGAAGGTCCCGAAGAAACGTGCTCAACTTTTTGGCTCTGCTCTAGTACTATCTTCAGTCCCAAGCTAATCGATTCACCCCTCGAAACATAGGAAAATCCACTAACCCCTCATTTTATCTGTCAAACTTTCATAGCTAATCAAAACAAACATAGTGTAGTACTGGAGTTTATACTAGAATGGGGTACGTTAATCGATTTGCTTGGGACCAATAGGCTAGTCAAGTAGTGAGCCAATTTATCGTTAGTTTCCACCGGTTGGTTAAAGTCTACACATAAAAAAAAATCATTTAAATCTGAGAGGGTGTTGCCAGCTTCGATTCGATTTGGCGTGAAATGCGTCACTGGCGGTGTTGCTAGTGTGTTGGCGTACCAACGAAGTTATTGATGGCAACTGGTTCTTGGGAATTACAGTTGTACGTGGCATGAAGATAGGTAATGATGGTGTTTTGTATCATTCTCCCAGTTCTAGTGGCCAGCGTTTTGTTGAAGTTTTAGAGAACTGGCTCGAGACATTCCTTGATTCTAGTAAATTAAATATATTGGCTGGTGATTTTAATATTAATTGGCGTGATTACCATAATTCGAATCATTTGAAGCGTTTAGCTGAATTTTTCAATTTAAAGCAAACGGCAAATGAGTATACGCGTATTTCCAGGCACAGTAGAACTTTAATTGACCACGTATATTCCCATTTTGATTCCATTTGTACAGTTACGGAAACTGATTTGAAAATAACCGATCATGAGACCTTAGTGATTAATGTCTTATGTCATGTTAACGATAACGATAATTTTGTAAAATTGAAAACTGGAGGAAATAATCGAAGCAAGCAGTTTCGAATCTTTGTTGAAAGGAGCGTGGATTTTCCATTCGCGGCCGGTAACTTAGATGAATCTACAGCTGGTCTTAAAAACGCTTTGAAAACGTGTACCAATCAACTAGTAAAAACAGCTGTTCGAGTTTTTACAATTATGATCTTTTGCGTTTTAAACGGAAAGGGGACAAATGGTACAAAAAGTTTTGTAAATCAAATAATGACAATCATTGGAGTAGGTACACAATCGCGCGTAATAAGTATTCACAATCGATAAAGAAAACTCGTTGTGAATATGTTCAAAGGAAGATTGATCAGCATCAAAACAACAGCAAAGAGTTATGGAAAATTTTGAAATCTTTATTAAAACCTAGTAGTTGCAAACCGCAGTCCATAACCTTTAATGGCACATTAGAACAGTCAGAACAAGTAATTGCATCTAAGTTTAATAATTATTTAGTAGACAGTGTTTAATTGATTAATCAATCCATTGAATTGGTCGATGAACCTGACGAAATAAAACAGCCAGTTAATAATAGTTGTAGATTTGAAGGTTTGCACCCAATTACAGCTTGAGCTTGAGCTTGCTTGAGCTTGATTGACCGCCCACGGTTGCTACTCTGTTACTGCCAGATCAGCTGTAATTACTTCTTCTTCTTCTTGTTCGCATTTCAAGCTTATTGCTTAGCGCATATTAGCTTATTGCGTGCTCTCAACTTAGTGTTCTAAATGCACTTCCACAGTTATTAATTGAGAGCTTTCGATGCCAATACCAATGCATGAATTTGTATATTGTGTGGCAAGCACAATGATACTCTATGCCCAGGGAAGTCGAGAAAATTTCCAACCCGAAAGATTCCCTCGACCTGACCGGGAATCGAACCCGCCGCCTCCGGCTTGATAATACCGTGCCTTTACTGACAAGGCTATGAGGCCCCTTTACTGACAAGGCTATGAGGCCCCGAGGTAATTACACAGATAACCAATAGACGATGCTTGGGACTAGCAATCATCCTCAATGTGTAAAAACTGGTGATCTTAAATTAGGCAATACCAGCGCCGGCCGCGCCCGAACACAGGTTAAGAAAAGAATGGGAAGGATTGTGTTGACATGACACTCACTTTGATCGAAGCCGAGAACACCTTTGTACTTCCACGACGAATCACTGGGATGTTGGATAAGAGGGTTGGGTTTGCAACAGGGTTCGTTTTGGTAAACGATAAGCTGAATTGATGTCCTAACTTTCATATAACGCGAAAGAGCTTGGGACTAAACCCACGGTCTTCTGCTCAGTAAGCAAAAACGTTTGCCACTAGGCAGACGAGCACCTTTTTAATCACCGAGTTGCTGTTATTACCATGTAGTCATATTAACAAATAAAACGATTGACGAATCTTGAATGTGGATGGGCCTGAGATTAGACTCATGATGTTCTGCTCAGTAAGCAAAAACGGTTGCTCTAAGGCCACCGAGCCCCTCATATCACATAATACCGTTGCTCAAATTGCAATAGTCTCATCCGTGCCTTATGGCAACTTGATGATTCTATTGCGCTAATCTTTTGGCACCACCCAGGGGAGACTTGGTCATGTACCCAATGCTTAACTTATCTCCATTCCACTCATCTACTCGCAATTTCTTGTGATATAGTGGGCGCAATATTATTATATGAGACAATTCAATGTAGACGTCTTTCCAAATTTGGCAGATCGACAGGTAATCGGTGAGTTACTACGATAGTTGCTATTCAACAACTCGACAACGTCCCATCGTCAACGCCTGCTATGAGCATTTCTCATTGCAGACGCCAACGAAATGACGTCATCGAGCTATCGATCAACTACCCTGGTTATCGCCTGGTACCTTATAGCACGATGCTAGGAGGCGAACCGGAAGAATCGATGAGCTACCTCTCCCCCGAAGGTTTGCACCCAATTACATTAGATAAACTTAGAGTTATTTGTTTTTCATTAGGAAAATCGGCTTGAGTAGATAAAGTTAATGCTAGAGTTATTCAAGATTGCTTTCATGTCATTGGCTACATCTTGCTGGACCTTATTAATGAATCATTGCAAATAGAAATACTCAGAGGGAGAGATGGGCGGAGAAAATGTTTTGAGCCAAATGAACTGTCAAAATCTGAGCCAATTGAACATTCATATTCGATTTTTTCCGATGATTTCTTATTCTTACTGGAATAAATTTGATAGTATAGGCAATCGAACAGAATTTAATCACCTTTATGTTTTGTGTGCTTCTCAAATTCAACTAGTTTTTGGAATCATATTCAATATTCTTATCTCGATTCTAACTCTATCTTCGTTGGCTAATGAATGGCACCAAGAAATGTGCAAAATATTGCGATGCAATCAATTATTATTTTGCACGTAAATCAAATCAAAAATAAAAGTCATTTGAAATGCTAGCTTCTAGCAAGGGTTGCAAGATAATTTAGGAACAAATCCCTGCTGCCGAATTGTATTTTGTTTTCTTGTGAAACCGCGTTGAATTTGGTATTAGCGAAGTGGAAAAATAACTTGCAGTGTAAAGATACGATTGTTGCTGTTTTTTTGGATCTTGAACGCGCTTTTGAAACAATTTCTAGGCCCTTATTGTTAAGATCAATCAAGCGCTTTCGAATTGCGAGTATTGCATATAAATGGTTTAAAAGCTATTAATCTGACAGAACTCAACGGACTGTTTTTAATGATTCTGTTTCCAGTCCCGTGGGGAATAACCTTGGAGTGCCCCAGGAAAGTGTATTAGGGCCCCTGTTATTTATTATGTATATTAATGACTTGCGACGTGTTTTACGATTTTGCGACATTAATCTTTTTGCAGATGATACTGTGTTATTCATTGCAGCTAGGAATTTAGATGATGCCGTTTTACACTTGAATGAAGATTTGCGTTCTCTAAGTAGATGAGTATAAGCAGTTGAAATTGAATACAAGTAAAACTAAATGTATGGTAATATCGCGGAATAGAGTAAATGAGAACGTCTCTGTTGTAATTGATGATGAGACTATTGATTGCGTTCGGGAGATTAAATATCTTGGCATGATTATTGATGACAAACTTAAGTTCAACTCTCACATTGACAATGTCATCTAAAAAATCGGCAAGAAACATGGAATTCTATGTCGATTGAAAAACGACTTAACTAGAAACACTGCAATAAGAGACCAGCGGAGACACTGTTATGATTCCAATCGAACTGTCAAAAGCGGTTCCAATCTGCAATGTTTACAAATGGTTTGCTTCAATTAGGGAGGAGTATTAAAATCGTTTAACAATCACTCATGAACTCGCTCGTCGGTGCATTGGCGAAGTCAGTCGCAAGCAGTTACAAATGCAAGTAATGCCAGGATTGCTTTGATGTTTATCTTCAAATCAAATCAAATCAAATCAAATCAAATCAGATTGACCACCCACGGTTGCTGCTCTGTTATTACCAGATCAGCTGCAATTACACAGAGAACCAACAGATGATGTTTGGAGAACCAACATTCATGCTCAATGTGTAAGAACTGGAGATCTAATATTTAGCAATACCAGCGCCGGCCGTGTCCGAATGCAGGTCAACTAGGGAATGGGAAGGAATGTGTTGACGTGGTACTCGCTGTGAAGGAAACCGAGAAATCCTCTGCGCTTCCACGAGAAATCACTGGGATGTTGGATGTGGGGAAAGGTTGCACGCACACGCAGGGATCGTTTTTTTGGTAGAGCGATTATAATACACAAACACACACACACACATACTCGCGCGCACTCATCCAATTTCTATTTTTAGATCAGGACCCACACTGTGGTAAGTGATGCGATCGGTGTTAAAGAAGAATTTGTTTTCATTAAAATCTAGTGGGTATAGAATAAGACAAAGTGAAAAATTGCAAGGAAGGGGACGGGCCTGGAATTGAACTCCCGACCTTCTGCTCAGTAAGCAGAAACGGTAACCACTGAGCTACCGAGCCTCGTCGGATTGCTTTGATGTTTTTCTTGTTGCCAAATTCATGTTTTTTGTCTCCGCTGGTCTCTTATGCCAGTGTTTCTAGACTTAACTATTGCCAGTAAAACACAGCAATAAAAATCAATCATCTCTCCTTATCTAGACTTTTGCCCTTCCATTTTATTTCTGGCCAATGAAACACAAATACCGAGATTACAGCGCTTGCAGAATAAAATAATGCGTTTGATATTGAGATAAGCCCAAGCCATTAAAACACTTTGAGGCTGCAAAATGCGTGTCGATTCATAGTTGACATGGTTGGTTCTCAGCAATGCGATGACCAATCGTTATGATTCAGCCACCAATCGAAAGATACGGCTATTTAATTTTATTTTGAATAGATAGAAGCCCAAGTGGACCTGTGGTTGGCCAGCCGGAACCGAAAAAAATATTAAAGGGTTGTGTCCTAGACACGACCGCAGTATGACGTAGAACCTAAAGGGTGTCCACGATGAAATTGCCACACACAAAATTGATTCGCAAAATTCGAGTTTTCATCCGATTGCCATCAAATTTTCAGGGATTGAGAAATAACTATTAAACTTCATTTTACCATTTTACTCGTATTTTATTTACAGTCCATACGCAAATGCCCGCACCTTGGCCTTAACCCCGGCCATAAGATTCTGCACAACCTGTGAATCAACCGTTTTTTGCATGTAAACCCATACTTTCTTCAGTTCCTCGAATGTCTTCACTACCTTAGGTCATTTTCGGCACGAAATTGACCTTATTGTCCGCATACCACTTCAGCACGTCCTTGGAGTAGTGGCATGAGGCCAAATCCGGCCAGAAGATTGTTGGGACGTTGTGGGCCTTCAGGAGAGGAAGCAGCCGCTTCTGGAGGCACTCTTTTATGTACACCTGTCCGTTCATCGTGTCCTGGGTCACGAAAGGTGCACTCCGCTTCCCACACGTGCAGATGGCTTGCCAAACCAGGAATTTCTTCGCAAATTTGGACATCTTCTGAGTGCGGACATGCTCCGGAACGCTGAACTTATCCTTGGCCGTGAAAAACAGGTTGCCGGGGATCTGTTTGAAGTCGGCCTTCACATATGTTTCGTCGTCCATGATGCAGCATTCAACTTTCGTCAGCATGTTGAGGTACAACTTCCTGGCACGGGTTTTGGCGGACTTGTTCTGCTTCTCGTCGCGATTAGGGGCCTTTTGTACCTTGAACGTTCGAAGCCCAGCCTTAGTTTTGGCCTTCTGGACAAAACTTCGGCCTAGGTGCAGCTTCTTAGCCACATCCCTAACGGAGGCGTTTGGATTTCGGTTGAAGGCCCCAACTACGCGGTTGTGATTTTTGGTGTTGTACGGAATACTTTTTCCTTCACTTCTGGGCTTCCGATCGGTGGTCAACCGTTCCTCGAACCGCTTAATCACTCGCGACACCGTGGAATTCACGATTCCCAACGTTTTAGCGATGGAACGATGCGAGAGATCCTTGTTCTCGTGATGAATGCGCAAGATTTTATCACGCACGAGCTGTTCTTTCGACTCCATTTCCGCGAGTTTTGATCACAGGACTTTAAAACTTGCAGGATGTAAATAATGCACTATGAACTAAATCCACCCAAATTTTCATTAAATTCTACCCAACGGTTAAAAAGTGAGAGCAATTTCATAGTGTGGCAATTTCATCGTGGACACCCTTTATCTAACTCTATCTATGATGCATGATATATGCATTTAGGTTAACATCCGACGTCCCTCCTTTTTTACCTATTCTGCACAAAACATACTTTCTAAGCCCCGCAACTGACAGGATTTCCCGCCATTTTATTATTAATGGGGGCGGGGCAGAACGTTTCTTTTGTGCAGAATATGGAAAAAAGATGGACTTTGGATGTTAATATAATTGGATATATAGAGGTACCAGATATGTTTTACAGTCAGTTGTTGGTAATTCATCGAGTGTATGTCTCCTGTTAAGCAATTTTTTTTTGAAAATGTTGGCTCTGCATGTAAAAAATAAATTGTTTATACATAACTGTGGTTTGCTTAAAATTTATTTCCCGGAAAAAAATGATCGTCGAAGTCCATATCTTTTTCTGGTTATGTTAAGGGGGGAGAGGAGAGGTTGTTAAGGGGGAGGGGGTTTTACATGCACGATTTTTCAAGTCTCATTCCTCATTGTGCTGGACACGCCGTGATCCACCTTTGGCAGCTGACTTGGTCCTGGTTGCTGCAGGACCTAGTGCCACGCCGTCCGAAGCGGTAATGAGCAGAGGCAGGAGAGCAGCGCTGATTTATATCTTTTCAGGTTCAAGCAGAATAATGTGCAACCAAGTAGTATTCGTTTATGATGACTGGGTTTGGGAAAAAAAGGCTTATTTCATGAAAACAGTGATAAAATTATCATTTGTACATTTTCAAAAGTTTAATTACAGAAAAATTGGAAAAATATTTGATTCAGCAGGTTCGTAATGTAATATCCTATCGATTGGCGTATTTGGATTTATATTTAATTTTTAAATGACAAAGTTACAAGCGTTCAAAACCTAACAATCATTCACCACACATATTTTTTGATTTGCACCCCAGTATAGTCGACAAAGACGTAGTTCTACGTCAAAACCCGGAAAAGTCCCGAGCAAAATGCGTGTCGATTCATGTTGACATGACTGGTTCTCGGCAATTTGCTTACCACATCTGAAGATTGAGCCACTACTTGAAAGGTATGACCAACCGGTGAACACTCGTGTTTATTTCAGTTGCCGTGGGGACGTAGTTTGTGATTAGCCCCGGTCCCTTTCAAATTGTATCATTATTTATGTACGGTCCTTATATTTGAAATGACGTTTCACATTCATCTAGTGATGGCCGATTTTCATTCGAATAATCGTTTAATCGATTAACGAACCGAAAAGTAAACTATTTCTAATCGGTTAGATCATGCCGATATAAGCATTAACATCTCCACATGATGATCCACCGATCGTTTCAAACATGTGCTGCACTCTCATTGGTGGAAAAATTGCAGCACAGCGAACAAAAAATAATCGATTAGTTGTTAATCGAGTAATTAAAAAATGGGACATCTCTGATTTTGGTGTGATTGTTTTGATAAAAATGAGCGCAAAATTTCATCTCTTCCGAGGGGGCAGCTGGACCACCGACAAACCGACATGAATGACCATAGCAAAAACAATAAAATTTCTGACCAAAGCACACTCCTGACATCTGGCTCCGTGTTCGCAGGAAATATTCACACGGATAGAAATCTCCTTATACCTTTTGGCAAATTTCCATTGCTGATTATACATAAATTGTATAAGTCAACTAATAAGCAGACGCCTTGCAAAAAGCTAATAAAGATCATGTGTCAAATGAAATGTATAAGCGGTCGGAATAAAATAGTGTATTCATGGTCACTTGTAATCTGGAGTAAAGTAGTACAGCTATAATGTGACCATAAAATCTATAAAAAAAATCTAAACGCATTTTTTTAATTATTCACACCTGTGTCGTGCACAGGTTGTACTTGTGGACGCGACGCCACTGCATTAACATAACCTTTTTGTTCTTTCGCAGGGTTCCTGTGATGAAAAGACTCTTATAATGTAAAAGTTCTGCTAGCTCGTAGGATGTAAACAAGTTATCAAGCAGCTTTAGGACTACTTTTAAGAATTGACTATTTCCCCGGTGAATCTGGATATCCAGAAGGGCAGGGCGTTCAATAATCACTGGGTGATTAAATCAATATGGCATTGAGATGTATCTTCTTAACGAAGGGCTCTTCACATTTTTTTTTTAAATCACGGATCGCCAGGTCTACTTTTAAGAATTGACTAATTTTCCGGTGATTCCGGATATCCAGAGGACCGTATTCTGGCCACTCGATAGCTGCATCGATATGTTGTTGTCGTATTTCCTCTATGCTAATGATTATATGCAAGTTAGAAAAAATCGCGCATCTCTGGGTCTACTTTCTGGAATTGACTAAGTAGTTTCCCGGTGATTCCAGATATCCAGAGAACCGTTTTCTGGCCACTTGGTTGCAAAATCGACATGGTGATGGTATATTTCATCTATGCTCACGATTGTATGCAAATTAGAAAAAAAAATCGCGCAGCTCTAGGACTACTTTTAACAATTGACCATTTCCCCGGTGAATCCGAATTTCCACCTTTCACGGGTTTTATCGTTCCGATTGGCCACCCACAACTCCAATCGGTTCCTAGTCTGTTCCGGTTGAAAGTAGATAGTCATACCTTTGAAGTAAAGGGTGTCCACGATGAAATTGCCACACACAAAATTGATTCGCAAAATTCGAGTTTTCATCCGATTGCCATCACATTTTCAGGGATTGAGAAATAACTATTAAACTACATTTTACCATTTTACTCGTATTTTATTTACAGTCCATACGCAAATGCCAGCACCTTGGCCTTAACCCCGGCCATAAGATTCTGCACAACCTGTGAATCAACCGTTTTTTGCATGTAAACCCATACTTTCTTCAGTTCCTCGACTGTCTTCACTACCTTAGGTCGTTTAAGAAGGTGCTGCTTCATAATCGCCCAGTACTTCTCGATGGGGCGGAGCTCCGGAGTGTTGGGAGGGTTGAACATTTTCGGCACGAAATTGACCTTATTGTCCGCATACCACTTCAGCACGTCCTTGGAGTAGTGGCATGAGGCCAAATCCGGCCAGAAGATTGTTGGGACGTTGTGGGCCTTCAGGAGAGGAAGCAGCCGCTTCTGGAGGCACTCTTTTATGTACACCTGTCCGTTCATCGTGTCCTGTGTCACGAAAGGTGCACTCCGCTTCCCGCACGTGCAGATGGCTTGCCAAACCAGGAATTTCTTCGCAAATTTGGACATCTTCTGAGTGCGGACATGCTCCGGAACGCTGAACTTATCCTTGGCCGTGAAAAACAGGTTGCCGGGGATCTGTTTGAAGTCGGCCTTCACATATGTTTCGTCGTCCATGATGCAGCATTCAACTTTCGTCAGCATGTTGAGGTACAACTTCCTGGCACGGGTTTTGGCGGACTTGTTCTGCTTCTCGTCGCGATTAGGGGCCTTTTGTACCTTGAACGTTCGAAGCCCAGCCTTAGTTTTGGCCTTCTGGACAAAACTTCGGCCTAGGTGCAGCTTCTTAGCCACATCCCTAACGGAGGCGTTTGGATTTCGGTTGAAGGCCCCAACTACGCGGTTGTGATTTTTGGTGTTGTACGGAATACTTTTTCCTTCACTTCTGGGCTTCCGATCGGTGGTCAACCGTTCCTCGAACCGCTTAATCACTCGCGACACCGTGGAATTCGCGATTCCCAACGTTTTAGCGATGGAACGATGCGAGAGATCCTTGTTCTCGTGATGAATGCGCAAGATTTTATCACGCACGAGCTGTTCTTTCGACTCCATTTCCGCGAGTTTTGATCACAGGACTTTAAAACTTGCAGGATGTAAATAATGCACTATGAACTAAATCCACCCAAATTTTCATTAAATTCTACCCAACGGTTAAAAAGTTAGAGCAATTTCATCGTGGACACACTTTAGTGGCTCAATCTTAAGATGTGGTAACCAAATTGCCGAGAATCAGTTATGTCAACATGAATCGATACGCATTTTGCTCGGAACTTTTCCGGGTTTTTTTTCGTTCCTCCTTCGCCAATCACAGGACCAATTGAATAACTATTGCAAACAAAAGTACACGGCGAATGAGAACGACCCAAATTTGAGTTTAGTTCACTCGTAATCGCCAAAAGTGCAGGAACTCAGCGATGAGTAAATTTGCCTCATGTTTTCCCAGGTTTTTCCAGGATTTTCCAGGGAAGAAATCCCGAATTTGAGAAAAGTAAACTCAGCTTATTGATACTACTCCGAGACTGAATAAAATTTTCGTCAATTTCTTCATTTTCCGGCAGATTTTTTAGGTTTTCTACAGGAAACCATGAGACAAATTTTACTCATCGCTGAGTTCCAGCACTTTTGGCGATTATGAGTGAACTAAACTCAAGTTTGGGTCGTTCTCATTCGCCGTGTAGATTGCCATAAAGTTCTCTACCACCGTTAGTATTAGTGATCAGTTTCACTAATACATGCGTTTTACTGGTTGCAAATAAAAAACAAACCGCTGTCAAGTCGAACACTTTGACAGCTGATTTCGTGGTTGAAAATAATAAACAAATCGATTTTACACGACTACACTAGCAAGGTTGTGTAAGTGAGATCTTGCGTCGAGAAGTCAATACCTTTTGAATGATGGGTGAATCAGTGAATCATAACGATTGGTCATTGCATTGCTGAGAACCAGTTATGTCAACATGCATCGACACGCATTTTGCAGCCTTGGGGTTATGTCAGTTAAAGGAATAAATGTTTTCAATTCGATGCCTAGACATATCAATCGTTCAGCAAAACGCGCGTATTACGGATATAGAGGACTGAATTTAACATTTGCTTGTAATACTTATGAATATTATAGGTGGACAAAAAGGCGAACTAAGAGGTGGACGCCTGAGCTTTTCCACACGTATATCGCTGTGAAGCAACTGTAAACTCTAGAGGGAATTTATTAATTTATATCTGTAACTGTAACCAGTTCTATTTTGTTTGCAAACCTGGTTAAATTGTCATATTTAATTATCTTAAAGATAAATCGTCCAGCTCAAACCTTTGTAGGGGTAAGAGGTGGGACCATCATCATCAACACAACTCAGAATTCTTTCTGATAAAACGTTTATGAGTTGTTTTGAAAAAAAAAACCATGGAGCTCTAGAATCAGTTTCATGAATTGACCACTTTTAGCGATGTTCCGAATCTACCGGTGAACCATCCCGTTGTCCACAGGGTTCATATTCCGGTCACAAATCCGAATTCATTCTGAAAAGACGTCAAAGGGATGGACTAAAGGGCCAAACTCAAATTTGAAATAAATTGCCCTGGTTTTATTTGCGTAGATAGGGGAAATGGATGTAATGTCGGCCTAAATGCCCCTAATTTGGTCTTCTTCTTCTTATTCGCATTTCAAGCTTATTGATTAGCGCATATTAGCTTATTGCGTGCTCTCAACTTAGTGTTCTAAATGCACTTCCACAGTTATTAATTGAGAGCTTTCGATGCCAATACCAATGCATGAATTTGTATATTGTGTGGCAAGCACTCTATGCCCAGGGAAGTCGAGAAAATTTCCAACCCGAAAGATTCCCTCGACCGGACCGGGAATCGAACCCGCCACCTCCGGCTTGGTAATACCGTGCCCTTACTGACTAGGCTATGAGGCCCCTGCCCCTAATTTGGGCTCATACATAAATTCAGCAATCGACTAAATTTTCAATAGCGACCAAAAATATTCATTAGTACCATCCCAATGACGCGTTCATCTAGATAAAATTGATAAATTGCAGATTTTTAGCGGTGGGCCCAATCTTAGATCCAAAGGCCAACATTAGAGCCATTTTCCTTATACGGTTAACACTATGTTCAACATAAATTTTGTAAAGTACGCATGAAATTGAACCGAATGAAAAATTAATAAAATTGCTCTATTTTGACCAACACTTAATTTATTTTTAATCTTAGAAAAGCTTAAAAGGTTGTTCTATGATTGAATTGTTTCAATAACAAATAGTCACAGGTTGTTGGACTTCGAAAAAAATCAAATCCAAACGAAAATTTTAAGGTTTCAAGGGTTTGAGGTAAATCCTATATGGGGCAAAAGTAGCAACATCATATTGATCGTCTACAAATCCGATCTACAGGCATTATATGCCGGGTTTTGAGGAAAAAGTCGTACAATCGAAGATTCTACGGTCCACAGAAAGCTAATGATAGTTGTTGATAACTAAATATTACTTAATAGCAACCGTTAGTCGATGTCACCTGACTTAATACAGTAAATCGAGCAGGCCCATGAACAGATAGCTCACAGCTTTTCTAGAATAAGTGCCGTGTCGCATTGCATTATGACGCATTGCTCTGCTAAAAGCACCCGTCCGGAACCGGCAAAAAGTTCAACAAACGCAGCTCGCATACACATAATATGCTTAGTCTAGTAGAAATGAAGACATCACAATGGAAATGCCGTTAAGTGGACCCTACACCATTGCTTCTATTGACAATACATTCTATATTGACGTCCATACATCGATATTGACAATATTTCTGTATTCACAACATCAATAGTATTAATTCCCCTTCGCGTCAATATACGTATGTGGATCGCTTAAGCAGCATGCGCCACTGCTGCACAAATATGATGTCGCATAATTTCAAACAAGGTGAGTACGGCTGATTCTGGTCTGAAACTTCTTTCAAACGGGTATGAAACGGGTTACAATGATACATTAAAATGAAGCTCTTATCTACACCTTTAGATTATCTTCGCATCCTTATCATGTGACCGCTAGCACAGAAAAGAGAAAGAAACTGGCGAGTGCTAAAAAAAAAGGCGAACTTCAATCCCACCCACCTACGTACTAAGACACTGCTGGAGCAAAAAAAAGAAGAAGCAAAAACGAGTGTGTAGGTGGAGTAGATGCAGCTTGCAAGCACGGGATGTTGATGACTGTTTATTTTCAATCTATGAATTACAACAACTTAAGCTCTGACCCTGCAGTGACCGCTATACGTCCAATGAGAGAAATCCTTATCAGTAGTGTCTCTCCTTAACCCATTTTTCCCTGGCAATAATGATAACTGCTTTGGGAAGGGCTACTTACCAATTCTTTGCCCGACCGGTGTTGAAAACGGGTTACCCCCAAGGGCACCCACATTAAAGAACGAAGCCATCTCGCGGACACAGCTGTTGTAGTTACTCTAGCTGAATACACTGAAGCACAATCAGCCAGATAGACACTTTGTACTTTTCCTACTGACGATTCGATCTGCTCCAAATCAATTTCACACTTTCACGAGCACTTCTTTTTTCGTTGCCTAACCAGGCACCAGAAAACATTGATTATAAGCGATCAGCTCTACTAGTTTTCTTCGTCGTCGAGTACTACTCTAGACACTCTTCGCAACAAAGGTGCAGGAGCACTTTTCGGGCTTTGCTAGCCTGGCTTTTCTGCTTTATTTTATTTTCCTCACTGATGGGTCCGATATCTGATGACAAACAGCACTTTTTCTACGCGTCAGAACACACACACCGCACCCAAACCCCGTACACACGTCCTTCCTGGCCTTGCCTGCTAAAATAGTCGTCGGTCGATTCAACACACAATCAAATTAACCAACAATACACAGTCTAAGCAGCGTCGTCAAAGGCAGACTGAAAACATAACATCCAGCGGGGTACGACTGCTATGAATCATCATTATCTCCCAAGACGGTGTTCCTCCAACAACAGCAAGCAGAAACAACAACACAACTCTGATGGAAAACTATAGTCGTCTTCTTGCTGTACCTATAATTTCACAATTTTCTTAACGAACTTTCACACTCCCTGTGCTACGGAAATCTTCACAAACTACGCACAACTTTCCGTCCAAATGGGCCGGGATAGAGCAATTAATGGCACACACAGGAAATAATCTTGTCCCTGGTAGGAAAAGTTCGACTACAGGAGGAATCAGCAGAAAATTTTCTTGTTGTGGGATGCAACTGTCAAATGACCAACATGCATTTTACTGCATAAACTCATCGCTGGACTGGAATGCACTTTTATGCTGAAGTGTTTACCTTTGTTTCGTTACGGTTGGTAATGCACAAGTGGCGACCAACTATTACGTAACGCCAGGCAGGATGGGCATCCTCGACCAACAATTGAAAAGAGCCTATCAGTTTTTGTTACATTACTTTGTAAGCCCTTTCTTTGCAAACCGAAGGCCTCCTACGCAAATCAATGACATCATATCGAATAGGGTAAAATTTCTCCTCTGATGTGGCTGTTGGTTTGTGTGATTGGCCTACGCTTGGTGAGTAAAGGGCTTACAAAGTGTTGTTTACAAAAGCTGATAGGCCCTTCCCTAATAAAAATAACCATAAAAGAGAGCTTAACGACGTCTTCGGGGTATCATCCAAACCATTTGTGGGATAGTTTACCCATCCGAGATACAGTTCGTTTACGGTATTTGTTTATTAGGGTTTCCACTTGTTGTGCTTCTCGAGAATTTCTACACTGAACCGAGTACTGAACTTAATATCAACAATCAATACGCAACTATCGATTTTAAATTGGCTCACTACTTGACTAGCCTATTGGTCCCAAGCAAATCGATTAACGTATCCCATTCTAGTCGAAATTCTAGTACTACATTTGATTTGCTATGAAAGTTTGATTTTCCTGTGTTTCGAGGGGTGAATCGATTAGCTTGGGACCGAAGATACACAGCAAAAAAAATGTAATATCGATCAATGTAATTCAAGCTGATGTATGAAATAATGATGTAATAGCAAAAATCAGATACAATATTACATGTTATTTTGTTCGCAAAATCGATGTACATCGTACAACGTTATATTAACAATCAATACGAAACTAACGATTTAAATTGGCTCACTACTTGACTAGCCTATTGGTCCCAAGCAAACGATTAACGTACCCCATTCTAGTCGAAATTCTAGTACTACGCAATGTTTGTTTTGATTCGCTATGAAAGTTTGACAGATAAAACGAGGGGTTATTGGTTTTTCCTATGTTTCGAGGGGTGAATCGATTAGCTTGGGACTGAAGAGAGTACCAGAGCTGAGCCAAAAAGTTGAGCACGTTATTTCGGGATCTTCTAGTCTTAGAGTTACCTCTATGGTTATATTACACTACCGATGGATTGACCTGGTTGCAGCAGTTTGGATGTAATATTCAACAACTTCTTTTTGACGTTGGATAACGTCTTTCGGCAACATACGGGGGTACAAAATTGAAAACAGTCATTTTTGATGCGTTACAAAAAATTAAAAGATTTTGAACGATAATAACTCAACCGTCTCTCGATAGATTTACGAGATAATGGCATCAATCGATTTGAAATATTTCTAGCAATTTGCTGAATGTGTCAAAACTATTGATTTCATTCTGTAAACTATTGAAAAATGG
This sequence comes from Ochlerotatus camptorhynchus, assembly GCF_037179485.1. Classification (NCBI taxonomy): domain Eukaryota; kingdom Metazoa; phylum Arthropoda; class Insecta; order Diptera; family Culicidae; genus Ochlerotatus; species Ochlerotatus camptorhynchus. The sequence goes on from NW_027040849.1 coordinate 4,170,511, forward strand.
TTAAAAGTAAACCATTGTCTAAAGATGGTGAAAATCGATTGATTTTTTTATATTCTTATACTTTCTCCAACCGAGACATCAGATGCGAGTATCTGACACCTCTGATATTTTCTGTTCTACTATATAAGCGTCCAACAAGGTCGCCCGTTCCATCATTGTCTATCCGATCGTCGACCCAGCAGCAGAGCAGCAGAGCAGCAGCAACAATCAATACGAAACTAACGATTTTAAATTAGCTCACCACTTTAGTAGCCTATTGGTCCCAAGCAAACGATTAACGTACCCTATTCTAGTTGAAATTCTATTACTACACTATGTTTGTTTTGATTCGCTATGAAAGTTTGACAGATAACATCAGGGGTGTGTGGATTCATGCAGAACATGCAGGGGTGAGTGAAATAGCTTGGGACTGCTTGGGACCGTTGTTCTGGTACTGAGTGAGCCAAAAATAATAATGATTTTCTTCGGGACCTACTAGTCTTAGAGTTACCTCTATGGCAGCAGAGCAGCAGAGCAGCAGTACCAGAGCAGCGGAAGCAGTGCAGCGGAAGCAGAGCAACGGCAGCAGAGCAGCGGCAGCAGAGCAGCGGCAGCAGAGCAGCGGCAGCAGAGCAGCGGCAGCACAGCCTGGGGGCGAAAAGGCAACTACGCCGAGTGCGTTGGTGCCAGTGCTCCGGTATACTGGGCCGCCGTCATGGAATGCCCAGCTGCTGCAGTTCTCAGTCGGTCGTATTCACCGTCTGCTCCGCAAGGGCAACTACGCCGAGCGCGTTGGAAAAATCGCCCTTTTCAGGGCCACAACATTATCAAGAAAGAGTTTAACGATTAATTTTCTAATGCCTTTCCGACACTTGAATATCGAAAGTTGAATCTTCGCAGAGCCATAGATTCCATTTTTATTGCATTTCTACAAAACTTATTTCAGAATCGAACTCGTCTTCACAGACTGTGTGAAGAAGAACGATGCATCATCGAGCACAACCCGTTCCGTTCCAAAATCGTCCTCATCACAACCTCCAAAACAACCATCTACCCTCTCGACATCTCGAGTGGATTTCCCGGTTCATCATACCACCTAGCGCTGTTCTACTGATTGGTAATAATATTTACCCGGAGTTCACCGCACTCGTGGTTGAAGCAAAGCGCCCGGCATGCAAACCGCTCATCAAAATCGCCATCGCCATCCGGTACCCATGCTCGGCATCTATCCGTAATTAATGTAATTAAAACGATTGAAAATGTAATTAATGTACTTTAATCACCGACAAACCGACATGAATGACCATAGCAAAAACAATAAATTTTCTGACCAAAGCACACAGTAGACATCTGGCTCCATGTTCGCGGGAAATATTTAGCTAAGCCATGAACCCGCATGCAAAAGTTATGAATTGTTTCGTGTCTGATCTATTCTGGACAAATTATTGTTATCTAGATAAAAAAAATCCTATGGTTTTGACAGTTCGGATCACTACACATTTAAATCGGTCGTTTACGGTCGGCAGAATTGAGAATTAAGTGTCATGTCGGTTTGTCCGAGGGGAACGACTCTATCTACGATGCAAAAAAGATTGTGTTTTGCTGTGGCTAGCTGCGCGCACGCTGAGTAGATAGAAAGAAGATTGATGACGATTCTGAAGATTTCCTGCAAAAAATTGATGAGCGATGCAAGTAGATGCGACAAATGAAAGAAGATTGTTCGAAGATTGATTCGCTAGAGTGAGATTTGTTGAGCATCTAAACTTGAGATTTAGATGTGTCGTCCCCCTCGGGTTTGTCGTCAATTTTTTTTTTTTTTTTTTATTATAGTCACTTTAACACTCTTGGGTCATTCGTGACTTGTCCGGAGGTGATATTTGAACTCGTGACTTTGGCGTAAGAGGTATGGATGTTAACCGCTACGCCGGGGTCACCCCCGATTGTCGTCAAATGAATAGTATGTGTGGTCACACATAGCTTTTATGTCTACATATATTACGTATCTGTCTGACACATATATATAATTTGTTTATCACATTGCAAAAAATCATGTGTGGGACACATAAAAACAGGGTTGCTTCCACTCACTTGCTATAACAAATATTTTTTTCGGAATTATGTAATCATTAGATGATATAATGATATGTTGTACTTGTAAGTAACAAGAAGAGGGTGTAAAGTACGTGTTTGATTCATAAAACCTGTCAATTTCGCTTTCACGGCGTCACAATCAACGATCATATGATTCGTGAGTGTTCACTCAGAGTGAGCGCTCACGAGTTGTAAAATCGATTATTGTGACGCACTCAAAGCATTATTGACAGATTTGGTGTGTCAAACACGTACTTTACAATCTCTTCTTGAAGCATACAAATGCTAATTATCATTATAACATCTCATGATTTCATAATTCCGAAAAACATTTTTTTATAGCAAGTGAGTGGAAGTAACCCTGCATAAAAACAATCTTTGAAGTTTTCTTAGTTTAGCAAGTTGTTTGCAAAAGTTGATAGACCATTTTTAAAATTTTACGGGAGCATTATTCATGTGTTCATTTTTAGTAAACAGGGCCCCGCTGTTGAGTCAATTTTTGTTCAGTAGATGCACTCGTACACACTTAGAAATTATCGCCGACTTCGGTAATTTTTACCGAAATCTGAACAGCTGAATTTTTCGACAAAAATTTATGCAATTTAATTGCTTTCAGCTATTTTGAAACTAAATCTCCACTAAAATGACAAGATTTTATCATTTAAACAAGGTTGAACATGTTTTTATATTATTTTCAAATTCAATATCCTTTAAAATGAAGGTCAAAGTTTTACCGATCGTTCAGCTGTTCTGATTTCAGTAAAATTTACCGAACACGGAAACAAAATCTTAGTGTGTAGAGATTGCTAAAGTATGATTGTGTCAGTGATTTGTTTTCATCGGGAAAATTTTCCGCTTGAAGTTTTTTTTCCCGATGAAAATATTTTGCGTATACGTACATGTGACGTAGTGTGCGTACAATAAACGTCAGCAAACTCTATACCGTCAAAAGAGCTCAGAAGTCATGTGGGTACATGAAACGAAAATCAATTATTTTATTCATGTGTTTCACATATACATTTTTGCCAAAACATCAGCCTTATACATTCCATGAGACAAACCACATAGGTCCTATAAGAATGCATCATCTTCATTAACTTTTTGCAAGGCGTCTGCTTATAAATTGACTTATACAATTTATGAATAATCAGCAATAGAAATTTGTCAAAGGTATAAGGAGATTTCTATCCGTGTACACAGAAAAAAAAGTTGTTGAATATTACATCCAAACTGCTGCAACCAGGTCAATCCATCGGTTGTGTAATATAACGTTGTACGATGTACATCGATTTTGCGAACAAAATTACATCCATTGATGTAATATTGTATCTGCTTTTTGCTATTGCATCATTATTTCATACATCAGCTTGAATTACATTGATCGATATTACATTTTTTTTTGCTGTGTAGTTACTGTTTGAACCACAAGTAAAGGTAATGCCACCTACTGAAAACAAATTAATTATGAAACTGTCGAAACATCAACCTTAGTAGGCGGAAAATGTAAATCATCGAACGTGATGCTCGAATAAGTGTTTTTATTTGATATTAATAATAATGCCAAAACTGGGTTACGAATTGCTGAAACAAGAATTTAATCAAACTTTATAAGAGTCATATGTGAGCTTTGTGGGCAGGTGCACTCCCAACACCATGTATACGTAATTTGTGGAGCAGAGAAGGAGGAGCTAAGAGTTCATTTGACAGCATGTATATACGATTTCGTGAGCTGTTTCAGCAAAACAATTTGAAGCTTCGAAAGATTTTCAAGATGTTTTCTTGCTGTAGTTTGTACTCGTCCGCCTTACGGAAAGTTGCACTGTACCCGCTATCACGCATTTTTGCTTTGTTCCGCAAGTGTTGGCACAACCGGGACTTGACAGATGTGCGTGAGTGTGATGAAAAGAAAAAAAAAACTCTCATTCGATCCAGCTGTCATACTTTTAAATCCGAATCGAATCCCCTTTCATCAGCGCGAGTGTCGTGTGAGTTTTGCTACTGGGCGAGACAGTCCCGAAAAAAAAAATCCATCTAAAAAATCAAATCCTTTCCAGATCTAGAATAACACCGAAACCCAGCCGAACCTAGACGAGGAATAATGGCATCCGCTGTTTCGAAGACTCCGATGCTTCGTGCCGCTGCGGTAAGTGTCCGTGGAAGCCTTTTTTCCATCTCGGCTGGCAGACAGTGTAGAACGTCAAAAAATGTTACGTAAATAGCTGAACGCAACGGGATGGAATAAAAGCTGGGAAAAGTGGTTCCGATTACGACGAATGGCGGTTTTCCCTTTATTTTAGGCTCGTGGATTCGCAGCTCAGGCACAGGCTGCTGCCTGCAGCCGTGGTGCGGCTGATGTCCAGTGCACCAACCTGCCGAACAAGTTGACGGTCGCTTCGGCCGAATCCGGTGCTGCCGTAGCTCGGGTTTCTATTGTTTATCGGTAATGGGTTTGATGTGCTTGTGCAAGAAGGATTGTTTACTAATGGAAAGGCTTTTTACAGTGCCGGATCCCGTTGCGAAGCCGCCGATAATTTGGGTGCCTCGCATGTCCTGCGAGCAGCTGCTGGTCTGTCGACGAAGACCGCCACTAATTTCGGTATTACTCGCAACCTGCAGCAGGTTGGTGCTTCGTTGACCGCCGTCTCGGACCGTGAGCTCATTACGTATACCGTCGCCGTTACCAAGGATGAGTTGGAAACCGGATTGAAGTACTTGGAGGCCGCTGCCACTGGTCAGGTCTTCAAGCCTTGGGAGTTGGCCGATTTGACCGCAATGGTCAAGGCCGACATCGCCCGAGTTCCAGTTGAAGTGGAAGCAGTTGAGTCCTTGCACAAGGCCGCTTTCCACAGCGGCATCGGTAATTCGCTCTTCTGTCCAAGCTACAACGCTGGAAAGCACTCGTCGGAAACCATGCAGCACTTCGTGGCCACCAACTGCACCACTAACCGTGCTGCCGTTGCTGGAGTTGGTGTCGATCATCAGTTGTTGGTTGGATTTGCTCAGAGCCTGAACCTGGAATCGGGTGGCAGCGGTGATAGCAAAACTGATAGCTTCAACAGCAGCGAAGTTCGTCATGAGCGCGGAGGAAACCGGGCTGCCGTGGCTGTTGCCACTCAGGGCGCTGGTTGGGGCAATCTGAAGGAATGCATTGCCCACATCGTCTTGCAGGCTGCTTGCGGATCAGGCCCGGTCACTAAGCGTGGTGCCAACAATGGTGTCTTGACCAAACAAATCGGAAACAGCGTTGCGTGCAGTGCCATCTGCCCAACCTACAGCGATAATGGTCTGTTCGGGTTCGTCGTAGTCGGTGATGCCAACGAGGTCGGCAAAGCTGTCGAAGCCGGAGTCAAGGGTCTGAGGTCGTTGAATGTGACCGATGCCGATGTTGCCCGTGGCAAAGCAGTAGCCTTCGCTTGGATTGCCGAGCATTTGGAAAATCACTGCACGTTGGCGTTCGATTTGGGCGAACAGGCTGCCCTGTTGGGAAAGATCCACAAGAAGGAAGAAATCCTTGGCGCTCTTGATAGCGTTTCGGTCAGCGATGTACAGGCGGTAAGTTGTGGATGGTTTTTTGTCTTTTGTACAATTTTATTAAATAGATATTTTGTTTTTATTTTCACAGGCCGCACGAAAAGTCGCTTCCGGAAAGCTGGCCGTTGGTGCTGTGGGTAACTTGAGCAGTGTTCCGTACCTTTGCAACCTGCACTAAATCGGGAAAGCGCATGGCAAGCGTAAAGGCTTCTGTAGCTTGTAAAATTGATTCTTTATAAATTAACAAAAAGATAAACATCCAAAAAAAAACACGAGAAGCTGTTGTACTCTGGTTCTGTGTAATTACCATAAACAAGGAAGGCGGACGGATCCAAAAAATAAAGTCTAACTATAGTAAACCCAACATTAGCTTAACATTATTATGATTGTGGAGCTCAGTAGAACTGCCCGAAAGAAAGTAGTTGTAAACTGCGATTTGATTAGACACTTCAAATTCACAACCGTGTAATAAACAGGAACGAATATCGAAATACACGTTAAAAAACGAATGTGTTTTTAGCGTCTTTTTTTCCTACAAACTTTAATATTACTCAATCGGTTTTGATTGGTTGGCACTTGCCCTCAAATTCTTTAAATTTCTGATAGGAGTCTTCTAAACTTATTCTGAGAACTTAGTTTTCTAAAAATGTTGAAGTCCTCATAGATATTCAGGAAATGTATAGCACCGATGGACAAATAATTTGTCCATAATAGATCAGACACGAACCAATTCATAACTTTTGCATGCGGGTTCATGGCTTAGCTGAATATTTCCTGCGAACACGGAGCCAGATGTCAGTAGTGTGCTTTGGTCAGAAATTTTATTGTTTTTGCTATGGTCATTCATGTCGGTTTGTCGGTGGTTCTATCTCTGTCACTCTACTCAAAACTGAAATGCATAAAAAATGACAAAATGATACTCTTTCGAGGGGGATGAAAGTCCCAGATTTATTCAATTGTTGTTAAAATTAACTCTAAAGTTCGACGAATTGATTCATAGTCGGACAAATCCTTAATTTTTTTTTCGCCGAGGTTCCAACAGCCGAGTACTTCTGTAATTTATTTTGCTGAGATTCAGTAAAACAATTGCCGAGACTCAGTTAACAAATGCGAATTTGCTGAGATGTCAGCTAACAAATAGATATTTTGCAGAGATATCAGCAAAAGTAAATGCCCAGGTAATCGGCTGTTCGAGATTTTACCGTATGATATATTGGTATGATCATAGAGGTATGATTGTACTTGCCACACAATTGTTATACTAATGCAAAAATGGTACAGGCCAGAACGGTTCTATAACATTCCCCAGAAAAGCATTCCCCAGAATGTACCATTCCCCAGAAAAGAATGCCATGTATTAGATTGACTATTTTTGTTTATTATAGTCACTCCTGGAATCTTCTTTCGCGTATATAAAAAGAATAGAAAAACTTCTTAATGGATCAAGGGGTTTTCCTTTCTTTGCAAATATAACAAAAGGAAATAATTAATTCTTTGGATATATGATAAAGAAGGGAATATTCCCTTCTTTTAATATATAAGGAAAATATATAATCAATAGTTTTTCGCAAGGGATACGGGGTAATGCCCATTCGGAATAATAATGTGTGGAATAATGTTATAAATTTGTAAATGGTAGTTCAACGTTCCATGCACCGGTGTTTTAATCCATCACGAGAAATTCTTCAACTTAGGTCGAACAATTCTTCGATAAGGTTTAACAGTTTCCGACTGGTTGAATTGGATTGCACAATAGACCCTTTGACTTATTAAATGATGAACGAAGTGCTCGAAAACTTGAAGGTTTTCTAAAGAGCTATAAAATGGTTTGTAATTGATAAATACATAGTTCCATAAAAGTAATAAATAAAATATGTATATTAAGCTGTTCTGTAATATAAAACTGAAATATAATATCAAATAACCAAAAAAAAAAGTGATAAATCACTAATTTCATCATCTTTTATGGGGAATGTTATAGAATCGGCTAGAACACTAAGTTGAGAGCACGCAATAAGCCAATATGCGATAAACAATAAAGCTTAAAATGCTAAGAACAATAAGAAGAAGAAGAAGAAGAAGAGTTTAGAGCAGGGCTGGTAGCGAGTCACTTTTTAGTGACTTGGTCACTTTTTTTGTAAGCCAGTCACTAAAAAGTCTCTTTTTTTAAGATCAAGTCACTAAATTCACTTTTTCTTGTAATCAGTCACTATTTTCAACTTTTTTAGCTTGAATTTATTTCAAGATGGATCATTCTTCTTGCACTGCACTGTGTAGGATCTGATAGTCCAATCGATGCCTAAATGTTGTTCTAATTTTCGAACAATTCGAAGAAGTTTAGTGACGTTTAATCGTCTACAGGGTGTCTACTTATTTTTATAAATAAAATTATCCGAGTTTTCAGGTTTTCCCAGAACTTTAACGGATAAATTCCAGGCTTATAATAAGAAAACAATTTTTTTAAATGCTTTTAAAATATGCCTTTTTTTGGTAGATCAAAAACAACAGCAATTAACCCAAACGTTTTTAAGACATTGCAGTCAGTTTTAAAGAAACAGCTTTACAATGAAATTCATTGAATGTTGAAGTTTAAAACTTACATAATTTCTCACTTTAATAAAGTTTAAAAAAAAACTTTGAGTAAGTCCAAGATTTAAAAAATATTCAATATTTTGAAGTTTCGTATTCCATGTACAAGTTCAAGATATTGAACATTTTTCAAGTGCCAGAATTAAGTGCCCATGATCCCGTCCTACAAACTGCGGGAACATAAGGTAAGTTAAAACGCTGAAAATATGGGGAACTTACTGGAATCTTTAAAAACCTCAAACCGGATCTTTGAGCATCCGAAAATTTTCAGCAACTTTTATGAATTACAGAGAACTTCACAGGTGTCAAGCGAACTTCAGAGACGTTTGTGATAACCCGTTTTATTAATGATTAATCAACTAATAATTAGTGCTTTTAATAAGAACGTTTATTTAACGATTATCTGTTCCTCTACGTTTCTCTACAGATGTCATAGTACCGTCCGTCTGCCCAGTGGTTAGCCGTACGGCATATTGACATCCGTAGCTCAGCTTCAGCCCAGTGGCTGTGGCTACTTACGGACTGCCACATCTCCCCTTTTATATAAATTTTAGATAATCCGCTTACAGTACAAAATCTCGAAACTTGTCCGGTACTCGGCGATTGCGTCGCTCCCTCTCTGGCAAAACATCCCTCTGCTGGTCTTCTTCCTCAAATCCGTGGAAACCCATTCTGTCTTCATCATCGTCTGAATCTGACTCGATGATCTTCTGAAAAGGTACATCCTGGTCCTGGTTGCTTCCGGTTTCACCCACGTCACTTATCTTCTTCACATGAGAAACGTTACGGTCGAAAACCCGTCCATTATCTTGATCCTCGATTGTGACACGTGCCCCACTGCGATTGAGGACCTTGAACTTCGTTGGGTTAAATGTTGTGGTAAGTTTGTTACCTGGAACGAGATTCTGCATAAGAACTGTATCACCTACCTCAACTGATGATTCCGTAGCCCTTCTTCTCAAATCTTCCCTCTGTTTTTGTTTTGTTTTCAGTACTTGATCACGGTCTGTATATTCGGTGCTAACCGGTGCCGTCTCGATATCCTCCAAGGATGGAATCTTTGATCTGATAGTTCTGCCAAAACACAACTCAGTTGGCGTCTTTCCCGTTGAAGAGTGCGGTGTAGTATAGTACATAATAAGGTAATCCTGCAAATCCTGCTTCCAGTCACGGCCGAGAGCGTGGCTTATTTGTAAGCGCTTCAGCAAGGATCGGTTCTGCCGCTCAACTAAACCATTCTCCTGCGGCCAGTATGGTGTAGAATGGTTCAACGTAATCCCATGGGTGTTGCAGTACAGTTCAAATTCCTTTCCAACAAATTGCTTGGCATTGTCAAGTGTCATGGTACGTGGATATCCGAGTCGAGTGAAAATTCTATCGAGACGTCCAACGGTATCCTTAGCTGTTATTTTAACCATGATTTTTACCTCTTTATATCGACTGAAGTAGTCTACGATGACAAGCAGGTATTCACCCGACGGAAGTGGACCCATAAAATCTATGGCCACATCCACCCATGGTTTTGTGGGCATCATTCTGCGTGACATAGGAACCGGTTTGCTAGGAAGTCCGACTAGTCGACAGCCTTCACAATTCTTGACGTATGACGTGATATCAACATCCATCCGGGGCCACCAGACTCTATCCCGCAGCCTACGCTTCATTAAAGATTCACCGGGGTGACCTTCGTGTGCAAGGTCCAGCATCCTCTTCCGCAACTGTTCCGGCACCACCAGTTTACTTCCACGCACTAACAAATCTCCGACAAGTCCAAGCTCATTCTGGAATGGTTCGAATGCCTTAACTTCCACCCTGGTCCATGATCCAGATCGCATAGCTTCAACTACCAATCGTAATTGTTGATCCCTTTCCACCGCGTTCTCTATTTCTCCAACGTCCACTGCGGCCGATTCCGTTACCGCAAGGATAAGAAACTTATTATCCTTTTCAAACTCCACCGCGTTATCTTCTTCCACCAGCCGAGAGAAAGAATCTGCGACATTGCTTGAACCCTTCCTGTATTTAACTTCGAATGTGAAGGATTGTAAGCGTAAGACCCACCGCTCTATTCTAGCACAAGGCCTCGAAGACGGCGAGAAGATTACCTCCAGAGGTTTATGGTCGGTTTCCAATTCGAATTTCCGACCAATGAGATAAACGGACAACCGCTCCACAGCCCAAACGATTGCCAGCGCTTCACGTTCAGTCTGGCAGTAACGTTTCTCCGTTGCGGTTAAGCTCTTACTAGCGTAGCATATAACCCGAGGATTTTCATCATCACTACCTTCAAACTGTACTAACACAGCGCCCAGGGCTACTGGAGACGCGTCAGTTATTACTCTCGTTCGCAGTGAGTTATCGAAGAAGTGCAGGGTTCGAATATCGCCGATTATTTCCTTCAATCTTTCGAACGACTTTTGATGACTTTCTTGCCAAACAAAATGTTTTCCCGATTGCGTCAACTCTCGTAAAGGAGCCGTTACTGTGGCTAAGTCCGGCAGGAAACGTCCGACGTACGTTACCAGTCCTAAGAAACTGCGAACTTCTTCAGCAGTCTTCGGCGCTCGAAATCTGGTCAGGGATTCTATTTTGCTTGCAGTTGGTCGTATGCCTTCCTCTGAGATAACATGTCCCAGGAATTCAATCTCCGTTGCCTTGAAAACACACTTTCTATGGTTCAAAAGCACCTCTTTTTCTCTTAGAGTTGATAGAACCTGTTGCAATGCCCTGTCATGTTCTTCTTCTGTCTGTCCGAAAATGATGATATCGTCGATATAATTGACTGTATTCTCACAACCTGCTAGAATCTGCTCTAAGGCCTTCTGGAACATTTCCGGCGCGCAGCTGACGCCGAACATCAATCGCTTAAAACGGTATAGTCCCTTGTGAGTGATGAACGTCGTTATATCTCGGCAATCCTCCTCGAGCTCTAGTTGATAGTAGGACTCCTTAATATCAAGCCGACTGAAGAACTTGGCAGCTTTGAGGCGAGGAAGAAAATCTTCGATAGTTGGCATCATGTGGTGTTCTCGTCGTATAGCTTGATTTGCGCGTCGCATATCCACGCATAGGCGAAGATCTCCGTTATCCTTCACTATCGTCACTAGCGGTGATACCCACTCGCTGGCTCCAGTGACTGGTTCAATTATATCTGTAGTCAGAAGTGCCGACAATTTGTCTTCAATACGTGAAAGCAGAGCAATAGGTGGGCGTCTGACATGTTGTACAACAGGAGTTATAGTTCTGTCGATAGGAATTCTCAATTTGACATCCTTGATTTTAGGAAAAGGCCTTTTTTCGTCTACAACCTGGTTCAAAGAAGATTGGACACTAGGTAAACCGATCGACAATACTCCTAGCTTGGTAGCAGTCAATCGCCCGAGTAAGGGTTGTGTACCTCCCTGTACTACATAAAAGCGATCGCTCCTTTCAATCCGCTTTCCGGCATCCTCAACAGAAATAACTGCTTCAAACATTCCACCTATAATCAATAATTAAACAATAGTTTCGAACCTCAAGTGTATACTAGTATCTGTAACACAAACCTACTGCTAACGGTTCCGAATCGCGGCCATACGCACGGAAAGTTTGATCGGCTTCTTTCCAAAATTCCTCAACTTTCACTCCATGAGTTTTCATGTACGCCCACGTCCTGTCATCTATAATGTTCTTGGCACTTCCAGAATCAATCAACATTTGGATCATGACGCCTCCTACTTTGACCCAGATAAATTCGTCCCCATTTCCGATACTAAAGATGAAATTTGGCGGTACCGGTTTTTCCTCCTCGCTGTCCTGAACTCGCATGATACCTTGGGATTTCGGTTTCTTTCCCCGCCATTCGATAGGGTTATTCGCGCTTCGCTTCTGAGGAAGTGTGATTGTTCTGCACCGTTTATAGAAATGGCCGATTCTGTTACATTTGTTACACCTTTGATCTTTAGCTGGACACTTCGGATCATTTCCGTAGTGGTTCTTACGCCCACAGCGGTAACATTCACCGGTTGGGTTTTTCGACGAACCTTGAATCTTGCAGACATTAGTGCCATTATCCATCCAATAGCTAGGTGCTGAACGTTCTGTACTCGATGACGCTGTTTTCATCTGCTGTGATTGATATTTCACTGCTTCATACGAACTGACCACTCGAGTTACATCGTCTAGTGTCAAGGACTCCTTTTGCAGCAGTTTCTCCTTTAATTCCGGAGGAGCAAACAGAATTATCTTGTCAACGACAGCGATATTACGACTCTCCTCAAGGGTACTTCCGAAATTGCATTTTCGAGCCACCTCAAGCGAACGCCACAAAAACTTCTCCATAGACTCATCCTCCATTGGCTTCAAATTCCAATAGGAATTCCTTTCGAAAGCTTCGTGCCGTTTGGGCGAAAAATATTCATCAAGTTTCTCGATCGCCGTTTGATACGGATCGATCTTCTTTTCTTTGTCTTCATCAACGTCAGCTCCTGGTATTGAAGAGAAAACTTCCTGCACGTCCGGGCCGGCTCTAGCCAAAAAAATATTTTTCAATCGGGTTTTGTCCTTTTCCCCATTGGCAGCCGCTATGAAACCGAAATTCCGTTTATATTTCTGCCATTCGTCGCGTACGGTACTGTTTGGAATCGATCTGAACTTGAATTGCGGTATGTCCCATTTGTCCATCTTTGATTATTTGATAAAAACGCTAAAATTTAAAATAATTGTTTTTGGTTTTCGTTTGTTAGTAAATACTATTTACGCATTCACCTTTCCAAAATCGACGAATTACGTTTAAACACGGCCAACAATACGATTGACATCCACGAATCCTGTCGGCCGGCCAGTTTCCGTCTGGCGGCTTCTTGCATTTATCGGTCGTCCTCGACCCGAGAGCTACGTTCCTTTTGACGGTCTTCCTCGACCTAACGGCTTTCTGCCTGATACGGTCTTCCCTGACCTGACGGCTTACTGCCTGGTACGGTCTTCTCACTGACCTGACGGCTTTCTGCCTGCTACGGTCTTAATCTGACCTTCGTCGTGCAATGCACCGACCACTACTTGGATGTAGTATTTTCCGAGGGGGACGACTCTATCTACGATGCAGAAAAGATTGTGTTTTGCTGTGGCTAGCTGCACGCACGCTGAGTAGATAGAAGGAAGATTTATGTCAATTTTGAAGATTTCCTGCAAAAAGATGAAGCACGATGCAAGTAGATGCGAGAAATGAAAGATGATTTTTCGAGGATTGATTCGCTAGGGTGAGATTTTTTGAGCATGTAGAATTGAGATTTAGATGTGTCGTCCCCCTCGGTATTTTCCACTAAATTAGACAAAATGAAAACAAATTCTTATTAGAATTCTTGCCATCCACATTTTTTTTTTTTTTTTTTCCATCACGCATAACATAACCAAGAAGAGTCTTTCCTAGCCCAGCAAAAAAAGTTTTTTTTTTCTTTTCTCCAATATTTCTAAATAAATCTTACCTGTAATTAATTCCAGTTTATATCCGTCGTCGCCAGATGTGATAACCCGTTTTATTAATGATTAATCAACTAATAATTAGTGCTTTTAATAAGAACGTTTATTTAACGATTATCTGTTCCTCTACGTTTCTCTACAGATGTCATAGTACCGTCCGTCTGCCCAGTGGTTAGCCGTACGGCATATTGACATCCGTAGCTCAGCTTCAGCCCAGTGGCTGTGGCTACTTACGGACTGCCACAACGTTAAAAAGTTAATTGAGGCCTTCGCATAAGTTCAGAAGTTAACGGAAGCTTAAACATTTTCAGGACAGTTCAACAAGCTTCATGAGAACAGCAAAAAAAAAATACTTAAGAGAAGTTTTGAGAATTTCAGAAAAGAAGAGAAAACCTCAGAGCAGTTCGGTTAACATTAGAGAAGTCACATAATTTTTAAAGAAGTTTCGAAAACTTTAGCGTATTGTTAAACCTTTAGAGGAGATCCATGGTCGTTAGAAAAATTCAGGAAAATTTAGGAAGCCCTATAAAGTTCAGGGAAGTTTAAAAATTCGATGAGAAGTATTGTAAGCACCAGGTCAGTTTCTCACACTACAAAAGAACTTCAAGGCAGTTTCATTAAATTCAGGAAACATTTGGGAACTTTCAAGTAGTTCTGAAGACTTCAGAATAGTCCATTCCATATTCAACGGAGATTTTCATTGAAACTATCCTCCGAATTCAATTTTCTTTTAGTTTTTTTTCGGAATTACCTAGAAATTCTCCACAATACGAAACCCTTTGGAAAGATTCTTCGAATATTCATTGAATTCATTTCAGATTTCCTATTGAATCTCACCCCTTCCCTTGGAATTCTACTCACATTGAAAGTCTCTTATGAATTCATTGGCATTTTTTCTCACAAATTCCTTAGATTTCTACTCATAATTTATTTGCAAACTCTCCTGAATTTATTTTCCAAATTCCTTTGAAGATGTTTTTTTTTTGTTATTCTTAGATTTAATTGTAATCCTTGTTTTAGCATTTTTTAAAAATTCTATGTACTTATGCTCCGGATTCGTTTTCTCCAACAAACTTTATGAAATTATCTTCAGGATCCCCTTGGAATTTTCATCTGAAGTTCACAGGAGTTGTGCTCCTCAGAAATTCTTAATAAAAAATTACTTTTAATTCAATTTAGAGTTTCTTGAAATGCTACTCAAAACTATCAGGCTTCACAGGAAATCGAAAATTCATCAGAACTACCTTGAAAGCAGATAGCATTTGATGTTTTTCTGAAAGATTTTTTTCCCAGAACTCCCTTGGAATGAGGTCCTTAGAAATTGTAATTGTAATTGTAATTGTTCAGTGTATAGGCTGTGCCAACCGTTAAGTTGGCTTACCTAGGGACTAACCCCCTAGTCTATACACCTACTGTCCTTCCCGTTGCACTCGTGCGATACTCTAGACACACATGGGTGGTCGTATCCGGGTCCTCCCCTGGGTAGGCTCGTGTCCGTCCAGGTTCTGGTACATGGTAATTATACTTTACAACTCACCTATTGATTACAAATGGCGATAATGCTGAAACTATATGAATGTTAGTGATCATTATTAGGTGTGTGCTGCAATGGAGTAGTAATTGAAGGAAATGAGGTTCTCATGTGGCTTATAGGTAAATAATGCAAGCACACACCTTTTACAATTCTTATCCTATCAACATTTGTAATACCATCCGATCAGCAAGACTCCTCAATCAACCAACCTTTTACAATGGCGGAATTATCATTTGCTCTCGCTTGTAGTAGTGGAAAATCTGAAGGCCCTGACGACATTGGATACCCTATGCTAAAGCACCTTCCGATTCGTGGCAAAAAATGCTTCTTAAAAAATTAAATGAATGCTGGCAAAATTACTTCTTCCCAGAACAGTGGCGTCACAGCCTGGTGACCGAAAAACCCATACCGAAAAACGGATCATCATCAATTGATCCCAAGGACTTCCGTCCAATCGCATTAACCAGCTGTGCCTGTAAGATTTACGAACGAATCATCAACAGAAGACTGACAGCGTACCTTCGGGAAAACAATTTCCTGGATCATAGACAACATGCTTTCCGACAAGGCTTTGGTACAGGAACATACTTTGCTTCTTTGGGCCAGGTTCTCGATGAAGCTCTAAGAGACAACCTACATGTCGACGTTGCCATTCTAGATCTCTCCAAAGCATATAATCGTGCTTGGACTCCCGGAGTACTAAAGATGCTGCAAGAATGGGGCCTGTCTGGCCACATTCTTCGATCCATCCAAAACTTTCTCATCAATAGAACGTTCCAGGTGACGATAGGAAACACGAAAAGTAAAAAAGTTCCTGAGGAAACGGGTGTGCCACAAGGCTCCGTTCTGGCCGTCACACTATTCTTAGTGGCTATGAATGGAGTATTTGACTGCCTTCCAAGCGGTGTCTTTATTTCTGTCTGGGAAATACCCAAAAAAAAAATCCGAAGAAAACTTCAGACGGCAACAAGTGCTGTTGCCAAATGGGCCGAAAATGCTGGGTTCCAACTTCCAACTCTCCGTCAATAAGAGTGCAATAACCCACCTCTGCATGAGTATCCACCATCCCTGGAAGTGGCCCATTTCGATTGACGGGGAAAAAATCTATATATCTATCTATATAATCTATATATCAGGCATAACATTTGATAACGGCACAAAAGCATTTGTAAACAAACTTTCTAAGGCCCTTTACACGCTAACCAAAGTACGCCCACGCAAACCAATACCACTTTCGGAAAGTTGATAGTTGTTCCTATCCGATGATGTTGTTGGTTTGCGTGGGCGTACGTTGGTTCGCGTGTAAAGGGCCTTAGAAAGTTTGTTTTCAAATGCTTTTGTGCCGTTATCAAATGTTATGCCTGATATATAAAAATGAATTTCTGTCTGTCTGTCTGTCTGTCAGTCTGTCTGACCCTTATAGACTCGGAAACTACTGAACCGATTGGCGTGAAAATTTGTATACAGGGGTTTTTGGGGCCGTGGAAGGTTCTTATGATGGTTCGAGACCCCTCCCCCTTCATACAAATGAAACAGAAATTTCTGCATAACTCGAGAACTAATCAAGCAAATGGAACCAAATTAGGCATGTGGGGGCGAGTGTAGGGGTATAAGGAGATAATCATAGGGGGTAGCCCCTTAGATAATAGGGGGGGGGGGCTACGTACAATATAGCATGCTTTTTTTTTAAATCGGCGCATAAACTCAAGCTAATATTGAATCCCGAGCAAGACCGGGCACACTCAGCTAGTACCCTATAAAAAGCAATGTCGAGTCCTCGGTGTTCTCCTCGATCGCCGGCTCAGTTTTAAGTCACATTTCACAGCAGTTAGAGAGAACTGCCAGTCCCGGATTCGGCTCCTGCGGGTTATCACCAGTCGCCATCAATGTAATAACCGAGACATTGCACTTCGAATCTCCAACGCCGTAGTAACAAGCAGGCTTCTCTACGGGATCGAAATCACATGCCGTGCGGCCGACTTGATGGTCGCAATGCTGGGACCGATCTACAACCGGTGTATCAGGACCGTATCAGGGCTACTCTCATCCACTCCAGAAAAAAGCTGCTTGCATCGAAACCGGTGTACTTCCCTTTAGGCATCTGATGACCATCGCTACCTGTTCCAAAGCAGTTAGCTTCCTTGAACACACCATCGGTGAGAATGAGGGAGTGTTCCTCCTCACGGAGGCGAACAAACTCCTTCAATATTTGACCAATCAAGAGCTCCCTCCAGTTTCTGAGGCTCACTGGGTAGGAGACAGAGATTGGAACTCTCCTCAATTGAACATCGACTGGACAATAAAAAGGAACTTCAGAGCTGGAGAAAACTCTATTCACCTTCACAAAGCATACCTACAATTCATTTCTACCAAACTTGCCAATCACCAACTCATATTCACCGACGGCTCTAAAGCACTGGGTCACGTGGGAATTGGGGTAACCGGTCCCAATATAACCTACTTTCATCGCCTACCTGATACATGTTCCGTGTTCACAGCCGAAGCTGTCGCTCTGGAGCTTCATCGTGTCCTACGGCAATCCTCACTGACTCAGCAAGTGTACTTTCGGCGCTCGAGTCTTACAAGAATCGCCACCCGTGGATCCAAGCTATACACAATGCGGCTAATAGCAACCTTCGATTTGCCTGAATACCCGGACACGTCGAAATAGCTGGAAACGAAACCGCTGACCATCTGGCGTCTGTCGGTCGGGAGTCAAATTTGTATACCAATGAAACGCCAGCTAATGACGTCAAAACATGGGTTAAAGCGATCATCCAAGATGCTTGGGCCCAAAGCTGGCAACAAGAAAGATGGCTATTTTTGCGAAAGGTGAAAGGTGACATCAAGAATAGCCTGATCAGCCCCGCTGGAAAGACCAACGAACCCTATCGCGTCTAAGAACGAGTCACACTCGAGTCACCCACGATTATTCCATAGTACCAGACAGGCACAAACGGTGCGATATATGCCAGACAGAACAATCAGTAGAACACATACTTGTGAATTGTCCCAAGTATGAGGATCATCATTTGCATTTGCCAACGTTTAACGGATTACGATTTTGTTTTACATCTTTATAATATGGCATGAACCACTGTAACTATTTATTATTCAATTGCCAAGGGGGGCCTCACTGGATCTTTCAAACGCCCTCTCCATGTTACCATTAAACGGGAGATGAACCAGCCTGCGGCTAAAAATCTCGATAATAAAGAAATTAAAAAAAATATTAAATTCTTATCCTACTTACCAGTTCCGTCCAGTATAAATTGGCTGTTTCCAAATGGCCTAATCCTTTCTGACTGCTTACTCTCTACCGTTTTCTCGCTTTTTTTCCCTTCTTCCTATTGAAAATCTGGCCGTGTTCCCATTTGTTCTCAGGTAGGTAATATTGGTACATGAGGGGAAGAAAGAAATAGAACAAGTTAAGTGTGAGCCGCATGCGTTGGTTAGTCGTTTGGGTCATGGTGTTGTGTTCCCTATTTTATTTGTCTCTATTCAGCTCTCAGATCGCCCCCTCCCCCCAAACTATTGTGGATGAGAAAAAGAACCCATATTTGGTAACCTCTCGCGAGCTGCAATGCATAAGATATGAATAACAAACAAATCTAGAACGGGGCTTAACCATATAACATTTTCTAAGGCTGATCATGATTAATTTAGTATGAATAATGAGAATTTTATGAAGAAAAGACGATCCCAAAAGAAAGTTCTCTAGCAATAAAACTATTACTCTGAGCTAATGCTAATATGAGTTATTTCAAAATGGGCATCCATACTCAGAAACTATACCCGACCTCAACAAACTGTACCGAAATCAGAACAGCTAAACTACTCTTTAAAATTTTGGCATTTCTATTTAATTGTATTAAGCTATCTCACAGAGACTAGACGTCCAAGTTCGGTCAGAAACTTGTGTAAAGTTAAGTGGAAACGTTGCCGTTACGTAGCGCTAGCATCTCCTGATTTCCTCTATAAATTTATCACTTTCGACCAATTTGGCGCTAGTATCGATAAATTATCTGCTGGAAATTGCCACTTGGCGCTACCAGCACTTAGTGTCTAGTGTCAGTTTTGCAACGCCAGCGCCATCATGTTGTCAAAGATTAAAAGGAAGTCGCCGTTAGTGGCGCTTAAGTCGAATAGGAACCATTACAAAAGTTTTTAGAGAAATTTTGGAGCCTCAACGTCTGTTCTCTGTGGCTATCTTATATCGAGCTCTTTTCAATAATTGCAACATGTGAATAATGCAGAAAAAGTTTAAAATTGTTCTAGAGCCAAATTGGTTTTGAAGGAAGGTCAAACTACAAACAAACAGCTCAGCCGCTCTGAATCCTATGCAAATTATGCTTTCCCAATATGGTACATTCTCTCACTATAAACCTGTCATTTCTAGCCTATCTGAACTATTTAATAAATGGAAACCATAACATGGGTTACGCTCTTCCTAAGCGGCCCCTCCGCATCCTATCTCTGTCTTATCTCAAATGCCAATGGTTTGAATGTATCAATATATACATTGGAAATGACGTTCAATCAAATAAACCCTTACCCCACTCACATGGCCAGGCTTCAGAATCGTCCAGTGGGCAGTGCGCTCTACACTTCAAGTTCCCTTTCTTTCAAATTTACCCAAAATTTTATATTTTACCCCTTTGAGTGTTGATTAATCACGATGAAACATTGTGACAGAGCACGGACCTGAGGTTACTAGAGTATTAAATAATCTAGGTCCTATTTAGGATTATATCTGAAAAATCCAAATTGACCAACGCGGAATGAGGTCCTTAGAAATTATAACAAAATTCCACGAGCCTCTAAAACTGTGCATGGAATTTGACTCCAGATTCTTGAACATTTTTTGAAGTATTATAGCTTTTAAGACCAGAACTAGTTATAATTTAAAATTTGTAGAAAATATGCAAGTTCCAAAACCAAAAAAAAGTAACATTGCAAGCCTCTGATTTTTTTAAATTTATTTGTTACTGAAGATTAATACACGGTCTATAAAGTTCAAACTGTTATTAAAAATATCGAGAAAATTTAAATGCTAGTATTTTAAAATTCATTATTTTTTTTAAAAATATCCTTAGCAAGAAAATTATTCAATTCTCTGAGACTTTCAGGTATTTTTAAGAAAAATAAAATTTCCTAAGGATACTCGATTTTCCAGGTTTTTGCAGTAATAGTAGACACCCGGACTAATACCACTAATACCGTGGGTTTGACTATAAACTTTCTAAATAAAAATTAAAGTTACGACTACTTTTCTTTTCTTAGGTCACTTGTTAGTCACTATTTTTACA